>NC_133961.1:2353211-3553211 GCF_031877795.1 Strix aluco
TGCATCCCCACAGTCCTGACATAACAAGTACAAGCTCTGCAGCAAATATTATAGGAGATTTTATTCAGTGGTCTGATGCTGCCTCTCTCCCTTTCCCAAGCAGCCAGGGTAAATCTTGTCTCAACACTGTGAAAACAGCATTTCAAGAGTTCTTACTGTGCTGTTAGTATTTAAATTTACAGAAGCTCTGGTATATACCTGAAATGCATTTTAATCTGCCCAAGGAATAGATTCAGTCCTGGGAAGTTCATTGTTGTTTCTAATTGCCAGCGACTGCTACACTTTGCTTGCCTGCAGCTATCCAATTAACATATCACCACTACACAAAATATTGTAATATGTTCAATGTCCTAACAACGAGAGCCTCACACTCCACTTCTATCCAACAATTTCCTCCTAACTGGGTTTCCAACATATTAACAAACGATAGGGAAGAACATACAAACAGATGTGCAAATGGATAACACAGCCTTCAAACACCTTTTCACCTATTGCCGTGCAAAGTTCTGTGGAGATACCCCTGGTTGTTGTGTGTATCTAGAGAAGGAAAGAGAGAGAAGGAAGAAAAGCTCAACTCCAGAAGTGGAAAACATGTAACTTGTGCCCTGAGATATTGCTATGGCAACATTCAAACAATGAACAGAAAGCCCTGCAGGATTCTGCTCTCGCTTCCTTGGATACCAAATGTAAATCCTGATTCTCTTTTATTGTGTGCATGCACAAGCGTCTGATTTTTGCCTTTTCTTCTAACAGATAGCAAAGTATCCAGGCCCCCTACCAGGAACGACACATTAATTCACTTCCATGTATTGCAGCGTGTGAATATGCAATTAAAACACACCACTAGCACACTGATCTCCCCTCTTGTGTCCCCATTCCTATCCCCAAGAGAAAAAATGACCATGGTAGTACAGCTAAATAACAGCTGTATTTTCTTCTTTTCTGAATAACATCACTAAATAAACCACTGCAAAATGTGACAAGCCAAGCCCCAATGTCTTCTGCCATTACAAGAAGCGGAGGCAGGATGTTTTCTAATGGCAGCTTCTTGCCCATGCTGCTAGGCTTGAGCATGCTGCACGGCTGCCTTCCAGACCACCGTGGCTCCTGCTATTACTAAACCCTTCTCATCTGGGTTGTCCTGAGGGGGCAGCACTTTATAGCTGAAGGAGGCTTGTTTTTCATTATGATTTTCATAGGGAAGCTGACACAAGGGCATGGATGGGGATGCAGAGGAAGGGCCCCTGCTAATAGTAGCCCAAAGTCCAATTAGCTTGACTACTCTAGAAATGGCTTAGTGAGTGTTAATTGCATTTCTTCAAAGTAATTTTCCTCCAGACTGCAAGTGGCACAAATTCCAGCATCGTTTTCTCACTCCTCGTTCCCTCACTAGCAATCAGAAAAGGATACCTCCAAGCCAAAGTGAAGGCACACTGGCAAGACCGAGATGAAGGCTCTCGCACACTGCTGCTGTGCACAGCGCACTCCTTCAGTGAATATATTGCAACTTCACTCTTGGACAGCTTGGCTTGCGAGTTTTCGCCAGCACCAAACTCTCTCAGTGTGCTAAAATCCTGTCCTGAGCCCCATGCAAAATCTTCCCATCTCATATTACTACAGCAAGAATCTTCATGTCAAATAGGATAGAGCTTTTTAGGTCACAGGCAAAAAATTTTAAAGCTTATATGTCGGAAGCCATGGAAGCACCTTGGGAATCCCTTTCTTTTCCTCCAGTCCCACATGATTGCTTATATTGGCTCACATCTAGAGTATTCTTTCTTGGGTCTCACCCAATCCGAAAGTCCATTTTTCACTTGTCAGTGCTATCTGGCTGGGAGATATTGTGACACAAAATTTGCTGCTCCAGCAAACTGAACCTGCTCCTATTCTAGATCAGTGTAAATCATTCCCGACATGCGAAAAGACAAGGACTAGCTACATTACATTATTAACCTACAGTTTGCCAAGAATACCTGAAGTTTGAGATGCGTGATGTTTTGGAGAACAATTAGAACAAATGGAGCAGGACCCTCCAATACGGCTTTCTCTTTCCTTCAGTACAAGCATTTGGTGCCTAAATATACACATAATGGTTCCCTGTACAGTGCCAAAATCCCATCTGCCTGGGTTCATTATAAAAAAGATTGTCCCTGGTTTGAAGAGGAGACAGCCCACAGGACCAGCATATGCTGCTGAATGATACACCTGTGCTCAGGCACATGCCAGGGAAGTAGCACAGACAGCCAGCTCTTGCCTCTGCTTGAGAAGATTTGTTGCTCCTCATTTAGCTGGATGTTTGGATTTTGGATGTTTGGATTGACTTTTTTTGGCCATTTATTTTATGGTCAGCCCTTTGGGCTCTGGATAAGCCCCAGCACAAATGTTGAGAAATACTATATTCATTCCCAGTTTGAGATTGTATGCGTTAAGCTCTGGGTTGTTCCATGTGTCTTTTGGCTACTGTATTAAGTGAATGATTCACTGAAGTGTGAAACTGTTGCCTCTTTAGAAGCAGACACGCATCCCTAGCTTTTCAGTGTTGACAAGGTTTGCCTATTTCAGCCCAAACTGGTGGCTAAATTTTCCCAGTGCTTCCTTATCGCATCAAGAAAATCCTCCTGCTAGTTATTGTACAAAATGAATGAGGCACCTATGGCATCTTTCTATTGTCAAAAACTGGAGCTGCTCTATCAATTTTTCTGTTTATGTGTTCACTTGACAGCAATCCAGGGAAAAGCTTCGAGATGCCTTTTCCTTAGCCAGCTTCTTTTTCCTTCAGTAATTACTGAGCAGCAGCTTAACATAAATTTAGCTGCTCTATTACTGCAACTGCTGATGTAAGTGTAGCCCACAATAGGACACAGACTTAGAATGATACATGAAGGAATGGAGAACAGAGTTTTGCGCTTATTTTCAGATGCTGACAAACTTATTACCCACTTCATGTCCCACCAGGAAACGTGTGCCCAGAGAAATAAATGAGGCTAAAGCACTTCATACTAAACCGATTTAGCTATACTAAAATGAGAGTAATTGGAGCTGGAAGGAACAATTTTTGCTGTGCCTGCTTCCTTCTTTTTCTAAACACAACAGCACAAAGGGTCTGATTTGTTCGTGTGGCCAAACAAAAACTCCTAGAGATTTCCTTAGGAGCAGAATTGCACCCTAAATCTTAATCCTTTACAAGTAGCCAATGTTTAAGAGGCATGACCTCCAAACAGAAGCACATGGGAAACATTTGAGAAGCAGAAGGTCTCATTTTCATTATGCTAAAAGATTCAGAATGTTTTCATGAAGTAACAGTGGTGACGGGAGTGAATAGAGAAAGGGGGGAAAAAAGGAAGAAATATATATTTATGTATTTATCCAGGGAAGTTAGAGCTCTGGCTTGTGTTGCTTCACACAGGAAGCTTGTGAAGAGGAAAACGCTGCCAGAAAAAAACGTTAAAATCCAGCTCCACCAACACCTCTCCCATCCCTGCCTTCTCTCCCCTCCTCCAGAATATTGCAGCTACAGAAAAGTAAAATGAGTGGCAAAGCTAGTTCTGCACCTTGCCTGCCAAAAAATATCCGTATCTGTTCAATGGCTCATTTAATTAGCTGTTTCTCCCTCTCCTCCTCCATCAGGTCTGGCCTAATAGTTTGATCTGGGGCCTCTACATGTGAAGGCCAAGGTTGAGGAAGGCAGAGGTGAGGGAGGAGAAAAGAGGAAGAAAAAGAAAGAAAACTCCCTATCTATAAGCTAAGCAGTCACTCCAGGAGCGGGGACGGAAGTGGCACTCTTCCTCTATTTTAAACACCATGTTATTCTCCCCTTATTCCACACCCCCACACCACATTTTTTAAGGAAGGGAGAGACATTTACTGGTCTGTTACACATCATTGCTGATCTGTGAACCCCACCATCTACAAGCCACTTTTTAATTATTTTCATTATCAGCATAATACCAAAAACCTCCTAAACCCACTGTGTCCTCTCACTGCTTGTCAATCAAAGTAAATCTCCTTCAAGTGCCATGAAAGTCCTAGGGGAGCCAGAAGGATTCACCACAAAATCACAAAGAATTTCCTAGGAGATCTGGAGGGCACAAGTGGCCAGTACATCAGTTTCCTAAACTCCCTTCGATAGAAGAATGTCCTCTCTCAGACTGTTACTGCTTTTTCTTAGCAATGTGTAAAACATGTCATTTCTCTCAGAGCTACCTCCTCAAAATCCATTAAACCCTCTTGTCTTACACACACACCACCACCCCCCCCCCCCCCCCCCGCCAAAAGCCATCCTTCACCTCCTTGCTTCATTACAAAATTTTCCTATTAATACACCATATTGATCTGCAATGTCAGACTGGATGCCAGCATGCAAGTCGGAGCCTTTCCCTATTTTAAATACTTATGAAATAAATAAATAAATAAACCTCCTCCGTGCATCCAATTCTATGCAACTTGCATTCGTTTGTACAGACTGGGCATTCAGGCAGCACCCCCCACTCACTGCAGGGGCTTTCTCAAAAGATTTCTTTGCTAGTGAACGTTTACAAATGCTATAGAGCCACACAGGCTGGCATCTGCAACGTCCTACCAAGGTGGGAGTTTTACTAATAGGAACATTTGAGCTACAGTGAGAATTCAGTTCTGTCCTCCTTCCTTCCCTTCTCCCTTCCCAACCACCCCTCTCCAGCCATTATTCAAAATCCAGTCCGAGTCTTTATTCAGGTGGGGGAAAAGACCAAGAAAAGAGGGCTAAGGAAGAAATAAGAGAGGCAATGGGGTATATTTCCTTTTCCAAAAAATAATAAAATGGAAAGTGTACTTACTGTATCCTCAAAGACTATCCAGCTGGAAATCCGAGTGGTTACGAAAAACCAGGGTGGGGGAGGGGTTAGAAAACTATTTCATTTCAGCAACCAAACCAAAATTAAAAACAAGAAAGGAAATAATAATAAATGGTATCCAATTGCAATTTCCCAGCAATTTCAGTCCATACTGGTGCCAATCCAACCCAGCACTGTTGAACTCTCCCCCTCTGGCAATTTTGCTTTCTTCTTCTCTGTCCTTTATTTTCTCTGTGGCTTTCAACTTTTCTGCTTAAAATTGCTGTAGTGGTAACGTTGATGTTTGCCTTCACTGGAGAAGAATGGTTTAAAATAACAGGAAAAAAAACCAAAAATCCTTGCAGAGGGTGAACGGTCCTTCTCCTTTCTGAAACTTTTCATTCCACTGTGGATCCTTTGCCTAGTTTCCTTTTTCTGAGGTTTTCTGCCTCTCTGGCTCCACTGCTCTCCATTGCTCACTATTTGTTTTTTCTCTGGAGAGCAGAATGGGCTGTATTTCTTTTTAAGCAACCCTCCATCTGTATTATTTTAATGTAATTTTGTTGTGACTGTTAAGATCCAGGTCTTGCCAGGCAATTTTCTTCTTCCCCCTTCTTTGCTGCACTATCAATTATCCAATCCGTGTGTCTCCACATTAGAACGGGGATTCCCATTCTTCTTTTTCTCTATCCCCCACACTCCTTTAGAAAATAATCTCCTTTTGCATTTAAATTTTTATTTGTGTCTGTCAAAACAATAAACTTTTAGTCTCTCTCCCCCCTCTCCAAAGATCTGATTAGGTTTCCAATCACAACCCAGTGCGCAATTGGATTTTTGATTTCAGCGAGAAGCCAGCAATCCACAGCATCAGCACCCTCTCCTCGCTTCAAACTCCACGTTATATCCTTTTGCCTTCCCTCCAACTCCTCTGCATTTTCATAATCTCACATTAAATGGAATGAAGGAGGGAGGGAGTACAAAAAAATTCAAGGTTCCCACCAGCTGTCAAGAATAAATCCATCCCCTTGTTATTTTTTAAACACTTGGGACGGGTGTTTTTAACGCCCACTCTCCCCTTTGCCCCCCACACTTCTCAAAATCTTTCTGATGTTAAAACTCCCCCAATGGGGCACAAAAGAAGACCGGGGAGGTGTGATTTGTCCTCTTAGCTGTAAAATTCACAAGCACCCTTTGCTTTTCATTTCAGCTTCCTCTCCATCTTTTGTCCAGCAGCTATACAGATCCAGCAGCACCGAGGAAGATAAACTTCTATTTCTTCTTTGAGGAGAGAGAGGGAAAGATAGAGAGAAAGAAGGATACAAGCTCTCCAGCTTCTGCCTCCCTTTTCCTCCCTTTCTTTATTTCAATGCAGGTCTGATCTCATTTCCAAGCTGAGCCTGGTGTATTTCAGATCTACAAGTTGGATTTCCCTTCTGCACAGCAGTGAGTTAGTCTCTCATCTTCTTCCACATGCCAGTTATCTTCCCCCTTTTCTTCCTTCCTTCCTGCCTCCCTCCCTTCCAAGATGACACATTCCCAGGAGCGCAGCCGCTTCTTTCAGTTTTTAGTTTCATCCCTGAATTGCATAGCCCTTTGCACAGCCGAAACCCTTCCTCCCTCCCATTAGCTTCAGCTTGAATTCTCCCTGTGTGTGCATGTACGTACGCATGTATGTATATATCCAGTTCCTGACAGCTGCTGTTGTTGTTGCTGGGAGTAGCTCCGCTTTTCTGTCGCTCTGGCTTTCTCTTACTCCCCACCTTTCAGTGACACCCTAGGATTTGCAAATATCCCAGGGCCAGTCTTTCTGGCTATACTCCTCCTTCTCCCCTTCTGTTCTCTCCCTTCTTGCTCGTTTGGTTTGTTTTTTTTTTTTTTTTTTTTTACCCCTTCTTCCCCCCACCCTACCCCCTCCCTTCTTTTCTCTGCTTGTGATCAGTATAATACAATTACCCAATTACCTCCCATCATCTTAGCACTGATTGGTCAATCGCATTAACACTTGATGTCAGGGAAAAGGGATGGGAGCTGCTCTGATGTGGCACTGCTGCCACCTGCTTGACAACCTGGGAACAAACTCAGGGTTACCTTAAGAAATCTCCCAAGTCAGAAAGAGGTAATTGAAAAACAAGGGATCATCTTAAGGAAAGGAATGTCAAAACTCATTTTCCTAAAAGCCTGCCTTCTGACAGTTCAACCAGTATTCACAGGTACCAGCCTAGCCGCTGAAGCAGAGGGAACGACAGTAAAATGAAATGAGGTATAAAGTTGTCTTTGCGAAAGAAGTACGGAACAACCGGCATTCACAGGTACCAACTCTAGCTACGGATGCAGAGGAATGACAATAAAATGAAACAAGGTATAAAGTTACCTTTGCAAAAAATGTAACAATGGAAATAATTTGCATGGAAAGACAATCTGTTTTCTAATTACAGAAATAAGTATTTGTTTAAAACTTGTATACACATACAAGCTCCCTAAACTTCATTTTGGCAGACGTTCCAGGCCAAAAGCCCTATGAAGTGCTTCAGGGTTTCAGTGGGTTCAAGTGATGGCTCCAGCAAGCTGTTAAGTGACAGCAACACAACAGTACGATGTCTAGGCTTAACCTATCCAATCTCTGCAGTTTGTTTAGAATGACTTCTGACCAGGATTTTTGAGGTTTCTCAGCTGACTCCCTAATTTGGGCTACTAAAGTATTGAGAGGACTGTTATGTACTTACCTCCTTACCAAGATATGTTAGATGTATTTATGTATGTTTCCTAAAATGCCCAGAATTGGGCCTGTGTCTTGTTTTTTCCTAAACAAGGAAATTGTTTACCTGAATTAAATAGAATTTTTATAGAAAACTTTGCATCTATAAGGTTAGATATGCTACCCTATCCAGGATCAAGGGAAACAGAATATGGATGATGTATGTGCCAGCATTTCTTTCCCTCAAAATCAGAAAGAAATTATTTATAGATCTAACTCCTCCACACAACCCCAAAAAAAGAATTAGTCAGCTGCCTCCATGGTAATTATAGCAAACTTCTTATATTAAGCAGTAACTCTGAGTTATTCCACGCATGCAATAATACAGCTAGGTCTTTGCTAAATCCTCTCTCAAATAGCCAAGTTATGTCTGGTACCCTTACTTAGCCTTCAATTTTGGTGTGAAACCGTCATACTTGAAAATAAAATAAAACAAATTTTTAAGTTATATGTCATATTAGAAGTTTCCTAGAATTATAAAATCCATAAGCAAGCTGAGTTCGGTCAAATAACACTTATTGAATCATTAACATTGACTTTCAGATTTATTCTACTGACTCAGCAGGCTTTCTGGTGAGAAAGTTCTACCAGATTTAAGTTAAGCAACTGGAACCAGGTCCTTAATCACTATTAGATCATTTAGCATCTGATCTCACTATCACTGAAATCAACAGCAAACACAAATTACCTACAATGGGTGAAAGACTGAGTGTGTAGTAGTAACGCTTAACCCAAACATAATGGCCTTTCAGGATTGCTAAAAAAGAACTTGGGGAGTTTTGGAGAAGGCTGCAACTGTGGTAGGAGATGAAGTTGCTGACAAGTAACACTCTTTTTTCTCAGCTGGTGAGTTTATTTTGTTCCCATCTTATTCATTGATGCCACTGGTGTATTTTGGGCCTACAAGAGTCTTATGAGAGTCTTCTTTTTACTACTTAAAACCTGAAAAAACACTGAGTTGTTCCTTTTCCCAGAAGGATCAAAACATCACAGCCTAATACATGTTTGCTCCACTGTTTCTTTAAAAAGTTCCTGAACAATTTTCTGCTAATTTTAAAGAACTCATGAGCAAAAGTGAAGGTTTCTGTAACTGACTTAAGCAAATATATGGGTGTCAAAACCAGAAGACACACAACTTTGGGGGATCTAATCATAATCTAAGACACAAGCATCTGCAATGGCCACAGTATCTCTGTGGATACAAACTAATATTTCACTTTTGATGGAAATTTGCACATTTTGCTTTTTTTATGTCATTCAAATTATATCAAATGACATCAAAATTTCTATCAGAGACAGTACTTAAATAAATGTACATATATATACATATACAAAGATAATATATTTGCTGATGTAGATGTGACTAAATTAGTATCAAGACTGTAATACACTGTAGGCTATAATATAATCTTCTCTCTCTTAAAAGTTTGCTATTGTTAATATACCAATTATGCTTTATCACCTAACAAACATAGAAGATAGAGTGATTAACTTCTTAGAATATAACTTTAAAACAATCTAATTTGCAATACTTATGAGATGACACTGCATGGTATATGAAAACGTGTCCTTTAACTAAACAAAATAAAAATATAATTGTATTATTTGTTTTACAAACGTACATGCCACCTACGTGAAAAACCTATTTAAAACAAATATTTTAGTATTATCACATAAGTCATTCAATAATCAAATGTTAAAAGCGTATCATTAGGGTTGGGCGGAATTGGTTGTGTGAATTTTTTCCTGCAGTACATGGTGTGTTGTTGCCTCCAAACACCACTGTATATTGCCTTCAATCTTTTATTTTCCAGGTTTTCTGGGCAAGAAAAACAAATCCCTACCTATCAGCTCCCAAAAGCCATCCAACGTGGTGAGCTGATATTCAAAATGAAAGCACCATGGAAAACTTGGGATGATACACATGATGCAATGTTTTACGAGCACTGACAAGTTGAGACAGAGGAAATATCCCGGAGCATTCTGTTCTGTTCCTAAACCAGGGAATTGCTATCCTTCATGCCCATTCCCCACCACTGGGCATAGCTTGCAGGATAGTCCCTGCTGCTATGGTACAAAATCCCAAATACCCAGTGGAGGTCACTCAGTCCTGGTTCCTCTCATGGACCAAGAACATCATGAGTCAAAAGGCTGAACTGTGAAGAAAACTAAACAGAGGCTGGCAAGGCAACTTTGTTTTTCATATAATGGGACAAGCTTGCCTGATCCTCAGTATAGGAGGATAACAAAACTCAACATATGTACTGGCAAATCTTCACGTAACAAGCACGGACAACAACATATTCTTAAAACACACCTTTTCCTTCCTGACAGATGATGTGAGTTGAAGGACTGAAGTTCTCTGTGTGACTAGCACTGGAAGAGGCTAGTGGAAAGACTAGATATTCATAACTGTCAGTCATTTGGTGGAAAAGAAACATGACTAAAGCCTAAGAAAAGAGAATTCTGGCCTGTAGAGAGATTTTAAATTGATTAAAAAAAAAAAAAAAAAAGTCTAAGAAAAAGAGTGAAACCAGATCATTTTGCTTATACAAAGTGAAAAGCAGTTTCAAGTTGTTCTAAGTCAGTGGCAGCCCTGCCTTCCTTTTAAATAAACATGAAGAAATCATAAAGGAAGCCGTGGATCAGCTTATTCTTTTATTGTGGAACATATTATTCTTTCTATTTTATTAAGCATTGCTGACAAGAAGCTACTTGCATATGGAGACAGTACTTGAATCCTCTTATAGCTTACTACTATCAAAAGGGAACAAAAAATGCTGACAAATATACTTTTGACTGCGTGGATCAAGGATCAAGCTCACTAATCGATTTAGGGATTCAAAAGAGATCCTAAAAATCTCAGACTATATAAAATATGTCATACATAACCTCACAGGGAATCTGCGATTTTGTTAATGTCATCAAAGCTCATGGTACATATTTTCCTGTATGTGTGATTTCAATGATGATTGTTCAAATCTTTTAATACAAAACCCACTAAAGTCAGGTGCATAACTATCAAAATTAGCTGCTGACTATCATACTGCCTCATTTATTAATTTTCACATATTTTTGCTCTGATGTTTACAGTTCTAGTGTGAAATTTTGTTTCATAGGTAATTTCTATTGGGGTCACAGAGGCTTGAAAGCAGTATAATATATCCTCTTTTCAGGAAAATCTGGGTAAACCACAGCACACGTAATTTTGGCACATGGAAGTTTAAGTGACTGTTCAATAAACTCATGTCTCCATAATATCAAAATATCTATTGTTTTTGGTAAAGATGGAATTGAATGGTGGTTTTCATTAAGTTGTTTACATTTGAAAGGAACCATATTCTCAGAACTTCTGTACGTTCATTGTCCAGTCAGGTTAACAGGATAAGTTTAGAATTGTTCTACAGTTGTTCTACAAATTTCCATCTTTGATATTACCAATCCATCACTGAAAAGCACCCTGCTGTTTAGCCTTTCTAGAATTTCTGCTTATGGAACTGAATCCCCTATTGTCGGTGTTTCCATCACAGCAGATAACCAATTCACTAAGCTGAACATGAGCTCTTGCTGCGAAGAAGGTTAACGGTATCCTGGGCTGTACTAAACAAACCATTGCCAGCAGGTGGAGGGAGGTGATCCTTCCCCACTGCTCAGCACTGGTGAGGCCACACCTGGAGTGCTGAGTCCAGTTCTGGGGTTCCCAGTATGAGAGACAGGGACAGACTGGAGAGAGTCCAACAAAGGTCCATGAAGATGATGGACTGGAGCATCTCTCCTACAGGGAGAGGCTGAGTGAGCTGGGACTGTTCAGCCTGGAGGAGAGAAGGCTCAGGGGTGATTTTATTAATGTCTACAAACACGTGAAGGGAGGGTGCAAAGAGGGTGGAGTCAGGCTCTTCTCAGTGGTGCCCAGTGACAGGACCAGAGGCAATGAGCACAAACTGAAACACAAGAGGTTCCCTCTGAACATCAGGAAACAGTTTTTTACTGTGAGAGTGACCAAGCACTGGAATAGGTTGCCCAGGGAGGTTGTAGAGTCTTCCCCCTTGGAGATACTCAGAAGCTGTCTGGAGATGGTCCTAGGCAATTGGCTCGAGGTGGCCCTCCTTGAGCAGCGGGTTGGACCCGATGACTTTCAGAGGTCCCTTCCACCCGCAGCCGTTCTATGATTCTGTAATTTAATAGCTCATAAAAGTATTTATATGGAAAGTAAGAAGCCTTATACTTATTTGGTAAAAATATTTTTTATAATCTGCTCTCAGATTCTCTTCTTCACCTGTGTGCCTAGGAGAATTAAGTGCCTAGCATTCAACTCAGAAGTAGCAGAGGATTTTTTTTTTTTTCTGAAAAGAAAATATGAAAACCAGAAATCACTAACAAAAAAAGTTAAACTTTTCCTAACTTTGTTCTTTGGATTGTTGTGTTACAATTCGGACTAGGACCTATATATATATATACAGCTTGTGTTAGAACATTTATGAAATTATGTCCCTATCAAGAGCTTACCCTTTAGGATTGGTAATAATTTTTAAGTTTATTGTAGCACAACTTTAGGGTACGTGAAATTTCATAGAGTTACAGTGTTAAACCTTAAGAGTATACACTTATTCACAAAAGGAACTACATATTGAAAAAAGCAAAAACTTCCTTTGTACCCAGCAGATGAATTTTGGTTCCACTGAGGTCAATGACAAAAGTTCTGCTGACTTAAATAAGACCACAATTTTTCAAAGCATCTTTTTTATGTGATTTTAAATTTCAGCTTCCATTCCAAACTCTGTCTGTGAGCTCAGCAACTTGAAGATCAACATTAACCTTCACTCTTTTTTGGTACAGCTACTCCCAAAACAATGAAGGACAAAGCTTTTTCTATTTCTGAGTCCCAAACAGCTCCTTACAACACGCACACAACCAAATGCATTTGTTCAAAACCACTATTAATTCACCTTCATTTGGTTAGAAACAGCCATACAGGACACACTTAATCTCTACTGTAACAGTAGCTGTGTAGCCCTTCAGTACTATTTTTTTCACATCCTATTCCAATTTTTACTTAAACAAATTAGGCCAGTTCAGGAGGAAGTGCATGTCAGAACCTCTATCCTCTACAAAATCAAACTGCAAAGCCTGATTTTCATGGGTAGTAACCCTAGCGAAGAACAAAAGCTGTACAATATTACTACTATTATTATTAATAATAATAATAATAAAGAAGATTTTGTATTTTTCTGTTCCAATTTCCAGTTCTTGGCAATGGTCATGTTTTTCAACTTCCTATAGAATGTGAACATTTTTGACTGAAATTAACCACTGTATTCGACATTAAAAATCTGACTCACAAAATGGCCTAGAACAAAATTTCACGTGCTTTCACTCTAAAACAGTCCTGAGAAAAATGGCCCAAATCCTACCATTTTCCTATGGCACTAATTTCAAGCTTAGAAATCGAATCTAGACAAATTCTCTCCTTTCCAGGACTGAG
Source organism: Strix aluco (assembly GCF_031877795.1). Taxonomy (NCBI): domain Eukaryota; kingdom Metazoa; phylum Chordata; class Aves; order Strigiformes; family Strigidae; genus Strix; species Strix aluco. Next base: position 2,366,260 of record NC_133961.1, read on the forward strand.
TGCCACTGACATTAAACTGTTGTAAATTAACTCCATAGGGAGGAATAACTCCTTTGATTTCAATGGAGTGTCTCCAGATTAATGTAGGCGTAGATGCAAATAGAGCATGGTCCTTCATTTTATATTCATGCCCCATCTAATATGTATTTGGTTTTGTAAATCACAGAATCACAGAATCAGTGAGGTTGGAAAATGTCAGTAAAGTGAAAAAGGACTGTTTCTTTTAAATTGAATTTTAAGAAGGTAAAATTTAAGAAAAAAGCTACTAGATGTGGACTTGAATGATGCATCACTTTGAAAATAATATCTTTAAGGTGTAACAGCATTCTTTTTTCTTCAGTGACTTTTAAATAGCAAGAATATGATACTCTGACATAGAGATGAATGTATCGGACATCTTAATTTCTTATCCCGTGGAGTTATTGTGACGGGAAAATACAATTGACACTTATTGAGAATAAAATCTTAACTACATATGCTTCAAAACATTACTGAGGAGCAACCTAGCAGCCATGTTGTTCTACCTTGTCCTCATATTTAGCAGATATTTGAAGTGAAATTCTGGTATGGGGAAAAGACCTTCAGTTTAACATCTGAGCCAAGGAAAGAGGAACATAGCAGATCTCTAAATTTTCAGCCCAAAAAAGGATAATGGCTTGCTTTAACCATGCAAGATCCAAAAGAAAGTTATAGCGTTCAATAAACTGGGGAGAAAAATAAATGTTGTATTCAAAGAGATCAGAGATAGAGATAGAGATAGAGATAATTGCTAAAATGAAAAAAAAAAAACAACCAAACAAAAAAAGTTCATGGCACGAATAACATTAGTCAGGGAGATAACTTACGTTTTCAAGGTCTATTTTCATGTATTTATAACTTTCTAAATAAATTACTTCAACTAAATATCTTCAGCATCCTCTATAACCAAAATCCAGACGTAATTTTTATTTATCAGACAAATTTCCACTCGGCCCTTATTGGCCAATATGAAAAAAACCCATGTACTTTTTACAGTGAATTTTTTTGAACTATTTTTTTTTCTTTTTTTTTCTTCTTAAATCACTAATAGCTTATCCTTGGTCATTGGAAAACAGCAGAAACCTTTTTTTTTAGATTTATCCAAATTCACATGGATTGAAACACTATAATGCATATAATATACATAAGAACCTATTTTCTTACCGTCAGTGCTTGCAGGACTGTGGACAATGATGAGGACATCAAAAGTGTTATAGCCAGGACTCACTGGGATTGTATTTCCACAGTCTTTGCATAATCTCAAGAGAGATTATTTGATTTCTCTTCACACCTGTCACCCTACCTGTAAAATGGAAATAACACTTCTTGAATGTGTTAAACAGGAAGGACTCACCATTAATTGGACTAGGGATAGTCAAGGTTCACAGCTGTGTCAGTGCATGATGTGACACCATAGCCACCATATGATGTGCACTACACCAGGCAAGGCAAATAGGAAAAATATAAGGTAACAGAGACGGTAAAAACCCATCCTTCTAAATAATGATCATTCTTTTCTGCACCCTAGCAGCCAATATCTGATATTAAATAATTTAAGATGTCTGAATGTGTTGTGATATAAACATACTTTGACAAACATTGGCTCAAACTAGATGGATGAAAAAGTCAGAGAACAATTTAGGACCTAGCAATGAATGAAGGCAGGAGGCACCGTATTTATACTCACAAGTGCTCTGAAATATGGTGTAAATTAGTTAGAAGACCAATATTCACCTTGAGTTCTCTGGATTTTCTCAACCAGTGTTTAGCTGTCCCTTCTATTTCTACATTCCCATTAAAAATATACATCATTTGAAGAGCATATGAAATGTGAACTATCTAATCGTCTTCCAGTATCATCTTAAAGAGGAGGATGAAAAATTTTCACAGAATCACAGAATCATCTAGGTTGGAAAAGACCTTGAAGATAATCAAGTCCAACCATCAACCCAACATTAACAGTTCCCAACTACACCAGATCCCTCAGCGCTAAGTCGACCCTACTCTTAAAGACCTCCAGGGATGGGGACTCCACCACCTCCCTGGGCAGCCCATTCCAACGCCTAACCACCCGTTTCTGTAAAGAAATGCTTCCTAATATCTAGTCTGAACCTTTCCTGGTGCAACTTGAGGCCATTACCTCTTGTTCTATCGCTCATTACTTGGTTAAAGAGACTCATCCCCATCCCTCTGCAACCTCCTTTCAGGGAGTTGCAGAGGGCCATGAGGTCTCCCCTCAGCCTCCTCTTCTCCGCACTAAACCCCCCCAGTTCCCTCAGCCGCTCCCCATCAGACCTGTGCTCCAGACCCTGCACCAGCTCCGTTGCCCTTCTCTGGACACGCTCGAGTCATTCAATGGCCTTTTTGGAGTGAGGGGCCCAAAACTGAACCCACTCATCGAGGGGCGGCCTCACCAGTGCCAAGTACAGGGGCAAGATCCCTTCCCTGTCCCTGCTGGCCACGCTATTGCTGATACAAGCCAGGATGCCATTGGCCTTCTTGGCCACCTGGGCACACTGCTGGCTCCTGTTCAGCTGGCTGTCAATCAACCCCCCCAGGTCCCTCTCTGACCAGCAGCTCTCCAGTCTTTTTTTAATTTTTTAATTTTTTAATTTTTTAATACAGTAATGAGTCTCTTGAAATTCTTTCGGAATTTACTTGGCTACTGCCATTCCAGAACAGAAGAATAGTCTGCCTAGTCCACTATGGTGGCACTTCTAAAGAGAATACAGCATTATTCCACAACAGGTAGTTCCATAACTTTCATTTCATAAAGCAGTATAAGTGGAAAAATAGCCCAGACCCATTTGCATTGGATTTGCACTTAAGCCCTGTAAAGATTACAAGGGGCAAATATAAATCTCTATTTTGGAGACGATAAGAGGAAACAGGTTTAATACAAACAGACATCTTTGTCCCCATTAGGATAGGATCCTTTGAGAAGTTCTAAAGCGAACTTGTGGTTGAGAACAATTCTCATTCTTTATTGACTGCATGTTAGAAACCCTGATAAGAAGTTAAGAAATTCTGTCAGTCACAGTTGATGAAAATGATGGCAGGGATTATGATTATTTAAAGTGTATTTTATGACACTTAAGACTCAGTTTTCCTACCATGTCTCCAAAGTTTGTTCCCAGAGGGTATGGTATGGTTTTAAATCAAAACTCACCTTACTGCATCAGATCTGATCTTCAAGATATAGGGAAGAGTTTCTTGTTGAGGGGACTATTTCTGGTGATGAAGAGGATAAAAAACCTGAAAGGAATGAAACACTGTTTTAAGAAGCTGTACATCATGATTATAGCTTTGTTTGGGAGCAGGACAAAAAACACAACAAGCAAGAGGTGATACACAGGAGTCTAGATCTGGTCAACATTTGTACCAATTGCTTTTTTTGCTTTTTCAGACCTATTTCTCTCTTCTTGCACTTTTCCACTACCTTAGATTGAAACTGCATTTCCTTACAATTTTATTTGTTTTACACTCCTTTGTGCCATGTAGGTGGAAATTATCCTCAACACGCTAATAAAAATACCTATAATTTACGAGATAAGAAGTAGTAGTAGCATCAAAATTTACAGCATTGATAGTTTTTGAACAATAAGTAAGGGTAATATTAAGAAAGCTGGAATACTAGACTGAAGTTTTCAAATTTTCCCCAAATTGCTCACAAATACATTTGGTGAAAATCAGGAGGTCAAGGGATATCGGCTTTCATTTAAATTGTTGCAAGTGGGCCTTATTTTCAAAAGCAGGCACAGCAATATTCGTTAAATACAGCCCCACTTAAAATGCATTCTCCAAAGATGAGCCAACTAAAATGAATCATCACTTTTAAAACCACATTTAATAACTCCATATATGAAGGCATAGATCCGGAAGCAGGAATTAACCATCTGTGGTCCTAAAGTACATACAGTACATGTTACTAGAATTCCTTTTCTGGAAGAGAAATTTAGAAGAGAAGAGATATTTAGGTTGAAAGTACAAATTTAATACAATCGCTCCCCAATGCAAGGTTATAAAGCTGTTTCAACTTCATATGAAAAACTTTCCCCAGAAATATGATAATTAAAGACAAATTAATTTTAAAACAAAACTACTGATAATACCAAACTATTCCTATTTTGATAATTTGGGGGGGTTGCATTTATTTTTAATTACTGCCCCTCCCACCAGTTTTCTTAGGAAAAGAAAAACAAATAAAATATCAATATATCAATGGATATTTATTGACAGAAAAAGATCAGTAAATAAATGGCTCCAAAGTGATGATTTTTTTACACAAGTATTTTTCCGTTAACATTCTCTTAAGAATTCAAGTAGTTATTAAAATCACAGAATTACACTGAAATAGCTGTTTCATTTCCTGCATGTCTACCACAGATCTAAGAATCAGACTGGTTTGTTTCTGCCTTTTATACAGATACATATATGTAACTCTGTACATACATGTTTATCGTGACATATGGTAAGGGTTAAATGTCATTGGCATGTTTTTTTATGGTCAAGACCACTGGAGGGATGGATATTTTCATAGAAGAACTTTTCAAACGTCTGTCACAAAACATAGAGAAAATTTCTCATATGTTTGTTCTAAAATAATGTAGCTTGTAGCTATCACAAAGTATATGTTTGTTACATCTACAAAAAAATACACTGGAATGAGAGGCAGATGCAGATTGGACCTTGAACTCAATAGTCTAGGATTTTCTGCTTGTTTGTAGGCAGAGTGGCATTGGCATTGTTCCCATTAAATTAATGTGTTTAAGATAAGAAGTTCTTACTGTTCACATAACAGCTTGAGGTTGTTGAAATTCTTCCATTTAAACTTTTCCGAACAACATCAACACATCACTAAACCTGACTTTATTCTATAAAGCGTCTAGGATAGATTTCAGAAGGTATTCAGGTGCTTAAACATATGGATTTGGAACCTTCTGTGATTTACAGATTTTGATTAAGTGCATTAATCACCTAACTCCCATATGTTTCCATCTTTAAAAGTCTTTCAAACAAGAACACTGTTTGCTAATATAACAGAAAATAACACATGCTAAATGTTTAAGGTCTATGTGTAACCTTGCAGGGGTAAGGAGCATTTCTTACAGGTACTCAGCACCATCCATGGCAGCTTAATCATACTGAGACGTCAGTGGCTATCCCATTTTTCGAAGGACTCAATTTCTATTTCTTACTTTGTACAGAAGAAAACCAGCAGCTTGTCACTATGGTATTAGGTGGGAGGCAGTGTATGGCAGGATTATGAGTCAGTCATTAAGCCTGCTGGTCATTAAAAAAAACCCCAAGACAAACAAAAACTTGTCATAGCGACTGAGGTGATTCTACGCAGAGAGAAAAATGTATTAGACAATATACTCACAGATTCAAATTTATTTCCAGAATATTCTAATATTAAGACAGAGAAAACATTTAAGATACCGCTTCCCTATCTTGCTGCAGAAAACTTCAAACACCTGCATCTTACACATTCCTTCTTTAGCAAACTGATTGATGTTTATTGTGGGCAGCTGTGTATTATACCCATGCCCACCTTCAGGATTTGATTCTGTAAGGTATTTAAGTGGGATATTTACAGGGCAACCCTGTTGATGAAGACCTTGTTTGCTAAACTCTAGAATGGCAAGGATTTCTGCTTTGGTTAAATGAGAGCAAGTATATAAATATATCCCAGCCCTTTGTCACAAAACTGTGTGGGAGTAGAGGAGTTTGTTAGGCAAGGTGCTAGAAGTGAGAGGGAAGCTCTAACTCCTTGCAGCTCTGACACATTATTATTCATTGCATGGTGTGTCACTCAGACTGTCATAATCCACAACAGAAAGCATTATCAGTGCTGAACAGCATGAAGAGGGATTGCAGAGGCACAGGTCATTTTGGGGAAATACCTCTGTCACAATCCAGGCACAGGTTTGCTGCTCTTTGTGGAACGGATCTGGCAGCACAATGATCATCAACTGGTTATTAACAACGGAAAAAAACCCATTCGTTACAAATCAAGACATGTTTTTAAAGGCTTCCTGAGAAGGAGTCACAATTCTGCACGTAAAATACTCACTAAATATTATTCAACCACATCTATCAGTCTTGGAGAAAGTGATGCGAACATAGAACAAGCCAAATGCACAAACAGTTATATGGGTACAGGTGTCAGCACAACACTTCGCATGGAGGAAGAAGGTAAATAAGAGAAGTTGGATTCTGCAGGCTTGGAGAAGGCATAAATATAAAAATTTAAAATCACCCAGGAAGAACATAAAGAAATAAGGCAGCAAAGTAAGGGGATAAAATAGAGGCATCAGATTTACACAGGCACAAAACAGGAGTCAATTACACAAAAAAAGGCATTTTTAATTTCTTGAATAAGAAAATCTCAAATTGTGGCTATAAATAATTAAAACCAGGTTTTATATCTTTGGAAATTAGCGTCTACGAACAAAACTTTGTATGTTATTTCCACTAAAAAGTTCCTTCCTCAAGTATTTGTAGAAGATGAAACCACAATGAGCAAATTCATTCCCCCCCCCTCCCCCCCATATTTAAAATTATTGAAATTAACTGCTTTAATTTTCCTGCTTCTCTCTGTCTTCTTTCCCCATATACAGCAGCACTCTCTGTCTAGGTGTTTTGGTTTTGTTGCTTGGAGTTTTAAAATTTTATTTATTTTTAAATAAACTCCTAACTAGGAGTCAAGAATAAAAAAAACTCGAAGTCAGACTTTAGCGGCAATTCTCAAACATAATTATCAGGTCAGGAAGCGTTATTGTAGTGATATTGCAACCAGCCCTGCAGGAAACATTCTAGCAGCTGGTATCAGCACTTCAAACCTTATCTAGACTTCACTCATGCTAATATGCTGCTTTTAGCATACAGTGGATAACAGGATACAAATCACACTGTAATCTTCCTTGTTAGAGCAATAGTTTGAGCAATAATGATTGAAGTGCAGAGCATTTCCTGGGAAAATGCTAACAGAGGAGTTAATGATCATGCCCCCCTGCCAGTAATATCAATTTGTAATATTATAACATAAAAAAAAAAAAACCAACCCTGTAAGCTTATTACCTTTAAATTAACCAAAACAAACCCATTAAGTTGTACTCATGCAGGTCTTTTCATCACATTGTGTCTAAAACCATCACATAGGGACCATTTTACAGGCCACCAAAATGTACCTGCTACATAACTTCCGGTAAAAGATTCACAGTAGCACCACGCAGAGTTTTCACGTCAAGAGCAAGAATTGGCATTTGCTGTTCAATTTCTTTTAAGATTTTCGTAGGCAAAATGCAATCATGTAAGTAGAATTTAACCATTGCACTGTCTTTTTTTATCATTATACAAAAGTCAGTGATATCGAAGGACCTGAACTAAACTTTCTAATTTGTTCAGGAATTTAACGGTCTAAGCAGCACAAAGCATGTTCTTCATAGTATGACCATTTCTTACCTCACTTGAGTGCTTTGAGAACAACAATAAGCTAACAATTTAGGACAATGTGACTGCTGGCAAAGGTGGTATGGGAAGGTCAGGATCGATATCAAACTGAAAACTGGAAAGCATTTATATATTCATATCTTCATTAACAAATCCATTTCTTTCAATAAGCCCTGTACCGTCCATGATTCATTCTTCATAACATTCAGTATGACTTCTAGCAAAACTTGGTATTCCAAAACCCCATCTTTACACCTTTTATGGAACAAACAAGCAAGTTAAATAAAGGAGAGAGAAAATATACTAATTCAGTATGTGATGCTCTGCCTACAGCATTCTGCGGTTTTTTGTGGTTTTTTTTCACTAATCATTACAAGGGACAAATGAAGTTGTAGAGTCATAATTTTCATTGGAAAGGAACTCCAGGTGCCATGCAGTCCAGTCTCCTGCTCAAAACACGTCTAATTAGAGAAGGTAGCTCAGGGCACGTCCAGTGGAGGTTGAACACCTACAAGAGCCCACGATTTCTCTAGTCCATCTGTTCTGGTATTTAACCACCTCCACAGTATTTTGTCATTTTTTTCCCTATTATTACTGCTAAGGCCAGAGCTGACCATGTGAGAGGAACGGCTGATGTCAGAGGAATAAACATCATCAGCTGTGCTGATCTATGCACTAGAAATGTTTCATGAGGAATAAAATATACTTTTACACGCAGAATAAAAATACTGAAGAAGCAACTCTAAAAACAGAAAAGGAGGGATCAAGGAATTAAGAATGAACAAAGAACATCTGTATCTCCAGTATCGCAGCACCGTTAGCTAAGAGAAGCAACGACCATTATGCAAAATTATCAACTGGGCATTGTGGGACATCTGCTTAATTTCTGTGAGTTTTATCGATATCCTTCTGTTCCTTAAGATTCTCTGGTGTCCTGGATATATTCAGTATTGAAAATCAAGTTAGAAGGAATTAAATTATCCAACATAGAAAAGTTCATCTCGAATTCTAGTCGTTAAAATATACATAAAGTATAACTGATACAATGTAACTATTACCTAAATGTGTCAGAAGGAGCTGAATTTTCTATTTAAAATTATGTTGGATCATTCCAGATGAAACTGGCCTAATCTGGCCTACATAAATTTATGCTGTTATTAGATATGATATCCGTTTCTGAATTATTAGACGTCAGGCTAAAAAGAAGTTTCATGAAGGATAAAATACAGCAACTCTTTTTTTTTTAAATCTTGATAAAAAATACATAAAGTTTTCTCTAATATACTGTATGTAAACTAGAATATGTTGCTTTTTCTTAGAGAAAGTAAAGGATGAATCCGAATTAAATTATAAAAACAACAAGATTTAGTCATAGGTCATTTTTTAATATGAATATATTAAGAAATAGATCTACTGTGGTTATCAAAGGTAGTCTACTTTGAAATAGTACTTGAAAAAATGGAAAAATGTAAGATAATCTATGGCCAAGCATGGTGCATGTCTATTGAAATGGGAGGCCAAATGTGTCTTAAAGATTAATTCTCAGATATTTCTATTACTACACAGTTCCTACTCGACTTACCCAAGCAAATATACACAATGACTTTGTCAGAATTAATTTCATTAGAAAAGCTGAATTATTTGTTCACCTATATAAAATGACTGTCAGCTATACTTCCACCTATTTTTTTTTGTACATGCATACATACACTTACTTTGTCTGTTCCTTACAACCAGAATAAGAATAGTTTTCTGTGCAAATATGGCTCTAAATATTAACCTGGAGAAAATAACTTGGAGATACTGATAAAATTTAACAGGTTTCATATGAGGAAAGAGAAAATGAAATTATCAGAAGACATGAAAACTCTGTTAGGGAATCAGCATATAAATTGAGGTATTTCCTGACAACTGTCATTCTTGTGCCAAAGTTCAGACAAGCAATAGAGACGTCTCACTCTGCCAAAGTCTTTCTATGCTGCCTGCCAGCACTATCATGGCACTAAGGAAACTGAAACAGAACCAACTGCTTAGAAAACTTTAACAAAAGGAGACCCAACTGTTTCATGTCTTATTACCTGTTTACAAGAACAACTGGGTATTGTAAAGACCCCCAAAAGGATCTTTTATTTAATGTTGTTGCATCAAGGATCGTTCTCTGTGCAAGTTTCAATATTGGAGACACTGATGAAAAATGCAGGAGAACACACTTGCTTTTTTTCCCATGTATGTAAAACCTTATCACAGACCTGCGGAAGACTAGTTGTGAGACTGCAGAGCAGCGTTTTGACTTATGCCTAGTGGATTGTACAGGATTTATATGAAGTGGCTTATTTAAACTGTTAGGATGTGTTGTCTTCAGGTCTCAAAATAACAGTTAATAGAATCACAATTTTAACATGAGGTCTTAAAAAAACTAGACAGATTACTAATTATTCCTAACAGAAAAAAAAAAAAAAAAAAAAAAAAAAACAACCCAAAAAACAAAAAACCAACTCTAAAACACAGTCCTGTACCTCCTCCAGAACACACTGGTAGAAGGAAATAAGCAAGACTAACTTGCATGCATATCATTATAAAACGACCTCTGTTCATTGTTCTTGGCACCTGCATGAGTTAAAGCAAAAAACCAGCTTAATTCACAGCAACAGAAGAAAACTGTGGGTGTGGGGGAAAGCTTGCTAGCTTTAAGAATATGTAACCAAAAACTTCTACAAACTGAACAGTAACCTTGATTGTAATCCGAGTTCCAAAATGTTCAAATCACCTAACTGAAATAAATGAACTTACATGTCCCCCACTCCAGGTAAACTCAGCGAATACATGAATCAACTCTTGATTTTCTCCGTGCCTTCAATACCCACTCTAATGACACTCAAATCTGTTGCTATGTAATAGCACTTTGCAGGAGAAAAAAGGTTGCATACAGACTTTTCCAAACATTTGTATTTGTATGACCTTAAATTACAAAGCACACATTTTATGCACGCATCTCCTACGTTTTCTAGCCTTATCTTAAATTCTGATACATGTAAATCAATTTATCCTTGAATAATTCTCAAGTTACTAGAAAAGCACAGGTTAAAATGAAGAAATTGGAATGCCACGCGAATTTGCCACGAATTCAGAGACTGAAAACAAAACCATTTTGTCAATGACACTAAGAGCTGTAGAATTACTCTGTAATAGGGTCTTAGACCCACATTGTATTAGAGTAAAACAAGCTTCAGTCATTCGCATCATTAGTATGGAACCAAACATTTTGAAGACTATAGGTCCATGCTTAGGAACCTTCCACACAAACTAGCCCATCTACCAGATATGAGAATCTGCAATCTTTACTACACTAATAAAAATGAAAGCTGCCCTGTAAAACTTTATGAGCTGAACTGTTGCCATCCCTGGGATGTAGATACTTCCCCCGACACATTTAGGCAAAGTCCGACCTGCTTCTTTACAGCTGTAAAGCCAATGCAGTTTTACTTGTGGAATCAAGCCCAGGAAATCTGTGTTCTGCATGATACCAAAAACCTCTAGTCTATGGCAGATTTTGTTGCAGTTTACTATAAGGAAAATGTATTTCAAAATAGGAAGCATGGACTATAACAGTCATAAAGTTGTGGCAGCTATCTTAGTAAGAAGATGGCTAGGCAGGGAAGAATATTTCCTTACTTCCTAGGCTCCCCAGAACCTAGTTTCCCCAATGGGAAATGCAAATGTTTCACACACATGAAAGTTCCATGAATTTGCATAACATGAGCTCAAGGGGCTGGAAAAAGGAGCAGAGATAAACCTTCTGTGAGCATCCCTGCCTCTCCTGCTCTGACTCAGGTATAAAAAAAGGGTCAACATCCAGCTGTTCTAAAGCACGCTTGGTGCCTTTATTGTCTTGGAAAGAACAGTTAATTGCTTCATTTAGCCCTTCACTTAACTCAGTATATTACTCTGCACTTCAGCTGACACTCAAATGAAAAAGATGTGGTGCTGGGGGGAAAACACATTTAAGGATATCTCATAAATGTGCAATTGTTTCCCTCTGTGCAAAACAATAACCTGCCCTTGAATTTAGATACAGTCGCCTTACCGCTAGAATTGGAGGAAAACCTCTGATTTGCAGACATCTACTTGCTGGACTGGCCATCTTCTAATGATCTACATGAACTAAGTCCCAGGAGAAAAATCAATTCATTTCCCTTGGCAAAAATTTCAGAATATTTATCTCAGAGTGGTTTTACAATATTCTTGCACTTCATTCTCACGGACTGACTCCCACATGACCATAAACAGTTTATTTGCCTCTTGAAAGTGACCGTCATTAGTTTAAGACACCAGTTTAATTAATTTATCTTATAGTTGCTGTTTAAGGAAAACAAGTCATTCTTGCAATCTATGGGAAAATCACTGCTGTTTTATACTGCGAGAGACTGAAGAGAGGCTGTAAAAAGCAGAAATATTTTATCGTTATTTTCAAGTGAGAGAGGTAGTACAAACCAGTCTGTTCACAATTTCAAAACTAGAACAGGTTTGTACTTTGAATACCAATACAAAAAAACCCACTAAAATTTAGAAATAAAGTAAGTTTATGAGGTTTGAGTGTAAAAATAGACTTTTACCCTGGAACCCATCTATCCTTTTTTGTATTTAGAAAATTAGGCCCCTTAGCAGGTAATTTTTTTCACTACTCTACCTCTCTCACAAGATATACTGTCATCCTTTTTGATAGGCACTCTAACTTGTTCAGAAATAATTCAGTAGTAGATATTCCACTATCTTATGGTCCAATATTTCAGTGTCTTTATTAGAAAGTGATTCCCAATGCTAAGGAAAAATTTGCCACAGTGTAAACCCATGGCCTGGTTTCGGCCAGGATAGAGTTAACTTTCCTTGGGCTGAGAGGGAGCACAGCTAGAGAGCCGGGCCCAGATTGGTCACTGGAGTATTCCGTAGCATGTGACATCATGCTCAGTAGACAGGCGGACACGTGCTCTCTAATGGCCCGTTTTGGTTTCCCATTTGACGTGGCGGGATTTCTGGTGCGGTCGGGATGGCTGCTGAGAGTGGCGGGCTGCGTACCGGTCACCGGTCAGTGAGCCACTGCTGTATTTTCACCCGTTTGGGCTTACTATTGTTACTGTTGTTTTGTTACTAAATTTTTTTTATTCAACCTACAAATTTCATTTTTTTGTCCCTCCTCTATTTCACCGGGGAGAGGGGGTGGGGGGGGAAGTAAACGACTCGCCATGTGGTGAAGGGCTACCGGCCTCGTTCAAACCATGACAACCCACTACATATCCTGCCCACAGTCAGCATGGATTACTCTTGTTTCCAAAAACTTTTCATGCACTGAAAACTTCTATTGTTCCCCCATTTCCATCCCTCATTCTTCTCTGCTTTTCAGTTTCAGTTGTTTCAATTCTTTCTGAAATGTCAGTTTTCTAGACCTTCTTTCTCCTCATTGCCATCATATGTAATAGTTCATTTTTGAAGTTGAATTCAAAAGTTCATTTAAAAACTCAGAAATCCTGAACAAAATATAACACTGTATTTCAGATCAAACAGAATGTGCCTTTTGGTCTGAAATTATTTTTTCAAGTTTGGTTTTAGTAGGAAGAGAAGAGTGAAAAATTTATTTTACTTTAACCATAGTATACTTTTCCTTTTTGACTTTGTAGTTAAAGGGATGAGTTGGAAGATCAATTATTTTTGTATCTCTGCATAAAAAATGCATGCATTCATGTTTTCTGTCTTTCAAAATGAGGAAGCTTCGCACAAACTCAAAGGTGAAAATGTAAACCATTTCGATAAACTCAATATCCTAATTATTGACAGATACACAATCTGCACTTATAAAATAACTTATTAATAAAAAATTGGTTTGTCAGGATTGCCATGTATACATTTGAAAACTACTTTTGAAAACATCGATCAGTTTAAAAATGTTTTGTCCACATCCTCAAGTACTTCAGGGTTATTTCATACATCGTATGCTGCAATGCTTTCTCAGATTCATTGTTAAGTAACTGTCAAGTCATTCTAGCAACACAGCTAATATTTTATTATTCAGATGGTTCTGTCTGTACTTAACGTTATTGTTTTCCACCTAACTCTTCTTTGTGTAGTTTCCATTCTTTTTTCTCATTTGAAGCAACTGTATTAAACACTGTACTGGGTCTTGAAAGAACAAAAGACCACATAAAACCCCTTTAATCATACTTGCTTAAATTCATATGCTTGCTCGTATTAATCTTCTAACGAATGCATTCCAGATACCCAGATCTCTTAATATTTATAATTTGGACCAGCAATTTAGGAAAGAGAGAAATAAACACAACGTATATTGTAGCAAAAAGTGAAGATGGGAGAGAAAAATGTCACTGTATATGACTCAGATTGATGATTTTCAACTCTTCATGCTATGTTTGAAAAGTGACAATGTTGATGCATGACAAGGTACAAATAACCATTACTTGCAATGATGTCTTTGTCATTCCCATGAAAATGCTTGTGTGGGTTTTATTAGGAGAAAAAAAACCCTGTTTAAAAATCTCTTTAAGTATATTTCTGGGTTTAATAAAAGCATTAGTGCTGAGTATCATCCTACAGTGTGAGCTTTTTCAGCGCTTACAATACATGAATCTTTTAATCCTAAAGAGAACGAAGAGCGTATACTCTCTAAAACTGAATTTTAATAACTAAAATGTCTGTGGAGAAAAAGTGGAAAATACGAATGGTCTTAACCTACTGTTAGCCAACTCATTACATCATCATTGATCATAAAATAACAATAAAACATGATTATATTGTTTAGGTCATACTATCTGAATGGCATATATAAAAAAATGACTTATCACATTCAACTGGCATCACATTTACGTTATGATGGTATCAGTTGAGGAAGCTAAATGTCTACCTGTACAGGACTGAAGTCTAAACTGTTTTCCATTTTATAGATCTCTTTTAAAAATGAATTGATGAAAACAAATATATCCTCATAAACTCAACCATTCTAGGCTGCTCTGGGCAGTTATGAAAAGCTTCTGATATTGGCACTTGCTCAGTGCTTGACATAAAAAGGAAGGAAGGACTATTTCCCAAAAAAGCACAGAGGAAAAGGATTCTGAATATCTTATGTTCTATGCAATTCTCAAAAGCACTAGTATTTGAATCATTACTTTCAGTACCTGTAATCCTAAAAAATACACTCACTGCAAAATCATCAAGTTCATCCCAATGACTCTTTTTGAATAATATTTTCAAACTGGAAGTTAAAACATTGTAAAAGCCAATTCACAAATCAAAGGCCAGTCAGGGAATTGGGAGCTGTGATATCCAGAAAACATAACTTAGCATCTAGGCCTGCATTTGGACATCTGTCAGTTTCCTACCAAATCGCAGATTTCTTGAACTACTTGAATGAATCACTGAGCTTTGTTAGGGTTCAGTCCCATCTCCTGTCGATGGGAAACTTTCAAATTCGAGTGCAGTTTTGTAAATAAATGCTTTAAAGATTTCTGTTTGTTCGGTTAATGTGATAATGTTAACTTGACAGGCTTTTTAACTAAGAAAGAGGAAAGCTTTTCTTCTGCTATTAGAAAAGTTATTCTAAGTTTTACATTTTCTTGGGTTTTATATACAATTAAACTAATTCACTGCAGAGTTTTAATGCTGTGTGAGTCATAGCTAATTGCAAATGTACATTCACTTTTGGAAGAGCTAGTCCAAATACAACCCTCACACAATGAGACATTTACTTATGTTCACAGCAGCTCTATTTCATATTCAAAAAGATTTCTATGAAAAATATTCACATTAGATGCACTTCCTCAGGAAAAAAAAAGAAATCTAAGCAGGAGAATTAATAATCTCCGTGAAAAGCACTGAGATTCTGAAGTACTAAAAACATTTGTATGAGAATTTGCTAATTCTCTAATTTTAGGATCTTCTGCTTTTTCTTTAATTTGAACACCAAAGCAATGAAGACAACTGTGTGCTGTGTACTGAAGACAACTGTGTGCTGAATACAGTATGTATTTCAGTATCTATATAATAAATTAAATCTGAACATAGACTCCTAGTATCAAAGCTCCTAATTTATCCCGTCAATACAATACACAGTGGCATAGAAACCCAACAAAAAGCCTAGCAACGTTTACAACCCACTTAAGTTCTACCTGAGGATTTAAATAGTCTGTAGTTCTTGTATGAATCTTTTGTATAGAGGACTATTTCATCTGCTGAGATAAAGAAGACTTCCTAATGATAAATTAGTAGCAAGCTACATGTTGAATAACTCCTACAGCTGAATGATGTGCATGTAAACTGATTATATCCTAATAATTAGTGACCACAGCTAGAACATCGGATTAGGCAAGGAGTTTTTATGTCTTTCACAATGAGCTCTCGAAGCTTCACATCAGTTTTGTATTTTCAGTTTTCTGCACAACCAAAGTCACAAAACGTGTTACTCATTTTTTTTCCAATCCACGTATGCATGTTTAGCAAGAGTGGGTAAATGCCCAAGTACCTAAATTTCAGGACATTTTTCTGATCTTGCATGTACCTTGCTCCTCATCAGAGGTATTGTGTTTCAATTTCACTGAAGTCTGGCAAGAATAACCAGCAATAAACTGCAACTAAATCTTGTTATGGAACCATAATCTCCACATAGTATGCAACATTTCAACTACTAAGTCGGAAAGCCAGATTTACCATTTTAAGATGCACTAATTTCACTCTTCCAACTCCTTGAAAACCACCCCTAAGCATATGAAATAAGAACGGATAAGTTTGGGGGCAGAAAGATCAGATAAGGGGTTAGCCATAAAATTTTATTATTGTTAACTTATTAACTGTGTAACTTGAGGCATTTTTGTCTTCTTCTCTAGTCATAATTAAGAAAGATTATGTTCCATACTGTGCAGACCATACATTAATATGTAAAGCAGTATTGCTTATGAAAATAATAGGAGAATTGAAGCTATATAATGCTGCATTATTTTAAGAAGAGTTTGAAGGAATTTCATTATGAAATTGCTGAGATGTTCCAGAGGGTCTAAACACTGAATTGACAAATCCAGTTGCCTTTGTGGACAGCTAGCTGAAACATCTTACGTCCACTCCAGTTTTCTTTAGTGAAATATGTTGACATACTTTCTATTTTACTAACTAGCTAATAGATGGTAAGGAAACAGCAAATAGCAATGAGTGAGAATCAAGAAATTTCTACATTTGCAAAGGAACAAAAGACATTAAACTCTGGCAAAAGCTGTAATCCAAGTAGCATCAAGACACAAACTGAAAGTGAAAGATTTTCTTCTATTCAATACTCAGAGAAAAAAATGAGTCAGCATTAAAATTCAACTCTTGTTTCTGCATCTGCATGCATAAGAATGGATATTAGTCACTCATCATTAAAAGTATAGATGGACAGACCATCATTAAGTAGTTTTGTTAAACTTTGCAAAATGTGTGTCAGCAACCATTAACTAGAAGAAATATTTACTCGAGACCATTGGGACACAAAGGGCTGGATAAATATGGTGACACGTTCTTGGCATGACTGAGAAATTAGTTTTGGTCTGGTTGAAGTCTCCCATATGTGTCCTGCAAGTCTAGCTAATGAGGCAGGAAAATCATTAAACTTGGCCGAATTAATATGACATGAATAGGAGAAGCTGCAGATGCAGTGACAGAGATGAAAGTAGGTCACATTCTCGCAATTTAAATAGAAACAGTCTAGACAGCATTAGCATGAGCCTCGTAATTCTTGTACTAAAACCCACAACACAAATCTGTAGCATCTATTATGACTGATAATAAATGTAAGAATAGAAAAACCAACATAAAAATATCACAGATATATGTAAAATAGAAAAAAGAAAAATTGCTTTAGCTTTGGCTGGCATTCAGTGAATTAAAAATGTTTACAGCATATCCAGTAAATATGATTTCTAATATGATCAGAAATAACTGATTGAACAATCATTTTGAGGTCATATATTTCACTTGAAATACTGGTGACTGTAACAAAAAGTATATCTCTGTTAGTATATAAAAAATAGTAAAAAAATATTGCATCACGTTGAGAACAGAATAACAATATTTTACCAGAGTATTCAAAAGGCTTATTTTCTCTAAAGCTTTTGGTAGAACACACAACTAGGAAAAAAAAGCAACACACAACCCACCAAAAAGCTGTTGGTGTAAAGGAGTAAGAGGTCCTCAACCATTCTTTCCATTTTTCCAAATTTCAATTTTGTGAAAGAAATGTTTTAGCAAAACTTTTCCTCTACTTTGGGGGAAAGGAAAAACAAGGCAGAGAAGAACTAAGAGGTAAAAATTTAAAAGCTGTATAGTTTTAGAAATGGAGAACAACATATTAAAAAAAATTCATTTACTGACTTCAAAAAATAAATCTGAAATTGAAATTTTTAAATTAAATTAAATTGATAATTAAAATTCAAACATTTTTAAATAAAACCACTTTTTTATTATTCATTTTCCCCCTATTAAGTTCCATAGTTGTTTTAAGTGTAGAATAAATTAATTTTCCTGGCATTTCCAAACAAATAATTATGTTTTCAATGAAGTAGAAGCCCCTTTGCAACACAGTTAGGAAAACAATAAAGATTATTCTAAAAAGGCAAAGTGAGATTTTAGAATCTAGAAACCAGGTAAATGTTTCAGCTTTAATGATTTTTTAAGAACTACCATGAGAAAGGTAACAATAATACTAGATAGTGACTAAGTTTTTCCTATATTCACATAATTTCTCAGTAACTTAAGGTGTTACTGATTTATCCACCGGCTTTAGCCAAATACATGTATATATACCAGCTTTTTATAGTTGTTTTTAACCACTCTTTCAAGACAAATGTATAGTTTTGGTCTCCACAACCACAAGTGTTGAAGCAGCGAGATTCTCAAATGTGAAATAACGGCAGCCATAAATCTTGTGTCTTGAAGATCTCAAGATGAAACCACAGAAATAAAAAATATCTTCGAACTCTCCTTGAGATCAAAAAGCCAACTAAATATTTTATATATTTAAACCACAAGCTTGTTTCCAGATAAGTTGCAAGGGGGGGAAAAAAAAAATAGAAATTTACTGGGAGAGTTCTGAGAAGTAGACTACCTACACTATTCACCTCAGTATCAAAAGCTACAGAGGTTGAAAGGCATTGGTCTTGCACATAGTTTTATATGATTGTTAGTCATGGATTTAAACCAAAATTCTCCCAGACAGATTAAACAGTTGAACAGCCAGATGCTGCAGAGCAGTATCTGGTATATGTAGAGTTGGTGAAGTTACAAACTTTGAAACGAACAGGAGAGACTACAAATGTTCCCAATCATTACAATCATATATAGGTAAAAATATTCAGTTGAGTAGCACGTGGCTTAAAGCAAAAGTAAATACCTAGTGGTACATGGACATTTAGAATATACGGGTTCTTCTGAGATCCAGCTATTCTACTTCCAATTATTCAAAATTATACCAGCGTAGTCAGGAAAATAGACTTCTGCAGTCCACTTAGGAAGACTTGTTATTTCTTCTTGTTCTGAAAATCTTGAGACCTCTCTAAATGGGCCAACAACAAAGATTTCTAATTTTACTAAAAAGTATAAGTTGATTCTTCTATTCTCATAGACTGGCTTGATTCAAACGGCACCAAAAAGATGGCCCAAATTGTTACTGGTGTTAATAAATTTCTCAAAATTATAACATTTAATGGAAAATATTCTGGTTTTATGAATTCTAATGATGTCTGCCTGATATAATCCCTCAGAGAGAAGGATGCCCCCAGATTTCCAGGGTCAGTGGCTGCAGGACACGAACAGACAAATTACTTCTCAGACACTGTTACAGTAATTTTGCAGATAACATGAAAATATTTTGGTTTTCATTGCAAAGTAGCTTTCTGGATGCATCTTTGCTACGGATAAGTGACATGAATAAACATCCTGATCTCTTTCATCAAAATACCTCATTTTGTACTCAATAGTGCAGCCTGTAAAGATACATCCTTCCTCATTTTCAGGAGCAGAAAATTTCAGCAAAACAACGCCGGTTTTATTTTCAAAATTTCCGAAGTCTTCTTTTGAAAAATCTCACCTGTAGTATCTGGTAAACACTGCTATTTTGTTCCGCTGTGCAGAATTTAAATAAAAATAAATCCACAAAAATTATTCCTGGTCAAGAACATTCCTAATACTTGTAACAAAATTTCAGGCAACTGAAAACTACCTGCAGGCAAACATGTATACATTATTCTATTATTTTCTTACAAGTCACCTGCAGCAATTAGCACGACATTCATTCTTCCCCTTACAATTGCAACAACACTAGTGTTTTTTCTCCCAAGCAATTTACAATATGGACTGGCAGGCCAACATTTATGTTTTGATAGACGGGGGTATATTATATGCCTCGCTGCAGCGGTAACAGTATAGAAAACCCTTTCCTAGTAAGCCAGTGGGAGAAGATGCTCCACCTATCCCAGCAAGAAGACAGCATTCTTTATCACATATATGAAATAGAGTAGCATGTTCATCTTACCTCTGAAGGGAAAGATGCCAGTGTCATAGGCAACACCAATTTTAGAGCACTGGCTAGCATTTTTTGCAGTGAGACAAAGACGGTGACACCTACAGATGAAAAGGTTATGGTTCAACTCCTAGAAGCAGTCCCTCTGGAGACTTCTTACAGGGTTACTGAAGGTCAGAAGATTTTGCTGTTCCTGTCTGCTAGACTTGTGCTGCAGATAGACAGCAGGGTTTCAGCATACAGGTTGCCTCTTTCTATCAGCTCCCAAATTCAATTAAAAGTGCCTATGGCACTCCTCTGCTAGGAAACATGTAGCCCTGCCACAGACACTCATTCCGAGAAGTCATTTCAAGGCACCAGAGTGCTTTTTAAAAACTTTGCTGTGTATGCACGAATGCCAGAGTCCACAACTACCTGCACAGAGTCACTACCAGAGAAAAGTACTAATGGCCTCCATACACCGACACTGAGGTGACAACAGGAACAAAACAATGCCCACAGCTGCTTTTGATTATGATTCTGTTATTTTGACAGAGTGCCTCTGGACATGTTCACGTTTTACACAAGAAACATTTTTCCTTCTAAGTATTGTTTTGTTCTTATATATACAGTAGTAGCTCAAAAGAGAAGAGTGCAGCCATATGTTCCACTCTAGCCAGTGAGTTCTCCCATGAACATCCAACCGAAGCCAATCTAATATACCATTTCAATTGCAAAGGCCCACCTTGTCACTTCATCTACTGACATATAAGCAAATCCACGGTCACACCAACCTATATTTTTTGTGATACAGTAAAGACCTCCAATCACTGGAGCGTAACAGAGCCATTCTCCTTGCCCACATATCCGTTATGCCTCATTTACCCAGAAGAAAACAGCAATTTAGGTCATCTACAGATTCCCCATACAAGTTAATTACAACAGCTTTCTGAGTCAGAGCAAGGCGATGAGAACAAAGGTTTGAAATTTAGTTGAAGCTCAAATTGTTATCCAGAGTGAATAATTAGTATATTTTTCAAACACAATAAGATTCCAAGGAACTGCAAATTTTCTTTTGCTCAATATTGTTGTCATTGCCCCGTATTATTCTTATGTGAAAACAGTGATTTTAATTCCTCTCCTAAGTTGAGCACAAACAATACCTTTCCAGTAGGCTCAGTTTTTGTCAGAGATCCACGTTGAGATGATAGTAGTAAAGCTGAAATTCTGATGTATAAATAGAAGCTGTACAAGATTTATCCAAATTTACCTTCATTTGCACTCAGAGAACTTCGTAGGAACTAAATCATTTTCATACTTTTCATCCTGAAATTATTATTTTGATTGGCAACAGAAGCTATAATTCAGTCTTTAAGAAAGGACAAAGAAATAAGAAAAACTACCACAAACACTTCATCCCTCAAAACCTAATGAAAAAGCCAGAGTGGGACTAGAGAGTAGATGTGAAAAGTATAAACATTCATTTAGTTAACTCATTTGAAGGTGCTTTCCCAGTTACATTCATAACCATCAGTCAGAAAATTACAGAAGATAAAATACTATGTGCTGGTGGCTGTTTGGTACTGGTGGCTGTTTAGCAGCTTACATGAAAACAGGTGGTGATCTCAACTTCATGATTTCCAAACATTTTTGAGAGGTATCTGCTTAGCTAATTCAGAAAAGAAGACAGTGACAGGTTGGGTCACAACTCGCCCACTGAAAGTGATTCCTTCTGACTCAGTTATTTCAGTAGAGAAGGAAGCTTTCTTCCAGTTTCTAGTTTGCCAGTCCAAAGATTTTAAAATATCTCCTATGATTCATATAAAGAAAGAGGACACAGAGAACAACAACGAAAGATGCAGAATTGATTGAAAACACCGAGATCACTGAAAGGGAAAATAGTAGTACATAGAAACTATTTTTTTTTTCATCTTTCTTTCAAGAAAAATGCATTTATGGTCAGAGTGCAATTTAATAAAGTCCCGATAGAAAATTCTGACCAACTGCCATATTCAAATAACCTGAAAAATCTTACAGAATTTCCCTGACAATCAGACAAACGTCTTTCAACTATTTTTTCTGTAATGGCTAATGGCACAATTCATATTTAAAAGCATGATTAAGAGGATTAAGAAGATAAATGTGATTTCAGACCTATGAGAGCATCCTAGTCAATACATTAATTTTACTTAGAAGGCAAATTTGTCCCCAGGTGAAAAGTGTTTCCCTCTTGTGGTACTTCTGAGTCAATTCCATTATATCTCTTGGAAAAATCCACATTGGTAACAAAGTAAGGTTATTAAGTAGAGACAAGTCTTAAAAGATAACTGACTTTTGGCAGTCTTTCTAACTAGTCTATCCCTCTTCTTCAGTTACACAATCTTAGAAGTAGGATGTTTAAGTCAATGAAAGCTACTGTATTTACAAGTTCAAGAGGAATCCCAGCACTCCTCCGTCACTTGGGGTGTAATCACTACCCGCAGAAACAACTATCGAAGGCTGTGGCTATGCTGAAGACACGCGGCTATGTTCCTAACTGCGCTCAGATGAAACAAGGCAGAGATGAGAATTACTGAAAGTAAAACCACTACTATGTTTTTCCCGGGTGTTATTGTGGGTTCTGTCATAAATCAAAGCTAAAAGCTTCTCTGATTTTTCAGGGGTTGCCAAGAGAAACAATTAACCACTCCTATCAGGGTGGGTGGCTGAGATGTAATAGGATGCTACCAAGAATACTCTTTTTCCTAGAAATATGCTGGCACCAAGAGGAGAAGAAAGAAGGAATTACTTTCTGCTCTGAACACTCATTCTAATGTAAATTCAAGATTTGGTTTAAAAAAAAAGGGTGGTGACAAACTCTTAGAGCCAGGGCCTGAGACCGCCAGGTCTTCCTGTCCCACTGCCATTATGCAGGAGGCTCACATTAGAGCTACAGTTGTTTGCAGTGAGGGCACAGACCCCTGTTCACGTCAGGGGAATATGGGCCTAAAGAAAAGAGGAATCAATTAACTCATTTATATCAGTCCCTTTCTGCTACCCACTCAGCTTCTGAACACTGCCAGCCACAGAGCTGAGAGGCATCTGCTGTTCAGGCTTCCACAACTGCCTGACCTTTCCTCTGAGCGTATTAGCCTACAGCAGATCCAGCCTCAGCAGCCTTCTGGGGCCATGGACTTTGTTGAGTTTTATCCAACCATCAGTGTTCTGAGCCTCAGGCAAATCCTTCAGTGCTGCTCTTCTTATCACAAAGTAATTACCTGGCCTTTCTTCAGGCTGGTTTGAATTCATGGGTGGAACTCACTGAAAAGTTTAAGGAGCTGAAAAATCAAATTAGAACTTGTTTTCAGTCAGTTTTCCTGACTCCATACCAGATGAAGTCAGCAACTTGAGAAGTCTGACAGGCAACTTGACTGAGTCTATCAGATGGTCAACTGATCACTTTCATGTTTGCCAAAAAGTTTAGGAATAAAAAACAGAAGCATATTCTATTGACATTAAAATACATAGACTAGAGACAGATTTCTGAAATGACACAGTAAAACACTGGCGTGGGAGGATTTTTTGCATAAGAACTAGACTTTTCTCTCTAAGCAGAATGGCTGGTGACTGTGAACGTTAAAACACTTTCATGTGGAGTTTTAGTCAGGGGAAGGTCTTTGTAAACCAGAAAAGAAGGCATTTCTCTGAAGAGCTGATTTATACTCTCTCAAAAGACAGTATTTGATTAATTAACTACAGAAGCACGGACTAAGAAGGCCTGGAGTATCTGTATGCTATACTCTGTCTTGTTCCAAGTACACTTTTGTTCAGATCAAGTTGGATAAACACTGAAATCTGTGACATTTGCAGGTTAAAACTCAATTAATTTCAAATAGCTTAAAATCGCTGAGCTACCTGAGTTTATTCATTCGAGATGCTGTCATACTCAATGCACATCCAATAGGATCCTTCAGCAGCCTTTCACTGAGGGCTGCCCTGCCCCCACTTTTCTCCTTACTACACAAGAGGCTTAGAAGAAAGATACACCCAAACATTGCCAATAATCTTTTTGTTAAATATACTGCAACTCTTTAACCTTTCCAAATAACACAATAAGATGCTACATAGTAAAGAATAACGACGGTAAATACTACATTGGGTGCTTTGATATTTACCCCGTTTCACACGAAATCTTTTTAAACTTAAAAATCAATGGCAATCCCCCCTGCCCATCTGTTGATATCTCAAATTCTGAGATGTAGAAAAAGATCAAAATCTCATATTTATGTTCTTAGGGAAAAGAGACTATTCAGATTGTTTGTGTAGAACCTTCTCTGAGAACACTGTTTTGGTTAAATTTATAGCAATTCCTGTTATGGAATGAAGACAATGTGCAAATAATTAAAGAAATACATAGCTATTTATTTAATCTCCACCCATATCTTTTTTGTATCAAGAATTAATCAAGACTATTACTTATAAGGTATTTTCATTTCTATTTTTCATAATGGGCTTTATGTCAGCTTGATACTCTAAAGTTTAAAATTGTGTAACAATACTTAAGTTGTATTCATTACTGAGAGAATCAGATTCACTTCTGAAAGCAAAAGCCCTCCTGAACAAAACATTCAAACAGATATGGTTGCTTTTTTTTTAATTCCTCCATCATTACATATAGCCCATATGTTGTAATTCACACACAGACTCTGTGTATGTTTATTCACTATATAATGTGATGCACAGAGTTACCAACATAATACACTAGTCTTCCAATTCTTCAAAAAGTGGCAGATATGACTACTGATACTACTACACTAATATTAAAGAGTTTACTATTCTCAGATTTTCCCTCTTAAGCAGATTTTTTTTAAAAAAATAAGCTATTTCAATGTCATGTTTTTATAAATTAAACCATAGTAGTTCTCTTTCCCCTCCTCTGTAGTATGTACTTTATTGGACTAATTAATGTAGATTTAATAGTGTGTCTGTGCTATATAAGTAAATAATTTTAATTTGACCATCTGCCCTAGAAAATACTTCAGTATAATACATCTCGAAGGCCATACTCAGGGTTGTACTCAGAGACATCAGGGAAGATATCTAATGGAGGTTTACGAGGGCAGCAGATGTTAATTCCTGCTGTTTGATGTTGGTGACATCTGAAACTTTACCACTAAGAATCCAAGAATAGAAGAAGTCACAAGAGCAGCATGCAAACCTCCTGCAAACATGCTACTAATCAGATCATTATTAAAAGAAACTGGTAGGAATTTATGTGCAGGCAATTCTAGGAGCTTTTTTTGTAGTTTACTCCTCTTTGGTACATTCCCTTCCCTCACTTCTTAACTCAGAATTGACCTATTGGTCAAGCTCATAAACACCTGATGCTGTGTAAGGCTTTTGGGGCTGGGAGATCTCTACATATTCAAGAGGGTTCTTGTGATGCAGTATTTTCACCTAGAACACAGGTATTTACTCATCTTCCTCTCTTGGACCCAAAATTTACTGAGTAGAATGGTTGTTCTTTTTATTTATGTAAAGTTTATTTTTTTTGAAATATTTACACATATGTCTTTATCTCAGATTCAATAGCTGATACCAGAAAATTTCATGCCTGTTTTGTAGCAAAAACGTAGCGTAAAAATACTCAAATACTTAAATGATTTATAAGCCTAAATTCTGTTTTCCAAAGTGACAGTGGCACTTACAGACCTAAAACTAATTTGTCAATGAGGCTCTGATTTCTACTTGTGTAATTAATTTACGATTAGAGACTTAGGCTCCTAAGTCACATAAGAACTGTTAGCAAGTTTCTATTAAAGATTCATGAATAATTAAATTCACAGAGATTAAATGAACAGTTGCATGACAGATACACTGAGGGATGAAATCTTATTGGCAAGGATTGCTTGTAGTTGTCTGCTGATGCACCTCCATTCTGGTCTCTGGCCCATCCTTTCCATATAAAGCGTTCCCAACTATTAACCTTTCTAGAAATAAATATGATTTTATCATATCGATGGAATTTAAGACTATCTACTATTGATCTTATTGATAGGGACTTTTTTTGAGGGGAGAAAGAGGATACAGGGATGGCAGTTGTCACGATGATTTGAATGAAGTGAAAGGAAGTTCCAGGTTTTGATGAGGGAAAATAGAGATTTAACATCTGCTAAGGCCCATACAGATCAAAATATACAGTGAGAACAGCTATCAATAGGTGAAGTCTTTCAGTCACGAGATTTATACCACATATATAAAAAAATCTCACTAGCTACCATTACTCAAGTGACTATATATGTAACCTGGGAGGGAAGATGAAAGGGAAAAAAGACTCCTGCAGCTTTCTAACTTTCTGTTTTTTGTTAACATCCATTGCTAAATTAGACTCTGCAGTAGTAGATCCTTTCAACTGACTTCACTGGGCTTTAGATTAAGTTTTTAGAGACCAGTGGATAAGAGAAAGAATATAATGTTGAGAATTCAGGCTCCTGCAACAATTACTCAGTGTGAAAATATATTCACATGGTATTTGCAAAACTTTCTTCTCTTTAGTTCCCTTTCCAGTACATGTACATTTTAAAGGGTTACATTAACTGGAAAACAGACAAGACAGAGAAAAATTTCTTGACTATATTGTTCTAAGGAAACACTGAACTCCCTCCATAGTCCAGAGCATTCAATCACAATATTGTTCTATACAAAGAGCAAATGAAAGGCAAAGCAGAAGCAAATTATTCATGACTTTACTAGAGGTGACAATAATAATTACAGAAGTCAAAATTCTTCTCTTTTTATGTACTCTCCCCTTCTATGCATTTACATCTCATTTTCAAGATCATTTGGTTTCTAGCCAAATGCTTTTGTTTTGGTATTTGCAAGTTTTCATTTTTGTTGTTGTTATGACTTATGGCGGGCAATGCAGCAGTAAAACAAAGTGAACAACCAACCTCCAGACAAATATGTGCAAAATCAACCCCATTTCCATGGAGTAATTTCTTTTTGCCTTAGAAATTTTCCACCTTATTTGAGCTCTTATGCTTAGTGTTTTGTACAGCATGATTGAATGGACAAATCACTGCAGACCAGAAATGTTCCTTCACATACCTGGTTCCTAACTAACCCCCTTAACCTGTATTTATTTAGTTTTTCAATATGAAAGAAAAGAAAAAGATCTTTACGAGTAAAACCGGAATCTGTCCAGAACATCTCTCTATTGTAGTTGTTGTCTATCAGCTCCCTTAACCTTTATTCAGTAATGCATTTTTTGAGAACTGTTTTGCTGTGTTCTGTAATATAAGGGGGCCACAGACACTGTTAACTAGTCATGCCTCCTCATTTTTCTTGAGGAATGATATTCTGATTCCCTGCCCTGACTTTATTAGACTACAAGTTCACACAAATAGCCTTAATGACATAATAAAGTATTATTGGATGGATAAATAAATGCAACACTGATAGCAACCAACTAACTAGGCCCAAGAAACTCACTCTTTGAATTCACACATTTGAGCCCTAGTTTTTTAATCTTCTAGATCTCCAGCTGGTTGGTACAATCTCCAAATCAACCCTCTTGAAATTTCATCTGAAAAATGCCCTAATGCAACACAACTGCCTTTTGGCTAAACTGTTACTAAATTTCTCCTAAACTACAATGTAAGGAGGAAGTTACCTCAAAATACCATCTTCTAGGATAAACTATGTGCCTGTACTTTGGCAGTTAATGACTAAGAATGTAAATCAAATGAATAGATGGATGAGATAAAACTATGTTAAGGATAAATTAAGTATTGATAAACTTTTTAGATCATGATATTACTCTGGTGTGCCACAACACAGAATGACATATGGCAGAACCAAATGTCATTTAAAATGCTGTAATGTGCTACAGACTTGAATCAGCCTAGTGATATGACAGGAGTCCTAAATAACAAAGAAAAAATCTGGAAGAGTGATCTCTAGTAGTGAAAACTTTCAGCTTTTAGCCCTAGTTTAGGCAAATATAAGACTACAGAGAAAAAGAAAAAACAAACCCAAAACCAAACCCACAACCCAGTAAACACTATTTCTACCTTTCTTCTTTATCCTTATATTAATAAAAAATATCTCGCAACTTAAAGAATTGAACACTTTCTAGGAATGGGGCTTAGGACAAATTTCAAAGGATGACTAGTAAATGGCTTTCAAATTGTTAATTTCTGCAATTAAGATCAATATCATCGATTCAGGCAGGAAGATCAGTTACCCTGCAATCTCATGTATGACACACATATGAACAGTAAGAAAAGTTTTCTTCTTTGGATACTAAAAAGTAATAAGAACATATTACTGAGATTTTAAAATCCTGTAGCCGTAAGTACCGTTTTGGTCCATTTACAAATCCCATTTTCTAAAACAATGGATGTTCGTATATGAACAATTATAAGAATAGTCCTCCAGTCCTTTAAAGAGATTATTCCTATAAACAAGTCATAATCCTTTCTTAAATATTTTTCATCTCAAAAGAGATATTTAGTCAAAACTGACTTCATGCTTTTGAGCTATGTGTGTAATTTCTCTACTTCTAGCAGAAAAATAAGTATCATCAGAAACATGGTAGAAGAATATATGATGTAATGGTTAACTTAACAGAGTAACACAACCATCTAATAAATCTTATGCTGTAGTTGTCATACACATTTTCACTTTCATGAGATCAGGGCTATACCTTCTGTCCCAAAATCTACAATCTTCACAAGTTGTCAGGATTTGACAAGGGGCTCATCTAGAAAAGCATCAGAAAACAAAAATGAATTATTTGTTCCATGTAAGCACTTGACATCTGGATCTCAGTTGAAACATGACCCTGAGAAATGAAGGAATCTGCATTACAGAGGTAATACCAGTTTCCATTTCACACAGAGCAAAGAGCGAGTAGGTGAAAATGCATGTTTAAAAAGAAATAAAAATAAAAACAAAGCAAAACAGTGGTGGTTAGTGTATTTAATGACATCTAAACTGGCAGCCCTGGAGACTGATATAATTTTCTTTAGCCTGAATGCAAGCATTGTGTCTCACAAGCTTTCCAATGAACTAAAGCATGTAAGAACCATTTACAGACGTGACAGGACATTACTTAATTCAAAAGGCCTTGAAAAGACTGTTAGGAAGAACATTATATTAACAGAATTTTCACTGTGTAAGCTATAACAGAACTTTTACATTAGTTCTCCTATTTACTCACTTCTCCCAACAATCACTTGCAATCGCTTGCAAGCATTTCACTGCATGGCCCCAGAGTGGTCCAGGCTCTATACCACAGAACGTGACACAAAACAAAATACACCAACCAACCAACCAGGTCCTTACTACTTTAATAGTGGGTAAAAATTTCCTTCCAACCTCAGTCACTAACTAGTGATTGCTGTAGCTCTGACACAACTGATCTCAGATTTCTAACTATCACAAGCAATACTTTTTCCAGACTGAGCCATTTTTTTTTTTAAATTTCAAAAGAAGGAGAACACAGGAGAGCCCCTGTGCTCCTCCCACCCAAGACATCAGGTTAAAAAGCATGTCTGTAGGGATAAAATATATATAATTTATGATTAAAACCAAATAAATATCACAAAAACACTGTTACTAGACAATGATCAAGTCTTCTGGAGGATATCAGCAGATCAAAATCTCATCACCTTCGTATGACATTAGACGACAGGAACAACTGAAAAGGCTACAGTTGGAAAAAGGTCAAAATACATAAAAAAAAAAAGAGGTTATCAGAATTGGTATCTGTGAGGTTTCACATGACCCACCTATCAGCCAAGGGAAGTCTAGGAGGGGGTTTAAGAATGGATGAGATAAATACATGTCAGGAATTCGTTACATTTCATCTTACTTTTGAAGAGAGAGATAGCCTAGTTGACCTCTTTAGGTCTCTTTCAATAGAGCTCCACTCAACCTGGATGGTTGTTATACCACTTGTAGTGAGTTTTCTTGCTGTATAACACAGCAAAAACCTATTTAGTGAGTGTCATTGTCTTTTAAAATATTAAGAAAAATGATGAAGAAGCTAAGGGAAGATATTATTCTAAATCAATGGAAATAAAAATCTTGGATCATCACCATCATGTTCCATATTCTAGAGAAGATTCACATTATATTCAGTCAGTCTTTGGCTACTACATATGAAATGTAACATGACATTGGCCATTTGCTAGTGTACCACTTGTAGTGACATATAGTGATGCCACAAGAGAAATAAAAAGTTTCACTGTGTATTTAGCTAACAAAGTAACATGCAGCCCTACTCTATGGCCTTGATGTCAATTTACACTATTGGTTTTAGGGTAAATTGAATAAGCTTGTGGGCAAAAGAAATATAATTTCTTCTTCATCTTTTCCGTGGGAGTCAGTTGAAGCTTGAGATCCAATTGCCATATGTTAATGTGAATATTAAATTAACACTGCTCTAGTCACAAAATATCTAATCCTCTTGAAAATATTTCCACAATCTTTGATATAATATTAAAAATAATTGACCTAGACAAGAGGCAACACGAGAGACATTATTATTTCTAGCTGAAGAACAGACAAAGCTAGTGACAAGAAAATATAGACAACCTACCAGCTATATCTCTTTTCTTTTAAATGACAATGCCAAAGAATGGAACGGTTCAAAATAGATATTTGGCTAGCTAGCTTGGAATCAGTTTCTTCTTACTTGCCGGAGTAACGTGTTTTTTAAGGATTCAAGCTGCAAACATGTTGAAGTAACCTGAAGATCATTTAACAATTTCACATATGCAGAGAGAAAAAGCTGAGGCAAGAGCAATGTATGTGGCTCCCAGGAGGATAATCCACCTGAGTTATAACATTTTCAAATGTGCTGCATAATGTAAGTATTAATAGGACACAGGTGCCTTTGCTGTTGCATAGAAACAGGTGCACTGAGGCAAACCAAGTTATTTTTAATGAAGTAATTTCCATTTTAGACAACATAAGATGGAGATTCTAAAAACAGCTTCCAAATTCTGAAGTGCCTGATGCTGCCCACTAACACACACGTGTCTCCGTGCTTTGTAAAAATACACTACCATGTTGGATTAAACATCAGAACTGGAGACAGGATAAAATCTTGGTGCCAAAAATTAATCCAGGACATGCTAATATTCAAGCATATCTACCAGGCTAAAGGTCTAGCAAAAAAGATAATTATGTCACTGGAAATATAACTGACATGCAGATCAACCAAATTAAATCAATGTCATAAACAGGAAGAGGAAAAAAAAAGACAATTCATATGTTGTAATAGTATCTTTAGCTTGCACCATGACTTAAAATCTAAGTAAATTTGTAAAAACAATATAACTACCTCTACTGCAGAATGCTGTCATCACACTGCGATACAGTCTCAGACCCTTATTGTAAAACAATGCTAGAGGAGGCTTGGCTGTAGTTGGATAGAAAATTCACAAAAAGCACTGGGCCTTTCTGAACGCTGTGTCAGCGACATAACAGCCAGGTTGGAAACCTTTTTTCAAATAAACAGTCTAAGCCAGCGTTTAAGCTTGGCACTTAAGATCTCTGACGTACACAACCCTTTCATCTCAGGTTCATCACTAGCCACATGTAGTTATTGAAATGGCATGCCTTTTGAGAAAATATGGCTATTATTAGCTCTAGAGTCTTCAGAACATTATAGTCTGAGGAAACTAACTACATTTTCAGCAGGTTCTTCTCTCTTTCCTCACTTAAACTATGCTGAAATATTGTTCAATAATAAAAAATGGCTGTAGTATTCCAACCCAGAAATAGTTCATTTAACTGCTAGAGCAAATGATAAATAGCTACAATTAGTTTCAGCCTGAGGGGGCAATGTTTTATGCTGATTACAGATTTGGTACCTTAAATTCAAAAGTATTGGTCCTAACAGCATTGGACCTAATAGCAACTACCTTCTTGTACTAGATTTGATCCATAAAATCCAATACTTGGGATATGCTTCCATATATCTTTACAATGCAGAGGGACCCCCATTTCAGCTCCAGTATACCTCCAGCCCATATGTGCGCAAAGCTTTGAGGGAGCCTCTGAAGCTAAAAGGCTCCATAAAAAAATCATATCCACAGTCTATCAAACAGTACGACCTAAAGGTAAAGGAGAAATGGAGATGACAATGAGGATACAGATGGGTTATTAAAATTGTAATTTTCCATCTGTTATTACAAATCAAGATCTGCATTAACCCTGATGATAGGTGGAAAAAATGTGACAATGCTGAAAAACACAAGTGCCTTCCAGTAATACCAAAATACCAGGTGCAACCTACATCGTGGATTTAAATACCTAGCAGGGCCAGCAGAACCAATGCTAAGAGATACAGACTCAGTGCACGGCAAGTTTCAGGGTCATTTCTCAATATGATTGAAAAAAAAAAAATAAATCTGTATTTGTGAATAAATCAGCTAACAAAGTTTTTCTTAGTTAATAGAGTAGTTATTGAAAGAATTTGAAGAGGTAGCTTAAGGTATCTTCAGGACAGCTACAATGACCAAATCCTCAAGTAGGGAACCCTGATAATTATATCAAACCAGACGTCATTTTTTCCATGTATCAACAGCTTGTTATGTTTTCTGAAAAGGTTATGCAGCAGATCCTTACTTCAGACAGTGCATCGTTCTTACAGTGAATGGACAATTTTGTATTAAACAAACTGGGAGACATTTAAGTTTCGAAGTCTGCTATAGAATTCCTGTGTAATTTTGAACTGAATTTCACTTCATCTCCCCATCTGTTTTGAGAATGCTGAGATACTACAATAATGAAGTCCACATAAGAAAGTAGACATATGTATTGCAACCTTCCTTAGCAACAGAAAACTCAGGATGTTTTTTCTCCTTAGGAAGATTGATAATAATGGATCTGCAATCTTAACATCCTGAGAATAAATGGTTTTTATCGGGGGTTACTGTGTATCTTGATTAACTGAATATCTACAGTATAAAAAAATAAATGTCAGGGCCATTAGGTGAGAACTTGTACCTTTTTTTTTTTTTTTTAGGTCAAAATTCATACTCCAAAATTATTAGAGTATTATATATAAAAAAATTAATCAAATATGAGTGAGTATAAAGAGAGTCTACACAAATAATTCTCACACATGGAAAAGACTTTTGTAAGAAGTACACTCTCAAGTTACATCCATCACACTCTTGTGTACAATCTGCAACTAGCAACTTGTTTTGGAGATATATGTCCTGATGGGACAAAGTTGTTGAGACCAGAGGTTAATTTGTTGATATTCTTAAAAAAGACTGTCTAATGGTAAGACACTCTAACCAAGATCAATTTATGCAACTTCTTAATTCAGTTTTTATAATCTTTGTCAATCACTAATCTTTTTCTTATTCAACACTCATCAGCAAGACAAGGCACTAAAAGCACTAGCAACTGCCCAGAAAAGAGGACAGGACAGGGGTGGAGAAGAATGAAATGAAGGGACCAAGCCATAAAAAGAAATATGATTGCTTCTATCTCTCGTGTAAGTGCTGTAAGCTCTGATGCCATGTGTTCATCAGCATGTATTGTTTCTGATACTGTGCAGATGAAGGTAATTTGTGCCTACAATAATTTATAAGGTATTCCAACATGTTATACTTATCCCACACACAATAAGAGACATGTGGAGTATGGTCTGCAATGCTGGCTGTCTATTTTGCAAAGGAGTATTTCTCCCCTTTTGAGAACCTTTGATAACCAGCAATGTTTAGAGAAGCAGTCGACATTTTACATTAGAAGTTCCAGTGGGTGCATTATATGCTGATTGCTTTCGCTGTCATTCATTTTGTTTGCACAGCAACAGCACAGAAATTAAACTATCGCAAATATTCAGCTCACAAAATCAGAAGGAAGATGGATAGCCCATTCCAACGCCTGACCTGACAGTATTCAAATGCGATGGATACAGTTCAAAGCCTCCCAACATGACAAAACAATGAGTGGCCCTTTCATAACCATCCTGCTTTTCAGAAATGTAATTATATCACCAAAAATCCTAGGATTTGTTAATTGTTGGTGGGTATGGTTGCATTTTTGCAACAATTAGTGGTGCAAAACTAGCAGTAATCAGACAGCTGTTCACCCTCACGATGCAAAACAAGTTCCCCTAAGTAATACTGAGTTCCTATAACAAAGCATTCCTTTTATGAAGACCAGTGATGTTTTAAGGTTTTAGTTCAGGGTTGGAAAGAAAGAATATTCTACCTTAAACTGAAATTCATTTGGAAAACACAGAGACACCAGAGTAATGGCACTGATAACACTAGAATACTTCTGGACAGAAGGTAAAAAAAAAATCAGTCTACTGAAACTGCAAAGAAAATGTAAATGGGCAGAATATATTTACCAGAGTTGGAATTTGGACAGCACACTGAGGTTCAGATTTACACTTGATGTAAAAGATGGCACAAGAAGAATGACATCTTGTCTAGTACAAAGGCCTTGATTTCATAATGACTTGGAGAGAGGAGTGTTGTCTACTGAAATACAAATGCCAGTTGCTACACCTTTCTAATTATTTTTATCTCGAGAAGAAAACCATGGTCCTGCTTCTCGATTTTAGTTACTGAAGGCAGCGGGAACAATTGTAGATTTTTACGTTTCCTTTATAAACCACCACACAGCCACAGTAATTACTAGCTGAGGGATACAAGACAAAGATGTACAGCCCTGGCGGGGGGGGAAAAATATTTTCAACCCTGAAAACTCCAGTTGGAAACGCCTACCTCTAAAATTATTTCCTCAAAATTCATTAAAACACTTATTTCCTGTAAACACATTCTATATGAAGAAAGATATTTATATAGTCTCCTGGAAAGAAATACAAAATTAAATTACCAGTGTCATGACATAATTGACCACAAGTTGTAAAGTGTGAACTGAGCCAAAAGACAACTTAAATATTCCCAGATTTACCTACTTTTCCTTCCACTTCAGGAATTTACAATGGTCAGCTGCTTTACTTCCCTCTCTCATAAACTGAGTAACAGGTTCTCTAAAAGCAGGACAATTAATTGGTCCAATTATTTATATAAAATATTGTCCTTCCAACAAAAAGACCAAGATGTACATGCCTTCTCGGTGGTTTGTGTATGTGTTCCATTTGCTTAATTCAGTCTGAACTGAACAAAATCTTTTAGCACGTTGCTTCAATGGATGTTACTTAAAGCACCAAGAGTGCCTACATCTTCAGAGATCTTGGTTTTAGAAAAAGCAGTTTTAAAGCAGGGCAAAGGCCATTCTTCTTGGTCATTATCATGCTCAGACACAAGGCTGTTGCTCAGTAGGATAACATTCATGGAAACTACGCTCAGCAAAACCAGCTCTTTGACAGATGGCTCCCTCCCTTCAAGAAGGGCAGGCTTTTTGAGAAACCCTCGTCTCCTTATTTCCTCTGCATAAGACAGGAACAGATGAAGGTAGCTCTCCATGATCTAAACACAAGGGAGGACTCGAACTTTGGTCTTTGAAATAATTTTATCCACTGTATAGGAGACTATGAACGTTTTTTTAGCACAGTGAGAAAGATAAACTGTGTAGATTTATACTGTGCTTCAGTATAGATGAAGGTGTTTCAGGGAAAAAATTATATCCAGGTATTCACTTGGCAGAAAATACAACGTAATATCATTACTAATGCAAGGCAAATATTAGTGCCTTAGGAATTATTGGTGTTCATCCTCCATTTTTTTTTTTTTTTTTTTCCCACCTCTAGGCTTATTTCTATTTTTCTCTCTGGAAATAGCCTAACAAATTGGTTTACTAGGAGACATCTTTCTCAGAAATAACTGATAGATTGTAAATATTTGAACTAGGAAATTTTCAATTCATCCTATGCATTTATTCGGAGCAGAAGCTGAAGTCAGAGGCTTATAAGGTAGGAGTAGATCGTCTCTCCACTCTATTAGAAGTTACCAACCTCTTTTCATATTTTCAAATTCAAAAACTCACAGCAAGTTGCTGCTTCCTGAACTACAGAGAATTATTACTGTAACTTAAACATCAATAATTGCAAATAAGCAATACATTGAAGAAGATACCAATCTGATTTCAGACGACAAGTCAAAACGTGTCGAAAATAAACTATTACCTACTCACCTGGTGTAATCACGTTCTATCTGTCTATTATATGTGTGCGGAGAAAATCACTGTGGCAAAACATAAGTCCTTTATGAAAAGGTTTACTATTGGGGCTTGTGAAAAAAATATCAATGTTTATTTCATCAGATTAGTGTGGGTCTTCTGATCGTGAATTTGGAAGAAAATCTGAGTTATGCAGTGATATACATAACCTGACTAATTCTTAGTCTCCATACATGTAAAATTCAACCCTTTTCTTCCAAAGCTTTGGTTAGTGTTTAAGATGAAACTCAGTCCAGTTTTATATAGTACTAGAAGAAATAATATTTTTTTAATTAGATGAATTCTGCTATTTTTTTTTTTACCTTTTGTTTTCCTATGTGGGTCTAGTACCCTGTCACTAGCTACATTTCAAAAGGAACAAAAATACATAGACAGAAGGAAGATTTTTTTCCAAGTCTTGTGAGTCAAATATATGATTTTTAAAGATTGTGAGGAAAATTTAAGTGAAAATTTTGTTCCTTGGGATTACCAGTAATGGCATCTAAACCAATTTTCATTCTACTCTACTGTAATAATGGTCCCAATCTGGCAAAGCATTTAAGCAGATGTGCAGTATTATTACATGCAAAAAGACTGCTCATGTTCTTAAAGTTAAGCAAGGGCCCAAATGATTTGTTGGGTCAAAGCCAATATCATAAGTATTCTGGTTAATACTTGAGACCAGAGCTGCAGAAGGGCAGAAACTCAAGGCTTTTTATGAGTCGTATGTATAAACTATCACCTGGAATTCATGACCAGTTCATACAACCTCAGTTAAAGTATTCAATAATTAAAAATTTTGGTTCAGCCTATTCATTCAAACAAATACCATGGACAAATTAAGTGGACTAATCAATATTTTTTTAAAATTCTGAGTGAAAAAGAATAGAGGAAAGGAAGCTGTAGAAGTTACGCAGTCTAGAAACAATTACTTTGTAAACAAACAGGAATTACTCCTGTTCTTGAGTACATGCTCTTGGAAATTCATATGCAAGGTGGATGTAGAACAATGCAAGTTTTCGTTCATCAGCATGCCTAGACTTCACACGTTTGGAAAGAATGTCTCCACTTTTCCACTGATAAGAGGAAAGGAGATTATGAGACAAAATGACACACAGACTTCAAACTGGTGTCTTAAAGCAGCTTCCTATAACACCTATAATACTGAAAAATACTTTAAATGCACACAAGACTCCAACAGGATTACAACATGCGGCTCGTGTGGTTTATCAGATATTAGGGAAGCTCCGTGTGTAAGACTTTTCAAACCCAAAATATTTCCCAAAGCACATGGAAAATAAAAGTTTATTAAAAAAAATTCTCTTTGTCCAGACAGTAGTTAAAGAGCTTGATAAATTCCATTTTTTCCTCCTATTTGGAGGGGAACCATCACTATCACCTAGAAGACAACTATGTTGTATTAGTTAATCCAGATGTTGTACTTATGCTGGCAACACTGAGACATAAAATATTGCAAATGACAAATTTTAGGCTCTTGTCCCTAGATAGATGAAGGGATCAATATTAGTTGTTTCTTCCTTACTCCTGGCAAAGTGTGCGTGTGGAATAAGAGACACACCGAAGATGATGGATGTTGGATAGATTTATCCTTTTGCTGCTTGTTTGCAAAAGGTTATTTATCCCGCCAGCCATCTGAGTTAGTATATGGCTTAATGATTTGTGTACACCTTTGACACAGCTACATTCCAAACAGAAACATCTTCTATAGATACAAAGACAGACATCGTCACAGATTTATCTGATGTTTTGAGGATGCTGAGACAAACCATGAACTTCAATCAAGAGTAAACAACAACAAAACCAAATCTCAATCACCTCATAAACCACACAATTAGATAATTAGGGTGTTTGCTAAAGACACAACAACCTAAAATAAACTTGGGGATTTTAGTGGAGGCAAACCCCAAGCCTGTCATATTGATTTTCTTGTTTGTCAGCATTTGGAAACAGCCTATCTATTTTCATTTCAACTTGCCCTTGAGGTATTTAAATTCTTTTGATTCATTGAGGTGTGCAGCATTCATTTCTGGATTTCTTACAGCTAAATTCATTCTTCAGGAATGAACCATTTCAATGTGCTGGATCAAAAGAAGTCTCCACAACCCATGAATTTAATGAAAACTGGTCATTCATTTTTATTAGATTTTTTTCTCTTTCTACCAAAATAAATATCAGTACCAAAGATTCATTGCACAGAGTATTTCTGTACACTTGCACTAGTCTGGAGGGAGAAAGGAGAAGAAAATGGGCAGAGGGCTAGAAGAGTGAGAGAAATTAATTCAACCTCCTGTTATCAGCTAAAAGTACATGCATTATTTACTTTAAGGATGAAATTAAAACAGAACTATTAGTGAGCACTACTTCTATAATTTTACTCTGACATAAGAAAACAATTCCAACGTGCAAACTCAATTAATATAGAGAATCCAGTAATAAATTAATAATAAATTAATTAGCCAGCCAAAATAAGAATGATAGCTGTGTTACAGTTCACAGGGTATTAAGATATAGGACTGTTCAATTAATGTTTAAAGTAGATATGCTGGTTTAACCAGTCCTTAGAATTAAAAAATTAGTATTTTTTTAAATCATTTTAAGCAAAGGTTGAGATGAATTTATTGCAAACAGTGTTTTTCAGAGAAAAAAAATTATATTGTAAAACATGACATAATTCTCTAATTATTCAGTTAGGGGGGCCAAAGTCCAAACAATCATAAAATACTTGAAGATGGAAGGGATGTCTGGAGTTCATCTCATTCACCCCCTCCTTACTCAAAGCAGGGTAAACAGAGCAGGTTGTCCAGGATAGACACTCCACAACCTCTCTGGGAACCCTGTTCCACTGTTTGACCAACCTGATAATAATTTATTATTTTCTTATGTTTAAATGGTATTTTGCAGAGCTAGAAAGATGCTGTAGGGGAGGAAGAAAAGTGGCCTTGATGGCTTCAAATTTTTTCAGAAAATGTAAAGAAGGAAGCTTAATAGTTGAGCTTAAATAATAATCAAATTTGAGGTGGAAAATTGACATTTGGGGGGGGGACGACATTTAGAAGAATGGTGTTCAAATAGTCTTATAGCAGAAAAGGGTTTGATCGTGAAAGTTGACATAAAGCTACTGCACAAAAAATCTGGAGTATTGAATCCAGATTTGGGCCTTAACTCAGTTATGTCTAGTTCCAAATGATCCAATAAATCAGCTCATTGCAATCACGTTCCACTCTCAGGCTATCTGGCAGTATTATTTACCTATGAGTTTCACTGTTAAACTGGTTTGGTTTTTGGGCCTGATTGTGCCTGCCTCATAATACAGAATAGCAGAATAGTTGTCTGTGTTCAAGTTAGATCGTGTGAAAGGTCTAACATAAAATAAAAAATTATTTGCTGCTTCCCATAGCATCTTTTGATGCCAAGGTGAACAGATCTTGTGTATCTTCTATTTCCTAAAAGACAGCATAACTTTTTTTCTTTCTATGCCCTGAGCTCTGAAAATAATTCACTGTCCACATCGAGTCTCTGACTAACTAGCACATTTCAGGCACTGCAGTTAGTACCCTTTAGAGATACTAAGATGGTTATAGGCTTCTCCCTTTGATCCATTTTCCCCAACTCAATTCATTCCGCTAAGCTATACACTATATATTTAGCTCATTTAATCTTTACTTGTAAATTAATCCTCTGGACTCTAATCATTCTTGTTGCTCTTTTAATTTTAAAATTTTCACTATCTGCTCCTACCGCCTCTGTGATTTTAAGGGCAGATACTGATCAAGATCAACATAGGGGGAAGTATGTCACCAATGTGAACGACACTAAAAACATTTGCATAAATGTAGGGGGAGGCTTCCCCTCACCACTACTGCCATCTGCTTTGAAAACGACACCTAATAATAAAGACACAGAAAACCTAACAGAAAAGTAAGAAGGTAGAAAAAAAAAAAAAGTGAACAAATCAGCCATTACCCCTTTATGAAGTCTTTAATTTACTGTAGAAAATATGGATCGTCGTTTGATTTTTATGGTTGCAATGAAAAAGCCACCTGACACAAATCAATAAAATCTGCGTGAGATTCCTTTCCTCTGCGATCTAGCTTATACTTGTATTCCATTTACAATCGAGTTTGTATTTGTGTCTCCTACTGAGTAGAAGTTGCAGAATATCATGAGGAGGGACTGACTGAATTGCAATACATGACCTTTCAAAATGTTTAAAAACCTTAGCAAGCTAACCTCTATTAGATC
Source organism: Strix aluco (assembly GCF_031877795.1). Taxonomy (NCBI): domain Eukaryota; kingdom Metazoa; phylum Chordata; class Aves; order Strigiformes; family Strigidae; genus Strix; species Strix aluco. The sequence goes on from NC_133961.1 coordinate 2,406,662, forward strand.
GTGAACTTCTCACATGTGATATATTTAAATGCCTATCTAGTACAATTATCGTTAGTAATTGAAATAATGTTCACACTACAAGAAAAAAAATGATTAGCATACCTTGTCATCATCTACTTTTTAAAAATAGATAAGCTGAGTCACAAAGTGCCAAGTGTATTTTTACATGACCAAAATGAAACAGATTTGTTCCAGTGTACCGTGATGGTATTTTACACCCAAATCCTACACAAACGAGACTTACCACATAGATGAAGATGCATGGAGATATATCATAGTCCCTACAAAAACTGTCCTCAGTGTCAGCTGGCTGTGTGCAGGCTGCGACTTCTTGTAAAGTAAAGCAACATTGTAAAGGCAAAATAAGTAATTTTTTAAAAATATGTCAGCTATTAAGAAGCAATACAAGCTTGCTTAATGACATCTTTGAAGTAGGCCAAATTCCAGTAAACAGGCCATACAGTGTCGTTATTAAAGACAAACCTAGTTAATTTAGCATAATACAGACAGAAAGTGAAGATTTCAAGGAAATTTCGCAAGACATCGTTTACTGGAATAGCTCCTCCCTTCAAAATATGCTGAAAGTCATTTTAAAGACTTTGTTAGCTCCTTTAAGGAAGGTTAATCGTTATAAAATACGCTGCAGGAATTTGAAATACTATCTGTTCTAGAAACTGGGAGCCTCTAGCCACAAGCAAGAATAAAGAAAGAATAGATAAATTTGTTCACTTTGACCTGACATTCCCTGGACAATTTCTGAATAAAGTAAACTCAGCTTCAAGGAGAGAGATTGAAAAACCTGCTCAGCTGCCAGTCATAACACTAGCTGAAAATTTTTTTCCCTGCCTATGAGAAATATTCGGTATGAAGACGTTGGGTTACAAGGAACAGTCACGCAAAGGAACAGAACAAATCTAAAAACAGACAAACTGTTAAGGACACAAAGAAACTCTTAAGAAATCAAGGATGAGAATAACATGGACTCAATTGTCTATCGCTCGGATTTGTACAAAATTTATCATAACTGATCATGCTTTTGTTTGATTGCAATTCTTTTTCTGTAATAAATGTGATGAACAAGGTAATTTTGATGTGACTTCCAGAAAATTGGAACTGTGAATTCTTATTATATTTGAACAAACACATTGAAAGGAAGAGGATGTTTCATGAGAAAGCATTTTGATAGGATATTTTAATTATATTTGAGTAATTTTACTCTTGAATCTGTTCCAACTTTCTTGCTGAAATTCAAATTTATTTTTAAGGTTTAGTTTTTTACAAAATAAATTTATACATTTCTATAAAATAATAGAAAATTTATATAAAATAATAGAAAATAATATTAAAAAAAGAAGCTACAGAATATTTCAAGATGAATTTCAAACAGGAAAAAAACATCTTCTAAATTAAAAAAAAATCCTGTTAAAATAACTTTTAATCTACTTGCTGCTCTAATTTCAGGATAATGTTCCTTTAGGTACATAAAATACCCATTATCTGCATTTTCTCCCTCAAATGTGGTTCTTCCTCATAAAAGAGCGCAAGATTAGAAACTGTATTTCAATTAGTTGCTTTTGTTTGTTCAATCTTATACATATCTACCCCTAGTAATGAAAGGGCTGAAACCCAGCACAGGCAGCAAATCCATTTTCATAGTGTACAGAGATAATAATAAATCATCTTAAAGTCCAGGTTTATTAGAAATGACTGAAATACATTACGGGGCAGCAATAACTTCAATGGTTGGTTTGCCAACCAGTGGGGTGGAATTAAAAATGCATTAAAATTTATAGAAGGAAAAGTAAATAGCATAGAGTTTAGATTGGTTTTGACATAGTTAAATGAAGCATTATTTCTCTTTGTGTGGCTAATAAAATAAAACTCTATAGAATGGGAGAAACATTCTCTTTTGGAAGCTGAAAGGTGAAAAAAATCCATTATTAATTAAATTTACTGCTTATTGCCTTCACTGCACGTCAGTGATGCACTTCAGAAGAAAAGTGCAATGAAAGGGTCTTCTCTGTGCCTCCCCAGAGCATTAGCTACTCCTTTAGATTTTAACAAATGGGTTCTGTTCAACCTCTGCAGGTACAAGTGTAAAACAAACACACACATTTGCACAGGAAGACGAGCTGACCCAGTGCAATAATAAACATCTCACAGTTATATAGCTGCCTTACTCCCACAAGCTTCCCAAAGCTTGGCAGACAATTGACCAAATTCTTCTTCACAGCCGGAGGTGCATGAAACAATAAGAACGGAGATGTATGAAGTACCTGCTTGAAACATGCTTCCTGTATAAGAAGAATTTTTAGGGATCTCTGGGGATGGTACTTAATTTTCTAAGGGTTCTGTTGTCCCAGTGAGGCAGGGGCTGGCAGTGATGCTGCACAGCCATGCAGCTGTGGAGCTGAGCACAGGATTGTTAGAGCTCATAGAACATCACATCTTTCAGTTTCTACAGAAAAAGATAAAAATACAACTGGAAGGGTGCTTTGTCCCCTGCCAACGCTTTAGCAAGATACAAAACTCTCTTTCTATACGATAAGGTGTGGTCTACATCCTAGAGGTGGCATGAGACAACACACCCTGTGCCTCAATTGTGGTAGCAAGCATTGATGAGAACAAGCTATCAAAAAGCACCCTTTCTCCAACTAAGGTTCTAGACAAGGCAGAGGCACATAAATCCCTTTAATTTGCAGGACTGCTCCAGCTACTTCAGGCCACAGCAGTTTTTCATTAGCTGCTAAACTACACAGACATTTCTACCAAAGCAAAATGAGGGAAAATCTCTACTGCTCTGATGTGGGAGTTTCTTACACTCACTTTGCATTGACCAAGCAGACTGCATGAGGAAGACAGAGGCCACTCATTGTGACCAGTGGAAAGAGCAGAATAAAAATTACAGAGGCAAAACAGAATTAACCACGTTGTATTTGAACATGATGTAAAGGTTACCAACTTGACATCCACAGCGTCAGAGTCTTATTTTAGAGCTTTAACACTGAGCGTGGTGAAGATCTTCTCTATCTGTATCTCTAGAAGCACAAAATAAAACAACATGGAAATATTGCAGAAATATCCTTAGAACTATTCCTAGAAACATCTTTACCACTTCCAGAAGTCTGCGTTTCCCTTCCCTGTATCTCTTTCAACTATTTTCCAGGTTTTGCTTACTCAGCTTCACATACTCTTTAAGCCCTTCTTGTTAGTAGAGAACTTATTGTAGCTGACCCAGTAAAAGTCATATCAGCTATGAAGATCAGTTTTTACTATTTTAGAGTGGCTTCTATCCTGTTACGTAGGCCTGTGTCATCTTTTGTTTGCCCAACATATAACTGAGATTCTAGGCAGTATCTCTGATTTTAAACAAGAGAACTCCTGAGAGCATTTGTCAAGATCATACCAAATGGTAACTCATTAATTTCATTACTCAGTTCCAGTGGTTTTTTTTTTTTTTTTGGCAGGTAAGTCATTCAGAAAACTCCCTCATGGAACAAGATGCTAACTCCACTCTCACTGAAATAAAGGAGGTAATATTTGCGGGTACAATCAGTATTTGAATACTGGACTGAAAGACAAGTGCTTTCACCCGAATAAAGAAAACGAAAGCTTGTCCTCAATTAAACGTTCATTAATCTATGAGCAGACATCAGACACATCAACATTAATATATAATGAGAACTGGCTCTATGTATCACTAGAATAAATCCCTATTTAGTCTATGAAAATATAAACAAAGTATGAAACTATCATCATAGCAGCGCCAGATCTTAGGGATCTGTTTAAGATTTCAAAATGTAAGTTTGGTTTTATTAATTTTACTGCATGCACTGCAATACAGATACTATAAGAACGAAGGAAATACTTAAATATGCAATGTGTAGTCAACCTACAGAACCTAATTACTGACGCTGATTTTCAAGGCAGGGATGCTGTAGCCATTCAAGTTACAGCAGTGCTCTCTCATGCTTCAGGAATACAAACTGCTCATCTCTGCTGATCATAAAGAGTCCTCTTCTGTAGAGCCGCAGTGGGGATTAGAAATACAGAGCTCACTGTGAATTAGTTAGATGCTGGAATGTTTGAATCTTATCTTCATCTGACAAAAAAAAAACCAAAACAACCAACCACACAACAAAAATCCTGCAAAAAAACCCCACCCAAACCCCAAAAATATTACAAAATTCTCTGAGAAATACTCTAAGAATCTGAAACTTTAGTTTTTAAGATGTGATGTTGGTCATTTAATTGGTCAGAAACGTTAAGGATAGAATATTGCAGGTTTAATAGTTACCCCACCAGCTTCCATTCAGGAAAATGTCAATCTTTTCTTATTATGTCTTCATTTTACTTCCAGTATTTAAAAGATTTATAGATAGGCATCCATAACACAATGCTTTGGATAATCACCACAAACAAAGCCAGACATACCCATCCTTAGTTTTTTAAAAGGCAAAATAAAATGTGAGATGTACCTATTTCCCGTAACAATATTATGGTATGTCTAAGAAAGATCACATTCCCACTTACATTTGCATTCTCACTATTTCTTCAATGTTTCCAATAAAAATGAACATCTACCCTTTGATATTAAATACAAGGTCAGACAGAATAAGTGATTGCAAATGGCCATTACTTTCCTGTCATCAGCCCAATTAAGATTTCCAGCTGTCACCATCTAACATTGCTGCACCATTAAAAATAAAGGGACATTCAGATGCATTGATCTGTATCAAAAGGACTGTATCGGGCGGGGGGAAAAAGGGCAGAAATTATAATTGTCTTAAATTGTCAAACTATTAGATGAAAATGTTAGAAAGAAGAAACGGAGGAAGAACTCCCTCAGAGTTGCCCTGACGTCAGCTGATGCAAATGAGCTAATTGTTGCTGCACCCACCATTACTCTTCACCTTTGACCAGGCAACCTGTCTTTGATCAGAGAGGTAAGACTTTCCAGAATACCCAAAGAGCCTGTATGCCCCACCGAACCTATTGACTATAGGGAGATTTAGAAGGTATCTAGTAGGGGTATATATATTTTTCCAGACAACTATGTTTTAATTTTTGTTTGTCACTTTTTAAAAAGAAATGACAGCCATAAATTGGGGAATAAAAACGTGTAAATGTACTCTAAGTGTGGAGCGTATCACAGAATCAAGCATCACGATGGTAAAATTTCTGCATATAATGACATTTGATTAACTTATTATTTTTTTTCTATTTTGGAAGTTTTCCAATCAATTGTAACACAAATTTTTTTCTTAATCACATCCAAAAAAATCTATTATTTAGCAAGCACTAATACAATCAGTCTTAACTAAAAATGTAGTTACCACTTTACTAATAACATCTTGTCCTTTCTCCTTTATCGGTTTTGCTGGGCTTTTTTGGTTTGTTTCCTTTTTTTTAGTCTTTTAAAGTTTCTTTTTACAATTCAACAAAGAGAAGAAATTTTTTTCGTATATTAAGAAAATGTTCAACATAAAATTCTGACTGAAAAAAAAAAAGTGTTTGAAATGTAGTAACCAGCATAATAATTTAAGCAATACCTTCCTGCACCTGAAAAATAAGTATAAAGAGAGAGAATAATGAACAATGTTCCAGGATCATATATTAGACACTGTTGTAACAGCTAAACCAATAAACATTATATGCTCTATATATTTTCTGTGTTCAATATATTCTTTGTAATCTGAATGTAGCAATAATAAAAGCCGCCTGTTTCCTTAAAGCTAATTATTTCCTTAATCTCATTCTAGTTCAACTTCATGACAGGGGATCAGTAAAAATGTCAGCTCTTCAGTACGTAAGGATCACACTATCAGATGTGTTTAGTCAGTGAAAACCAGACAGGAAGCCAGCGAGGCTTATAAATGACCCAGAACAACGACCACCTCTAAGACATTGATGAAATCAATAGGATTAGTTTTTACTAATCTTGCTTTCCTGGATGCCTAAATACTTTTGTATATCTGCCCTGTTGCTTTTGAAAATTTAAAACCTATGAAAATTGAAATATTAGTGTAATTTTTCACCAAAGCAGCAGCTACACAGGAGAGAGAGTCTGCTTGCGCTCTGCAGTGAAGGTGCGTACGTCCTTCATTTCAGGTTCACAGTAGAGGGATAATTCCTGCACTAGTCGTACAAACCTAGAGAACAGCCATCCTTTTTAACATCTCTGGATTTCTCAACTACTAGCTCAGATATTCAGCCTGATGACAAACAGTAAATATTTGACTTAAATGACAGCTCCCAAGGAAAGAGGTATCTGCTTTTATACCGTCACTGAAAGTCTACGTTGGGCTTCTTTCAAGGTCAGATGAGGGCAACTGGAATAAAATCACTTTTAGATAACAGTCCAGAGTTTTTTAAATTATGCCGATGGTGTGTATATATATATATATATATAAACCATTCTTTTATCTAAACACTTCAAGCAGTATTGAAGTCGCTGTGATAAATCCAACCTCCTGCAAATTTTCTTTCATTGTGGCTGTTTTTTTAAGTGAATGTAAAGCTTTTAAAAATACAAGTCAGACAATTCTGAGTACAAAAATCCTGTAAGACATAATTTTTATATATTTTATTTAAGCATCTAGTCTAATGCTGAACAATTCGTGTCTTCTTACTAGATCATTAAAGCCTTGGAAACCGTTCTGATGCAACTGTAACACGTTATTAGTGATAGTTCAGTAAAATGTATAAAGATAGTAAAATACTACCAAACTAAGAGTTGTAAAATGCTAAAAGAACCTTCAGAATTAACATGAAATTAAGTTTCCATTAGTCTCAGCTTTAATTTAGATGCATGCCACCTGAAGAATGAAAGATTTCTTAGATACCTGAACTCCACTTTCTGGTTCGGTTGTGTGGTGGGTTTGTTTTTGTGACACAATCTGATAATATCCCTTTTGGTATGGAGGCAGCCCTGCTAGAAGGAACATGAAAATAAGACTGATATTTGTTGATGTCCTGCATTTGATACTTGAATCCAGTCATCATTTATTATACAGAATAATAGTTTAGATCAGGTTTTTTTACAAAAGAGATACACACAAAAAGAGTCGATATTTCACTTTGCATAAGGTTTCTCGAACACAGCTATGAAATGGAAGTATCAAACACCTACAATCAGATGACTTCTATGAATATTAAGGTGGTTTTGCACCTTAAACTGCTACACTTTCACATGGCAGGTGATCTTATAGCACAAGCTGTAAAATTAGATACTGGCAATCATTATTTTTTAAGAATTTCATGATGCCATTCATGAGCAAACAGACCTTGTTTCTGATGTTCTGACAAACTTTTGAGATCCTTAGTCAGGTTCAGATAACCTAGGTTTCTCTTCCATTTTCAACTGGAGAACGTATTAAATTTATTACATCCCAGTCCTTGTTGTACAGTAAAATATGACTGTTTAACTGTGCAGTAAGGATGAACACAGACCTTCATCTGAACAGTTTGGCAACTTTGATTACACTTAAATCAAATTATCTGGCAACCAAGTGACCACATCTCATAGCTAGCTTTCTGTGGCTGGGAAGTCCCCAACACCACAGGCAGCAAGCTTTTTAGAGGCTGCCATACTTGGATGGTTTTCTTATGATGCCCATAGCTCAGAAAAATCACCTTGCATGGTCCCCATCTATTATGGTGGGTGTCAGTCTCTTTTCCCAAGTAACAAGTGATAGGACAAGAGGAAATGACCTCTAATTGTGCCAGGGGAGGTTTAGATTGGATATTAGGAAAAATTTCTTCACTGAAAGGGTTGTCAAGCATTGGAACAGGCTGCCCAGGGAAGGGGTTGAGTCATCAGCCATGGAGGTAAAAGTCGTGTAGATGGCGCTTATGGACATGGTTTGGTAGTGGACTTGGCAGTGTTAAGTTTACAGTTGAACTCAATGATCTTAAAGGTCTTTTCCAACCTAAATGGTTCTATGATTATGCTATTATGACAATATATTGTAGCCCCTGGATGTATTTTGATTATCCATTTGGAGTAGCTCCCTGCTCCCCCAAAAAGAAAAAGAGCCAAATAAGCCAAAACAACCTGTCTCAAACTACAAAGAGAACTTGTTGCAGAGACAGGAACTGACCTTGAGCCATCCAAGCCTCGCAAAGCTGCCGGTTCTTCCACACTCTCCAACCTCAGTCAGGATCCTTGGCCACAGGATGGACATTCACACTGACCACCTTAGATCAGTGGTGCTGCGTGAACGTAAATTACCATGCATGTGCAGCAATAGTAAGCTCTCTGCTGTGTCATGAGTAAGCCTGGTATTGTTGCTATTTGTCTTCTGTACTATATCCACTCAGAAACAAAGTTGGCTCATTGTTCTCTAGCCTTGCCTATTGCCCAACGTACTCAAGATGCCACTTCAGTTCTCTTGTTTTCCAAGGTGTAGTACAGGCAACTGTACTGCTGTATTGTAATATGTTGTATTCATTTTTTCCCGTCTGTTAAAGACAAATTGATATTTAAAACAGCTCAAATGACACCGGCTGTCTCAGTAGTAGTCTCTCCCCACAATTTCACTCTGAAATAAATGCAAAGAATCAACTGCATGAGGCAGACAGCTCCCTTTTAACCAACATACTGAGTATAACAAAAGCTTTCTCATTACTAAATGGAGGTCTATTGTCCTTTAGGTAGTAGAAGGAGTAGTGATACCTTTTCATTGGAGGGAAAAAGTACTCTCATTTTAACCATGAACAAGTTTTTCCTCATTTAAACATAACTTTAAAGGAGGCAAGAAAAGGATGTTTCTAAGGTTGTCTTTATAGATCATTTCAAAATAGTAATTTGGTGGCATAAAAATGTTTCAATTTGATCTATCTTCCATCAAGTACAAAATACGTGCTGCTTTTACTATCTGCAGAGAAATCTGTGGATACTCAGCAATTCTGAAAATCAAGCCAGAATTAGTTCAGTACAGACACATGCAGCCAGTAAATACTTCTGAAATTTTAAACTTTGGTCTCCCTGGAGAGAAATTCACCCCTGTTTGAGAGTGGGCACAGAACTACTACCCACTTAAATCCTGAACAATTTCTTAGTTGATGCATTGACTTTCTACTAATGCTCTGTTAAAGAATGACTGCCCGTTTTTCTACCTCACTTTATCAACAAAGTAGGTATAATAATTGCTCTCAGGACTACTGTGAGATGTGCTTTGTTAAGTCTAAATGACCTTGAGACTGCAGTAGTGTCTGTTTAAATGTCAAGTATAAGCCTTTAAAATGAAGGCTTAGCTACGGGTGTCCCACAATCCTTGAGTTTGGGTACACCGTCCCACCAGGAAAGAGACTGTAATCTAAAGTCACAAAAAACGCTCTTCCCTTTCCTCCTGGATTGGGAGCAAAACCTCACTCCAACTGAGGAGCAGAGCCTACGTTTCCAAAGCGCTATCCTAAAACATACAGGTGAGGTGTGGTGAGGTAGCAAGAGGTGACTGATGATGATCATGCTCACTATTACACAGTTACTGAGGGTGTAAGTGGGCAAAGCACGAGGAACAGAGTAAGAGTGTGTAGGGGGATGGTTGGGTAGAGAACGGAGCAAGCAGAGTTGAGCCACAAACTCGTGCTTCATTGTTTTATGATTTTCAACGAATTATTTTCCTTCTCTCGTTGTGCAGTAATTGCATGTTTTCTGTTTTGCAAAAGAATATCCTACATGCTGAAAATAACTGCTTTGAACCCCTTCAGCACTGAAGATAACAGGAGTCCGTTCTTTTTATGATAGGTTGGCACTGGCTTATTACTTCACGTTATCATTGCTCAAGTAAGGGTCACTGAATTTTAACACCACTGTGGCCTTCTATGGCCTTTTAAAAATTTACAGTGAGATGATCCTGAGAGCTCAGCATAGCATTATCAGTCTGTTTCTCTTTCCGTTTCTCTTATAAAAGGCAAAAGTAGGTACTTGAAGCAGGAAGCCCTGTTTGTTGTCATGATGAGAGAAGTTGATTAATGTAGTTGCTTATTTATCATGGCTAAGATTTTCTACCAGCCTTTTCTTCTCTCACCCCTCAGCATGGGCGTGAGTTAAAAACCATAGAGCCCTGCAGTATTTTGGAACAAATTCAGATTTTAGAAGCAGAATAAAGGGCTGCTCTGACATCGTCCCCACAACCAGTCAGAGAGAGCGCAGACAGATCACACAGAAAGACCTGAAGTAATGGAATCTGGCTTCTAGCTGTGCCTTATGGATACCAGTCTGAAACTGTAGCCTCCATAAAAATAATCCATATTCTATCAAAATAGCTAAGCATTGCTGGACAGGATAATTTTGTCCCTATCAGAGACTCAACCACCTGTTTTCCTGATGATCATTAATTTAAAAGAAATAACCATTGACAGTTTCTAATCAGCATAAACTCCAGGCAGTAGGACCAACTTTAGTTATAGCCAAGAGATTAATTTTCACCCACTCAGATAACATTTTACAATTTAACTAAATGGTTTTTGTCACAGCTGACTGCATACTTGACCCTTATACTCCTCCTATTCCACATTTTTCCTGCTTATTGTCCACTGGCCCCCCATGATTTGTACAATTCTGTAAGCTGGTGAAGAAGCAGAGCTGAAAAACCATTTTCACTGTCACCTCCAGAACATGTCGGGGTGCACAGAGTGTCCTCCATTCTCTGGGACCTCCATAAATTAAGTCTGCACCGAGTCAGCTAGAAAACAGGATATTTCAAAATAAGGCAGTGTTATCATTCAACCATTATTCATGAAAAAATGAAAGTTAATTGAATCAAACTGGATATAACCTATCAAATTATATTACTATAGATCACTTTGAGATTTTTTTTTGATGTTTTCATTTCAAGTCACTGCAAAAGACTTCACAAAGTGAAGAGCAAGACATCAAAAATTGTATTGATACTGAAATAAAGGCAAAAGTTTAGTAAAGCAATATTGCAGAACAATTAGAGGAATTACGAGTCAAACATGAAGAAGAATCTCGCTTACTTGGAAAAACATAGGGAGAGATGGAAAAGAAGAATATGGTTATTAGCCAAATTGGAATTTGGACAGAATTCATACGATAATTTATAACAACCAAAATACTGCAAAAACTGTGCGGAAACATTAGTGAACATAAGCAACTCCTACTCCTTACAAAACCTCAGCTTTAAATCTCATTTAGAATTCGTATGGTATTTCCTGTTATTTTTAAAAGCAATTTCAGAAAACACCAGACAGGTATTTTCTCCAGTCATATGGTCTCTCAGGTACCAATATGGTTTAACTGTACAGAAGGTTATGAATCTTTCACAGTTTCTCTGATGGTAACAGGATGAATTGATCAGAACAAGATTAAATTTCTCAACTGTCCAAAAAAAAAAAAAAAAAATCATCAAAATACCTGGAAATCCATAGCCATATGTTGTAAGAAAACGTCCAGCCCCATCAATCACCATGGAGCTTTACACATGGTTTTAATGGGTAAATTCACTACAACCATGCAGCAGACGAGCAGCATATGCTACCCAACTGCTAGCACCTTCACGCCGTTATAGGAAGCAGCATGCATACACACGTGCAAGCTGTGTCTGATCTAATGATCAATGTGGGCATCAGGTGATCCTCTGGTTAAAGCCACAGGATATCTTAAAGAACAAGTTCATCAGCTTTCCAGAAACTGAATCTAAACATTTGTTGCTACCTTTCTCCATCTTTTATGAGGAAGAAGAGGAGAAAAGGATGAAAATCCTAACTCTTTAACCCTCAGTATATAAAGGATTGTATAAGAGGCATTGCCTTTTTGAAAAGTTCTTCTCATTAAATAGATTCAGTCTCATGATCAGACAAAACATCATACTTAGGAACTTAGTTTTACAGTCAACTTACACCTTTATTAACTAACCTCAAATTTTCTGACCACTGATATTTCTACAGAAATGTATTTTCCTGGCCAACTAATCCAGTTTCTGCTTCTTTGGCACTGTGAAGACATCTGATTCAAGGACACCACAGAATCAATAACAAGTTTAGCAGTAACTTTGTATGACACGTCACCAGATTAAAATGGATATTATGGGAAGCCTGCATTTTCAGATTTTGAAATATAGATTTTCAGTGGAAAGGTAAGTGAACAGAAACCTGGCTAACCAACCCATGCAAAAGGAACAAAACAGCAGAGTGCCATATTTCTTGCTGAACTGCTCCTTCACTGTATCTCTCCACACCACACATCCGTTACAGTGGACGAATCCAATTTTTAATTGACAGAAAGTGTCCAGGTATGGAATAAGGATATCCAGTTGGGGATTTGATGCCAAATAGGCAGTTCAATTTTGCACTCACACGCTACCTATATCAGATACATTTTCCTATACTACTCCAGCAAGAAATGCCTTCTAAGGTCATGACTATTTTCCTGAAAATGACAGTACTGATAGAATGAGATGTTGACAAGCTGTGTCCCTCAAACAGGGGGACAGCTAAGTTAAAACTGAAGCACTGGTTACAAAAACAATACCCCACAAACCAAATTCCAGTCCTAGAAATAATCGGTTTAATTCTTAATATAACCCATTCTCAGGCGCAGGAATGGGAAGGGAAGGGGAAGAGTGACATACCTTCTTAAAGAGCCACAGAACCTGGAGGTTTGGGGCTTGGGCTCACTAGACTTCAGAAAAGCCAAAGCTGATAAGTGTCTCCCAGTGATGATCTCACGTCTTAGAGGGTGTTCACAGTCTGATGATGACTCCAAAGATTTACCGAGTGGCTGGGGAGCTTTGGGAGCAGTTGATAAGCAGGTTATAACAGTGGTCCTCTTGCTCTGTTACAAGATATGGTTGGACTGAACATGTATTGGGATAACAAGGTGACAAGGTGATGGTAATTATCATCATCCTCCAGCTGTTTTGTTGGTTTTTTATCCTGTAGCTGAAATTGCTCAGAAGTTGCTTCTCACTCATGAACTCCTAAGCTGATTATCCCCATGTAATGAATGTCTTTAGTCTTCAAAAGTTTCACAGGAAATCTTTTGGTCTCAGTCTGACATCACCATAAATGGGAGGTAACCTCTTATCTAATCACTATTTCCCCACCATTCACTCCTCAGGCAGTAAATGTGTTTAAAAATTCATCAAAAATTTATGTTATCTGTATGTAGAACTTGCTTTCCAAAACTATTCTCTATGTGATGCCAGTGCTTTCTTCAGATCTGGAATTGCAATAAGAAGTCCACAACTGTATTTGGGGAGTGTTTTGGGTCTCTGCTGGCCAATTCATTTTATTTGCAAATTTAAAGCAATGCAGTGATGAATATTAATAGCTCTGTTCCTATGTAAAGGCAAGCACTGATATCGATGCATTGCTAAAAGCACAAAATAAAAAGGAGGGATATTCCCTCTCTTCAGTTAATGTCATTTCCCCACTCCCCAATCCCCTTCCCCCACACTGCCTTTCATAATGTGCGTCTATTTTTATAAATTTCTCAGGAGGCAGGTACTTATTAAGTCTTTATAAAATTTTCCAGTAGTAGATCAGACGTTTAAGCCCATATTCTGTCTTTTTTCGCGCTGCATGTAGAACTTAGAGAGGAAGATGAGCATGTGTTGTTTTCTGTAGCAGATTTCATCCATTACATAAGAGTCTGTTGTGAAGTAATGATTACAGATACATTACACTGTGTTATTTAATGCACTTCCTAACAGGACAGGTTAGATGTGTGTTGGTAAGAAGCACTTTTACTTTAAAAGGAGCCATGATCTATATCTATCCTGATGATCATGGCTTTATATAATCATCAAAACTCTCATGAGCAATAAATTTGAATAAAAACGCATGATCATCTGCTATCCCCATCTATTTGGGATACTATATTATGTTTCGTACTGTAGTCCTCTGTGTCACAAGTTTTTCTTTCAGAAGCAGAGAAAAAGATAAACATGTCGCGTTCTTATGGTTCCAGTCATTCCAGGGTTTTCTTTCATTCCCATAACCCCTGAGGATGTGCTCTGGAATAATTTCAAGCAGATGCACATGATAGATTCATATTTCAACGTCTCCAAAGAATCACTAACTGAATCTGGTTTGTTGTTAGTCATCGGGTAAATGATCAAAATGAACGTGAGAAATGAACAGCAAGATGATAGACATCATCCCAAACTGTCATAGGTATTACGACTATTTCAGCTGCCTGTAACCTCTCTCCTGGGAAATGTGCAAATGGATCTAAAATCCAACAGACACAGCCCCTGGTGTCCCTTATCTGAATCGACTATCTTAGCTATCCATCTGTACTTTAAAAGGTAATGGCTGCATTAACTTCTTCCATGGCCACATTTTGAAATGAAGGCAGCTGTAGCTGATCCACTGTGTATCCCCATCCTATAGACTCATATATTCAAAAAGTTGTATTAACCTGGCTTTAGCTTGACCACACCAGTTACAAACCTTCTTTTTACTGAGGCACAGGCAAAGCAAGTGTGACTCATCTGCAATACATGAAATAAATATTAAAAGGCTCAAAGACAACTGTGAACTTTTATGGTCGTTGATGTCCACACTTTACAGTCGGAGATCAAATCCATACCAATCTTGAAAGATGCTTATAATTTCTAATAACAGTCTTCTAATGCACACTTAATAGAGAATGCCAAATTTCAGTTATGATGTGTTTGGTAAGTTCAAAGTGGTATCTAGGATCTTAATATTAGAAACACTTAGCATGTGAAGCCAGAAATGGCTACTATACATTTCTCTTTAAAAGAAAAAAAAAACAATAATTTGACCAAAATCTTTAGCTTGCAATTTAACACATATTTTTATTGCAAGCTAATCTTCCATCCAAAAATGAGAACTTTTTCAGATTAAAGAACTAGTTCTGTCCCTTGGAAATTGATTTTAAACATATCTTGTTTTCGTTGACATGAGCGTGCAGCATAATCAACTTCATTTACACAAATCCCCATTGTTACTTCTCAAAAACCTGCCAGTCTTGTTTAATTTCCCATACACTGTCACCATGTGTCACAAACAAAGCATCTGCCTTATGAAATGACATTACAAAGAGAACCTTCATCCCAAAGTGAAATGGGAAATAATTTTAAAGTAACACTGGCCAATAACCTCCTGTGGGTTTTCAAAATCTTTTGCATTTTACAAAACCTAAAGTTAATTATTTTTACAGCCACTCAGGGAGAGAGTAACTACATTTCTTAATTCTCAAGCACAGGAGTATGGTCTAAAAGCCTGCTGGTGTAAAAGTGACTCCATATAGGATGACATCTCTGTTTATGTATATCCTAATCAAATTAATCAGATTCCTGTCAGATACAACGGTGGACTTGAGTGTTTGTTTTATAGTTGAGCCTTAAGTGAGCAAATATTTCAAGCAGTTGATAGCATATCATCAAGACAGAAATTTATAAAAGGGAGCAGAAACTCATAAAAATATCTCAGAAAGCATATCTAGATTCCCATTACAAAACACATTATAATAATTGTCTTCCCAACAGCAGTGACCTTCTAGAAAATTCTGACACATTAATATGACAGCTAAAGGAAAATATCCAAGTTTTGATACCCAATTCTCTTACCAGCTCCATAGGACAATTAGCTGCAGATACAGTTAATCACTCATGCATTGACTCTTCATAAACCTGCCCTTCTCCATGTGAACAATATTTATGAAAGGGATTATATGATTTGACCGCTTACAACTGCAGGTGCTGGATTCTATGACCCATGCACTCCAATGGGGAGTTGTGCTTTTAAGTGCATAATCTAAGTGCAAAAACTTTTGAGCAAGCTTTAAAGAGCTGGTAAAATCAGATTTACTAGTAAATCCTACGGACCCTCCCTGCCTTAGGTCTCAATAGTATATAGACACTACTATCACAGCAATCAACTGAGTAAAATCTCAGCTAAAAAGGTAAATTTAGATGCCCACACAGCTACACATACTTAGGTTCTTGAGCTAAGTCAGCATTAACTCAGGTGTTTCTGGGGCACCTTCATGCTGATGGAAGCTTTGTCTTAAGGTACCAATAACTTTTAGCAAAAAGAACTTCCATTCCATTTTGTTCTTGTCCATTTTTTATATATTGTCCTACACATTGAAAAGCAAGCAAACAAATCACATTAGTCTCCTCCGAGAAGTATAGGGACATGACAAGTTGAAAGTGATAAATACAGCATTTCTTTTCTTCTTCCAGATGGCAATCTGACACTTGTCTTTGCAAGCATAAATCCAGAAACTTACCTTTTATAGCTGGTGGTTGGTTTTTTTGTTTGTTTGTTAAGCAGAGTAAAATTTTAAACTGATTTCAGGAAGCAAATCCTACAGACAAGACTAGACTGGCAATACAATTCGAGCAGCTGGCAAAACTCTTTAATATAAACGTACAGCATTATTTTAAAAGAAGGGAAGTTGATTTGTCCCCTCTCCAAGTTTTTTAATTTTTCCTCTTAGGCAAGGGTTGTGGGTTGGGGTTTTTTTATTATATCCCAGCCACAAATCCCTCCAGAGTTTATGAAATTGTTATCGCATTTTTGCTAGAAGTGCTTTGGCCAACACTATCTTGGTAACAGGCATTTTCTGTGTAACAGTTCAGAAAACAAACTGTAGATCTGAAACCATAGCAAAAGTTTTTCTACACAAAAGCTTGGAGTAGTCTTCATGCTTACTCTCCAGTTAGGTGGAGCATGATTTTAAAACTATTTTTATTTCTGAAGAGGCAGACAGGCTTCTAATGGAATTTTGGAAGTCACCTACCTTCTATGCCATATGACAGGGTTACTTTATTTCTGCGTAGAGCATTTGTTGCTCTTCTCCCACTAACTTTCTTTGTATCTATCTCATTTGCATTATAGCACTTTCAAGTCACAGCCCTGAAGGTGTCATGTTTAATTTACTTAATGAATATATGATAATTTATGTCTGTCCTGTTGCTTGATGGTGCATAAATGTTCAGCTAGATTCATCATCTTCAATTTGCTTTCAAGGAAAAGATACTCAAGCTTGCAAATGTTGAGGTAAATAATAGCACTTTGAAGAATAAAGCATGTCCAAAGGATGGAGACACATGAGTATTGCTTTGTGATCTAATTGTCTAGTTTATTCGAATAAATGCTTTCATAATAAAATATTCTCTCTTGTAACTACTAAATCATTTGTAGCATTTTAGTATTTTTGTGAGGGGGTTTTGTTTGTATCATTTCACAGGGCAATGATGAAAAAACCACACCTCATGTAACACAAGACTGATCTTTCTTAATTTTTTTGTGCACTTTATCTTTCCAAATTCTAAGAAATTCTGCAATTAGTGACCATTTTAAATTTCTGTACTTGGTGATAGAGAAGGCATACCCACTGTGATCTGTATTATGGACATTTTACTTTATTTCTTTATGTGTATGCATTAGTTACAGTCATTAATGTAATCATTCTGTTTGACCATAGACAGTTATTCCAGATAAGGTCAAAAAAGTACAGATGATTAGCTGAAGAGCTTGTGTCAAGTAATATGAACCTGAAGTCGCACAAAAAGTCTTGCCTACAGAAACGTTAAGGTATTTCATACGCACATTGCTAAAATCCCATGAAAACATCCTGTCCTGATGATTTGTTGCTTCTAGTCTCCTAATCTAGTGACCAAAAACCACAGAACAGTATATTAAAAGAAAAAAAAAAAAAATACAAAAGGGAAACATGTCAGTCAGACCTTTCAGAGCATTTTTTTAAACAAATTACTGTTGTAGAAACAGGCAAAATTTTTATCAAAGACCTGAATCTTCACAATGAGTGTGTGTGCCTCCATTTAGGACTATCCTTATTTTCTCCTGTTTCTCTGCCTACTCCTTAAGTTATTTGCTTTTGCTGTTGTTTTTGCCTCATTCCTTTGCCTTACTCTCAACTATCACATGCATTATTATAACTTCCATCAGCATATGGTTCCTATTCTCTCTGCACAATTCTCTTGAGGAAGCAAATCAATTAGAGCTTGCTCTGGAGCTTGAAGTGTGAAAAGAAATTATTTCTGATTCTAAAGTGTTGTTTGGGGGTTTTTTGTGTTGTTGGTTTTGGTTGGGTTTTTTTAAAGGGAAGTCTTACTGTCATCTTACCGTGGATAAGAACCTTAGTATTTGCAACAAGCCTTTCTGTCTCCTTGGTGCCAAATATCCTACATCATCTCCCTCACTCTACCTTTAATTAAAAAGTAGAAGCAAGATTTTCAGAATCTCTCAGAAAAGGTGTATTCCAGCAACAGTCAAAGCCAGTAGACTTTTTCACAGAATCACAGAATCATCTCAGTTGGAAAAGCCCTTGAAGATCCTCCAGTCCAACCATGAACCTCACCCTGACCATTCCCAACTCCACCAGATCCCTCAGCGCTGGGTCAACCCGACTCTTCAACCCCTCCAGGGATGGGGACTCCCCCCCTGCCCTGGGCAGCCCATTCCAACGCCCAACAACCCCTTCTGCAAAGAAATGCTTCCTAATATCCAGTCTAAACCTTCCCTGGTGCAACTTTTCTGAGGTATCCTTCCTAAAGCAGAAAGCCACTGAAAGATGAGACATCACGTAGAGGACCACAAAACTCATCTCACTGGCAAATATTTTCACAGAGGTGGTGTGCCGTGCCTTATTTTATTTAGCCACATTTCACCTTATGGTCCCGTCTTTGCTTCTTGCGTGTCACATTCATCTTGTTCACTTAAATGGCATTAGTGGACCAGTGGCAAAAATGAAGACATAACTAATACTAATACTGTGGCTTGGTCTGGGAAGAAGTCAGGATCAGGAGTGTACAGCTGAAGGGTTTTCTGGCATCTCATTTGCAGAAATCTCCAGCTCTCTGAGCAGCTGCAAGAAATACCACAGCTGTTACAGCCCTGACAATCAGCACGCTCTGCTGAGGATGGCTGCTGTGCAAACTCCTTTGCGGCATATGCAAGATACTTCATTGGCCATAAGTGGCAAACAAACTGCAGATTGGGAATTCCTGATGCAAAGAGTTGTCCTGCTAATACTGGAGAAAGCTGGTTCTAATCCCAGTTTCACAAGCCAGACTTCATAATTAAAAATCAACGGAAAGTGCTATGGGGAAGATTTTAGGGTTTTATCTGGACTTGTTTACTCGTCTCCAAATGTATTGTAAATGACAAAGAACTGCATAAGGTGTAATTTTCTTTGCAAACTTCTTCAGTATCACTACTCAGAGGAAAGTAAATTGGTAGTATTATTCCATCAGCACATTGAAAACCTTTTCAAACACATATAGCCAAAAAGATAAGTAAGACAGGAAGCAAAAAACCAAGTGTGCTCCCAATCACAGTGGCACATCCCAGGATAAGCAGGCATGCTCGACACACAACGATCAGAACACGATGCACAAATTATTCTTGTGGGTCAAGGCATCTCCTCTTTCCAAAGTGATGACAGATGGACCGTAATGAACAGATTCCTCAAGTGGAAAAAACAGAAGCTAAAGGTGAACAAATTAAGTACAGAATAAAAGATTTGGATGGTTTTGAAAGGTTAAGGTGGTGAAAGTCTAAAACTGTATTTATACAGTTGTTTTCACCTTGAGGAATCCACAAAGAACTTCATCATAAAGGTCCCTGAGTTATGTGTGAGAAATGTCTTCTTATGTAAAACCAAAGTATAACTCTTAGGGTTTGATGTTTTGTGGGGATTGGCTGTTTGGTTGTTTTGGTTTTCGGGGCGGGGAGGAGAAGGGAGTTAAGTGTTTTGCTGTATTTTTTTTACCATTTCAATATAACAACAGAAAGATGCCAGACAGATTTAAGGATGTAGAATACAATCATCAGGATTTAGAAGCAGACTTAAATCTGAGATTGATACTAGATTTCTTGAAAAATCTGCTAGCCAAATTCAATCCATAATGACCATAAACAGTCATTACTTTGCCAGCTGGTAAATCCTCAGAAAAACAAGCAACAGCTATTGAGTCTCAGCTTCTTGCAGTAGCTGAAACCAAAGTTCCTCTTGAAATATCTTCAACGGTAAAGAAGAACTGTCCCTCCCATATGACAGGGCACATCCTAACACTGTTCTTACAACAGGGAATTTTTTTGGTGGGGCCTTCTTTTTATTAATTTTTTTTTTAAATATTATTAAGACCTGAACATCAAAATTATTTTCTTCAAGTGAGCTCTTTTCTGCTTCTAGTTGATAATATCACATTTCTAAGATGAAAAGTAAAACGTTATGTTTCTTAAATGTTAGATTATAATGAAAGCAATTTATCTTCAACTGCTCCTTATTATTTCTCATTAAAACAGCATCTAAGTTCAATACTAGGTACAAAGTATGTTGTGGGAGCACAACTCTCCTGTTCAGAAAGTGTGTTCAGGTAATGAGATTTTGTAGAATGTCAGTAATCTAAGAACACCCACGTAAATTCCCCAAGATTGTATGTTATTATATAGAGTAGGCAGAATTATCACACCTAATTAAACATCAAGATACAAAGAGCTTTGTTTATACCTCATGATAGCCTTTGAGTTCTGAAGCTCATCTTCAAACTAGCTTTTTATATCAATGAATAATTAAGGTCTGATTCTTCATCATAGCAATGTTATGCCTTTTTTTTAAAATCTGTTATAATCACCAGAGTCAGAATGAATGAAATGTATGTGCAAGCCCAGTTACAAACGTAAGGTAGTAAAGAATTTGATTTTGGCAGCATTATATACTCAATTCATATTCATTTTGCTTGATATGCATTACAACCCAAGATTCAGTGGAAAGCAAAGCTGGAGTAAGTGTGATGTAAAACTTACTGCTGAGTGAGAAATCCAGAGTCCAGCTCCCACATATACCAGATTGGGTCACAAGATCAGAAAGTTTTCTTGTAGACAAGAACGAAACGAGTAATAATATCTACTTTGCTTGAATATTGCAAGGTTTCAGTAATCGTTTTGCAACAGACTAAAAATACTGAGTGTGTGCAAATTATTGCTGTTCTGTTCTTATCATACCATCTAACAGGCACCCTGGAGTTCTCTGTACGACTGGTGATTTGGTGCTTGCTAGTTCCACCCTTGCGTTAAGAGCTCAATACTACACTGATACGATTCTTTTTAAATTCAAAACAATTGCCACAGACTCGAATACGTAAAGGGGAGAAGTTTGGTGTTTTAGCCATGTATGTGTAACTGTTACAGGTGACACTTAGAGGTCGTTCACAGAGGAGGTGTTGTCATTCACTGCCTGCCTTGGTTTACTCCTGTGACTGTTTTTTGATGAGGTGGCCAATAGTCAGACTACCTGTAGATACCCTACTGCATAGATACTTTTTGTTACCTATTAATTTCAAAGGGCTGTATCTACTCTGGAAATCACTTCTGCAAGACTCTTCCTGCTAGATCTTCATTTCTTGAGAACTTTTGACTAGTAAGTACCACAGGTATTTTGTAAACATGTATTTCTAGGACAGCTATACACTGATATTTATATAATCTTACTAGATACACCAGATGGTTTAATTATAAAAACAAAATTTGCCAGATAAACATTACTGCTTGTTTTATACATGCGTTTTCCTGTCAATAACTTGTCTTTCCAAGCTAAACAGTTTTGTGTAATAGCTAATTATATTCTGTGAAAAACAAGCAGTCCTTTAACCCTGCAGCATTTGGGCCATCATTATCTATCAACTACATATGCTACAGCTGACACTACCAAATATCCTTTTGGACAGCCAAAAGAAAAACATACTTTTTTTTGCTACAGAATAGTGCACATAGCATGCACATTATTTGTTATTTATGAAGACCTCCCATTTGTAAATGACACACTGAAGCAACTGAAAACGGTAAATGGTACACGCTACACAATGCAGGCTATCAACTAACCCTACCACCATGCATTCAGGCAAAAGAAGCAATTAATTCCTTATTAATCCAGTTACCTCCCACAGCATGCGGCTGCAGAATGTATCAGTTCTGGTTTTGAATAGCCTTTTACTTCTTGGTATCTTTTTCTAAGTATAACTTTAAAAGTAACCTTTTAAAGGTTAGTTTTCCACAAGGTAAATGGGAAAAATACTATTCAGAAGTAGTCAAGCAAGGCTTTTCACTTTGAAGAAGAACCCTACCCTGGAGTGTTTACTGTACACAAAGCACAGACATGTTGCTCACACACAAAATGTAAAATCTCATGTCTGTTACCTGAAGGATTAAAAACTGGCTCTGACCTGGTTTAGATTTCAGCCTGTGGATGTATTTGTATTGCGTATTCATTAATACTCACATCTCTTTACACATGTCTGACCTCTAACATTCACACATTAAGTGGGAATTAGTTACCGGCTCTACAGGAATGAAAGGGAACAATTACTTTTTTTTTTTTTTTTTTTTTTTTTAATTCCTCACATTCTCTGATATATGGAGCTTCAGCAAAATACAGATGCAGCACCGCAGAAGATACCGGTGCTTTGCAAAGCACAAAGCTAGTCCAGACCTGGAGAAGGAGATTTGTGAAACTTGCCTTAATACCTCCAGTCCCTACAACCTTTATGTCCTACTCCCACAGCATCACAGGCTTTCACCTGTGATTTTACATTCCTGCACAGCTATGCCTTTTTGTTGTTTTTTTTTTTTAAAAAAAAAAAAACAAACACAACACAGATGGAATACTAGATGCCACAAGTTAATGATTTAAAGTTAAAAACCAGAGAAAAACAGCCACTAATCAAAAAATTCTTACTATATTTTTCTGAATTTATTGCTGTCGAAATTGAAGCTCAGAAGTTTCAGACAGTGAGATACGATGCAGCTGGCTTCGAACATCACATTGCTTACAGGCCTTTTAGTAGGCAAGAAACAAATGTATGAAGAAGCAACCAGCCCAAAAGAGATGTGCAGACTCAAAGCATTTGGGGGAACACTGCTTTCTCAGACACTTTCCCCATGCCTTACTTGTCATTTCATTGCCTAGAACACAGAAGCTACCCAGTAGGTGTTTTTATCTAGTACAGCTGCTTCTAAATCCCCCTCACACCCCCTTCAGTTTTCATCTGGCTATTACACAAACACAAGCCTTTTTGCATCACCTGCCATAAACATTTATTTCATCCTAGTCACAAAGCAATCTTTAGAACTCCCCTACTGAGGCTTAGCTTGTGACAAACAAATACCACAACCAAAGGCATGCAGCGTTCCTCACAATCATGATGCCTCTGTGTCTGAAGGCAACAAGTGGTGGGAGTTAATTATAGCTAGCTGAATTATCTGGGTGCCAAATACAGAGAGATTACCTAGCAGTTTTGTTCTGCTTGTAGGAAAAAAAAAACCCACCAAACCACAAAAACACACCACCAACAACAAATCCTGTTCACATTTTACTCCTCCCCGCCTTAAGTACTTTTAAAAGTCTGTTCCTCTCCCTGCCTCATACACACACTTTAGATGGAAGCAGGAACATGAATGAGACAGGAATGGAAGACAACCATAAAAGGCACAAAACAAGATGTAAATTAAAACAACATAATTAAAATTCCCGAACTCCAAAAGCAACATTTTTGCAATGTTACAACACATGTCCGAATCCTGATCTGGACACTTGGTAAGGGTTTTGCTCCTGGGTGCATCCCAGCAGGGCTCACAGGTGTATTGCTGCAAGTCATTCAGCACAAGCAAGGTTTCACCTGCTAAAAGGAATCGAGGAGTAATATCCTAGTTGCTGTGCTCACTGTGCCTCTCTTCCTCGCAGCCTGCTCTGCAGCAGAGCATTTCAGAGCGCTGTGCTTCCCAGAGTGCTGGCACGGCACTGCAGCTCTCATCCAACATCATGCTTAAACATGTGCTTCACTTTAAATATCAGAGCCATCACAGAACGCATGAATGCATTGTGTAGGGAGGTCCAGAGTGCAGCCTGAAGGGCAAAGCTGCCACCTGCCAGCATTGCTCGCTCAAGGGAAACCCACAGGGCAGATCTGGCATATAAATGTTCATATTTAAAAGAAGAAACAATGGGTATTCCCGACACACCTCAGAGTTCACAAGCATAATGCCGTGTGTCCTCTAGCAAAACCTTCCACTTCTGCAGCACTAAATTCAGGATGAAAAAAACGACCGGTTCTTCTTATCAAAGGCCTTCCTTATACTGATTTCTAGAAGAAGATCTATGTCCCCAAATACAAGTAATGATCAGGTTTGCAGTAATCTAATTTCAGTCTTAAGCGCAGGCTGCCTGAAAGGACAGATTTTGGTGTTAGGAACACTCAGATTATGTAGCCACGCTGATTTTAGCACTGTTATTCCTGTATACAACATTATTTATGTTCACAAATTGTATTGTATACCATGTATCTTCCAGTCATGCTGCTGAGGTACTGTAGGAAATACACTTTCTTTTTTTTTTTCCCACTCCCCCTCCAGAACACACTGAACCGAGTAGACTCGGCATAGTGGTTCTTAGTCATGTAACTGTTTCTTGTGTGCACTGGGAGCAAACATATTGTGTGAATGACATCAGCGCTGCAGAAAGGTTGACAAAATATTACCAAAGACAGACATTTCTTCAAACCCCTCAAAGATTCAGATAGACTTCCAATTAACTATTCATATCTTTGACAAATTTGCACGTTGGTAAAACATTCAGCCTACCCTAAATAATTCCTGCCATTTCAGCTGGAGATAGGATTGTTCTGCTTTTTTTTCTGTAAGCTTTGTAGTAACTTTCCACTAAACAATCCTCAACTTCAGAGTCCCAGCCTCATCTACTCTTCAGAATTTTTGCACAGCTTTACTTAAAACAAGACTATTTCACCCGCATGTTTCTTAGCCAGTCTGTTTTCTTCTAAACGACATCCTCCCAGACACGTACATTTTGCAGAACAAGGTACTGCTGAAACCAGAGCAAAGTAACAAACACCCTCTACAGCATGAATTCAGAATCTCCCTCAATCGACACAATTAGTCCATCAATCAGTTTAGCCATGAACAGAGGGAAAAAAGATAAAAATTAAAGTCTTACTTGAGATCTTGTGAGACCGTCACTGAGATCTACTGACAAAGATAAACATGGAGATGTTAAAGTGATGGCCATGTGAGCAAGGGCTTTAACAGCAGGTGTTACTGTTATCGTGATGTACAACGGCATCTTAGACAAAATATCTTGACGCATCTCACCCGGTGTTTTTGAACTATAGTTCTATTTCAGCTGTAGTTTAGAATTTTAGAATTCTAAACTTTGTGGTACCTACATGTATGTAGGCTGATTTCCAGAGCTGTTAAGCCTTGTTATTTATTGAAATAATGGCAGTGCAGTATGGAGAACTTTAAATCAAGACGTCTGTGGATTCCTGATCTCACTATAAATATGATGTAAATGTAAGTGACTAGAAACTTGCAAAGAAATCATGGAATCTTAGATCATTCTGTTTAGTGACTCAGCTGGAGGCCTACATGGTGGTAGGTAAGTATCTCGGGCTACATAAGACATGCTAGAAGAGTTGGAAGGTTTCTCATTTTCCAGGATGTCAAAAAGCATTGCCAAGTCTTACAATCACCTTTTTAGGAAGAACTGCAACTA
This sequence comes from Strix aluco, assembly GCF_031877795.1. Taxonomy (NCBI): domain Eukaryota; kingdom Metazoa; phylum Chordata; class Aves; order Strigiformes; family Strigidae; genus Strix; species Strix aluco. Next base: position 2,432,199 of record NC_133961.1, read on the forward strand.
GAAACAAAGGTTATGCCATCAGCTATGAATGATTCAGAGACATAGCCGTGGGCTAAAGAGGTTTTTACCCCTATCTATGCAGAACATGAATTGGATCAGTGGGCAGCAATTGATCCTTCATCTTGAAAAAAAAACCAACGAAATGAAACAAACCTCACAAAACCAAAAAGAGACAAAAATTGCTGTTCTGAGTGTGATCAGGTGAAGTCACTAAATGGCAAGACATTCCTTTTCTTTTCTGCTGAGGGAACCCTGGCGTAGGTTCGATCAGGTGCTGCTGTCTGACCTGGAGTATCTTGCCTTCACACAGAGGCAATATCATCCATGAGACATCAGACCCAAGAGCATAACACTGTGTTCACACTTCTGTCTTTCACTTCAACCCCCTTCCTCCCACTTACAGCCCTGTTCTAGGCATTGTTTTTCACACATGAATGTCAGCAGCATTATAAAATTCTTTCTAGAAACACCAACGATTATAAAAAAGTGTCTCATTCTTCCCACACAGGAGCTATGAAAATGCAATTAATGCGATACTGATTCTAAGACAGTAAGCCCTCCTGAGAGTCAAGGTACATTGCGTCAGTTTAGGCTCAACATCACACTAAGTTCATGTGGTTTTCAATTAATACAAATGCACAAAGCTTACTTTTTTATGCCCACAACATGCCACATACACATATTTGGTTTTAAGTGTTGCAATAGATTCAGAAATCGGAAGTTTGTTGCCATGACTTCCTGTCAACCTTCCCAAAGTACTTTACATTGTTTTAGCTTAAGTTCAAAGAACTAATAATAGTAATATTTTCATTCTCAGCACTAATTCAATACTTCATGTCAGAGGGTCCAATTCTGATGACATTAACACTGACATTCCCCTGGTACAGATCCATCAATTACAATTTCCAAGTAGAGATGAAATGAAATGGAGGAACACAACTGAAATAAAACGCTACTTAGCAGGAAACCCCAAATTTCATTAATGTATTTATTATTCAAACAATTATGCATTTATTCCCATTACAATAGCTCACTGCAAATTATTTTCACAATCCTTGATTAGCACAACATTGATTATGCAGTTTCGGAATGATTTTTTGAAGTGGTTTCCTTTGTTTGTTTACTTTATTCTTAACATACTCATTTATATTTAAGAGTTCACAAGAGGGTTTTATTTACTCTCACCTACTGGGAAATACGAAGTGTTTAAAACCAATTGTTGGCTAGAATTTGGTTTTTTTAATGCAGAATCTTAAAAAATGCTGTTTTTCATATTTTTATCATGTTTTCACTTGTCCTCTCTTTTAATATGGATTTTGAAATAATTAATATAGAATACAAAAACATGGTTAATTTAAAGATTGACGTAAGAAATTTAGTAAAACAGCTACCTAGTTTTAAAGTGTGAAGATCTTTATATAAAATTAGCTGGTCTTATGCAAGTCAGATAAGGTATTTTGCCTTCTGACATAAATGCTCTAAATCAACTTCTGGATGCACTTAACTGATTTCACAGAGTATGCTAGGACTTAAATTTTGATGCTTTGAGTCACATTAGAGTCCATTAATTAGATGCCTGAGTAACCTAAAATTTCAATTTCTCTCAATACCAAAAAAAGAAAATAATTCTTTTTTTACTTTTTTTTTTTTTTAATTTACTGAATAAAAGAAAAAAAAAGCTAAAACTTGAGAGTGAAAAATTACTATCCCACACATAAAGGCAATTACACAGTAATGACATAGTCATTAAGCAAAAATGCATATTCATGAAATGAGGACATTACACTAACAAAAGAAAGCAATAACATGTTTAGCCAAGCTTAAAACTAACTCCCTAGACTAAAAATTTTAGTAATTCTGTAGGAAAAGGTATTCAGCATTTAGTGACGTACAAAACGTACTTACCTAGCTCACATTTTTCCCCACTGAAGTCAACAGTACTGCTTCTCTACCTCAGTGAGGCCAAAAAAACCACTCACGCTCCATTTCAGCAAAGCACTCTGATATACAATACAAATTCAATACCAGACAAAACCTCCTATGAGTAAATAGAAATCTTAATGGTATTCACAACTAATTCATCTGCTGTTGGTGGAATAACACTAGGATGTGATTAGTGTAAATAAGACGAGAATAGGTGTTGGGTAGATGGAATTCGAATGCTGACTAGTTTGACAAGTTTATTGTATAGATCCATCAGAATTATATAACGAAAAGCATGGTAGGATAATATGGAGAAAGTCTGCCATAAGCAAGAAGGATTTAGTCCTCAAACAAGAGGTTTTGTCATTTTTTTTCCTGCGATTATTTTTTTTATAGACAATGTTCTTTAGACATGGGGGAAAATTACACATGTAGTTTCTCTCTGTCTGCATGCATGCCTCTCCCTGGCTAAATTACTTGGGGAAGGTGAGAGGAGAGGAAAACAACATTTTGAATACTATCTTTTTCATTTACTCCAACTACTTCTCTGAATTATCCTCTTCTTCTTCAGAAAGAAGGAAAGTGCTGAGAGATCTTCTTAGACAAACAGAAAGGAGCCACAAATGGAAGGAAACCAAAGATCCTGACTGTTCAGCTACTCCACAGCCACCTGTCCAAGAGAGGGGGTCACCCTGAACACTGAAAATATGGCCCAGGCAGTCTGGTCCCTAAGGATCACTGATACCTTCTAATTCAGAGTTAAAGCGAAAAAGCTTGCAAACACGAGACTGTTAGACCACAAGCACAAAGTAATAAGAAATATAATCAAAGTAATAAGAAATATAATTTATCTGGAAGTCCCATAGAAATTTTTACCTATTATGATTTTTCTTTCTTGTTTATGTGACTTTAAAATAAAGGGCCAGTCATATCTGGGAATGGATTTTTTTTTTTTTTTAATACAATTTCGTCATTCCAGACCTTCCTTCTGTGCTAAGAAGTTCATAATATGAAGTCAGCTGTCATTAATAACTTCATCACCAAGAATTTGCAAAAACATATAGTAACATTGGACCTCAGCAGGTTAAAATTATTAAATATTAAACTTAATTTCTGCTGAGCTAAAGACACAAGCTGCATAGAAGTCTCAGCAAGAAGAAATTGAATTTGACAGCTAGGGATGTGAAGAGAAAATACATTATTTAATCATTTTAGAAATTCATCATTTTTGTTGTTGTTATTGTTTCTGCCATTTCCCATCTTAACCAGGGACATTTATTCTGGTAGTTAAATCTGATTTGTCCTTAAATCTTTTTTTTTTTTTTACATTTACAAGTTAATAATTTAAAACTGAAAACCTCATTATTTAAGAATGGGTACAAGGCAGGGAAGGTACAGAACAGAGACAGAAATTCTTAATATTTGCAAATAAGTATCAAAGAACTTGTCAGTGTAGGACTATAGCCTGTAGGACTACAGCCTGGGACTCACAGCTTCCTGCGTAAGATTCCGTTTGTTTAATACTACTTTGTATTACAAGTGTGGTTATAAGCATCTTTGATCTAAACAGATTCATTCTTTTCTCAAAGCTATGTGACAAAATTGGATTTTCTTTAATCAGGCCTTAGAATTGAAATTAAATATATTCTATTTACTGTCATTTGAGTTTACTGTTATTTATTTTCATTCCAACAGTTGTACCCAATCCCTACAACAGCGCCAGGAATCATATCCTTTACAGATTATTGTTCTCATGACAACAAGGTAAGTAATAAACCCCAGAGCTACAGTTTGACAAGGGAACAAAGTTTTTTAAAGGATTGGTTTTGACAAACTGAAGAACCACAGCACCTCTTTCAAGCCTCTCCCACCTTGCTAAATCACTACTGAATCTGAGCTATTCTTTCGAAGCCTTTGTTAAATGCTGATTAGAACTAGATGGTAAAAAAATTAATGTTTTCAGTTCTGGATGAGAATAATGGTTTGAACGAAAAGCTCTGTTCCCTGGGAAAACCTGTACAAAACCAAAACATCGCCACAAAATAAATTTTGTTCCCCAGTAGACACCATCACGTACAGCACAAGCTCACTGTTCTACACCACACCATGCTATTCTGCAGATTATTTCAAGGTCATCTTCACTTTGAAGACTCTTCATTGTTAAAGTGAGCTCTACTAAACTGATGTGACAACCATAATTTTCATTCCTGTATCACAGAGTGAAGAGCTGAGTAATTAGCAACATCCCGTAAGTTCCTGCAAGGGCTCATCTGAGAGACCTTCCAGAAATTCCACTGATGGAGGTACTTGCAGACATGGCATGACCGCATGTATGTATGTATGCATCTCCATATTTCCATGTCATGCATGTCTGTACGTGACTTAGAAGAGGAGGAAGACAGGGTCTTAGGGGGTGTTAAGTTTTTTCATCCACTCTTCCTCAGTTTCCAGTTTACCATGGGGGAATCACTCTTATGACTAGTGCAACATGGCTCAGTGTCTTCTGTCCAGCCCTTAGAAAGTCTGAGAAACTTGGAGAGAAGTGATGGTGCAGCACTGGAAAGGCAAACGGTAACCAGGCTCTAGCAGGTTAAGTAGGGAGCTATAATCTTTCTCTAGATGAAGTCACATTTTTAATTCCATGCTCATGCAGCTCTCCAGTTAATGATGTATTTTCTACAGCGATCCAGTTAAATCTAGTTTAGTCAAATATATATTAATGAACTGTATTTAGCCAGGACTAAAACTGAACCACACTGGCTTCAGTCACAGCTGAACTTAAACTGGAACTGAAGAATCTGTTTGGTTTGATTGCCTAAAAATTACTTATTTCATCGCCTACCTCTAACTTAGATCATGAAGCTCACATGGAAAATTTTGGGAGCAATCAGATGTGAGTAAAGGCTATAGGAGATTATCCATCATCTAGACGCACAATCTGGATGTTCTCTCTAACTCAGCTTTCATAGCAGCAAACTGTAGAATACTCTAATGCATTTCTGAGGAATGCAAGAGTTTTTAAACCATTTCCACAGAAATGAAGAATGTAGGTTATCAGGACTCTGTAGCCTCCTGATGAGAACACAGGTATGATATGTCAGAAAACTATGGTCAAGTCCAGCCCCACCTGAATTAGGGCATAAATTTTCACCCCAGATCACTTCAAATCAGGCAGGACAGCATCTCTATCTCATCCCCACCAAAAAATCCTTATTTTGAACTATGCATTTGTGCTTTCTTGATGGAAGTTTCATCGAAACCAATTCCATTGCACTGTAGAGTTAAGCTGCAGTGAAAGAGTATTTAGACACAAATTCTATTGGACAAAAATGTGCTGACCTGCCAAAGCACTCCATCAGGAGGCAGTTTACTGAAGATGTGGTCATTTGTGCCCATATAGAGTGGTAAAGGTCCTATTGAAGCTTTGTTGTTTCATCTCTTTCTCACTGAATTCTTCCATCCTGATCCCTTGATCTTACAGCAGTTAATACGGACATTCTTTCAGATCCCACTTTCATAGTTTTTTGCTATGCTCACCTTTCCATTCTACCACTATTCCCATCATTTACACAGCATCAAACAAATTTCTCTTTCTCACATTAGAGCACCTAAGATCTTTCAGCATCTGAAGTTTTCTTGCTACACTCCCCTGATTTCTATTTGCTGTGTACATTCATGTTTCCACAAATAACGCATTTTATATTTATACACACACACACACACACACATATATAGTGCCATCTTATCCATTTAAAAACCATGTATAACCTCCTTATCCATAGATCTGACAGATGACTAACATCTGGCATCAGTCAGGTTAGTAGGACTTGTTGCAATCAAGACCACTGCTGTCAGTAATTATGGATTCCCCACATGTTACTGCTGTACCCTCAACCCTTTGCCTCTTTCTTGTTTGCCTGTCTAGTCTCTTCTCATGTTTTATCTACAGGTCTGACTGGCCACTCTTCTGGGGAGGAAACCTTTTTATTCTCTGCCTATGCAGTACCTAGTATAATGAAGCCTTTTGTTGAATTTGACTCTTCAGCCAATACTTCAGCAGAAATAGTAATAACAATGCTCCTAATTCCATGCTGGTGATGGATGATTGCTTAATTCCAAATCATACTCAGGCACTCATGAAGGTGCCTGCACAGCAATTATGATCATGATCACCCAAGTCAGTAACATGGTCTCATGTGGGATGACATAACATGCAACAATTCTGCCTGACCCCCAGCACCACAAACTCAAAAATGACTGCTCAAGGCTGATCTTTGAAGAAGTTTTAGAATCCATTCACATCTTACACTGTCACTTACTCACTATTTCGGTGGGAACTGGAGAGAAACAATGAGATATTATGCCATAGCTTGTCATGAACGTAGCTGAGCCCTGGCAGAATGATCAGTAACATCAAACCTGGGACCATACTGCAGACCTTCCTTTAGGGCTAGTCTACATCCCTTGTTTACAGAAATATTTTTCTATTTCCATTGCAAAATTTCTCCAAGTATTATTCAAGGATTTTTTTTGTGTTTGTCCAGGATTTTTACATGTCCAGTTTTGTAGCAGAAACTCCTAAGAGACTTCTGGACATCCCGGAGACATCTGCTGTCCATGTAGCTATCTAATCCACAATTCATAAGGAATCCAATGTTAATTGGAAATATGGAGTATCATACTTATTTCTGTCTTGGACTTATTCAAGAAAATAATACTTTTTTTAAACAATCTGGAGTAGCTAATAGCCATAAGCCTATGAACAAAGATAGTAGCTGTCAAATTAGATGTTAGTGCAGTGGTTTTGCAGTGTCCGGTAATGCAGACCACACATAAATTCTACTGAGACAGATACAGAAGAGCCTTTTGACTGGAAACAACAAATCAGAAGTTCCTTCCATACAAACATCAGAGACAGAAATGAATGATTATGCCATTCAAACCATTCTTCCCCTACCCCCACCAAATACAGTTACTTATAGACCATTTTCAGAAGTATTTTGTTCAGTTGTAAACTTACATATTTCTGTTATAGTAAGATACAGGCAAAGAGAGAGAAACTAAATTAAAGATTAACGTAGAAAAACACAGCTTAATAACACAAAGGTGTAGATATATTTTTCTCTATTCCTTTCAGCAGTGTTTGGAAAAACTCTCATTGATCTCCCAGTTACTATTAGATAAAACATTCATCTGCCTTTTCACCACTCCTACAGGCACAGGCATCACCTTAGATAAGCTGCAACTGAACATGACATTTAATGTCAAGCTCAGCACTGCTAATGCAATTGTGACTCTCTCCAGAACAACCTGTAGCATGACCCCCTTTCTGATGTATGTGAGCTGTATATCCCTCTTTTCATCCTATTGAATATTTCTGGCCCAGATGTCCTACGTGGCTAATACTGAATATCTTTGTTTCCTCCATCTCATCTCCAAAGCAAGTTGTTAGTGCCATTTGCTCAACACTACTTTATCTTCCTCTAGCGCTTGACAGAAATAGACCCACATCTGCAGTCTCACATGAGAACGCAGGAGTCAGTCAATTTTTCTTGTGATCGATGAGTGGTTTGGGTTTTTTTTTAATTTATGAGGAGAAACAAAGACAATTTATGTCCTTTCCCATGAATGCTTCAAAAATTATGAACACACTTTTCTCTGGCAACAGCCGAGAGGGTCCAGACAGTAGACGAGTTACATCAATGCAGGGAAAAGCAAGTAGAAGACTTCACTGAATTGCAACAGTTCTACGATTTGTTTCACAAGGTCAAATAATTCTTTCTGAAATGTATTTTGTGACAGAGTAAGATATATTTGTATCAAATTCTGATCTTATAATCTACTGCACTGCGGATGGTAACAAGTGCAACACACACTGTTGAAGGCCTGTCACAGAAAAGCTGCTTTTGGGTTACCTGGTTTACTCATAGTTCACCATCCTTGAATATCAGTGTCCTGGAACATTTTTTTACTGTTTATAGATCTGCAGTAATGATGGAGTTCAAAGAAACCCATTAGAGTTTATTAAAAATGAGACTGACACTGAGGAGAAAGAGTAGGATCCTATTATTCCCATTTCCAAAATAAAAAGAATTGCAAGACAGAAAACAGGAAAAACAACTTGAAATTTTTTACAAACTGTCCAGAGAAGGATGAGGTAGAGTCCAGGCAGGTAAGCCACCTGTCAGTAATGCCGTTCTTCCATAGTTTGATAAAAAGTGGAAGTCTCTCTAGGCATACCAGGTTGACTTGTTGTCACAAGGAGAGTGTTCATCTTAATTGTACCTGTAATGAGGACATGCTAACCGCCGGGATGTCTGGTTGCCATTTCGGATGGTTCTGCTGAAACGAGCATAAAATCCTCAAGAAATGTAGGTAGTCATTGCAAATAGTCCTTTGTATAGTTTTCTGTTATTCTAGGGAGAGATATCTTGGTAAACATAGTATACAGACCTGAGATACAGGAAATAAATTGCTAAAAATATCCACGTGCTTTGGCCAATAGCAAGATATGCTCAGAAACCGAATGAAACAATTTTCACTTACAGATGGCAGGAAACAAGTAGCCAGCACTTTCTGTAATAACATAGACCTTTACAGGGGGATGATTTTAACCCTATTTAAATATGATTTGGGGGCTAATCTCTGATTTAGCACTGTGTTTGCCTGTGGAATTAAACAGATTTCACCCTATTCTCTCAGTTTCTGATGTTCCATAAACAACATAAAGAAATTTGGTCAATCAATATAAAGCATTAAGTCCACCAAGGACAAAACCTTACTCTTCTGCAACTACTTTGGTGTTTTCTACTGTCACCATTCACCACCAAGGGCTTTAAACAGAAAAATCAATAGCTACAGCAAAATCCCAGCATGGTTATGATGTTATTTATCCTGTTGTAGGTTAAAACTCAGCTTGAAGGGATAATGCAGTGAGGTTGAGACAAAAATGGTGGCACTTTTTTCCCATTGTCATTGTCAGCAATGCCGGATGGATAACTTAGAATAGAAAGGAAGAGAAACAGCTTTTGTTACTTATAGTGGCATACTGAATTTGCCTGGACTCCACTGGAAGCCAAATCTCTGACTGCGACTCTTGCACAGTGGCTCACAGGGGCACCACAGAGAAACCTACAGGGCCAAATTTGGTCTTTGATGCTACGAAGATTAACTACTCTTAGAAATAATGGATATGATGGATATGGCTTACTGGAGACTGGATCTCATCCTGGAGGAAAGGTCAAAAAGTCTGAAATAAAGCATAAAAATTATAATCAATGGTGCACCAAAGTTTACATCAGAGTTTACAAAGGAATCAAGTGGGAAGCTTGAACTTCAATAGCTTTGATTAATGGGGATTCTGACTGTTGTGAAAGCTAGGGACAACAACTTGTCTTCTTATTTGTGTTTTCTGTTTTTACCAGCATCTCCCTTGTTTCCTCAGTTTAAACCAACTCTTACTCTTCAAGAAGCTCACTTGTAAACATTCTGTTTTGCCCTTAGTACAAGTTACTGAATATATTCATTGGATAATTTGGTCCAGTTCAGTGAACTAGAGCATATTCCTGAAGGCCACTGGTTTGGAATAATTATTTTTCCACTTTTCCCAGTTCTTTGTTTATTCTGTGTCTCACAAACTTTTTCTCATCAGTCTGTTTTTGAAGGAACTTTTCCTTTTTTTTAAAGCCCTTATCTACAATCTTTCTAACATCATTGCTAAACATACTACCAGTAATATCATGAATTCTAAAGTTGGGGGGGTTTATAATGGCCTCCAAGTGCTTTATAATATTTCCTTTACAAGTTAAATAATGATTTGTGCATGTGTGCATACATACACACACAAAACAATGAAAGATTTCTGTATTAGAACGTGATAGAACTGTTTAAGCAGACAATTACAACATAATTAATGTAGGTAGTAATCATTGAATAAAATGATACATACAATTTAAAAATCATGGTGTGTTTCTTGGAAGCTAATTAGAAACTATGCTGAGCAACCAAAACAAATGATCTAATGAAGAAAAGGATGTTAAAATCCAGGTATCCATTTAATTGTATGAAGGGGAGATTATTTTGAACTGGCAGAGCTGTTTTATAGTTCGATATACGCCTTTTATTAATTTTCTATTTTAAATAAAGCTAAAATGGTGAAACAAATTATTGGAAAATTCTCCCTGAGTTATGATATTGTATATCAGATTCTTGAAAATATAAACCTTAAAAATGGCAGGATGGAGGAGCTTATAATGAAAATAGGGAATGACTATCAACAGTGTTAACTCTATCAGGAGACTCTACAGCTAAACTAGACTTTTTTTCCCCTCAGTCAATTATAGTCAGCACTACATTCAGTCCAAACGCCAAAACAAATGCATGAGCGATGCCACCACACCATTGATTCCTGCGTATTTCCTGTTAAAGGCCAGGAGTCACCATATTCTTTTTAATACCAAGGCAAGAGGTGGAAAGGAAGAGAATAAGTATTTAACCCTTCAATAAGCCACAACCTAGCATTATCTTCACCAGACAGCAGCTTTCAGCCACTGCACCTAGACCCCACTCTCTCCAGCTGAAGGGGGCATCTACCTTCAAAATTATCGATTTCCTATATATATACATACATGTAATCACATTCTCATCTGACCTAAATTACTATAGTTTCATATAAGTCAGTAGCATTGACATGGTTCCACTAAGGGTAATCAATCTATGTTTCTTCAAGCTTTATTTCATGAACTGTTTTCCAAACAAATGTGATTTTTTTCCCCCAGATAAATCTTGAGGAAACTGTAAGTGCTAAGACACTACGAAGGTATATATAGAAAAAAAGAAAATGCCCGTTCTTTGCTTTTCACACACACAAAAAAACCCAAAAAACAACCACAACAACAAAAACGCAAAACACCCCACCCAAAAAAACACCCCAAAATGACACCAGAAGAATATTTAAAACCTATGTTGCTGGTGTGAAAATGCCTTTCTAGTGTAGGAAGTAATGGATTGCCTGCTTTTTAGTTACAGTTCCTTCAAACTAATACTTTCAGGTATCTGAGAAGTGAGGAGCATTTACATTAAATAGTGAAAGAGAAATATTACTAGGCTGGTTTAGGCAGTAAATAAGTAAAGCAGCAGTGCATAACTGTGGTCTGTGTGATTTCTGTATGTCAGCATATGAAGCATACAGTATCAGAATAAGTTGTGGTGCTGGAACTTAGCAACAGGAAACCATGACACCTGCCAGAAAAGTTAGGTGGCAAACCGATCATTTCAGAAGCTATTTTTAAGCAGGCTCAACACTCAAGAAAGCACCACTTCCCTTCCACCCCCCGAGAGATGGAGAAAATGAGATGTCAGCAATCAACAGAGCCAATACAGATTTGATGCAGCATCTGACAGCATTTATGTTAATAGCACTTTCTCATCCTACTGTCCAAAGAAATATGCTGTCAAAGCTTCTCATGCAACTGGGACATGTCACTATGGTTGTCTCATCTTCAGATAAAAATCTCCTGACAAAAATTTGTACTACAGAAAATGTAGAGTTAAGCTTTCTTGTTTACCAGTGAATTCAGTCCTTGAGGAATCTATGATCCAAACTTAAGTCAGAGCAAAGATTAGTTTGCTGCAACTTCTTTGAGCCAATTGGACATATGATGTTCTATTAAAATTTCAGAACAGCTGATCATAAGGCGTTTAAGGAGTTTTGATCCCATTCTGTTCCACTAAGCATTAAACATTATATTTCTAGCCTCCTAAAAAAAGTTCTACCCAGATAGGTTTGTATTTCATGAAAGATATTTTAAGCCAACATCAAAAGATGAACAGACAAGGAAAATATTCCCACTTACTTCAAAGCCTTTCACTTAAATGCTGTAATCAGATGTCCAACGTATTGGAGAGTTATTTCTGCTTACCTCAAACACCCATAACACACCCATACCAATGTTTTTAGCCAGGAAGCAGAAGTATATTGCTATGGGGTCAATCAACACACATATGTCTCCATTGTATTAAATACGGGAAGTGAACACTGAGTCTTTCTCAGAAACTTAAGATTCTCCTATTAGATAGCGAGAAACTTAATAACTATGTTACCAGCTTAACGAATAAACTACTACTTTTTCTTTCCCTGTTGAGTTATGTTAAGTAATTCCTTTATGATAGGTGACTTAAAATACTGCAGTACATTCATGTAAAGAGAAGAATGAGAAGAGCTGGGTAATTTTTTGTTGTTGTTGTTGGACACTGTATTAATTTGGGAGGAAAGAAGAGGTGAAGTCAGCTGTTATTTCAAATTATTTATTTGCAAAATAATAAATATATTTGAAGACCGTAAGTATTTTTCACATTCAGCTTATAAACGGTACTTATTTTGAAATTGTTTTCTGTAGAAATTTGTCTAGATTTAAGTTCTGAAAAGATAAGAAACTTCTGGAAAGCAAAATGAAAAAGGTTAGTCAGAACTGTTTTTACTTTGCTTTTCAGTTTGTCAAGAGAACTAAACCAGAAGTGCTGTGCAGCTCTGATCTGTAATTCTATTTATTTTTATTTTTTTTTAAAAAAAAAACTACAATAAAACCAAGTCTTCTTATCACTTGAATGTTGCTTTTTCTTTCTCCACTGGGCAGAAATAGAATATGTTGGGTAGAGGAATTCTGTTCTCATGTTAGCCTTTTTTTGACATTGGGAATGTTGGGAATATTTGCTTGCCTTTTGTCTCTTGAAAATATCCTAGAAAAATAATCCTGATAATACAGCACGCTTGTATGCTTTCTAAGGTGCCATATGGCTAGAAAGTGCAGACCATTTTAGTGTCAGAATCTCCCACAAGAACATTGTGTGGTTCACTTGGAATAACAAATCAGAGTATTTTACAATTCACACTTGAAAGTTGCCTTAAATGTGTACTTCAGGATATCACTAAGCCTAAATTATTTAATGCAATTTTAATATGATCAAGAGCTAAATGAACGCATTAATGTTTGCCAACCCTGTAACAGGTAACTGCTTCACTTAACATCCAAGGGGGCATTTCCTTCCCACGGATTTCAGTTCCAACTCCTTCAACAGAACTGAAACATCTTGTTACAGAGGAACTGCAAGAACTGGATGAGAATTCTCTTCCTGTCCTACATTACTTCTCTTGCTTCAAAAATACTTTAACCGCACAGTCAAGAACTTCTCAACAGGCTTAGCTGGGGACAGCTAAAATATTTCATTTTGCAATCTTGATCTTATTTTTTGGTTTTTCTTAAGCTAAATTTGCCAGTATTTCAAACTAAAAACTTTTTAAAAAGAGCTTTTGAAACATGACATTTCAACACTTTTAGAAATTATCTTCTTTCCATCATATGTATTATTTCAAGTTGATTGATTCATCAAAACTATTTCTGGTGTGAGCAATTTAGTTTCAGCAAATAAACAGCTTTAGTAAAGATGCAAAATGACAGTCATTTTCTGGTTTTAATAATAAATTTTCACCTCTGAGAAATGAAATTCTAAAATCTACTTGCTGATATGAAAACAGCAAGATCAGGGGTTGTTTTTTAGGACTTAAATGCCACTTTAGAAACCTCCATGCACTGTATGAAGTACCAAGATTAACCTCTCATGCTAGCCCATATTGCAGATAGACACAACCAAGAACTGTTCCAAAGTTTTAAGTGAATTTAAAACTTGGAATGCATGGACACAAGATTTTGAAGGACTTTTGAGCCTTTGAGAGTACAGACACCACGCTGAGCCATAGAAGTAGTGCTGCATCTCCAAAATCACTCCATGCCACCACCTGTATTTTGAGAACAGAACCAGGTTTTAGAAATTAAAGCATAGCTTAGTCTTCATGAAACACTAAATTGTTTCTTTTACCCTTTTGTGACTTCCAGATGATGTGGACACCTAGTGTAACTGGTGACTGACTGCATCCAGGATGACTATGTCTACTGAGTAAATGGACCCAGACAACCTGCTAGGATATATTCTGGCAGTTATTCAATTAGAATGGATTTGTGCTAGTGACTAAAAAAAAAAAAAAACAAAACAAAACAACATCTCCATATCCCTTTTGCAATTCCCTGAGACAGCAATCTCTATTATTATGCTGTTCTGAATGCTGTCTTAGAGTAAGATTCTACCTAAATAGAGTAGGAGCCCTTACTAGATTCATCTTTTCATGAGGCATCAAACTGCTGGAAGCATGAAGGTTTTGTGTATCAGTCTGCCTTTCATCTGAGTTTTGCCTTAAAACGTAAGAGGGGAGAACACAGTCTAAAGAATTGTCTTTAAGGTTTATGTAACTGAATTAACCCATTTCACTCCATGCAAATTCCCAGTGATTGCTGAAACACTCGCTAATGAATACAACTATAAGTAATTAGAGCAACAAGTTGCTTGAGTTTAGACTGTCTGCTTCAACATTCAGTGGCAACATGGTCAACGGGAACATTACAGAACGGGTTATTAGGCGTTGGAATGGATTGCCCAGGGAGGTGGTGGAGTCCCCATCCCTGGAGGTGTTTAAGAGTAGGGTCGACATAGCGCTGAGAGATCTGGTGTAGATGGGAACTGGCAGTGCTGGGTTAATGGTTGGACTAGATGATCTTCAAGGTCCTTTCCAACCTAGATGATTCTGTGATTAACTACTGTTCTACTCCATCATAGAGGAAAGGTCTTTCAAAAATGCAATGTCCTTTCGTGCAATAATGATTTCCTAGTATATAGAGTTACAAACTGTGACAGGTTGTTATATAGCAATAGGGCAGTGAAGATGTTATGTGTTAGCAGTGTGGAGTCTATTTCTCACATGGATAGTATATATGTACTACTAAATATAATGATACAATAAATTTATAAACGCCATATGTAGTTGGACCAGGGAGTAGAATATATTGTAAAATTATGTACATTTGTTTCTTTTCTGTCTTTGCACCTTGGCTTTGGAGGAAAAAAAGAGTCACAGAATGGCTTCCTACACAAGAACACCCAGCCTTGGAAGATGTTTAAAAAATGAGAAAGCTATTGTTTTAAAATCATTAATCCATAGGACAGAAAAGCTGTCTTTACCAGAGCAGAGCAAAGCACAAAAATACTTAAAAAGTGACTTCATTCACAGTAAGTAAGATTTGCCAGGGTCTGCGAGGTATGATATCAGTGAGCTCTGACAGGAAGACTAGCAGAGAGAGAAGGAAGCCTGAAGGTTCTCTATGGAAGGTTAGTCTAAGGTCAGATATGTATGGGCAAATAAAGGCTTGGTAAATATGTAATTGTTTAAGATACGCTCTTTTCACAATACTTTAGCATTGAACAATATAGCTTTGTCTTGATGAAATTTGATTATAGACTATCACAGTCACAGATCAAGGAGAGGGGGAACTGTAGAACCTGGTCCCGAATCAGACCTGTGAAGAATTTAAGCTGAAGAACAGAACTGCGTTCTGTGAACTGTTTCCATCACACACAGTGGACATCATCAGGTGCTACACTTGAGACTAAGTGAACTTGAGGACACGCAGCTGTAATTAATCTAGTAATGACAACACGTACAGGCAGTTCTGATATCTCACTGGTTAGGTTGGACACCTACCTGAGTCTCTCCATGCCTTTAGAAAATAAACAATTCTTGCCTTTCCCCTGCCATGTCAGCTTGATAAAATATCACTGTTTAATAAGTATTTTTATTCTCTAGGAAGGCAGAATAGAACATAACTGCTACAAGTAAAGTCTAAAATCAACTTCCATAGTTCTACAAGCTATCTAACAAATGTGACTACGATAATCTCTTGACATTAATACAATATCTCTTCTCACTTTAAAGAGATCCAGCATACTTTTCACATGATGTATACTGGAATAATTTCTTCTACCACTGAATGAAAACATAGTGACTATGTAACAATATCATACAACAGAAAGTTGATAAATATCTCACTAACCAAGTAAAGCTGAGGGGAAAAAAAGGCGTTATGACGTGTATAACACATGGTCTGAGCTTGAGTTTCAAATCCTGTCTGAAATACAGAATCCGTTATACCTGATAAAGCCAAAATAGGTCAATGACAGAAAAGAGTTCATCACTCACATCTTGCAAGTCTAATACATTTTAGCCATAGCAGTACAGTAGTTTATACAAACAAGAAAAGGATCTTCCTGGCAAGAAGAAGCTCTAAACCAGTCATTTCTGTGTCAAACCTTCCACTGTGTAAAACCTAATTCTCTCACGCAATTTTCACCCACTAATATCAAGGTATTTACTAAAGCACTAATTTCCTTTCACATATACCTTCAGAGACTATGACCTGTGTTCCACTTCACAAATCAGAAAACTAGAACAAAGTCCTATCTGAACCATGACTGTCAGCTTTACCTAAACTCCCTCTCTGAAACAGATGAAAAATCCAGTTATGTATTTGAAACAGGGTACGTATGTCGGCAGAACAGTGAGCCCAAGAGGACTTCAGCACACAGCTCACAGAGGTGCACAGGTTCCTGACTTCAGCTCCACAGACTTAAGAGACCTGTGGCTGTGTGTTCTTCATCGTGTTCTTCACCTCTACAGTTGAAAGCCTACCTGCATGCACTTAGAAGCAATTCTATTAGCTTAAGATGTAAATGTCACTGAAATGGATATGGCTGGGCTGAATGACATAAGAGTGACAATAAAGAACAGTGAGTGACAAGAAAAAAGTGTACTTTCTGAATAAAGGAGTATGAGGCTTTTACGGCAGTTGTATCTTATTTTCAAAGTCAGAGATTCAAAAATCTAAGCAGATTATCTACAGAAATCAATTTTAAGCCATTTTACCTCTAAACTATTTAACCTAACAGTACCTGGTATAATGACTATCTGTTCCAAGGCTGCATGCAGTTTATGAATTTAGGAACCCCAAGAACAACTAAGTGTAATAATTCTGCACAATGAAACAATTCACTACATGGCTGGTGAATCCCATGAATGAAACGAAGTGGAAAAAACCCAAAGGCCTCAGAACTATAAATCACCGCTTTACACACTTTTCTCAATTTTCTCTGTCACATCAACTGTCCTATTGGTTTGGGTTTAGCTTATTCTGTTGGCTTTAAGCAGCCAATAAGATAGCTCATTTAAGACAACTAAAGAAGGAATGAAACACATCTATATTTATTTGCCTGAACTAGATTGAAGCGGTTTAATTTCTGTTGGTTTTTTCCCCTCAAGTCAGTATATTTATAAACCAACAGTAATCCTGCACAGAAATGGTCTCTGACAGTTTACCCTGCTTTGTTTGGGGAAGGATCAGATACAAAAGGCCATTGTCTCAGTAGAGCACTCAGATTTCATTAGTGAAAAGGACAGGCACATACAAATAACTGGCCTTATTTAAACTCAGTAATCTGTTTGAAATTATGGTTTATGTTGGGAACAGTAACTTTCCAAATCCAGAGACTGGAATACAGAAATACCAGAGATCTGGGATCATTTGGAGAGTGTTTACTGTTTACATTTCGTTTTCTCTGTGCAGGGAAGATCAGCAGCTTTGCCATCCCCACGTCTTTGCAATCAGCCGTATCATTGATTTAGTCATAACTTCCTTGTAAATTTCTTCAGAAATCTTTTATCCATTTTGGCAAGTGTGCCTTCAAGTGTAACATATACAACTTGAATATATAAGAATATTTTAATTCTATAGCAAGAATTTTCTACTTACATTACTATTCCTATAGATCAGAAACATACAGACAAGCTACTGTTGAACTGAGGTAACTTGCACAAAGCTTTCATGACAGCATGAACCTTAAAAATATTGTTTAGATAAGTTCAATGACATCAGAAGTGCATGATGACAGGTAGTTTATACTTTCTTTAGGTGACACATACTTTCTTTGTAAACTGCTGTAATCTGAGTGCCACGCTGATCTTTGTGTTAGACTTAAGTGAATATTTGGGGAATAAAGCTACTCAATAAAAAACTTTTTGATAGCAATTCTGAAAAACTCCAAGTGCATCAGACCACAATATTTTTGCTCAGTACTGATGAAATCAATAACAGGTGCACAAGATAAATCATTTTGATCCAAGAGAAGATTCTGTGTGCATGAACCTTGTATTGAAAGGCAGGGTCACACAGAACTAGCTGTATGAATTTCAACTAAGTGAGAAACATGAGGAAGAGGAACACATAAGAAAAGTGTTTCAGAAAAACAATGAACAAGAAATATAAATATTGGTTTTCCTTTGGATAAGAAAAAAAATGACAGTTACGAAATAAATTTCTTGCTAGGACAATCACGATATCCTGCAAAACCTGGGTTTCTTCTTGTAAGGAAATAATATCGAAGCTAAAACAAAAACACTGACCACTGCGTGCAAATAAGTCTCCCAGGGTAGTCAGTACTTCAGATTAATCTGTTGATAATTTTTATGGAGTCCATCACACTTTTGAATATACTTCTAAGTCAGTATATTATTATTTTATATTTTGAAAACACATCTACCATTAATTTCTATGTGGTACTTTGTTTTTATCTGAGTTCTGCAGGGTACAGGCCTGTCTTCAAAGACTGAATTGATATGATACAGCAAAATTATCGTCTGCTTCTTTTCCCTTCACTTAAAAAATATATATATTTCCTCTCATAAGTTATCTGCTCTTATTAATGAAAGGTGACATTTAAAAAAACTCACACACCCATAAAACTAATTAAGCACTGATTCCCGGGGGTATCCCTATGATAAAATTTTCCACTGCCTACTACAAAATTAGAGAACACAAGAAACCTAAATAGAGCATAGTGTACAAACACATCTATGCAGATCTTTTAGGAATTTATTCACAGATAAAACTCTACCAACACCACTTTCAGGAATGTTCAACCACTGTAAACCGAGTACTCAGTGCTTCCAAGTAACTCAGTCTTCTAGAAACAGCGTGTCTCAGGTCCTGCAGTCAGCGTACAGCAGGGGAACTGACAGCATTTTAACGAAGCTACTCTGGTTTTTTTCATGTGAGAGCAGAATGAGGTCCCAATACTTAAGGAGAAGTACAGTAATACTTTGCATGAAGATGTGGCCCTTTTTTCTATGGAGAGACTATTGGATTACAAGTAATGAACTGAAAAAGCCAACAATTCCAGAATTAACTAAATATTACACGATCTTTTGAAACACTACGATCCAATGTGTTATCTACCTTCAGTAAATGTTCTCTCATGTTCAAACATGGTACCTGTCAAAGAATTGTTGAGTGGGACTCTGGAGACATCCAGGCAAACATCCCTGTGTTTGACTACATATACACACACACACACATATAAAACCACACATGCACACCCACAAAGGCTTGTATACATATCGATATAAAGATTTCCACAGTTACTAGTTGTGTACCTCCGAGAAAATGTCACTTGTTATCTGGTTGTACAGAAAAAGCTCCAAACCTCCTTTTCTCTTAAGACAACATGGGGAAGGTGGGGACAAAATCACACCACCTTTTTTCAGGAAAGTCTCGGCAAATCTGTGAATTTCACATAAACTACTGCGCATGTAGCTCTGAAATCCTTCCGCAGCGTCTCCTCCTCTTTTACGAGGCATTGCACTAGAAATCCATATTGCTTTGCCCTAACTTGTTCATAAAAGACTAATTCTTTTAGAAAGTCAATTCTTAAGAAAAGTCATTTTAGTTTCTACACCTCTAAAGTGGAAACATGAATACCTACTCTGTAAGGGAGTTCTTCAGCTTAGTTATCTGTGGAATATTTGAAATGGTGAGTTGACAAACCATTAACCTTCATGAATAGTTCAATTATTTCTTTAATTGTAACTGCTCACTTAGAATCCTGATTTCTTAACAGGAGATAATTCTGTTGTGTTTGGTTTGATTTTTAAAGAAAGTATGGAAACAGCTCTAGGATAAGCAGGCATGGATACCTACAGATCTTTATTCTTACAATCTTTCCTTCTCTTACCTCTTAGTTTAGGATTCTTAGTAATCTTGGCAGGTATTTTTTGTTACATTTGCAGCTTTCCACCAGGATTTTTAGAAAACATTATGCAAGAGAGGAATTGCAGGCATTAAAATGACCTGAGACCCATGTCTTACCCATGTATATATATATATAATATCTCTTTATCATAAGTAAAGTTAGACCCATACTGTTTCAGCTCTACTTTATGAAAGCATTAAAATGCTCCTCAGGAACTTTAGTGGAAGTGTACTCACAAACACATACAGCTTCCTTTGCGGTCTTGGAGATGCCTGAACATCTCACACCCCCAGTTTCGTCAGTATCCTCTATCACATCATCCATCATAGATACATAAAGCTGCTAAGACAACTCGAAAAAGACATCAGGAGCATTGCTCGAGGCTGTGCATTTACTAGTTCGAGCTTTTTGCTTGTTCACTGAACTGGTACAGATTTCATGGTTGATTTGTTTGGGCAACTACCTATGGAAATTAAAAGAATACGTAGGGGAAAAAAAATGTGCTTTGTAGGAGATGAATAGACAAGTCACCTACTGTCTACCAACAGAAAAGCAAACACAGCCGTATTTGCAAGCAGTCAGCCTGCATCCACCCCGGGGTCACAGCCTGCACACACGGCTTACACACTCGATTCCACCAAGAGCTGAGTTAGGACCCTGGAGGACAGTAATTATCTGCTCTCTAAGTGAGTGAAGGAGCTTGTCCCCACTCACCAGAGGAAACAAAGACCTGAAAATTGGGGGGAATTTTTGTTTTCATGGCTGTGTTTTTGGTTTTGGTTTGGGGTTTTGGTATTTGGTTGTTTGGGGTTTTTTCCGATGTTATTCTCTCAGTAGCTGTTTTGTAGCCGTTTCCAAAAGCTGTCTAGAGGAAATAAGCTCTGTCTTCCAGTACTTTTCCTTCTCTTCTTTCATACTGATAATTGCTTTTTCATCTCCCAGCTATTCTCTAGACTGTAGTATCGCCATTTCATCTTTGTTCTCCTGCCCTAATCTCACACATTTTACAGGCTCCAGCCACTTATTCCACCACAACAGCTTTAAAGTTTATCCTTTTCTTCTCTTCCCTGCATTTCAATTTACACAGTTCCATTCTCAATAATACATCATTATATATTAAGCAAATTCCTCTGATACTCATACACATTTACATTACTTGTCTTTTCAGAAAGTCTGTACATCATCCAAGGTGGTATTTCTCATTATTTTCAGAGCTGAATCTATATTATTCTATTTTCTATTTCTGCAATACCTGTTTGACGATGGTATGATACAGTCTCTAAATGACAGATTATTGCTTCTGCTAGCTAAGGGGATCAATATTTTGCCTTAATTGTAGCAATTCTGATGGAATGCTGAGTGTTCTTAGTTGAGGAGAAGCCAGACTGATGAGGCCTCATTAAAAAAAATGATACCTGAAAAAAGGCTTCAGAAGTGTCAGTAACTTCATTATTACCTTCATTTGCTCTAGCTGAGTTAGATTTAGAGCCCCAAAAGATTACGAGGTGTTAAACTATGTATAAACTTAAAAGAAACACACATCCTGCTATGGAAAGACTTGACACTTTCATAGATGATGGATTAAAGTTAAAACAAAACAATTTTTTTCTTAAACATATAGAGTGGGAAGCACATAAATTAGATGATTTCTTCATGATGAATACCACACATCTGTGACAGTGAGATACACTGTTACCTGAGTACTTGACAAGGGCACCAATCATTGTACACATCTGCTGTCAGTAAAGGATGTAACTCATTCTTCCTGCGTATTGCACTTCATCATCAAAAATCCCCAGACTGTAACATCCACACCTTTGCTAATTAAATTCAGACCCTGTTGATAGGACCTGCATTACCTTGTCCACAACTAATTTCTATGCTAGTGAATGATGAAGTCCAAGAAAGATATTTCTGACATTTCTGTCCCTCAGACCTAGATTCCATCTGGAAAAAAAAAGCCATCTGAGCTACATGTATTACTGCCCTAGTCAACCCAAGTGCTGATGATCTTAAATTTTATATCTAACTGAAGAAAAAAAAAAATAGGATATACTACACAAACCACACATATGAAGTGATCAGAAACATTCTTTTAATGGTGGATATCTTAAGTGATATCACATTTATTCTAGTCAGTGCTAATGTCATTCTCTGAGGAGAAAACAGACACAACTTTCCCTGGCACAAGGCCATGGGTTGGGTTTTTTTTCCCCTCCTCTTTCTTTTCATTTTAGATATACAACAGGTCTTTGTGGGAAAACCATCATTCTAACCTAATCGTGTGCACTGTGATAAAATGCTAAGAGGCAACTCAGGGAGGAGAATGACAAAATGCATTTGCATAGTTAGCACTGCAGACTTTATTTAATGTAGGAAGAAAGGCCTGTGAGGCTTATGGTGTTGTCAAAAACTGTGGATATAAAGGTCCCCTTGGTATTTCATAAAGTGCTAAGTAAAAGGGCTTTTGGATTCAGAGTTAAAGCCAGACTAATAAAGTCAGTCTTCATAGCCTTTTGAGTTGATCTTTGGAGGAAAAGTGTGGTATGAGTAAACTCTACTACCTTGAAAAGAGTTTCAGTTACCTCATTACAAGAAACATCTCATTCAGCTCTGGATTTTCCAGACTGTGTTCAACTGCAACCACAGAAGACTTTTTCTGCAAATTCTAAAATAAATATACACACAAAATAATAATAATTTTTGTCATTTGGTGGAAAGTCCCATGCACTTACAAAAAGCACTAGATTACCACCAATTACTTCTTCCAGATTTATATGCTTAATGTGTAAAAATATTACATCCACATAATATACATGTGAAAGAGTTAATTCAGTGTTTTCTCTGACCTTGGTTGATCCAACTATCTTTCTTCAAAGTATATTCAAAGAGTTTTCTAGAATATGCTTGTGATCTAGTCATCAAATTATCTAAGTGCTTTCTAGAACAAACAGATTAACATGGACGCTACCCAGATCAGACATGGGATTCCAAAACTCACTGAAAATAACTGTTCATCAAAGAAGAAATGGAGTAAAACAGCTCCAGAAGGAGTCACTGAGAAAAACTTTTGCCAAAAGAAAAATATTAAGGGTGTTTCCATCAGATGTGGAAGGCTGAATTATGGCACCCAGGGTGCCACACAGGTCAGGGGTGGCCAGGTCAAGCAGCGGCCCAGCTGCGAGGCAGCGGGAATGGAGCTCCGGTGGGGACCACTAGAGCCTTGGCCCAGAGCAGCTCTGGCAGGATGGAGCCCCCCTGGTCCCAGGCCCCCCCGCAGCGCTGCCAGGGAGCCTCACCCCAAGGCCACCATGGGAGGGGGCAGCTCCAGCTGTGCTGGCCCTGGGCCCCGCTGCAAGACCCCCAGGAGAGGGGACGTGCTCAGGGCCCTGGCACTACTCCATCTGGACACCTTACATCTATACAAGTACAGCGCCTATTAGACTACTTGGGGATAGGGATTTCACTTCTTCACAGGCCCAACTCACTCCTCTCATACATATTTTGAAAAACCCTGAAGAGAAGGAAAATTCAAACTTTCAAAAAGTGCGTTGGGGTATTGAGCTAATTACCTACTCGGAGCTGGGTAAACATCCACAACACTGCCATTCACCCTGATCACAGAGAGAAACTAGCCATCAGAAGCAACGGAAAATCTACCACTGAAGATCAGGATACCTCTAGCCATCAATAAAAGATATTCAAACACGTACATTATCTTTGCACCTGTTAAGAACAGCTTAAATGAATTAATATACAGGTGGGGATGCATAAGGCAACCTTAGGAGTCAACCTGCGCTCCCTGAGTCCAATTTACAAATAATGTTTTATTATGTTAAGAATATTTAAAATCCTTCAGATAGGAAAATTACTCCTACTGGGGAAATTCAGCCCCTGAAAATGAGTTTTACCCTCAGTTCACATAAAGAATTAATTAAAAAGGGTACAGATCCCCTATCAGTTCCATTTGATCAGAGAGGGTACATCAGTTATCCCTCTATGTACTCACACAGAGAGTTAAGATATTCTCTCCTTTTCCTCTTTTGTTCCCCGTCCCTCTTTTCTTCTTCTCCACCTCAAATTCCCTCAGATTTTTTCAGATTTATGCCTTGGTCTCAGACACATGACAGCTTTAATTTGTCATGCAGTCTTTTATATATGAAATCATCTTAGGAACATGTTATTTACCCTAACCAAACATTATAGCTGAAAGGAAAGTTTTCCTCTTCAGTAGGTGTTCAATAACCGTGTGAGTGCATGTCTTCATACGCTGCAATTTTTACATTGTAATCTAATAACTTATGAAAATAAATTACCAAACATATGCAAAATTAAAAAGGCAAGAGCTAAAAGACTTTTTTATTATTATTTCTCACAGCATTAGACTTATGAGATCTCAGCATACTGCTATAGCCCTGAGAGTTCTTACATTCAGAAGAATAACTGAAGAACCCTACTAGGGAATTAAGCAACTTAAATTTGGAGGGTTCTCATGCCCGGAATTTTTACCCTCACACAACCTGTTAGGTTTACCTTCTTCCTTTTCAGTTTGACACTATCAACATTGATACCAACTAGACAGTCATGGATTTTGTCAGCATTATAAAACTATTCCAATTACTGTCTAAATATAAATTCTCTTCGCTTGCATGTACAAAAGCATGAACAGTCATACTGTGCACTGCTAAGTAACTTATCTGACCCTGTCACAGTGGGAAAAGGAGTGTCAAGCAAAAAGACACTACATTCAATTAATTAAGTGGACTAAGCAAGGGATATAGCCAGGGTTACGTCAAGGTGGCAGTACGAGCCATCCACGGTGATGTTGTGCTACGTGTCTCCAGCAGTTTCAGGTGTTATTGTCTCAGTTTTTAGTTGACAGATCAGATCACAGCTCATTACCCTCAGGTCTTGTTTGCATTACCCTGTTTGCAATGGCTTACCACGCTCAGGCTCTTTGCCTTAGTCTCAGCTGTTGACCAGGGCACGGCTGCCATACCTGTCACTTGGCGTATTAGATTTACAGTAATGAAATTCATAGTAATAAAAAATGCAGTTTTCAAACAGTGGTCGTCATTTGATATTTTAATGCAAGCTGTTTTCTTTCACTCTGTCATATAAGCTATTGGTATTTGTTTCCACTTTTTATCCCAACACATGAAAGGTTAGTTTTTATAAATTCATGTTAGCTGTGGTATTTGTTGCAGTGAATGATCCCATTAGCACTTGTGGACTTGATATACATAACTCCTTGAAGGCTGCTTCCAGGGCAGTAACGACAACTCAGAGCTACCTGCACACTCAAGACAATTTCCAGACCACTAGAGGATAGTTTCTTACAGACATATTACTTTAAATAGTGACATTTCAAGTTATTATGGCCAAGTGAGTTTAAATACTGACCGGACTTTCTGCTGTCAGAAATACGGAAGAAATTCTTCCAACTCCTCAGTGACAGATAAGCCAAAATGGTAAATTGTGTAGAATAACCTGATCACGAAGAGAAGAGCGATGATTTTCAGGTTAACAAGTTGTTCTGGAGCTACACTGGGCAGCAGATCACAAAACAACAGGAAAACCACAAAATTCCTTTTTTTTCAGATTAACCACAGATGCTGAGCCAGAGGCTCAACTGGACTGAATGTTAGTCTGTGTACTCAACGTATGCAGAGTATTTCATACTTTCCTGAATGATGCCCAGACTTCTAACTTAGGCCTTAATGTTTTGCACTAAGCGCACTAACACTTAGCACATTTTGACATCGGTTTTATTTGGAAAATATTAGATCGCATTAATATTCCAATTGCCTTCTCTTCTTGTACATACCCCCCAAAGTATTATTACACAAAGACAGACACCAAAAGTGAAGTGAAACAAGAAGTGGCTGCTAGCTCTCTTCTAGCAACATAATTCTTTGCTCCATAGATAAAAAAAATTAAGTGCCTTTTGGTGCAGCTGTCAGGTGGGTCTAAATCCTGTGATAAAACACCTAATCTATCTTTGGAGAGAAGTACTTCAGGAGTAAGGATGCTTGTTTAGAAGTGGAGTTTAGTAGTGGAAACTTCTTTTAGAGGCATTTCTGTACACAATATGCTTTTCAGCTAAGCAATGAATACACTCTACTTCACAAAACTTTCTTCTGTTTCAAATAAATTTCAAAAGCCTAGTCTAGATCTGTCCATTCCGGCAACTCACTTCAGAAGAATTTTTATTGTTACCACAACATTTTGTTAAAGGGCTCTTTTCCTTCAATGTTCATTTGAAGTAGCTTTTTGTGCTAACTGAAAATACATTACTTTTTTTTTTACTTGAGACTCGTAGAGGTTTCATGTTCGATGTGAGAGACAATGAAAAGCTGATGCTGACTTTTTTTATTTTTTTTTAATCTGTGAGAAACACAGATAGATATATTCCCTAATCTCCTTTATTTGGCACAGGAGGAAAAAAAAAAAAAAGAATAATTCACAATATCCAACATCATGGACTATAAGACATGAAAGTAAGTGGGTCTGTAGATCAGGAACTAGAGCTGCAGCTCCCAAAATGTGCTGCATCATTTTACAACTCATGTTCTAATCTTAACATTCTCATCTGTCTTCTCATGATATTGCCTAAGGGAACATTCTAGCTACTAAAAATAAATGTAATAAACACAAGTGTAATAAACCGAGAAAATTGCACCCTTGAGCTTCGGAATTTTATACCCTAGAACCATGCAGTCAACAGTTTCAGTTAATACGTTTTGCAATATGTTTTGATCGGTTTGCAGTACCTGTTCTCCTAAACATGGCATAGGCATGATACCATTCCAATGAGCAAAGCAGTACTTGAGGGATGAACAAACAAATAAACCATTTTGCTTTGCATGTCCAAGCGGTTTTCAGATGTCTACTTTATTTTAATTACTTATTTATTTAACTATCTAATGAAGATCAGTACCTGCACTACTCAGCCTTTAATTTCTAACAAAATGTTTTGTTAATTGTGTCATTGAACATTTTAAGATTGTTTTACTTAGGTATTAGCTGTATCAGAGGAGCTTCAGAAGCATTTTAGGACAAAATAATTGAAAGAGAGAAAGAAGGGACAAGAATCATTGTCCTCCTCCCTGTAAAAACATTGTATAAGCCAAAACATACTGAACTGACACATCATGCAGTCTGAAGAACACCATTATTGCCTCCTCTACAATGCTTTCAACTTCAGGAGGCATCATACCCTAGCATTTAGCGATTGAAAACCTCCAAACCATCCTTCCAAACTTAGTATTGAACGTAGCAGAAAGTACAACTATCTTCATTGTACCATTAGAAAGGATTCTCAGTGATAATCTCACCAGTAAGAGTGTTAACTCTTTTGTAAAGATAAGACTTTTCAAAAAACTCTGAATATGAAACCATTATAAGCAATTTTGATATGTACTTGTTTGATCAAGTGGAGACGGTAGCTGCATGCCAGCCAGAACAACTACTGGATGACCGAGGAATTTTATGCTTTTCTGTCATTTTAGGAAGGTATAACATATATCTTACTGCGGATACCATACCATAAATACATACCACTGATACATTTTTAATCAAAGTCTGCTTTTCTAGCACCAGAAAATATGTGGTTGACAATCGTTGTGATGGTGAACAAGTACAACAGACGTTAGCAAGAGCAGTGCCCATTATTCTTTAAGACTGTATTACACTCTCTATTAGAAACCCTGTACCAGGGAGGTCTCAACTAGTTGATAGTCATATACTGCACTTCCAGTAGAAAGGGAGAACAAGGTAGGTCCTGTCTGCAGAATACCCAAGGGCCATACCAGGAGAACACTCTGACAAGAGCATATCAAGTCCTTCCAGCAATCAGTGCCTACACTTTCAAGAAAATTCATAATGCTTCCACCAGAAGAACAAGTAAGCAATATGTTAGTATTTCTATTACCCACAAGATTTCCATTTCCCTTGCCCACCTTCCAGATCAGGATTTGGCACTAGCTAACACAGACCTTATACACAGTAGTGATGATGATGGGACTCTTTCCAATAACTAGATCCAGGAACTACTTCCTGATGACATTCTCTAATCCTGAATAAGGATTGGCTAGCTGGCTTGGATACACTTGTGCAAGACCAACGTCTTGTGAAAATGGTCCTGGCTGTTCTCATGTCTGGCTTAGTAAGTCAAATCCTATCTCCATAGTAAAGCATTCCTTAAGGAAGTCAGACTCAACACATAGAGAACAGATTCAACACAGAAAGCAGCCAAAAGCATGACAGTAAGCAACGATCTCCCTTTAGTCCACATTTGTCCCTTTGTCCAGTACCTGCAAGTTGTCTCCTGCTGGCGACCACTGGGGTCACAAAAAACTACATGAAAATTCTGTTTCACAAGACAGGTCACTATTTTTAACAAAATGGATGTTTTAAAAGACTACTTGCAAGTCAACTATCAGTTTTGATTTGCAGCCCAGATTCCAAAGATAGAACATCTTCTGAGTCCTGTTTTCAGTCAAATTCTAAGCTTGTTAATAGAGTCCTACTTAATTTCTGTGGCTACTTTAAGAACTGAAACTTGAGAGGCTTCTCCAAATCCTTCTCTTCTGTTTACGTATCATGCAAGAGAGGACATAATTTAAATGTTAAGAATGGCTGCATAATATTCGAAGGAGGCCCCAGAACAATGTCTGTATTTTAAACTCTTTGTTTCCTCACTCTCCATCTGACCACCAGGTCACAAAACGTGATGAGCTAGCTTTCAGATATAGTAGTTCTCCTATCATTCCTCATCACATGTCTGCATTCAGAATGATCATCAGGGCACAGCAAGGGTTAGATGCTCCCTAAGTGACAAGGAGACAGGAGCAAAGTGCAATGAAAAGGTCAGCAGGGCAGGGACTGCTCAGAGAGGGAGCAGATCCAGAGATCATGGCCAGGTTGAACCAAGAGTGCAGAGCATCAGGAAAGTTCATAGCAATAAGGCAGGTCCAGGATGAAGGCAGGAAAACAATCTGCAGGACAGGAGCAGCTAAGGGTAATCAGGGTGAGATATTGTTCAGAGATTACTGAGCAAGTTCAGAGGGACAAGACAGGTCAAGCCATGAAGTCAGTCCATGGGTTAGGGCCCAGATCAGCAGAGTCCATGTCTAGGCAGAGATATGGCTGCACTGGCCAGCTAGCAACCCACACTCCTACAGCATAGCTCAAACAGAACATCCAGGGGTGAGCTTAAAGGGAGCTGAGCTTAAAGGGAGCCCTTGGGCCTATGGGCAAGGATGGGGATGGAGGCCCCAAGAGAGCCAGGTCAGGGACATTAGAGCCATTAGTGCACTCAAGGCCCTGATGTGGATGTTCTTGGCCACCAGCTCATGATTTGGACATAACCTAATGATCTGCAGTAGTTACACAGATATTCTGTCAAGAGCTACTCCAGTCTAGGCAACCCTCACTGGGAGAGCTTCCCTGGAGTTTCTTGCAACAACAATAAAGATATAGATACACTTTTACTTATCTTTACCACCAAAGAAGAACATAATCAGGGCAATATTCAATTAAATCCAAAATTGGGTTTTTTTAGAAAAGCTTTTTTTTTTTTTAATTTAAAACATAAAATACCTTTAATCTATAGTTCTAGCTGTGTTACAATAGCAGAGAAAACAGGAGTTTAGTAGAATTCAGATAAGCATTAGACTTAATAGGCTTAATGAGAACATGTGAAATAGAGTAATTTTTGAGCTCCAAACATACATCAACCAGGAAATGAGAGAAGTTAAAAAGTTCTTTCCATTATGTTCTACTTTTCAGAATAGGCATGATTGGAAATGAGCATTTCATCACAGGTTTGATCCAGTGTGAGATCTTGCCTTTATTTATTTACTTTTATTATGGCTTTACTTACATATAAGCTATCAGGACAAATTCTGACCTAAAAATGTACATATAGCTCTTTTGATTTTCAACCTTAACCAGCAATTAGTTCATCTCGTGCACCTACATACTTCCCCTCATTTGTGCATATTGAAGTATTTTATAGAAAATACACAGTGCAGAAAAGTTTCTGCCTCAGTTTAGAAATCAAAAAGTATAACAGCACGCGGACAATTCTGTGTATACACAAAGCATAAATGCAATTAAGATGAAGTCTGAGCCTTGGAAATAGAAATAAGAATTCTTGGTTTCTTGTTGGAAGAGACTCTTGTTCATAACCTGTAGAGGAAGACTCATTACAGAACCAGGATAGATCTTTACTGGTCCTTATTGCTTATCCCAGGATTTCTCAAAACATTTTGTGAACCTCATGGAGCCTCACAGCACTCCTCTGAAATAGACATTCTTATCCTCACTCGATGGGTAAACTGAAGCACTGTGAAGGCACTTGTTTGTGAAAGACAATTGGCTGGACAAGTTGTACAGTGGTAAGATTTTGCCTTGGATTTAGCATACTTGGATGCAAATTTGTCCTCAAAATAGTTAAGGAGTAAAAGGTCAGTCAAAGTTCCCATCATATGTGTGCCAAACACTGGACTTTTACCCAGTAAAGCTCTGTGGACACTGCTGTTGTTTCTGAAAATACTAAGTATTCTTTCTATTAGGTCAGAATGGAGGTCATTCACATTTCTTTCATGCCAAAAACCAAAATGCACAGACGAGGTATTTTCTCCAGTGTACCACTATGAGGCCTAAAATAGTAAGCAAATGCTTACCTACAAAGTACCTACAGAATTAAGGTCAAAATAAAATGCAGTTGTATTCACCTGTTTCATGCTAAAGTTTGTCTACAAGAGGAGCTTTGCCTCTTTATTAACCTTTATTTGACATATAGGAGGTTTGGGTTGGTGCCTCTTCTTCCTCTTATCTTTTCAAAGAAACCAAAGAGCCCTCATCAGTTTGTAAAAGGAAAAACTTATTTCCAATATAAACTGTTCTCATACTGGAGGGCTCTTATAGTTCCCCTCTCATACTTACTGTCATCATGCCTGTGGATACTCTCCAAGCAGTGCATATATATCAGTCCTACAGTTCAGATGCCTAACTTGTTTCCTAGTCCAAGTCAGGAATTTCCCGTTATGGGTCTAGCATTCAGACTGTGTCTTATTTCCTCATTTGTGTATAGCATTCGTAACACTTTTATAGTTCAGAGTATAATGAATGTGTTAAAGATTGTGGGGGGGTGCAGATATTAGAGAAATTAGGGCAGACGATAAATCAGGGTTGGATCAGGATTTAGCAAAGCACATGTAGACTCCCAGTGATCAGCTTTCAACCATTATCTTACTCTCTCCCCTTTCCACCTACAAAACAGAAAATTTTATAATTTTCAACAAAGGGGTTAAGATCAGGGAATCATGAAATGCTGAACTGTAGGAAGCTACCAGGTGCCTGGATTGGGCTGCAAAATGCCATAACAAAGTGGTCTTGATCCCACGTTGGCTTCAGCAACAGCCTCCATGGTCAGGCTTTTAATCAGCTTCTTGAGACATTTCACGATCCAGACCCTTGTAGGCACCTCACACTTTCCTGGCACCCCTCCCATAAACTGCTGAAATAGATAGTTCTGAAGAACCGGCATTAGATTTTATTTATATTTCCATACATAGTTAAGTTTTCTCCGAGCCGGCCTCTTAACTATAAGAAACAAGAAGTCTATGGTTTTGCAACGCGTTTGCACAAAGGGCCCCTTACTGGCCTGCCAGCCTCCACACAGAACTGACAGTATTATTTGCATAAGCAGAGAAGCAGGAATTGAAAGGAGACAGATGGGTGAATATTAATTAATAGGGGAAAAAAGCAATTTGAAATTTCTAAACCCCACTTCCCAAACAACCTCATCTTATTTACATTATCATTTAATGCTAGCTGACAGAATGTACTAAATGCATAAGGAGCTACAAGCTTTACATTTAAGTATGTCTTGAAAGATAAGCACAGAGAGATGTGCGGCTAAGACTATTCCAGTTCAGCTCCTCCACACACTGACAGAGGGCAAAAGTAATTTCTTACATGGTAGAAACCTGTTATAAACAGAAAAATATGTTATTTAGGCTTTCTATTAGGTGGAGATCCCAACCAAAACTCACCAAAAAATAGAACTGAAATGCTATTACCGAAAATCAGATTTGATTCCTGAGTAGATGCCACAAATGTATCTACAAATAGTAAAGGCTAGGATGTCAACGTAAGGTCCTATTGTGCATGGTTTCAGAAATGCAAACCCCATATTGCACACTCTCTTTACAGTTGCTGGGAAGCTCTTTCTCACTGCCTGGTTAAGCACAGCACGGCAGCTGTGAAGTGGAAGGGACTCCAGACGTTATCGCAGAACACAGCTGCTTTAAGATCAGGTACAACCAAACATTACATCTACTTTAGTTCTGAAAACTGGAGTATATCCCCCCTGAACACTGAATATATATAGTGTTAGGAATGTGGCTGCATTTTCTCTACCAAGTCAGTACACATGCTCAATGACTACGTTAATTATGTCCATGTACATTATCCACGGTGCTAGTAGATACACTAGATATCAGCACACTAATGTTTTGCTGATATTACTGCATTCTGGTACTTTTTTTTTTTTTTTGGTAAGCCTTCATGAAATACCTACTTATCATACTTCAGTATGAAAAGGGCAGCTTTTGCATGATTTGAAGATGATGGCAGTATAATAAGTCAGATGAAAGAGCAGCCTTGAAATGAGAATCCATTTTTCACTATTTTCAGGCTTCATTTCCTTTTTAGGTAGGAAGAATAGGACCTAAAATTGTAGAACTGGATAAAAAACGTCACTGATATGCAATAGGATGCTATTTTATTCACACCCACTAGCAACTCAATGGACCTGTTCACATGTAGATGAGTAAAGTCTAAAGTTTTATTAATTTTGCTGTGAATTCATTCACACTGTGCCTGGTAATGAGTCTGAAAGCTCGAGAAAAATATATTAACAGCTGTAGAAACATTTGCAGATCATTTTTCAGCTATAGTTTTTTGAATACGAACAAAAATGCCTTATGTTAATTAGCATACACTTATGTATCATCTTTCTTGTAGAGAGATCCCAAAGTATTATATACAAATCAGTTCATAAACAGAAGGAAAACAGCCACAACTAGGACAAAACACACAAGAGCATTAAGGGGCTACACCACTTCCACTGAGCAGACCTGCCATTGCTTTTAATAAAGGTAGGATCAAGCCTTAAAAAAAAGAAAAAGGAAAAAGGAGAAGGAGAACAGGAACAAAAAGGAGAAGGAGAAGGAGAAGGAGAAGGAGGAGAAGAAAAGCTGACACAATATTTTAGTTAGGTAGATCCTTAACCTCAGGGAAATTGATGGAAATTTTTTGAAGGCGCAGTAACTTTAAAAAATTGGAATTTTATCTGTATGTCATGATTTGAAAAAAAATTGTTAGGCAAGAGTTTTTAGAAATACATTCTTAATTAACTTCCCCCTTTCCTTTTCATTATAACCATCACTTTTTCATTACACTAAAACTGTAACATCCCTTAAAAAGAATAGTGATTTTTTACCTTGCAAGAATATATAGAGAAATTAGAATTATATTTGTGTGTGTGTGCAGGTATTCTCGCCTGGTATATGCATATAACCTTGAGGCTTATACTCAGACTCAGCTAGTAAAAAAACAAAACAGGAACAAATACTTTAGACATTAACTCTACTGTTGAAGCACAACAGATTTTCTGAAATCTCAGAAAAGTCTTTATTGAAGTGGAAGACTTTATCAAGCTTCATCCACCATTTTAGTCCAGGAGCAGATGAGGCAGAGCTCCTAGATAACTGCACAGCTTCCCATTCTACTGCAACAGCGTCTCTTCCCCACACACCAGGGAGAATATGGAGAACTGGTTACTCAGAACCAGTAACCAGGAAACGGTCCCTGAGGAAAGTCACAAAAAGGTTCAGCTGTGATTTCTTGAAATTTCACTGACCTGAAGGTGATTTCGTGAAACAGTTTCAATTTCAGGCTACAGAGGTTCCCAACCACAAAATTATGACAGATGTCTATATGATGAACCAACAAATGCCACTAGTTCAAACACCCAGCTTTTCCTGAGCTCTGGGCCCATGGATGCTGGTTTACAGTACAAAATTTCGGATAGAAGTGACAGTTTAAGGAAAGAGGAATAGATTTTATAAACCCTTTCTAACACTAAGCATCTTTAACCTTTAAAATACATAGGACTTTTACTCATCCAGATAAAATACTAACTTCTTACATACTATTTCTTGCCTTAGATTCCCTACGGCCCTTCAGCTATCTACAGTACTGTGTTAACCATCCTTACTTCATTCACATATTCTCAGACCTAGAAATCTTCTCTAACCTTTGTGGTCTTTGGTTTCAGCTCTATTTAATCCTAATTTCAACACACTTCCTTCCCTCCCTTTGGTTTCTTCTTTTATTTTTTTCTCTTGGATACCTCGGCAAACTCTGTTGGACTTTTAGATTCTTACATCAATAACTCCATCTCTCCGTTATTTGGAACACTCTCTTACCCCTTAAAACAGTAATTCTCTGCACTTTGCCTGGATAAAAATACTTGGCATACAGCCATGCCATTGTTCCATACAGGCAACAGTTCTTTGGGTTTCACCAGTCGTCAGTGGTCCTCCAGACTAGGCAGCCTGTTTTCTGTCTACGGAGTACGAGACATAAGGGGCAAGAATATGGCAAAATAATAATTGTGGATTGAACATATAGTCTCGAGATAATTCACAGACTGTTCACAGATTGATTCCCAACTCTGTATCTCAATATAGAAAAAAGATGATGCAGACAAAAACATTACTATATTTTTTGTACTTTTGCTTTATATACAGAAAGCCAAGACAATTAATTTCTGACTTTTGAAAGCTGTTGTATTTACTATAAAGGTTACATGGCAGAGCTCATTTATACTTTATTAAATTTCAAGTCCCCCAGAAGATAACAGCTGAGTTATATTCCCTCCCCAGATGCGCTAGTTAGTGTTATAATGGAATTAAATATCGCTCACTCCAGGAGCACTAGCAGAGTCAGGTTTTCATGTGAATTGTTTATTCTAATAATATAAAGAAGATAGAAATTTTACATAGTGGGCAGAAAAACTAGAGAGAAGAGTGGAGGTGGTAAAGCAAAAACATCAGAGATAGGAATAAATTCCAAATTGCCATTCATTCACCGGAGTACAAATGCCACTGACCTAGTATCAGGAAGATTATCAGGTGTTTATCTGTCTCAAATGTTATAAATCACCCATTAAAAAAAAGGTTTTGCATATGCCTCAAGAGACACTGCAGCCAAATTGATCCCCTGGAAGCTGTAGCACCTGTGAGTATAAATCACAGGATGCCCAGTGAGGCTGGGATTTGAAATTTAGCTGGAACAGTTCAGAAAAGAACAGACTAGTCTGCTCTGAGCTGTATTAATCTGCATGAGTAGCATCGGGGAAGAGAAGGGAGGGGGTATGAAAAAAATTAAGAATGAAAATACAATCGAAACAGTCTGTTACAGAGTTTAACCCCAAAATGCTGGAATTGGGGGTTAATCTAAACCACACAGAGAGGAGCTGCTTTTCTCTTTATATTCCCTGATCATAAACTTAGAAGAGGACTTTGTTTAACGGTGGTGTTATACCTTTCGTAACAATTGAGTATGGGTGCTTATTTTAAGCCTTCATTCTAATTGCTCACTGTATGATTAACAGAGAAGCTGGCAAATGTGAGCTCATCATTTCACGTGATAGCTGGGATCACAGACTCATAGAATGGTCTGCGTTGGAAAGGACCTTAAAGATCCAACCAAAACTCACCAAAAAATAGAACTGAAATGCTATTACTGAAAATCAGATTTGATTCCTGAGTAGATACCACAAATGTGTCTACAAATAGTAAAGGCTAGGATGTCAACGTAAGGTCCTATTGTGCATGGTTTCAGAAATGCAAACCCCATGTTGTATACTCTCTTTACAGTTTTTCTTTCCAACCCCCCTGCCACGGGCCGGGACACCTTCCATTAGATCAAGTCGCCCATAGTCCCATCCAACCTGGCCGAATGAGAACTCCCAGATCATATTTCATCATTTAACACAAGCGCTGGACAATCACATACGTAGATTTATAAAAGAGGACACAACACGTAATTTGAGAGCATTCAGAATTATCCTAGAGCCATGTATAGTTTAAGGATTATGTCTGATATCTCTCAGATATTTGTTAAACAAACACAGGTCAAGTAGAAAAACAAGAGCATACGTTGCTAACAGGCTTTTCAAGCCAACTTTATTAACAGCTACAAAATATTATAAAGTCCTCAGCTGAAAGTTGCACCAAGAAAACAAACAGTTATTTTCTATCAAATTCCCCAAGAGATGCTGAGCCTGCGGATTCCAGTATTGGCATAACTTGGGGGTGGCTTTTAGAATAGATTGCACCATTTGCTTTCTCATTACAGAGGCAATCTAAAGAACCACTGTCATCTAGAAAGAGCAGGAAATTTTGAGCCTTAAACATTCCACTTCGTTCCAGCCCAGAGGTGAATGCATATTTGAAGGTAAAATAATAAATGTTGTTCACAGAGCCCTTAGGTACCCTCAAGGAGTAAAAGGTTCTATATGAAAGCAAGGGATTATTTTGCTTGTCTGAAATGAGCGAAGAAAGATAATGACTGGCCCCATTTAGAAAATGAGATGCAAACAATTCAGAGAGGCTTTGGATCATGTGAGTTCTAATGCTTCTGCTATTACATTCTTTTATGATTGAAGCACGACTGTTTGATGAAGCATTTTCTTCTAAATGACACTATTGAAGACATTAATGAAGCAGGAGACCTAGCGAGTTAAATTAACATTTTTAACTTTCAAAATTTATCCTGATTAATATTAATTAGGACACAGAAAGTATAATAGCTAACACTAAAGAATCTAGAATAACATTATATTTAGTGTCTTTTTATTTGACTGACTGTGAGGCAAAGAGACATCAGGAAAATATGTCTTTGTTTATGCCCAGTTAATTTGCATTATGGCAAATTTTAGTCACTTCTCCATTCCAATGTCAGCTGTCTCAGACTGCTGAACCTGATTGGGAGGGATAGTCATGAGCAAGCTCTTATTTATCTAGAATTGTTGTAATGAAAGGTTTTTAAAGCAGCCTCTGTACACAAAAAAAACCCCAAAAACCTATTATGTTTAATTATAAAAATAAACACAGGATTATTTTAAAATTCAAAGTTGAAATAAACAGTTAGAACATGTTTCAAAAAACCTATCTGAATTTTGTTTGGATTTACAGGTTAGATCTATTTAGGAAATTTTATATTTTGTCCCAATTTAAAATAAGGAACTATGTAAAAATTTTGAAAGTTGTTTCAAAATTGAAGAAAAGCATTCTTTAAATGCATCTTGTTTGGTTGGCATTCTTAGGAGCACCTGTTTAAATTCCTACACAGATTCTTAATTATAATTAACTTTCATTCTCTTAATGGCCATTTGTTAATTTAATTTATTAAAAAGAATTTTACCTCCTTTTTTACCAACACTTATTTTATACATATCCTGTGCTGCACCTCATCCAAAATATGTCTAAAGACTGAAAATACATATTAATTTGTTAGAGCTGACTGAAGTTAATGTCCTCACACTCTAAATCCAACCCAAACAATTGTCACTTCAAAACCATGAATGAAAATATTCACCAACAACAAAATAACTGAAATCAGCATTTATTTGTCTGACTACTGTAACACCTAATCACCTTTAACAGTAGATGCTACAAAACCACAGACACCTTGGAAAGCATAATGCCCGCTGTATAGCATTAGTAATTTAAGACCCCAGTAAAACAGAATGGGAGGACACGTTCATACGTACACATTTGCATATATAATTTTTACAGTTCGATGCATGCACACGTACATGCTATCTTTTAAGGACAATGGCTAGATCTGTTGCCATCACTATAAAACTTTTGTATCCCAGGAAAATTCAAACAATCTGATATTCAAATTTAGAGATTATAGTGAGCCAACCAATCACTATTTTAATAAACAGATACCCACCTTATGTTTGTTGTATTTCAAAATGTTCTCCCATTTTACTTTGAAGATAAAAACTAGAGGGAATGTACTATTTGATTGCTTTTAAATTTTGAGGAAGGTCCAAATAAGAGTTCAAACTAAAACAAAAAAATTATTCTACCCGTATAAATTTCTAGACCAGTTCTATATATCAGTCATACGGAATTGGGAAATTCTATAAAATATCAATATATTTGATTTGTTGTGTGATAAGAGGATTGCCTTTTTTATCTATCTGCTGTTTTCTGAACTGTAGGTTGCATTTGGTGTATATTTGCATATTTTTACTCTACAGTACTACTTACTAAGTGTTTTTAGCAGATGAGAGACTTACATTCACCCCCATGGCTGCGACACTAAGGAGAACCAATAAATACCCCAAGATTTTCAAGACTGCGAGATTTCACAAAATGCAGCATGACTGCCACAAAGCAAATCACTACCCTGACTAGACTAGATTTTGTGCAGCCTTATATCCCTGAAGTAGTGAAAAGCAAGCAAAAGCACATGCGAGGTTAAAAAACCTGTAAAGCAGAAGCTCCTGCACTGTCACCCCACCCCACCGCATACTCCAGTGTCACCCCGTGCTGTCACCTATTAGCCCCCCGCTGCACACCTTCAGTACCTACACACCTGCTGCTCTTGATCATCCTTTACAAACCTAGAGTAAGCTCCTTCTTCACATTAAATAAACACTCTCCACATTTGAAGTGAGCAATGAAATTAATAATTTCCAAATCCAAAAGTACTGCAGCCAAAATTATCACCGTCCCTTCAGACTCAAGCCCTCCATTCCCACTACATCTACCCAGCTTGACAAATTGCGTTCTCTGCTTAAGGAACCCACAGATTTAATTTTGGTTGAGACAGTTAACAGTCAGGTCCTTCACTCACCTACCCATCCCTTCCTCATTACAGGATTACCATTTTTAGTTTCAAGACTAACTTCCCATTTGCAGCTTGTCTGAGCATGCTACTTAATGGTTAGGTCCATTGTCTACTTAAGGCTACTACAACTCTATCAGAAGCTAGGACATCTTCCATCTGAGGTACAGTGCAAGGATCTGAAACACTGCTTTTACCCCAGGCCATTCTCACTCCTTACACGACCCTACCAGAGCCTCCTGGAGACACTTCTAAATCAAACCAACTCCTGCCCCCTGGATTACAGAACGCTGAGAAATCAGTCTGAGATGGATCCAGACATTGTACATTCTATTTCTTTTGTGAAGTAACAACAATCTGCTACGTTATTACCAGGATTTCTGAGTCGCCAGGCATGAGCTTTATCAAGAGCTTTACAATTTCCTACCTGCCTATTAAATGGGTCCTTTCCCTTTGAGCAGGAAGAATTCTCAGAGGAAAGGGACAGTCAGTTCCGATATATGAATAAGATTGAAAACTATGAACATCTAGACTATACAATTATAGAAGCACAAGACTTTGCACCTACAAGCAGCTGTTACTGTTTGCATATGCAAATTCTAAATAAGAGCCCCACAAGCGTAATTATCATCTGCTTTGTCTCCTGGGATGAGTGGGTCCTGGGAACACACGTGAAGAGACACAGATGTTCTGGAAGTGCAATAGCTTCTCTGAAGATTTACAGTTTTTCATCTGTCTTTGTTGATGGTGCTTGAAAGTAAATTTCTCACATGTCAATGTTCCTCCTTTCAACTTGGCCCTTTATACTGGGCTCACACAGTTACCTTTTTAATTTGTACAAACAAAATTGAGAGAATGTGCTGTGTCTTTATCCAATTACCTTTCTCGCACTGAAGAATTAATATTGTAGAAACTTCCTTCAGCAGCTTGTAAGTCCACATATACTGAGAAACCAACCCTACACTGGAAAAAGAAGGGCTTTTTGACGAAACTATTTCTCAGCGATCTCTGTGAATCTTTGCTAAGGTCGTTTGGCCATCCCTGTGACACGCAGCAAGAGACAAAATTCCACAACCATAATGTGCCACAGAAGGAGAACAGAAGATGACTGTAATATCACGCATATCTTATATAAGAATGAAAGCAAGGAATCCCTTAAATACAATTTCCAGATCACCCTAGAAAATGGAACAATACCCTCCCCAGTACAGGGAATGAAGGGAAGGCAAAAAAACCCACCACAATTTAAAAACAGACAGAACAAAAAGAAACAGCCATACTAACATAGCAACTTGACAGCCATACTAACTTGACCTGAGGAGATTAAATTTCCTTCTGACCTTAAATATAGAGAGAAATTTAAACCTAAAAATATGAGTAGGATACACCAATGAACCAGTTAGGAGAATTTAATTCCAGTGCAACTTGCCACCATATTGTGTCCCCTTGAGTTTTAGTTCTAGTCATTTAAAAACTGAATTTTGCAACTGCAGAAGAATAAGAAGACAACAAGAAAAAAACTTTCCTGGCCTCAGCAAATGACTGGGAAAGCTCTGAAGTTTAAGATTAACACAAATAAAAGTGCCAGGACATCTGTCAGCACAGTTTAGATATACTAGAACACCAGATATCAATATATTCACAGTTCTTATACCAGGAATTGGACATATTTATATATATTTTTATATATTTATATACTCTTTCATAGGCTTGTTTCAAGCCTCACCTTAAAACCAGTTAGATTCTTTGACTTCACTCTATAGAGAAATCATTCTAGAACTTCACATCTTATTGAAGACCTCCATCAAAGCTACTCTCAATTTATTTATGATCGGTGAAAAATAATTTGTATGGTTTTAATCTTCTCCTTTAACAGAAGCATTTTTCCCCTCCTAACATGTTTATAGAAAATTGCTTAATCTCTACATTTCAGCTGGACTACATTACACAGGTCATGTTCTCTGAACTGCCCTATAGCTCCCCCTACTCTAAGCATGTTCCAAATCTCATTATTTCATCTTAGAATAGTATCCAATATGTCATACTACATATTGCTTATTAAACAATGGCTCTGATATTCCTCCAAGGCTGTTCATAATATTATTAATATCACTTAATGCCTTCTAGAACCTCCTTTGTCATTTCCCTGCTACCTAACACTGTCAGCAGATACTCCTTCTCTAACTGACCAATACGTTCAGATACCCCCCTTCTCCCACCACCTCCTACTGGTAAATCCCCAGGCTATACCTAAACTCCTAGTAGAGGTCCCTTCAAGCCAGACTTTACCACCGGATTTCAATCTAGAGCAATTATTTAGAACAATATCACGCCCTGGTTTTCATTGTTGAATGATACAATCAATCTGTGCCTAATGACAGCTCTCACACTTTTGAATACAGCCTTGTCTAAGAAATCATTTATCTTATTTAAAAAGATATTGTCATATTTTTACCTCCAGCTCTGAATGAAAAAAAAACCCAAAAAGGTGCA
The DNA here is from genome assembly GCF_031877795.1 of Strix aluco. Taxonomy (NCBI): domain Eukaryota; kingdom Metazoa; phylum Chordata; class Aves; order Strigiformes; family Strigidae; genus Strix; species Strix aluco. The sequence continues at coordinate 2,473,527 of NC_133961.1, forward strand.
AGTTCTATGTTATTACCATTATTTATCTGTCCTTTACTAACAAGTCATGACCTCATTCTTATTAGGACAACTTGTGCACCTGTATATATGTATTTACATATACTCATATATATTTAAAAAGGCCCACCACATTGACAAATACAACCCTTACAGCTTGAAGGTGGAACACAGTATCTGCTTAACAAAACTTAAACAGAGTGCTTCCAAATGCTGTTTTAAAATTGAAATTACTGGTGAGGAAAACATTCTTTCTAGCATTAAAATGTATTAGAAATTTAAACAATCAAAAATAAAATGCATAAAACATTTTCTAAACATTATAAAATATTGTTTTCATGCTATTGTGTTTGTAAGCAATGTCTTTTTTGTCCTTTTAAGTATTTGAGGGATTTTTAGGAAGTCGTTAAAGTATTCTGTATCATTTACTGAATATTAGATCAGCCGCAAATTAGAAACACCAATAAATGTTTTCATAACACTTCCAATAAAAATGAATGCAAACGGTATATCTATGGAGAACGATGAAACAAAAATAAAATGTCAAAACCAACAGTTCCCTTCAAAATTGTTCCTGGGATTAACGACCTTTTCAATGAAAAAATATCGCTTCAAAACCAATCAGCTCTACAAACTATTTAACAGAAATACATTTAGAACAACTGTGAACTGCTCAGTCAGTCTGAGCACACAGAAAAATGACTCGCTACGTGATTTTGACGCAGGTGACGAGGCTTCATGAACAACGGAACTCAATGTGCTTAACCCAGCAGTTGAGAATGGGGGACTGGCTGCTCATTCCGTCTGGCAAATGTCTAACCAAGGTCTGTATTCCTGTGACACTTATTGAAGAGTCACTGTTAGGAAGTTCTTCATTCAGAAGTACACGCACATAAGAACCAAATTTCCGCAACAGTTGTATGCGTGATCTGAAAAACCTACAGTTATTTTGTACCAGACTTCCAGTGTGCCTCGCTCATAGTGCATAATTTTTTATTACTCTCGAGAGTCTTACCAAATGGGGTATGATGTTTGAATCAAAGTGGGGTGCTGAACATGTGCCAAGGCAGGCAGCAAAAGAACTACTTTATCATTTCAGCACTTCAGCCTTCTATTATGATTGCATTGGCACCTTTCCTAATGTAAAAGTAAGTTTAATTTGCAGCAGTGCTATATGGAAGGTGTGCTGTACGAACCTTGAATTTTAATGTGAAACATTCTGGATAATTTTCCACACAAGATATGGAAATTAGTGAAGTTCATGCACTTGGCTGCCTCTAAATCTGAAAATGCTGCAGATCTGCAGAAAGAGTTGAGCAATTCTGAAAATGAAAGATCATCACATGTGGACATAAGACACTCCTAGTGAGTTAGTGACTTCAGTTACAGATGTTTGAATCTGCAGCAAACCTGAAGCTTTTCTTTTTAAAGTCATATAACACCCAATGCTCAAGAGAAGGAATACAGCATAAATGCAAATAAAAGATTCTTCCACCTTCCCTTACTTAATTCACTGTATTTCAACATACCAGTCTCTGGAATATCAAGCCTTGTGGCCAATGGCTTAACTCTCACTTGCCTCTATGAGTCTCTGTACGACCTGTTTTAGCTCTGCCCTCTCTTCATATGGGTATGTCGGAGTCACCATTAGCCGGGGTCCTTATTTCTCCGTGCGGGAACAGAAACGACGCAACACCAATGTGATGATCAGGTCGTCCATCTTTTATTATAGTTATTGTTCTAGTTTTCTTCTATTCCTTTTCTGGTTCCATTTATACTCTACTAAGTTCCGTACACGCACTCATCTATCTTCTAATAGGCTACAGGTCATCTACACGCGCTGTTCACGCGCCTCTACAAGCATTTGCATTGGTTAATTGCAATTAGCACGTAAAGCCCCAAACTTGCCAAAACTCCCTTATCTCATACCCTGTTTTGCTCAGACTTGTGTGCTTTTGCTGACCACAGGTGTTTCTCACTTATCTGCTGTCTTGTGTGTTTTTGCCAGCCTTATTTTGCTGGCCTTGTCTTCGTCCTTGCATTCTTCTGTCTGCACTAACTTTCTCCCAGCGCGGCCCAGACTCCTACATGGGTACTAGGAGGGCCTGCAAGGATAAGGGAAAATTAACACTTCAAAAGTTGTAATAAAATTACATGGTTGTCATCACTCTCATTTTGCAATCTCCACACTTCTCTTTCTATCCCTCTGCCCCCATCACATTCTTCTTTGCCTACCAGACTGTCTCACTCCTCTTGATTATCAGTTATGCTATCACCTATGTTGATATATGAGAACCGTATGAGGGAGAAAATACCATAACAGATGAAATGCATACAGGACAAAACTTTCTATCTGAGCCTAGCTCAGATGACCCTGAAGTCAATGAGTTATTAACAGGGCAGTTGATGTAACAACATATAGTTTGCGAAACACTAGAAAGATACACAAAACTAAATCTTGTAGGCTTCTGTAATTAAATGACTGCACTGCATCCTAGATCAACACCTTTCCTATTGTTTCAGTCTCCAGTTGCCCTGTCAACACAACCCCTCTGCCTACATCAGGTACTTCTGCTATGACATTATTTCCAAGCTGCCACACCAGCAGTTTTGCAGAACTGTTAATCTCCACAGAGTTCAGTGGGCTGCAATATTTAGGAAATCCATCTTGACAGTAGGCCACATGAAAATATCACTGGTATCTCAGACTACAGTTAGATCTCCAGAAGTGGAAGTTCAGTGGAGTAGTTTGTTTCACCACTCTTAGTTCCCAAGGCAAGCCTTTTCACTAGCAACCCCCAAAAACACAGCTACATGCATAGCAGAGGTACATCCCTCCTGCAATTCTTTTCATCCTAAACAAAACTCACTTCTGAAAGATGAATCAACTTGCACAGCAGACAACGGTTGTGATGCTTGAGCTGCCTTATGGACTGTTAAGATCCAGCCTGATGGTACAGTCTTATCATTTCACAAGCACATCTTTAAATATTTCATCAGCAAAGGAAAAAAAAATAAATTGGGTTTGGGTTGGGGTTTTTTTTGGGGGGAGGTGTTCTTCTACATGGAAGAACCAACATTTTAACAAAAGAAGCCAGCAGGAAAAGGATGGTACTGAAATATGTGTATATGCCTGTATTTAAAAGAAAGCAAATGATAGGTTATCAGCTTGGATATGCCACGCTCCATCTGATCATTGCTAGATGTGAGCAATGAAAACAGAGTTAATGTCCCATAGTGAAAGCAGAAGTGACAGTAATGCCCAAGAATGGACTTTTACACAAAGAACTCACTGGAAAAGCTCAAATGTCAAGTGTAACAGAAGTTTACATTACTTCAGGTTTTTGACTTTTGCCCCCCATGCTTCCTTTTTTTTTCCATCCACACCAACACACACAGTAACACAATTTACAATCTGGTTTTAGCACAGCACTTCACTTTTAGTGATAAACTGTAGAGTGAATCAGCAGGATCCCCAGTGTGTGTGAAAAGTCCTCGAAGTCAGAGAAAATAATTGTTATTCTGTCACCTTCATGGGCAGCGTGTGCCTTGAGGATGGACAGATTGTAGCACAGACTAAATTCAATTGGACCTGACATTTGTTAATGCTACGTGCCTGAACTAGAAAGGGGGTAAGTTCCAAAATAATTTTTTAGCCTTTGCCTACTCCCTGCTGAAAGGGAATCGGTATTTAAAGCTTCAGTGGATCCCTGCAGCAAAGACCTTACTCAGTTTCCCCAGACATCTCACAGGTATTACCCAGACCCTCCCATCTGCCCTAATACATTGTGTTTCTTTACCAGATGCATCAACGTATTTAAAAAAAAAATGGAAATTGTAAACAACATGGTGGATCATAACACAGAAAACATATCTGGAGGCAAACATGTTTTTTAGAATTAAATAAGAAAGAAAAATAAAACAACTGGGATTCTCCATAAGCTGAATTATACCTGTGTACTACACACAACTGTGCAACTGTGGCTAGGTTGGTGGGCCTGCAGACTGCAAGAAATAGCAGAATTTAGTCCTTTGTGTATAAATTCCTATGACCTATTAGAAATCACGGGCCTGATTTTCAGAGATAGTGAGCCTGTCTCTTCAATTTACTTTACCTGGAGATGTGTGTGCTCTGTCAACTCTCTTGGAAATCAAAAACCAGTAACTTTACATTATATTAATGGTCAGATTCTCAGCCTACAAAGGAGCTACACTGATTTATATCAGCTGAGACTATGCCTCTCATGCTGTGTTTCTGGGTACTACAGACTCTCTGCTTACTCTAAAACACTTAAAAATAAGATAAAGAAAGATGGAGATAAGATAGATGAGGTAAATTAGACAATAAGAAAAAAAATGTTATTTGCAAGTTCTGTCTTGATGCAAGGCTTTATAAAGTTGGTGAAAAATAAAATAAAGCAAACCTGGGGTATTACTATATTATAAAGTATCTAGTTCTGGCAAGGACTTCTTTGCAAAGCTCAAAATGTAAATGTGCAGCATACGCAAATCATTCTTTCATTTTATAGACAAGAACTAACGTAAAAGGGCTGCCTTCCGACAGATTTCAGGACCTATGACTATGACATAACCATTAAGTCATTTGTTTATAATGGAACATAATATATAAAATCACTTTTTCTGAAAGATGACCATACTTATCATCGGGGGGGGGGGGGAAGGAATCACAAGGTTTGATAAATAAATTATCTCTAAATTATTTTACCTATCCTGAGATACATGGCACTAACGACATAATACTGAATTCAGTTTGGTATGCACATCTATCTAGGATGCCATTGAAGGACTTGAACCCTTGTTCTTATAAGTATGAACAGCCCTGAAGAGATCCATTCCCTGCTCCCAGGTGTAAGGAGTGGATGGGACTGGAAGCACCTCCCTTTCCAAGGAAAGGGAAAAGAAAAAGCATTGCTTTTGCTTACAGCTTCCCTATTAACTCAGGTATAATTAACTGAGTGATGCCACTGTCTTCACCACACAACCTGAGACTTTGGAAGGGATTGTTCGGTAGGCACCTAGGAGCATTTCTAGGCAATATTATTTGCTATCACGTATATGTCTGTGAAGAGCAGGGAGGTGCTGTTGATACTTGACACTTTGAGGACATGTGAGACTTGGACTGCCCGTCTGCAAGGAATGAGATGGGGATCTTCTGCCTTGTTCTACTCCAATCCTCACCACTCGGTACTCTGAAATGCACGACACACGTCCTGTCAAGATCACGAGGGCTGGCCACCGTTGTTAAATGAACGGCTGGAAAGTTCAGTGCTGGTATTTGCTGCTCTATATCACAGTACTGCTCCCACAGACTCCTTTTCATCCTCTCCTGAAGCTAGTGCTGCTGCCTTCCTCATTCACCTTTGGTAGGCTGCCACTGCCAACTCCTTCTTAATTCCTGGTTTCCAGCTGAGCCAAGCTGACCGGACACAAGCTGACTGCATGGCATTCAAACCCTTTGCACAGGACTCCTCAGTTCCTTGAACTAGACACACAGACAAGCAGATTGGCAGTGAACAGAATCAGCTAAATCAGCTATACTGTACCACATAATGTATCACTCGAGTTCATGATACTGAAATACCAGATTTTTGAAGGTCACTGTTCCTGTAAATCTTTGTAACATTCAGCCAATTTACGTGAGAAGAACGTTTTCCTGTCTCACAAAGCTTGGTTATCCATAGCAATTTTTTTTTTCCTTTGGAGTTACCTAGGTTATCAGTACTCAGTATTACTTTTTGGCCCATGAAGATTTGTCTCAGAACTTTATAGCGTGATGTGGAAACAATGAAGATTGCCTTTTGGATATCTACAGAGGTTTTCCAGTATCCCATAACAGGGTGACATGATTGAATGTTTGCAAGAGACTGTTAGAACATGCAATTTTAATGCAATGTACTTTGATCTCAAGCTGATGGTTTGGGAAACTCCCCACAGTATCACAAGGGGCACTATTCTGTACACAGGACAAAAGTCATTCCTTCATTTGTAAGAATTTTATAACCCCCTAAAAATAAGGCATTGAGTTCTGGAAATACGAAGTTTCACTTGTGTAAACTGGAATTTTTAATCCCAGTTCACATGATTGTTCTCGATTCTGAAAATGAGACAGACAGAGACACAAACTCCTGTCAAAGCTATGCCAGGAAAAGCTGTTTCTCCTGCACTTCAGAATATGTGTGCTTGTGTATTGGTGTAACATTTGTTTTCACTGGTCAGACACTCACTTACTCCACTAGATTGGTTCTGCACGGACACAGAGCAGCTGCATGTGGCAATGACACATGGAGCTCCTCTGTACAAAGAATGTTTTTAGACTGGGTATCTATATTTCACTGAATGGGAAAGAGAGGATGTAGAGTTTTATGTTTTCCCTCACTTTATATTCCTTATCAGCAGAATAAATCTCAGTTTGTCAAGTCTGTAGAACTCCTTCCCCTTAACTGTAAAGAAAGAGGATACAGAATTAGAATTCCACGTTCAACTAGCCAACTCTGAATTCTCCATCTTTTCCCTGCTAGACTTATTTCTCTCTCTCATCCATGAAGAGTGAATGAGAGTCCTCAACTTTCAGAGGTACCTACTCAACTTGCAGACACTCTATATTGCCCAGATCCTCTAGAAATGGATGCTGGCAGTTACAGATGTTAGTTTCCAGTGACCACTCTTCCTACTAGCTTCTAAAATTATCTTCAAATAGTATGAGTAACCCGTAACTAGACAGCAGAATCCTTTTACTTTTTCACAATACGGATCCAGTGCCTGATACATTCCACCACCGATATCTCTACAACACTTATTTAACACCTAGCTTCTAGCCATGTCTAATCTTTCTTCATTTCCCCATTTAATCTGATTTCACTCCCCTACAGTGCATGCTTACATTTAAACTGGCTGAATCAACTTGGCTAATTTCTATTGGGTACCACCTATCTAATTTACCTCACACAGCCATAAAATGAAATGATTCTGTATTTTAACGACATAAACAAAAACAAAGCAAAAAAAAAAAAAAGATCCACAAGCATTAAAATATATTTTCAGTTCAGTTCCTGCAGTGTTCTATAAACAGAAAGGTGTTTTTTTCACATGCTATATGACATTATAAAATGACTTGTTAAAGGGTTTAACAATTTTGTTTCCATGTTAAAGACTTTAGAACTAAATTCATCCAAGAAATGACTTAACTCTTTTTAGGTCTGCAAAGCTAGCAATTTTAACAACTTGAATCTACAGACTTGAGAAGATATCTATTCTCAGCATGGCTATACATATAGCCATGTGAGTCTTACCAGTTGGTCTTTAGTGCTGTTTTGGTTGATGATTCATTTATTCTGTAGGTAGAAATAAGTATAGCTAATGAGATCACAGAAACCTTCTGACAGCTTTGATGTGAATACAATCCCTATATTAAGAGCAGTGTGTGGAGGAGTAAAGGGGGGGATGTTCTCACTTGTTATTCGAAATAAGTTTGGTGGATCTCAGCACCATGCATAGCAGACTGATGTTCAGAAAAATCACTGTCAACAGTCAAACTAAAACTGGCACCATTCTTGGCAATAGTAGCAAAAATTAACGATTAAATGGGCACAGAGAGACCAGAACAGGCCTGTGATGCATTTGCTGCAGGGAAAGTGTCCTGAGAAACTTGATGTCGACCCCATCTATGCAATAAAACTGTGGTCAAGGCTACATTTTTAATTACAAATCCTTTTAGTTTTTAAGATGTATGGAGTAAATTTTCAGATGGTTTTAATCTGTGATGCTCTATTTACTTCAGGAAAGCTATGCTAATTTTCAGAAGATTTTCAAAACTTCTCATGACATTCCTTAAAAAATATTTGTAGTTGTCTACCACCTTAACTTTTTATTTGCTATGCCAGTTGTATGGTGTTTTTCCCTCAAAGCAGGCAATAGAAAGGATCCCACTAAGCAAACTGAAATGGAAAGGGGTACTGAATTTTTCTTGGGTCACCTGCAGTGGGATTTATTTCACCTGAATTTAGCTATCTAAAAGTCAGACAGCTGGTCTAGACTACATACCTAGGCAGCCTTTACATTTACTTGGCAAGCACGGGTACCTCTCCAGAGGGCCATTAAATTCATTGTCCTGGTTTTGGCTGGGATAGAGTTAATTTTCTTCCAAGTAGCTGGTACGGCGCCGCGTTTTGGATTTAGTGTGAGATAATGCTGATAACACACCCATGTTTTAGTTGTTGCTGAGCAGTGCTTATCCCAAGTCAAGGATTTTTCAGTTTCCCATGCTCTGCCAGTGAGGGGGTGCACAAGAAGCTGGGAGGGAGCATGGCCAGGACAGCTGACCCCAACTAGCCAGAGGACTATTCCATACCATAGGATGTCATGCCCAGTATAGAAACTGGGGGGGGGGTGTTGGATGGGAGGGGTCAATCACTGCTCAGGAATCAGTCAGTGGGTAGTGAGCAATTGCACTGTGCATCACTTGTCTTTTCTTGGGTTTTATTTCTCTCTCTCTTTTTGCTATATGCATCTTCATTAAAATTATTATTATTATATTTTTTGTTATTTTTGTTACTGTTATTATTCCTTTTTACTTTCTTTCAGTTATTAAACTGTTCTCATCTCAACCTGCAAGTTTGACTTTTTTCCCAACTCTCCTCCCCATCCACTGAGTGGCTGCGTGGTGCTCAGCTGCTGGCTGGGGTTAAACCAGGCATCCACCTAAGCCTGAGAGTGCCCAGGCAGCAAATCTCTGATGGTGTGGCCACTGCTGAGCAATACACGTGTCTGCGGAAAGAACTGTGAAGCTAACATCACAGGACTGCTCAGGAGTCCCACTGCAACTCCAGGCTGAGCCCCATCGCTTAGCAGGAAACAGAGGAACCCTCAGAAGCTGTTACCCTCCTCCACCTATGAACTTCTCTGCTAATGCTAGTTTTCTGAGGTATGCAATATACATCTTGCAGCTCTCAGACTTACGAAAATTTTGGCATTGTAGGTCACAGGATCAGAAAACTTGTGATCTCTGCTATAGAATGAGTTACATTTTTGAAAACATGTTTTATGTTATCACTATCTTTAGCTGCAAAATAACAGAGCAGCACTACAGCTGCATAGAAGATCCTCCTTAGGTCTGAGGTCAAAGGCGGCTAAAGGTAGAAAAAGATCTTACACAGTTTTATGCGCCGCACTCTTCAGAAAAAACCCAGTAACAACATGAAAATTTTAATGTGCTGCAAACCTTTTGTAAATCAAATAGCATTAAAGCAATGTTCATTCTCAAAGCTGATCACTTTTCCATCTTTCTACCGAGCAGCACTGGGGAAAGGGGAGAAATTATTTTTTCTTGTGTGCAGAATCTAGGAGTTTCTAAACTCATCATTCATTTTTCTTTATCTGTACACAGCAATAATAAGTCAAAAATACTTTACATCAGCACCATGAAGCCGGGAGGAAGAAACCTTCTAAGCTCTCTCTGGAATGACAGAAATGGGAATAGGACTGAAGACACCTTGGGCAAATGAAACAGAGAGACTGAGCAGCCCCAGACAAGATGCTTCTACACTTGTCTTCCCCTTCCTTACATTTGGATGCACTTTGACAGCATAACATCTAAAAGCCATTACCACAGTCTGCACCATGACAAAACTTGCAGTTTTGTTCTCTTCCTCTCATGCTTTGGCTTTTCCTTTAGAACACCCTGACTCCATATTATTCTAAATATAGGAAGCTTTCACTGTCAATGAATTGCATAAAAATTCAGTGAAACTTGATTAAACTTTGCCTGGATAGCTCTGACCTACATTTATGATTAAAAAAAAAGGCAAAACCCACGGTTTTAGGGAAGTGTAATGGTCTTAAAACTTGCATTCATGTGACTTGCAAAGCTGTAAAAGCATTTAGGAAGTACAGGTTTTTTACCAAGTGAAATGTATGGGTTCCATAAAGCCAACCCTTAATTTACATTGAAGTGAAAGTCTACTGGAAGGAAGTGGGCTGCTAATTCAGCAAAATCTCTTTCAACAACGAATTAACATGCCTCTGGTCAAATCTTACTCTTCATTTTTCCTACTTCTCCCAGTTTAGCTCAAGCTGACTGTGCTTTAACCAGTCTGAAAAATATCAAAGAATTCAGTGAAACAAGCTATGAGTAGTAGAATTGCCTCCTTGCCCTGCCTCCACCTCTAGCATTTCATGGATTAATGAGGCTAAACGGCAGAGGACAAGCAATGCTGCAAGGCTGTTCCTTGCAAATCAGCAGACCTGGTTTGATTGGTCACAACCTGAAGACAGCGCTGCAAGGGTCTTCCCCTAAAAAGAAACAAACGAAAAATACAAATGGAACGATTCGTTGAGCTCTCTGTGAATCTGACAACAAATACACCAGTTAGTGGTACATACCATTTTGAATCAAATCCCATTTTCAAAAACATCAAAGCATTTACTCTGAGCCTAGCAATCGTTCTTCTTACAAACTGAAATCAAGTTTTAGCTGTTGGAAGTTAGTAAGCTTTAGGTACAGACATTCCCACAAATTAACGTCTCCTCGTGTAAAAAATATAATAATTCAAAGAGCAGAAGAACTAACAAACAAAAAGCACCCTATCCCAATCACAAGCAAATAAGAATACGGAGAAGGTGTTAACAAGCCAGGGTTATTTCTTCTAAACATGCATTTAGAATCAATACCAAAAGAGAAAAGATTTTCTTCACGGACAGAAGAGTTTTACAAACTGCAGACTCCACCTGACCTGGCGAAGTGCCTGCACATCAAGAGCTGAACTAAGTCCATACACCCTCTCCACAAATCACATACCTCTGGTGTGAAGGACAGGTGACAAGGAGAACAAGGATCTGGATGCTATATCATCAAATGTGAGTGAATACCGTGCTGCATTTGACAAAACCACAGTTAAGTGACTTTCCCTCATTCTCTTCCCCTTGCTATTTTGCTTTTTTATTGTTTAGTTATATAAAGTATGCACTTTACTAGATCTATAGCCTTGTATAATTGCTGGAATAATCTCCTGAGTGATCTTCCCAGTCATATTGGCAGTAATCCAGAGAAAACACTGTAGTAAACATTATGGGTTTAACTTCTCTATTTATTTTTACAAACCTGTTTACAAAGCTAAACTACATACGGCCCAAATCTGTAAGGCTACAAGAATCTGAGAATTTCCTTTTAATGCAATTGCTAAAGAATCATAGACTCATCTAATGCGATCAACTATTGCTAATACAGAATCCTAATCATACTGTGTCAGAAGTAACTCTTTTTTGCCAAGGAATAGAAAGAACCAGAATAATAGTAATACTAAACTATAATACAGCACTGTATTTTGATAGTATCAGGAAATAAAAAATTATATTCTTAGGGTTTCTCAAGTAATCTGGTGACAGATAGCTTAGACATAAAAAGCATGGTGGATTAAAATCTTACATCTAGAATCAGGACGAAGAGGTTAGTGGATAATAAAATATTTCTATAGAGTTCAGTATTTTTGCAGATATACAGAACTCACCGAATTTAATTCAGCAATTTGTTATTTTGTTATTCAGTTTATTGTTGTTATCTGTCTACTAAAAAACCTGTAATTTTAATGATGCTGATTCCCGTAATGCTAAAATTTATCATAAAACCTGATCTGAATGGATGGGTGAGTTATACTGGAATATCAACAAACCATATAGACAGATTTGATTTTGAAAGGAAAGTATTGACAAGCTTATCTATCGTGGAGTCATCAAATTCCCCAAATTAAGGCAGTCTGCACAGTTTATACAAAAATTAAAAATTACAAAAATCTACGTCAGCAACTGGCACTAATTCTGATGCCAGCTACGGTAACAAATTGTTCCCATAGTGCAGGTGCGGATGAGAACTGCATCACGCTAGCTTTGTACAAATACAGATGAACTGGATGGTGGATGCTGAGGAACAAGAACACAACATCATGGCAGACAAACAGCAAGAGGCTACTGACCTAGAGAAGGGCTGATCTCTGTACACCACCAATTTGCATGCAACAGAAAACTCTTACAGGTACCATGAAAAGAAAAGCTGTAAAGAGAGCTTGTAAAAAAGTCAGCTCTGAAAACATTTGTGAGGAACCCACTGCAAGCATAAAGGTTGGTCTGGGAGAAGAAAATCCCAAGAATCAACTTCATGCTAATAAAAAAAGGTATATTTTCAAAACTAGGGAATTATAATTGGTAAGGCAGGGGTAAATATTTTCAAGCACAGACAAGCTGACGTTTAACAGAGAGACAGAATACAGTAACTGAATTCCAAATAAAGGCTAGTATGGCAAATAATTTGTCCAGCATTATTATCACATGCATTCTTCAAAATATTTTTTTTTTCTGGAAATCTCTGCATACCACAATCATGAACAGAAACATTCTCATATTTCTTTGTATCAATGCATGTGCTATACATCAATTAATATGTATATTTCTAAAATTAATTAAAATAAAGAAGTACATAAGTTTATAGGTCAATAAGTGCCAGATTGGCAAATATGGTAATTGAAAATCTGTATTTCTCCATGTACAGAATAGTTAATGGTCATGCTAACTTCTGCTATACTTTCTTCTGCCTACGTGTCTTAACACTTACCCGGTTGCATCAACAACATGACTTTATTTCCATTCCTACCTTCTGAACATACTCCTAAACGCTAAGTGCATGCCAGTTGTACTTAGAGAGAACTTGTTCATAAAAATAACTTTTGCCATATGAACATCTATCATTCAGAACCTGGAGTGATCACCACCGCCTTTTCTTAAAAAAAAAAAAAAAAAATTACTTTTCACAATTGTTTATATGAAATGTAAAGAATAATCTAGATGCAAAAAGATAAGCCTCTGATTACTGGGTAGTTCAAACAACAATTTGTTAACACAGAACATTCTTAAACATATGATCATTTAAAATATACATTCCCAGAAATACATTTTATTTATCTGTAGCACTATCCATATATGAAAATAGAGGAACTGAACTCCTGAAATTCTTAGTGCCTTAGCTTCTATTGACTTTGAATTTGCAGGAAATAAAGAGTGCTGGAAATCAGGTCAATGGCTCAAAAGCATAACCTCCCAAAACTAACATACCCTCCTAGAAGCAACCATTGGCCCAAGCTAGGAAGTTCTTTCGCTACTTCACTCACAAGCCCTTCTATTCCCTGATCCAAACTGAATCCTTTTTTACAGATAAAGAAATACATGAGCCTACTGAGGTTTTACTGACCCAACAGGCTCTAAATAATATCCCTGATGATTTCTTGGCATTTGGTATCACTCGTGACCTTTGTTTTCTAAGAAGGATTATTATTACCTCCTTGCACTGTACATTTCCCTACAGGATATCACCAGCCATATGTCAGCCTTGCTCCCATATACAGCTCAAACAATTCCTCACATACTTCTAGTGTTCACTGAAAATTATGTACTATTTACTTCTGTAGTAATATCTAGGTTTTTTTCAATTAAATGTAGAGTTCCAACATACAGTTAACACACTCTAATGTATAAAATACAGAGACTTGCTGGTATCAGTAATTTAAGTGTGCTTAATTTTAGATAAATCACACATATTAAGCCAGATATGTGAATCGAGACAGTAAAAGATAATATTTTTAAAGACCTTTCTAGCATTGCAACTAATTATTTGGTTATATACCATTTTGGGTGATGTTCCTGTGATAATGCACTTAACCATGAACCTTTGATCTTCACTTGTCCCCTGCACTTTGCTCATTAATTCATCTTCACAGCCTATTCTCTCTCATAAGCCACTACAGAGCCTCATATTCTTTCTTTTCAGTAATCCTTACCCTCTGTCCCATGATGTGGGAAACATTCACTCCTCAATCTCTTAAGTTTTGATACCTTATAATTTTACAGAGTTGGAAATATGAAGCTTTAAGGAAAAAAAGGAGAGAAGAAATAAAAAAGACAGACAAAAGAAAAAAAGTTATCCATTTCAAGTGGTTTATCAAGGATCTAAAATGCCAAAACATCTATATGCAGATAGATAAGAGAAACAATAGTCATAAGACTATTTTACTACTTGATGTGTCGCATTCCAAGATGGGGTCTAGCATCATATCTACGCTGAATCACAGGGCTAATATTTTTCTTGTTTTTTTGAAAGTGTGGTGAGAGAGTTGTAAATGGGGTGTTATTAAGAACTGCAAAAGTTCTTAACTTATATCAGTGTATTCAGTAGCTTTAACAGTACTGAGCAACGTTATTTGTTTCCTGCCAAATGCAAACTTGAAAGCATTTTTCCATAATAACAGCATCCTATCATTCCACAGAGAATTTAAACTGTAGATTTCCAGTGCAATGTATGATCAGCAACGTAATGATGTAGCTTCATGTGGAAACTACCTGTGGTGGCAGCAGGAATGGGGAAGAGAAACTCATTTGACTCACAAAGTTGTTTGCTTAGAGAGAAAGGCAATATAGTCCACACCTTGACTCAGAAGCAGAGTTGTCCATAAACTTCCTATCCCTCAAAGAAGGCACAATACTCAGACATTTATGCTAAATATTTCAAAGAGACTGTGGGAAATGAGACAAATGGTTCTCATGTATTTCAACTGGAACTGTGCTCAAATTTCCCCTCGTGAAAATTTCCTCTTTGAGCACACATTAAAAATAAAACCAGGGTTATATAGATGGATGAAAAGTACTGATGCTTACAAAATTTCTGTCACTAATAATTTTCTTCCAAAAGAATTAATCTTAGTATTTATAAGACATCCTTTATTCCAACATATTTTTACATATTGAGAAGCATTTCTGCCCTCTTCTAGACACGATTCTTATAGCTACCTTTTAAATTTGTTATGAATTTCATAATTCAAATACCCTGGAACACTATCAGAATTCCTCGGCTTTCATGTTTCATTACAATTCAAATACAGGCCAAGTTTTCTAGAGATTTTCAAACCATATTGAGAAACATGGATTCAGTGGCAAATGACATCTCTGAGAAGGAAGAAAACTGATGCGGAAATGCTTAAACCATAAATATATGATGTCTTGTGACCAAGGTAAGATATTACAGTTCTGGTAACACTTCTACTTGCTTGGATCAAGCACTTTGAAGTGTTACTAAGAAAGTGAAAGTTCAAGAGAACATAATCACAGAATCACAGAATTATCTAGGTTGGAAAAGACCTTGAAGATCATCCAGTCCAACCATTGACCTCACACTGACAGTTCCCAACTACACCAGATCCCTCAGCGCTGGGTCAACCCGACTCTTAAACACCTCCAGGGATGGGGACTCCACCACCTCCCTGGGCAGCCCATTCCAATGCCTGACTACCCATTCTGTAAAGAAATGCTTCCTAATATCCACTCTAAACCTTCCCTGGCGCAACTTGAGGCCATTCCCTCTTGTCCTATCACTCATTACTTGGTTGAAGAGACTCATCCCCAGTTCCCTCCTTTCAGGTAGTTGTAGAGGGCCATGAGGTCTCCCCTCAGCCTCCTCTTCTCCAGACTAAACCCCCCCAGTTCCCTCAGCCGCTCCCCATCAGACCTGTGCTCCAGACCCTGCACCAGCTCCGTTGCCCTTCTCTGGACAGGCTCAAGTCATTCAATGGCCTTTTTGGAGTGAGGGGCCCAAAACTGAACCCAGTCATCGAGGGGCGGCCTCACCAGTGCCAAGTACAGGGGCAAGATCCCTTCCCTGTCCCTGCTGGCCACGCTATTGCTGATACAAGCCAGGATGCCATTGGCCTTCTTGGCCACCTGGGCACACTGCTGGCTCCTGTTCAGCCGGATGTCAATCAACCCCCCCAGGTCCCTCTCTGACTGACAGCTCTCCAGCCACTCCTCCCCAAGCCTGTAGCGCTGCTGGGGGTTGTTGTGGCTAATCTTGTGAACATTTCAGTGAAATGTGCTAGTAAAAGCAGTGAGCTAGTCCTCAATTAGAAAGCACCTCCATCTTTGTGCGGCTGAACAGTAAGAAGCAGTTGTCATCAGTTACTGGCTGCAAGAGTTCGTATTATCTGCCAAACTACCTTTACCTGATGACAGTAGGTCAGTTCCTTGAGGACTCACTCCGAGCACTTACAGCCAGTTCTTCATCATTCACCTAAGGTCACATGAAAACTGCTTAAACCAAAAGGATTTCAAATATTTTTAAATATATTTGCTCTAGCTTTTTGGTTTTGGCATTTGGACTTCTGTCCTTTGCTTTTTTGCCCTCCCCCATTAGTCTCACAGTAATTAGTCTCTCACAGCTTCTAAGTCTGAGAAGTTAGAGTACCAATATTGAAGTTTTTAACATTTCTCACCTAAGAAAAGAAGATTTTGCTAAAACAGTCTTTTAAATTTCATTGGTCAGTTAGAAAACCTTTCGCAGGAAGGACAGTTTTATAGGAAGGTCAGGATATACGCATTTATGATTGCAACACCACCATTTCAAAAATTTTTCGAACACCAGTCTTTAAAGCATAGTACATTCATGATCAGTCTGATCCATCTGGGGCATGTTAAAGCCTACATAGCTACAATATTTTTTCATTATTTTATTACAGTGGATGTTGAGGATTATACTACCTGGATTACAAAGTCATTAAGTATTGAGCCATTATTTTCAAGTGATGTTTTGTACTTAAAGCCTGCAGAAGCTGTAAGCATAGTATCTGCTTTTCTCACAGTGCATTGGTTCTCATCCTGCCCCTTGGGAAAAGCTCCAAGGAAATTTTGCTGATGCAGATGACAAAGTCTGAGAGGACACAGGTTCAACGGGTTCAATTCATTATCCAAACTGAGTATGAAATTTTGAAAATAAATGCTACTGACATATGATCTGTTGGTGGTTCATAACAAGCGTTATTTGGAATGTTTGCCTTCTCTCAAAAAAAAGGTTAGTTGTCCAGACTTTGAGATGTAATGCAGAATTTGACCCATAAGAGCAAAATGCCTAAGGCACATCTATTTATCTTCTTAGGTGATGGAAGAGAAAGATATAGCTCAGCCTAAGGGCTTTCTGAGGCTCCATTGAAAACAAATTATAGATGTGTCGACTCTTTCAGAAGAGAACTGAATTTTACATAAGTCCCTTCCTGTTTAAAAGATATCACAACTTTCAAACCTTCCATTTCCCCAAGTTACACCAGCTGAAGAAGATAAGGTTATTTTTTGTTGTTAAGATTTTTATGAAGGGATGTGGTTAAAAATCCTTACTACTAAAGTATGGGTAATGCACCTGAACATTTTTTGCATTAAAAACTGTTTATGAAAACTCCTATTTTTGTTTCCTTTACAACAGAACTTGTCTAAACAATATGATGTTATTTAAAGTTAAACCACCCATGAAAAAAATGACAACACCGTAACAAGTGTATTTATTGCACACTACTCTAATTGCTAGAGTTTTGTCCAATTTATGTCCAATATTAAACAACAAGGTTTTGTTGATCCTGAAAAACCTGCAAACCTACCATTTGAGCTGAAGGGGGAAAAATAGTTTAACTGATGTAATACATCCCTGCATCACCATGACAAGCTGTGGTGTTGACAGCAGGTGACCACCAAAGCTGCTCTATCACACCCCTCCTCAGCTGGATGGGGGAGGAAAAGTATAATGAAAGGCTCGTGGGTGGAGATAAAGGACAGGGAGAGATCGCTCACCAATTACCATCACTGGCAAAACACTCAACTTGGGGAAAATTAATTTAATTTATTACCAATTAAATCAGAGCCTGCCTCACCATGGTCTTCACCATGGGCTCCAGCGCCTGGAGCAGCTCCTCCTGCTCCTTCTCTATTGACCTCGGTGTCTGGAGAGTTCTTTCACACATTCTCACTCCTCTCTCCTGCATGTGTTGTGCAAGGTGGTTTTTTTCCCCCCTTCTTAAATATGTTATCACAGAAGCGCTACCACCATTGCTGATGGATTCGGCCTTGACCACTGGTGGGTCTGTCTCGGAGCCGGCTGGCATTGGTTCTGTCGGACACGGGGGAAGCTTCTAGCAGCTTCTGGAAGCTTCTCACAGAAACCACTCCTGCAACCCCCCCACTACAAAAACCTTGCCATGCAAACCCAATACACAAGCCTGGGAATTTCTCATATTATTCAGAAGATAATAGTATGAGTACTTAGATGATATAAACACCATATATGCCATTTGTGCTTCCTCAAGCAATGTAGAAAGGATACATTTCAAGCAGACGTTTATGGAATGTTAATGTTAATTCATTCACGCAACAATTCTCTTCTGCACTATAACAAAGCAATCCTAAAATGTATTCTTAAAAATCTTTCTTGAAGTCTAAGCCTGACAATGGTACTATCTGTACCCAGATATACAATTTGAGGAATTTTATATATTAGACAAAAAAAATCCTGATATGACCTGTCAGGGAAGAGCATGCAAATAAAACTCCTGAAGCTGTAAGACATATATAAATAAATGAGCAGAATTCCACCCAGCAGGTGGTACACAGATTGGTGACAGGAATTCTCAAAGACGAGTGGCAGTAATAGGATAAATACCTATAGTACAAAGTTAGTTTAAACACTTTTTTCCTAAGGGAAAGAGAAACAACGACTAAATATCAAAGCAGACAAGTCTACATCCATCATGTTTTCACATTTATTAGATTTAGAAATTAATTTAGAATTTCTATCTTTCTTCAATTTTCCTCTAAATTAATACTAAACAATACAAATTTATTCAAATTTAACTCACCACCATCTTTGAAAGTTCTCCAATTGTACTGCATCAACACACCAAAAGCTTCCATAAAACACTTCTCAGCAGTCTCCAAAACATGACATTCATCATTGTCCATTAATTTCTCATAGTGTTATCATAGAATATAGTAACATTCTACTATAAGGCATAATAAAAACTACTCTTCAGTAAAATGATTTTCTATACATTTGAAAAGTACCAAAAAGAAAACAAATTATTCTTTAGAAGCAAATAATGTTCTTCTGTGATTTATACATATTGCTTCTCTTTGAGGGGAAAAAAAACAATTGAAAAAACCCTGCTGTTCTTATAATATCATTATTTCTATTTTTGTCCGTTTTTAACCTGGAAAGCTTTTGTTAGGACCAGAATGGTTGTGGAACTCACAACCTAAAATAATTCTCAATTAATAGCATACTCACACGTAGAAAAAAATCTCAGAAAACTCTAATACGAGCAAAAACGTAATTAGAACTGATTCACCACCAAAAGGTTTGAAAATCCATTTAATTATTTGAAAAGTGAG
The DNA here is from genome assembly GCF_031877795.1 of Strix aluco. Classification (NCBI taxonomy): domain Eukaryota; kingdom Metazoa; phylum Chordata; class Aves; order Strigiformes; family Strigidae; genus Strix; species Strix aluco. The sequence goes on from NC_133961.1 coordinate 2,492,778, forward strand.
CATTTCAAATGTAGTGCTGGTAGCCATCAGAATTCACTTTTCACAACCACGACTGTACAAAGATGTAAAGAAGTGAAAAATCAGACCGACGGCACTGGAAAGTCTTCTGTACCGTAAATTTCTCTCATGACTCAGTATTCCTCTGCACAAATACAAAATAGACTGTGCTCACATCAACACACTCTGATGTTCTAATAAAAGGCTCCATGCTTGCTGTCCCCCACATCCTTGGACTGCATGCAGACTTTTCTGAATGTTAATGAATAATACTTACACGTCCTAGATAATATAATCAACTTAAGAATAAAATGTGATCTATCGCTTTGAGTATGTTTAAAGATAGTTGCTGTGATTCTGTTACTTCACATAATTTACAAACTCTGGTAGAGTGCCCTGTCTGCTACAGGGATGCCTGAGCTATTACTATCCTGACATACTATATTTAGGAGTATATTTCTGATATTAACAGGAAAAAAAGGAAGGAGGCTGTGCCTTTTAAAATTCACTCTATGTTGCTGCATGTTCTCTCTCTTCAGTTTAGAGCTCAACAACATCCATCCTTGGCTTCATTTATGAAGCTGAAAAGTCAGAAAGAAGAAGAGAGCATACAAGGTTTTTCCAAAAGCTTTCTTCATTATTGATGCAACTGGCATCCAGATCCAGAATAAGCTTTAAGCACAAACAAACATGACTACAAGACTGACACAGATGAGTCCCAAGAAATCCATTCCCTATAATTTACTTCTGCTACCAATGGAGAGCCTACAGTTACCAATTTAAAAGTCAGTTTGAGATCTGTCCTAAAAATTGATCACCAATCAACCCTTTAAACGCTTTTTTTCTTATACAACCACACGTGGTTCTATGACAAGGGACAGATAAACAGCCAAAAATAAAGTTTGGAAAAAAGATAACGGCAGCAGACCTTAGTAGACACACAATATTAATGAACGAAAGAATGGAAGGAAAGTGATTTTCAGTTTACCTGTCTTCAGTAACCCATGGTAAAATTAATTATCCTTCATGCCAAAGTGTGCAGGATTTATTTTCTCAAACGGTTTGCCGTATCTTAGGATATTTCCATATTAACAATCTCCACAGCACATTCCTTTTTTCTGGCAACCTGTGTGTTGGGGGGAGAAAAAAAAAAAACATTTTATGGTGTGGTGTGTCTCGTGCTGACAGAGCAAGAGATTATAATGTGCTTTACAATGAGTATATTTAGAAATTTGATGATTAATTATGAAATAAAAATGCTTCTGAAGTATAAGTACTTAAAATTTCTTAGGCAGACCATATAAACCATACAATTTATAAATATAGAAAAGAGAATTCATCTGATTTTGCTGTTATATTCTGTTTTGCTTACCCTTATCAACCATAATATTAACAATAAGATGGAACTTGTTCTTGAGACACCACAGGGTGGGTGGTGTATACCACAGCCATTATCCCACTTACCAGACAAAATATCTGCATACTGTAGTGTCAATCCAGATCATTATCATCCTTTTCTGAACGGCGTACGCTGAAATGCAGCTAGTTACTTTGTTGTGTGTTAGGGTTTTTTTTCAACGTTTATAGCATTTTATAACATTTGGCAGGAACATTCAACAATGCCAAATGTACAATGCTAGGGAGCACCTCTGGACTTGGGTATTCTTGGTGCTGAAACTGCCTCTGACACTACAGAGTTACTTCCTGACATGAATTAAAAGCCAACTATCCCCATGACATACATAAATCTTCCCTACTAACTGCAGATTTAAACAATTTAATTTTTTTTATCCCCTAGGACAACCCTTTCATCAGCCTGCTTCTATTGTGGTTCTATATATGTGTAACAGCCATTAATGGCTACTTACATGTTTTATTCATCTGAAATACTTCATGTTATTCCACTGAAAAACACTAAAATTCTAAGGCAGGTGCGTACTACGTTAACGTATGTTAGTTTTGGACATGGTGCAGCTGTTCAAATACCTGGAAATGTAACTTCTCTTTTGAAGGAAAAAACACCTGATAGTAAATACATGCCTAATTGTTGATACCTAATTAATCAAAATATCACAGCTGTATGGTATCTGACAAGTTCATGCAAGAACCCAAATACTTCTATAGAAAATATGATTAGTATAAGTCACTTAAATTCCAGAAAGCTCATTTCTTCTATGCTTGAACGAAAACTCAGGGATAAAAATGTGGTAACATTCCTTTGTAACTAATACTGAGCTTACCTTGAGATATTGTAATATTTGCAGTTTCTCTTTGAATTTCAGAAACTACAACAGTGCACATCACTAGCCATTGTGCATCATATCTCATCAGTTATATATAATAATTCTGAATAAATGAAAATCATGTACCTAGTTAATATGCAGTATGGAAATACAAGGAATATTTTGATCACATCCATCATGTTTTCTCTAAACAGTGATTTTCTACACCAAAGTTATATTATCACCTGCTTTTATTAGCTTGTGATCCAGTGGATTTATTAATTAACTGTAATTAAATTATTTTATTCTACTATTCTATTAGTCTACTATTCTATTGTCAGCTTCTTGTCTCTGCTGGCTTTTTCTATGTATAGAAAAAAATAGCTTCAGGATCTAGAAAAGCAATAAATCATTATCTAAAATTTAACTGGATGGATCTAATAGTTTCTTACCATCAGTAAGAATTTCCATTTGGATACAGATATTAAAAATAAATACATTCTTCAACAAATGTATAGAATATAAAAATAGAAACATATTTAATCTTATAGAAAATATATTAATATCTAGGGAATAGAATATAAAAGATTGCTATTCTTTAAAGCATGGAAAAAACCTTTATACATACACCTACACAACTGATATATTATTCATCTTCTATAACAAATGAGAATAATCAGGGGACAAAAATAGACACAAGAGACAAAAATGCATCAGACACATTCACAGTCACAGATTATACCACAGTTTAACTTACTATTATATAAGAGAAATCTACAGAGACTACGGCTCTTTTAAAACTTAATCACCAGGATCATTCCAAGAACTTCCTTGTAGAAAGTGATTTTACTCCTGTGCTGCACGAAGATAAGAATTTGGCCTAATGTCACCATTAAAACTATGAGAGCCGCTCTGCCAAAGGAAGAACAGGAGGTAGTTTCATCTTATAATAATGCGTTACTAAATTTTAAATGAAGCTCAAACAGTTTACTGCCATCAGTATTTTATCCTTCACAAGGATGTTATGAACTACCTCTGGCAGCAGTACAGGAATGGATCAGACGGCATCCCAGTCTCCAAACTAGATCACATATTTCCCCTCTTTGCACAAAGATAGTGAACGTCCTTCTATAATTAGAGAAATACCTGCCACTTGCTATTAAAAGTGTTAAGGCATAGCTTCAGTGAAAAACTTTCTTAATCTCTCCTCTCTAATTGCAATTGAGGAACTGCCTGGAGTATAAATACAATTACATATATGATTAATTACTAAACAATTTTCATTCTAGATTTGGGAATCACTGACATAATCTTTGAGGTCGGAAGGAACTTGTGAAGACTATCTAATCCAACCTCCCTTGTTTGACCACCCAAACGGTAAAAGCTTTCTCCTTAGATTTAAATGGAATTTTCTGTATTCCAATTTGTGCTTATTGCCTCTTGTCTTCCCTGAAACCAGGTTTCAAAGACATCTACAATATTTTGAGGAAGTGTTATTAAAGTGAGCATTTAGTTTGCTTGTTTCTCATGCTCCCCCTAATGTCAGGGAATCCTATTTCCTTCTCATGTTCCTATAACTGAAGAAAAGATTGGCCTTTCATCCACCAGCAGCGCAGTATTTTCTTCTTAAAACACCTACCACATTCTACTGCATTTCAACAATCTGTTGGTGACTCAAAACTTTAAATTCATTTTTTGACCCTTCAATTTCAAATTCAGATTGGGCTCTGCTTTCTGATAGTTTGACAGGACATATCACTCCTTTCTATTTTCTGCTTTACAAATGTTATGTCTCAATCTTTCTGTTGTTTCTACAGTAAAGACTACATGATTAGCAAGGACAAACGCCCTCATCCATTGCCACGTTGTATTTCAATAAAACCTTATTTTCACAGTCCTGATCATCCCCCACAGAAATAACAAGGTCAAATTATTTCACATTACAAATGTTTATAAACAAATTAGAAAAAAATTCATGGTATTATTGTTCCCTCATGAGTGGTGACTAAGACTGAATTATTTGGATTTTCCTTCCCTTTGCACAACGCCATGCATGTCTCTTTACCTTTGAAACAAATGTATTCTGCAATCTCATTTAGTTACCCAAAATTTCCTAAACGACATAAATTTTCAGCACCTCTGCAGGGCAATTTCCTTAGTTTATGATGCCTCTATGCTGAAAAGAACTGGAGTCCTAAATAGACTAGGTCAAAGTAACACATTGGAGAAGTCTTCGTTGGATTTATACTTGTTTTTTTTTATGGAAATCACTCCATTGTTCCTACTAAGTCAATAAATCATGCAACTGGTTGGCATAGTCACAGTTGTAGAACGTGGCATAAAATGTGCACATATATTCCTCTTACTTATCGCCTGGGGAAAAAACATTTAATGTTTTGAATGAAAGATTTTAAATCTTTCCTGTACTGTAATTCTGAGTACTTCTAGTACACTCATTGAAGTAAACTCATTCAGCACTCAAGATTTTTTCAAATATTTTAAATTATTTTTTTCTTTCTTAAAAAACATTCATGTATTCACACAAAGAAATGCTTTGCACGCATGAACCACTATGTAGCTTTTAGAGATATAGTTCCCAGCCATGTAAAACTGATTAATTAAAGACAGCTCAATAAACCATTTCTTTACCATGGCGTAGGATATCGGCCAAACATTAGGCGCTTTTTTCCAAAGATGCTTTCTTATTCTGTCATTGCTTTAAAGTACGCAATTTCTTTTGAGGGGACGAGGGGGTAGTTCTCCATTCTCAGTGATAATTTAATTTCCCTCTTGTATAAAATCTTGGCTACAACTCCATTGCTAACAAGATAAAAACGATAGTTAACTTTCAATTAACTTTTCAATTCATTCTCGTATCTGGTATTTGGTGGAGTCATTAACACCTGTGCAGAATGAATGTTATCCAAGTGTACACTGCGAGCAAACCAGAATAGGAACATTTTATACCTATCTTACATAGGTGTAAAAGATCACATATGTTGCAAGGCAGAGTGAAAGTTGCTATATTTAATTTTGGGGATATCGAATTGCAGCCTGGGATGCATTTGCTTCCGAAGGACAGCAGCAGGACAGCCTCCCCCTCATCCTTGTAGGAGGAGCCCCATGGTGGAAACAAATGGGACCAGCTGATTCAGAGTGCCCTCCCCAAGGCACAAAAGGTTTCCTCAGAGGAAATCCTTCTCACATCATGTTCAAATCTGTCCCTTCAGCTCCTAAATGTAACGCAAACAGCTTGAGATGCTATGGCTTTGAGGTAGACTAGGAAACAGGACAGTGCAGCAGAGCTTTTTACTGGCTGAAAAGCTTTCAAATGATGTTTCATATATTTATACAGTTTACACGAAATTGCAATGTAAAGACTACTGCTATTTTAAGCCTTTGTGTGAACATTGCTAACTTTAAGACTGCATTATATTGATTTAAGTCATTTTTAGCTGGCTTAAACTAAATCAAAATATGACACTTATTTTGAAATATGAATGTCTACGCTGGGGTTTACACTGAAAGAACTGAAGATATGAGTTGTTACTGGGTTTCAGTACAGATTTATATCTGGACCTAAGTCATCTTCGTATACTCTGTGACAGATGCTCTTCACTTAGGAAAGGCAATATAGATTAATTCCCTTACCACAAAGAGGGAAAGCAACTTCTGGACACAGTGAAAAGACATACATAATTATTATTTATATATGCAGAAACAGAAACTATTTTCCACACTGCGATCGACAAATTCAAATGATTTGATTTATCAAGACAGGACAATATTTAACTTTAATCAGAATTCATTAAAGTAAAGGTGGCTAAGCCAGAAAGATTTTATATTTATGCTGCTTAAAAAATAAGCTTCATATTTATTCATTAACAATTGAACAATCTAAGCCACATAATTTATTTGTATACAATTAGAATTCACAAAAATTTAAAACTCTTAGTCCATACCTAATTCATGTAGAAAAGAATTATCCTATTATCATAAATGTATGGATATGGATAAATGCTATTTAAGTAAGTAACATCCTACAGTCAGATTATCCTGAGTTTATAGGAATTGATATTATATTTTACAAATGTCTTGGAAATAGAATTTCAGGCTCATAGTAGGATGATGTTGTAAAAAGAATTGTATTATCTCTCCCTTTAGAGCAATGTGTGCTCAGAATTAAAGACAAGCTGAAACACATTCTGCAATTTCTGAATATAAGACAGGTTCCTATCCCCAAGAAAGGTAAAAGAAATCACGTTGTATTATTACTTAGATATGACTGAAATTAAAAACAAAACAAGCAAACAAACAGCCACCCCCCAAATACCACACCTGTAACCTAAACTTTTACAGAAATATATCTTTCTTATTGTCATTTGAATATTTACAGATTTAGTTCTTCATATTTCCTAGTAAAATCAATCCATGTGTACTAGAAATAGCATACATCAAGCAAACTTCAGTTTTCTTAAAATCTTTTGATCCAAAAAGAGATTTCTAACTTGATAGAGTCAGTATAACTTATCTCCTATATGACCCTTCCACAGGCAGCATTATGCAGAAAGCTGCCATGTGGTTCTGCTTATGCTCAGCATGGTTTTATTTAGTTCATAATATGCAGTTCAGAGCGCCGTATCAAGGCACTTCTTTCAAATACCACTGTAGGCCATTTCCCACCCCCCAGAGACTCATTTCAATTAGAAGACATTTCTCATATCATAAAAGACCTTCGAACTCTTTTGATGAAAGATCCAAGATTTTTCTTTTTATCAACACAGCATCACTGTAAGCTACAGATTATGTTAAATGGAAGAGAAAAGCTTGTTTTTTTCCCGAGAACCTACTGGTTTATTTCTCCTTCCATCTCCTCTTCCCAGATCCATCCATAATCAGAAACCCCTGAAGGGGGTCAAAACACAAATATGAGCTCCTTTAATAAATTTAAAAATAACCCAAAACCGAACTTACTGGACAAACAAAAATAAAGCAAAAATTAACACACAAACCATAACAATCATAACTACTATAGTAGTAGTGATCTTTTATCAGTCTTCTGTCCTTGAGTTTCCCCACAGGTGAATTATTATTTCAACAATTTGTCACCTCTTAATCATGATGTTTTCATGATGTAGATGAACTGAGGATTACACATAACTGCCCTTGGAAAAATGAACCTGAGAAAAAGATCAGCATACAGCGCATCGATCCCTGGAAGCAGCCAGCAGAAAATGAACACACATTGACCAAGGAGTGGAATAATGGCTTTGTTGACAATCTCGGTGAAGTTCAGCCTCTGCAACTAAGTACACAGAGAGATAAAAAGATGGAGATATGAAGAAAATCATCTCCCTGTCACCTCTGTTCTCTGCTTTACACGGTTATTCCCCTTCAGTCACATACACGGCCAGATGGCCACAGATCAAGGATGGTACGCCACTTGTGATCACAGTAGTTTCTTTGCCCTTCTGGCCACAGATGATATGAAAACACCTCATTCATCAAAAGAAAGTTTCTACATTGTCAAATAGTACTATAGCTTATTGTAATAATTATTATTACACTCTTCTTCACCTCAATTAAATTCAGATGAAGTCAGCAAATCCACAGTGGACTTATGGTCCCAATCTATAAATATTGTAAGGTCCCATGAGTATTAAATAACCACCAGTAAGGCAGTTGCACATGACTTTTCTAAATAGATGCGTTGCATAAGAAGAAAAACAATAGAAGAATAAATCACTGCCAGATATAGATGCAAAGCAACAAAGAAAGGCAGCATTACAAATACATCCAGAGACTAGATGGAAAAAAAGACAAAGATCAGTTTTTTTCAGTTTAAGTAAACTTAAAGTAGCTTTAAACTTAACCTTGGTAGGGCATTAGAAATTATATCAATTGCATTAAAATACAACAACTCTGAAAGAAAATAAAAGCAGCTTAATTTTATCGGTCATAATAAGGAATACTGCAATGACATGGTTTTTATATCACTGCACCAATGAAAAAACATGTGTGAAGAGGTGTTTACAACGGTGGAAAACGAGAGAGCCCTGTAGAGGGATAAAAACTTTAACTATACATTTCTTCTTTCCATAGAGTCCATTAATCAGGAGTGTAGGTGTCAGGGATATTCACTGGTGAAGCAGCTGGGCTGTGCAGTCTGGCCATCTATACAGGGAGCATCACTCTTTGATGCCGCGAGAGGAGATCATTCCACACTCTTATTTCAGTCTTTATAGGAATTTAAGGAGATCCAGCTGGAAAACAAGAACTTTCTTTTGTGATAATTATTATGATTTCTGACTTTGATATAGTAAAAGCCAAGCTCTTTGGGAAAAAAAAAAAAAAAAAAGGAAGGAAGATCAAGGATCTTTATACAATCTCTTAGTGCAGGCGTATATATACATATATTTGGTTATAGATTAATAAATATCAAAGTTAAGAAGTGGGAGCAATGCTCCCAAGAGCTGCAGATCTGGGAATTTTCAGAAGAAAAAAAATAATCCAAGATGCAGATACATGAAGAATGTAATACAATGCAATGTAGTCTGAGTGACATTATCCATCCCTAACCTGAAAGATATTTTTAGTAAGGAAACACCTGGGTTTTTTCCATGTGTATAAAGTCTGTTTATTTTATCTGTTTTCACTCAAACACCTGAAAATGGAGAAAATAGGATGACATTTAACGGCACATCCAATGTCTTTCACTCACTGACTCAAAAGGCTTTCAGTTATATTGTTCAGTCCTATAAACTGCTTAGGGAAGGACTAAGTTGAAAAGTTGAATGTCACTAGACAGTTACTGGATAGCCAAGACAACATAACCATAATGTTATCAGGTAGGAGTATTCCAGTTTTAACATAACTGTACAAAACCTCATGTAGACTTCAGCAGATGACCATGCATGTGCAAAGAATACTGATTCAAGCTGTAGAAGATAACAGGATCATCATCAAAAGAACAGAATCCAGTCTTGTAAGAGGAATGGGAAAGTGCTTAGCTCATTTACCCCAGCAAAATGAAGGTTAAGAGAAGATATGATTAGAGTCTATAAATATATTGGCTGGTTAAAAGTAGAAAGATACAGGGAACTTTTAACGTAAAGGACAGTGTCATAAAATCACACGTGCATACCCTCATGCATTTAAACATAAAACCAGAAGATTACTTCTGAACATTAAAATGGTGAATTTTCTGTAATAGACCTACATTCAGAAAAATGGGGACAACCAGACTTTCTAACCTACAGCCAACTAAATTCAGAGGGTTTTGTTTCTTAAGACAGGCTAAATTGATTTTAAGAAAGGAAATGCATGATGTGGCTGTCTTATAGAAGGGGGGAATCAGTGTCAATAAAGAGCATTACAACAAAATCATGGTTTTACTGGGTTTTAATCTCTGGTCAGTTGCATTCTCACACTAGGTAGGACTTATCTTGACAGACCATGTTCAGATACTTATTCTCCATGAATAATTTCCAGAAATACACATTTCCTCGGTTTGAGAATCAGTCACTGGCGTAAGCCACTTGACAAACTTCTCTTCATGTTCCATTATGGTGCTCACAGGATTACCCTTAAAGTACAGCATTCACTTTGAAAATCCAAAATCTTTCTGACACTCATTTCCCCTTCAGAATCAAAACAATGTTTAGATATAGTGGTACTTTAGGCACAGTAAAATATAAATGGTCTCAAAACAGCCTGAAATACATAAAAAATGGAGTTCTCAATTATTCCTACTTGTATGATTATTTACTTCAGTAGTTCCTACCACTACTCATTCCTCAGCACCTCCAGCTTTACTGATGCAGTTGTTATGGATGGATACAATGATACGCGTGCACATTGAGTGGGTGTTGCAATACTTCAGGCATTTTCTTTTACTGATTACCTGACAAACAGTGAAAGTTGAACACAGAAATATATTCTTACTAGATTTTATTCACTGAGGCTTTGTTTTCTCTTTATTTTCTTCTAAATGTTTCAAAATAGCATTGCAGCTGAACCATATTAGCAATTCCACCACATAGTAGAAAAACCCACGAACATTAACGTTGTCCAGAACAATAAATTGGCTGAAGGAGAAAACAGAATCGGGTTTGGAAACATATTCAGATCCGGATTCAAAATTTGGTGAACGCTAAATACAGACATGACACAGTGTTAGCATTCACAGAATCACAGAATCGTCTAGGTTGGAAAAGACCTTGAAGATCATCCAGTCCAACCATTAACCTAACATTGACAGTTCCCAACTACACCAGATCCCTCAGCGCTGGGTCAACCCGACTCTTAAACACCTCCAGGGATGGGGACTCCACCACCTCCCTGGGCAGCCCATTCCAACGCCCAACAACCCCTTCTGTAAAGAAATACTTCCTAATATCCAGTCTAAACCTTCCCTGGCGCAACTTGAGGCCATTACCTCTTGTCTTATCACTCATTACTTGGTTAAAGAGACTCATCCCCAGCTCTCTGCACCCTCCTTTCAGGTAGTTGTAGAGGGTGATGAGGTCTCCCCTCAGCCTCCTCTTCTCCAGACTAAACCCCCCCAGTTCCCTCAGCCGCTCCCCATCAGACCTGTGCTCCAGACCCTGCACCAGCTCCGTTGACCTTCTCTGGACACGCTCGAGTCATTCAATGGCCTTTTTGGAGTGAGGGGCCCAAAACTGAACCCAGTCATCGAGGGGCGGCCTCACCAGTGCTGAGTACAGGGGCAAGATCCCTTCCCTGTCCCTGCTGGCCATGTTATTTCTGATAGAAGCCAGGATGCCATTGGCCTTCTTGGCCACCTGGGCACACTGCTGGCTCCTGTTCAGCCGTCTGTCAATCAACCCCCCCAGGTCCCTCTCTGACTGGCAGCTCTCCAGCCACTCCTCCCCAGGCCTGTAGCGCTGCTGGGGGTTGTTGTGGCCCAAGTGCAGCACCCGGCATTTGGCCTTATTGAAGCTCATACAGTTGGGCTCAGCCCATCGCTCCAGCCTGTCCAGGTCTCTCTGCAGAGCCTCCCTACCCTCGAGCAGATCAACACTCCCACCCAACTTGGTGTCATCTGCAAACTTACTGAGGGTGCACTCGATCCCCTCGTCTAGATCATCAATAAAGATGTTAAACAGGAGTGGCCCCAAAACCGAGCCCTGGGGGACACCACTCACGACCAGCTGCCAACTGGATTTAACTCCGTTCACCACAACTCCTTGGGCCCGGCCATCCAGCCAGTTTTTTACCCAGCAAAGCGTGCGATCATCCAAGCCTCGAGCAGCCAGTTTTGCCAGGAGAATGCTGTGGGAAACGGTGTCAAAGGCCTTACTGAAGTCAAGGTAAACAACATCCACAGCCCTTCCCCCATCCAATAAGCAGGTCACCCTGTTGTAGAAGGAGATCAGGTTTGTCAAGCAGGACCTGCCTTTCATAAACCCATGCTGACTGGGCCTGATCCAAGATTATGAAGGCTGTATTAGTAATTTCTCAGACAACATGCAGATAGAAACAAAGGTGCTATTTCCTTTCCTTGCGATAGAAGTATTTTATGTTCCCATCTCAGGGCTTCACTTTATTGACTTCGCAAAAGTAAATACCTACCACTGTCTGAATCCAGTACTCAAAGGAAACAACACTGTTGATTTAGATAATTGCATAGCATTTTCAATATATTTCCTTATTCTTATGTGTGCTAGCACTCTGCTTTCATGACTGTGCTGCACATTAGACTTTTGCATATTTTCATTATCTGTCTACACGATACTTAGGTGTCTTTCTCTTGACAGGTTCCAGTTAACTTGGGATCTGACAATGTGTATCAACATATTCTGCTCCCTTTCATGATCAATATGAGTGGCAATTTTAATTACATATCACATTTTAGTGATATGTAATGACTATTTATATATCTATCACTTCATTGGCCTTTCATTCGGACCATCACCTCGCTAGCCAAAAATCCAGTTTAAAAGAGCTGGATGGATGGAAGCTTACCATCTATCACAAAGAGCTGGAAAATTTATAGACACAGTTGAACTCTCCAGACTGATAATTTGAACTATTTAACCAACACATTACCAAGTGTATTAATGAACTCTTTACTACATTATTTTCAGCTGATGTTTTCTTAACAGTTCAGTTACTGTATAGCCTACGTGGCAGGATGAACACATAAGCAAGACAGTGAAGATTGGTCAGTTATCCTAATAAACAGAAACAGCAGGTCTGAGGAGAATGTACTGGCTTTCCACCAGTTATCCCATCATTATCAGATACTAATAAGCATCAAATCCACTCACTCACAGAAGACTTGTATTAGATAATCATGTACATGACAGAGACAAGAAATATAAAATGTAAATTCTAATGTTTTTTCTATTACTTTTTTATACCTCATTTGGTGAACAAATTCCCCAGGTCAAATGAAAACACACCTATTCAGCTAAATGAAAAACAACTCCCTTTTAAGCATTAATGAGATTTAACACAAAAGCACTGCAACACTGTCAAACACCTCCACTCCTCAGACCTTGATTTCTTCACCTATATGGCACCTGTATCTTGGTTAAATAAAACACTGGAAAGAGTTTTCTGAAGCAGATTCCCTAAAAACACAGTATATTCAGTTTCTGAATCTTTATATTAAATGCCATGGGCAAAAAGAGGTCATACAGTGTCTCAAGACTCTTCATGTCATGGATGAATACAGGGAAATAATAATGTGAACAAGAATGATAGGATGGCAGAGTCTGTACTCCTCCAAGGAGTAAGAAAGACAGGCTGAGGGGTCAAAAAGCCCTGGTGCGTCAAGCCTAGCTGAATTACAGTTTTACCACTGCCCCAACATATACTGGGACAACAGTCTCTGGCAACAGTTGTATTATAAGGCCACCATTTCCAGTTCTTTTACAACAAAAAAGAAAAAAAACAGCAGCAATAACAAAAATATCTCTTTGCAAGTACAGAGATTAAGGGTAAAAAATAACCAGGATCAGATGTGTTGTTTATATATCATAACGTTGTCTGGGTAAAGCTAACAACTTATAGATAGGAATTATTGAGATTCAAATGACAAAATCTAATTGCATGTGTGTTTTTCCTCCTAAAGAAAAAAGTGGCAAAAACTGGGGAAAAAAAAAAAAAAAGGACATCAGCTGTCAAGTATGTTCTTTTTACTCATTTGGCAAAATCTTGGTTAAAGGAAATAGGACAAACTCAAGATAGAGAGCATCATAAAGAAAGAGGGTGATATAAACACCTGTGGAATAGCTTAACCATTAATTTGTTTCATTTGTCTAGTGCTGTTTGAAACATTCACTCATATTACATACTTTTACTTACTTTTTAAAGTATATATTCATGACATGATATTACAATCTGATACCTTTCCTTGATAAGCAACTCGTAGTCCTCTTCACTAGCTAGTATGCTCATTCTTTTGACGGGCTTTTATTGTGTTAACCATATATCAGAAGTAAGTGTTCTCTTGCTCTCAGAGCAACATATGAAGCGATCATGAGCCTGTCTTTAACAAGACTTCTCTACAGTGTGAAGTGGAAGTCAAACCAATTCCATATTCAAAACTTCGCTTAGTGCGTCACTTCAGAGATACGATAGTATCAGTTTGGAATATTAGTTTTGTCATGTTGCTGCCTGCCACATGCAGGGCATGCCAGGTCTATATGGTTTCAACTTTCAATTAGTAACTAGTTGTCTTAGGTCCGTTAAGAAAACTCCCAAAAAACCAGGGAGCAATGAAAAAAAAAAAAGTCACTATGAAAAACTGGATTTTTTTCAATATAGTAAAGGAAGAGAAATACTAATCTGATGAGCATGGTACATGGATGTTAAAATTCTTATTCTAAAAATGTTTGATTTTGCTTCTCCTTGCATTTTGTAGAAACCCCAGTGATACTGGCATGCAGTCATGTTCCTAAATTCAGCTTAATCTCCTGAATTTGTAGAGGAAACCAAATCTCAAATCTAAATACCTCTGATTGTGGTTTGCATGTGCCCTGATTTTAATTTATCTGTAGGTATCATGTATTCCTGTAGGCTGATATGCAATGGAGAAACACCTTTGAAACTGTTACAAAGGACGTGTAAGACTTCAAGGTTTGCACGTGAAGAAACTTTGAAAAGTACAATTTTCTGATGTCAAGACATACACACAAAGTTCTAAACAGTAAGAGAGATGCATTAAATATATTTTACTCTCCCCTGTTGCTCTTTAACTCATTCTGTTGGGAGGGGAAAAAAAAAAAAAACAACCCAACCAACTAAGACCAAACTTCCACATACTACTGAGTACACTCATCTGTGTTTAGCATTTTCAATTCTCAGCATCAATGCTGACGATATCACTGAATCAAATATTATGGCTAGATATCTAAATGCTGAATAACTGCATGACTAAATACATCTGTGTTCATTAAGCCTAAATCAAGGATAATCAATGTTTTTGTTTGTGCGGTAAACAAACTGCTACTAGAATTATGGAGAATTTTTGGTCTTCGCAAATCCTTCTGTTTCCATACAGCATTATGGGTTATCAGTTCTGTTGCAGGGCTCGTTCTGAGGTATCAGATCAGATATAGTTAGTGGAACTGAATCAAGAGACTGGGAGATGAGTGTGTGTGTCTGAAATGACAGTCACACACTCTCGCTATATTTTCTTTGTTTTTTTTAAATATGAAGATAATGAGCAGAATTTAAAGTGCTATTACCTAAGCTTGAATCACTGCTTTTACATACCTAGAAATATCACTACAAAATGACACAGAGACAAAAATGTGCATCTCCAGTATCACACTTAAACACTGGCTAGGTCTAACCCGTTATCTATTTACTGCACAAATTCTTCTGTATCACAGAATGACTCACAGAGCTAAAATAATAATTGTAAAAATATCTGAATTTCATGCTGGATTGACAGCCCTGGAGACTTAAGTTTCCTCCTCATCCACAGAGCAGAAACAGTATAAGTAGCTGTACTACAAGCTCTTCCTCACCACCACCCACTTGGAGAGACTATTGTTAAAGGTAAAAGACTTCTCAATATTACAGCATGATGTTTATAGCCTTGAGTCATCTATGGCCTCTTTTGCAGGGTTGATAAGCACCTACATTTCAAACTGACTTTCAAAGAAATTAAGGGCAACTTGAACCTATGGAAAGAGGAGAGGCAAGTCCTTGTACTGAAGTGAGGCACCTCAGATTCCAGGAACCTATTTCGTAGTCATCTTGCAAAAAAATGAAATCCTTTGTTTCTCAACTGAGATCCTACAAAAAGTCAGTCAAGTAATTCTTATTAGGTACTTAATACTTCAAAAACGGGGGAAAACATAGTGTAAGATTTTGGAAAGCGTATTGCAAGAAAAAGAAACTGAAAATATAAATTTTGTAACCAAGGGGAAAAAGACTTACATACAGCATAAATATTACATCAGTGTTAGTTCAACTAACCAATCACCTATATAGATTATTTAACATGTGGGCAATTTCTTACTCACTGTTAAGTGAATATGAGACTGCGGTTCAAAACTTTATTGAGGATTTCAACGAGATCAAAAGGAGTGTAAGAAAATAACAGCAGTGAAAGCAAGTTCAAGCCCAACTTCACCTCAATCAGCTAATGCAATAAAGACTCACACGTTTTCTGTAATTCTAACAATACAGACTAAAGCTTCCCCTCTTTTGCAACACGACTAAAGTCAAAATATCATTCATTTAGGCAAATTATCTGCTATCACTCTGTTAAAATGGTGGACATAAAGCTATTGGGGAAAAAATAACTTTTCATTATCTCTAAACCAGGAAGCGCATCACTACTAAAATTTCCCTAGAGAAAATGCTGCCATATTTATCTATTTCAAGATTAAACTTTGATTAATATAATTATTTCAAAAGCATACATCTATATAGATGCAAAGATATATCACATCAACTTTCTGTAAAAAGGTCTAATTAAGATTAAACTTGCCCCCGTGGTAAATGTGAAATTATTTAATTATAATCCAAATTATGCAAATTGAATAGTTTCTATTTCAAAGACTCACTTGCATAGGGCTAAGAAGCTCATTAAATTCAATTAGCAGTAATGTACGGCTGTCATGCTTCCATTCTGAACCACAGTATTATAGTAAAGTTCTTCGATTATTTCCCTGTAGGGCATTATTAATACCACGTACCATACAAAAGAAAAGCTTAGAATAATCTGAAAGACGTACTTACCTTTCCCCCTGGTTTTAGACATTCAATCTCAAATAAAAGAAGAATTAATGGAAACATGATAATGCATGAGTAGATTCAAAACAAAAGTACCTTAAGATAAAAAGTAGAAATATGTAATAATTACTAAAAATCAAAGACCGTCAACAAATATATAAGTGCCAACAATACAGCAGAACGTTCCTGCACAACAAAAAATGAGTCTATAATGATTTGCTGGCAAAAGCTCACATTTTTATGATGACCACGGTACACAAACAGGATTCATTTAATGTTAAATCATTTCAGCAACCTGTATTCATTGTGTATTATTTAAATCAAACTTCAAACTAGATTCACATGCCACATACCAAAACTGCTTCGGTTTTCCTGTATCAACGATGTCCATATAAGCCTATTGTTATAATTTTCGTATGCCTACAGACATTATGGTTTTACATGTAATAGTTTGCTGACAGACAAGCCTGTGATGTCTTGTTCACTTCTCACTGCTGAAGAACAGAGGCAGCTTCTCTTTTCACAACGGCAGAGACTCTGGAGCAGAAGTGAAAAAGACATGAGAACAGAATGCTGTTAACTTACCTAATTCTGCTACGTGTTTGTATTTAAAGTTACAATTTGCCACAGAAAACCTTGGGTCACTATTATACGTTGATAGCTTGGCACGGTCAGAAGAGCTCTGACAATGCTCAAGATCCTTCTAGATAGTTTACTCAGTGGCACCTGTTTGGCACCTCCAAATTGTAAGTTGGCAGTGCCACACCATTCTTCCTGGGACTCCAGATGCCAAACACAGCTGACTGGCTGCTCTGTGATTGCACTCAAAGGAGCATCAACAGGTTGCACAGATTCCCCATGGGTAGTTTTGCACCGTGGCTTCTGACATTGGTTGCTCTCTCTTCCCCAACTACATGAAACACCCGTAGTGTCCTATGCGCTAGACCAATAAAAAGTTGAGGTGTCTGAGAAAGGACTGATGGAAAGAATATTTAATAGAATAGACCAGTATCTGGAATTATAAAGAAAATCATTAAGAAGAGCTGAGACTCCAGCAGTGTCCTGCCTTCCTGGCCTCCAAGTTCTGAAGAGTGTGCTGGAAGGGCTCTGACTGGGAAAACACTGCAAGGAAGGTACAGATGAAGAGTGACCACTTGAAAATACCCATGAGACATTTTCATTGGTACTATTTGCAATCCATAGCTGTGACACTTGTGACAATTTCTGGGTTTTCACCCCTTTTTTTTGGGGGGGGGGGGGGGGGAGAGGGGGCAGTGGTATTTATTAACTCTTAGCAACAGAAAGTCTGATCCTCAGGCGAAGAAAATATAAGAAATATCACCAATTATGATTAAGAAATCTGCTGAGCAAATGAGACAGAAACTTGTCAACATAGTTACTCAGGTCAGAGATGCTGATTCTCTTCGGCCACAGGAAAGGAGAATATTTAGGCTCTAGTCCATGCTTATACTTCAAGGGAAGGAGAAAGAGGTGAGGAAGTGGTGTGCACATAGGGAAAAGTAAGCTTTGGCTTCATCTGAAACATGCTCTTTATTTTTACTGTCATTACTATTGTGACACGGTCTACTGAATAACCAAAAAACTACAGATGTCTGGGGGCTTAAGTTGTATGAGGCAGTCTTCCACCACAGCCCCAATGTTTGATTCATAAACAACACACAGAGGGAAGAGCACCACCTGCTGAATCCCATATGCCACTAACAGGGAAATTTTAGTCCCTTTTAAAGTTTCATCATCTGATATCCAATGCTACTAACATTAGAAAACAAGGCAATACACCATTTATTTCTTTCCAGGACACATATGAAAGTTGATCTTTTTCAGGTCAGGCCATTAAGTCTACAGCATATTTTTACAACCCTTTTGCTTTCTGTGTGGGCCCTGATTCTTCCCACATTCAGGTAACCTTTTTTGCATGGATGAAAATTCAGATACCACGGATACTGATATAATTTTGATTTTCTGTTTTAAACTTCTTAGAAATATGCATCTGAGGTGTAAGTCTTGGGGTTGGACTTGTCCAGCCCTGTGTTTATAACAGAGGGGTAAAGATCAGAACTTGCAAACAGAGTTCTGACTACATTAGAAGGAAAGACAAGTGAAACTGGAGATACCTAGAGCATAGTCCATTTCCAAAAATGTTCTGTTGAATAAGCAGTGGAAATGAAGCATAAAACAAAGACATTTTTCTGGTTTTGCTCTTTTTCTGGCAGAAAGTACAGCAAAGTCCCTGAAGACCTTGTTTCTTCTCTGTATATCTTTGCATCAGTCCTCTGTGAAACTGTTGACCAAGAACATTATTAATACAATGTTCATGAGGAGTACTCACTGCTGTATGTTAAGGGACTCATGGAGTCCTGGCAGCTGTTTGTAACAAGCTTAGGGGAAAATATTTCTGGATAGATTCCAAAAACAGAGCTTAAAGCTTTTTTTTTTTTTTCTTTTTCTTTGTTTTTTTCATAGAAAGACACTGGAGTCAGCACATTAGAAGAAATGACATTACACTGTAACAAGCAAGTCATGGCTGAATGAGAGACTGAAAAAGTTTTGCATCCTCCTATAAACTGTTAATCTCCCAATCCTGTGTCTTCTTCAACCTCTTCTTTCAGTTCCTGGTGCCATTTCAAAGTTGAGAAAGATAGGAAGGGTATCGTAAGAAATTTTAAAGAAACACTCAGTGGATGAGATGTATAGAGTTGAAAATGAAAGACAAAGGGAAAGACCGATCCTTTTGGCAACCTTACTGCTGCAAAAGATTTTACTTCTTTCATGCTCTTCTGTAGTTCTAAACAGTTCTGGACTTCCTTCCAAGGTAACAATGAATTTAACCGCAAGAAACATGACCATACCACATGTTCAGAATTGTGTCGTTTCTTTCATTAACTAATATTCTCAAGCAAATATGGTGATGGCAGGCTACTCCCTTCACTCATTATAATGTGGAGATTCATTTCAACGCAAACTTGCAGCTCACATGAATTTCCTCATTAAGCATATGTGATTCATGATTTGGATTACCATTTTAATAATCACCAGGTCTCCGTATAAATTTGTGTGCCAACAGCAGGAGAAACTA
Organism: Strix aluco; assembly: GCF_031877795.1. NCBI lineage: Eukaryota > Metazoa > Chordata > Aves > Strigiformes > Strigidae > Strix > Strix aluco. Next base: position 2,512,314 of record NC_133961.1, read on the forward strand.
GCAGTTAGCTATACTAACAATTTTACTCATTATTTTGAAATCTGTTTCATTATCCCGCATGTGACTCCTCCGTTTATACCATCAGATGGCAACTTGCTAACATTAACAGACACAAAGATCCTACAAGCTTTAGTTTTTCATTTGAACCTTTCCCTGTCCTTTCTATGAAATAACTTTGCATACATTGTACCCTTTCTTCCATTTCTGTTCCCTTCTCTTTCTTTCCCATAACTCCCTTTTTTAATTTGAATGGAGTGACTTTTCTAGCCTTCTTTAGCAGAGCTCAAATCCAGCAACATTTGAGCATGGGTTCAGTATCTCACAGCTTGGGGAAGTTGGCAGCCTTCCTCTGTACAAAGGCTATTGCCTCTTATCAAAACTACATTTCTTGCTTAATAATATCTCAGCAATAATATCTTCATCCCTGTGAAGAAATAATAAAATCAGTGTGCATCAAAAAAAAAAAAAAAGCTTTAACAGCAGCAAAGTGACTTTTCCTTAATGGACAATGTGTAACTAAAATACATCATTTCATTATTATTGAATGAAAAGGACTTTGTGACTCTCTCAATAGTTCTGTTTTATCACATGCAACTCACCACAAAATACCTTCAGAAACCTGCTAGGCTTGACAAGTTGTCTTTCATATTATTTGCTTTTAAATCAATCAAATACCTTACTAACAAATCTTTTTTTTTTTTTTTTTTGGTTGAATATAGGTAGGAGGGAGAGTTGGAAAAAAAAAAAAAAGCAAGCCACATACACAAGTCAGCAGTGAATAGGAGTCTTATTGTTGTCATCCAATTAAAAATACTCACTTGGAAGCAAGCGCTGATAAAAGACTGCAGGAAGCCAACTATGCCAAACTATTCATATATAGTATTTGAAAAGAAAGTCACCACTTTGACATATGATTGGCAATAGGAAGGAAAAAGAAAAAAAGAAAAAAAAAAAAAAAACAAAGAGAAAGAAGGATAGAAACAAAGAAACAAACAAGTAACTCCTTTTTAGGAAGGTTGAGTATTTTAATAAAAAGACACACAATGATGATTAGTGAGGGATTTTAAAACTATACTAAAAAAGCCAATGGATAAAATTGGTTACTAAAGATTGTTTGCCAAGCTAGAAGAAAAAGCAAAACCACAAACCCAGTGTCTGACTCAAAAAATCACTATTTTTTCCAGTTAACCTCTGAGTTTCCCAGTTCTGATAAAGTGCAAAGAAATACTGAGACTTAAGAGATTGAAACCTGGCTCAATTTAAATCCAAAACAAAACTTCTACTGAGAAGAGAATTTCTGTCAAGCTTTAAACATTCCAGAAGACTTTAATCAAAGTTTCTCCTACATCAGAGCATTCACAATCTGTTTTTTACACATACACTAAAAATTCTCTTCTAAAATCTCACTTGAAAAATAAAACTACAGAGCATTAAAAAGCTTTGATGTTTTTTTTAAGTATAAAGGAAACCTGCTCGAGATCAAAATTTGTCAATTGTTAAAAGTCTTATTTTGTGAGTAGAAACTTTAACTTCCAGATTAAATATTCTGCACAACATGAATGTACCCTTTCTCTCATTATGTACCTAAGCTCATGAAAACATTAGAGTTGCTGGGGATGAATCACTTCTGTTCACTTGTAACATCAATTAAATTAGGCTGGTTGGGGCAACAACTTCTTTGCTTGAGGTTAAAATGGTTGCAAAACATCCATTCTAAATAAAATTGGCAACATGAATACTATTAGAGACATTTGCATGAAAGTACTCCTTTTGTTCCAATATGTAAAACCAATAAATGGAAAAGAAGAAACTGAAGTGCTAATGAAAAACGTATGGTATAATGTTTGTTTGGGACAGAAGTGATGCTTAATTGTATTTAAGCATGTGCCTTTCTCTTTTTACTCACTATTGCCAGTTCAACATGTGTGTAAAATGCCACTGTTTTTGACAAAGCAGCACACTCTTACAAGTGAAATAAGTGTAATAATTAGTCTAGACTGGAGAAAGGCACTTCAGGCTGCAAATACCCACCTCAGGACCCAAATCTTCACCATGCAATAGTTTTCTAGATACCTAAACTCACAGATAAACAATTATCTAACCATGCTGCTGTTTCTAAGTATGAACCTAGACTTTTGATTTTAAATCAAGAGTTTGAACTGTGGCTTTGCTCAAACAGTTGCAAGAATCCTCTATGGCTGTCTGTGTTTCTATTTTCCACACGTACAACCTCCTCATTACAGATTTCTGCTTCACAACAGAGGCAACGTACAGACAACGTTCTTCATCTGCATCGATGCAAACTGGACACACTGCCTGAATGCACTGTGGTATGTTTTAATGCCAAACCACACAAACTACATTAAACTGCTTCTGAGATTAACTGAACAATCTGTTCCATGGTCCAAGAGATGGGAGGACAGCATTGTTAAAAATACAGTTTAAAACAGGAATACCTTCAACATCTCTGTCAGTTCCTGCAGCAGTTACTTGACCACCATCCAGGTGTCCTTATAATCTAATAATAATTTTGGTTGACCATTGTACACCATATGATAACTATATGCACAGCAAAACAATTAAAACTTGTATTAGATTTTAGAATGACGTGTTATTTATATATTCACTTTCATTATATCTACATATATATAATTAAATATATTTATATAAATAATTATAAACATATAATTATATCATGTATTTAAATAACGTACATATTAATCATATACTTTTACATGATGCAATTTTAAGGCATTGATAATATAATTAATATTTGTTAATAATTTATCTAATAATAGAAATATTTATAGAAATTATATTCCTATATTCACACTCACTTATATCAGTAAAGTCTCTGAAACCACACTAAAAGATCAAAACAAGAATCCTCGCCTTTCTCAAAAGGTCAAGCGACTCTGCAAACAATAGAGGGGCGAGAGCAAAAAAAAAAAAACGGGTCTATAAAACATTTAGAGCAAATAGGAACAAAGTGAAAAAAATTTTGCAGGTACTGATTATTGAAACTTCAAGATGTACACGTGACCGAGAGATCAGTGTTACCAGCCATTAATGATGTCTGATACCTCAGGCAAGAACATCAATCAGTTGACACCACATCCCTTATTGTTAATATTACTTTATATAGCTCTTCCCTTCAAAACTCTTTTGCATTATGCAGTACGTTTGATTACTAGCTGAGGGATAGAGCCATGCAAGCAAATGCCATGCAACAAACCCTGCTAGTATAATTTCTCTACTTCAGATACAACAATGGTAATATATTAGACATTGTGAGCAGTAAATAAGTTTAATTCTTCAAGGCGAAGCATTGTGCTTGTTCTAATGTTTGATACGCAATAGCGCAGTTAACAAAGCGAGTCTACATTGATTTTGGTGCTGATACACTTCAACAAAGTGCAATAATGCCACATGACACAACACTTTCTTTGAGCCCCAACTGAAAACCAAGGGCATAATTTATTTATTAATTAGTTACAATACTTTTTTTAAAAACAGGTAAAAATATAACATCAGTCAAGAGTAAAATCACTACAATCAATGAAAAAGAATTATTTCCGGCAGCTTTAAAAAATATCTATTATCTCATGAATACACAGTGCATAGAGACATAAAATTCAACACGGTTGCATAACAATGCGACATATATCTTCAGTATATAGAGAAAATTATAATGCACAAGAGAGGTAGCCAGGAGTGAGTTACAAGTCTCTTGATAAATGAAGATTAATGTCACAGAGCTAAGCTAACTTGTATTATAATGATACAACAATAATAATAGTTCCTACTGCTATAGCATCTTTTATCTGTGAAGCTCAGAGCACTTTACAAGCACTAATTGAAACTCACAACATCCCTGCAAGGTAGGCAGATTTTATTAATCTGGGTTCTACAAATTGGAAAATGAAGGCACTGATAATTAAAACAGCTTGCCCCAGGTCACGGAGCAAGCTACCAGTTAAACCAGAAATACAACTTTCAACTTTGAGCTCCCAGTTTTAATTCTCCTCCTCTAATCCTATATGCATAACAGTAATATTAATTTAAGCTCCTAACAGAACACAGTACTTCTCTCATTGAAATCAATGGCAATACTGGTCATTTCATTGGTGAAAGTTCATCTGTATCACTAAACAATTCCAAAACTATGCTAATATTTTAACACGTAAGCTGGTCAGCACACACATGTACGTGTATATGCATGGCCACATGTGTGTGTAGGTCTATCTCAAATTTGGATAAATTAATTCTCTGGGGACTCATCATCTGATGTTTGATGGTCTCTGTATCAAGAGAACAAGATACAATTACAGAATCACAGAATCGCAGAATGTCTGAGGTTGGAAGGGACTTCTGGAGGTCACCTGGTCCAGGCCCCTACTCAAGCAGGGTCACCTAGAGCAGGCTGCACAGTACAATCTCCAGACGGCTTCTCAATATCTCCAAGGAAGGAGATTCCACAACCTGCCTGGGCAACCTATCCCAGTGCTCAGTGACCCTCACAGTGAAAAAGTGTTTCCTGATGTTCAGAGGGAACCTTTGGTGTTTCAGTCTGTGCCCATTGCCTCTGGCCCTGTCACTGGGCACCACTGAAAAGAGCCTGGCTCCATCCTCTTTGGACCCTTCCTTCAGGTATTTATAGACACTAATAAGATCCCTCCTGAGCCTCTCTTCTCCCGGCTGAACAGTCCCAGCTCTCTCAGCCTTTCCTCATAAAAGAGATGCTCTGGTCCCTTCATCACCTTCAGGGCCCTTGGCTGGGCTCTCTCCAGTATGGCCATGTCTCTCTTGTACTGGGGAGCCCAGAACTGGACACAGCACTCCAGGTGTGGCCTCACCCGTGCTGAGGAGAGGGCAAGGATCACCTCCCTCTACCTGCTGGCAATGCTGTCTAATGGCAGCCCAGGATACCACTAGCCTTCTTTGCGGCAAGGGCATATTGCTTATTCATGTTCAACTTGGTGTCCACCAGGACCCCCAGGTCCATTTCTGCAAAGCTGTTTTCCACCTGGTTGGCTCCCAGCATATACGGATGCATTACATGTGCCTCAAATTTCTCCTTAGCAGATCAAGACACTTGCTATGGATCTTTTCGACCATACTGAAGAGAGAAACGGATGCATGAAGAATCTAAAACTCAGAATTGCAGCTAAGAATTTTTCCATTAATTGCGAAGCCAGAGGATTAGACCCCAAATCCAAAATTGAAGGAATTAGGCATATAATACTTACCAATTTTAGTGATAACTAAACGTCCAAATAATTCCAATTGTCTGAATGTAAGCTATTTAGACAATATCAAGATGACACGCATTATTTCCATCAATCATTAGATTATTAATTCCTCCAGTTATTTTACATGTGCCAAAACAGCTGCCTACCAAATATTAAACAGAAATTTATTCTGCTTGGAGTACAGAATGGGTTGTTATTATTTTATAACCACTTTGGAAAAATGTTCATAGAAATATTTATTTCGAAGGCTTCTAATATTTTTATAATCCAAAGTTGCTTTTGTCTTTTCATAATCATTTGTTCTCCCCTGCAAAAATGCTAGAGGTTCTTGTTAAAAACATAAATAAAAAAATAGTATTTTCAATAATGTTAAAATACATCGTTTTCGAAGATGCAAAATTTATCACTTTGTCAATAAAGCTTCTAGTGCACAAACCAGCCAGGAGTAATACCCTCACAGTTACCATCCCATATCTGAATGGTATAGTGGGCAAGGTGACTGTTTTTACTCTGTTTCAGTGCAAAGAAAAGTTTTAACATAAAGACCTGTAAGGATTTTAGTCTGTGGTAATGTAAACTGAAGTCACTCACAGAGAGACTTGCGGTGTCTTCCCACAGAATATTGAAGTACGTTGGTGGGAGAGCAATGGAACAGATGAAAGAAGTAACGTCTTAAAATGCAACTAGTTAAGGAAAAACATATTAATTTACTTCTGAAATCCATTCACAGAAAAAAGCCTAAAAGATGGACATTAAAAAACCTAAACATTTTTGCCTCATTGTTCATAGTACAACAGACTATAAGTTTTCTCATGAGCTGCTTTTAAAAGCAGGGCTTCAAAGGTTATCACCACACACATTTGCCACCTACTTACTCTTCCAACAGCTGTGATTTTTTTTCTCTAAAGACACAGAAACATTCTTCTGAGAAACTGATAACAGGTTGGCTATCTTTACATTTTGTTTTTCAGCTAATTTGTCCATCGAAAAAGAAACCAAACCCAAATTTTAATGAATTCACATTAACCTTCACTTAGTTCCAGATTTGATTCACTTCTTCAAACAATATACTTTGAATCCACTTCTTCCTGAGCCAAAGCAAGCAAATGCCCAGTGCATACTCAGGAATGGTTTCTCAATATTCTTTTTTGATACATTTCTCTTTAATATACTTATTTGAAGCAGAATTTAAGTGTTCATCTCTCCAGTGAATGTTACAAAAACAATATAAAAATCACTTTTTCTGCTTAAAGGAACATTCAGAAAATTAATATAGTTCATACAAAGTCAAACATTAAAAGGGAGGTGACATATCTAAAGCACTTTAAAGCATAAAATTTAGGCGATCATTCTGAAAAGTGATACTGAAAAAAAAATATATATATAAATGGAACCTAGATCTCAAAGTATGAGGGAATGCCTCAGTCATCTCTGATACAAGTGAGGCCACTGTCTCTAATGTTAAGCAGCTTAAATGGAGTTTATCAGTTTGCCTATTTTTACATTAAATAGCTGTCTCGGCCGTAAGATTTGATTCATAATTAATTTTTTTTTTTTTTTTTCATAAACAGGAACCCTTGTGTAATTTTTGGTTGAGTCATCCTTTATTTATCCTGAGAAACAAAACTAATTATTCCTACAAGTCAGCTGCTGTCTCAAAGCATGTGCATGAGTATCCCAGTATACATAGTGCACTCCTGATTGTTTCCTTAAATAGGATATTTTAAAAGTAATTAGGAGGAAAAACTCTCAGAATTGTCTTACAGGAAATGATGATTGTAGCATTTAAGGAAACTGGGGGGGGCAAGGGAAGACTAAAGCATCTCTGTCTACAGGATTTTCTCCTATGGTATAATCGTGGGCTATTTTATCTTGAATATTCCAATCAGTTCCTATTATTTCAACCCCTACACATCAAGCCTCAGCGGTCTGGAGTATTATGGGAATATCACACAGCTAAAAGCAAGAGACACAACTAAGAAAGCCACAGAGCTATTTCTTCACTACAAGGAAAAACGTTTATTCTACTGGAAAACAGAGAAGTGCCTGTAAACAGATATGCCTATTAAATCAGTTAGTCAGCAAGGTCCCTTCTGAAAGAGCAACATGGAAAACATCTTCTCAGGTTTTACTTAACTTTCTGTTCAAAGGGTGGATGCTGAGCCTCAGGGATCAGCTGGTGACATGAAAATCTATCTTCCAAATCACTCGGGTGTTTTTCAGTAATGAGTTCCCACTTCCCTATCCCTGAAAGGCATGGCAAATAGAGTCATAGATCAAAGCAGCGTGTAGCTGAGTGAGTGCAGCTGTGGAAGCTAAAATGGCAGGGCTGCTGCGTGGTAATGAAAAGGGCCATCACTAAGGGTTTACTCTGGAATTCAAAACTGTCACTTTCAATTTGAAACAAGGGATCCATTAGCTTAGTGCACTTTTTATTGTTATCGATTTGCAATCCTTTACTTTCTTTTAATTTCAAGCTGTCATTGAATGCATAACTGTTTTTTACTTCACAGAATAAGCCTTGACGATTTTGCTTTCAAATAATTATTCTCAAACCACATTTTCTTCCTGCATCAGCTTCTCAATGAGTTACATTAATATAGACTTCCATTTACCTTAATTATGTTTTTGGCAGATTTGCTTTTAGCCACGTCTCACCTTACCACAATAACATTTTGTCACATCCCCTGGTTAAGTCAGTGCGGCCCTGAACTTTTCCTGAAGTAGTGTGGGGGGGTAGGGGGCTAAAGTGCATGGACACATTTATTCATACTTAATTAAAAAAAAAACCCTGCCATTCTCTCATCTGACTCCACTTGCAAAGAAATCCACTACCTTTCCTGTTGTATAACAGAGGAACCACTCAAAACAATTCAAAGTGGCAGAGGAATTCCAGAGCTGCAAGGCCCAAGTATCAAAACTCTACCAACAATCTGATCCAAATATCAGATATTTACACAGGACCCTACCATGCAGCTGTAACACCGGTATTTGCTTCACAGCTTTGAATGGTTATTTCTTGCCTCAGTGCACTCAGTTCAGCAAAGCAATGAGTATTTTTATCCCAATCCAGTGAAGCACTCACATATACACCTAAATTTCAGTATAAAACTAATATAAGGAGGTTATTCATATAAATTAAATACATCCTTACACACTTCACTGGATCGGGCTCATAGTTCCCTTCAAGACCGAAGCCAATGTCACTAAACCTTAATCTGAGAAATCAACTTAATAATGCTGGAGATAAGGACTCCTTTGCAAAGTTTATTCTCTGCTTCTGAATGGAAATTTTAGGTTTACCAGATACAAGCCCTGACCATGACACAATCACGTTTCTATACATATGAATATAAATTTCTATTTGTATGTATATATATATATGTACACCAAAAAAAATCTCACATTTTTCACCTAATATTGCTTTTTCATCCTTTCCTTCCTGTCCCCACATTCTTTCTTTGTCTTTTGCAGCTTCACCAACTTGAGTTACTCTTCTACTCCTTCATAGCATGGAGTAGGGAACTGGATGGTGACTTAGTGACACAATAGACACCATTTTAAAGTAAAAATGGCATCATTTTATTAGGCAGCGTGTGTTGCTTTTCACAGCTTGGTCAAATCAAGTTTAAATAACTATATTCTTCCTTTCTAACACTGCCTCACCTGTTACAAATAGATATTACTCCTTCTCAAAGTTCAATCTGACACACACTTTCTATCGTACATGAGAACTGTATTTGTGACTAAATCTCACTGGTATTAAATATGGTAGAAGTTTATACTGAAGTTTATCACCTTCACTGAGCTATGATCCATCTACCAAAATTCTGTCTTAAGGTTCTTGCATTTTTGCAATATATGAAGTGAATCCATTTTTAAAGCACTAGCAGGACATACTGCCAGCTTAGATGGAGAACGACCATTCACTAGAGCTAATAATAATAGCATATTATTAATATAATATTAAATTATGTCTACTTGACTTTTAAATATATTTTAAAATAATGACACATGCACCTATTTCCTTTAAAGCTAAAGTAACAGACCAAAACCCAAAAGTACTTTTTGATATTGTAGCTCGTTCTGTGAGGTATCATCAGAATATGCCTGCAGCACCAGCTTTTAATTGGTTATTGCCAATCATCCACACGTAACCAGAACAGTTTGGTTTTACTTCCTAAGTTCTCTTCTACTGGGTTTCCATAGCTGAAAGCACTTGGCTGCAGATATTCCTGCCATAAAAGATGTGAAATACTTTATCTGCAGCTAACTCAGTTGATCTCCATATTCTGAAGTCCACGTACTTCGAAGACACAACTCTATGTTGATAACATAGACACAACCTAAGACTTAAAGTGACCTTAAAGCTGGTGCTGGATACAAAAGATCAGTACCCATTTACACAGAATTTCTGGATTCCTGGCCCTGATACCTCAATAAACTTCCCCATCCCTGGAAGGGTTCAAGGCCAGGTTGGACAGGGCTTTGATCAACCTGATCTAGTGGAAGGTGTCCCTGCTCATTGCAGGGGGGTTTGCAACTCGATGATCTTTAAAGGTCCCTTCAAACCCAAACCATTCTATGATTCTATGAAACTCATTGTAATACCACCTTCAGACTTTAAATACTTTACTCTAGTGTTGTCTTTTGCCTTATTTAGACTCTTCACTGTGACATGAAATTTCAGGTTCACTTTATAATCAACAAAAGAAAGATACTTCACCAGACCATCTCAAAATGTGATTTTATAAAACTTGTTAGTTTCCTGCCAAAGAATTAGAAGTCAGCTTTTCAGGAGTAAAGAAAAAAAAAACCTCTAGGCTTTTTCTGGTCAGGGGAAAGCTTGGAAATATACAGCTTCATAGCTCACTGATGCTAACATTGAAGTTATCATCTCTGCAACACCATCAACAGAAAGAGTAAGAGATCACAGACTGAACAAATAAATATAATAATAAATCCTGGGGTTTCTTGATGGGTTATATTTCTCTTAAAAACAAGGGGTTTTATCTCTGAGGACTTCTGTGTTGGTAGCCAGAAGAAAAGTCAAGACACTGATATATTGTTAAGTTGTAAAGTAAAACAGAACAGCAGTACAGAAACGAAACCCTCAGTTGTCTTCGGAAGTTGTGCAGCCTCCGAGCCCTGCCACCTTAAGAAACTGATTCATGGCACTACTGATGTGCTGTCACTCTGTAAGCTTTATTTAAAAAGTGCTTTGAGACGGCTCTCAAAAATTCACACTGTCACAGAAAGACCCACATGCTATCTAATACATCATTTGTCTTTCATTCAAATGACTATTAATTACATATAATGACCAAATTTACTAATCCTTTTGTAGAAGGCAGACTGCAAAAAGCATGAGTCTTACATCATTAACAATGCTGACATCTCCTGTTGTTGCATCACATATTTTGTTGTGCTTTAAAGCACTACTCCAAGAATGAATCTATTTTGCAAAATCTTAATTTTCACACTTGTCTCAGTAACCAGATTCTAATGCTGCATTTATAGAAAAGAGATAAAAACAGAAAAAAAAACCCCAATCAAACAAAAAACAGCCCAAAAACCCCAAACTTGAAAATACTATCCAACTACTTAGAGATTCAGAAATCAAGGGAAGAGAGGTTTTCAGGATCTGATTCAGGATTTAAAATGCTTGAAATGGTGAGAATGCTCAATTGTGTTAATCCAGTTGATCGCAGGTTGTCACCAGCTTCTGTATACTCAAATAAAATCTAAAAAATAAAATGATATTTTATGCCAGGAATGAATTCTTCGTTGAATCAGTTTAATATGGCTTTTCCTGACATGTTTAATTACTGACATATTTTCCCACTATATCCCTAGAATCAACAGTGGATTTTGTATAAATTCTCCCAAAGAACATAGTTTATCATAGCTTAGTTTTTAGCAGTGACTTAATTCTTATTACTCTGAGTAAGCTTCATTAAATTAATTGACTTAGCTGGAACCACTCACAGTAGTTAATGTTTGCAGTGTTGCAAGAATTAGCTGTACTCAAAGCGTTGAGAACAACACCATTATTTCTGCCTATAGTGAACAAACCTAGTGAGCTATTTGATGTATGATGTGTCAATCCAATAAATTAGCTGAAAAGATATAATTGGCATAGCTTTTATAATGACAGTTCATACACATAAAGAATATCAAAAGCTTTGTTTAAAGAAAGTAGTAAGTGCATTGCTGACACTTCCATTTTCTTATCTAAAAAACGTATGAACTAAACAGATACATTTCTACCCAGAGACACTACTTACAAGGAAAAAGGATGGTCTTATGATTAAGGTCCTGTCATGAAACTCCTTCACATCTCTATTTCAGACTACTCAGGCAAATTTAGGCAAGTGGCTTCATTACATCAGGCCTGTTTCCTGAAATCCTGTCCATGGGAAAAATACAACTGGCTTCTGCAAGAAACTTGCTGAGTTTGGATGGCTTGAACATAACACAGCGACAGCAACAAAACACAGCTGCTCAATAGATGTACTCTAAATAAACAACTGCGTTTTCAAGAGGTCTAAGAAGCTGGCAGTTAAAACCTAATAAATAATTATAAATAATATAATAAAAGAAATCGACAGGCACTAAGCCCTGTCTACTCAGGTTTTGTCTCAGCTATTTTTTGGGGAAACAGACCTAACAGCATTTTCTTAAATTATCTTTTAATCATGTGGATAAATTTACTAAGATTTGGGGCACACCCTGTGCTCCAATATGAAGTAGGAAAGAAAACCACAGAAGTGTCAGACTCTTCACAGACAAGAAGCAAACTCCTCTAAATAGATTTGCTCTCAGGGTTTAATATTAATGGCCATAAATCCAAGCCTCAGATTTTCCATCCAAATTCAGAACTTTGACATATCATTTGGGCATGTGGTTTTAAAACACAATATGGACATCACCACCATGGGGTGTGTCACACCTTGACACCGTCCAAAGTGGTCTGTCTTCCGTGAGAACAGACAGGAGACAGTCAACCAAAATACAGAAATTCCCATCTCTGATTCTTTATCAGAGAAATAACCTTGGCAATAATAAGTTTCTAAAGAACTGTCATCCCAACTTGGTGACAATACCCCTGCCATCTGATACTTTCATTTTGAAGGACCTGTGAGTGCCCTTAGTAGGAAATCACCTTTCTTTGTCTGCCAAAACTGTTTTATCTCCTCTGTATATCCCTTTATGTCTTCTTTTTCTTGTATGACTAATTTATGATCTATCTCCTTCTTGGGCAGCACCAGCCTCATTAAAACTGACTCCTGTTGCCTTGGCTGAGTGTGGCTTCTATGGAAAAGCAACATCTGAGTGCACTGGTTGACCTGAAACCTACTCTTTAACTCCAGCCCAACCAGCTGTCAGATTTCTATCAAAAAGGAGGCACATTGTAAGAAGGGAAAGCTTTATCTACACTACTTAATTAGATATGTTTTAATAAAGATATGACCTGCTGTCTCTCTTCCCACCTGCAAGCACTATAATTAAAGTTTCTCTAACAGAACAGTAAGTTATTTTTGTTCTCTCACCATTTTTTTAAAAAAAAAAACTGAATACAATTCTGCAGGAACTTGAGAAGTAAAAAATGAAAATACGTCAACCCTAACACTATGAAAAATCTGTATTTTTCTTGTGAACGCACAGTTAAACATTTAAATCAGTAAACAGCCAACCAACCAACCAAAGGTAGCAAATATTCTACAAGTTCTGGGTGGCAACCTGGTCTTTTTACTCAAACCAGTAGAAACATTTGTTGTGTAGAAGCACTGAAAATCAACACACTTTTGTTTATTTACCCACATATAGGTAGTCAACATCCTTAGCATCAAAACCATCTGGACTTTCACAAGTTCTAAATACATAATGCTTCTTACTTATGTCAATACATATGTAAAAAACCCCAATTACATGATTCAGTGATGGTTTTAGGAATGAATCTGTGTATATTGATTTGTTTGGTTTGATGTAGAACTGACAAAACAACTAACAGGGGAAAAAAAAACCCTGTAAGTGAATATGAATTTCACTGACATGGAGGAAACCCCCACTTTTTCATTTTGGAGTGTTTCTATTCCTGAAAATAAACATCAGTAAATAAAAATAAGGAAAAAACCACAAAGTAAAATGTTGTAAAAATCAAGATGTTCCAATTCTGAAAATGATAAAAGAAATATAACTACTCAAAATTTATTTAGTTTACTAAATTCAACACAGATTTGATAAATCTCTAAAATGCCATGTTAGGAGACTAATCTATTCACAAACACACACAACGCAAAGTGAAAGAGGAACCTTATCCCAAAACTGAGAATCTCTGCTGTTATTTATTGTTGATAGGCAGGGGACTTAAATTATGTATGTGAGAGTTTCCAACCCGAGGAAAAGCAGCTTATTCCACAAAGAACTGGAATATAAATGTCAAAAAATGTAATCACAAACATCAATTAGTGAAATCCAAGTGTGTATAAAGTGATCACACTTAGTGTTTCTGCCTTTTCCACAGATAGCTGGAAGTGCTAAAACAAAGACTAATGTCTCTAGTATAGATGGCAAATAACCTGAAACTCTCATTCCAAACAGGCCCTAGTTTTATTCTTATGGTAGTGTTATTCAAGAAGAGTAAAAGTCAATTGGTTTCAAAGAGAAAGGGTTTGAACTTCTTCATATCCATTTACTGACATACTGCATGAATGACAATGATGAGATGAAGCCAACCAAAAAAGACAAGACATGTTACGAAAAGCCGCAGGCAGGTTGGTACACTACCAGGTACTCTCAGTATGTTCCAGGAAACACAGACATAAGTCAGTGAGTGAAGTGATTGCAAATGAAGTGATGGAAGAGAGTGTACCTGAGCAGACTGACTCTAAAGGGCTCAGCACAAAACCAGCATTCACATCTGCAGCTGCCGTGCCACTTTATCTCCTCAGAAAAGACTGACCCGTAAAGAGCAGCAACAAAGGGAATATTGTGGGTCAGAAACTGAACCCAAGTCAAAACCAGCAGCCTTAATGAAAAAAGTAATTATGAAACCTCAACATATAGACTAGAAATTGTCTGTGAGACAAAGGAAATTGTATTTTTACTCTACCCTGCTCTGGTAAGGTTTCAGCTCAGAATTATCTCTGTAATGGGAAGCCACACTGATAGAAAGATGTCGATCAGTTTGAGAGAGTCAAGAGAAGAATAGTGAACATTGATCTAGAATATGTACTCTGACAGTAAATGAAAGAAACAGCCATTGTTCGGTTTAGAGAAGACATAACTGAGAAATGTAAAAGACCATGACAAAGAGATTGAACTCTTCTCATTAAGCATTCTGGGTAGCTCAACAGGGAATGTAATTAATTACCACAAAGACAACACACTGTGGAAGAACTTCTTCATGTAAGCCCTGGAACACATAGCCTCATCTGCATCACTAATTTTCTAAAATCTAGTTAGATTATGATGTTTCAGGAATTATAGTGCAGGTGTTCTCTTCTAGAGGAGGATGATGGAGAGATGTCCAGGGATGGGCTGGAGGACCTTCTGGTGTCCTTTCATACTTTTTAATGTATCAGATAACTATTTTTTCTGATGTTTAAAATGTTACCTAAATGGTAATTTTTCTTTGACTATATCTCATTTTCAGCAGTCTTAAACAGAAAGTGAAATTTGGAAAGTCCAGCAGTGCTGATTTTCTCCTCTCTCTCATTCTCTGTTCCTCTCCTCTGTTAAACAAGACCGCTCATTTTGACACAATTATACTACTAATTCTGAAATTTATACATTACTTTTAGCAACCTATTCCCTCCAAAAAAAATAGGGCTTTTAAGTAATGTCTTCACCTCTTCACTCTCTGAAAACAGTATAAGAAATTCAGGGTTTCTTACTGCATTTCCAAGCTTTATTTCATCTTTGGATTTCCTTACTACAATGCAACAATCCGCATTTATGACAAAGGGGCAGAAGCATTAAATGCAGCTCTTGCATACAACATCCAGCGAGATATGTATGTGATGTGACTGCCTGTATCTTTCCCTGCTAACCTTGCCATCCTCCATTTCTCAGGAGAAAGATGCACTTGCATTATTGCAGTAGTTATTTTCCCTTTAAATATGTTATCCCAGAGGTGCCACCACCGTCACTGATAGGCTCATCCTCAGCAAGCAGCTCTATCAGGCATAGGAGAAGCTTCTAGCAGCTTCTCACAGAAGCTACCCCTGTAGCCCCCTGCAACTAAAACCTTGCCACACAAATCCAATACAATGATGCTCATCTTTAATCTCTACCAGATTAGTCATTGAGACCATGAAGGAGGTAGTATTTATTTTCCCTAGTGTACACTCTATCATTTAGCAAGTTCATTGAAAGTAAGAAAAGTAGCAAATAGTTTAACCTGCAAAACTTTCAGGCCAATCACAAGCTTTCTTTGTACTGTTATTAGTCCTGAAAATAGGCCGTAGGACAGTAGTGTATCATCGCAAACATTGCTCAGTGTCACGCAATCTTAAAAACTTCCTACAGAGCAAACAGTTCCAGCAAGAGGGCACGAAAGGTACTGTATTGGTATGGTTCTTTTATGACTATTTGTATCTTCTAAGTAGATACATGTACTATTTAAAGTAATGAATGACTACCATTTATGGGATACATTTGACGGGAAACTATCGACTTCTGTCACAGAATCCATGGAAATGTCTAACTATAGAATATTTTTACTATACTTAGAAACCACTCTTTCCTTAACACTCACATTACTATAGAGAAACATTAGAACAAGAGCGACAAATGCAGCAGCATGTCAGATCATGTCTTTCCGTATCCATGCCAGCACGCTGTCATTCATAGCTGAAAGTCAAGCATTGCAAAGGAGGCCTCTACCTGCCATGAAGAGGACATGTGTCTGTGTCCAGTGCGGTCATTCGTGTTGACGGGCTGTTTCCTAGGAAGGCATTCTTAGGGGAGTGAAAGCTGCTTTTCTTTCACTGTAGTTAAATGAAGATTCAGTAAACACCTATTTTTAGCACACAACAACAAGAAGGTGTTGATTCTGTGTATTATTATTCACTGTTTTGTCTTTGGAACTAAATACACTTGAAAATACAAATTTCACAAAACAAGTAAAGCACATTTTACTACCTTTCCCATTCGTTATTTTTTTCCCATAACTTTTCCATGGCTCGGCATTTTTTATCCATGTTCTTTATTTTTAACTTTGCACAGTATTATTTACTGATTTTTGGTGGATAATAACACACATATATGTATATATAATTCTGCCATTACTGGCAACATCTTAACACATTTCAAAACATCAGTTGCATAACTTCCTGCTGTCACGCTTCCAAGAAGAAATCTTTCTAAGAATAGCAGCAAAACTTTGAACATCTCTTTTCCATCTCTGAGCTAGTCTCCATGGAGCACATAACGCCTCTAAAAGAGACAGTGAAACATACTAGCATTTTTTAACAATTTTCACTTTTTCACAAGAAAGATGAGATATCACACTGGAACGAGGTGTCGATATTCTACTCCTAAGGATGGCATGCACTGTGATAGAAACTATTACAAAGACACAAAACCTGAGAGATATTTAAAAAGGGTATTACCAGCAATGCTAGAAAAGTTTATTAGATTAGAAATTATTATAGAGAAAAAGAACTGTAATGTAACCAAAACCAGGACTCTCAGCATTTTATTGTCACATGCCACAGCATTAAAAAAAAAAAAAAAAAAAAAGAGCATTGAACATTTATTGAATATCTGCATTTTTTTTCAAAGGAAAGTAAGAATTAGGAAATATAGCAATCTGGATTTTATTTCAATATATGATTTAGTAAATATAAAGGGGTTGAAGGTAACAGCTCATAACTAGAGAATTCTCAATAGTTCAATAAAAGATCCATGGCATCTATGTTGTACGTTTTATACATGTCAGATAGAAGAGACTTCTTACTGCAAATTACCTTTTTCAAATGAACATGGAGATCAAAAATCAAAATCTTCTGGTGATGCACCCATCAAGAGTGCTGTACTCTTGCTTGAAATTCATGGCTTAAAACCTCTTATCTCTCAAAAATCTCCTCCTTCTCCAAGAAGTGGAACCATATCAGTTTCTCCATAAACCTCTCCCACATCTAAATTCTGAGGCAGGATATGTCCTACTTGAGCTTCTCAACATGCTTTGGCAGTTGAGAATATCATGTTCATGAAGATATATTTTGATAAATGTATTAAATCTGAGCTGACTAGTGAGCTTTTAATTTTCTTTTGAACTGTATGTCAATATACACGAACTGTTAATACATAATTTCTGACATGCTTGTGTAATATGTGGCCTCAGAAGTTACCACGGTCAGTGATTGTCTGTGCTAATTTATGAAAACTGAGATCCTTAAGCAGTGAGATAAATGGAAAAATGAAGGAAGTAGAAGGCTAAGTGATTTGACCAAGGCCAAATATGTTGAAGCAGTGAAATGAGTTTGATTTATGGCAGAGTCAAAAATGGAAGCTTTGACTTTTCAACTCCCATTTCTACAACTTTCCAACCAGCCTTAACCTGCTATGCATTAAAGCTCTGGTGGAAGTTCAGTATCTTTGTTAATCTTTCATTTGTTGGGTAAACTGGAGATAACAAGATCAGGAAAAATTAATATGCTACTATATACTACTCTATATTATACTAATATAAATAATCTAAAATGAAGTAATTAGACCAAGCAAAGCCCCATCCTGAATTTTCTCATCAACATCATTCTCTCACGTCCCAATCTTCTTCATATTATTATTTGTTTACATTTGAAGTAAATATAAACAAAGTCCTAAAGTCAAGATGTACTTGAGCTGCTTCCTCCACATCCAGTTTTGCCGATTCAGTAAAGCTAAAGAGATTAGTATGCATTTTGTTTCTCCAGGATTTATGCAACTAAAACCCAACACTTTAGAGCTGTTTCAAGCCCTAGTTGTTTCTGCTCTCATTCCAGAGCAGAATAATCTCAGACTGTTTTCCCAGGGAGAATGAGAAGTGGATTATTGAAGCCACTTAAGGACACCATCATCTTCTTCACAAACAAGGTAATTCAACAGAATGACAGGCACGTATTCCATTGCATCTCTAGTGTGTCCTTTGAGAAAGAAGTAGAGATTGCATTTTCTGTCAAAGATGCTTTATTGGAAGAGATAAGTGAGGGAGGTGTTAGACCATTTGGAGGGTTCAGAAAGCAATATAGCACATTCAGTCAAAGAAGGATAAACCTGACCCTCCAATGACCCTAACGCTTACTCCAGTCGATGTAATAATGTTTGTCACAATTCACCTGCTAAACTGTCAGGCAGAGCAACAAAAAGAACAGATTTTCTTAATGTCACTCAGGTGATTGGTCTATCTTGTAATTCCTTTTGACACTAAAACCGACAGATTAAACAGTTGGAAATGACACAGCAGCCAAATTTCAAACACCTGCTGCCCATTTCAGCTGGGTTGCTGAACCCCTCCAGAATCACACATCTGCAACATGCGTAATGTCCAAAGCATCACTGCTAGAGTTTCCTTTTTACTTGATATGCTGCAATGTTGTTTTTTCCCCATAAAAGAAAAACAAAAAAATCTTTAGCAAAATAAAGAATACCAGATACACACTCATGCACCACTTCTAGGGTGAATGTGCAAATAGATCTCACATCCATTGTCTCTAAAAATGATCTCCAAGGAAAATCCTTCCTAGTTACCAGCACTATGAGGTTTATGAGATGCAGTTAAGCAGTGCCAACTTAGCTTCATAAATTTATGACGTATATACCACTTCATTCAAAAGAAAACGGTAAGAAAACACTTGTATTGTTACTATATTTTACACAGTAATTAACCTATGGCTAAAATAATAATTTAACTCTCTGTAAAGCTGTATTGATAAGTTTGTTAGAAAAGCATCTTTCAGATAACAAATTAGAAGACTTCCAGAAGGAACTATAATAATTGAGTATAATGAAGGGAGACCAATAATCAATACCAAGTTATGATAAGGAAAAAATAACTGAAATACTGTCTTTACAATGCTTTTTTATACATATTGTGAGATCTATGAAAGATCTAGAAACTGAACTTTTTCAAGCAATTAGAATCATATAAGATAGAGAAAAGATATTTAACAAAAACAAGTAGCCTATTTCTATATTTTCTTTCCACTACCTGCTAAGTTTAATGCAGCTTGCATCTCTAAGTCATATTCTATAATGCATTCCCATTCAGCATGCCTCTTGGCAGGTCGGCCAGACCTCTCCTCTACAGCATTTCCTGCACTGCACCTTGAAATCTCACGACCTATATTTTACACCTTTTCCAATATATATTGCAAGATTTTTCTTTATCCCCAACACTATTTCTCAGCCTTTTCTAGTCGCTTAGAGCTCCAATATGAACATTAGAAGAAACAGTACTGATCAGAGAAGACTCTAAAGAACAGTGGAGACGGTATTTAGTGAAAGAAATACCAGATTCACAAATTTTTACTGTTGGACACTTTCCACTTTCCAGTCCCTCCAAACAACTCAAGGTTTTTGATTGACCTCTGCTCACTAGATGCTTCTTTCTGTCACTCCTAGCATCATACAGGTGACTAAGTTGTCAAAGAAGTTAGAAATAAAAATGGTAGCAACAGCATAAGAGGCAACAAGATTTTCACTGATTCAACCTCATATTACATGTCTTATATTAAAAGCATGAAGAAAATATGAGATAAAGTGATAGTTTGTGTGCAATTACATAGAGGAAATAAAAATTTAAAGGCAACATAGAAAAATACAAAGTTGTATACTTTTTTCATAGAAAAGACAGGGTTTGAGTCTGAAATATGGGATATTTCTTATAGTTTTGGTTAAAACTCATAGAAAATGGATAAGGAAAAGGAAAGTATAGCCTATTTTAGGTTTTTGTAATTATCTGTCAAGCTACCTGTTAGGAAAATTAACACTACTATAGAATACACAAAGGGAAGGCAGAATAATATTTTAGCTTGGTGACTCTAAACCGCCTGATCCTGCATATGTTCTCCTCTTTCCCTTCTTAAGATGTTATTTTCTTTTTTGAGATGGATACAATGATGTTTGGATTCCATAACTCCATTCACAGGGCATTTCTATAGAATATGCTCACCTGGAGAAAGAAAATGTCATCACCAATTTTTATCCTTCCTGGTGGCTGATCTCACAGATCTTAAATCATGTTGAAGGAAGAATGTGAATCTTCAAACTTATGGGCAGAATTGGGGGGGGGGGGGGGGGGGGGGGAGGGTCTTTCCTTTGACATTTGGAGACAGCAACAAATTACTCTCCTCAAAACCCTACAGAAAATGGATTTACTTAAGTGATCTATGATTACTTAACAAAAAAACCCACCAACCTAGTGCCACAAGCCTCAAAATACATATGTACATAACTAGGCATTTGAGTAGCACTATTAAAACCAGTGGGCCTACCTCTAAATATAAAAGTTAAGGATGAAGAGATGTCTGCAGTGTAAAAGGCGAGAACTCGTAAGGGTGTTCCCATAGTTTCTGTACGTGGGTGTATACGCTGAAAATGTATTTTATTTATATGCATATTGACAATGAAAATGCAGCAAAAACATTTCTATATGCTTTTGGAAATGTTTTTCATAATTTGCAATTATTTTCAAATTAAACAAATGCTAAGGACTAAATTAAATCACAACATAGTGTAAACACTACCTCCTGGTGATCCTCCACAAGAAAAGCCTATTACATGAGGAAATATTCATCCCTGTATGAGGTTGGGAGTGGAAACAACCTACCACCATGTTATAAACATGTCCTTTTGCAAATATTTGCTTTCCTGCGCTGTCAAACTAAAATATAGATGTTCTAAGAAGACAACTGGTGCCTAATATCAGGAATAGTTTTAGAAATTAAGCTGTACAGGCTTTCATTCACTGTTGAATTTTTAGTGCTACGTATGCAATCTACTTTTTCAGTGTATATGCGACAAACAAGTCTCAGCTTGGGAGTTTTTACTTGATTTAATTTACTGCTAATTAACACCAACTTCTGATCACCAAGTCAGGCAGAGGGTAGGGGAAAAACCACAATCAATCAAGCGCTTAAGTAAACACCCTTCCTTCCCCTTCCCCACGTTCACCTTAACTCAAAAACGTCTCCTCCCCACTTCCTAGCCTAATCTTGGGTTGTTTTTGCTGCAAGTTACTCAATCGATTCCAATTCCACAGGAAGGTGATAGGCAGTACAGGATGTCAGGGTCATGTGCACAGTAGTTTCTCTCAGATACTCTTTGCTTCTTCCTGGTTTCCTCTCTCACACTTTGCTTCTTACCCCTTTTCTCAGATGCTTTTTGCTTCTTCAGGTTTTGCTGCAGCTCTGTTTCTTAACGTCTCTGCTGCAGCACGGGTCACCCATAGGCCGCAGTCCTTCAAGCTTTTTCCTGCCCAGCATGGTGCCTCCTTCCAAGAGCGTGTCTCCAGATGGGCGCTTCCACCCCCTCAGCTGCGTATTTCTTTCTTAAATATGTTTTTGCAGTGGTGCCAGCACAACAGATAACATTGTGGTTACTTTCGTGACACAAGTAAACCTGACCCAAAATAATTAGGCTCATCTTTATGAGAGCAGGAGAAAAGTTTTTCTCTACTTTATGGTTCCTAAGATTGCTCTAGTAATTTTCATCTGTACTTCTGCAACATTCACATATAGCAGCAGGATAAATCTTGTGTGCCCTTGTCTCTCTGATGCATTACACCTGTTGCTACTACCAGGAACAATGAGACTGGTAGAATGAATGTGTCCAAGATGCCTTGCACTGAAGAACCACAAAAAGAGAGCTCAACACATTGTTGTGGGATTTACTGAAATAAGTGCAAAATAGATTTCTACAAGCAAAACTAGAGTGATGACAGAAAGACATTTTCCGAGCTATAGGGAACCCAAAGTCCATATGGCTTAGAAAGAAGATTGGGAGAATGGAATATGATCCCACACTAGTTTCCACTCTGTAGGGTTATTGCCAATTTAGAACAGAATCTAAGTCCAAATTTACAGAAAAAATATTTTCCAGACATTCAAAACTATTCATTTGTTGCAAGTTGTCACTTTGAAAAGTCACTGTGTACCTAGACATTTCCAGGAGATGAGAGGGCTAAAAAAAATCCATAAAAATGCATATTGAGTGCTGATATGTGCATTTTGTAATCAAAAATGTGCATATGTAATCACATACCAGTGAAGATGCTTGTGGGCTTTATAGCTAGCAGTGTCTTTGCTTTGTTGCTTTAATGTCAGGATTCCATCCGAACCATGACCCACACTCTATGTACTATTCAAATTCATTCATAATCAGCAGTTGTCAGAATTTAAAAATGGAATTGGGGAAGAAGGAACCTGTTTGGAATTCATGCACACACGTTTTCCTTTATGTTTGTCAAGAGATTTTGAAATGGCTTTTGCTAACCGAAATAACAGCTAGAAATGTACTTGACATTTCACTTATTTTTCAGTATTTGTAACCTTGGTGCAAATGTTTCATCTCTTAGATTATCTTGTATACTGGGACGCAGTTCATGAAAAATTTATCTTCTGTGTTGCATCCAATATTTGGAGATTATACCACCTGGAATCTATTTATTCAAACACAACTGGTGCTGTCTCTCTTTTTAGCCTATAATGCAACTTAGCCTTGCCACTACCATGAATCATAATTTCTGGGCTGTAGAGAAGCCGGTTTACTTCTTTGCTAATACGTTGCATAACAAATATTGTGGAAAAATGTCTGAAAATTCATGGATAACATGAAATCCGGGTGCTATTCTACTGGAGTTTCTCTACTAATTTGAATAGTTTTTATTTTGTATTTTTTATGTTTCATAAATATCCACAATGTTGAAAAGGACTAGGCACTTTCAGTAACAGAAGCCAAACTTTCATTACCACTGAACATCTTTATTGTTTTGCCTTCTGTTTAGTTTCACTGTTCTCCAAACACTTACTCATCAGTGCGCTGCCAGAAGAAACCACAAGACCTGAAATAAGAGGGTTTCTTTCTACAATTATGTGACAGAAGGTGCTTAAAACACTGTGCACTTTCATGCAAGTCTTACTTTGGCAGCTCACATAAATTCCGTCTGCTAGGACCTGAACATCAAAAGAAGTATTTTAAATGGGCTCATAGTAGATTCTTCACATGAATGAAATAAACGTTTGAAAGCCAAATACCACAAAAATTGCAAACCACATAGAGCTGAATACAATGTACATCATTAGAAGCAACACTAATCCGTTTATCATCTGGTGATTCATCTTTGCCCTTCATTTCATTACAATGGAAAACAATCTGTGATCCTTTTCCAGTACTCTGGGCATTATAAAGTCCACGCTACAATATTTTATCAGTCCACTTTTGCCTAGCCAATTGTTTTTCAGATCACTGAGTAAAGAAGTAAGTTTTATTTCAAAGTTGCCAAATATTTAGTATAAAGTAAGAGCCCAAGTAATTAAAATACCCTCTCACTGCTACCGCCTAAAAATAAATCTTTCACATGCTATTTTTGAAATAATTCTCTCTGTAACTTCTTTCTATTTGTTATGCTGTCTCTCTGCTATTGGTTTGTCTGGAAAAGAAATTTAAAATCCTGACAATTCTGTCCTCTGTTTATGAAGAATTAACAAAATGTAGTGGGTGCACCTTGTTCATCCATCTTGCAGCATGTACAGGATTTTTTGGCCTGGAATATTCCCTTAATGGTTTGGGTGGCATTTTTTGTGTCTTTTTTCCTTCTGCCTTCTGAATACCTAAGGGAGTTTCAAAAGCAATTTGTGAGAACATTTCAAGGTTAGTTATTTGGTCTAGCCTTCCTAAAATACCCCTGTTCTCATTTATCCTGTATTTTTATATCTTTTAGTAAACAAAAAAAAATATTAGTGCTAATCAAGATACTGTCAGAACACACGCTACCTACATGGATCTCCAACACCCTCCCACAGTATCATCAAACTCCCAGCGAAAAAGCTTAGTAGTACCCTACAACATTTTAATATCCATTTTCTCAGTGGATGTCTGACTGGCACGCAATTGAAGCATGTTGAAGGTTATCATAACACCCACAATTTCATGGTTACTGCTCCCATCAGACTTCACAAGTCTGACCACTTCTTCCTTATTCACCACTAGCAGGTCTACTAGAGTCTCCTCCCTGGTCAGCTTCCTTATCACCTCTATCAAGAGTTGTCCTTGATGTTCGCCAAAGACCTGGACTGTAATGGTGTCTTTCCAGCAGATATTCAAGTCCACAGTAAGGATGAGTGCTTGTGATCATGACACTTTCTCCAGTTCTCCAAAAAGAACCTTCATCTACTTTGTCTTCTTGATCAGACTGTCTATAGAAGACGCCTAACAAAATGTCACACGTGATCTGGTCCTGGCTCTGAAGTTCCCAAACGGCTCATCATCTATTCCAAAACATAGCTCCAGGCTTCTCATTGGACAAAGCACATCTCTTCCTTACCTTCCCAATCCTTTCTAAAGAGCAGGTACCCACCCAAAGCAGCACACTAATTATGTAATGTATCCTATCACCACTTTGTGATTCCAAGAAGATCATAGCCCTGCAACTGCACATAGACTTCTCATTTCTCCTATGAGCTTCCCACGCTGCAGGCATTCACGCACAGCATAAACGAAGCTTAACAAAGGGAAATGCAAATTCCTTGTATTTAGGATAAAATAACCTGTGCAACAGGACCATCTGGATAGAAAAAAGGGCAACAGTAGTATGTCCATGTGACAAAGATGACCAAAACCATACTGGGCTACTTACAATAATGGTTCTTGCAGTCAGCAAGTTAACAGAAGTGATTATTCCCCTCTATTCAGTATTTTTGAGACCACATCTTCAATACTGTGTTTTATTTTGAGATTCCTAGTATATAAAAGACATTACCATACTGGAATGGGTCACCATTCCAGTAAATCCAGCAAAGGGTCACCAAGACGACTGGGGGGCTGGAGCACCCAATGTACAAGAAGATGTTGAGAGAACTGGATTAGTTCAATCCCCCCCCAAAAAAAAAAAGAATGTCAATGTGGGATCTTGTTCCCATCACCACTTACTTACTGAGAGAGTAGAAAAGACAGATCCAGAATTATCTTGGAGGTACACAGTGCCAGGGTGAGAGGCAACAGACACAAGATGCTACAAGGGAAATTCAAATTAGATATAAGGAAAAAAACCATTTCACAATGACAGTGATCAAACACTGGAACAGGCGCCCAGAGAGGCTGAGGAATTTCCATCTTTGGAGCTGTTCAGAATTTAACTGCACAAGACTCAAAGGCAGTTTCATCTAACTCAGCTGGTCCTGGGCAGCCAGAGACAACGACTTCCAGAGGCCCCTTTGAACCTAAATTATTCTTGAATAATACTGTATGATATCACTATTGAGGTCACTGAAACATGCCAGATAAAAAGACTTTATTGGTTTTGCTTTGTAGTTTCACAAAAAGTGCTGAATTTCCTTCCCACAAAACAGTGGAAAAGACCCCTGAAATCCCAACCGTCCTGAAGTTTCTATGCAAAGTCACACAATGCCGTATTAATTACTGATCTGTCTGAACCTTAAAAAAAGAAACAAAATTAGGAGTCAAAACCCCCCAAAATTCAAATGAATATATTTCCTTGCTATTCAAACACCTACTGCGTATTTCTAAAAAAAGTGGCAGGATAATTCTCAGTGTACCACTTCTTCCTCAGGTTTTCTGTTTCCTGTAAAGAACTCAAAAGAGGTAAGAATCCTAATGAAATGCCAACACCTATTTTAAGTTTTTTTCTCTTTTGTGTAGAGGGTAAAATGGTTGAGATATTTACCTATATGGCAAACAGTGGCAAAATATTTTACATCCTGACAGACCTCAAAGCACTTCACAACTATAATTATAAAATCATTCCATTTACTATTGAACTGCAGCCAACTCTGAGACAGAGCACAGCAGTGGTTTAACAGCACAGATGAACACTGTCAGCCCTTTAGAATAGTAGGTAGATGTAAATATCTTGTCCATTTAAAAACCACAGGGTGCTGTGAGACAGACAGAGTAGATTTAGCCGAACTTCTAAACAGCAAAGAAACCAGAAATAATATCCCTGTCTTTTGGAGGTGCATTACTTTTTTTTTTAGTTTTTTAAAATGTAGAATCACTAGGAAACATTACTAGATATACATAAAAGCAGATGTATCCTTATTTCAAATGAATACTGTATTTGATCTGTGTTTAGACCAAATGAATTCCATCTACGGAATCCATGCTAGGTTCCCCTTTGATGGCCTGCAGTTAGGGTTGTTTAGTCTGGAGAAGAGGAGGCTGAGGGGAGAACTCATCACCCTCTACAACTACCTGAAAGTTGCAGAGAGCTGGGGATGAGTCTCTTGAACCAAGTAATGAGCGATAAGACAAGAGGGAATGGCCTCAAGTTGCGCCAGGGAAGGTTTAGACTGGATATTAGGAAGCATTTCTTTACAGAACGGGTTGTTGGGCGTTGGAATGGGCTGCCCAGGGAGGTGGTGGAGTCCCCATCCCTGGAGGGGTTTAAGAGTAGGGTTGACATGGCGCTGAGGGATTTGGTGGAGTTGGGAACTGTCAGTGCTAGGTTAACGGTTGGACTAGATGATCTTCAAGGTCCCTTCCAACCGAGATGATTCTGTGATTCTGTAAATCCAGATCCATATTGGACAAACCTACTGAATTTGTTCTCATCCCAGCGCGGAAATATTTTACTTTTCCACAGAGCTTCTGAATGTCCCTCAGTGAAGCTTAAGTGATGTATACTCCTGGTATTTAAACATAGAGGGCTCAATCTGTTGCTTAAATATAAACGTCTAATGCTATTTGACATACTCCAGGATTATGTGAGACGTTGTCAGGAGTCTGGCAGATAGAACAGGATCTATGGGAGACTCATGCCCGTCTGGAAAGGCAGCTGGAGGCTAGATTTAGGCAACTAAATCAAGCTTCCACTGCAAACTCTTAAAAAGCAGCAAGCTGGTGCTATATACAGCACTTCTTTCCTACAATTTCTTCCCATCTTATCTAATGATACAAAAAACCAGAAATTATGATGGAAGTGCCAACGCAAAAATGTCTTCTGTTTTCAGAGACTGGAAGGACTTCCTAGAAGTGTATCTTCACCAGATTTCACTGGTGAAGTTCTGGTTAAAAAATGTGTCCTTGATGAACTAAGTCATCAGAATCTTAGTCTGCATTATAATTAGCCAGACATAGTTTTATAATTAGCAGGAATAGATTAATATTGTACCAATATTTGTCATGTGACAGATGTTACAAGCATTAGCTGGTAAAATAATCTGGTAAATATCACTGCTCAAAACTGAGTGCAACCAGACTGAAAATGTATTTGACTGTAGCCACAAGGACTAATATCTCAATTTAATCATTCTGCAAAGACAGCTGAGCTTGGATTATAACTAATACAAGAAATACAATTAATATTCTCCTATTTTGTGATGGTTTAAGAGGTTTAAGAATTAAATGTTGTTAATCTGAAGACAAGAAGTACTGGGGAAGTACTAGCAGTCCGTTGTTCAGCCATGCAGCCTATGTCCTTAGCTTAAATTTGGTGCGAAGAATGAAAGAAAAAGTAGTTTAGGTTTAATTTAGTTTGCTACATAAAAATCTTTTTTTTTTTTTCTCCCCACTTGCTTTTCACTATCTTAGAAGAGCTAGTTTGCCTGAGTCATTCACACCTGGTTTTGCCTATTTATTCCTCTCATCCCCTCGCTTTCCTTAATTTCAGCAGGCATGTCATGAATCCTATCATATTGATAAGAAGGTCAAGGGATATGCTACCAGCCCCTAGGTAAATCTGTAGAAGAAAACAGTGTTACAGAAACACTAGATGACACAATAAGAAGTTGTTCCCACAGACTCGCTGTACTGTGCATCATATGAACTCTATCTGGAAAAACATCTTTTAGTACTGTCATACTTCGGATGAGACATTTTTTTAATAGCCAGATCGTGTATGAGATAGTTTCATACTTCTTTACTGTTCTAGAGTAATTCTAAAAATTTAAAATTAGAGGTGAAATAATAGATTTAGCAATAATCTGTTTTACCTTTGGAATGAATACATGGATTGGATAAAAGATGATGAAAATGGAAATACCTTCATTTAAAAAGTATGGTAAAATATGCACATAGCCATCAGTCTTTAGGCAATCAAACTACTTTACCTTAAAACTGTGGGGTTTTTTTCATTTATGGAAAAGTCCTAAAATGCCTGGTTTTCCTCCCATAGGCTGTGGTAATTCACTGTAGTTGTAAAAGAAACTTTTAAAGAGGCTATCTCTTTATAAGTCATATATGTATTTAATAGAAATATTGCTCACTATTTTTCCAGTAAGAAAAGAAGATATCTTTGATGCAGTTCAATCTGAGAAAGTTACCTAAGATTTTGTGCTTGATTTTTAATTTACTCTTAGATGGATATACAAAAAAACAAACAAACAAAAAGTATATTTTTAAAGGACGTGAATGGATTTGGTCATTTTATACTAGGGTATGTAAGGAACTGTTAGACTTTGTTTGTCTCAACATTGCTGCTTCACGACTACCACTTCTTGGCCTCAGCATCCTGTTGCTCTGAAGGAGTACGCTTCGGAGGAGACGCAGAGTCCCAGACGAAACCACGACATCCGCTCAAAGCAAGAACAACGACAGCCTTGGCAGCGCCTGCCAAGCTGTACCTGCACGCGAGCTGGGTGAAGAGGAAATCGGGGCGAGGAAGACGTGCAAAGGCTGAAGGCACCGCAGGTTGACCCCCCCACCAGCACGACCACCATGAACACCTGGGCATGCGCACATGGAGGACCACGGGGCGGCACGTATTACAGTGAGCTCCATGGAAATGGGCGGACTCTTCAGAGAAATCGTGGGGACTGGGACAATAAAAGAACTGCATACTCCTCTCTTGTGCATCCTTTTTTCGACGCTTGTTATCTGGAGCTGGGACCTCGGCGAAGCTTGGAGCTTGGAGCACCATCACCTGCACCGAGCCCGAGCCAACGGAACATCGCTGGATCCCTGGTGGTGGCGGTAATTAGCAGCATCTCTACCGTTTTCTTGCTTAGGGATTTTGACTTTCCCTTTCTTTTTCTCTCTGGCCTATCGCTATTATTAATTGTTACGGCAAATAAAGTTCACAAGGTTATACAGCATTTGACCTCGTTTGTGTCTTAATCTCACTCTTGGGATCATTTAAGAACATGCCCAGATATTGGATCGGGACAGGGTATCAGCAGCCAAACACAATATTAATTCCCTGTGTAAACTCTTATCAAGTACCTCAACATCACAGCACCTCAACTGCCCTGTTTGAAAATGAAAAGAATAATGATGTTTAGTTACCTTGCCATCTTTAGATAATATTTTAAATGGAAAATGTTGCAAATTGATGACAGAAGAAACGCAGTAACTCTGCACTGCTGAGTGCATTACCTGTTACGTTGTTCTATATGTCCTATCCTTGATTCTAGCAAAAACACGTACGACCAAGTAACTTTTTGTTGAAGGCTGTCTTTAAGGAGCAGTGCACCACAACCCAAAAACTCAGAGAAGTGATTTTCCTTTTCAGAAATTAATGTTGTATCATGTCCTTTAATACTGAACACAGGAACTCAGGCTATCTTTGACGTGGTACAGAGAATAAAACAACAGCTAAGCAAGCAAAGCAAACCACCAACTTACCATCAGACTAGTCTTCTGATTTGGGGAAATTTTTAATTAGGAGAGATCTCAGTGAGATCTCAGTGCTGAGGCAGGACACCGGCAGAGTGAACAACACAAAGCAGTGTGAAAAGTTCACAATACCCTGAAGAGTTTTCCAGCAAAGACCTGCTGTTGGAGAGCAGCAGGAGAGATGATCCACTGGTACCCTCAGTGCAGAGCGCACTGCTCAGTGGGGCCACAAAGCCTCTCTATCCCCCTAGGAACCGCATCTGTGTTTGTGCTTTTATCTTCTGCACAAACACAGACACACACAGTAACTGTTCCAGTGTTCTGACCCAATTCGAGAAGGAATCTCCTTGCAGGTTAAACAGTTTCTAATTAAAACTTTGCTGTTTTAATTGCTTATTGAAATTTGTCTTCCAGTTAACACGAATTCCACTGAAAATATTTTTCATTTAGAAACTTACTCTTTTTCCCTAGAAATATTGTACAGTCTGTTAGATTATTCCCTCTACAAACTATTTATACTGTACTGTTGTTCTTTTTTATAAAGGAATTGAATACTGTGACTTTACTATTATTAATCTGCAAGGCCTTTCCCTCTCTCTCTACAGAGTTAATGCAGGAAAGAAAGCACTACTCCATGTATAAACTGTTTTCAAGGTCTAAAAATACATTCCAGAATTAGAAAAATAACCTTAATTTTTTCCAATTTGAACATCTTAAAGCCACAGTGACATAATAAATTGTGGCAAAATTTATATAAAGAATTTAAGTCCAAACTCAGCTCTTTTAGCAAAGGCTAAAAAAAAAGCTGGCTAAAACATCTTCTAGCATAGTTCTTTCTACACTGGGCCATGACTGGCTTGTAATCATTAATCCTGTTAATTTGGTGACCACAGTAACTAAAAATTTAATTGAAATGCAGCAGCGAGACACCGTGAGTTACATTATAAGATTACATTATAACAGCACCTTCCCAGTGAACTTTTGGTATCTGTAAATAACTGGCAACACTTACAACGCCATAAACTGTGATTTTCCTGTTAGATAATGTAAGCTGCAAATTAAAATACCAAATGCAAACCAGTACAACAGATATATAAATATTGTATGCAAACAAGAGACATGTTTTTAATTTGAATCAGTTTCAAAATTTTGCATGGTTGTACAGAGCACAGATTTGCAAAGACAAGGACATGTGTGTTGTGTGTGTTGTTTAAACCAATAAATAAAGTCCACGACAAAGTCAGATTCCGTGAAAGCCCAGAAGTGAAACTTAGTTCAAATTCAACCCTCAAAAGAACAGTGGAAATTGTCTAACACAGTACAGTAGTATTAGAAGAATATAATCAACACACTGAAGAGCTCTAGGCTATCAATCAACTGTTTACCTCTAGGTTTCCTCATTTATATGGAACAAGTCACTGTAACCATCTGGTGATTGCAGTGCTGCTAAAATAGAAAAAACAGAGGGATGAACAATACTTCCTCTTAAATGCCTTTAAACTCTGCAATAAATTGGTTGTAGAGATGGAGCTACTTCAGTGTATAAACAAGGTCAGGCTTGAGGTGTACTGACAGTTTCAAAAAACTTGCATTGCATTTGTATACGCTGTACCTGATCTGCAGCTAGAGTAAGGATTATAGTCCCCAGGGTTGTCAAGTGATAGCTTTCACCAGCACAAAAGTCATCGTAAAAAAAAAGGAAGGACAATTACAGGACTACTGAACCTAACAAAAGAGAGAAAATTTTAAAGCATATACCTGCTGACTGTGCACTTGCCAGAAAGGTTGGATCAGATGATCCTTGAGGTCCCTTCCCAACCTGGTATTCCATGATTCTGCGATCTGTGGCTATGACTGAATAAAGCATCACTCATTCATGTCAGCACAGACATAGGCCATCTCCTTTCTCTGCACCAAGGAGCCTGTTCCGCACTCTCCAGTATTTAACAGAGGGGTTTCTTCTTTTTCAGTCTCAGAGAAACTACTATGGAAAGGCCTTTGTTTGATATATGACATCTGTTAGGTGTATCTTTGCATCTGCCTTCCCAAATTAGCTAAAACCAGTAAAAGTTTTAATTCCTGGGTACTGCTGAATTCAAGCACCTTTTCAGCAGATTCCAGATCAGCTGAAGTATGCTAAACACGAGCAAGGCAGTACATGAAATCTTGACCATATAGGATCCTGCTCTCCTACAAAGCCCCCAACATTCCAAGGGAAATACCAAGGAAAACAGCTGTAATACACAGTGTTGGCACTTAAAAATGTTCTTTTCCTTTTTGAAAATTCCAACAATCCAAAAGCCCTCAAAAGAGTTATCAATGAAGAACAAAATTAGCTGTAAAAGTTCATACCATCCCAGGCCTAGTCAAGTGCATTCTGAAATGAATTATTAACAGGTAAAATCTGAATTTCAACATTTGTAAAATAATTCAGCCCTGTGTAACAATGGGTTCTTTGAGGATTCCTTCAGTTTTGCTTATTAATGTCTGTGAGTGGAAGTAAAGATAAAAATTTCTAGCACTGATCTGAAACAGTTTTTCCCTTTTATGTACCTACTTCAGGAGTGACCATATGGTTACAACCCTGTCCTTTTAATCCCTTTTTACTCTCCAGCGTTTGTATTTGTTATTGAAGAGCTGCCGTGCATGACCCCAGAGGAATAGCTATGCTTCAGTTTTGGATAATGGGCTTGCTGTAGTATAATAATTTTTTACAGTTATTTACCTTATCAGCAAATTCTATAAAGACTGATCCTTTCTGAAATACAAGACATTTACACAGTATCAGGTTGTTACATCCATTTCTACTATTAATCTCTTCAGTTTAATAATTTTATTTAATGTGACTTGGACATAAAGAATAAAATATAGTTAGTGATGCTTCCAGGATTCTCCCTATATGGAATAGAGACCCACTGCTCCACAGGCTTCGCCACATTCTCTTTTCAAACCCAGTGTCTGAACCCACGGAGGACTGCAACACCATTTATATTTGCCGACAGTCTGTCTACCAAGAACTTCTCCTGAAGTTTTAAAATCGTCAGCAGATACACTTTTCAGTTGGTCCCAACTGTTCTGATACCTTCAACGAGTGCACTCAGCAGAACAGCTGGTTTTACTCACGTTTGTAGCCATCTTTTTGCAGTTATCCTAGATAAAACCAGCTGACTGAAGGGAAAAACGAATAAAAATCCTCTTTCTCTCAGAAAAGTGCACAGACAGACAGAGGACCAGATTTTGCATAGCAATGTGCCAGGCAGGGATTAGAGGAAGAGAGGCAAGTAGACAACAGAAACATACCTGAGAACGCAGAGGTCGGTGGATCCAGCTTCTTGCTGTCAAGCAACCACAGTCATAATTACCAGAAGCTGTTAAGCATTGCGTTAAGAATTTTCCCTTTTTCCAGAAAGTTAGCTTTTTGCTAGCTAGAATATAGAATTCCTTGTTAAAATATCCCACCTAAATGTATTCATGCTTCATTTCTCCATTTATTTACCTGCCAGCACTGTGCTTTAATAGTTTTCTTCCTGCTCTGGCTCTTGTGTCTTCATGTATTTAGAGAAAATACGCACATTCCCCTCTCACTTCTCATTTTTCTATATTAAATATGTCATCCCCTTCCAGATTTCCCTCGTAACAGAAGCCACAGTTCCTCTGAGTATCATAGATGCTATTGTTTACTCTAATTTAAAATCATCACATGAATATAGAACAGATAGAAGAGACATTAAGAGTGTAAATTTCTATATCCCTACCTCCACTGGAAATTCCTCCTTCACTGCATAGAATATTTTAAGAGGCAATTTGCCGTTGGTCCTGTAATCACCTAAGTCTCACTCAATGAAAGGAGAATTTTCAAAATTGCTGCCCTATTTATAAATGCTGGTATTCGCCAAGAAAAAAGGAGTAACAAAGAACAGGAAAAAAAAATGCATTAACTCTCCATCAAATAAGTAAACAAATCAGACTTTAAGAAAACAGTCTAATTTCAAAATGTTTATACCCTTATGAACAACACGTGACCATAAGTAAATATAAACCTTAATGTTGATTTCTTGACAAGGATGGCTGGACTTTGCTGTAGATCAAGCAATGTATTCATACTTCACATGGTAACATTGTCTTTGCCTACCTCAACAATAAGTGAATAATGATCTCATAAATGAAGAAGAAATGTTGGATAACAATTACCTGATACAGCTAATAATCAAAAGATGACTCTTTTTTAAGAATGGTGGAAAAGAATCCCTAAACCAGGATTCTATTGAATTGCCCTATCAAAATTGTACGGTACTATGAAGTGAAACTTTTATTCAGCAAAGATGTGAAAGTTGGTCAGCTACTGTAACCTACAGCCATTTTAAGCTGCAAAAGAGTAAGTGTGTGATTCAGGAGTTGGGAAGAACAATGGGAATCATTCTTCTTTAAGTCTATTTTGGTTAAATGAAAGTACTTTTGTGGGGTTTTAGCCGTTTCTGTGAAATATATTTTAAGGCAGTAAACATTCCTTAATGGACAGATATTTGAGTAAGATCACCAAAGCAGCATATCACAAATAGCACAAAGTTCATTTTGTGGTCTGTGTAGACAAAAAAAAAAGCCAAAACCTGGAAATATATTTATGTAAAAAAACCCACAACCACAGTTATGTGTCTTTGACACAAAGTGGTTGGGAAAGAATGAAGCCATGCCATGCATGACTCCGGGGCTCCCAATAACACACCTTTAATGCAAAAAAGAAAAAAGTAGCCCCTTTAAAGGACAAAACAGATAATGTCTCAGGTGAATAATGCAATCACAGTGAAAGCAGAGAACTTATCAGCTGTCATAGAAATTCCTTTCTCAAATTTATTAATAGTGTAGGTTTTTTTGATCCCTCTACTCCATAATTTCATTGTTTTGTTAACAACATCGAGTTTTATACAGAACCGTATGAATATGCATCAGCAGATGAAACTGAAAACATATTTAAACCCAACCTGACAAGCATTCAGATCTAAATCTGAGCATGCAGAGCCCTGCCACCATTCAAGTGCCTGATGCATATCTGGTCTTTACACACCCCACACATATTGCACTCTCTACTCCGCATGGGAGACAGCAAGAAACAAGGTGCAGGAAGCCCCTGGGAAGCTTCCAGATCTCTGTCATTATATCAGCAGTTTTCCTCTGAATCAACATAAGGTTTTTAATATGTTCCAGTTTTGCCTGGAAAAGGGAACACGGCATGAGTATTTCTCTGATCAGGTCTATCAAGTGGAAGACAACGTGGGGTGATCGAAGAAGGGTGCTGGTGATCTGAAAGTAGGGGGAATGCACTTCCCTGACCTGTAAAATGACAAAAAACCCCCCCTGGCTTTTAGTGTACTCCTGTTAAAACCAATGGAGCTGAACTGTCAGTGGCTCCATTTTGCCATCTTACCCACCCACGTGGTCTTTCAACTGTAGTGTTTGTTTTCAGAGCCACAAAAATATGCGAAACATAACACTTCAGATATTACAAACCTTGAACGCTAAACACAGCAACTGCTGCAAAAGGTTTTTGGGGATTTGGTATTCTGTTTTATCCCAGGAAAAAAAAATCACTGATGATTAGTTCAATTATAAAAAGGGGAAAAGTAATTTGTTACGTAAAACTCTATCATTTAGCAAGCTGTACCTCTACAAGTGTTATTGTTTATTTATATTTTTACAAAATACAATTAAACAAGTACATACTTAAATTAAAACTACTATTTGGGTAGTACTTTGTTAGGATTTCTCAGCTGATTAAATCATGCCTTCTCATCTTCTTCTTAGGTTCACCATAATTAAGCTGGCTTTTAATCTTTCTTGTCAATATCCCAAGTAAAAAAATGGAGCTTATGGTAAAACATCACACCTACATGTTCTGCAAAATAAATGCTAGATAAACGTTAGGTAAATGCTGGATGGGAAAGTAACCTATCTACTATGCTGAAAATCAGGCTCAAGGATAAATTTCTTGAGAAACTCCATGATTCAAACAGAGTATGAAGCTGTTGACATGTAACTTGACATTATATGAAGCTGTTGACATGTAACTTTTTAGTATATTTTCTTACGAATGTTTCAGTTTCTACAAAATACGCTGTCTTCCCTCTTTTCTGTTTGAAGATTATTTAACGATGACAAATCACTGCCCTATTTATAAAACCAATGCATTTGCGTACTCCTAAGTCTCTTCATCCTGGTTGCATTGAAGATTTCTCTATTACTTTTAATAATTTAACCACAAGATCTGTTCTTTTTACAGATGCATTTTTTCCAGCTGTTACACTGAGATAGTACTTCAAGAAATATACACTTCTTCAGGCTACCTGGGGCTAACAGGGGGCATAATTCTGTTCTCTTACACCAAGCTCTCGCTTTCTGGAAGACATTAGATGTTGAAAATTCACTAGTCCGTTCTAAAAATATTCACTGTGGTATATTCTGAAAGGCTTGTTCAGTTCCATTTTAAAAGAGCCCAGGACAGCAGTCCTACAATATTTCATCCTTCCTGAGGATATTAGTTTGGTGGCAACAAAACAGTTTTCACCATCAGGACTCAAGTCTTTCTTCATTCTTAACTCTTAGAATTACTACAATTAATAAGAACAGAATCTAAAGGGACCCCCTCCCCTAAAATAATTACTAAGTAGTTTTGCATTATCTGATTTTATTTAGTATTCTGACTTTGTTTTCTATTCCCCTTTGTTTTCCTCACTCTTTTTAGCATTTATTTACAGTTTGCCACAACCAGATGGGACACGTATTTGCTGCCAGTTTCAAAAGCAGTTAATGTTAACCTACCTTCAGCTGCAGAAGATGCATATAAATAAAAGTCATATGTTTCCTCAGTCAAAAACTCTGCAGAAGGCAGTTTCCATTTTTGAGGATGGTTGTGGGCCCAGCCCTACAATAACACCAATGGCTATCACTTTAACTATACTCAAAGATAAAACTGAGTAGCGGTAATTTAATTTAAAGAGTCAGTATGGGACTTTTTGCTTTAAAAATTCAGCACTACTGTATTTTGAACTTGGTTATTTCTTTTCATTGACACTATAGAAAAGCTACTTCATTTCTAACAGTCTTCTGCGAACAGTATTGGAGTGTTAATTAGTATTCAAGGTATTGAACCCTGCTCCTTCTAGACTTCCTTCTCAATTGCATCATACAGCAAAGTCTTTACAACACAACAAACAAAACACAACAGCTTCGAAAAGTGCAGTTTATGCAAATTGGAACTTCTAAGGTTTTCGGAGACTAACTGAACATCTAGATCTGTACTGGGCAGTATGTGAATTAACTGAGGCAACTAGAAATAGCAGCCAGGGAAGAAAAAAAAAAAAAAAACAAGAGAGAAAAATCTAATTTAATAGGTTTGAGAATTCTTAAAGAGACTCAAGACTTCTTTGACAGTTTGTCTCCAGATTGAAGACACTTATTTTAAGTAGAACTATACGTGTTTTGCTTCACAGCCTTATTATCCAATTCTTTATATTTAAAATAAGGGGGGAAATAATTTCTTTTTCACATGCAGAGAAAAAAAACACCCTATTGTTTACTGATATGAACTTAGGAAAGAACGATCGGGGTAGTTCAATAGAGCAATATGGGACTGGAAGGGATCTCCTGCGCCATATGATGCTGTTCTATCTCACCACAGTAAACACATTGTGTGATGCCTTACCAAAACTGCATGCCAAGAGGTAAAGTATTTATGTGTCTGTTGGGTTTGGATTTTGTCACGTCAGTCTTTTTGAAAAGCTATTCCCTTTGGTTTGACAGTTACAAATGTTCTTCACTTTGACAGCCTAAACTTATTTAAAGCCAATACATACTCATTTGTAATTGCGCCAGCACTGCTTCTTAGCTCTCATCTAGTAATTTACCTCCAATTATGGCTTAGTCCCCCTTGGTCTTTGCTAGGGAAAAAAAAAAAAAAAAAGTTCTTTTACATTCCTACCACAAATAAACTTTCCTCTGTTTACTGTCGTGACTTAAACCCAGGAATTTGTCTATAGTAAGGTTTTATTGATCATGATAGGCACAGCTGTACAATATTCTATATATGATGTCTCCAATGTCCCATAAAAGTCTTCCTCATACTAGATATTTACACTGAGACAGATATTTCTCAGTCACAGCTGACTAGAAGCTTTAGCAAAAAATACTATTTGCTGTAACCCTAGCGCAGGACTTGCATTTTACGCTAATGAATCCCATCCCATTTCTGTCTCTTCAGTTTGTAAAACTGCTGGATTATTTCTGTATATTAAATCAGTCTTTTGCCAAATAGATGGACTTTTTTTTTTTTTCTAATTTTGTGTCATCATCACATCATTAGCACTACTGACTAGCGCTAATGCTGACTACCATTAGCACTACTGACTAGCATTTTTTATGACAAAGCTATTAAAATGTTAAATATAGTTACACTCAAAGACCAATTTTGAGGACCCCAAATCATAACTCTCCTCTAGATTTATGCTTCCATTTAACAAATTTCAGTCCTTGTCCTCTTTAAATTTGTTCTGATCAATATAAGGTGAAGCAAATAATTGCTATTCAGCCTGAGGGATTATATGCTATGACCGCCTTTTTAAAAAATATGTTTGCCAAACACCAAAATGAATGACAGAACTGTATAATTTCTGAGTTAGTGACTTTTAGAGAACACATCTGTTGATTCTCAGACCTTGGCCTTATCATTATTAATAACATTTTTTCACTGACCTCTATATGTGAAGTTAAAGTTTTTTTGTAAATACACAATTCCCACTCATATTTAGCTTTGTAAAAACTTTCTACATATGTAAGGTAACCAACAACTAACTTTACTGACAATCATTTTTGAGATTACCGTCTCTTCAGCGTAGTTCCATCTACCCTGTAACATTCTATATTTATATATAGTGTATATAGTGTATATTTATACACTATTCCTGTATATTAAAGCAAGCTATACAAATGTACAAATCTCTCCAAACTTCTGTCATCTATTTCCTTTTCATTTTAAAACTCTTATAAGACACGTAGACCTCAATCCTAAAGAAATTGTACCTGTTATACAATAAAGACATTTCAAAGAATATATAATAATCACACTACTATATAATTTCTCATTTTACCTTTACTTAGTCTCCTTCTCCAGTAAAAGGAAATATCATCAAAACAATTAATTATTAAAACTGCAGATCATCATCAGATTATACATCACTGATACGTTCTTTTCAGCCGGTGTTTGATAAATTAAGAAGTGCTGACTCCAGAAAGTAGCCTATCCTGAGAAATAATACTCAGGAGAATGATCTGAAACTGCATTACCAGCTTCGACAGAGAGAAATATACTCCATGATATACTCCTGCTTGTCAGATGCAAACCTGTATCTCATTTAAATCTTGAAAATGAAGTGTACCGCTTTTCATTTTGCAACTCATTTCCAGCTGTGTAATCAAGGACCTTCGCAGCACTAAGAGTGGTCTCAGTATGGTCTGATGGGCACAGAGAAGTTTCTTTCTCTCAGGGAGCAGCAAATCTGCATTAGAGCAGTATGCAGCCACAACTCCAGACTGCTTGTTATCCAAAACCTCTTTGGGGGCTCTCAAGGGTTAACAGTATTTCGTCCCTGACCTTGAAACCACTCAGTCACTCCTGATTGAGGGGTGGCGATGGTAAATTTTGGGTGACAGAGGAACGCCCTCCCCAACAGTCATAGAGCACTGCCTCAGATCATCTGGAGCACGATGACGACTCTGGAGACACCAATACAGCTACAGCCTCATCTTTTTCCTGCCGCTGTTCTACAACTTTGCCTTTGCCAGTTACTAACAGATCGTTCCAAAGCAAGATATTTCTCCCAGCTCTGAAAAGCTGTTTAATGACTGATGAAAGTTGATAATAGAAGTAATTGTTATGTATACTGCTCTAAAACTGACAGAAGAAACACCTACGAGCATTATAATCCTATACTCTTTTCCAGAAAATAAAAAGATATATAAGAGCTTACAGGTTGCTCCACTGCGCACTACTATCATCTTCCTTTTAGCATAATAATGGTTGTGTATCCCTATAATTAAAGATAATTATAGACCATAAAATTTGTACAGCGATTAACCAAAAACAAGATGATGCTCTGTGCTGCCAAGACAAAGACATCCATCACTGAAGTTTCTCCCTCTTCTGTTTAGAATTTCCCCCCATTCTATTTCTGCTGCCTTTGACATTACAGTATTTCTGTAACTCCAAATACTAAAAATTCCAAGATTTTGAAAGTGCCATGTTAAATCTGAGCTGATCCATTATTTTATCCTTACTATTACACTGAAATGAAAATATTTGCAATTATACTCTAACTAAAGAAGCACATTTATCCCTAATTCCTAGGATGTGTTTGTTTTATGTCCTGAAATAATAAATGTTATAATGCTTACGGATCTGTTCTTAACTAACACCATTGTAGATACTCTCATTATTAACTTTACATGTCTAATCCCTTTCTGAATACCTGAATTCTGTAATTTCTATAATTATATAGATTATTCAGGCT
Source organism: Strix aluco (assembly GCF_031877795.1). Classification (NCBI taxonomy): domain Eukaryota; kingdom Metazoa; phylum Chordata; class Aves; order Strigiformes; family Strigidae; genus Strix; species Strix aluco. The sequence goes on from NC_133961.1 coordinate 2,552,899, forward strand.
AGCTATGCACAAAATATAACAGTATTTCCTTCTTAATGATATTTCTCCATTCGGTTTAACATCCATTACTAACACTGTACTTTTACTTCTGATACATGAGCTTTTGGAGAGAGATATTTTTGAGGATACTTTTGAGGAAAAAAAACAGACATCCTATTAAAGTTTTCCATATAATGACAAGGACAGTTCCAAATCATCTTACTATTTAACAAGGAAGAACTCAGAACTCTAAATACCCGTGGAAAGGAATTAAATAAAATATACTTTACGTCTGCAAAGAGGTAAAATATATAGTGCAAGGGACCAAAAGAAATGTGAGGGAGAGATTTCAGAAAGCAACAAAGGATGCAAGCACACTGAAATTGTGCTACCACACTAATTCCTATGTATGTTTGTTGAATGAAATGCAATCAAATCTGCAGTTTGGTTTTTTTTTTTTTATATATAGGTAAAATGTGGATTTCGTGTACTTTCAGTTGAAAAATAAAAACGGAATATCATGAAGTGAGGCTAGAAGATCAGTATTACCGTATGTTCTGTTGAAGGTTAAAAATCACAGCCTACAATTGGTATTCATGTAATCAAACAATAAACAGTATTTCCACCAGAAATATGCAGCTGTTCTCATGGGTTTTAATTTGGAAACATTTGTTTTGTTTTGGCAGGAAGCATTAGGAATTTCTCATTTTCTCTAGAGCTGTTTGGCCTAAATTCAAAGGATCTTTTGGATGCACTGTCATCATGGAAGCTCTTTATTTATATTTTAATTTCCAGCCCCTCTGTGGAGAATGCTACGGGATATTACATTTCACTCTTTCCACTTGCCCTGGAAAAGTGAACGCTGTTTTTCTTTCTATGATTGGAAAAGAAAAAGGACACTATTTAGTGATTTATCTATTTTGTTTAAAGGTTTGTTAAACTTTCAACTAATGGGTCAGTCAGTATTTTCTGTTCCTAGTATTTCTACACACGTCCATGTGACTGGCTCCATAGGTTTTATGGCACTGCACACTCATCAAAATAGTAAGAGCAGAAAGAATTCTGCTTTCAGTTCAGAAATTATTCACTAACATCCCATGATTACTTTGTTAAAACAGACTTGTTTCTCCTTTGTTTCTAATTTTGACAACAGTATTTATCTGAAGGGGTCAGAAATAGCAGTGAAACTTATTAGCAAACTATATTTACAAGAATGAATACTTCTGGTTCCATGTTTGCCCATTCTGAGTACTGCAAAAAATCAGTGGATTAAGTTACTCAAAACATTTTAATGGCATGACCCTTTCAACTTGTTCATCTGAAGAAAGGAAGAGAAAATGCAAAGTTTTACACTGAAATGGAATGAGTTTGTCATTTTCTTTCTTTTTTCAAGATGAAGGATGGAAAGGGTCACTCATTTCACATTGCCATCCCTTGAACTTCTCAAAAATAAAAACAAATGTGGCTGCAGTCCAAGAAGCATAAGCGGTCATCCAAGAACCTGACAGTCTCTTTGGGGAATGAAAAATGATTGTCAGCATGAGAGACAGTGGGTGAAGAGATAAATCCCTTGCTGTTCTTAGTTTGCCTGTCATTATTTACTTCTAAGGTTTGACTAGTTTGGGGAGATGTGAAGGAAGCAGCTGTCAGACTGAAGGCAACAGGATTGGGAAAACAATCTGAATTCCTCTTTGAATCACAATTGATCATAACCATGCAATCAGGTAAGTGTAACAAGGAGACAAAGTAAAAAAGCAGTTGTGCTCTCTCAGTTAAAATATTAGCAATTGTATAAACTAACAGTCTAATCTGTAGTTGGTCAGAAATGTTCTGCTAAAATGAACTCTCACTGGAAAATAATGATTTGCTGAATTTCAGGTCTCTTAAACTATATAACAAACTATAAGAAAAACTTATTTATATTCCTAACAGGGGCCAAAGAGGAGCAAAGCTAGAGAATTACTTGAAACATACATATCAAGTCTTCATGCTTCCCTACAATTATTCCTCTCAAAGTATCTAATAAATAAAGTATCGGTAATTATAATCTTCATTTTTAAAGCTGAAGGAAGTGAGGAACAATGAGGATAATAAGTATCACAAACCCACTAATGAAACCCACTGGTGAGTTGAGAATGCATTATGCTTTTCTACTTCAGTCTTAGAGTGGACCGTGCCTTCCATTAGAAATTATTTCTGCCTAAGCTGATCAGTTAATGATGTACCTCCTCCTGTAGAATTCAGTCTCTCAACTTATTTGATTTCTGCTGTCTAAAGCTGATCAAGTGCTCTCACATGTTTTTCAGCTCAGGCCTCTGTTATCTGGGATTTTAAACTGAGGGTTAATGCAAATAACGCACAGACCAAGAATTTTGTACTCCTAAAATGAATCTGGCATATCATAAATTTGGTATTTGCATATGCACAAAGTATATGCAGGCTTTTTAAAAGATAAAATCTTTGCAGCCATGATATAACTGCTGAACGTTGTCTTGGTTTTCAGCACAATAATCTTGAAGGGTTTGTATTTGACAACTTTTTCCACCACAGAAGAAATTTTCTTCCGTTGTGCAAGAATTATTCATTTTCAAACTTCACAATTTCTTTTTTCGTTATATTAGCGAAACATGAATACTTCAAAGATGAAATCAAAAAGACTTCTGGAATTAGCTGTCAATATGTCATAGCTTTACATGAAAAGCTAAATCAAGAAACAAAAAACAAACCACAAAAATGTACATAATTATTTATTTGTTCCTGTGTCTTAACACTTACTGGTATTCTAAACGCTACTTTTTGCTTCATTTACCCCTCTCTTTCTCTCTCTAAAGGAGTATACATCCCTTTCTTGTCTCAAAACATTTTACGTAGACTGTATTATCACTATGTCAGACAATTTTTCACCTTTATAAATGCTTGATGTAAGGGTGGTATAACTTTGTTGATACACTGCACGCAAAGATAATAGGCTGCGTATTCACATAATTTCTTAACAAACTGCTGCCCACATACAGTAAGTATAGTTTGTTAACACCAGAACAATTCTGAGCTTTCAAGGTTTCACTGTAATAAGCCTGTAACCACCAGGTTTTTTGATTCCTCCAGGAATTATTTTTGAAAGCACAAACCTAAATGTTGCACTCCTGCCCTGAACATTCGATCACTTTCCCTCAATTATTAGCAATATACAGCCTATAAGATACACTTAAGCAATTTGTTCCTGTTTAACAGAAAGCAGGAAAGGTATATATAAATATTGAACAGTTAATCCTATCAGTAGAAAAGGTGGAGTTGTTTTCACTTACTTTCAACAGCAGTTTTTTATGTAATTTCAAAGGTTCTCTTAAAATTGACCTGCAACAGATTAACACTTGCTTATAACTACCAAAGAAAGAAAAGAAATATTTAATGTTCAGGTAGTTTGTCAGTGATACAACCAACAAACAGCAACTCTGAACATTGTTCTAACCATTAAATACTGTCTTCTCTACCAGATTAGCATTGGTAGCCTAATCAACATTAAAATAAATCATGCATCAGGCAAATGCATTAGGAAAATCACTTGGACAATATCAGAAATGACAAATTATCTCAGAAAATCTACTTGACTCTTCCCAGGGATTAACAATTTATTAGAAAATGTCTTGAATCTTGGGCTATTAATGCTGATATTATACTTTCTGTGTGTTTCAGGCTCCTGTTTAAAAGTAATCATGCCTAGCACTGTAAACTTTCAGGAAGACAAGTGAGAAGTATTTTAACATATTGCACATATTTCCTTGGGAAAACCTGAAGAGCAAAGCTTTACGCATGCAATTTGCTAGGAAGACTGGGAAAAGTCTTCTTCCCAAAAAACTGGAAACCACTCAAAAAACAGACAATGCTGAAATTGTTCTCTTTGGAAATCACCTTTTTTTTTTTTTTTTTTTTAAGTTTACTTATTTTTGTAATGAAACTACCCTGATCTGTAAATGGTATCTAGCTTTTACTTTTCTAGTTTTCAGATTATGTTCTCTAATTGTCTGTGATCTTTCAGTGAGACTTCTATTGATATTACCCCTTTTCATTCTGTTCTCCTTGACCTAAAAAGTAACATGAACGAAGTTTGCTGGAACGTTTGTATTCAGTAAAAATAGTTCTGATTTGCTCAGAAACTCCACACAAGGCAGCAGAGAACTCCTCAGAAGAGACAAGTTGGGTTTTATAGCTTTTTCCCCTACAGTAGCAAACAAGCCTCTCATCTGTCCTGTGAAAATCAGGCTCCTGTTCGATAGCCTCTGTCTGAAAAACAAGAGTTCTCCTAAGGGTAGGGCTCTGGAGCCCAGCAAGCCTTACCAGGAAAGTAACACTACTGTCAGCTCTTCCTTCAATATTTCATTTCAAAAGTAACATTATCCCTCTCGGTAAAAACAAAACACAAGAAAAAAACTGCAAAGCACTTGTCATACACTATTTCTTCAGAGCCAGATACCGTGTTCGACAAAAAATCTTTGTTACTATTTCTTTCGTTGCTGTATTCTTCAAGCTTTCATTTGGAGTTTTATTTCCTCTAAGATTTATTTCTGTAAGCTTATTTTTTTAGTGAGGGTCCTCTGCACATATCCAGACCCAAAAATCCAAGAGATGGGACAATCTAATCTATTACTACATATAATGATGCCTCTATTCCTGTAGTTCCTGTAGCATTTTATGGATGAATTAGTGTGCCAGTTTGTCACTATATTGACAGATACCAATTCTTTCCCTTTAATATATGTCCAATTATTTCAACCATCTCACTTACCAGGCTTCTTTATGGCCTTCTGTACCCTATAACAGTTTAAGTTCTTTTGAATTCTCAGCCTCTTACAGTTTCAAAACACAGTTGCAGACACTGATTCATTAACTTTGACTTTCTGCATATGTTGCCTTTTTTTTTTTTTTAATCTTGGAAAGAACCTCCGTGTCTCACAGACCATGAAGTTATCTTGATGCAGTATATTTAAACAGATATGAAACAGATATCTATTTAACAAAGGCTTTTCAGCATCTGTTCACATGATAAGGAATATTACACATATGATTGATGATGCACCTTTCTTCCTATGCTGCATACAAGCAAATGCTTGGGGCATTTAATACAGATACGCTGCCAGAAGTCAAGACATTAGTGGAATGGTATCCTTGATGCAAAATCAGAGGTTGCATCTGCAGTCCTTCCTGGCCTTAAACCACCACCTGACTGTAACAGAATTGCCTACTGTAAGCTGAACAAGCTACATTTAACCTCAGCAAATGCTGGCTATTATGGGGAAACACGCAAAGAGCCCATCATATCTTCAAAAAAAAAGCACGTGAATATTTTTAGAAGTGTTTTGGGTTTTGCATTCTACGTGAAGGAATCACCTTGTGTGTTTCAGCAGTGATCACAGGCATGTGAAAGCATGCACGGAACCAAACATAGCAAAGGATAAATCCTATAATGCCAGCGTGGCAAGAAGCATAAAGTCTTCTTTGGATAATATCAAGCAAACTGCTAGTGTTTAATAAATAATTATCACCTGGGAAGCATTACGGAAACCAGAAATATAGACAAAATGTCAACAAAGATAAGGGGCTAACACTCTGTAAAGCATGTCTTATTTATTCTGTAAATCTTAACTATTTTTCAGGAATGTGTTTTTTCTAAAGAGAGTAAAAATATCACCGTTCTAAACATTCTATTACTCTGTTCAGACAGAGCAAAAGATTACAAGGCCTTTCCAGTAGTGAAATCACAACATATACTATGAATGAGGAGTAAAGGAGGTGAAGATAAACAGATTTCATTCTGGCTATGTTGCGTAATGCATCTCCATCATCAGTGTATCAACCAGTATTTTATCTTTCTGAGTGGTCGACAGCCACTTAAAGTCACTGGATAGACTTTTTCAGTCCATTTTTATATGTTTATGTGCCTTCTGGTTATATGTATTAGAAAGAGAGACTTCTGCACTTTGTTGGCCATTCAGATATCTGTTTATAAAAAGGAAATAGAATTGAAAAAGTTGTGTTCAGAATACCATGAGAGACTTTCTATGAGATGGAAGAGGAGTTAATGACATGGAAATTGAGTCAGGATGGTACCAAAGCTATTCTGTATTGTTCCTTAAAGTGCTTTAGGACTTAAGAGGACAATAACATCAGGAAAATAGAAGGCATAACACAAGGATTACAAAAATATCACTCTGGCTCACCCAGAATGACATCTTTCGATATTTGTTCTCCTTTTTACTGCTGATTCATAACATGCATTGAGGAGCAACAAAGAAACATTTGCTCTGGCATGGCAGAAAGGGCATGGAGAGTGCAGGAAGTCGAGTCTTGCTGCTCATATTTCTGATCCCTTTTCAACTTCTCTGGCTGAACGTTTCTACGGAAGTTCAAAAAGTGACTCCAAATAGTACTAATACAGTGAATGGGAAACAAAATGCTTTTCTTTCACATTTTCTATTTTTTATCTAGGGACTATAAATTAAGTGGCATTCACCATCGTTACACCACTATTTTTACCAATTGTTTCACTAGGATATTAACATTAAAAGACATGTACGGTAATTGACGCATGAAACATGGGCATTTATCCAAGGTAACAGCATTTGAAATAGAAAAACCATCTAAGTACTTTCTAACGGGGATGCAGAGACTACGATGCTTGTGTAAAATCCAATCTTTTGGTAAGTGATAGCTTCTGTCTTCTAGGACTCTGAAACAGGACTGTTCCCCTAGGATGAATCACAGGATCCTCATAAAGATTTCTTCAACAGCCATTTTTCTGAGGTTAGTTACAATTTTTGACCTTTTTCTTCCAAATCAAAGCACCCAAAACTCACAGAAACATAGCCATTTTTATGAGACCTTCTTAAGCTCTAAAATGGAATTAAAGGTGAGAAAAAACAAGAGATGGGTCTGAGAATATCTAATACCTCTTGGCTAGGATTACACCTGCACTCAGATATCTGGCTCCCATATTTCAGATCAAGGTGGTAGAACGGACTATTCTGTATCATTAGCACTGTTATAATTCTGTCTTTGGTTAGCTCTCGTTTATTGCTTTTATTTAATTCAGCCCTATATGCACAAAAGGGTGCCCCTCCTGTCTGTATCTGATGGTGTAAAAATGCCTTCTGTCCCTGCGTTATTTATTATTGACTCACTCAAAGCTCACAGGCTGGTTGAAAAGGGCTGCTGCAGCTCCATACAGAAAGCACTGCTGAGGTTTTCGACTCCTGGCTCAGCCAAGGAGGTTTCCAAGAATTACACCTTTAGTGCCTTGAGACAGCTCATGGCAGCTCTAATTCTCTTGTCGAGACCATTTTGGTCATGTTTCAGGGAACGGAAGCGATCCATTGTGAGGTTCATGGTGTGCAACAGCAGAGACTTCTAAAGCTACACTGCTGCTCTGATCCATCTTCAGGGTGACAATAGCTGTAGTCTTCACGTTGTTTGAGAGCTCACTCTAGTCACAGGTCCCGCCATGACTTCAGAGCCATAGCATATGAAGTAGATACCGTTGGGGAGTTTTGTGTAGGGCTGGCAACAGCACTGGGGTGACTCTTTTTGCCTTTTTATTAAAACAATTTACAGCACTTTATTTTTTTGTGCTGAACTGAACATCTCATGAAATTTCAGGTATTTCTTATTTTAACGCTCATTTGTCTTTGTGTGTTTACACAGCACATTTATGGATATAAATGCAAGAAGATAAGCTAGAGAAATACATGCTTTATTTATCAATCGTGCGCATTATTCATTAGCCACTGTTTGTGATTTACCATGTATTTTTAACTACATCACCTAGTAACGAAACTTCTTCACCAGAATTTATTTTAATATTCCAAATGAAGCTTTAAGCAGCTGCTATTCCTCACAACATACATTTTTACTAGCTCTTATTTTCCTCTACTATGCTCATTATAGTGGGAGTCAATGTAAGAAAAGCATATGGCTTCTTCAGGTAGAAGTATGTGGTCAAGCCCATAATATGGTTAAAAGTATTGTCTTCTCAAGCTATAAAACATGTTGCCTTAAAAAATAAGAACAAATATATACATATATGTGGACACAGACCATCACAAAGAAGAATACATGGAGACAGACAGATACTTTTGATTTCAGACAGTATCTATCCAGAGGGATACAAAAGCACAAAATAGAATTGAGTGGAGAACAGGAGTGAGTGAGTATGTGGGTGAAGGTGAGCATATTGTGTAAATTAATATTTCATAACTCTGAATAGATCTCGAATTCAGTTTAGTAAAGAAAGAAATAAGCTTAGTTTTATTTTAGCCAAACAGTAGTATCCATGCTTAATTACTCTTCCCTTACATTTTAAGTATTTCCATTTTAAAACTGAGAGTTCTTTAACAAAACTGGCAATGAGTACTAGATCTGAAGTGATACATCCTCTCTTATGACATTGGTATTTAGATTATGTAGACAGACATACAGATAAATCACAGCCCGACATCTTATCTTTGAGGGAAGCAGATCTGCTGGAAAAACAACTGTGCACAGCAAATGTCAAACCACACTATCACACGAAGTTCATATATTTGTCATAATGTTTATGAGAAAAACATTAGAAACAGTTACTATGGTCACAACATAAATGCAGAAAGGAGGTTGGAAATTATTCTGAGATGTAATGCAGTTTCCTAGAGAAGAAAACCATGACTGAAAATCTTGGTATCTCTTCCTCACGCCATAGATATAGATACAACTTTACTATATCATTGCTGCCCCTTTGCTCAACTAACAATATATGCAGGATATGCCTCATAGGAATCACAAGAGTATCTGGCTTTTGTTTCAATAAAGCAGTTTGGAACATTTACCAAGCAGAAGAATTGTAACAGATTGAAACTTCAACAGACACAAGGACTGGAGGGATGCCAGTAAAACAGCAGCAACAACAACAGAGCACCAAGACAACAGCTGTTTTGATATGAATACCTCAAAACTGGGGAATTTGAAACACAACTTTTTGGTGCTGGTGAAAAGTGCAACTCTCTTATGCTTCTTTGTTGTACAACATTCAAAGTATTGTAATACTTCCTATCAAAATTTTCCTTTAAAACAAGACAACTGCACCACGTATGGTCTCGGCATGCACCTCACCTCCAAAAACAACTGAGTCTTTCAGCGTAGCACACTGTGCCCAGACAGCTGCTACTTGTGCCAAGGGCCAAGCTGACAATGAGAAAATAGTATTTTCTTAGTCGCTGCTGAGAACTTTTAATTCTTTGCTCCAAGAGATCAAAGGATCATATAACAAAAAGAGTTTGCAGCTAAATATTCCTCTGAGTTTCTCTACAAAACCAAGGACAGTCCAACTGGGGCAAATTCAAACCTAGAATTGTTGTTCTGGTGTTTTAAAGGGCAGTCATGGAGAGTAAAAATGGATCACATGGGTTTGTTTTTCATCTTCAGAACATGGTTATTAGATTTATGCAAATATATCAAAGCTTTAAGGAGATTAGGAAAAGAGCGTGGCATTTGCCATCATTTAGGATATAACTTCACAGAATCACACAATCGTCTAGGTTGGAAAGGACCTTGAAGATCATCTAGTCTAACCGTTAACCTAACGCTGACAGTTCCCAACTCCACCAGATCCCTCAGCGCCGGGTCAACCCGACTCTTAAACACCTCCAGGGATGGGCACTCCACCACCTCCCTGGGCAGCCCATTCCAACGCCCAACAACCCGTTCTGTAAAGAAAAACTTCCTAATATCTAGTCTAAACCTTCCCTGGCGCAACTTGAGGCCATTACCTCTTCTCCTATCACTTATTACTTGGTTCAAGAGACTCATCCCCCCTCTCTGCACCCTCCTTTCAGGGAGTTGTAGAGGGCCATGAGGTCTCCCCTCAGCCTCCTCTTCTCCACACTAAACCCCCCCAGTTCCCTCAGCCGCTCCCCATCAGACCTGTGCTCCAGACCCTGCACCAGCTCCGTTGCCCTTCTCTGGACACGCTCGAGTCATTCAATGGCCTTTTTGGAGTGAGGGGCCCAACTTAAGAATCTTCGGCTAATTGATCAGTATCAATCATGCCATATCTACCACAAAAAACACTTTAAATTTACATCTGGTGATGCAGAGGATACATTCTTATTTCTGCTCCAAAGGGACCTTCAAACTGGTGACAAAACAACTTTCATAGTAACTTCACTGTCAGACAGATCTGCAGTCTGAAAGCATACAAATGAGTCAATAGACCTTTCATTTTTGTGACTAGGGTTGTAGTTAATATATACTACATGGTATCCATAATACACAGCGTCCTAGGTTGATGAGGATGATAGCATCTAAGAAATATAAATATTTTTAATTAATAGTATTAAAGTTAATATAATTTAAACATGTAAATAAATATTGCTTCATCTTTAACTGTGTTTACTATACATGTACCTTTATGATAACCAGACTGAACTGAATGTGGTCTGGATGTAATTTAATCAAAGACTTCTTTTTATTCTTTCACTTCCTGGCCTGGATGTGTGGAAGGTGCTCAGATATCTAATAATATTAGCTATATTTTGTTGGGAACAACATTAGTGCTTGAAACATTTTGAATATATTTTTTGTAAGTCCAGTACATCAGCAGACACATTCAGGTCCTCTTGTAATCTGGCAAGCGTGGCTTTTTTATCAGGAAGCTACAGTTGTACCACTGACTAATTTAACAGAATCATACAGAGAACATGCTTAAAATACCACATTTTCCCATCGCCTGAATTCTTTTCCTATACCCATACACATAAATAGATCACGGTGAGGGTACAAGAGCAACAAAGTCCTGTGGCCATTAGTTTTGCTGTATTAAGTTTAAAAGGATCCATTTTAAATGGTGGATGGGGGAAAAACAACTCAAAACATTTGCAAATCCCCGCGACAGGCTGCTGAAAAATACATATTTTAAGTGACCTACATAAAAGCCTGAGAAAATGGAGCATATTATCTTTCTAAAACAACAAATCCAGTAAAATACCTCCAAAAGGTTTACATTTTACCACTGATAATTACGTGCTCCCAGATCAGAATTTGCTTGCAAACTCAGAGTATGAGAATTTGTGGATCAAGATACCAAAGTATCAGGAAGATCTTTGGTGTCTCTCTGCACCAAAGTGAAATATTTGGGGGGAAAAAAAAAAAAAAACACAGAAAAACTCATTGGTTGAAACAATACAGAGAAGATTTCACAACGCAGGTGCTTAACTGACAGCGACTGAAGAGACAAGACTGGTTCAATTTTAAACTAGCTCTGCGTAACTAGTAGTGCCACTCTCTAGTAATAATTATCATGCCATAATAAAATGTGATGATTTTTTTCACGGTTTGTACCTTGAAGCACAAAAGAAAAAGCATTTTTCAACATTCATTCGCATACTGTACACAAGATGCCACAATAAATTACATCATGGGCAAAACTTGGAAAACCAAGTCTGGTAGATCACAAGGTAGAAGGGGTTTCTTATACTGACTTAAGTGTTAGCAATCTGTCAAGCAAAATTTGCTTTCTGCAAAGGATAGGATTTCCTGTTTAAATATCTGAAGCATGTTGCTTAAGTCTGAAAGAGTCACTGTAGACTCTCCTTAAAATTAATGGGGAAAAAAATGCCAACTTCTATGGGACAATTCATCATACCTGTCTTAAAAACTCATGTAGGCAACACCTTCTAGAGAAGTCAGCTTCTGTCCTCTTATACAGAAGGATGCTATGTAGTTAAATCTTAGACAGTTTCAGATACCTAAATTAACTAAGCTGAATCTAACCCTAAATGCCTTGGGAATTATTAGTCCTGTTGATTCCCTCACATCATAGTAATTACCCCACAATGGCTGTCTCAAGGGTCTAACTGGTTAAACTCTCATGCAATAAATCAAGGAAGAGATGAAGGTTTCTTCAACAGGACATTTGCAACTGACTCCATAAACCTCATGTTCTCTTCAGTGAGTCCTGACCAAGGTCAGAAGCAAACTACTGCTGTGACTACAAAAGAACGGGAAGCTGTTCATTTGACACCCTCCTCGGTAATCATAAGCCAGTTGGAGAGAAACATTTGTAGTTTTGGGGAAGGGAAAAGAAATTAAAAGTGTTTTACATAACACACTATAAACATGTGGGAAGAAGCTAGGCTATCTTCGCATGAATTATAAAATTTTTTGTTTGAAATCACAAAATACACGAATAAACTTTTAACAGAAAAGACTACAGGGTCAGCAGACAGCAAAGACCTTGCAGCTCCTGCTGTGGTCTCCTCTGATGAGGAGCCCAAGGTGAGCAGTTACAGCAGTGAGGCAAAACCAAGCTATTAATAATGCTGACCAGGTGGAAAAGCTCCCCTTCTTCAGACAGCTTCCTTTGGGAATGATCTTGAAAAAGAAATTGTAGCTCTTCTTGAAAAATTAGTATTTTCTCTCTCAACACTCCACGGAGATCATCAACACGTAAATGATTGCAACCTGTATAATTTTTTTCATTATGAAAATCAAGAATGTTGCCTTGGTTATTCTGGATGAGAAAAAAAAACAAATCTAAGACCACTCTTCAACGTCAAAAATATGATGTTATTCTTTTGGCATTTTTATGAACTTCCTAGAATCCACTGACAGCAATAGATTTGTCCAGTATTCTACGAACATTTTGTTTTCTTTCCTGAGTGACATTTTAGTGGTTGTAGGTTTTGCTGGAGAATTGATTAGAATTTAGTATTACACAGGTACAATTGATAAAAGCATTAATCAAAGTAGGCCCTGCAGAAACTGTGAACAATAGATGTAGTGTCTATACAAAAATATAAACAGTATCAAAATAACAAAAAAAATCTCTAAAATAACAGAGAGAAAAGGACATAAACCAGATGGTTATTGAATATAAGGTGACTTAGTGGTTTATGATAAGGATGGAACGTACATGTCCAAAATGGATGCAAATGCAGCCTGATAAGTTTGGATCACTGCATAAAAAGGGTTGTCAGAAACCACACGTGTTTTGTGTTGGTCTTGGGAACCCTGCATAACACTGTGCTAATGCTTTGTCAACACGCATCATGCACAAGAATCTTGTGGGTGAGATCATGAGCGTGTTAGGGCCATACCTTGTAGACCCTAAATATGGAGAGGCCATTACCACTGAACCCAGCCCGCACTCCTTTAACACAAGAATAGTGCTGAAGTTTCCATACTACAAAGTAATGGACTTTTGACTATAATTCAACAAAATTAACTACTACAAAAGCAATAGGGTTGTTTCCTCTTTCCTCCCTCCTAAAAGGGTAAAATTCAAAGGGGGTATTAGGTAGCTAAAAATTGTCACGGCTAGACCAAAAGCAGCCGAAGAAACTAAGAAATGCTACTAAATAGGCAGCAATTTCTTAACATCATTGACAATAAAGTCTTTTGTTCTTTAAGCTGACCTTAAAGACCAAAAAGAGAACCACAGTAAAAGATAATCACAGTAGATAACCAAAACCCCTCATATATAGTATCCGTGTCTTTCTGTGCATCACAAAAAGTGGCTTCTGGAAAGAAGCTTCATAAAGATGTTCAGTTGAGACTCTAATAGCAGTAACCTGTACGGGAGTTCTGCTATACAGAATGCACACAGAAGTGTTTGCTTGAGTACACACACTACAAATTCATCAACTTCAGACAGTAATTGAAGCTGATAAAACATCAAACATTTAAAATTACTTAAGTCACCACCCTTTTTGCCCCAAAGGAAAAAGATAACTTCAGCCCTACATATTAATAATCAGCCCTTATTATTTAAAATCTTTATTAGGTCTGCAAATTCAGTGCTCCTACTGTACCTCCCACGGTTCCCTCACAAATTTGCTTAAATAGAAAGAATAATTTCATTCTTACAATAAACTTGGACCAAAACTAAAAGTACAACATTGCGCACCCTTACAAGTATGAATCAATACACTAACATCAAGGGAACTTATCATTATTATTACAAAATGCATGCCTGAAATTGCAAGGATTCAAAAGCGTTTTTATTTTAAATCAGTTTTTAAAGAGTATGATTTGTCTAACATGTTATTAGGACCTCTTCAGATGAAAGGAGAAAAATGGATTAATAACAAAGAGCATACTGATTGAAATCTAATTTCTATTATCACAGCTAAATTATGTTTTTGCATGCAAGCTGAAGCTGCGTATTTTGTGATACACAGTCCCCTAACATATTGTCACTTATTTCTCTGCTCTCAGAGACGTTTTCTGTTGAATTGAAAATAACAGTGCCTCAACTAACTATGCAGTATGAAATGCTTCCCATTAGCAGCCGATTCTCTAACAAGAGAAAGAAATAAATTAATCATTCCCAAATACTGTTTTCAAATGCAGAACAGTATCCACATAAAACCCCTTTAAAAATAATATAAACCTGGATTATTATCAACACTACTCAGATGATTAATTTTTTTTCCCCCCCAAATTACACAGCAATAAAACTCCTCACGCAGAATTTCTACTCCATGAAATAATAATATTTTGTAAAAACACTGAATTCTCTGAATCAGGAAGAACTCTAGGAAATGAAGGACATTAAGGACAGTAAAGAAACAAAGAGAAACAGCAGGAGCTGCCCCAGGTTCACAAACAATGCAGCGTCAGTACTTAAAAATCCTGTATGCTGATCCAGTGTTGGGGTTAATTTGCCCCCAGAAGTGATGCTCTCAGTGCAGGACCAGCCTTCTCAGCACGGAGAGCTCCAGCTCCAACCACATCTCCCCAGCCTTCGGCGTCCCTGTCGCAGAGCTACTCCAGGGCTCGCCACTCCTGGCTTTCCAAGGCTGCCAAACACTCACATTAAGCTGCAGGGACTCGGTAGTAGGGAACCATCAGTTTGAACAGGGACTGCTCGGGCTTGGTATCTCTTCACACCAGGAGAGCCCAGCACTAAAAAAGCACGGCTAAGAGCACAGCCCAATTTCTACCCTCCAGGCTTCGTGGCAGACAGCTTTCATTATAGAACTGCGCGTAAGTGGCTTCTCACATATTGCACTGGCATTACTAAAAGTTATCAGATGGGCTGTTGTGTTGAAAGACTGAGGACATCTATTTTAGTTTCTAACAATTTGCATTTTCTGATGTGAAAACATTTTCTTGAAAAACGTAGATCAGTTCTCATCAGTAGCAGCGTCACCCCGTTGCTGCCAGAATACCTTTGATTGCTGAATGTGCTGCAAATCAAACACCCGCTGCACATGTGTTTCGTTATCTTGTTAAGTGCTATACGTATATTAGCACTGTGTGTAGTGCACCTTTTGCTACCCTTTTACGGAAACAGGGACTAGGAGTCAGTACCTGCCAGAAAGCAAAGAGAAGAACTGGGAATCATAAAATTACAAGGGCTGTGAGAGCATAAAATGTAAATGATGGGACGTCATATACGGAAAGCTGAAGCTTCCTGGTCAGCTACCGCAAGAGTTACGCAGTCATATTAGCCCAACTGCAATCTAACTTTTAGTCTGGACAATAAGATGCTACTAATCCATTTAATTTTTATTTCAAATTGATCTCTTCTATTACAAAATCGAATGAGCACATCAAGTAAAAGAATTCATCTTCGCAGCACGGTGACGAAAAATCTATTTTCTTTCCCTAACAATGAAAAATTTTATCTTAAATCATGTGATCATGACACTGAAAGCATTTGTGAGCAACAAAAATATACAGACATTGGGAAGGGATGACTGTGATTTTATTTTCCCCCCAGTCTAATCCTGCATGAAGCTACAAACACCCATGTCAACTTTCTAGCTAAAACAAGAATTTTGATACCACACCTCCGATGTGTTGACCAGAGGACTATTTTTGCATCTTCTTGTTGTCAGTCTTTCAGCAGAGAACACAGACAAGCTGCAGTTCCCTTTGCATAGGTTTTAGATCCCAGTTTGGAAATCCCTGCCCTACTCTACAGTTGAACAGACAGATTCAAATCACTCTTTCCTTCTGTTGATAAGTTTATTTGCAAAAAGACCATCGCTTATTAAGTAATTTGTTATTTAGAGTTGTTAGGAAAGTTCACACGAACAAAGACAGCTAACGGGCTGTGTGGCAAACCTCGCATTTAGGGTCTCACTAGTCACATCATATATATGACTAGTCACACGTATATATGACACATCACCTCAGTCAGCTGATATCATTTCCAATCTTGGACTGGAGCTTTTCTAAAAACAGTGACAGGAATCATGCTGAAAATAATAACAGGATGCTCAAAATCCTCCTTCTGTGCAAGTGCATGACTATTTGAATGACAGATACTCAATCCCCAAAGAGTGGAACCAATAAAATCATCCCCACAAATGTTTGTGCACAAAAAAGACTGAAACAACATCATGAACTAAGTCGAATCAATTAGCCTCTCAAAAGTCAAAGGAATAGAGTTCAAATGAAAAGAATTCCAACATTAATCTCCAGAACTGGACCTTTATCAGGCAAGAAATGCTTATGGCAATAAATTATATTTAATGAAATTAAATATAATCAGAAGAAAATTTAAGATTGTTATTCCACTAGCAATATCAGAAACAGTATTTTTGCCAAACAGCAACAATGCTCAGGACATATTGCTGTGGGAAAGAATAAATGGCCTTTTCACCTTCCCTTGTGTACTAGTGCATTAAGTCAGATAAGGTCATTAATATTGCTTAGTGTCTTCTCAAAACCGAAGATTTTAATTGGCATTTACTTTTCTGTCAGCCACTGTGTAGCCTTGTTTTTGCAGTTCCTACTGTTAAAGATCACAATACTGCTATTTTGGGGGAGGCTCACAAATAAAGAAGTTTATCTAGTGTCAGGTCATTTTCCTAACGACGTAGGCCCTGTATAATTTTTTTTTAGAGCTTTGTTTATCAATTACCATTAATCTTGACTTATGTTGCTATGGTCTTTCCCGAGCAAAGCTTATGAATGCATAGCAGACTCTGATGGAGATTAATGTGCAGAGTAAAAAAGGGGACAAAAATACCTTCAGAAAGTTATGACCTCAGACATAATTTGTCATAGTACCTTATCATCTCTAAATAATGGTTTCTTTGTTAAAATCAGATCATACTCACTAGCTAAACTGAACACAGAACCAGTGTTACAGTAAATGTATTACACTTACATGTTGTTCAGAACACCCAGTAGAACATCAGCTTGTTTGCTTTCTGCATCAACAAATGATCATGATTTCTCTCAATAAAGAAATTCATTTCTGGAAAGACAAAAAAAACACAAACAGAACAAAACATGATGTTAAATGATTGGCAGTTTATTCAGTAGTTGCACTGCGGTAATATATGAAAATGTAAAATCTCAGCTGGGAAATTTACAGGAACATGCTACAATTTCATCAAAGAACCTGCATAACGAAATCTTTATTTTTGAGTGTGATCATGCTATTAACATTTTATGAGAGTCAAGAATATATTTCATATATAGGTAAAAAGTTACTTGAGCCTCAGGTAGTTTCTTTATTATTTCTGCTTTATTTTGTTCTGCTGGGAACAAAATTTTTGCTTTTCAGGAAGCCCACATTCCCAATTTCAACCAGAAAGACCATTCATAAATACTCTAAAAGAAAACGGAATCTCAGCCAAAAAAAAAAAAACCCACATATTTTCTTGGGAAAAAAACATCACATTTTCCTTGAATATTAATGGCAGAAGGATCTGAAGGACATCCTGTAGATTTTATCCCAGAGTAGCTCCCTTTTTGCCTTTTCAATATTATTAATGAGAATACATGAAGAAACAAGTAGGCTGAATAATAGACTCTTACGGTGAAATCAATTTAACAGTGGAGTAGACTCCCAAGAAGATGAAGAATCTCTAAAGGTAGATATAGTACAATTTATGAGATCCAGTCCATTCCTGCTGCTCTGACAGAAACTTAAGAGAGCTTAACATTTCCTCTAGTAGGAAATAAAACTGATTTTAAAATTTTTTGCCTCTTGCACCTGTAAACAAATATCTTCTAGTTAGTGTGGTTAGTAAGTTTTATTTCTTGCTTATCCTAAAATATCCAAACATGGTAAGATTTCCAGTCAAGTGTTGTGGAATGTTCCTTGCTGCCAACAGAGAATTTCAAACATTTTTGATAAGTGACCACACTCTCGCAGCCTCCTGAATTATGAATTTAAACCTGGTGACAATAGGTTTGGGTTTTTTACTTATTCTTTGTGACCCCTTGTGAACAAGTCCTCAGCCATCCTACAGGTAAGGATGCTAACTACTGAGAAAAAATGACTTAGAGGCTTTTAGATGTTTAAAACCTTCCAAGATTGAGAGAAAACACTACTGAGGGTGAGCTGCAGTGAGAGAATCTGTTGGGTTGTCTAATAAGTCCACTTAATAGCTAAAGCCTCATCAAACACTTCAAAAGAAACAAGTGATGGCACCCAGGTGCTCATGGAATGAGTGCAGGTACATGATACAGCTCTCCAGTTTTGTCAGCCCTTCATGGAACAGTGATTCTGACATAGTGCATTTATCTATCCATAAAGAAATGCAGATTGGCTGTAAACACACATGGCCAAGTTGAGCTTGGATTACGATGTTAGAAATACAGATATAGAAACGCAACAGTACAACTTAAATGATTAGAAACATCTCAAAAGAATCACCTTGTTCTGGTAATTTTCAGGCACACATCGGTAATCGGGACTTTCAACAAATTTCACCCTTCAAGAATTTCAGAGTTAAGCAAATGAGAACAAATATTAGAAGCTTAAAAAGGTACAAAATACAGAGTTACATCTACGGGCTGGTAACAGCAAATTATTTTTCATTGCTAGTTCAGTTCTGCCAGCTACCTGGAGAACTATTTGCTCCTCTCAGAAGATGCTCAGTGACTCTTATTACTTAACCAATTAAAAGGGACTGAATTGTGCTCAGTTCCTTGACAAATGTGCACTGAGGACTAGAAATCAGTGTGATGACATAGCACAAATTTGGAAGCAAAGGCACACATTTGAGAAGCAAATTATAGAGCCAGTGTGCTGTAGTGGAATATACCTCACATGTGTAAAGCAAGTAAGGCTGGCCAGTGTGGGCTGGCAGAAAGCAATCAGAGTGCTTGCCTAAAAGGTGCAGTCTTGATAGAAGTCATCTTCAAACCATGGAAATGAAAACTTTCCTTCCAGAATCTGCCAAAGTAAACTGCCTTTTCTTCATTACCTTAGTCCTATAGAAACGTGCATTCCTTTAAATGGGTGGAAAAAAGCCAGGTGGTGAGATAGTAGGTAAAACTTCTTAGTATATGAGGGGAAAAAAAAAAAAAAAAAAAAAAAATAGAAACACTGCTTAATTCTTCTGTTTAGGATATTCCCAATAACCCTTTGCCTGGTTTGATGACTTCCAGTTGTTCAAAATTCATATAGGATTTCACAGGGAGTAGAGAAAAGTATCATATGAAACACAGTAAAATAATATTTAAATTTCTAAGCTAGATATCTATAGCCTTTCCCTCACCAAACTATGTCTCCTGTTAAAAAAGAATTCCAAAGATTCATTCATATGCAGCTCACCTCCCCTGACTCTCATCACCATGTCTCCACAGGATCAGGTAAAAGACAACTTATTCCTGTCTAAGAATGCAGCATTTTGATGCAGCCTCTCAGACTTGGATCATAGAGTTAAGCTTTGTTTCACAGACGGGTGTGTGGCCACACAGTACTAGGACTGCCACCTAAGAGTAGACACATGGTTAGGGCCTGCAGATGGCTACACAGAAATATCTAGCTGCTGGTATAATCTACATATTGTGAAAATGCAGGGTGTGGAAGCCTATTGAGTGTATGGAAGCAAAGATCACTGGAATAAAAATATTACCAATTTGAGAGAGAAAAAAATTAAATGAAACCAGAGAAATGTAAAATTTGGAAAATAAAATCCATTTACTGACATTGAAGATGTCATCAGTATGGACTATCATAGGATACAGCTCTGGGAAGAGGAAGAGTATGATGGGTTCAGGAAACATCTTCTTTTCAGACATCTGTTATATGCTCACTTACCCCCAAAATATCATACAATATTTTCTCACATCTAATATTTTTCTAAACCCTTCCCTTACAAGGTCTTATAACTCTTTTGGTAGTTAGAATTCACATTTTGCCCCAGCCTTTCCAATTTTATCCTTACATAGACATTACTTCTATACGTAGCTACAACTTCTTTATCCTTTTAATGAAATTTCTAATGTTTAGATTCTTACGAGCTGAGGTTACCACGTTGTTTTTCTACCATGCACCATTTTTAATTTTTTTTTTTTTTGCCACAAAGGCAACCTGTAGCACTACCATGCAAGATAAATAAAGTTTTCTGGATAACAGAAAGAGCAACTGAGTTGACACAAGGCCAACCAATTAGCCCACAACAAAATACGTGTGGATTTACAGCGTTCAGTGCTAGTCGGTCCCTTTAAATTAACTTAGAGCAGCGTAAAGTAATAGTGTAGAGGGGACTAAAACAATGCTTTTAGTAAGCAAAATAGGAACAAGATGTAACAACAGAGCTTCTTCTGCTGGAAAAACCCCACTAAGTTGTGCCTAATTTCAGCAGTGTTGTGGAAAACAGAAGAGCCAGTTAAGGACTCGGCTTCAGGTTCAATTTTCATCTTGAAAATGGATTAGCTTACCTGGATCTTATATAACATTGCTCTTACATTTAGAATTAATTCTTTACCTTAAAAATATTAGAATGCCAATACAGCAGAGTGGCATGGACAACTACTCAATCAAAATCCCTCTGGGAATTCCGAACACAGCAACTGTCTAAGACCCAACACAACATCAGTACAAAACAATTCAAGTTAGCATTGGCTTTATTCAAACAGAAATTTCAGAAGTTATACAGCTAGGCAGAATTAATTGTAAGGGCTCAGGTTTTGGTCAATACTTCTACTGCTAAAAAGCCAAGCAATAGATAATGCAATTACTACAGGAAAGCTCAGCTTTAGTTTTATGTTCCATCCAGAAGGGAAGGTGAAAGCTTCAAACCTTTTTCTAAGGCACTGGTTCAATACAGAGTCATTAGGGCAGAGCAGTACCTATAATTCACAAGCTTTGGTTTGTTTTACAGCTGCAGCATAAGGACAGTTAGTGAAGGCTGCTCATAGGAAGTGAATTGAGTAGCGCTTTAAGCTTCCAGGTGTGTTACAGAGCTTTTGAGAAATGACTCAGATTATTGCAAAAAGTGCTGCAGCTGCAAGGACAGTCACAATGTTAGGTGGCGTTGCTTTTAACAATTGCACTATATCTTGCAACTAAATTACAAAGGTTTCGGAATTCTTCTCTTGCAACACCGCTGGATAGACGTACTCTTTCCTAGTACAACCTTCCTCTCTCTTTCCTTCCTAAAATAAATGCACTGAACGATGCCAAGTACTGCCCAGACAAGACATTATTTTTAGTTCAGTCAACCTATTTTCAGAATTTACCAACATCATGAAAGACTGCAGAATCATTTCAGAGTCCAGAACAGTGCTGCTGCCTCCCAGTAAGAGCTATTTCAGGCTGGCACACTGACTGTTGAGAGAATACTGCAAATAATGTAGGCATTAGCTAATGTTTTCCCCGTTTTAGCCAAATGCTTTACGATTCTCTTTTAAACACCATTCCTGTATTTCCCATATTTCAAAATGCGGGATCTAATCTCCGGAGAGAAAAAGAAGGCAAAAAAGAAAATTCATTTCTGGCACTCTGTGTGTGTTACTGGGGAAAAGGAATCACAGAAAACCAGGCCAGGTATTTGTGAATCCTGGTCACTCACAGAACTGTGAGGTATTTTAAATCAATGGACTTTAAGGTGCCCTGGCAAGAAACACTCAAAATCTACAGGTTAATGCATGCAAGTTTCACTTCATTTTCCTTATCTCCCTCATGAACTTTGCCATGTTACTTAATCTTCCAATTTACTGAGGAGGAAATAAGAGTTTCTGGAGATTACTGATGGCAAATAGGTACACAGCTCAGAAAGAATAAGGTCAGACCATAAGTTTAAACAGGCTTTACATGCTTTCAGGCCTGAAATTGCAGCTCTGCATGTAAAGAAACTAAAGCCAGTTTGGCTGCAGTATTTCTACACTCTCAAAAGCAAATAGAAAGAAGACCCACACTGTATCAGTTAAAACAGAATTGAGAAAACAATACATAAATGTTACATTTCAATTCTGAGACTGTCTCAAAATGTAAGATGTTACTTAATTCCTCTTTGTTGTGTTTATAAACATGTAATCCAATTGTTGGCTGTTCCTTAGAATTTTGTGAATGCTGCAGAATGCTTCTTGTCTAGGAGGTCTTCAAACATTGATTATCTCCGTGACATCAAAGTACTCGCATGAAGTTACAAACAGCATTAAAACAGTAGACAACTTAAAAGCAGTCCAAGCAATGCCACAGGAGCTCCATGTCATTCCCGTAAACTTGATGGATGGAGCATTTCAAAAATAACATGACTGCAGGAACTACAGTAAGGTAACAGTGTACTGTCAGTTATAATAAAACCAGGAGACAAATCTGAGGCAGCAAGCCATACACTGATCTGTTCTTCAGATCTCACAGGGTGATGGTTACTTTGTGGTTTTTGTTAAACTCAAAACCCACAGATTATTTTCAAAAGTTCCTGCCCGTTGCTGAGACAGATGCTTTTCATAATAGTATCTAAAAGGATATAACATTCATGAAATCAGTTACCAAGTAGTAATTATAGTTCTGTTGTACAAACTTTGCAATCATTTGACTTAATTATACTCATACCCCTGCATATAAGTGCCTGCACATATGATTATATTCAGAACACAACTTACACATTTGCTTAAGTTAAAATTTATCCTTAAATATAATTGAAATTTTGGGTTTAATCAATGCTTTTAAACTGAATTAAAATCCTAATGTTCTGTTCAGAATAGAAATGGTCTTATGAATAGGCATAAGAGCTTCCTATGTCAGTTATGAAAAAAAGAGCCAGAGAAAAGGCACAGTGTCGAACCGAACTATGAATCCTAGGTGTCTTGATATCAAAGCAAAAAGGGGTTTCATCTGAGAATAAATACTTTCTGCAAATCATCATATTTATTTTTATGTGTTTATTTACAATTATTTAAATATTTATTTAAATTTTTTATTTAAATATTGGTATTTTAGAGGTATTGGCCAAATTCTACCATATTTTTGAGGATGTTTTAGATCAGTATTATCAGGAAAGAAACTAGCCATCATGAATAAATCTAAAAGCAAATACTAGAATACATACTGAAATAAATTGAATATTACATGGAAAATATCAAATATTTAAACAACACTTACCACCTCCTCCAATTCATAGTTCAAAATTTTCCATTACATTGATTAGTTGTATAACCTTTCAATACAGAAATAAATCTGCAGAGATAATTGAAACTAATCAAAATTTAACAAGTGTTAGCTATGAGCTTGAAAGTGTTTGAGAATTATCCACAGATGAGCTGTTATGAACATGAGATAAATATTTATTACAACATTATTATTAAGAAATTAATAACTTCTTTAAAATGAGTTCACATTTTTTGACCTACGTATTCAAAAAGAGCTAATTATTCATCTAGTTTCACACAACCACACCGTATTTTCAGAACATTCATGACAAAGCACGGCATGAAACCTTGTTAACGGTGTGTAAGCAGAATCTTGACTAATCCAAATCGCCAGTCAAACAAATGAAACAATTCGACCAAATGGAACAATATGTATCGTTATTTTTTTGTGCCGTCTTCTTTTAATTTAGAGTTTAAATAGGAATCATTTTATTGCTAACTGATTTTTAGTCATGACAGCTGGAAACCAACCCATACTGGAAGCCTCTGCAAAAGATTGTGTAAGGACAGTTTGAAAGATGATCAGAAGAAAGGAAACTTAATGCAAGCAAGGTCATCCCAACCACTAAAAGAAGCAGAAGAGAAGGCATAGAGCTGAGAGTGAAAGAAACAAGGGAAGGAAATTACATGTAGGGTTGAATGGATGTTGTGTTTTAAGCCCAGTAGGCAGCTCAGCACACACAGCTGCTCGCTTACTTCTCCCCCTGCAGTGGGATGGGGGAGAGAATCACAAGGGTAAAACTGTGAAAACTCATGGGCTGAGGTAAAGATAGCTTAATAAGGAAAAATACAGGGAAAAAAAAAAAAAGGGGGGGGGGCAAAAAAACACCAAACAGAAAAAAGAAGTGATGAGAAAACCCCAGCCAAACCCAGCATCTTGTGCCCCCACAGCCTGCTCGCTGATGGGGTGGGGTGAGAGGCAGAAAAGGCCTTGACTCTGTGGAAGCACTGTTCTAAATTTCTGCCCATTCTTCTTGCACATCAAATACTCTTTCCGCAATTTAGATTCACTTAGAAGACCTCCCACGCTTCTCTCCTGCTCCACTACTGCACCATAATGGTCATTCTGATTTAGATTATTTTATCTGAGTCATGATTTTATCCTGAACAAACATAGTCCATTCCCCCATCGTCATTACAAGTTGCTGAAATGACTTTAGGAATATACATATATGTAAAAATATACAGATTGTTACATAAAACTACATTTTCTCAGGTGCTCTAGTACAAGGAAATAACTTCTGTAAGTGCCGAGAATGCATTTTATAGAATTGTGTAGGTTGGAAAAGACCTTTAAGATCATCGAGTCCAGCCGTAAAAGAATAAGAATACATTAACAGAAATTACAAACCTGTGAGTCCACTCTCTATTTCTAGAAAAATAATGGAGCAAACAATAAGACTGAGGAAAAAAAACCCACAACTTCAATGAACAGCAAAGCTACAACGTGTTTACTTATTATAGAACAGATTCTAAAAGACGATCCTGACTGGTTTTAATGGCATTTTAAAATCAGTGGATGGAGAGACAGCAAGGTTCTAATACAGCTGGATTTTAGAAAATCATTATCCAATAAAATCTTAATCTCAAAATGAACCAAAATTAGTTTGGATAACATTAAAAAAATAATAATGAAAGTGTGGTTTTCAGTAAAGATTTGCTGTAGATTAGTATAATAGAAACAAGGAATAACCTCTTCCATACAGATTTTACAGTTAGGGGCCAACCCAACATCACCATCAAATAGGGATAAAGAACTTCACATGCTTTTTCCACCTGATTCTTATTTACAGCATAAAATAGAACAGACTTCTCTCTCAGTTTCTCTCCTAACAGGAGAAAGAATAAAATGGCCACAGAGAAGGATCTTTCTTACCAAATTCAAAGACACTTCAGCGAAGAATCTAGGCTAATAATTATATTATTAAATTATATATTAATAATCATTACTTGTATGTTCCATTCCTTTGATTTTTTGAGAAGGAAAATAACAGTTTCAAGCAAAACTTTTATTACGAAAAATCACTCACATTAATGACATTTTTTCTGGTCAAAACCAGACAGACAAATATTCAACATCCCAATTAATTTAAACATTTTTATCTGGGGTCTGGGAACAAGTAAAGCAGGGTCTTGAACCTGAAACTCCCACATTAGAAATCAGTATCCTGCTAATGACCTATTGACTTTTCTGCATTTTTTCCCTTGACTTTCTTTGATGAAGAATGGGGGGGAAAATGTAAAATCTTTTAAAAAAATCCACAATAGCAAAAAGCACGATTTGGTAACTGAGACTTGACATCTGGTGCACAACTAAATGCAACACTAATAATACACTTTCATCCACCCACGTAAGGTCTCTCAGTATCTGAGAAGAAAATCACGTTCAGAACTTGTAACATCTGTCTTTTTTACCTCACAGTTCATTTATGTATTTGCACACAAATTCTTTGAGGACAGAACACAGCAAAAGCTTCTGTATTTTCCAGATCTGTTGATCTTCAGTTTCAGTGTCATATTTTGACAAGGTTACTGCAGTATATGTGAATAGAAAAATCAAAAATACTTTTGAATCCAAACAAACTGAAGAACGTGAATTTTCAGGAGTGTTAAAATATTTCAAAACACTTGGGAATGGAAATTTGGTGTAGCTGATTGACTATAAAAATGCAATATTCAATTACATTTGAAATCTCATTCTATCTGGAGTGGGTTGCTCTGGTTTCAGTTAACTTTACAGGAGAAAGAAATGTAGGACTTTATTGAAAAATCTAGTTACAGATATACTAATTTTTTCTGCATTTATACTGTCTAAAAAGTTAATAATCACATCAAAGTAACCTAATAACCATCACTTCAACTATTTGTTCTCCATGACTAATATCAATAAATACTGGCCAGCTTTATCATTTCAGTTTAAACATGCTTATGAAAATATTTATTAATTCTGGTCACAGAACCAGGATTATGAACTGTTAGACCAGCTTCTCCAGACAGAGAAAACACCTGAAGTTTTATGAATAACACACGCAATCGAGCAAGGTAAGAGTGGGAGATGGAAAGTTTATGTCATTAGTAAGGGAGAATCTTTCTCCTGGTTCTCACTTCCAAGGCAACATCCATCTCAAGTTGAGACCTTGAAGTGATAGAAGTGGTACAGAGCCAGACAACTATTTCACATCAATCTTTAGGACTTTAATGTTTACTTATATTAAATTTTCCTCTGTCCTTTGAAGGAACCGAGAAAAACTTTCAGACAAAGAAGATACTTTTAAAATACATGTAGTGAGGATATTTAAAAAGGGGGAAATGAGATATAGATTCCAGGATTATAATGATGATGATTAAAAGAAAAAACAACTCAAATGAAAAACTCACAAAATGCTGTCAGACTAAAGCAGGAAAATAGAAATGAACAGGAATTATTTGGTAATTGTTTTAAAATTAAAGAAACATGGAAATCAGAACTGTTTATAATTATTAGTGTTGGTTCATTTCTTATGGTGGCTGAAGAGGGGAAACCTAGGAATTAGATCAGTCTGACATACGGACAAGTAAAGGAAAAAAGTAAATCAGTGAAAGAGAGCTCTGGCCTCCTCACGCCTACTGCATTCAATCCAGAATATCTGAAAGATGAGAAAGGCCTTAGGAATACTTTAGGAATTGACTGTATCTCCACAACAGATACCAGTTTCTCTACTCTGTTTCTTTCCCTTCTTACTGCCTCAAGAGGACAGACTGGAGAAATAGCAGTAAAAATAACAGGAATTGCCAGTATATTTTGAGACTGTAGAATTAGTGGCAGTTGTGTTTTCTCAGAAGTCAGGTGTTGAACCAGTGCAGTTTTCAATATTCCTTTCTTATGACAATGGTTGCTGTGATGAGAGCAGCAAAAGTCAGGCCATGAATCCACTTACAATGAAATAATTGCAGCACAAGTAGTCAGACAGACAAATGTTCTAAACTGTGCAGTTTTAAGGTTATGGTATGCCAGTAATTCTCGGTGCCAACACTGCAAGGGTATGAATTTTCTATTCTTAAGAACATTTTTACAGTGACCAACCTGTATTCCTGGCAGGAGCAACCCACAAGAGAAAACTGATTTCCTAAGACATGCTCAGTCAGACTCCTTGGGTAGAAGTAACCAGTAACAAGACCTTGACCAGGAGGCTCCTGATTCAGAGCTCAGGTACCATGGCACAGAGGCATTAAACACGTATGTGAGTAATTTCCCATGCACACCAGAGCCCCAAATGTGCAGCAGCCAGTTGGTAAATACAACACAGTCAATCCCAACACTTCTATTTCCTACTTCATCCTTCCTTTTAAAAGCTTACCCAGAAGACCAACTCTTCACTCCTATCTCCTGGCTCATTACAAAAATGCTATCTCCTCCTATATGAAAACCAAAGGATACTGATTTAGATAGTGAGAAGAACCAGAAATATGTGCATGGGTGACTCAGGCACTGTTTGGTCCCTAGGAGGATGGCTGCGCTCTTGCACCATCAGGATGTTGCTGAGAGCCCTGCCTCAACTGCTCTTACAACCTTTGCTGGGGCATAGCTGCAAACCCAACCAAGATCAAACCATCAGTTTCATAAACAAATGTGCTTTTCAGTTCAATGTGGAATATCCCACAGCTA
This sequence comes from Strix aluco, assembly GCF_031877795.1. Lineage (NCBI taxonomy): Eukaryota > Metazoa > Chordata > Aves > Strigiformes > Strigidae > Strix > Strix aluco. The sequence continues at coordinate 2,580,902 of NC_133961.1, forward strand.
ATGCTTCAGATCTAATTTCTTAACAATATAGGAAGAGAGGACAGAGAGTTGATGTTTTTCAATAGAAGAGGAGTTTTATTGTTGCTATGGTAACAAAGATATTTTTTTTGCTTTCTTTTGTGATACTCTACAGTTGGTAGGCTTTAAGCTTTCAGACTGGACAATCAAGCTTCCTCTCCTACACATCAACAATTTGCCATAAAGAAAAGTAAAAAAATGTCTGCAATCACATCAAAATAAATTTGTTTGAAACTAAGTAGATTTTTAAGCTTTTACAGGGCAAACCACAGTAGTTGATTGGACCACAGTAGCATGTGTTTCTGCAGTCTTGAGTAAATAAAAATTGTGATCCAAATAACCTCTAAAGAAAAAATTTGTTACCCTAAAGAAAAAAAAAAAAATTTCTACCATATGGTAGGATTTCTAGTAGAGAGGAGGCTGAGGTCTTTTCTGTGTTGTCCCTTTTTATATTCCATTCTGAGATCTCCCATGAAATCTGAAGAGGCAAACTGCCAAGTCTGTTCTTTCCTACAGGAAGTCTTATGACTTCAGTGAGAAGCAGTGTGTCCCCAAAGAACTGGGGTCTGAGTCAAAATATCTCCAAATACAGTTACAAGAGGACTTTTACACCAAAGCAGGATTTGTTAGTTTTTTGCTATGGAAAACAACACATTGTTTTCTTTCCCAATACAAAAAAACACAAGAATAAACTGGAGAAAGTCCAGCGAAGGGCCACTGAGATGGTCAAGGTTGGGGTCACTTGCCCTGTGAGGAGAAACTAAGTGAGCTGGGCTCATTCAGCCTACAGAATAAATGACTTGGGGGTTGGGGGTGGCAGAGGCGGTTCCTACAGGAGGATATCTTCACAACAGTGCAAGGAAGGAAGTCAAGAAACAACAGACCTAAGTTGAAACAAGAGAGGTTTTGAATTCTCCACCATGAGGACAATCGAGCATCAGATCAGGTTGCCCACAGAAACTGCAGTCTTGGTGTCCTTGGAGGTTTTCAAGACTCAGCTTGGGTAAAGCCATTAGCAACCTAGCCCAACACCATAGCTGTCCTGGCTTTGAGCAGGAGGCTTGACTTCCAGATGTCCCCTCCAACCTCAACTACCCTATAATGCTTTATATATATGGAATTATTTTTATATAAAATACATTATATTAATATGTGTGTATATGTATATAAGTTTTACAAGATCCATCCCCGTAACAGTTTATCTGAAACAGCCTCTAGAGCTTTCATTGTCTCTTATGTGATCAGAAGTAGAAAGATCTTAAACTGAGATGAAGGATTCTTTTTGGAGAAAAACTCTTTACTTTTTGGAGAGAGATTCATTTTTTATAGGTTATTTTTCTTATCTCCTTAAAGAATGAGTTCTGCTCTAAAAATTTATTCTGTAAAAATGGCATTACACATGCTTACCATTTGAGATCACATTTTATTTCAGACTTACCGAACCATGAGTTACCTCTAAATGCAAGCACCACCCCTTCAACTTACAGCTACAAGTCATGATTTCTTAAAAAAAATATTTTATTTTTCGTAACAACATAATATACAAGATCCTTTCTAGTATATTATACTAATTCTTTCAAACCTATCTTACTTCTGAGAAGTTGGAATCTTTCCACCTTGTATTAGTCCTACTTCAGTTGATTTAAGACATATTTGAAAACACTTTTTTTGTCATATTTACTTTTCTTTGTAGTTAGTGGTAATAATTAGAATGTCCGGTGTATTACACAGCATTTTTCGCTTAATGAGTTCTGCTATATTATCTTCTGAACACTTCTTAAACATTGTTTTAAATGAAAATTTAAACTGTTGGCAAATGACTGAAATGTTGCTGCTGAAGCACTCTTCCATCTACATTGCAAATTAACAGCTAAGAAGGCATGTCTACTTGGAAATAATGCAGCAGAGGCAGGGAAATCTCACAGGTTTCAGGATGAGGTTATTCTTCCATCAAATCCAGGAACCTGAGCCTTAAGCACAGCTTTGTTCCACATTAATATTCTCATTACTTTCACAGACTTACTAAACGTTATACGACATTAAAGGAACATATTTCAAGGTCCAGGTCTCTCTTCATGTTTGAAACTGTGTCCATTGAGCTTTACAACTGCAAACTCCTAGCGATCGTTAAGGAAGATTTCAGTGATAAAATGGGCCTCTGTGTGAAGGAGCTGTTAGGATTCACAGGCAGAAACATGGGACCAAGCGTTATAACAGGCCAGAAACCACACTGGTTACTCCATAGATCATCTCAGTTGTTTCTCTTTCAAGACCAAAGAATTGTGACAGCTTGTTTGAATCAGATACTGCGTGAAAAAAAAATCCTGTTTTTGAATTAAGAATATGTTTTTTAATATATGCTTAAAACTGATTATGATAACTGCTTTTGTTAAATACCATTCTGAAAACATCAAGAATATATTTAGATGAAAACTGCCATCAGCACACATCATTGCCATAAAGCAAACAACTTCAAAAAAAAGCATCCTAGGAGGAAAATCTTTATTGCCCTACACTTAATGCCAGCTTGCCTAAACCAGTCATTAAATTGCCTAAACAAAGTTACTCTTCTGTTCTAGCTACTGAAATTACTTGGGCCCTTCTGTGGCAGTTTCTGTTGAATCGGAGTAATCGCTCTGGATGACAGCTCTGCCATTGCTAGGGTGGACATGTAATGATGATAAACAACTATTTTTTCTGCTGCCGTGTAGGATTCACAAAATACAACACAATCATATCTTGCATTGGCTGTATGTGACGTGCTTCTAAGTGTGATCAAGGCAAACCAATCACCTACCTGGATATTGGCTTTTTTCACCTCTTCACAGCAGTAATGGTTGAACAGAGCAGTAAGATATTGCCAGTGCCTCCCTGTCTTATTTTATGTTTTATTTGTTAAAGGAGACTGGAGTTTCAAAATCTGACAAAACAAATCACTTCGGTGGCTGGAATTCAGACCTCATTCAAGTAGCAAATGTGTCAATAAAACTTCCCAAATTCAGAAATGTGGTATTTTTCTAAGGAGACCGCACTACTGTAAACAGAAGAAGCAGGACCCTGCTCTCCCGCTGAAGTTTCTTCACTTCACATCATCAATGATAACACATCAGTAAAGCTGTCTCAGCACCTGCCTGTTGCTGTGGGCTATAAATCCCACAGTATTACCAACCACTCCAACTTCATTTTAGCAAACGTCTGTTACTGATTAGATGTTCTATGTTTCAAAGAGTTGCATCTTCAGTTGAAGACGCATCAAAACATCAGGGCTAACAAACCAGGCACTGAAAAGGATTAGAGATAGCTCTTAGTGTTTTTGAAAGTGCTGCTTTACACTCAGATAGATTACTTATATCCTTAAAATATATTAATTACCATAACTGGGAGACTGGAATCAGTGGGTTTTACTTTCTCCCATGCGAACCCTTGAGAACTTTGACTGTACGCCGCTAGTAAAGAAAGAAGAAACTCTACTGTGCCATGATATATTGCATTCTTATTCCTAGCCTCATTTCATTGCATATTTGAATTGAGAGGCCACATTTGCAACTTTCTGATAAAGAACAATCTATGTGCAATCTCTTTCTTAACGAACATACTTGAAAATTATTGAGATCACCTCTTCATCATCACTTTGATAAATTCAGCAGATTGAATTTCTGAAGTCATTCACTGGTAATGGTTCCCAGATTATAGGCCATTCTTGAAACTCTTCTCTCACTTCATCTCAAAGTGTTTTACATGCTCATAAAAGTATACCTCATCTGGACATTAATACATATGACAGTTACACTGACGCTGTACAGAAAAGCAATATCACCTGCAGGATCTTACTTGATGTTTGCCTTCTAACCCAACAATATTTTGGGGATAGAGGCTGTTTTCAAGACAATAAAAAGCTCATGAGAAACTAGCACAAGATCACATGAGGTAAAACATGAAGCAAAATACCTTTAACTATTTCAATATTTCTTGTAAAAATCAAGAATTCAGACATCAAAAATGTTTTCTATTTCCTGCTTCACCTAACATTGGAACATACAAAACTCATTTAAGCATTCACTCTTCCAACAATTTGTGAGTCTCTCTACCAAGGATCATCTAATTCTACTTACGCTGTCAATTAACAAAAGTACATGATGTAGATGATTTTCTTCTTTATTAAGTTATCTTTTTGTTTAAATTTGGCAGATTTTAAAATGTCATGTCAGATATGTGTTATTAAAATAAAATTGTGAACAAGTACAATGCTGTTGCCTGCCTGTTTTTCATATGTTAAATATTAAGAGTGGAAGGAATGTAGAGATAGTCTCTCAAATACTGTTGTTAAGTGGCTTGCATTAAATTCCAGTATTTCCTCAGCAACGACCACATGTGATCGTACACAGTTTTAACCTGACCCTATTTCATTGAAGGTATAAGTGTTTCTTTTTTTCAATTACCTTTGCTATTTGGGGTTTATATTCATCAATGAAGCTCCACTTAAATACCATTCACTAAACTGCTTCCCCCCCCCCCCCCCCCCCAGTCAATTGTTTTTAATTTCATATGGAATATCAGACACACGCTGTTAATTACCTCTACATTCACAGAACGTGTCGTGATGGCTTGATTACAGTTGGACACTTTTGTTTCCCCCTGTAAAGCCTTTCTCTGATGGGATTCTTTATGTAAAACTGTAAGTAATTAAGAAATGTCTCTGCAATACAAATATCTACTGAATTTCAATTCTGACCTAGCTTGACTTACCACACTAATTGAATTAAAGTGGTTTCCTGGAAGGACATTGTTTACTGATGAGATGACCTAACCGAGTGTTAGCTTTGGAGGTATCCATAGTCACTGTGGAGCCATATAGAAATCTGGGGTGGAAAAGAAATCAGTTTGAAATTTGCTTTCCAGTTCCTTTTGAAATTAGGCTACTTCAACTCTTCAAACTCCGTTTTGAAACGTTTGGAATACAACCCACACAAAGCTTTGGGAGATATTCTGTCATTTAGGAGCCTATATCTGAAAATTTCCTCTAAAGCTACTGAATTCATCTGGTGACTATGAAAAAATCATGCAGATACTGATATTGATAGGGACTTCTCTAAGAATCTAAAAGGTGCCTATAAAGCAAACAGTAGTGTTGTAAGGGGTGATGCTATCAGCTTCTGTGTTTTCAGTCCTCTCAGGAAAAGATACAGAGTTTTAGTCAAAGTGGATGCATCCTGAAGACAACGTGTGCTTGTGCAGAGGAGGGTCCAGAAAGGGTCTGGCTCCTTTGACCATAGGATGGTGTTTCACGACAACATAATACAGCCCAGACAGATTAAAAAATATTTTGCTTACTAAATTACAAGCCTTCTCATGACAGAGGGGAGACAGTAACAGAAACCCATAGAGAGGCAGAAAAACGATGAATAACCCTAAACATTTTGGAAGAAGTGGAATATTCACACCAAGGAGCAAAGGAAGGACAATTAATTTGCATACCAAGCATCTAAACTGATTGCATAATAATCCAAGTATTATAAAGGTGTTCAGACCTCTAGTAGGACCTAGTTGCCTAGTGCAGATTAAAAAACTAAGATTAGGCGAACAGAAAGAATTGGGCCTTGTGATAATTAAGAAATTTAATTAAATAGCTGGCTATTGGGAAAGGAATACTGTGTGATAGAGACTGCTCAGCAACATATACAGTGTACTATGACCATTTTCTGATGCTTGACATCTTATTTATGACAATATTTCTACATAGCAGAGGGGTGGAACCAGAGGAGGGCAAACAGGGCTTCTACTTTTGGGAACAAAAGAAAGTTGAGGAGTTTCAGATTTTGAACTAAATTTCAGTTCTCAGAAAAATACTGACAAAAAAAAAAAAAAAAGAAAAACAAATCAATTAAATGAGTAACAGCTAGTGATTTTTTTCTATGACAAGATAAAAGGTTTTATGGAGGTTTCATACACTACCATTTGAGTTCGGGATTTTGACACTGCCTCATCTGATATGCTCATAAACAGGGGAGAAAGCACAGTCTAGATGAAAATAGATTAACACAAAGGCAAAGCTGCTCAGAGAACAATTCTCAGAAAGTTATTACCAATGTCATTTCATCAAAGTGAAACAATACATCTATTGAAATTCCATATTGATTCAGGCCTACTCAGTGTTTTCATTAATGACGAGGATGCTGAAACATAAAACGTGACAGCCAGTTGGAAGGACAAGCTTAGAACTGAAAGTTATCTTGACAATGTGGAACTATGCTTTGAAAAAACAAACTGGACCAAACCAATTACCCTTAAACATGGACAATATTCTGAACCTAGGGTCAGTAACCTGCTACACAAATACAGCATGAAAAAATGGTTTCACAGAAAAGGATCTGGAAGTTTTTATGGTTCAGGAGCTAAACATAATTTTATGCTGTTGTAAAAGCAGTAAATTGTATTTGGGATGTATCTGCTAATACACAGCCTGTAAAAGGTAGGAAATCATCCTCTACTGTACTTATCAAGGATAAAGACTCACACAGAATATTGTATCAAATTTCAGGCATTTCAATACAGATGAGGGTCAGATGCAGATAGACCAGAGGGAACAAGAAAAATTACAAAGAGAATATGACTTCTGAAAAAGGGAGGAGGAGAGAAAACCAGAGAAGAGTAAGAGAAGGTTATGATAAGTTTTCAAATACCTAAAGAGCTGCTGCAAAGAGGATAGCTTGAAGTGATTTTCCATGCCTAAGGATTACATTACCAATAGTAACAGATTTAAACTGTATCAAAAGGAAGAACCAAGTCCTTAAAAAAAAAAATCTAACCATGTGGAAAATAATACAGTAAAATATAATATGGAAATTGTGATGCCTCTATCCCTGGAATTTGTCCTTTCAGAGGGACTTTGGCATGCCACAAACATGGCTGGCAGAGACCTAATGAAGTCTGACAAGGGCAAATGCAAAGTCCTACCGCTGGGATGGAGTAACCTGTGCCAACTGCACATGGGGCTGCATTTAGCAAAGCGACAGCCAGCAGATTGAGGAAAGTGATTATTTCCCTCTACAGTAGTTGTGAGACTCAACTGTCATCCCTGTGTACTTCTTGTATAAGACACAGAGTACAAGACAGATGTTGATGTACTGAAGTTAGACCAATATGATTTAGAGCCTGGGGCACACAATGTACAGGGAGAGGCTGAAAACTGGGCTTGTTCATTCTTCAGAAGAGGAAGCTCATGGGCCATCTTACCTGAACAGCCTAACAGGAAGTTTTCAAGAATAGAGAGAGTACCAGACCCTCCTCAACAGTGCCAGTGACAGATGAAAGGAGATTAACACAAACTACAACAAGAGTAATCTGTTTAGATGCAAGGGAGGGAAAAAAAACTCACCAATATTGCAGCTGGTTGCCCAGAGAAGTTGAGGTATCTCCTTCTTTGGAGATACTAAAAACCTGGGTGAACAAAGCCCTCAACAACCCGGTCTAAACTGGCCATACACTGAGCAGTAGCTGCACTAAATGACCTCCACAGGTTCCTGCCATGTTATTCCATGGATTCAAATCCTCCTGAAAAAGCATTTATCAGGAATGCCATAAGCATACTTGATTGTATCCTACGTCACAAGGCTAACTATGTTACCTTGAGCAATTCTGTCAGCTCTGTATGTCTAGAATTTTCCACCTTGCAGGAGTATTTTGAGGGTGTATCAGTTGACAACAGAGGATCTATCAGCAGACAATTTCACAGAATGACAGAATAACTGAAGTTGGAAGGGACCTCTGAAGATCATCCAGGTCCAATCCCTGTCTCAAAACACAGTCAACTAGACCAGTTTACTCAGGATCACGTATATCTGGTCCTTAGTATCTGGAATATCTCCAAGGATAGAGATAACTTCAAGAACAGAAGACTGCTGGTAACCAGTTTATCTTCCCAGTTTGCAAGTTAAGGTCTCACATGGTAAGCCAACTTTGCACAGCACATATTCCTACCAGACCCACAGACATTTGAAAATGCCATATAAAAGTGTGCCTGGAAAAATGAACCTACCTATAAACCAGGAAAACACTTGCAGCTGCTTTAACTCATTTTTATTTTCTTATTCTTACCATCATCATCATCACTTACAATCATAATTCAGGAAATTTGCTATCTTTCCTCAGCACAGCTTGAAAATTTATCTCTATTTTGCCTTATACCACCCCTTTCCCTTGTACTCTGCACGCAGTTATCTGTCATAAACAAATAAATTAACTTTAACCGTTACGAGCTCGCAGACTGCTTTCAATTAGAGGTGGCACCTTCAGACCCTGTTCACTCAGCAGCAGGAGGACAGGAAAATATTTCTGTTATTGAACTCCTTGGCACTGTCTTGCTTGGGGATATTTATTTTAATAAACACAAGGTCGTTATACTGGCATGAGGACACCACAGGTTCTCCCTAAGTGTTACTCTCTGATTACATGTTATCCGTCTTGCTATTGTGTCTCTGGTTGAATTTTGTCAGCCTCAACCGAGCAGCTCCTGTTAAAATTAGAAAAAAACCTCAAGGGAGGCCAGTCACATAAACAGAGAACTGTAATTCTGGGCAGTTAGCAGACAGCTCCATATGCAGTAACAGCTCCAGCTACCTTTGCTGCTGCTTGCACTATCAAGCACTTGTCACCTCGCAGTAAGCTGCAAGAATTGCATCTACGTCTGCATACTGAGGACAAGGTTGCTGATGTCTTATTCACCTTTTTTATTTTGTATGCAGAACAGAATGTACCAATAGAGGTATTGGTCATTAAGGAGCTTTCTTAAAAGCTAGATATGTTAGAATATTATTCTGACTGAATCTAGAATGAACAATTACATACTCTGTTAAACACTTCTCTTTCAGTAGAATAATTATACTGTCAGACCAGCCAATGCCACTCAGTTTTATAGATGTTTTGGTCCACTGCTGCTGCCACAAAGCACCAATTTGCCACAGTGCAGAACAAAAGCAATATGATGAAAACTCACGCACAGTCCTAAAAAAGCTTGTAAAAAAGATCAGCGTACCTCCAATGAGAACATTCTCACTGTTACTTCTTTTCTATGCCAACGGATGGAGAGAGATGGCACGTCCTCTGTCAGTGGTGAAACAACCAAATAGACTTATTCAACATTTGGAATGAAAAAGGAAGAAAAAATATATCATTGAGCAGGGAGGAAAAAAAAAAAAAAAAAGAAAACTCTGAAGCCTTCAATTCCATTAACACATCACCTACTAGACATTGAGCTTTTTCTGAGTCTAAATACAGAGACAACACACTCTCATTCTATATGTTGGAAAATATGAAGGAAACCTTGTTGGAATTCTGTTGACCTAACAGAGACAGGTAGTGACTGAGTTCATCCGTGTATTGTATGCCACAAAGCATAATACTGGTGTTCAGTAAATAATAATGTGCAGGGAGAATACTGGGTGGGGTGGGAAATCTTTTTTTTATTACTCTAACCCAAGAGAAGTTTCCAGAAGAAATTATTTCAAGAAGAAAAAAAACCTAGAATGCAACATATGTCTCACTTCCTGTTTTACTTTCACTTACTAGCTTAGTGATTTAAAAGAACTGATAGAAAATGATGAATTATTTTCCTATTAATTCTTTTTTTAATATTTTTTAAGAGTTCAATTATTAATCAGAGTATTTTTTTCTAAAATCAGAATGAAGCTTCTTATATTCATAGCAAACGTATTCCTTGGAAACTTGCACCTATGACCTACTGTTGCATTTGGGGAGCCATGTATAGACTGTGCCCGTTTTCTCAGGATCAGTGAATGGTAAAAACTTTCTCAACAGCCATGGCAGTGTATAAGAATGGAAATACATTTGTGATTCCTTCAAAAATGGACAAAAATTTGGCTGCTGCCAAAAGCAATTAATCTTCCTGCTAACTCTGCCATTTATAACAAAACCTGTAATTCAAGAAACATTTTTAATTACCATTCATTTTGATACTGTCAACCACTATGGTAATACATCATATTTTCTTTGTTAGCAATGATCTCCAGAATAACCGGTTTCTTAAACATTTTCTAGCTCTTTAGTTTCCTCAAGATAAATAACTTGCTCTGTACTTTTGCTGAAGGCAGGCAACCAAGCTCTCATTCTCAAATCCCATCATTTTTCCTATTTTCAAATCCCATCAGTTTTCCTAGATACACTATTCAAATACTGAGACCTTCTATACATGGAAGATTTGATGAAAATGAGCAATTCAGTCACAGAAATAATTACTCAGAGCTCTGTGCTGAAAAGATGCTTATGCAAACAGATTCCAATGTATTTCTTTCAATACTGAGCACGACCATTTAACTATGCTTGCCAGAATACTTTGCAGTGCTCAAAGCATCACCCAGAGCAAATGCAATCCTGTGTTGTGTTAGCTACCAACTGTTACCTCACCCTGTATGTCTGGTACACTGATTTAGGCCCCTTTCTAAACTGACAGCACTCTAGGTACAAATTGTCCTCTGTAGCCCCAACCACAGAAATTGCTTCACAGTTTCCCTTTTAAAAGCCATCTGTATTGTGAATTTTCCTCTTTCTGTTTCTGATAATATTCATTATTAAACACCTTCTCTGACTGACTCTCATAACACATGTAAAGCACAATTCTCTTAGCTTTCTGTGTCTTTTTGTGCCAATTTTGCATGTACCCCATCTCCACTACATATTACTATGCACATCCCTATACATTCAATCTATTACTGCCCTTGCAGTTCCCACAGGTGATTCAACTGTTTTGCAGAGCAGATGCTAGAAGACAGAAGAAGAAGAAGAAGGAGAAGAAGGAGAAGAAGGAGAAGGAGAAAAAGGAGAAGAAGAAGAAGAAGAAGAAGAAGAAGAAGAAGAAGAAGAAGAAGAAGAAGAAGAAGAAGAAGAAGAAGAAGAAGAAGAAGAAGAAGAAGAGAGAAGAAGAAGAAGAAGAAGAAGAAGAAGAAGAAGAAGAAGAAGAAGAAGAAGAAGAAGAAGAAGAAGAAGAAGAAGAAGAAGAAGAAGAAGAAGAAGAAGGAGAAGAAGGAGAAAAAGGACAAGAAGAAGAACAAGAAGAAGAACAAGAAGAAGAACAAGAAGAACAAGAAGAAGAGCAAGAACAACAAGAACAACAAGAACAACAAGAACAAGAACAACAAGAAAGAGGAAGTGCTGATGTAAAAGATGACTTTTTAGATGCAAACATATCTCTTCCTTAGTTTGCTACAGGCTTTACTATAAATCATCATTACACACATGTTGAACGTGTCTGGAAACAGGTATCCTTCTTGCAGACATGCTGCTTGGCATTTGAAATTTCAACAGATGTATTTGTCCTTCAGCAAGGAAGTGTCCTACTTCGAGTTTTGATTACTCTTTGTAGGGAGGGGAGTAGAGGAGGGAAGGAGAGCATTATTAACTCCTCATAAACTGGAGTACTACAAAAAGACAAATCAGAAACTTTAAATAATCAAGATTATAAATTAGAATAAAATGTTAAACTATTTAATGTCTGCCCTTCAGGTAAACATTGCAGAGTACATTTTCTTCAATGCATTAATAACTTATCAAAGCTACTTAATATTTGCAAAACAGAGAAAAAGAACTTGCTTAATGTTCAGACCATAAGCCTCCACTGTGGGATTCAAATCTGACAATGCCATTGCTGAAGTGCATCTCTCTTTGCACTCAAAATCTCCATCTCACAGAGTGTAATGCCTTCTTTCATCCACCCTCCTCCTATTGTATAGTATCACTCAGTCTTAACTAATGTCCACGTTTAGTCACTGATATCATGCCTTTGCTCTGAGCAGATCTGCCCCAGGGATTGATTTAACCAAATTTGGAAAAGACTTTAATATCATCAAGTATGAAGTGTTGCATAAAGGGAGGGAGGGGGCACCTATTGTTTAATACAAGTTAGAGATTTAATAAAAAAATCCTCTGAGTAATCGCATATTCCTGAATACTGCTGTGCATTCTCATTTAATAGCCCCAAAAGTAATTATTATGTAGCTACCTCAGTGTTTTGGAAAACACAACATGCAGTTATTTTGTGATTGTATGTTATTTTTTCATATCAACCTTGTCACTTCAAGAGGCCTTAAAATATAATGAAAAGATCAGAGACCTTGTGATTAAACTGAAGAGAGCCTTGTGCTTTCAAAATTCAGCATTCAGCTTCACCAGTTAATAGCTCCTCAGAAAATTTTAGCTTAAAGACATTTAATAATAATTAATCAATCAGCAAAATGAACTATTCCCATTTCTTTTATAAGGTATGTTATTACATTCAGGCATCAAGAACCACCTCTTTCTGAGGTGCTCTATAATCACACTGTAAATGACAACGCAATAAACAAAAAAATCATCCTGGATATATTCTGCCACTGGGGCAGCTGTTAGTATCAACCCATTCTTAAAAACAAGAAAGCAATTCTTCCTGTCTATTCTGTCTATTCTTTATGCCATTCACAGCTCTTTCACAGAAAGGACGAGCAGACAATTACTTGCAGACACAATACACACTGCAAGTATCTCAAAATTAGGACTTAGCTGAAAAAGCTAGAGGATACATACATGTTCTCATAAACATAAAAGAGATTTATCTTGTGATTCTATTCCATACACTTTTTCTAAATTACATCTACCAATGCGCAATCATACTAAAGTCTACACTGAAGTAGAACAACTATGCTAATTTTGAACAACACTGTCCAGGATATGAAAACTCTCTTACCAACGAAATGTGGCATGGAGCTGGAATTCACTTCCCTTGTTCCCAGATACACAACTTCCCCAGTAAGATCTGCCTGAGGCATCTACTGTAACCCAAAACCAAGTCGGTAAGCAAAAAATGGTGGTTTCAAGCATTTTTTTCATTTTTCATTACTTTTTCATTAGTTATCAGCAGTGTTGAAACATAAGGCTTTCAGCATCGAAGCACAAACCTTTGGTAAACAATAAAGAAATTACTCCAACCACCTTGAACCACAAGACACTAATGCATTAACACATAATCCAAGTACCATTCAACATTGACTAAATGTATTTTCTTAGTGTCATCTGGAGAAATTTTTTTTCTCTAAAATATGGACAGCAGAGGAACAGTATGAATTTTATTTCTACTGTTGCATTCTTTTCAACTGGCAGGATAGGCAGTAGAGGCAAGGACCTCAAAATTGTTATCGTGTGTTACAGAGCAATTCACTTGCTATCAGTGATCTACCATTCTTGGTCCTTCCAAATCTCTTCCAGAGTACTACAATGTAGAAGTGAGCTCTTCAGGCCCACAGAGCAGCTGTCAAAAGGGCTGCAGATTTCACACAGACAGCTTGTTATCTGTCTGAGACAAAGCAGAAAATTTACTTGGGTATCAGTAATACCCTGGCCAGCATTTTAACCTCTGGACAACCCCTTCACAACAGCAGAAACATCACAATGAACAGCAAACGGGGAACACCACAAACATTTTGCAACTCTGCTTAAACATTCTTTGTCTTCTTCAGACTATTATGAAGACACATTTCTGTTCCTGTGGAGCGTCCTGAGAGACGGGTACATACGTACAGATGTGTTAGCATGTTTTCACCCACTACGTGAGAAAACTGACTCCTGCGTAGGACTGTAGGTATTGGTATCTTTCAACTGCCCTGAAATTAGCAGACTTGGCTGAAACTATAAATTGAATGTCACTTCCTCATTATGGCTAGAATAACTGCATTTTTTTACACAGGTAGAAATATGCTAAGACACTATTAGACTAAATATTATTTACTTCACATTTGGTATGTGACAGCTTCCTAATAGCTTATTAATTGTTTATGAAGTTAATGAACTATTTTGCTTTCCTTTGTTTTATATTTTCTCACAGAATTATTGAAATGAAGTAAACATCCTTGTGCAGGTCTAAAATTAAGATTGAGATAAATATAGTCTGGAATGCCACCAAGTAAATCTGAACACGAATCCTTTATCTCTTTTGTTCTCAATACAGTTAGTTTCCCAGTGAAAACAGCCAATACTGAAACTACCCTCTTGAAGCTCAGAATTACACTAAGTGTAGAGTATGGGTTATAAAAATATATGGAATGAAATAAAAATATACTAATTGCACGTTAAAATTTAATAATGTATGCCATGATTGCTTCTTATAAAAATAAATAAGCCACTGAACCTGTGGAGTGGCAAGGAAAAATCTCTGTCAGTATTACATCCTTAAGATTGGATCAATAAAGAAAAACTTGGTGTGTTTTTTACCCACATTCCGATTCCACACACCGAGAATCTAAATCTTCACACCTACCACAGAATTCCTTTTATTAACCTCTAAAGCACTGGAAATCAGTACAAATCTTCTAGCAAAGAAAAGATAACCTTGTATTTTGACACACTCTATTCCTGAGTATTTACGCAACACTAGACCTTAGACACATAAACGAGTTAAAAAGACTAAACTTCCTTGAAACCACTGTGAATTTCCCTTTTGTGTATGTTCAATTATTATTACCAACTCTAATTACATTACTGTCTTAAAATGCTCTTTAGGGAGACCTTCCTCTGTTATCAGCAGTTCTGAAAGTAACTGAAAACACCGTGTGGTTGTTTATTTGTAATGCATTTGACGCAGTTATTCTGTTGCTACAGGCAACGGGGCCTATCTCTTTGATGGAGGATGCTTTTAAACTGTTGCTAAACTTCACTTTTGCTTGCACTTCACACCAAGCTGTGTTCCACTTTTTAAAAACGTCTAGCTGATATGCTTTCTACAAAAATCAGCTATTCAAAATAAAAAATAAAAATCTTCATACTACATCTCCAAAGGAAGGCAGCAAAGAATATGTGATCCAAAAAGAAGGGGACCGAGGCAGAATTATCTGCATTTCCAGTTTTTGACCTGTAGAGGTCCCATGCAGAACTGAAATAGCTTCTAAAATGGAGCACAGGTTATTCTTCTTGAGATGCTTTTCTTCATCTCATCACTTCTCTGTCAAAATGTGGATGCTTAATATTCAAGCTAAGATGTTTACTGGAGCATCTGTACAAGTTAGTAAATTTTAATAACCTTAAAATTCACTTGACAGGACAAGGAGTTCTTTTAAGATTCGGGTCAATAAAGTCATCAACTATCATCTAATAACAGGTGATAATTCTGTGTAAATGTTATTAGATAATCCCACAAAAAACTGTAAACATGGTCAGACTTTTAACATTTAGCAAGTCCTGGTAGCACCTTTTGTGGTAAATTCTAAGATTCTCAGCAAGAAAGAAGAAAGGCAATGATCCACTTTAAAGGTCAGAGAAGAGTGAGGGAAAACACACATTTAATGAACTTTTACATTAATAACTTATTAAGTCTGTTTAAAACCTATGAATAAGCAGCATGTTCAATTTAAACCAGGTCTTATTTCAAAATTTTTTCCCCTCCTAGAACCCCATTATGGACATTATCACATTTGATTTTAAATATTTGAAGTTTTCAAGGTGATAAGATCATTCCTAAGCAGTTCTCACAGCTGAATTGACAAGATACTGCTAATTACTGTAGAGAGAAAAGATAATCTTGGTGCTCAGGATTCAAGCTGCTTGTCGGTTTAAAAAATAATAAATACTGTAACAAAAATAATGGATTATACAGCTTTAGATTCACCCTGTTCTTTCCACAGCTCTTGGCTGAAAACACTGTCAAGAGTAGAAATAAGAAACTGAGGATTTTCTGCGTACCAGGTAGCCTGTATCGATGTGCCCATTCAATTTCCATGTGTTGGGTTTGTGTGGCAGCGTTTTTGGTAGCATGGAAGGGGGCTACAGTGGTGGCCCCCCGTGAGAAGCTTCTTGAAGCTTCCCCAGCTCCAAGTCAGACCCGCCTCTGGCCAAGGCCAAGCAGATTAGCGATGGTGGCCATGCCTTTGTGAGGACATATTTAAGAGGGGAAGAACCTGCTGGGAAGGGGAAGAAGAAGGAGGAGAGAGATGTGAGAGAAATACCTCTGCAGACAGCAAGGTAACTGAAGAAGGGGCAGGGGAGGTGTGCTGGAGCAGACACCCGCCTGCAGCCAGCGGTGAGAGGGCAGGCTGTGCCCCCGCGCCCATGGAGGTCACTAGTGGAGCAGATGCTCTCCTGAAGCCTGTGGAGGACCCCACGCTGGGCCAGGGGGCTGCACCCAGAGAAGGCCGGGACTCTGAGGGCAGTCCGTGCTGGGGCAGTCCATTGCTGGGAGGACTACAGCTCCTTTGTTTTGCACTATAACATTATAGATATTATTTGAACTGTATGCACTAACTACCATCTTTTGGTATTATAAAAAAAATTCTTTAAGAAACAAGAAATTCAGATTTTCATCTCAACTTGGAAATGAAACGAAACAAAATTGGTTGGGATTTCCCATTGGAAAGATAAATCAGAGTTGTTTGTAACTTCAAAGGGCTGTTAAATATATTACACATTGAGAAACCCAAGAAAATTATTATTTTGACCATATTCAAATGTAAAACATGGGTGTCTCCGTATTTCTGTAGGCACTAACAAACCTTTTGCAGCTTCAGTGGTGGTCTGTATCCAAAAAAAATAGTGTCAAGATGTGATCACTAAGAAATATTATCAACTATACTGCAAGGTGGTTTCTTTTTGACATGTTATTTATATATTCTTGGTATCTATCACTCACTGTTTAAAAGCCATAGTCTTTTATGTACACAGGTGTTTATTGCTGAAGTTCCTTCTTATAAGAAACTCATACTTGGATTTTGAGGAAGACCGATAGGAGAGTGTATTTACATTGCCTAAATTTAGATGGGGAAGTTAGGAGACTTGTCTCCCTTGGGTCCCTATGTAGTCCACACTGAGCAAGAGTATTCTTCAGGGAACAACTCAGACCTCTTCCATCAGGTTTCTGTTCACAGTCACTTGCTGAAGGATCCTCTTTGTCCTCCTTAGATACAGGAGACTTCTCAGAGACTAAACTAACACACCTTTAAGCACTGAACATTCTCACCTAAAACAAAGAAGTGCAAATATTGTTTTCTTTCTCCGAGTTTAAACAATGTTCAAATTCCTACTCATAAAAGAAAAAAGATGGGTACAAGAACTGGAAGCCAAGACTCAGGAGACAGACATCAGTATTGGAGTTATGAAACTCTCATCCAGTCCAAAAGGATCAGGAGTTCTCTACCAAGTCATATTTCCAAATTCGTCATTGATTAGCCATCACATGAAAAAAACCACTCCTTTAAACTCTCTGAACCTTATTTCAGACATGCCAAAAGAACTCATTTTGGTTTGTTTCTCCATCTATAAATGGACATCTTTGGGTTTAGGTTATATACATCACTACAACACATATATGAAGGGATAAAAGCATACCCAGGTGACGTTCACACTAATTGCTTAATATTAGTAAAGCACCATCAGGATATGAAGTGCGCATTCAGTGTCGCAAGCTCTTACCTCTTTTTAAAAGAAAGTTACTAGCGCTTACAAAAGCAAAAATAACTCCATGTAATTAAACGACTAAGACCCCTGCTAACTCTGCAGCATACAAGCCTGTACACCAGTCAGAATCCAGCACACTCAGGACCAATCCTGCTGAGCTGTCCTCATTACAACAGGGCAAACAAAGATGTTTTCTTTATGTTCTCTCGATAATTACATTTGATCTGCTTCACTGAGGATCTCCTGCTAGCAATGAAAAGTATGAAGTGTTTCAATGGGTCAATCTCTAGCTGTTTTATTTTCATTTCAAACATAGCAGAGACTTCCTTTTTTAACTTCCAAAGCAATAATGAGTGTAGTTTCCCCTCTTAAGCCTGTTCGGTGACAATGAGCCAATTACATATCAACTGCAAGCTCAGCAAGCAATTAATCCTAATTTACCAATAAGCACTAAGTAAAACATGCTTTTCCTAAGACTTCAGACGCTCTGCGACCATTATTATACCCAGAAGAGCTTTGAAGGTTCGTGAAAGTTAGCGCAATGATTTATTTTTTTTTTTATCTCTTGCTCAATCTGCAGTATACCTCCACTTCAGTAACTGGTTGACTGATGCGATTAAGGCCTATCTCTTAAAATGGATGTAAAAATAGATTCTTAACAAGATACATGGGCTTAAAACAACATCCGCTAACTTTAACAAGCATTGTGACTGGTCAGTAGCTCTGAAAATCAGAATAAATCAGCACTGAAAAGACAATACTTTCAAGTACACAACTTCTCTGAGCAATTTTTTATACATTTGAAAACTCTACAGGTTGAAGTCCATCTTCAGCTTACACAGAAGGACTGGACTGGAGGAAAGGAACCTCAGTTTGCCAAGACCTGGAATTTGTTCCACAGTTGATTTCTAATATTATTATGCAACTCTGCTATGCAACAAACCACAAGTGCTGTAAAAACAAAAAGGTAGTATAAAACCATTTCCTAGAATACAACACAAATCTGAACAAAAATCTCTTTCTGAAACAAAAACCTTATTCCATTTTATTCCATTTTAATTCCTCAAAGAAAATTTTCTTTAACACATTTCAAAACCAAACATTCTTAGTAAAAAATTAGAAAAAGAATCCTACAAAACCATCGAGAAAACTTGTGAATTGCATTGCCTCATACTGTATGAAGACATATAATATAGTTTATAAAGACTAAGATGCCCAAATCCTCCTTACAAGGAATGAACAAAAGGGAACTTTTCCACCAGCTTCAATAGAGCACTGTCAAGTACTTAGTACTAAGAAATTCGGGGAGATTAAGTGGAAAAGAGACATTCACGGAAGAGGATGGGCCCATCTCACATTTCTTACTTTTCAGGCACCAATTTTTAGACCACAGAACAATAAGCACAGTTGTCTTTGCACAAGTGGGATGGGAAAATAAGTCCCAAGACAGCACATTAATTATTTGAAACTATAATTTTAAAAAGAAAATAGATAAACCTAGCATTTCAGTATTCTTACTGAGCTCTCTGTTGAGTGACTGCTGGAATCCTCCTAGCAGGGATCTTGTAGTTGAAGAAGGGTAAATTCATTGCAAGGTAAAACATAAAACTTGAGAAGACAATTAGCAGGATTTTCCAAAGCACGTTCAAAGTAAAGTAAGACAAACTGATTAATAAGGCCATTTCACTACTTCCTGTAAAAATTAGTGAGGACTCAGGCAGCTTGTTTAAACATTATCTAAACAATTATTTCATAGCCTTTTAGTACAGCTTCCAGCTTAATATGACCCAACCTACTTGAATCCTTGCCTGTTCAATGTCTTCTCTAGACAGTTCCAGGAACTGAGCCTTAGCTTAAATTCCAGTGATCATATGTTAGCAGTGGGATGAGCGTCCCTGAGTGCACACACTGTCCAAGAGCACTGACATAAATTAAAGCTTCCCTA
The DNA here is from genome assembly GCF_031877795.1 of Strix aluco. Classification (NCBI taxonomy): domain Eukaryota; kingdom Metazoa; phylum Chordata; class Aves; order Strigiformes; family Strigidae; genus Strix; species Strix aluco. The sequence continues at coordinate 2,600,286 of NC_133961.1, forward strand.
CCAGCATTAACCACTTAAGGCTCATCTTGTATGCTTACAAGTGAAGTCTGGCTTTGATAAGCGATAAGGTAATACATCTTCTCAGAGCAAATTTTGCATAAGTAGCTATGCACAGAGTAATACCTCTTTGTTCTCCCACCCCAGGCAGAGGCAGAATGGTAAAAACATGTCTACCCACCAAGTCTTCGGCATCACATCAGCAAAGAAAGTTCCCACTATCACAAGCACATATTTGACCTTGGGAAAAGCTTAGTGTTGACTGGTACCGAAGGGATTAGTAAATGCACCATTTTTCCAACGTAGTTTTCAATTACTTTGATGAGCAATTAAAATGCTAATTAAAAAACAATCAAAAACTCAGCACTCAGAAGGTTATGAAATAATAAGCTCTTGTACACTCACTGCATTGGAAGCATTAAGAAGAAGGTCACAATGCAGCTGGAGAAGGAAGGTGCACAAGAGAGGGACTGTATTATGCTTGGGGCTGTTTGTTTATTTATTAAAAAGAAAAAAGATACTTTAAATCCATCTGGCAATGTGTTTTCTAAGTGCTGGGTTAGACCAAAGGTTTATATAAACAGTACTTTGGCAGATACCTGCTTCAGGCAGAATCCATCACTCACGTAGGACAGGAAAGCACAGGCACTCTGTTGTCAACTTGAGAAGTTCAGAGTTCATCAGTCAAGTTTTAAAAGATTCATGAAGTTCTTTAATAATCAGGAGATAGTTTTAAATTACTAAAGTTTGCACTTACTTGCTTTCAGCTAACAGGCTGTTTAATAATCAGGAGATTTTTTTTAATTACTGAAGTTTGCACTTATTTGCTTTCAGCTAACAGGCTCGTGTCTACAATCAAGAGAATTAGAGACTTGCTTTTACTTCAACTTCCTTTTGCGATTCTCATGCAATCGCAGAAATTCAGAACTTGGCATCTGAAGAAAACCCCTAGATACTGTGAGCCACAAAAAGAGTCGTGAGAGCTAGCAGCACTGCCTCCATCACTACGCGTCCATTAAGTTCTGTTCTGGAGGATGAAGTGGCACACAGCAGTGATCTAAAAGGAAACCAAAGCACTAAACCAAATTCACAAAAATTCTTTTCCTGTTGTTCATGCTCAAAAGAACAATCGCCATTGCTTTGAATTAAATTCTCTACGGGCTAGAGTACATCAGGCTGTGCAAAAGAATCACTCTTTGCCATCCAACCTGGAAAGGCCCTCGAGTAACCCTGGAATTCCCACGTGCTGCACAGTCAGTGGGGAGAGAGGAGCCGATTCCTGCTCACATGTAACTCATCCTCATATGTGTAAGAAACAACCGGTTCCTCTGAAGCTACTTATTGAGATCTTGTGCATCTACCAAGTCATACTTTCCATCATAGCTATAAATATTTACTACACAGCTTTTTTAAAAATGCTGTCAAGTCACATTTAATGCAGCACAAGAGACTAAAATCCTTGTCGCAATGCTCTGACTTTGTCATGGGTGCTGCAGCAAAATAATTTTCCCTTAAACAACCTCTCTGATACTCAGAATGCATTGTCATTAAGAGAAAAACAAAGCAGTAATATAACCTCAGCCTTCTAGTACCTCCAAAAAGCCACTGTGATTCACTAAAAACAAACAAAAATGTTTCTTAAAAAAGCACAGGTTCTTCTCGTCTTGATTTATGTGATTGTCGTCTACATCTCTGAGGTTAAAGATGGAGCTTTTTTGCATTGTTGGAAAGAACTGCATGTGTTCTCTTAGAAAATAACACTAATTTGCTTTTCTAACATATAATATCATACATACGGAATCGCTCAGAATAAATTGCCCATGCCTTATAACTCAGTTTATCCATCTGTAAAACAAAATAAATCTTTAAAAAAGAGTAGAAAAATTACTATCAGAAGAACCAAACAGCAGAAGACAGAAGAAAAGCATTTGTGCCACAGAACATAACTCAGATCTTATCTCAGAAGTTAAATCCTTATTCTGGTGATACAGCTACTGAAACTGCATAGGGCTGGATGGCTACACAGATCCAGACACAAGATGAAAAAGATGAATTCCTAAGTAGTCTCACTGAAGTAAGCCATATACCAGCTTGCAAAATCAGGGTCTGATCTAACTCCACTGTCCAGAGCATATGAGTAAAAAACACAGAGTTTTGGTTATACAGACTGAAAACCAGAATAAGTTATTACTGAACAGTCTGGTTTTTTCTACTAATAATATTAATCTACAAATAATCTGAAAATTAATATTTGAATCCTTGAATTACACTTTCCATTTCAGTGTATTACTAAGACTTTTTCTGATGAATAGATCTCCAGGACTATACATGACAGCTGTTAAGAGGACCTGGTAATGCTGCAGAAAAGAAATAAACCTGTTCTCTCCATTGGAAACTGCCAGGTGAAATTTGATCCAGTAACTGTAATTAGCATGATTGGATTTTGGCCAAGATATTATGAACATTAACACTTCAAATTATGATACAGATCAAATTAACATTTCAAAGAAACAGTACTATAACCATGTCATCAATTTTATTTGGATACACCTTCTGAAAAAAGGCTACTATATTATTAAAAATATTTTACTTAGCTCTGAAACGTTTAAATAAGTAGTATCAGCAGAAGGAAAATGTGCCTGCACTCATTTTTAGGAATAAAAAAAGTCTCTAAGCTGTTAGCTTTCTTCTCATCTATTTCATTACAAATCCCCTTAAGTCTGCTAATCCATCTTCATGTCTCCAGCACCAATTATATTTTGTATGTTAATTTCCCAGCAGTTTCTGCCTGTTCCAGGTGTTTTCCTTAGAAGAGTGTCAGAAGATTCTCACTTCTTTTCTATGCCACAAATCCCTGTGATGTCACCTAAATAGTGTTGTGGTACCTGCTAGTAAGTTAGATCACATTTCTTAGTTGACAAAGTGAAAGTAGTCTTACCCTAACGCAAAAGAATCATAGAATCACAGAATGGTTTGGGTTGGAAGGGACCTTAAAGACCATCTAGTTCCAACCCCCCTGCCATGGACAGGGAAACCTTCCACTAGCCCAGGTTGCCCAAAGCCCCGTCCAACTTGGCCTTGAACCCTTCCAGGGAGGGGGCAGCCACAGCTTCTCTGGGCAACCTGTGCCAGGCCCTCACCACCCTCACAGGAAGGCATTTCTTCCTTACATCTAATCTAAATCTGCCCTCTTTCAGTTGAAAACTTTTATCCCTCACCCTCCTATCCCTACACCTCCTGATCAAGAGTCCCTCCCCACCTTTCCTGTAGCCCCCTTTAAGCACTGGGAGGCCGCTCTAAGGTCTTCCCAGACCCTTCTCTTCTCCAGCTGAACCCCCCCAAGTGTCTCAGCCTGTCCTCACAGGGGGGTGCTCCAGCCCCCTGATCATCTTTGTGGCCTCCTCTGGACCCGCTCAAGCAGGTCCATGTCCTTCTTATGTTGGTGCCCCCAGAGCTGGACACAGCACTGCAGGGGGGGTCTGACGAGAGCGGAATAGAGGGGGAGAATCCCCTCCCTCAACCTGCTGGCCACACTGCTCTTGATGCAGCCCAGGTTGCATCATGGTTGGCTTTCTGAGCTGCGAGTGCACATTGCTGGCCGTAGTCAGTTTTTCATTCACTAATACCCCCAAGTCCTTCTCCGCAGGGCTGCTCCAAATCCACTCATACCCCAGCCTGTATTTGGGCTTGGGATTGCCCCGACCCACGTGCAGGATCTTGCACTTGGCCTTGTTGAACTTCTTGAGTTCCACACAGGCCCACCTCTCCAGCCTGTCCAGGTCCCTCTGGATGGCACATCCCTTCCCTCCAGTGTGCCACCCGCACCACACAGCTTGGTGTCATCGGCAAACTTGCTGAGGGTGCACTCAATTCCACTGTCCATGTCGCCAACAAAGACATTAAACAGGGCCGGTTCCAACACACCCCCGAAGAACACCACTCGTCACTGCTCTCCACTTGGATATCAAGCTATTGACTGCAACTCTTCGAGTGTGACCATCCAGCCAATTCCTTAGCCACTGATGGATTGTCCATGAATCAAATCCATGTGTCTCCAATTTAAAACCAAGGATGACGTATGGGACAGTGTCAAATGCTTTGCATAAGTCCAGGTAGATGACGTCAGTTGCTCTTTCTTTATCCACCAGCACTGTAACCCTGTCATAGAAGGCCACCAAATTTGTCAGGCACAATTTGCCCTTTGTGAAGCCATGCTGACTCTCACCTATCACCTCCTTACTTTCCATGTGCCCCAGCATAGTTTCCAGGAGAATCTGCTCCATGATCATGCGGGGCACAAAGGTGAGACTGACTGGCCTATAGTTCCCCGGGCCTTCCATTTTTCCCTTTTTAAAAGTAGGGGTTATGATTTCCCTATTCTAATCAGTAGGGACTTCACTGGACTGCCATGACTTCTCAAATATGATGGATAGTGGCTGAGCCACTTCATCCACCCGTTCCTTCAGGACCCGCGGATGCATCTCATCAGGTCCTGTGGATTTGTGCACCTCCAGGTTCCTTAGATGGTCTTGAACCTGATCTTCTCCTACCATGGGTGGTTCTTCATTCTGCCAGCCGCCACCTTTGCTTTCTGTGACTTGGGTGGTGTGGCTGGAGCACCTGCTGGTGAAGACTGAGGAAAAAATTTGTTACTGCTACATTTTGGGTTTCCTTTGTTCTTTTTTTTTTTTTTTCTATTAATATTTGTATTATTCTATTGTTATCAACATACCAAAAGTTCTGTTGAGATATCATCAACACCAAATGAGGGTTTGTTTGGGTTTTTATAAAAAAGTATGAGAGGAGTCACTGCAGAGAAGTTGTGAAACATTCACCTCTGGAAATAGAAAAGGAGAAAAAACTAGTTGGAGGAAGAAACCAAAAAAGAGGAAAGCATGACAGCATGATTTCAGTAAATCAGCTTTTCTTCTTTGTTTATACTGAGAAAAATAAGTCCAGCAAATAAAACAAGGGCAAGTCTATCTGCTGGGGTTTTAGATACTCCAACTGATGCAGTTCTCATTCAAAATTGCTTCATTCCAGGAATACATAATTTGTGACTCCTTTTCTTCATGTGCCTTTTTTCTTTATCTGTTGTTCTCTTCTGCCCTCCCCCAGCATTTTCTCTTCCTTTCCCTCCTAACTTTCTCTTCAATATTGTTCTGTTTCTTTTGCCATTATATTTATATTGGATTCTGTGAGCCAGACTGTAGTTTTCCAGCCAAAATATTTCAGTTAATAGTATAAAAGACAGATGGCAGAGTTTGAAATGTTCTAGTACTGATGGTCTTTTACTAGCAGTCAGCACACGGAGGAAGCAAAAGGTTGCCAAAACCATCTCCCACAAACTTTTGGAAGTATGTAGAAACACTATGAAATCCTAGAAAGCATTTGGAAACTCCCTTGTAGATTCAAAGACGCAGATAGAGTACTCAAAGTTGTGCATGCATGAGAGAGAGACAATAGGTTAAGCCCCGTCTCCATTACAGTCATTGTCAATATTCCCAGAGTCCAGTGGTTCTTTTCCATAAGAGAATGTTCTGGTAAAAGTTATTCTTTGTTTACAGCTTGTAGGCCATATTTTTTACTACTTTATTACCATTTCTGATCAAGTGGGCAAGTAAGGAATACAAAAGACTAGCTGTGTTTTTAAAGACATAAATAAAAACATGCAAAGCTCAAGGACGGAAGGATTTGATAGATAACCTCTACCCAGAGTGTCTGCAGGAGCTACAGCTTGTGGAGGACAGCCTGAAAAAAATTGTTTTTCTTCATATTTTTATTCTCTTAAACATTCCTTTTCTCAAAAGTTTGAAACTATGAAGGCAGACAAAAATGAGAAAAAAAACCACATGGTGTCACCATAAGGAGAGTAGGTGGAAATATCAAAATGGAGACATTTATTTTATAATGTGTATTTCCTCATTGCACCTCCCAGATGCTCCCTTCCATCTTTTCACTCTAATATTTCTGTGCCGTCACCCACCTAATTTGTTGTTGTGTTTTTCTGTGTATAAATGAAGCCTCCAGTTTGCTAATGGAGAATACAATTGTACCAGAAATTGCATGCTAACCCATATTTCATCATTTAATGTGAATCTGCACATAACAAATAGTAAACTTTGCTGCTGCCTCTTTTAGAACTTCCCAAGCTTTAAAAAGAAATAAAAGGAAAAAAATCAATCTTGTGCTAATTGGCATGGATTGGTAATTTTCTGTGAGCCGTGACACAATTACTTATAAACTGCACATAGCGAGGTTTGAACCTTTGCATTGCAAATGAGCTTCTGCCACCTGTTTCCGACTCCTCCCTACAGAGCACGTTGGAAACCACCGCACAGCAGCTTCCAGTGAAAACAGAAGGAAAGAAAAAAAGCATACCAAGGGAATAAAGGAAAGGATTAGCACCACGTTTTCTGTGTGATCCAGTAGTCTTCTTCCCTCCTATTTTCCAGGACAGAGCAGCATGCAAACATCCAGCTAGATTCATGATTGAGGGTTCACAGTCACTCTTGTGAGTTAGCGCATGGCTCTAGATCTAACAGAAGGAGAACGAACTCCCTCACTCTGCATTTTTGTAGAAAGGTGGAAGCTTGTTTCTCGATTAATCCCAGATTCGCAGATGTTTCAACATGGAACATCTCCACAGAAGCAACAGAAGGCCGTGTCACATCTCTGCATACGGTTTCCTCTCCACAAGCCAATGGTTTGTACAACTCTTCACAGAGGGCCGCAATGCACAAACTTCTCTTGTTGTTGGAAGTTCTAAATTAAACCTATTTTAATTTTAACAATAGACTTCAGCTACTCGAGCACATTTGCCAGTTACAGTGAACACCTGAAAATCTTCTCTATTCACATTCCACACCCTTAAAATGGTCTCTCATTGGCTTTTGCACACATAAATTCAACATTTAAAAAAAAAAAAACAATTTTACTTAATTTTAGATTGCCAGGATGCTAGTCTGAGAGTCAGGAGACAAAAGTGCAAGACTGCTTCAAATGTAAGTGGAATCTCACGAAGACATTCACCTTTAACATGACTATCTATCAAAATAATAAGAATATGGATGGAAGATGCAGATCAGAGCAACCTTTCAAAAGCACCTATTAACGTGGTTACTGCAGGACCGTTTCTTACGTTTTTCCAGGATGTCTATCAAATATGCATAGTTACTACTTGCATAGTGGCGAATTTATTGAGATCTCGTTTGCCTCTGGATGTTATGTGCTTTTGTTTCCATTTTTTGTTCTAATGCTCATTTTTCTCAAAAGGCATCTGATGATGCCATACTGATCTCTATTTCCTGTCTTTCCTCCACAGCAGAGGAGGAATAATTTATCATTTTGCCTTTAACATAATGTCTCTGAAAACTGTCATAGCACCAATAAGCCTTTATGCCTTAAGTTAGTCTTTCAAGAGGCCCGTGGAAACGGCGCTCTGTGTTATACACCTTAGTTCCAGCACAAGAAGATGGGAAAAAATAAAAAAAAAAATATTCTCATTTCCAGATCAACCAGATATTCTACCAAATCTTTCATTTATCATATGTCAGATACAGTAAATTAACAGATTTAGTGAAGTATGAACTGATAAGTAAATATAACTCTCATTCTCTTAAGAGATGTATATTAAATGAGAGCAGCAGGGAGAAGAAACGCTAAGACAGGGAAGGCAGAAGTAAAGGAGATCAAATACAGCACTTTGTGTGTGTATTCTATGACTTTAGCAACACTACAGGGATTTGTGTAAATCCACTACATCTAAAATACAAACTCAGCTGTTAAAGTAAGTCTCCATAGTCCAAAACATGAGTTCTTGCATCTTGTCACTGTGTAGGACCCCCTTCAGTTGAAGGGCTCTCTTGTACACACTTCTCCCATTCATAACTCCTTCAACGTCCTCCTCTCCTCCTCAGGAGTGATCTTCCCTACCACTTATCTACTTATCCACCACTGGTAGAAGAACTGTGCACTTCCAGGCTTTGTTTACGTTTACATTTAAACTGGAGTACTTAAAGGATTGCGTATGATAAGAACCTAAATAAGGGAATATATAACAGCTGGAAATCAGAACAAGAGTTAACTCTACATCACCACATTCATTATTCATGAGATTAAAAAGTTTTTAGTTATCTATTCAAAAATAATAACAGATGATGTACAGACCAGTCATACCCCAACAGTGAGTAACAAATAACTGAAGTAAATAAATTGCTCATTTTCAATGGTTCATTTCATGTCATTAGTTGAAAATTGTTTGCTAAAAATAGCAGATATTTATGAATAGCTATGACAATCAGAAAGAGGAATGTATTACAAGGTAAGGAAAAGAAGAGACTGCATTTGTAATTAATAGCACTGGTAATTAATAGTTTAACTCGTCTGATCTGTCATGCATTTTATTCCAAGTGACCAGACTTGCTGAGTTTGAAATTATCTGAAATGAAGACTCCGTGCCTTACCGTACAAAAGGAAACAGATCAGGAAGCAACAACAGCTTTTACACAGCATGTAGAAAGTTCTAGTGGTTTCAACCATCCAACACGAAATGTGTGCAGCGCTGACAGACGGGTCTCAGTCCTGTCATGGTCCATGTCACATTTTATTTTGTGCAAAGTGACTTTTGCATTCCTCAGTTCACACACAAAGTATAGCTAAAGAAAAGCTTTGCTCCTCTAAACCTGATGTTAGTGCTGCGTGTTGTTTTCTTGGCCCCTAAAAGCAAATCAGCTGCACATCGGATCAAACATCTTCTTCTGGAAAAGTCTTGATTTTTTGGTCAGTACTCCTCAGTTTCTAAACAGGCAGATCTCAGCAGATACATGATGGATCTTGTTCTCTCCTGTCCTGCTTTCAGTGCTGAGCACTCCAAAGCAAGCTTTCTCATACTGTGATGGAGAAACCAAAAGCATGATGCTAAACGAGCGATAAATAAAAAAGAGGAAAATGGGGAAGAAAAATAGCTTTTTTAAACAATCTGCATGCATGGTGTAGTTACTTCCAAAAACTAGAATCAAATACTTCTAGGTCTGAGGCAAAAAATGAGTAAAATTTGTTAGACATGGCAATTTGTTAGAGGAGCTCCCGAACAGAAGATATTAAATGCTATTGTGTGTGAATGTGAAGTGCTAAAGAATGATCTTGGCACATATGCTGAGAGAAACTAATTTTCTCATTTTAAGAACAAAATGTAACGTTGTAGAAATAGAAGTCAGCTGATATTTTATGTATACTTTCTACTGTACTGTAAGAAAAGGATGTGAGATTTGTCATACTGGTTCAGCCCAAATGCTCCAGCCCAGTTCAGACCGTAGCCAAAAGTTGATCTCATCAGATTAATACAAACCATGAGTAATCACATGTCATGTTTCCCCTGCTATCTCCCAACCTCTAGCCATTCACAGCTCAGACACATATTAAAGATTTAGTTGATAAGGGAAATATAAAATATCCAAGATATGGACAAACTCTGCAGTGTTTGCCCATATAGAGTGACACAATGAGTTGTCTGTTTTCTAATAATTCCTAACAGTTAGTCTGGTTTTTAATTTCTTTTGATTTGCTACCAGGTACTGAGCTGATACTTTTATGGGACTTCCTATAGTATAACCTCACAAGTCTTGCTTCTGACTACTAAAAATCATTTCAACATTTATCATTTCATATACAACTTTAAAATTTACTTTTGCCATGTGAAAAAAATTGCCTTTACCTACAACAAATTTCATCTGCCATTTTATTATGCAGTTACTGAGTTGCATAGGATCCTCCTCCAATTCTTCAATTTAACTTTAGTATTTCAATTTACAGCCATCAACGAGCTTTCTTACTCCACCACCATGTTACATATGCTGGATAGCCCAGGGCCCAGCACAAATATTTTGGAAGTCCATTGGTGTCTTAGGGTACTGATTGTTTGTTCCTGCCCTGTGTTTCCCATGTCTAAATCGCTGATTTACCCATTCAAGGACTTCGCTTCTTACTCCCTTGCTCCTTGTTTCCTTAAGAGCTTTCTCACAAGCCTTTAGGAGATGGAGCTAAATTTAATTGTCAGCCACACTGCTTTTCCTTCAGATGATTCCAATATATTTGTACAGCGTGATTCACTTTACGGAAGTTATGTTGACCCTTCCCCAGTGTATTTATCCACAAGGCCTTTTGGTTTTGATACAGACTCTAATAATTTCCCATGTACAGTTCTCCAGATCTTCCTGGAGCCCTGTTTAGGAGCCTCAGGCCTCACAGCCTTCAAATTCCTAGGCAGCAGGAAGCAAGAGGACGCAAAGCACCTTTATTGGTCATGTGTAGTGTAGGTTGACTATTGCATCCTTGCTTTCCTTCTGAGATCTCTTCCAGTCCTGGCGTGTTCATTCACCTCTTGGTTGCGCAGTCTCTACTGCTGACAACGTTTAGTCTCTGAAAAGGCAGTTCAGAGCATTCATCCAGCTTAAGCCCTCAAAAGCTGTCATTAACATGGGAAGACCAAGCAAGGAAATACAGCATGACCCTGAATAACCCCATTTTGAGATTGCTTTATGAGCAAAAGCTTAGCCACAGGGACAGTAATTGGTGTTTTTCTTTTCAGCTTCATGTGCCAAAGTTCTTCGATTATGTTTCTGTATAGACTATCACTGTTGCTAATGAAGCTAGAAACAGATCCTACGGGCCATCAGTCTCATCTAAATTTTATGGATGGGATAATTAAAAATACAAACAAAAAAACCAACCCATTAAACATTTTGGTCAGTATCAATTCCATAATACTTTAAGCTACTTAATATTGAATAAAATATTTTAATATCAAATATAATAATTTCATTTTAATGTACTTTAACTTTTAATATATTTGGAAATGTATGACAGTCTCACATATGCATTGTTCAGAACGAGGAAAAATAACTAATCACAGGAGAGGCCTCAAACACACAAAAAGGTATCTCAGCAGTCTGGATAGTTTTCTGGATAGCTGTAACTTTATTCTAATCTATGGGAATTTTGGGCACAGAATACAGAAACCGATCTTCTCAAATTTAAATTCCATTGAGCCAGATACAGAAATGGTGTTCCAACATGCATTGAATAGCCTGTTAGTCTTCAAAGGACTGATAAAGTGCAGGTTCATAATTATACCCGTTCCTTTTTAGAGCACATTTCCATAGCAGCAATAGAACAGATCTCACCAATAAGGAAGCTAATCTAAATAATTAGAACTGGCAAAATAGCTTTGCAGACATGGAAATTCAAAAATTTACATGGACAAAATAACTCACAGTGAGCCAGTTCCCTGTTACTACTTAGATTCTCTCAGATCCGTTGGCCGTCAGCTGCATAATCCACATGCCTCTTTTCCCCTCCTTCCCCTCCTGATCTTCTGTTGTCTCTTGACATTCAAAGTATGGCACTGAATAAATGCGATCTTACAAGAAAGTGCCAGGCTAATAATGGGTAAAAAACACATTTTGGCAAAAATAGTAGACCTTCCAGTATTCAACTTCTCCTACTCAGTGGTAGAATTAATACTTAATATTAATCCTTAATATAATGGAATCCCCAATGGTTTATCACTACCTTGGAGCCAGGACTTGTATTCCATATTGAAAATAAAATGCTCTACCCAAGAGAGGAGACTATAGATTTCACACTGTGGGAAAGGAGGAAATCAAGGAACAGAAAGGAGCATAATTTAACAAGCTAGATGACTAAATCCATCCCTAAAATAGCTCTACTGAAAGCAAAGGGACTATTTCCAGCAAGAATGAATTCAGGCCAGAAATATCAGTTATTGGATTGCATTAGCAAACAGAGCTTTACAGCAGGGAAAATTGCTTGGATCCATAGCAGGGAACAGAAATGATGTAGATGTCTTTCAAGGCTACTGCCTCAGCTTTCTGTGATGAACTTGGGATGTATTATGTCTGCAGTGTTCCTACTGGAGTCACTCCCATCACCTGTCTGGATAAACAAAGCAAGGGAAAGGACAAAGCGTACTATAAAGAGATTAAGTGATGGAATTAAGAGAGACCAGGGGAAAAATTGAGAACTCCTAGCTAGACAATCTGAGAGCCAGCAGATCAGATAGTAACTCGGGCAGACGCATGGCCCTTGTCTCCAGTTACATGAGGATGCAGTGAGAAACGGATGAGTTACCACATTCAAGGAAGAAAAGGGAACACTTTCAAACACCTTTTGCATGCTGAAACCAAAATGGTTGGGATAGAAATAATGGAGCAGGTAGGGAAAATCAGTACTTTTTAAAATGGTCCTGAGCTTGACTTACTAACTCGACCACAAAAGATCTCCTCAAGGGTACTCTGTATTCTGTACCAGAAAGGGGGGGGTCTACAGCTGTAAAATTGCAGGCACTAACAGTGCCAGGAAGTGTCAGAGAGCTGCTGTGCTCAGAATACTTTCTGCTGCTATTATGTTTATAAACATTGACAACTGGGGAGATTTTGTTTATTTGTCTTCAGAAACTATCACTCAATTAGAAAAAAGGGGCAATGTGTTCTTGTGTTCAGAATTCCCCCTGGAACTGCCAAGGCTCCCAATTTCCTTTTCCTAACATGCAAAATAAAACTGTTGCAGACTAAACACCATTAAAGACTGGGGAAAAATATGATGAAACAAGATGTAAAGGCATGATCTCTGTCTGGAAATTTTGCACAGTATAAGCTGCGAAAGAGAGGAACACTCAAGTTATCCTCTTTTTTTTTATCTGTAGGAGAGAAGAGAAATCCTTAAAATAAGCTACACAGAGCTGTATTTGGAGAGACAACTAAGTTGTGGGATCATTTATGAATTGATCATCAGGCTAAGTGCTTACTGTTGAAGTTTTGCCTTGTGAGGAAATGGCAACTCAGTCTTCTGACTCAACTTCTGAGTATGTAAGGAAGACAATGCAAAACTTTTCAAGAGGCATGAGAAAGCTTACAGTCAAGGATCTACTATGAAAATAAGAAAAATATATGCTCATGTAAAAACATGGCTCCAAAGCTACCTGGAAAATAATTTTTTTTTTTTTTTAGGAAAAAAACCCAACAAACCAACACAAAACCACAGAAACTTAAGTATGTGTGAAGTAACTCTTCACTACAATGTCCCAGTATGTCCAACAGTTTTTACACCACTTCCATGAAGATATAAAGTTCAACTACATAGCAGGGACATGGATCGAATAAATCCCTTGGCAATACTACATTGAGAAATATGATTTACCATTACCATTTTCAAGGACCCAATAACATATTTTACACGTAACAAAAATGAATACGTACTCTAAACTGACAACCTTGGAAGCATATAGACATTAGTGATTTGAGCAGAATGAAGTATCAAAGATATAGAGAGAGGGAGAGAGTAATGCAATAGCCACAAAATCCTACATAAAGTCAAATCAGAAGAGGATCTAATTATTCTGGAAATCAACTCTTCAATTAAGAACCAGAGATTATCAAAATAGACAATTAGTATTTGATATAAATCTAAAAACTGACAAATAAAAGAGACCTTTTGTCTCTAACCCTGAAAGATAGAAGATAACTGTTTCTAATAACACTTACTCTATCTAGAAAAGGCAGATGGGAAGAAGTCCTAAGTAGCCTTGAAAGCATTCTCCTTTATTTAGTATTTAAAGTTCTTTTCTATGGCCTTTTTGACCTCAACAAAAAAATATACTTTAAAAATAACCAGCATCTGAAATATTTCCTGTTTTCTAGACCTGCGCTGGTATCCGTGGCCTTGTGTCGCGCAATGTGTGCGCAATTTGCAAACTCAATGTGAAATACGTACATGTATAATACAAATCTTAACAGCTACTTATAAAGTATTGACAAAATGCAGGTATTGCGCATAAAATTGGCTTTACATACAATCTGGTGCACAACTGTCATTCTCCAGTGCACGTAACACATTTTTGTCGGATAGTTCTCGAATCAAATAATTGTGAAGACATGCAGCTCGCTACAACTCTATGTTCTGCTTTTACTGAAACCTTCTCTGGAAAGTATCTCCAAAAACTCTGTTGATACCAAATCAGGACAAACCCACTACATCCACCCAAGGTGTAAATGAGGAAACAAAGGCACACAGAAGCTTTTAAATTTAGACTTACGAATTCAGACACCACATTAAACATTTAGGCATCTTACAGGCTAAACCACCAGAAGTACAACTGTATGGTTTTATTGAAAAATCAGCTCTGTGATCGCACACTTGCATATATTACGTCATTCCGTGGGTAGTAGTCTGCTGCTTTGACTCAGGCCAGGTTGCATGTTGTGACCTAATGAAGTGCTCAAGTAGAGGATTGAGGAGAAACTCATGAGAGTACCTGTATTGTCTAACCTCCCAGATCAGTTTTTTTCAGATTTCATATGTGCGGTCTCAGCTAATCATTCTATTTATTCTAAGCAGACCACTTGGCACACGTCCCCACCAAATCTGTGGGCTAGGGAGGGCTCTCAGCTCTTAACTGCAGGGTGGCGTGTCCTGCTCACAGGGAATCAGGACATTAAAGTTGTCCAGTACCTAACTGGGACTTACTCATAACTGCATTCATCCACTTACACCACTGGGTAATTTAAGGTGCTCTGGTTCAGGAGGAAGAAGAAAATGAACCGTTCTAGCTAGTATTCTGAGTACGCTGGAGGACTTCACCCTACAAAAACATGCTGTTTATTTAGTATCTAAAGCCAACACTAATCGTTGTTACTAATTAGATTTTTAAAGAGCTCACTGGGAATTTGTAGCTAAAAATTACTGTGCCAAACTCCAAAGAACTGGCCATATTTTAACTGCTTGACTATGTGGCTGAAGCAGACAGAAATAGTCTTAAAATGTGGCATAATTATTTGACTGTGTTACTAGCTACTACTCAATGTTAATTATGCATTAAAAGCTAAGAATGTTATTTATGACTGTCCAGGGCAATATTTATTTATAATGTGTACTTGGGCTTTCTGACAGAAGGCTGCCTTATATGTGCTCCATGATTCAGAGGTAGGAAAGAGGTCGCCAGATTTAATGTTGTATGTACGGCACCAATTTCTTCCTGTGTGGTAAATATAAGCAGTCACTCAAACTCATTTTTGGATCTAAATGTTGATCAACCATCAATTAAAAGAGCAAGTTGACATGTAAATCTGCTATGCCGACTTTGAACACGCCTAAGAAAAGAGTATGTATGAAATACCTCCAACACCTTCCCCCTCACTGAATTGCACAGAAAGTTACATGAAGCTCCACAATGAATTCATACTGCAATCATCTTTTCACAAGGTGATTTCACAAAAGACAGCGTTTTAACAAAACCAAAACTGCTGAGTTTGATCTTTTTTTTTACCAAGAATTTATTCCAGATCACTGTGAGCCATTACTAACCAATAGCTGTACTTTTTTATCCTGGATTTAGGAAACTCCCTAGAATGTAAAATCATAATTTTTGCCACAATGGCTGCCTCTGAAGTTCAGTCTGCAAAGACCTGTTTCCCAGCACACTGTGACACAGTAGCAGACAGCAATACCAATTAACTAGAATAAATTCTACATAATGCTTGTTCTTGTGTAATCAGATCAGAAAGACGCATGATGGCACAACATGTGGAAAGGTCTACTGGCTATCGTTGAAATTCTGTTTAATACAGTATCTTTCCAGGAGCTCTTTGGAGGAGACGGCAGAGAAGGGGAGAATTTAAAGATTGCAAAGACTAACAGATGTGAACATTTGAGAGCATATATGTCCAATGTCATATTCAAGGCATCAAAACTATTAATGCATAGTAACCCAGAAGCAGACGAGTTCAGGCAGGAAGTATGTGGGCAGAAATTAGATATAATACGATTGTAAGTTGGCAAGAACTGTACACATAACTAAATTACTATACATCCATTCAAGACCAGATAGGTCACAGAAATTTTAGAATAAATGCAAATTAACCAGAAATATCCATTTAGATTTGTTCTGCACGTGAAGGGAACAGATTTAAACCACAATTCAAATGGTTTCAGACTTACGAGGGCCACTATTTATGAACTTAGCAAAACAAAGAAACAGCCTGACAAAAGATAAAAACAAACCCCTGTTTCTTTTTTGCCATAAACCCACCCAACTTAGAACTGAAAGACTCCTGATTTTCAACCAGTTCTCAGTTACAAGTGTTCCTGGTCACTTCTCCATTATTCAAACATGCTTACCTTTTTACATCTGTCTACTCCTACAGGACACGCGTTTGAAGGAATCGCCACTGCTATTTGTGAAGTTCCTAACGCAAAATTAGTAGAGAGAAGGACAGCACATACCTCCTTCCCTCTTCTTTAACACAAGACTCTGCACTTTAACTCTTAAACTCCGTTCTCACATCATGCCTCTACCTCTGGCTGCCTTTCACTGGCAGGATGGGTTAATGACCTGTCAAAGGTCAGTGCACTCCACTGTTCTAACCTCCAGGCTTTACTGAAAGAGCACCCACATTTGGGGTTTTTTTTTCCTCATGCTGCTGCTTCTGTGAGTAATATAACCCTTGCAACTCTCTTCTTGTGAAACCTTCTCAGCAGGCCTCTCTAACCTCTCTTTTTTACACAGAGAGGCAAAATGACTGTGATGGGACAGCTGAGGCAGCATTCTTCTCTTTTCACATGCCAAAATATAAATTGTAAGGACTCAAACTGAGAAGCTTGCAATATGGAGGGAAAGTATATTATTGCATCAAACCGCATTGTAAAGTAAGCAGATTAGGAATGCTGGAGAATAAGCTAACTTGAAATCCTTGCTGGCTACCTCACTGCCCACAGGATTTCTGAGGCAGCTCAGATGAAACTGCCATCCTTGCAATCTCCAAAACCTCTACCTGCAATAATCTTCCTCTCATGAAGATTAGCAAGTTTTTGCTAATAACAATTTAAACCTCCCTGCAGAATCACAGCCTCTCGTCTATCACACTCCGACCTGCATTTACTGTATCTATATCCTCTTTTTCATGTTTAGATGAAAAACTCCATTTACTTTGGTTTTTTCGATCACTCCATGCAGAGATTCACAGGAAAGATTCCAGTGTTGTTTGCATACTACGAAAAGGGAGTGATACCATCTCCAATTTACAAAAGATAAGGAAGCAAACAATTTGACTCTGGATAGGAGGTAGTATGATAAATGCAACCCGTATATCCAGTTCAGAGTCCAGTTTTGTAAAGGTGCTGCAAATGCAATTCTCATTAGGTATGGCTGGAACTTTGAATGTTCAGCCTCATGAGCCAAACTTGCAGATGTTTAAAAGAAAGGTCACTAAAATGTCGATAGAAACGTGCTATCCAGGTTGCTGATCTTGACAGAGCTGGGTAACAGTCAGCACCACACACATCACTGACATTCATGTAATGTGTGAATAAAAATGTCACTCAAAAAGCCTTTCCAAATTTACCCTTTTTAAAGTAGGCTTCTAAATCCAAAGCATGTATCATGAGGAACTGAACTATTTTTCCATTTTGGAAGATGCAAGACATTCAAAGCATGAAGATTAAAATACTTCTGCACTTGGATTGGGTCTTCCCACTCCTTTGGAAGACAAATGTTGGCAAAAGGGACAAAACATTACCCTACCACTAGCCCTATAAAATTTTTATGGTAGCCGTAATATACAAATCACTACATTAATATGACCACAGATCTATACCATTTACAAAACTGCTTCGACAGACATTCAAATTCTAATTCACAAACAGAGGTTAATTTAATCCTGCCCCTTAGCTAGTGCTCTCACTGAGACTTTTAAAGTGGAAATTACTGTTCTGACCTATCTTTCCAGGTGTCTCCTTGAATTTTTCAAAGGCTAGACATCACTAAGGATCTTTTGGTTTAACAAATGGGACAACAAACACACACACTGGTAGGACAAATACTGTCTTTGCATCAAAGTATCAGTGAAACTACCAACTGTATATCACTTAGGATAAACCCGTTGCTGTTTGGGAGATGCTCACAAATTATACACTTGACAAACATTTTCAGAGAAATTAAAAATTTCTGAAAGCCGAGTTTATTGAACACACAGTGGTCCCATAACACGTTCCCTGCTACCCCAACACTTCAGCTCTCTGGTACTCATCTGTCCTGGCCTTTTCCATGTCAGAAGTCACAGAACCTCCTTTCCCAAGTGATACAGGACAAGCAACGTGGGCCCAGACAAAATAAATGAAAGGGCACTGACTCTGTCCATACAACCATTGGCTTTCTTTTTGCTATTCTGTGTATTGCTTATACCACGTGTATACTTAATAGCTATAGTACCTCGCTAGCCTTTTGCTCATGATGGAGGGAACCTCAAACTTCTACAAGCCCTGTGATTCTCTGCAGACATCCTATTCCCCACTCCTTCCATAACCTGCTTATTTTTATTCCTATCCATCACAGCACTGCAGATCCCATTTATGTCCCTTCTTCTTTTCCCCAAAACAGGAATGCCCCATATCCCCAAAATGCAAACAGATGTATCAGTTTCTCAGTTCCTCCTCTGCTACAGTTCTCACTTCCCTTATTCATTCCCCACCACATAATTTTCATCCTGCTCATCTCCGAATCATCTGTCTTCATCTTTGTTTTCACATTAACTGACTCCAAATCCCTAGCAAAGGTCCCTGTGGTTTCTTTTTGCCTTCACTACCGTTAGACTCTATTCAGTATCTCAAAAACAGAGTCTGTATTCCCCATGGTAGACTTCACTGCTGTTCTGTAAGGCTATCGGAACACAATGCCAGTCCTCTCTTTTGTAATTCTTATTATTAGCTGTCAGGAAACTAAAACATTCAGCTGTCAAACGAGTTTTTAGAGAATAAGCAGAAACAATTAAGGGGAATGTTGTAATGGTCACCCAGAACTGAGTAGTTCCAACTGCAAGCAATTGTTAAGGTGCTTTAGCAAATAACTGCTATGATGACAGGAACCTCATTTCTCTCCTATTTTCTTCAACTTGATTTTCTGAGTTTGTAGCTGTTTTTAAATTTTAAATATGAGGAAACACGTGAAATTTTTAACTTTCTGACATGAGGAAATATATTCTATGGTTAAAAGAATATAACAATACCTGATAATGGTCTAGAACTCAATCTAGAATACTTGAGGTATTTAACAGAGGAAGATTGGGTACAGTAACTTTCTGTGAAAGAGACAAAGGTTTACAGTTAACTCCAACAGACACACGACAGAAGTGAACATCAAGAAGCTGAAGGAGCCTGGAAAGTTTCTCAAGGGTTAAAAAGGGGTCATGGCTGGGGGCCACAAAAAGTCTGTTAACATATAACACAGACCATTTCCAATATACACGAGACCCTCAGAAACTTAGGGAAAAGATACAGTCCACTGACAAAAGATATATTTCCTTTTCCTCCACGGAAGGAAACCAACTGTTAGTAAACACATTCTCTGTAAAGGAAAGTTAATCAAGAGAGCAGCAACAAGGGAGTGTCTTAATAGCAGAACAATAAAGTTTACAGCACAGGGCTTACATCAACCGTTTTTTTTTTTTTCTGTTGTAATTCAGAAACTTATTAACACACACATTATTTTAATGTTAACAGAGGTAGACAAGCTTTACAGAGCTGGCTTGCTTAATATTCTCTACCAATGTCTCACTGTCAGCTGTCTTCCCTTGGTATCTTACTAAATCTGTTCAGAGTTATTAGATTAATAGTAAAAGAGTAATATAGAAATATAAACTATTCTTAATTCTTTTTTATCTAATGCATGACTCACCTCAAATCCATTTCAACAGAGTAGCCCTCTCATTCATATTGTGATTCTATCCCTCATCTCAACATACAATATATCTACAAAACTTAAACGCTAGCTTGCAAAATGCTGACTTCAATGTTGCTGAACCTTTCCAGGTCCCATCCCAGACCCCTCAAGCCCTAGATCCTAGTACTGACAGACAGCATCTCCACCAAATCTGTCCTACAAAACTCCAACATTCTAGTTGTGACCTTGAAATGCTGTGAATTATGTCAAAGCATGAGGGTTTGGTTCGCTCATGCACATCCTTTAAATTCAGGCAAACTGATGAACTTAACAAGGCAGTGCCAAAAAAACCCCTCATTTGAATTAAATTTCTACAGGGACAGTGAGAGAAGAGTGTATTAGGTCACTCAGCCAGCCAGGCCCATCCTTAATTTTTTTTCTCCTGAATACTTGTCTAAACAATGATATTTCTCTACAGCGAGATAATTTATATTCTCTAAAGTCCTCCTCAGCGTCTTTCTACTGTGGTTTTTTTTTTTTTCCTTTTTAAAGTACAAAGCTGGCAATTATCTCTTCTCAAAAAAACAGTTTTCCAAAACTTATGCAGAAGTTAGAAACACAAACAGGCAAGATCGGGCTGAATTTCTATCATAACAATGGCCGTTATAACAAGAACAGACCTTGTCCTAAACACAGTCATAACCATATTTAATGACCAACCAGGTAGGACACAAATGATTCCTCTTTGTCCTACCTAGGGCATTAACTAACAATCCTGTCATTAATTCCTGGTAATGACCCCATTTTTGAGGATTGCTGTGGGAATGGCTACACTTTTGGTATGAAAAGATGTTTATACCAGGACATTAATAACACCTCCCTTTTACCAAACCTTGTACAGGGAAAGAATATAGACCCCGTGACATACACTGCCATCAGTGTCTCCTCACACACATGCTGACTTTTTCATTTCATGCATGTACATACATCCATTATCTTGGGAAACAACAAATTTCAGCCAATGCATGTAAGCATTTATGCTTAGAAATTTGAAAAACAAGTGAAAACCACAGCGTTTTT
Source organism: Strix aluco (assembly GCF_031877795.1). Taxonomy (NCBI): domain Eukaryota; kingdom Metazoa; phylum Chordata; class Aves; order Strigiformes; family Strigidae; genus Strix; species Strix aluco. The sequence continues at coordinate 2,621,092 of NC_133961.1, forward strand.
TTCATTATTATTTTTTTAATAATAAAATAAGCTATGTTAGGTTGCTAACAAGGGAAGAACAAGAACGTTTGGGAATGTTTCTGGGCTCAGCGTGTGGCAAATAGTAGAAAGTTAATCTCTCTAAGGGCACAAGGCAAACCACGGAGATCGAAATTCACACACCACATTCACTGCAGTATTTCTGTCCTTGAACTTTGCTACTTAATAGTAAAAATGTTAACCATGGGCACTATTTCTAGAGGAAGACCCATTATAAGAGCAATCCAAAGTACTTACAGGTAACAGGACAGGATACTAAATCACAGTTTTCATCAAGCTGCCTGGGTCAAAGAACACAATAGTTTCGGTGGAAGGAGAAGCCGTCATGTTGAGTTTTCTATGCTGTCTCCTGCCACCCCCTCAATGGAATTAATGAGTGGTTTGTGGTTGGTTGGTTGGGGTTTTGGGGGGATTCTTTTTGTGGGGTTTTTTTTGATTAAAAACTTATTGGGAAGCGGAGGGGAAAGAGACAGAGAGATCTTACAGGGTTCTGCATCAAAGTCTGACTTGCAACAGTGAAGAAACTGAAGTGTTGAAAATTCTTTGGGAAATAAAGACAAGACAGGGTTTATTCTGAAGAACAATCCCTAAATGTAATCCAAATAAACAAAATGAAAACAACAGGCCATACTACAGACAAAATATAATCCAAAGCAGATAGGCTACATGAGACATTTATCTCTCCATGAGAGTTAGAAAAGCAGTATGTGCCTTCTGGGTGAACAGCTAAGCAGTCAGATAGCTCATGTATCTTGGCCAGCAAATAGATAGGTGCTGACAGGGAAGCCAGATGGCATCCAGCTAGTCCAAGTGGCTGTCTGCCTCTTAGCTGGCCACCCCACGGTGCTTCTATCCCTGCAGTAGATATGTTGGCCTGCGAGTTAGTGGCACTGTTGTATCTTGGAGCCTGGCCTCGTTTAGGGGGGCGTCAATGGCAGACAGCATGGCAAGGGAAAAGGAAAAAGAAATGGGAGTCTGGGGACACACAGCTTGATACAGGGAACAAGGTAAGAAGAACAGAGAAGGGGATGTACTACAGGAGAAAGTTAAAGCCTGTCACCTACATCAGCTGGAGTATTTAACAGCTCACCTCTGCATTTGAGTTGGAAGCCTTGACAACAAAAGAAGCTCTATTGACATTAGGGCTCTTAATGGCTGCACCCAGTACATTTAAAGTATGAGGACACTTGACAAGGGAACAGGTAATTCTCTCTCCTGTCCTTTCCCTGAAATTGCCAGAACTAAACCTGTCATTCCTAAACGTCAGAAAAACGAGATTTTTTTTAAAAGGTTTCCTAGTATCAGATCAGGACATAAACCCTTTTTTTTTTTTTCCCCCCAGTTCACACAGTTGTAGTCTCAGCGGGGAATCAAATGACTAGATGATCTTGGAGACCAACTTAAGGCACTGTAACTGGTACAAAACGTACTCCTGTGGTTTGGAAGAAAAAATGTGAGAAATAGATACTGGGTAGGGAAATCTTATCCTTTCTACTGTTACACCTCTCTAAGATCACAAGCAACTGTAGCCATGGCATTCACTTTTTGAACATTTGATCACGAAATCCTCAAGATATTCTTTACTTCCATTTTTAGGATTTGTGATATTATTTCTTCTTTAAAAAAAAAAACAAAAACAAAAACAAAAAAACCCCAAAAACTACCCTGTTTCCCATGCACACAGTGAAAGCAAACTAGTAACACCACTTGTGGGTCTCCCATAAGGGTAAGCCAACACAGATCATCACCTCTACCACTTGAGCTAATAATACACACTTGTGGTAGAGGAGCATCTTTTGTGAGGAGGGTCAGCCCTACTGCCTCTGAAAGAAGTTTTCTGGTTTAACTGAGATCATTCAATGCCATACAACACAGCCCCATCAAAAACCAGTGCTGACAACTCTGCTGAGAAACTACTGAGCAACCGCTAGAGAAAACATCACAAAACTAAACTGAGAAATAACACTGGCATGTGCTTGCTTGAGTGACTATCACAAGAGCAAAGAGCAAAGTAAGATCAAGAACCCAGTACTCCCTCTCTACCTCAAATGGTAATGTCAGGCACTTTTTGGAGTTCAGATCTAGCTAAACTATCACGTAGATATAAACACAGTACCCTGACAGTAATGGGTTTGAAAATGCCAGTTTCTGCCCTGATCTCAGCAGACTCATATTTGTCCTGTAGCCTGGATACCTTTTCTCTTCCACTTGCTGAAAAGTCACAGCTTGTGTTTCAGCTGTTTTTCATGTGAAGAACTTAAAACTAGACTTAGTAGAATTTCTCTTCTTCATTATAACTTCTTTTCCAAATCAGTCATTTCATAGTGCCTGAGCTTTTCTCACTTGGTTGAAGAGATCAGAAGTTTGGCAGTACTTTTAGCATTTTACCCATTTCAGTTCATACAGTGAGTGTTGACTCAACAACGATGTTATGCTTCATCGCTCTGCATTGTGGGAGTAATGGTTTTCATCATGGCTGATGATGACCTGCTTAGTTCTCCCACTAAAGGATTTGCCTCAGCCCTACGCACTCTGTGACTCGGTTTATTGGCTTCACATCTGAGTTCTTCTGGTTTAACCCTACTGAGCAGGTTCCCAAATGGAATATCTTCCACTGACTGGTGTGGCACCTCTAATATTCTTCTCTGCATGTAACAACTCTATAAATGCAAAACTTAATACTCAGTTTTCCTTTTTTTCTTAGAGCTAGCCTATAAAAAATCTTTACCTTCTTATTTTGTGTGCACAAAACACAGACATAACTTCCATTACAGATTTGATCAAGGTTTAATCACTTGAACAGTAATGCAAAAAACAGAAAAGACTTTCAGAAATAACAATATTAAACTTTAGCCAGGAATAATCATCTGAAACACTCCGATTCTGTTTTTAACAGCTTGTCTTTCTACTAAACTGCTCTCAAACCCTTTCTCACTGGCAAAGCTGCTATGATTTCAGTTTCATTAATGCTCCAGTCCAGACAACCCTTTTTGGTTGTGGGAGGTGTCAGGATGGGAAAAAAAAAAAAAAAGGAGTGAAGCAGTTTAGTGGCATATGTGACAACCACTTCAAAGCCATAAATCCTACCAAAGTACCTCAGAGAATAATGATCAGTCAAGACTTTAATCATCAGCAAAAGCTAGTTGAGAGAATAAGGAGGGTCCTAAGGGTAATAGCTGTAAAATGAAAGTGTCCACTGAGCGCATTTTTTTCATTACAGACAATTGAGCCATTTCTCAACCTTGTTTATCTTTAGCTTTTCCTGTTAGACCAGAGGGAGAGTAAGGGATATTATACCCATCTTCCTCCAGTGAAGTAGAAAGAAAAGTGCCAGAAATGCTTTAAGACAAACAATGCTGCTTTCACAGACCTGGTTATGTGCCCTTTTAGGGAGCAGGCTTTCAGGCCGAGTTCCAACCCTTGGTCCCTTGAACATCTAGCACTTGGCTGAAATCCAGGCTCTGTTCTTCGCCCAGGATACACAGCACACTTCGGATATCCTAGCATGCATTTCTGAATACTGAGACACATAATCCCGTTATTCACATTATTCTCAACAATCCCATTGTCCCCTAAGTCTTGATCTGATCCTTCATGCTGATTTTTGGCTCAAACCTACCCCCATCCCAGAAGACTAGGGAGATGTGACAGACATGTAAAGATCCGTCACATGGATCAGTTTTGCTCCAGCTTCTAAAATCTTATCGCACTTTACTTAGTAGTGTGTGGAGGAAAAAAGTTTAAAAATATAATCTGGAATTTATTTTTCACTGGGGCCTGTAATGACAACTTTATCTGAAATAACTGAGCACCATTTGGCTTCCTCTTTCTTTTCTCTACCAGCTTTTGCGTAATAAACACATCTGTAGTTTTTCTCTAACTTGTGCAAACGTCAAACAGTTAATATTATAATATCCGCAGTTCTAGCAAAATTATAAAAAACACAAAAGCTAGTAGAGTTTTTACAAACCGAGAGACTAAACTTTTAACTTTGCTGACTATTAGTTTGCATTTATAATTTGAATTAATGTCTAGAAGACCAATTCGACACAACTCAATTCATTTAAACTCTATCTATTTCTTGATTGTAAACATAAAAGACCAGAGCTGATCAACAGTCTGAAAGTAACTATTACCCACATTTGGTGTATTACAGTTTAATAGCAACTGAAAAAATCAGTATACAGCATATAGTCTATGGTTACACTGCAGCTGTATTTCTGGGATGTTTCTAATCCCACCTACTTATCTTAGCAATGTGAAAATGTAAAGCATGAAACATAAAATAATATTATATTTGTCTGAAATTTTTACCCAAATTAAAAAGAAAATCAATACATACACGATAAATTCCTTCTGGCTAAAGATAAAACTCCTTTTTGTGTTTTAAGTAAATTGCAAAGCCAAAGGCCAGTATAAATTTAAATTATCCTCTTGACAGAAGAACTCAATCATGATGAGTAATTCAAGCATTAATAAAGAAGAAACATTCATAAACACGTGCATTAAAATAGATACCTAAGTAAGCATCCATGGTTAACATGAAACAGCCTAGGAATATCTATAATTTTTCAACTATCTTGGCTTACTACTATTGTGTGAAGTTGGAAACTGCAAATTCCAGGTTATTTTTCCACACTTCAGTGAGTTAGGACACCAATGGAGTTGCTACTCCACATCTCTAAGGAACTAAAATCATTGTAGAAAATAATGTCTATCAAATTTTACCAAAACAACCCAGCTCTCAGTGGGAAAAATGTGGAATCTATTAGCATATCTTCCATTTCACCCAAAAATAATTAAAGAAAAATCTGTTTGTCTTTTTTATTCCCCTTAGGAACAATATTCTGATCTTGTAGGGACGGAATAAGATTAATTAGGTCTTTTCCATCCATAAGAATAGGGTAAGGTAAAGCTATATGCTGAAATTCTTAAAGACAAAAGAAGTCTACCTTATTCTGGGGAAATAAAAAATAATAAAAAAAATAGATATTATTAATGAACCAAAAAGTCAGTTGGAAAATGGAAGCAGACTGGTTCAACTTCAATATTTGATTTTCATTTCTTTTCCCCCATTTTTAACTTTCTTCTACTGTAAATTTAATTAAACTATGGAATATACGAACATGCATTTTTATAAGTATGAAATAGTGAAAACAGGATGCTTGCATAACATCATTTCAGTATTAATTTTTTCAGTAAAATAAATATTGATTGAAAAATTCCTCTTAAGAGCTGCTTATAATCCCATGTCTGCTAAAAATATTGCTTGGAATAATAAGAAGTGTTCTTTTACTGCTATAAACACAGTTAGCAGTTACTTTTGGAGGAATGAAGCAGGTATGTACCTCGTTCCCAGTGGAGGTATAATCATAGAATGAGGAGGTATAACTATAGAGGTTAGTGGAGGTATAACTATAGAGGTTAGTGGAGGTATAACCATAGAATGAGGAGGTATAACTATAGAGGTTAGTGGAGGTATAACCACAGAATGAGGAGGTATAACTATAGAGGTTAGTGGAGGTATAACTATAGAGGTTAGTGGAGGTATAACCATAGAATGAGGAGGTATAACTATAGAGGTTAGTGGAGGTATAACCACAGAATAAGGAGGTATAAATATAGAGGTTAGTGGAGGTATAACCACAGAATGAGGAGGTATAACTATAGAGGTTAGTGGAGGTATAACCATAGAATGAGGAGGTATAACTATAGAGGTTAGTGGAGGTATAACTATAGAGGTTAGTGGAGGTATAACCACAGAATAAGGAGGTATAACTATAGAGGTTAGTGGAGGTATAACCATAGAATAAGGAGGTATAACTATAGAGGTTAGTGGAGGTATAACCATAGAATGAGGAGGTATAACTATAGAGGTTAGTGGAGGTATAACCACAGAATAAGGAGGTATAACTATAGAGGTTAGTGGAGGTATAACCACAGAATAAGGAGGTATAACTATAGAGGTTAGTGGAGGTATAACCACAGAATGAGGAGGTGTAACTATAGAGGTTAGTGGAGGTATAACTATAGAGGTTAGTGGAGGTATAACCATAGAATAAGGAGGTATAACTATAGAGGTTAGTGGAGGTATAACCATAGAATGAGGAGGTATAACTATAGAGGTTAGTGGAGGTATAACTATAGAGGTTAGTGGAGGTATAACCATAGAATAAGGAGGTATAACTATAGAGGTTAGTGGAGGTATAACCATAGAATGAGGAGGTATAACTATAGAGGTTAGTGGAGGTATAACCACAGAATAAGGAGGTATAACTATAGAGGTTAGTGGAGGTATAACTATAGAGGTTAGTGGAGGTATAAGTATAGAGGTTAGTGGAGGTATAACCATAGAATGAGGAGGTATAACTATAGAGGTTAGTGGAGGTATAACCACAGAATAAGGAGGTATAACTATAGAATAAGACAGGAAGCAGAAAGAAAATTCACTAATACAGATTTTCTTAACCAAAACTTTCTAGCCTGTCAGCAACTGGGTTACTGAGAGAAGCTCCTCCTTGCCCCACCACGCAGTTGCTTATTCCTATTCACCTCTGCAAAGCTTTCCATTTCTTCAGGTGTGCCAAGTGATCAGTTTACAGGATTACAACCTATTAGGACATAGAAAACCGTGTGGTAGAAACCTCACCTGCAGCAGGATACAAATGAGTAGCTGAAAAAGCAGCAGGGGAGCTGTAGGTCTACTTTAAATTATAATGAAAGATAAGACAGCTATATTTGGTAAAAATGGCAGTTTACAAGACCTCTACTATTTAACAGCCCACGCAAAATTAGCCACGGTGCAATCATCTTGCACAAAGATGACCTTTTTTAGATTAAGAAAATCCAAAGAGTCACATTTCCCAAGAGAGAAAAATCACTCCGTTTTTAAGAGCCTCAATTGTGTTATGTCTATGGCAGGCTCTCCATTTCCTTGCGCTCTCTTCCCTTGCACAGCACCCAGAAAACACTACTTTCTTAAAGACAAACTAGGGAAGATCATACTATTGCAGTTCGTAGAATATTATGCAATACGCACAAGCAGCATAAATGCATACAAAGTCATTTAGATTTAGGAAATAATTTGGGAACAGCTTCAGAAGTGGTTTTTCAGGTGTGATCCTCCCAGTAAGAGAAACATTTCACAACCACCCTGGTTTTGACATGTGATAGAAACCTTCAGGGATCACCCCTCTCAGATCATACTCCGCCATCTAGCAAGACTTCAAATATATCTAGGTCACATACAACACTCCACCCACCCCCGCACACACCTCAGTTGGCCCGACAACTGTAAATATTTTATCATAGGGGTTTATATCCTGGCCTATTTCTTCAGGATATTTAGAACATTAAACAATCATTTGGCAGTAAACAACTTAATAAACATTTTTCCCTCACTCTAGCACTGTTGAAGTCTGCCTGTTTCAGAGCAGAGTATTGGATCTTCTTCCTGTCTCCCTGCCAAATAGGGGATTTCCTCATTTTAAAAGGTCTGTTTCCTCCCCGCTACTGGGCAAACTACAGAAAGTTATTGACAAATCCCACAGGCTACCAAATCTTCTCTTGTCAGCACTAATTTTCTTGTTTCATTCCCTATATGTTTATCTCTGATTTCATAGATTTAAGTCCTGATTAGCGTTCAGCGTAAAGTTCCTACAACTGCTGGTTTGTCAGGCTGCTCAGTTGGCCACGGGTTGCGTGGAAGAGCTCAGCCTCGAGCAGTGCACTTGCAGAACACATCACTCCCTTCAACACGCCAGTTAGGGAAGCTGCATGTAACCCTGCCCGTTACAGAAACATGCAGGGAAAAGTTGTAAAAAAACGTTGTAAACTAGAGTGTGTCAGGGAAGAGTCCAAATCTAAACTTGGTCCTCTAGCAATTAGTCACGGAAAGAGCAAATCAAACCCTTTGGGTGTAGGCTTTTTCAAGAAATTTGCATATCATTGTTAGCCAATGATGCTTGTGGGTCTGAAAATGCATTTTTATGAGAGTGGGAAAAGCACTCAACCTCCTGCAGGAGAGAGAATTCAATGGGAACATTCAAGATACACGTCATTCACATGACAGATGGAGGATTTCCTTTGAATGATGAAGTGACCTTCATATTATTCATATTATTATTCATATATAAACTGCAGCAGAAAATTTCCTTCCAAACCAAAATGTTGATGTACACATAATGGCTATTTAAGGAACAGTATACAATTGCTATGCAACTATTGACACATCCGACATGTTCCCTTGCGCCTCAACTGAAGGATACACATTAAACCAAGCTGATGGATTTATTTATTTCTGTAGTGTAAGGTACCTATCAAACATTCAAGATGGCAAGATCCACAGATTCACTATGGGGAAAAAAAGGTTATTGTAATATAAGATAAAGCGCATCCTTATGAGTGATGTTTTATTCCTTATTTCTTGTTTATATTTTATTTTCTTTCTCTCTTTATGTCCAAAGAAAGTACCAGATGTAAATGCTGTAGCAAATTATGATCAAAAAAAAATGCATAAAAAGAAATTTGAAGAAAGATATTTTCTTTCCTCTGTTCCTGCATGAGTGCGGTGATATTTTAGGCAAGCTGAAAAACCTGTAAGGTTGTGTATGAAATAAAGAAATGAAATGGGATGCTGCTGTAACCAGAGGGCCACATCACTGTCTTGTAGCAAGAAGAGACTGAAATGCTTGTCTCCATCTACTGCTTGGTCATATAGACTGCTAAGAAGGATCTCAAGGGGCAATCATAACAAGGAGCACCCTGTATAGCCTGGCTGTCACCTGAGGGACGTGCATGAAAGCAGGCAGAATGCCCCTTGCTGATGCCCCAGATTTCTCTTGCCTGCACGGCAAAGCTGAGAGAAAACTCAGTGTTGTGATACTCACAGAATAGAGATGAGCTCAGAAAGAGATCTTCAGTTTCTGGAACATGAAGCAACGGCACAACGTTACGCAAAACCACTAAGAAATCGACCATTTTCTGTCAATCGAGCTATATAATTGAATTTTAAAGTAAAGGGGATCTGAACCTCGAAGGAAAAAATAAATTCATCCTAATGGTGAGGGTTTGCAAGAAGCGCCTCCTTAGGGGACCCTCCTCTCTCACCACAAGGTTGTGTCAGTGAAAGATGTGGAAACCTCAAGACTACGGATCAAGCTGATGCTCAAAACCACTGGATATACTTCCCCACAGCCTGGAATTACTTTTTACAAGGAACTTAATTATCTGCATGGCTGCTGTGATAATGCTTCCTTAACTCACAAACATCCACAGAAGAAAAATGTGTCAGAGGCTGAGAAATATTTAGTCACTAACTCTTTGAATGTAGTCCTAGTGTATAATCTAAAACAGATCAAATGGAAGGCAGGTTCATTCATTTTTATAAAATCAAATATAGGTCCACAGAATGATTATGTCGTACATTTCATTCCTAACATCTATTTTCCAGAGGCTGTCCTCTACTCCTTAAGATAGACAGTTTTGAAAGCAAATTCCTCCCTCAAAGGAAAAAAAAAAAAGTGATACCACATTTTTCACTATATTACATAATTACATACAGTCTAGTTTGAATTGGCCTTCCTTGGTGAGGCAAAGGAAACAAAACTAAATAAAAAAGAATCTGTTAAAGGAAGAAATGCCTTGATCAATGCAGAATCACATGGCAGATATGAATACAGTCTTTATTGGGGAGGGGGGGAGAGAAGGGTATTTCAGGGTTTGGTTTTTGGTTGTTTTATTATTTTTTTTTTGTAATTCCACTACTGCTGCTGAAAGCGATGACAGCCTAATAACATCTGCCTAGAACGGGATTGTAAGTTTACATTACACAGCATGTGTTCTGTCATTATTGCACTGTATGGTAGGATAATGGTTTTACTACACAGTGCCAGAAGCAGAAGATGGTTCTGAAAATCACTTAGGAATCAACATCGCAGACGATAATCTGATTTTTATTTTTTTTTACTATTATTACTTACCAAGATACAAATTCAAAATTATTATTATTCAATAAGAGAAGCTACAGCTTGGATATATCCCTGCCATGCCTCTCGAGCAGCATCCTGATCCAGGAACATTTGGTAATGAATCAGTGCAACAAGCTGCCTGCTTCAGAAATACAGCATCAGTGCCTTCAGAAGGCATTAGAGTTAAGGGAAATAAAAAACACAAGTCAAAGCTCATATCCATTATTTAGAGTAGGGTCACATATTGCTCCTCAGATCTCAAAGTTAAGCCATTTTCAGTTCTTATGAGAAAACTGTCTGAAATAAATTTTAACACAAAGACTAGAACAGAGTGAATGAAACCAGGACACATGTGAAGAATTTAAAAAGTACCTGAAATAATGAAAAAAAGACTTGTTTTTAGGAAGGGCATTTCCCCTTACAGTGCCGAACATGTGAGACACTACTGAAAATTCTGATTATATTAAATATCTGATTTCTCCTAATGAAAAAAATAGTATTGAGGAAGGGGAGAAATGTGGAATGTATTCCTACAAAATTATTATTTATCATCTAGTCTCTAACAAAAAACTGTACTGAGCACTGCAGAGCTGAATGATTAAACATACCACATCTATTTTAAGTATTGATCACTTATAAGAAAAGAAAATTTTTGTCAATTCAGAAAGTATATTGATACTAGAGTTGCAACATGATTCTAAATTTAGGCAAGTCCAACAAGTATTAGGCATTGATATGCCTGGGAATAGGAGAAATGTACACTCTAAGACCTCAAATTCTAAATGAGGGGGCAAATACAGGAGAGAGGACCACTGAAAGCATCCAGGTCTGGGCATGCTCTTCCTGTAGCTCTCCCCATCCCCAGGGCTCTCATGAACCCTTTTGGAGACAGAATTTTAGGCCAGATTGACCATTGCTCTTCTGTCCCAGAGGCACATTTGCCATGATTCTCCCATAACTAACTTTTACCTTCTGGTTAGGCAATTGCAGAAAAATCTCCCAGTCACAGGATGGAGAGAATATGTAACTTTAAGAAAAAGTTGCCTGGTTCCTGTGATGCAATGCAACTTGTCTTCCCTGACCTGTTCGTGGCTTTGAGCTAATAAGGTGCCTTGTGTAGGTACTGTACCTCCCTCCTGTACTTCCCCATCAAAAACACTGGTGCTTACAGAAGAGAGAACGGAGAAATTACTGCTCATTTAGCTTTCCTCAGGTCTCCTGTAAATTCACTTTCAACTGCCTACCCACTCAATCTTCTTGAAAACCCAAGATCTGACCATCCTGTGCAGCTGGAAACTGCTCAGTCACTGAGGAAGGTAATGACATTCACCTCTGTACAGTGGGTCATCACAAAGTCTGGTATAAGATTTGTATCAAATTCCAGTCAAATCTTAAAAAACACCACAAAATAAAGATTACATGTCTTCCTAATATTCAACCACAGTATGAGTTTTCAATACTGTACTTAGTAGGACTTTTCATAAATTTCTTAGCTTCACGTCATTAAGTAAATATACTTCGTTTGGATAGCTTATTTTCAGGAAAACGTAAAGCAAAGGTGACTAGCAAAATTATACTATTTGTCATTATATAAGGCGCTGCCACTAAGAACACGCTTTGCTATTCTCTTTTCTGAAACCATCACTATTAGCAAACCTCAGACAGCAGCTCTCATTTAATTTATAATATCCAGCTTGATCCTAGACATTATATGGTGGTTTAAAGGGCACATACTGGAAATTACATGTAATTGTTTATGGCTGACTGAAATCAAGTTAATGTTTTGATAAAACCAAAGATGTCATCGTTGTTCTGTACCAGTCTTGGCTTTGCATTTTCATCCCACTAATACCAGAATAATAAAGAACATTAATCATTCGGGAGAAAAAAACGCCCAAAACTTCTGGAAGGGAAGCAAGAGCTAGAAATATTGTGCTGAAGATGGAAACACTCAGAGTCTGTTGGCTCTGGAATTTAGATCCCTTCAAAAAAAACAAGCATGTCGAGAAGTTTAATGCTTTTAGTGCTACATGGAATATGGTGTGTGCAAGGTGTGATGAATTACTGTGAATTAATACCACAGTTTGCAAGGTAAGAGCTAACTATATTAGGAATGTATCACAGAATGTAAAATGCAACATTGCTGTAACTCCCCTCTTAATCTTTTGCCTGCTTTCCTGAGCTACCTGCCTTTTCCTTTTCATAGGTAGTAAAGCCAAAAGGAAGTATTTAAAGTTTCATTAGAAAGAACATGAAAAAAAGTGGCTATATGGGGTTCAATCCATTTGTCTTGTAAGAATAAAAGGTTAAGCTTACAAGGAGTTCAAACTTATCTATCTAATACTGATTTGGTATGATGATGCATGCCAGAGAACTACTAGTAACTGAGAACTTGGTGTATGTGGTTCAAGACTTTGGGATTTAGAACATTAACAAGCAACTGGAAAGTTTCCCATAATTTATTAAACAAACACAAACAAGCTACTCTTGTCTAAGAAAAGTGGGTGGGTAGCATGGGTATAGCATAACATTAAGCTTCTAGAAAGAGATAATGCACATTCACAGAATCACAGAATCACAGAATCAACTAGGTTGGAAAGGACCTTGAAGATCATCTAGTCCAACCATTAACCTAGCACTGCCAGTTCCTATCTACACCAGATCTCTCAGCGCTATGTCGACCCTACCCTTAAACACCTCCAGGGATGGGGACTCCACCACCTCCCTGGGCAATCCATTCCACTGCCTAATAACCCGTTCTGTAAAGAAATACTTCCTGACATCTAGTCTAAACCTTCCCTGGCGCAACTTGAGGCCATTCCCTCTTGTCCTATCGCTGGTTCCTTGGCTCAAGAGACTCCTCCCCCCTCTCTGCACCCTCCTTTCAGGCAGTTGTAGAGGGCCATGAGGTCTCCCCTCAGCCTCCTCTTCTCCAGACTAAACAACCCCAGTTCCCTCAGCCGGTCCCCATCAGACCTGTGCTCCAGACCCTGCACCAGCTCCGTTGCCCTTCTTTGGACACGCTCGAGTAATTCAATGTCCTTTTTGTAGTGAGGGCCCCAAAACTGAACATTATGTTACTGTCTCCCTTTCTTTGGATCCTGTTGGTTTCAGGGCTTCCAGAATCACTAATTTCTGTTAACAGTCAATCTGCTGTCACTATATTGAAACTAGTACTGCCATCAAATCAACCAGTATTATTTCAGCATAACGCTGTGTTCCCACACTCAGTGCTATTGATCTGCTATTTATTTGAGAAGCAACCCAGAGCAGAAATCAGTTTTGCCCTCTTTGCTCAACGCATTGTAGAGCTGGGCTGGGACTACTGCAATCTCACAGTTGATAAATGCAGTTTAGGAGATTTCAACTCAATTCCAGCCACTCACTGATATTTCTTAATACAGATTATTAATCTCTTAGGCAAATACTCTTACGAATGCACTTTAAAAAGAATTTCTGAAATGATCTGATAGTAAACAAGTGTAAAAATTTAGGGGAATGAGAGGGTGCATGAGAGCAAAATTCTACTGAGTTTGCCAATAGAGAAACAAATAATTTCTGGGATTCCAGTGTACTACTGCTGTCTCTAGGAAATTTTCTACTCTGCTCATTCTAAACTTGTAAATAGAACAATGACAGGGTAAGTCACTGATTCAAAAGTGTCGTGATCAGAAGAAGGAACTGGAGATAAGGGAGCGAGTGAGTTACTCCAAATTTGTATAAACAGCGCATGTCTGGTTAACGTTACAAAGACTGATAGGAGGGGATCATCCTGCCCCAGGAGGCATCACAAGATGGATGATTGTCTGAGAAAAAACCCAGCAGTAACTAGGGAAAAGATAAAGATGGTGGGTGGGAGACTGTGACCACCGACTAAATTTAAGATCAAGAAGATGTGCCCCCCCCACCCAACCCCCCCGCCTTGAGTTTGCGCAGAAGAATTAAAAGACACTGCAACTTTAAATCGAGACGGGGCATGTTGTTAACCAACGAGGGACAAAGGGATAAAAAACTAACCCATGGTCATTACAGTAAATGTGTATTCATGTAATCTGAAGTGTATAAACACACTGAAGTTCTTTCCCCTGCAGTGTGCTAGCTTTGTGGAATTGCCACTTAGCTCCCCACTCTGCACAGACATGGAATAAATAAATACCTCTGCTCTGCGTGTACACTGGCGTATTGCACACTGGGTAAACGACCCACTTGAGGGACAACACTACCACTACCCTAATAAAAATAAACCAGAAAAATTGTAAGTATAGCAGAACTCTCTTCCAGCAGAGATGAGCAAATGATGTTCCTTACAAACAAGTCTTCATTCTAATTCAAAACCATCAACCCTCTAGTCACATTCCCTACATTTCTTTCCAGTTGGGTATTCTGCTGAGTGAGATTATTCCTGAAAACATGTGCCAAAATTATGTTTGAACTCACTTAACTGAAATTTGTAAGGTGCTCTAAGATCTACAAGCTGAGAAATGACATGGATGTAAAGTATTGTCTCAGATTTGCAAAAGTAAGAACTTACCCATTCATCAGCTGAATAAGATTTCTCCCACTGATTCCAATGAGCTTTGACTAAGGTCTAATTTCCCACAAGTGCTATATTTTGCTTAGAAGTCAGATGCTGAAGTCAACACTACCCCGCTATGTATCTACCACTAGTTGAATTATAGTGTCAGCTGAGGAATGTCTCCTTTTGTACATGGATTTAAAGTTTTCTGTTTTTTTCATATACAGGTCAAATTTCATCTTCAAAGTATTAAGACTTCATCCAAGCTTAAGGCTCTTTCTGTTATCTCAACAGAGATAATTGATTTTTTACTTCCTTTTACAGAAAGAATTCAGTTTGATAATGAATTCCCAAAGAATGCTCCTGCCAAAGTTAGAATTATTGGAAAATCATTGCAGAGGTGGCTTCTTCTTCTGAAATACATTGTTATAATTTAGAGTTCAGTGGGCCTTTCTAAACGCACATAGAAAATGTGACATGGCCTAAATTGACAGCATCAAGGGCTAAGAGAGCTACAGCCAGAGAAAGAGCATGCAATTTACACTCTTAAACTGCCTCAACTCAATTCTCTAGAATAACAAACCCTAACTGCTACTAAATTGTTAAGTACTAAAGAAGCCATGTGCTGGGACTGATCCTCCCACTGTTCATTTTGATTTGAACTTCATCTTTTCGAAGAACATAGTCTGCTTATGAATTAAGGAGGTGTTATTTTTTTCTTTCCTTGTTTCTCAGGGGGCAAGGAGCCTTTCAGATAACTGTGTTTTTACATCCTAGCAAGAATCCTGACAGAGAGATCTGTATTTTTACCCTGAATTTCTGCCTCATACATGGCTTCCCTGACCTCCTATTTCAAACCTGTCGTCTTTGTTGTTCAGCCTTAATTATCAAACTGTCATTATGCTCTGTTCTTTCCCCCAAGCCCTTCATCTGTGACTGCACATAAAATTTCCACTTCTTTCTCATATGCTTCCTAGTCATTCATCCTCCCGTTTAACATTTTACAGACTCTACCTCTGTATTGCCTTTAATGCCATCCCATTTCTGTACTTGATTTCCTTACCTTTGCATTTCATACAGGACTAAATATATTATTAACTGTCTTGGTGACTATAAAAACTGTCTTTTGAAGTAGTTCTTCAACAACGAGGCAAAAAAAAATGCCAAATACTACATACAAGAAAAAAAAGAGAGGGACTGACTATAAAACAGAGCTACAGTACTATAAGCTTTAAAAGTCCAAGAATGTTTAGAGATTTTTAAACCACTCGCACTAATTCAACACGAAATTTTGACAAACATGAAAGGTCTCACAAATGCATCACTACCTGTCCCCTGTGTACGTTAAAATCATGGTCAGTCCTTCAGTCCTGAGTATATGTAAAATGTACATTCAGCTACAGAATTTCCTTTCTCTTTCACTGTGGTATTTCAGAGAAATCTACTTTACAAAAATATGTATTTAGTGTGCTGCCCCTCCCTGGACACTGCATGGGCTCCTCCTAGGTATCAGAAGATAATATAGACACAAATGAGGGTGGTAATCAGTGACACAGGGTCTAGCTGAAGGCAAGTAGCCATCAGTGTACCCCAGGGATCAGTACTGTGGGTCCAATACTGTTCAACATCTTCATTATTGACCTGGATGATGGGACAACATGTAACCCCAGCGAGTCTGCTTGATGACATGAAGCTGGGAGTAGTGGCTGATACACCTGAGGGTTGTGCTGCCATCCAGAGGGACCTCAACAGCCTGGAGAAAGGGTTGACAGGGATGTCATGGAGTTCAACAATCGTTAAGTGCAAAGTCCTGCACCTGGGGAGGGAAAAACCCATGCACCAGTGCAGGGCTGGGGGCCAACCATCTGGAAAAGAGCTTGGCAGAAAAGGGCATGGGTGTCTGGGTGGGATACCAAGTTGAACATGAACCAACAACATGCCCTTGCAACAAAGAAGGCTAATGATATCCTGGGTTGAATTAAGCAAAGCAATGCTGGGAGGTTGAGGGAGGTGATCCTTCCCCTCTGCTCAGCACTGGTGCGGCCACACCTGGAGTGCTGTGTCCAGTTCGGGGCTCCTCAGTGCAGGAGAGACATGGACAGGCTGGAGAGAGCCCAGCAAAGGGCCATGAAGATGATGAAGGGACCAGAACATCTCTGCTATGGGGAAAGGCTGAGAGAGCTGGGACTGTTCATCCTGGAGAAGAGAAGGCCTGGGGGTAATCTTACCAAGGTATATAAATACCTGAGGGTAGGGTGCAAAGAGGATGGAGCCAGGCTCTTTTCAGTGGTGCCCAGTGACAGGACCAGTGGCAATGAGCACAAACTGAAACACAAGAGGTTCCCTCTGAACATCAGGAAACAGTTTTTCACTGTGAGAGTGACCAAGCACTGGCACAGGTTGCCCAGCAAAGGGATGGAGTCTCCACCCCTGGACATACTCAAAAGTTGTCTGGACATGGTCCTGGACAACCATCTTTAGGTGGCCTTGCTTGAGCAGCTGGCTTGGGCAAGGTAATCTCCAGAGGTCGCTTCCAACTTCAACCATTCTGTGATTCTGTGAAACGCTATTAATTTGATCTGAAATTAAAAGGTGGTTTAAAAGCCGTATTTTACACAGTAAGCAACATTAAAAATGGATTGTATTTGCCTTCATACCAAACGATTTAATCCCCCACCACATACATAATGTTTCCTACATCTAAGCCTAAATCAATTCGTTAATTTGTTTCATGCTCTTAAACAGTCATCAGGGAGGTATGAAGTCATTGGAGGTTTAGTTCTCAGTAGACAAGACCCTTTATCAGAAGGGTTTACCTTCTTCAGTGATTATAATTGGACGTTTTATTATAAGACTCAATGCAGAATATTACCTTAAATGCAAATCCTAAAATCTCTGGGAACTCATTTAGAGATCACATTTATACAGCTGGCTCAGAGAATAACTGTATTCTGTGTGTGGGAGAGGTTGGAATTTAACAAAAAAAAAAAATCCAATGTAATTCTTCACTGAAAAGAAAATAAAACATAGTGAATTACATTTTTAATCAGAAATTGCACAAATTGAAAATTGCAGGGGGGTGGCATTTCTGTTTGTTAAGTGAAGAAATATGAAGAGTACGTATGGGCGATGGAGACATGTTCATATTCTGTCTTTAGCAAGGCAAAGCCATTACTACGCAGACCATTTAAACAGACAAAATTGGTTAATCAACACTACTAGATTAGTAGATTACTAACTAGATTATTTTTTTGTGGTGGTGAAGTTGATAAATTGAGGAGAGCTTGTTCCAGAAAAGTGGGGTAAACTCAAAAACATTTCAGAAACAGGGTGTTTCAACAAAATTTCATTTCTCCACCTAGTATGTACACACAATTTCTAATCTTCCACAGACATTCCAATCCAGATTTCAAATCTTTTTGTACAACCTTCAGCAATTCCAAGATTTGTTACAAATGTCAAAGACTGTTCATCTTAACCACTCAAACACAAAAATACGAAAGATTTCAACTTTTCTTTTTAGTATCTTGCAAAGTATTTTCCCCTGAAGAAAACCATAATTACATATTCACTTATCCACTTAATGATCCACAATGATTTTTCACTTGGTATGTGTAGTACCCATAAATCAAATGTCCACAGAAAATCCTCAAGTATAAGCATAATGTACTAGGCAGACCACAGGATACACGTTTCTTTCGGATAGTGCTGAATTGGGATGCAGGAGGTCATCGTGCCCTTAAGTATCCATTTGCACATTCTGATGTGAGAACTAACACATTCTTTTTAATATGTAAATTGCATTGGGAAGATAGCTTAGCAGACTCCTTTGAACACACATTTCAATGTCAAGAAACTGATAAATTGATATACATTTTTGAAGCATCTCTGGCACTTGGCATGATGATATGGACTCCATTCATAAGATTTAATAAAGGTCTAACTTTACAGAAGTACAGAGAAGAACGAGGCATATAGCCAAGAATTGAATTTCTGTCTCAGATCCAACGATAAAAATGTCCTTTCATTTTTTAATTAAAACTATTTATTTGTTGTCAGGGGAATAGCATGACCTCACTTTTGAGAACAAGACCAGGAAAAGGGAGAAAAGGGAAGTAAATTCCTATTAAAAAACCAATCACAGCCAGTCTTCCTCAAAAACACGAATGCCTGTTGTGATTACCGCCTCACCTATCTTTCAGTGCAGACAAGAAAAGGAAAATACCCAACAACACCAGGGAAGTGTATTGCGTTCTTCAAAGATCTTGTCAACTTTCTGACAAAAGACCTGTGGTTTCCACTTTAATTCGATGAAAACTGCCATGGTATTCAGTCTGAACTACCTTAATATTTACCTGGTTTTCACAAACCACATTCTTCTGAAGGTTGAGGCTAAATATCAAGTGATGATCTACACACTTATCGTTCAAATTTTTGATCTGTACAGTTTTCCAGAGCACGGGTGATTAGAGAAGCACTAGAGTATTGGCTGCTTTGTTAAATGTTTCAGATTCAGTCTTTGTTAGCACTGCTGAGCCAAGTCTGAGAAGGGTGGGTAGAGCACAGCAACTTGGCCAACAATAGGGACTAAAGGCTACTGAGCACAAGATGAACAGCTACTGACTGAACTGTTGCCAGTGGTGAGCTATGATATAAGAATTAACCATAACGATGACTGACCTCTCCATCTGGTTCTGAAACCAGAACTATTCTTATGTCTGAAAGTTCACAGTGATGTGAAAGTACACAGCACACCCACTGAATCTCTGCCTTTCCAGAGGAATAACAGAGACTATTCAGCTACTAAGCGCAAGAAATATCGAAGCAAAAATATGAGGTGAAACTACCAATCTATCATTCATTACATTTTTAACAGATGCCACAATTACGAAGGTAGTAAAACAACGACTACTAGCAACAATATATTTGTAACGTATTATCCATCTACAGATGCAAACATAAAGGGAAAAGCAGTCTTCTCCATTATCTCCTGAGGTCTATCAAAGAAACGCAAACTGTAAATGTCCAATTGTAACAGCCATCAGGTTTCATGAATATATCAATTTTCATCCCTGAACAGATATTTTGAACAGCCCAGTGGGAGTGTGCACGTTTCAATAAATCTCTACATGCTCCAAAACCAAGAACATTTCTTATTTGTAAGAGGACCACTACATTACAAAGATTATTACAAGAAATTACTCAAGGGAGAGGTCAAGCTTTCCTTTGTAATTGAAACTGAAACAAAAGACTTCCTAAAAGAGGGACTTCTAAAGCTCTCAGAATAGTTTTCTCTCCTAATAGTCATACAAGATTTAGCAAACATTTGTAACATTTGACTTGACTCAAAAGCAGAGAAATAGCTTGGTTCTTCCTTTCCAAAAAAAAAAAAAAAAAGATAGGGTTTTTTCAGTGTAATAGGACAAACAAAAGCAAAAACACTCTCCATGTTAGAAATGGTGTGAGCTTTTGCTCTCACTCACATGAACTACCATACTGCCATCTTTGCTCCATTCAGCTGCCCACAGGAAGTTCTTAAAGGCCAAATTTCTTCTTTGGGTATTATCAATATGAGTCTGATAGCAAAAAAACACTGATAAAATACATCAAACTTCTCTATTCTACACAGCGGTTTTAATGAACCTGTTCTCAGAAGGTATTATTTCTAAGAATACTCTTTCCACAAATCATAATTATTTGTGTGCAACACACAATTTCAGAAAATTCTCAAACAATCCTGACATTCCAAATTCATTTTCCCAAATGTATCACACCTTCCCCTGAATTTGTTTTTGAGGGGTGAAAAGTATTTTTAGACATTCTGATTTTTTTTTCACTATTTTCAACCCACAAATATTTGAAAACTTGTTCTAAAGCAAGACTTAAAAAATTCTTTTCAGGACCGAAGTAACTTGCTGGACAAGGGAAAACTGACAAAGGAGGAACAATCAGATGAAATAGATGAAAAGAAAGCTCTGACCCAGCAGGAAAGACATAGAGAAGATCTTTCTTAAATTTAAGGAGAAAATGTGAAGTAGAAAGATTAATCAAAAGGAGAGGAAGCAAACATGATTTAAGTCTTAGTACTTGAACTTGAGCCAGATGTGAGAGACAGAGTAAACTGCCAAAAGACAGCAGAAAGAAAGCCCAGCTACAGTTACCATTTCACTTCTGAAGACCTCATCAGGGAACGGTTTAAATGAGAAATGATTGGATGGAGAATGATTTGTGAAACCTCCTGCCTGTTGTGATATGACGACCTAGTTAAGAAGAAATATGAAAAATGTGATACCAAGGACTTTGTTCTAATCTTCTGTTAAGGTCTAGCCAAAGTGAAAGTTTTTCATTCGTGCTATAAAGTCAGCATAAAAAAAGTTATCTGAGAAACAAAGGAAAAGCAGTGAGAGACAAAATAATTTCTCATTAGCAGGTGAAATCTCAGTTAAAGAAAATTAACATTACAAAGACAGTTATTCATATATCAAAATTCTCAAGGAGAGGAGAGAAATTGCTTAAAAACAAATATTTTGGGTGCGAACAGTGCAAATAGACTCAACACAAGCACAAAACTTGGAACAAAAAAGTCAGTTGTGACATTATGTTCCAAGATGGCCTGTGAGCAGTGGTCAGGAGACCTAGGGGGATAGATAACGAGGATTAGATTCACAGCCCAGTCATGATATGAAAAACAAAACAAAAACCAAAAACCTGACACTCAGTGAACCCACTATTCCCAAGACCCTTCTGGATTCACCTGGCACCTTTTAAATTTTCACCCTAAAACCCTCTCATTCCCTGTTGAGCGAGAATTCATTGATCCCATCTGTGCAATATGGACATGCACACAAGTATCCCACAGATACGCACATGGGAAATTGTAGGCTCGATGCACCCAGCTGCCTCCCAACCGATGCTCTCCAAAAGCCACACAAATATCCAAAGCACTTTACATATTCCTGTGAGAGACTTTGAAATTCAGCAACACATGTAAAATAAGGCAGGGAGACAAATAATAATAGACAAAGATAATTTCTACTATCACTACCACAACCACAAGTGAAAAGAAACTTTTTGAAGTAAAAAAATTAGGAAAAAATATTCACTGAAACCTAAATTTGAATGTGGAATTCAAACACCTAAAATTTCATGTGGTAAATACTCACCATACAGAACACAGAAGAGTTCCTACAGCAGCCAAGACCTAATTTACATCCTTAAAAAACTTTAAATTACTAAAGTTAAAGAGCAAACCTTTCCTTGTAAATCACAGCTACTCCCACATGGGGAACATGATTACTGTAAGCAAGAGCATTCTATTATCAGTTTCCAGTGCAACTTAAAGTAAGTGTAAGATTTTCTTAAGAATAAAAATTACCTCACACAGGAAAAATACTTAGGGAAATTAAGTTCACTGTAAAAAGGGACAGCATGCAAACGAAAGAGAGACGAGAGAGTACTTTGGGATTTGATTTGAAATCGCTTGCAGCTAAAATAAATGAACAAGCCTGTTAGGAGATAAAATTCTTCTGAATCTGAAGAAACAACAGAGAATAGGAAATCAAAAAAGGAAGAATAAGGAGTTTAAAGACATACGGGAACATTTTTTTTCTTATTCCCCTCTCTCCTTCCAGCCATACCTAGAAAGAACTAACCCTTTCAGCAGAAGAAACTGAAGCAAACCAAAATTTTCCTGCACAGATTGCAGGAGCACTCAGAAAAATGGGAAGTTTCAGTGTATCCTGCTTACTGCTTTCTCCAGCTGCAAAAAAGGAGTTGAAAAAATGAAGATACTGCTCTGAAAACAATGGCAAACTTTTGGTGTGATAGAGGAATGTAGACATAAAAATGCGTCCTGACATCAAAGCTCAAAACTTGATTTCAGATATGAAGGTTTCATCCAAAATTTGCATTATTTTCCCCCCAACCAAAAAAGTTCCAGAGTTAGCATTTAAAATGCATCACTTTGATTTACTGCAGAGCACGGCAGTTCTTTGACTTAATTAGTACCCACAGACATACACCCCTTTTGAGTCCACATGATTTTTGTTAACGTGTGTTCTAAACCTCATGAACACAGAAAATATCTTTAAACTTTAAACCAATCTTGACTGATCCAGAAATACACGATCGAAGCTTGAAGCAAATGTCTGAGAGACATTACTGGCTACATGCATCTCACCATAATGTCAGACTACATCAGGATTTATTCCTTTCAGGGACTTTTCAAAAAAAATCCTGAACTGTTTTTCTTTTTAAGCTTCCAATTTTAATTTCAGAATTTAACTTCATCTTTCGCTAATGCAGCTGAATACTGATGAAACTGCTATTAGCTACTGAAAATCAAGAGAAAAGCTAGCTCTGTTCTAGCCATAGTCCTGAGCAGTGGAACAGAGATACACATGCGAGTTTTTTTACTAAGATGTGAATCTCTTTCCAGTAACATTTTCTTACAGTGATATCTGAAGCCTGTTAATCAGAACGCATGAGTGGCTGTCTGAGTGAAAATATTTTCTAAAATTGATATACCAACATACCTATACCCAAATGGGTGCATGCAGGCATGCATACATATATGCATTCAAACACATATTGAGAATCATTCTGTTCTTCAGAACAGCATTTCTTGCATATGAGAAAAAAAAAAATAACATCTTTTCCACATGTGGGGAAAAAAATGCAAAAAGAAGACGTAAACTCACTCAGTAGGCACCAAAGCAAAAGCCAGGATTGAGAGGTAGGTATCTACAATCTCACAACAGTCCAATAAATTAATTTACTAGTGCTGCTCCGACTTCTGAGCTTTTTTTGTTCTCTCTGTAGCCTTAGGTTATATCATGCACCTGTACAACAGATGGCAAAGCCTTGGGCTACTGCCTTAAAGCCTTAGTGCAGGGAGCTGCAGCCTCCTCCAGACATCTGTATAATGAACAAGGGAATTTCCACTACAAACCTAGGAACCAATGGTGTAATTGCCTGAAAAAGTGCATTTTTAGTATGTTTTTAGTGGAAGATGAAGGAAAAATTGCAGATTCATTGATCATTTTAGAAAAAAATTGGGATACTTTATCAGCGATGCATTCTCTGTGGCTTCTTTGGCAAGAATAACTTCACGTGGAAAAACAATTAGGAGCAAACGATACAAGATGAACACAGGCAGGTCCAGATCACACAAGGGATAAGAAAAGAATCCAGTAAAGAAAAACTGGAAATCTTATATTGGTCTCAATCCATTTTAATGAGTCCCCTTTTAATATATCTCTATTGATTTAGGATTTCAGCTCATTCGTGTAATTTTTAATAATTCCAATTCACTTAGAAAGGAAACTAGATATTTATACACCACTTTCCATTTTCATAATGTTATCCACAGAACAGGCCGACCCTTTTACTGGGTCTTACTTGGCAGGGCAACTATATTTAAGCAGCAGCTCTAACCCAGCCTGCTACGATGCCATCTAGTGATTCTGGAGCACACTATGTCTAAAAATCAAAAAATGATTGCAGGTTGACAATTCTAACAGGGGAAAAGGCAGAACAATAAAAATCTGTTCAAAGAGCAACACACATAGACAGGGATTTGCTCACATATGGTATTTACCAGGAGATCTCCCAGTGAAATGTAATAAACCTCAACATGTCCATTTTTATTTCTGTCTCTTGTGAGGTTAAAAGATTACTTACTCCACTGCAGCCTCAAACACCTTTTCAAAGGAGAAAGTATTTGTGGGAGCATAGTTGTCTCCTGAGAAGAATCTAACAGTGCTATTAAAAAGCTAATATCTATGATACTGAGCATTTTAAATCAATGCTTTGTGGCATAAAATATAAACTTTTATCCCAAAACTATACCAACTGTTTTTCATTGGAAAAACGTACCAATTTTTGCCAATTTTATTTTCCTTTTCCTTCTCATATTTCTGCTTTCTTTGTTTACTGCTCTGTATCACATGCAAAATAGGGAAAGAGAGGACAGATGAAACAGAACTGCAGTAGTGAAAAAAGGAGCAAACACGCCAGAAAAGCTCTTTTTTTTTTTTTTTTTTAACTTCCTTTCTCATTAAGAGAAAATCCATGGAAAATTGGAGCAAAACAAAGTTCAGTTCATATTTTGTAGCTCAAAATGCTACTTCTGTAAGCAGTACTGTGGGACATAGTAACAAGTGACATCAGTTCAAACTGTGCTAAGGCACCAGCTGGGAATTAAACAAGGGTCAGAAAAGCTGTGCTATGTTTTCCATTATTTTAATACTTAATATTCTAAAGAAGACTTACCTTTTTCCTCAGAGCGTTGCTTACAGCTACGGACAGAACACAAGACAAGACTTATCACATTATTAAAAACTGAAATCAAAACCTTTGGAATCAGTTACACAGACCTCTGACAAGGTCTATAAATTCAAATTAATTGATCAGTGCATTCCATTATTTTTCTTAGAATGTCTCAGGATTCAGGGCGTTGTATAACAACATGATAACACTCAGTCAAGGAGGTAGACAAGCTGGAAGCAAACACACACAGAAGTTCCCTTTAACTCAGATATCAGATACAGACAGAAGAAAGTGCGTAGGGCAAAACCAAGTATAGAAAAGTTACAGGCTTTCTCCCATGAGCAGTGTTTTCTCACATAACCAGGCTCTCTGAAGTCCCCAAAACTGATCACCAGTAAGGTTTTGCTTTATTATTTGCACAAATAATCACCTAATTACGACGCAACATTACCTACACCCTAGAAATACAGTACCCTGACATCGCCTTTGAAATAAAACATTCTACAGGAATGTACCATCTACCTCACATATACAACCTGTATCGAATATAATCAAGGCTATCCAAACAAATCTGGTATTAAAAACCAATCTGCTGAATGACTCAACAAGCTGGGGGAAGGTGAAGAGTTGTCTGAGTCACAGAAAGAATTCAACATTTTGCACGCAGATTTTTCTCTTTTATTAACTAGAACTGCGTAGGATTTAATGATCTGAATGAACCCTGTCTTCACAAAATGAACTCAAATGTCTTCCTAAAGTGAGAATATACACACATCTGTCAGAAGGTAATCATGACAGTACATGTACTGCATATATGCGTGTATGTATAGGTTGCCTATATTCTGACAATTAACCAAAAAATTCAAAAAAAATTCAAAAGCTACAAACGTGGGTTCATGGGGTGGAAGAACCAGCTATGTATTCATATTTGTTTGAGATACATTGAATCAAAAGAAATAACAGGAAGACAGTGTACCAAAAAAAGGGTATTTTTCTAAAAAATTAATTACAGGGTGGGAGGGAATGTCCATAACGTGGTGCTTGCCATCACTTTTCCATCAGTGGATTGAAGCAGGCAGAGAGGAAGAAAGGTGTTTGGTTTCACTGAGAAGTTACAATTCAAGCTATGTTTTAAAAATAGTAATGCTGTATTCTTTACGGATATGATTACAATGACCTTGAGGGTTTGGGAAGTCTTGTGGCTAAATGCCAGAGTTATTTTTCTGTGCTAATTGAGAGACATTAAGAAACAAGCCAGAATATTTCTAAATTGAACAAAGTCCATACAGCTACATGCAGGGTTTTTTCCCCCCAAAACAAAGCATCTTTATTTCAGAGAAAGTCATAATATAAATTATTTGATGGTTTTAATGATTTAAACAATGGTACCACTTTAAAATTACAGTTCAAACCTGAAATTGATGTCAAATTCATGATTTATTGATGATAGCATCTAGAGGACTGCTGCAGCTTCCTCATCAAATCTTAATGATAAACTGCACCTCTTGCCCAAAACTGTGTTTCCAGTACAGCAATTATTCATAATGCAAACACAGCAAGGATACTACAATTTGAAATGGAAAGCTGGAGGTGCAGGGCAAGAAGACCTATTGCCAGCAAGAAGAAAGTCTTCCAATTAAGATGCTGGACTGAGTCTCAAAGAGCTTACTTCACACATATGCCACAGGATTTATTTCCCCTCCCACCCCCGACATCTTCAACAGCTGCTCTGTGCCTGTTCCTCACCAGAAAAGTAGAGTCAGTATTACTTCTCTGATCAGAGCACAGTTGTCTCTAACCCCACAAGTAACTCACTTCTTTCTTTTTGGAAAGAGTGGTCATAAATAGAATGGGATACTTCAGTATATCCATAACATTCTCTAGCGGCAAAATGCATCAGAGAAATTATATTTCTTTTAGCATAATGTAGCCTAGTACCATTCAAAACAGTCCTTCAGTTCTCCTTACAAGGAGGAAAAGAAAATATAGGATTAAAACCTAACAATATTTCAGACTTAATTGCACGGTAATTACTGCAATGACTGACAGTAAGCAACCATAATAAAGGCTGCATCAGCCGGACGTGAAAATCTACCTACGTTTCTCCAGATTACTTAACAGGCTAATTTTGGCTCTGTTAATTTCAATCATATTACATTCTATCAGAATTTGTTCTTACTTGACATTTGCCTAAAATGCCAATGTTTGGCATAAAACCTTCACCCCTGGGAGACTTGTGAGAAAATAAACATCTTGTTCGACGTGTGTATGGCAAAGGATGCAAGAATAAACAGCCAAAAAAAAAAAAAAAAAAGTGTTTATGTTAAAATATGTTACTAAAGATTACTTAGATTATTATAATGTACAGTAACTTAACATTTCAAAGGAAAATGAATACAAAATCAAGAGAAGTCAAGAGACAGATGCAAAAAATAAAGATATGGAAAGATTCCTATATGAAAAGACATTTAAAAGATGGATGAAAGAGAGACTGTAACTTCCAGGTAGAAGACTAATAATGGGTAGTTGCACTGGCATCCTTCCTCCTTCCCTCCTCCCCCCAAACAAATCACCTTGCACTGGCAATAGATCTATTCCAGGTTGATTAGGAGATCCTTTAAATAAGGCAGATGCTACCCTGAACAGTTCTGCCACCCTGTCCGGAGTTGTGCCAATAGCAGCAATTTTGGTGAATAAATCAGCAGAGGGAGGGGGTAGGGAATGATTTTAATGGGTACTACTTCCACTTCTTGATGGGAACAGTAATATGCACACACACAGAGACATACTACAGGTTCATCAGATGGTATAATTTTCTTTCTTCATGCAGAAAGATTATGCAAGTCTCATTAACTCATTAGTATTTTGTGGTGGCGCTTTTTTAAATTATGAGCATGGAACAAGTAATAGTATTAAAACCAGTTTTCTTATCAGGATTAAAAAAAAAAAAAGTAACGTGAATATGCATCCACCTTTCTTGAGGGCAAAAGTTACTATTTATGTGGCAGAAGTATGGCACTCCTACGGTTCTTTTGCACGTCAAAGAAGGAGAAAAACATTGTTGAGAAAAGCTTTGATGAAACTTCGTTGCAGAATGAACAAACCAAACCTTCATGCTCCACAGGTAGCATGTTAATCACCTGCTGCAAGCAAAGAGTGAGTAGCTCTGACAGATTCCTACAGGGAGCACACCACCAAGCGAGGACAGCACTATACGTTATCCTATAGCATCATTCATAGGTTGCTCCAAGGCACATTTTCAACATGTAAAATCCCAAGTATTTCTCCTGATGAGACTGGTTTACAAGAAGTGAAACAGCAAAACAATAAAGGCAGAACAAAGGATGAATGAGAGCCATTATTACTGAGCAAAAAATGATGACTCAGATTAGTTTGTTGATGAATGACAAGAGCTTGAGAGCTGAACTCATTGTGTCTTTGTTTAGCAAATTTATAGCAGTTCAGGGGCTGTTCAGCTCAAATCAATTTGTTAGGAAATGAACTTTAATTACTTGTTTCAAATCAATACAACTTTTAAGTTGTTTCTAACAACTTTCCAGTAAACTAAGGAGAAAAAGGTGAAAATCGCTGTACTGTTAATAGGCCTACGAACTCTCTAAGCACAAATATGCAGACAGATTAAAAAAGATGTATTTTTAAAAGTCACCAAATAATTTCACTCCATGTTAGACACTGGGATATGTGAGAAAATTACACAAGCTTTGGAGAAAGCAGGCCTTTAAAAAGGTAACTCCAACAGTTCCACAACAATCCAAGGTAGTATCCGTTCCAAAAGATATCAGTGACCCACCTAACACAAATTCCTTGATAACAGTGAGACCTGCAAAAGATGCCGATAAACCCCAAAGCACATCAAATCATGTAAAAGCATACCATAAAATCTGGATTTTTCTCCGGATCTTCTAAGTACAAGGATTGAAAATTCCTGACAATTTATGTTTGCTACCCCAGGAGGCTCTTAAAACTCAATTTGTAAACCCAGCTTATTTCTGCTAATTTGTAGATCCATCATATTTCTGCTAATTTCAGAGACTCAGTTATATCCACTAAGGATGTGTCCTACAGAACATCCGTCTTTCACATTACCTTCAGTTTCACCAAAAGCTCCTACTTGTAACAACTCTAAAACTTCACCTCTGAAGTAATACTTAACTTGCTAAAGGACAGCAGCCGTGGAACTGAATACTGCAGTGGCTGAAAGTAAGTTTAGCTGAAATATAAAAAAGACCAAGAAACGTTTTCCTATTCTTCTTGTCACCGATGAAAAATTAATTCATAGTTCTCTTCCTGAGAATATGAATAATCAAAGCTAAAGCACATAAGGACAGAAAATCCTTGCCAAAACATCCCCTCAATTTAACCTCTGCTCAAGTTTCGAATGTAAGTAAATTTGCATGAAAAAGCTACCACCCCACAACTACTAGAGTTTTCACGAAGCCTCCACACATCACAGTGGAGAAAAAAAAAAAAAAAAAAGATTTGGCGTGAAGGAAGTAGCAATAATCTTTGCTTTACCTTTCTTTTACATTCAGCTTCCAATAGCAGTGACCTCCTCACTACAAAACCTTTTCTAAATTTCATCTGAACAATATCCCTCTTTCCCTCCAGTGCAGCTTCTGTAACGTCCTCCATCTCATAATGGAGTTATTCTGCATAATTCATAGCGGTCCTGTGATTATTTCAACATCTACGGGAACTAAGCTGTACTGAGAAACAGTCCACTTAACAGAGGACCTGTTTTCTGCTGCTTACTATTTCCTTACTCATTTTGTCTTTCACAAAATTGGGATTGCTCAAATGAGCAGAATCCAAACCTTTAACTAGGTTTGAAAAAACCAGCCCATCTCTTGCCTCTATCCATGCGGAGTCGCTGCTCTTCTTACCCCACTTCTTTCCCTGTACACAAATGTGTTTTGAAAGATTTGTTGTTGTCAGAGATCATTGCGCTATCTTTGTCCACTGCTGAAAAAAGAAAGCACAGTAAGTTTGGGCTATAAGGCTCCTGCTCTGTTTTTCCCAGATTAGTACATAGCACACAACACAGATCAATGTGCAAGTGCTTTGTGCCTCAGAAACTAATAGTGCTTTAAAAGTATTCATTAGATTTTATGCTACCCTGGAGAAGAATTTCACATTTCACAGATGGAGGAATCAAGAATGAATGATTGAGTCACTTGTCTGAAGTAATTTAGTGGCAAATTCAAGAACAGAACTCAAGTCCTCTACTATATCCATTAGGGCCATACGCTTCAGTATCAACAGTTAGTATCAACAGAAACTCCTTTTGCAACTTTTCCTGTTTAATGAAACTTTCTGATCAAGCCTGATACTAAGATGTCCCATTACAGAGAGAAGAGATTATTTCTTCTGTGCTAATGAACTGCAATCTTGATCTGAAATGACAGTACTCCACTAACAGTCAGGGGTTTGGATTGCTTGCCATCTGTTCATTCATGTATAATTTCAAAGGGAAAATCATCAACTAAGCTAAATGAACAATTTTGTGATTTGAACTTTGTAGGTCATTTATCTCCGAAGGCTTAAGATAATTTGGCTATAGTAACTACCACATTTTTATTATCAAACGCACAATATAAGGAAAATTTGTTTTCCATATAGAGTTTCAAATCCTGAGAACCACAGGGACTTTTCTAAATGCTAAATATTTGCAGCTCCCACTGATTTCACAGGAGCAGTGAGTGGTCAACATCTTTTGACTTTTTAGAAAGATAAAAATAACAGCATCAAATCAAGTAACAGTCTGGGAAGCCAATGATCTGCTCATCAATTTGAAATGAGGTCACTGCTATATATTTTTCAGAATTTTATCTGCCCACTTATCTATTGCTTTTATTATCTGATTCTGGGACGTTGTCTTTTTGCTATAGGCACTATTAAGAGAGGTTTAAAAACAAGAAAACAAGCTATAAATATATTTTATTTGCTCTACTCTTTGGCATTCTGTTCTTCTACTCTTGCTCCATGAGTTGCAGTAGTAACTTCTTTGAAGAAATAAAAGGATAAATATTTTAAAAAGTGTTCCAAAAAAGGACACTGCCTGTGAGTATTCCAATAGTACGGATAGTATAACATATTGATTCTGACTTTATGCTTAATGGGAGCTCTGAAACGTAATTGCAATGGTTAGAGAGCAGTAGGATGTTATCATTCTTCTGGAACTTGCTACCATTAGCGGGCGATGATCCTAATAGGAAAAGGCTAAGCAGTATGAATTACTACACATTTATTGACACCTTTTGGCTTATCAATCCACTTTTGAATAAGAGATGTAGGAGTGGTAGTTATTCAGTAACAACGACAACTTGAAAAGGAGTTACTGACAAAGCGAAATTTAGAGACAGCCTGGTATTAGGAGAAAATCTCCATGGCATTCAGTTCTACTTCTCTAGAATCAAGTATTCTTTACATTAAAAGGTCTGAAAAAAGATAGTAGCACTGTGAGAGTAATTCTAGTACTAATATTTGGGTTCACCTATAGGAAATTAAAATACAGGAGTCATAAACCAAGGATTGGATCTTGATCAACACAGCACCAGTTAGGATGTTCCATTTTGTTCTGTTTCAAAATTTAGCTCCAGAAATTAAATAGCAGTCAAGAATTCAGCAGAGACAAAGAAATCTAATTATTGGGCTGGAAAAAGAGGACGATGTTAAGTAAAAGTATTTGGAATTATAATTGGTCAAGGAATTCAGTGGGACTTCCACGATTGGAGCAGGGGTAAAAGAGTGGGAATTTATACTTTAGATAGGCTTGACAAAGTTTTTACGGTTGGGCTGGATGGCCCAGGAAATGCTGGGTTTAGATCTTTTTCAAACTCAGCTATGTGAATCTGTGCTTTCAGTATCTGAATGTCAAGAGTTTGCTTAGTGACTTTGCATACTGAGCTAAGGTTAGCTGCTCCGAGGAAGGTAACCACCTAAGAGACACCATGGAAACTGATTCCATAGTTGGCATTTTACTATGGTAAGGCTGAAGCATGCCACAGAGTAAACAACCTCTCTCTCACACTGCTTTTGGAAACAGCTCAGGCACAGAGTTCAGTCAGGCTGCTCAGAGGTTGAAATTCAGACATGCCTAGATTTGGTGGCTTAATTCAGAGCTCTGTTCATAAAACTGGAGATTATATAGAAATAAATTTTGGAAATCAATTGGCAATCAAGATAAAATGTAAAGGGCGTACAGGCAGCTTTATTTCACTGAGATAATGAAGGGACATCTTGCTTAATAGTGTTTCTGTTTTCCCTTTACCTTAGGAGTCCTAGCCTAGAAGCTCACTGCCCCAATTCATTATATTTCCACTTTATTATTATAGCCTGACATTTTTGACCATTAAAAAACATTTATCACTATAAACTGTGAAGTGATGCAAAGTGAAGCAATGATCCATTTCCAACTTGATAACCAGAATGGCTGGAAGAAATACTGATGGTTAGACTGCTATTCAAATGCCTATGAGTTTTTAATGATCAAAGGAGTGTGTTATTCCCTTTAACTGGGCTACCCAGCCTTCTCTTGGGTAGTTAGGGATGAACACTCAAGAGTGGTTTGGATTTGGTTATAAAACATAAAGCAGCAAAAACATGAAGTTGCTACTTAACCCCACTGTTCATAAGAGGCTTCTGTTACCTCCCTGCTTTTCTTCGAGAAACAGGACAAAAGCACAAGTACATTTTTTCAGTGCTTCATTACGTACATGTGTTCATAAAATTGAAATGTTGTCAGAGTTCATACATCCAAATGGAGAAAAGCAGAGGAAGTTCCCTTCCACAGAGAAAAAAAATGTGTTCAAACATACATTCAAATTCTGACACAACTCCCTGAATTGAAAGTATTGTGGAGAAACTGCTCCTTCCTTCACATACAGTATTTCTTTATACTGTGATATTGTCCTTTACTCCCAAGGATGACACGAGCTTTCCTTCATCCTCACCTATTTCTGCTTCCTCCCTTCACTGTCTCAAACCAGCAACCAGATGCATTTATAAATCAAATAAATGAATTGTTACACTTTTATGTAACTAATTTCATTTTAATTAAAACTTTTTTTAAAAAAAAAAAAAATAAACATCCTGTATATATTATAATGGACAATGAGGATGAACTGTGGAATAAGCATTCACTTCCCATACTTATGTATTACAAGTGTAATGGTGTAGATGGGAACTGGCAGTGCTAGGTTAATGGTTGGACTAGATGATCTTCAAGGTCCTTTCCAACCTAGTTGATTCTGTGATTCTGTGAAATAAGTCCATATGATTTATTATATATTTATTATATAATAATTTATTATATATTGAGATCTTACGCAGCTATGCATCTTTACGGCAATATTTTCAAACAGAAAGCAGATTCTTCTCAACAGGTTTAGGTGATAATTTTAGCAAATGACTAAATATTTGCCAAGCTAAAGTATCAACACTGCTGGATGAAAACCAAAATGAATTAAGTGTAATGAAGCTGCCAGGCAGAGTTGAGATGGCCTTGCTTATCAGCACATCAATGTCTGTAAGCTTTCTGCAGGTCTAATCCAATTCTTGAAACAGTCTATTATAGCCTCCATCCCAAAAAGACAACAGGAATTCCTCATCAGGTTGAAAAAATTGGCCTGAGGCCTTCCTGTGTGAAGAACAAAACAGTTCTGAAAACGACCAGACAGTTTCAAACAAAAGAAATTCTTCAAAAAACAGGCTAGTAGATATGGTGGACATACCCCCTGTATTTCAAAAGAAGAAAAACTTTGTTATGAATATTTCAGGCAAAGAATGTGCTGTTATTCTTGGGCATGCTTTTGCATAAGTTTTACATTTAAGAAAAAATAACTTTAAGGATTGTAAGCGTTAGAAAATCAAAACTTTCACATGCACAGTTTTTATAGGACAATGTATTTCTTTACACTATATTTATTCTACTTTCTGTATGTATTGAAAAGTTTATACTTTTTTCTTTAAATGCATTCTCTGTCGATGGAAAAGTGCTAGGAATGGAGAATGAATTTTTCATGAGAAAACACGGCTGAGGCCATGACAGGGTCAAACTCTTTCCCTTGAGTTCTGCCAGTGTGCCTTAATGTTTTCCTCGAAGCTCTACTCTTGGGAGTCAAACTGTGGAGAAATACTCAAACTCTCTTCCTCAAATGTTCTACCCTGATTAATATTGAGAAAGTTCTAGTTATCTGTGCAGGAGCATAACCAAACATCTTTAAATGCTCTACAAAAGCTATCAAACAGTCGTTTTTGCTGTTAATTTTTCAGTGGTAGATACGTTCTGAAAGCCACCATTAAAAAAAGTTCCACTACCCCAAGAAGTACTTAATTTTCTTAAAAGCATCTGAAGGAAAAAAATCATAAACTTTGTATCTAAATTGGCAGGGTTTTTTTCAGTGCCAAAGATCCACAGCAGATATTTAGATATGTCAAAGGAAAAGAGATAAAGGAACCTTGCTCCAGGCTGTAGGATAACTTACATTTTTTTCCCTCTAATAGATATTTTTGAAACAGATTGAAAGTCAAGCCGGCCTTCTAGCAGGACCTATTCGAGATATATCTTCATTATTAAAGACACTGCAATTACTAAAGACTATCTGATGACTTCGAAGAGACGAATGAGAGGCTTTAGACCAGTTCATAACATGCAAATACATTCCCCACTGGTGATTTCAGCAGTGAGCCCGAGGACTCCATTTAGCACTGACCTCGGGCACCAGTTCCTTTCCAGATCCACACAAAACATCTCAGTGTGGCACACATCGAGGGGATTTTCCAGCTATGCTTCTGAACAATCTTTTCCTGCCTAAAGCTTAGAATGAGGTTTCCACCCTCGTCCTGCTTAATCTGCCAGCCACTTAAAACTTCTTTGTCCAAAATTTTGCATCCTTCTATTTTTTAGCTCTTATGATTCTGAATTCCTGTTCTCCTTTTATATTCTTCTATTCATTCCTTCAGCAAGCTGTCACTCACCTTTCCAGTGTTCTCTGAGATTTCTGTAGATGCTTTATCTCTAAGAAGCAACAATCCTCTACCTCTCTATTTCAGATTTTACTTCTCTCCAAAATGAAGTCTTGACCTGTCTGTTCAACGTGTGGAAGCATGACCCACATGTGAAGCTTAACACAACTAAAGCAGTGTTTCTAATCAGTTTTCTTTCCCAACTGTTATTCTAGGTCTCTACTCCCAGTCCTTCATATTACCAGTCCTAGCTCCAAAAACAGAGGCAGACACTACGAATACACGACTGCTACGCAGATACAAAGCCAGCTATCTGTCATGGAACCAGTAGTACATGCTACCACATGTTTAAGACCCTTCATGGTCTTTCCTCTTACAGCCTCGTGTTTCAAGTGCTATGAAGAGACTGTCTCCCTACTATAAATGACCAATTTTATCACATTTCCAATTGTGCTTATTGATCATTTTTCCCATGCTGTCCTTCCCCTTTTTGGAGAGTATTTGTCAGAAAAACTCCCTACATCTCTTCATTAGTGAGCTTAACATTCCTCTTTAAAAATCCACTCTGACATCTGCTAATTTGTTTTTTGTGAAGAAAATGCACTGATAGCAGGCCGCTGTGTGCTTATATCACTCCTAATAGACAGACCAACAGCAATCTGTACTTTCTCTGCACTTCATCACAAGCATACACATTTGTACTATAAAATCTTGATACTACGAGCAACCTGATTTTGTCTGTAATTTCACAGTGTTGTGTAAAGGTCATGATTCGTGACAGACTCCTGAACTTGTTGGCAAAAGTAATTCTAATAAAATAATAGTCCCAGAATGAAGATCTGCCATTTTTTAGGTGATTGCATTTGATAACTCTGAATTCGTGCAAGATAGATATATCCAACAGAGAAAAATAAGTTTAAAGATATGCTACAATAACATAATTATAGTCTTTCATTAGATTTGAATCAGAGTTTGAGCTTCATTATTCCTGTATTATCAGTTCACTGAATTCTCAAATCCTTAGTTTCTAAAAGTTAATTTCCAGATATGTAATTGGCCCCTTTAGACATATAAGGAAGACAGATTGGATATTTCATAGAATGATATATTTGAGTTTAATATTTTAAAGATATTACTGTTATTAAAAGATTTCCTGTACCTGATAAAAATAATTGTATGCCATTGTTTTGTCTCTAATATAACAAGCGATTGGGGTCTAATCAAAATGTTTGGGGTTTTTTTGCTGTTTTTTCTTTTAAACTCTTTGCAGGTTACATTGCACACAACAAAAGCTATGACACTCAAAAATTCTGAATCTTGACTCTCTTTTATTCTTAATAAGATCTGACATAGTCCAGCGATAAATGCGTAGGAAAGCTTTGAAGTAAATAAATCATAAATTGCAAAGAAGCACACAAAGCCAGGTGATGTTACAGTACTACTAATTGAATCACAAAACTAATTACCTCAGCAAGTGAAAAAAACATCATCTCAGAACTACTGCAGTGAGAAGAA
Source organism: Strix aluco (assembly GCF_031877795.1). Lineage (NCBI taxonomy): Eukaryota > Metazoa > Chordata > Aves > Strigiformes > Strigidae > Strix > Strix aluco. The sequence continues at coordinate 2,657,386 of NC_133961.1, forward strand.
AGGAATGAAAGTATTAAAATAATATCACAGAATCATCTAGGTTGGCAAGGACCTTGAAGATCATCTAGTCCAACCATTAACGTAGCATTGGGAGTTTCCAACTACACCAGATCCCTCAGCGCTGGGTCAACCCGACTCTTCAACCCCTCCAGGGATGGGGACTCCACCACCTCCCTGGGCAGCCCATTCCAACGCCTAACAACCCGTTCTGTAAAGAAATACTTCCTAATATCCAGTCTGAACCTTCCCTGGCACAACTTGAGGCCATTCCCTCTTGTCTTATCACTCATTACTTGGTTAAAGAGACTCATCCCCCCTCTCTGCACCCTCCTCTCAGGTAGTTGTAGAGGGCCATGAGGTCTCCCCTCAGCCTCCTCTTCTCCAGACTAAACCCCCCCAGTTCCCTCAGCCGCTCCCCATCAGACCTGTGCTCCAGACCCTGCACCAGCTCAGTTGCCCTTCTCTGGACATGCTCGAGTCATTCAATGGCCTTTTTGGAGTGAGGGGCCCAAAACTGAACCCACTCATCAAGGTGCAGCCTTACCAGTGCCAAGTACAGGGGCAAGATCCCTTCCCTGTCCCTGCTGGCCACTCTATTGCTGATACAAGCCAGGATGCCATTGGCCTTCTTGGCCACCTGGGCACACTGCTGGCTCATGTTCAGCCGGCTGTCAATCAACACCCCCAGTCCCTCTCTGACTGGCAGCTCTCCAGCCACTCCTCCCCAAGCCTGTAGCGCTGCTTTAATTCTAATCACTGTGCTTCAGTGTCTGTGCTCACACACTGCTTGGATACTATAAGAGCATCTTGGAAAATTATTGTCTACCCACTTTCATTTCACCACGTTGCCTTCTTCCAAGAATAACAAACATAGATCTGGCTACACTTAAACTGTATTGCTGGCATAGGGGTAAGGAGGAGCACTGACAGTAACGTCACTCAGTGAATTCTGAATTCAGTATCAGAAAAGGACATGCTGCTTATTTAATGTTAAAATTAGTATGTAGAAGATGGGGAAAGGAAGGGAAAAAATACTGCCTTTTTAGGAGATAATTCTCTGACACTGAGGTGTTTATTCAGAGTCAATGGGAAGAGTGGAGAGAAAAATAAGAAGGAAGAGAACAACTTTTGGAAGTAAACTAATTGCCAAAGGTGAATAGAATAAAAGTTCTGTCATTAATACACAAATGGTGCAGTACAGAAAAGTGAACTCCTTCCATCGTGGGGGGATGTAGGGGGGTGTAAATTAAATCACTCACTAAGCCTGTTCAGTGCAAGCTGCAGCAATTGTAAATACCAACTGTAAATAAATATGCCCTGCTTTCATTTTTTTAATAAGAGATTTCCTATTTGTTTCATGATAATTATAGGTACTAGGTTGGCAGCATTACGAAGCTTGTTAACCCGTGGCAGGCACAGTCTGGATGATGGTATGACAACCTGAAATGTCAGAAGCCAGTGTGCTACATACTCCTGCAATTTAAACCACTGTGAGGTATCTCGTGTTCGATGCTGTTACAACTAATTTCCATAAATAGATGTGAGTCCTCTGTCTTCAATTTAATTGGAAAAGAAATTCTGACATGAGAATTTGTAATTTTTTTCAATCCTCTCCGCAACAGAAACATGGATTTCCTCCCTGCCCTCCTCCTTTTTCGGTTCTCATTATCAACCTGCAACTAAAGGTTTGCTGATAAGCAGCACAATTATTAAAAACAAGTCTGGGAGAAAAAGTTAATCTGAATTCCATTTATAAATATTCAATTCATAATTCAATTAAATTAATATTTTGATATAAAAAGGGAACATTTTAAATACTGATTACTGTCTTCTTTAGAAAAAACTGTTTGAGAGACCATAATATTTTGCATTAGGAGATTTTTTATTAAATCATGCATTTCATTCGTAATAGAACATTTTTGAAAATTACCTAAATTAAAAGGAAAAATAAATTTGGTAAATTGCATAGTTAAAATATTTTAGAGAATGAGTTGGAACTACGTGTCTCAATTCAGGAGTGAGGCTGGAACTGTTTTAGCTGATCCTGAAACTATCTTTTCCCTTCTATTATTTTTCAGTTCTGCCATCACACTGAACATATTTCTTTCTTCCTCTTCTACTACATTGTGCTGATCTCCTTCTCCAAACTGCAGGAGGGGGAACTACCAAGAGAATATTTGTTTGAGCAAGCTGTTAGGCAAAGAGAGGAAAGCAGCAAAAAGCAAATAAGCAATCACTCTCCTGACATCTGTGGTCCCCAAAATGAAATAACAGCACAGACACAACAAAAGTACATTCTGTTATCCCTGCCCAGGGATTTCTGATACTTAAAATTTCAGATCAATATTGTCTAAAGGTAGTGATTATCTCTCTCAGATAACGGTGGGAATGCTATACCTAAACAACTTTTACAGTCTGCCTCTGTTGGATCTATGCAGATGCCCTTTATTTCAGTCATCGGATTTCCTGGTCAGTAAGTGAGTGGTTCCACCACGTTTCTCATGTAGTTCTCCTGTACAGAAGAGCTTAACAAGCTTGATGGATCTTCAATGTGCTGAACTCACTGTGCACACATGGTAAAGGTGATTTGCATATGTACACATTCAGAAATGATTTTCAGAAAGCGTAGCAGACTATTATAAATGAAACCTGGGCATCTGGTAGCGCAGCTTATGAGGAATCACACCTTTAGAAGGAATTGTTAAGAGTCATGAGGAACGACTGTGGTACAACACCAGTTAATTAGACCCAAAATCATACTCTTTGATTGTTCTCATGACTGAGCCATCATACCAAGAGCAAAACAAGTTAAAGGACTGCCTGAAAGAAGGGCTGGAGTGGTTCTGTATGGTCAGGGCAGCTGAAGAACATTAAACATTACTGCTCACTCTGCAAGCACTGTGTGGCTGGAAGAAACTGTTTCACAATAAACAGTGCTAAAGCCAGGCAAAAGGGACTGTGAAACCAAATTCTGAGTTTCGCACTTAATGTAAAAAGGAGCAAAGGGAACGTGGGTTTTATATGAGAAGAAAAAGATTAAAAGTTTGTGAATGAACTAAGGCTGAGGAACAATCTTGCTATTTTCAAAGGCTAAGATGAGCACAACATCCTAGGTTGTAACTGCAATCCAAGAGTAAAAAATCAGACAGAAACTGCTGAAAAATCCAGAAGAAGCTGTCAACAAAACAACAGGAATCTGTTAAGTCAAGTCACTCCATCCTGACTGTAATTTACACGGGATAGATTACGATCTGTCATGACTGAGAATTCAAAACAATGCAAGAAAAACACCTAGACGAAAAATTTGTAAAGCCCAGAAGTCAAAGTCCACACAAACAGCACATGGAACTACACACGCTGTGACAATGCCAACAAAAACAATGCTTTTCTGTACTGTGCAAGCAACCCACTCACCTTGTGCTTTATAAACATTATTCCCACCCCCACTACTTAAGACATAAAAGCCCTAAACCAGCATGTGTCATCAAACCTCTTTTCATTGATCTTCCAAGAAATATCTACCTCCTCCTCTAAATCTGTTCTCTCGTCTCCATCTCAATGTTGTCGACAGTCGTAGACAAAAGCATACCTTATCTACTTCACCATTCTCAGTCATTTTATGGTAAATATGCTGTGTTTAATTTTCTGTTGAATTGCATATTTTCCAGTAATTTCTACTACCACAATTCCCCACAAATGGAGAATTTTTCGTATTATGTTTACCTTGGTAGTTGCAACTGCACAAGGACTAACAGCCTCCCAGCCAAATACACAAGTGAAATTGTTTATTGTGATTAAGGCTAAAACTATTCAACACAGATCTGTTCTGTAATAGGTCATTATCATGCCCATCACCTTTATAAGAACCCCATTTTATAACTAAAGTGAGACCTGTTTCAGAATTGAGACTTCAGCTCCATTGTACACTCAAAAAAATTGAGTGAAGTCATGGAAACGCTGACAGAGCAGGCAGAAATTCACAGTTTGAAAAATACTGTGCTACAGCTTGGAAACATGGAAACTTCCACTCGAGTAAGTGATCATGCTTTTAAGAAAAAAAAAAACAAACAACTATGTTGTACAGATGTTGGACAGAAAGGTGACCTAAAGCTTGGGGGGTGGGTGGGTTGCAGAGGGGAAGAACTCCCCCACAGAAAGGGTACAAAGCATCACTGAATGCTTCCTGGACACGAAAAATCCCTTTTCTATAGCTCTGCACAAATACTTTATCATCACTTCATGAGAGATGTAGATCTCAAAGTGAAACATTTTTTGCTTAAGATTTGTTTATATAAAAACATTGGTTTAAAAAATTCTACCAGTCTGGTTTTTCAAGGTGTTTACCCCCAGGACAAAACAATCTTGCAATCTCAGGGGACAGAGCAAAATGTCCTAAAAACGTAATTTTGTGAAGTTTGTGAGCTTCTCTTAAGTATCCCTTGGACCTGACCCCAAAACAGCTTATTCATCGTGACACTTAAACTAGGTCATGACGCTTAAAATAGGAAGCACTCCCCTTCCCCCTTTATTTCGATTTCTTTACTTAAAAAAAGAAAAAATTAAAAATTGGCTGCTTTTTCCATCAGAAATACTTCCAGCTTTTTATGTCACTATCAAAGTATTAAAACAGGCAGTATCCTCCAAAAGCATTGTGAGGTCATGAGTTGGAGAGAGGTAAGATTAGAGATGACAATCCCTCCCCTCAGCCCCCACTGCAACTTTTATTGCAATAGCCTGGCACAAGTATCACATTCTACCGTGATGCTTTAGTTTCTGAACATATACACTAAGGAAAATTGAAATAATAGACATCATAAATTTATATCAATCATTCTAGGCATGTTAAAAAATCAGAACTCCAAACACACAAAAGCATACAATAGGTTCATATAAATACAGTTAATGTGAAGTCATCCTCAAAACCCATCTGTAATTAGAATTCTTCAAATCAGTCTGTCTTCTGTGGTGCACATCTAATGAAAAACTAAGAGCTACTGTACAAGAAACTCTTTGAAACTGAGGGAAACATAAATATGCCATACTTCCCACATGCCAGAATCAAAAATTAATGTATGTTTCCTCTGCTTGCATTCAGTTTTCATGCCTTACCATTCCCAGGTGTCCTGAATTTTAAGTTACAGAAAACACTATTTCCCCACTTTTCCTACTACTACGCAGTTGTTCTTGCCCTAGCCCAGCAGCTCTATTTTAGTAAAAGCTAATTAGACTGTTTCCAGGTTGAGATCTTTTACTCCTATTATTTTCCTTCCCAAAGTCCATATCAAAACCACAGATATACTAACTCTAAACCAAAACTGAGAAAAAACAGCAGATTTTTTTTTTAGCATGTACTAAGATCTTAAGAAGAAACCTGTTATTGCTCTTTTTCTAGCCTTGGTGAAACAATTCAGCAAATCACTAAAATCCCAACACTCTCAATGAGGGCCACGTGTCTAAAGTTCCTGGGCCACACAAAGCACAATGTGTTTGGCAGGGACAACACAAGACCCCTGGTTGTAAACACACTGTGTGATACACAGAAACATGTCATATAGGCAGTGTGATGTATATACGACACCAGTGGCATTTCATACCTAACACTACAAGTTTATGATCATTCAACCTATTCCAGATCAACCAAATACAAAGAGAGGAGCAAACTCCTAATAATTGGCTTCACTGGCAATCAGCTCTTTGCCGTGCACAGCCTATGATAAAACTCATTAATTCCATTCAGCAAAGACATGCTCCGTGAAACAAGAACACACCAATGTCAGAAAATCCCCAAGAAAAAGACCGTTAAAATGCAGCTTCTAACACTCTTTTCTAAGTAAATAACTAGCAAAAGATAAGGGATGTGATATCTGTGACAAGATTCAGAGAAATGTGGCATTTGAGTGTCTTCTCAAAGTTCATTCAGACTATGCAACCCCCTTGTATTTAAACAGCTCGCTCCACAGTGAACTCCACCACAGGCAAGGTAACTAGCAAAAAGTTTCTGCTTTAGTAAAGCAAACAAGACCTTTCATTTTCTTTGTCTACTATTAATTAGATTTTAGTAGCCAATAATATTAGATTTTAGTAGCCCATACAGTGACCACTTTCAAAATTCAGAGGACTTGCACTGATCATGGAGTCCTGAAAGAGAAGAAATAAAAAGGAAATTAAAGACTTATGGGGTGTTTTTTCCCCAAACTGAAATCTGGTTTAGAACACAGGCCCACAAGCAGGTGCATCGCTCAGCTGAGTATAACAACCTGTAGCAGTTGGTAAAGAGAATGAAGAGCTTGAGGCATGTCAGGATACTGCCCATCCCATATTACACCTAAGTACCAGTAAACTAGCGTTAGCTAAAAATAACTTTTCTAACTGAAGGTAAACTCTGTTACCAATAAACTCTGCCTAATTCATTTCTGCCCACAGCTGGAGTGACACCCAAATTGTGAAATAATCTGGGGGTTTTGTTGTTGTTTTTTGTTTTTAATAAAAGATAATGCCAGTATTCTGAAGGTGAAGGGTAAATTATTGGCAGAGGGGAGTAGCTGGGAATGAGCTGGGAGTAGCTGCTTGGAGAAAGCAGAAAGGAGTGAAGGTTTGACTGGTTGAAGAGGATCCATGTGAACATCATCCAACATGTCTGAATAAAAAGGTAACAAGACACTGGCACACACTGGGCTCAATACTGTATTTTTGTGATAGAGTCTACGGTATAAACCAAATTTTCCACTCGACATGTTTGTGGGGTTTTTTTAAAGCAAGTTAAATTCTATGGTGGAAAGATTCTAGACAGCAACCTTAATATTAGGGAAAAAAAAAAAAAAAAAAAAGCTTAAATTAAGCTCTGAAAGGCACAATTACAGTACCTAAAAACCATCTGAGTTTCATAATGATGAGGAGTGTTAAATCTATTATAGCAGCAGTTACTAATAAGTTTCAAGTGCTCAGCCAAGTACTTACCTGCCCAAAAAGGGATGTTAGGCAATAATTTTTAAAAATCTTTGTCACATTGCAAGACCATTAATTATCACCCAATTGTGCAGGTATTCTTCTCATTAAACTAGAAAATGGATTAACCATTCTTGCCCAACATTAATCACCTGTCTAAAGGAAGATGAATACAAATCCCACGTTATCATCTTGATGGAGAACACAAACTCTATGGATGTATGGTCAACTGTCAGTACCCATCTTTATTAAAGATACGAGAAGGAACAAACAAATTACGCTTTAAGATGTTATCAACTGCAATCCCATACACTCCACACACACCCTCAGGGGTGAGAGGGTGGGGGGTGGATGGGGGGAATAAACGTTTTGCTCTAAGGTGAAATTTCAAAGAGGGAACAGCCGTTATCAACTATTAATAAGATGGTGTAAAAATGGCCTAGATGAAGCAAACATTATTCACATCACCACCCTAAATTTCAAGTTACAGAATCATAATATCTAAGGCATATTTATTTTTATTAATGAGAATGCTCCAACAACAGGCAAGGATGACAGAAACTGAAGCCCAGGTTGGCAGACACGCGGCGAGTCAGACAGGCACCCAGTCACCAAGTTACCCGAGGGGCTGTTCTTTCGGCTTAATATTCCGAGATATTGTTGGAACTAAAAATAGTCTTAAATGGTTGTAATGGCCAATTTCTTGATAATTTTGCCGTCATTATTATATCTCAGCATTTCCATCCTGCCAGAATTAAAATGTGTTATACGAGGCTGTTTCTGCAGCTACGTACTTGTTCTGTATCAAAAAAAGTACTGTTCAGATCTTGGTTTTAAGGCATTAACATTATTGGAATGAATATATTTTAAAGCCTTGGCCTCTCCCACATTTTCTTTTCTATCCAGGTCTAACCCTTCTTTCCTTATCTCCAAGATACCATCGTCATGCAGTGATACGTGTTCAGCATATTCCGAGCACGACCCTCTCCAAGCTGCCTACATCTCTCTACTGCACTGCCAACAAGGGAACCTACTACTCTGTGAGGCCCCATCCTCATCACTACCAGATGAAGCCAAGCCATCCTAGAATTCTTCCATAAACTCCAACAGATTTGACTATTCTGCAACAGCAAAATATTTCTCATTTATCTACAGTATCTTGTCTCCTGCAACTCGCAAGCTACTTCTAAATGCTGCACTGTCTGATCACTTCTTATATATTTTGTACCTGTGCATGTGTTTTCCTTTACATGTAACACTTTCCACTGATCTGCGCACAATTTTGAATTTTTCCTTTTTAGGTCATTTCTTCCCATAAATATCAAGAAAATGTTGCATTCTAATACTGTCTTCCCAAGCATCCAATATTCCTCTCAAGATGTTTTCACGTACAAGTATATTCACTATTACTTCACACACATTATTAATGAAAATACCAAATCAAAGGAATGAGAAACTTCTCTGAATCTTTAATTACCACTAACATATTTTTCACCACCATGTTGACGAGGCACAAAGAATATGGATTAGAATCTCACTGTGCTAAACACTATGCAACAAAGAGGCAGCCTCTGGAATAAAGCATTTAATAAAGGTATACACCGAGACAATAAATGGATACAGACCAACACCCAAAAAAACCAAAATCTTTGAAAGTGTATTTAAAATATTTTGTGTCTTGGCACATTGCTGCTCTGAGATAACAAAATTCACATGTACAGAACAGAAACCCAAGAGAAACTATTGTGTGAACTTGCAGCGTATCTGTTACCACAGTGCATTAGCCTACATACACTCACTTTTTTGTGAAAAGCTTCTAAGGAAATCAGCCTCATATTTGTAAATGAAGGATTCAGGTGAGAGACTGAGACTGGGCAGTTCTGTCACAGATAGATAGCACACACTAAAATAAAAACATATTTTGCGCGATGGAGGGTACAACTGTGCTAACATAGATACACCTGAGTTTGCGAGGCACAAACGTCACACTGATGGGCAGATATCACATAATGTAATCCTGTAAGGGAGCTATATGCCCATTTGCCTCTGGTCAGCTCAAACTTGCCATAGCAAAGTGGTTGTTAACGATACCTGAAATGTCTGAGAAGAATTTGCACACATGATGATGTTTATATATTTCAGCGCAGAAATCTCTAGTGTGTGGAGGACTGGCATAAATCAACTTCAGAACAGTGAGAAATGATTCATAGTACTTGAGTTATTTCAGCTATGTACAAGCTTGGGACAAAACAGTATGTTTAATAGAGTCAAAAGATAGAATCTACTTCATTACCTCTTAAGCATACAGTGTATGGTGCAAAGGAAGCTTTTTTCCTTATGTAAAAAAATTCCTATGAGAAGTTCATTGCTACTTGAGGATTAGAGCCTATGATCACATTCCATGTGTTAGGGTTTTGTTTCTTGGCGTTTTGTTTGCATCTGTTGGGTTTTTTGTCCAATGCTAGATCAATGTGAAGAATGGAAACACCCAGAACCAGAGGACATCACCTCTGGAGATCATCAAACTTCAATCCCCCTGCTCAAGCAGGGCCACCTAGAGCAGGTTGTCCAAGACCATGTCCAGGTGGTTTCTAGTATCTCCAAGGAGACTCTATAACCTCTGTGGGCGATGTGTTGGGGAATCAATCACCTCGCAGTTACAAGTTTTTTCCTATGCAAAACAAGAAATTCCAGCATTTCAAATTTGTGCCCGTTTCCTCTTGTCCTTTCACTGGGCACCACCGATAAGAGTCTGATACATCTTCTCTGTTCCCTCCCATCAAGTATTTACACATATTGGCAAGACCCCCCTGTTAAGGAACTATTAAGAAATGTGACAATTTCGTGAGTGAGTGCAGGAGTGAAATGCAGAAAGAACACAGTGCAGCAGGCTTAATTAAAAAAAAAAAAAAATAGTTGCCCTCATACTGAATTCGTATTCTTAACAAACTTAACTCTTCTGTATAAAGCTGCATTATGTTCAGATTTTGGTTTGGTTTTGGTTTTGGTTTTTGTTAATTGGGCTCATTTGAGCTTTCCATGATAGAAACATTGGAGGAAGATAAAAAAATCGTATGTTTTTTCCCCATATTACCAAGCACGCCCACATGAAACAATTCAAACACGTTTTCCTAAGCAGGTTCGTGCGACTTGAGGAGCTCTGTGACAGACCTCTATCGTGTGAAATGAAAAGAGGCTTTAGGCTGTGTGGCACCCATCCCTTCTCACCCAGCGATGTGCACATGTACGAGTCTGGCCGCTGGCGAAGGCTCTGCATCACTCTTCTCACTGGGCACGCACATGGCAATTCCAGCCTGCAAAATTAGCTTTTTTAGATACTAGAGTACATAAAGGCGATCCGGTTCCTTCATTCAGCACCTCTGATCATCACTCATGCTTCAAGAGATGATCCCAGAATGACACCTAGTGGCAGCAGCTCATTTAACCCCATCAGCGCCTTTTAGGCAGATTACTGCTTCCAAGAGATTCACACATATTTTAAAGTTTTTTCTAGTTTACCTGCAACATCTTGGATGTACTAAAGTAGTAAAAGCCCGAGTATTCTCAAAATGGTTTTGTTTTCTCCACTTTCAGCCAGAATTAACTGAGACATACCAGGAGCCTTTCTAAAATACTAATATCTTGTGACAATCAAATATCCAGTTACTACGTATTTCTTCATAACTTTTAAAATTCTGTTTCTAATCATACTCTCAGGACCAGGAATTGCTCAACTAAATGATCTTAAAGAGGCTGTAATACTCTCTTCACGTTGAGATTTAACAGTATGTACAGACTTTCTAAATACTGCTTTGCTTGCTGCTCGAAATGAGATCTACAAAAATATTTAGGTAACTATTCCCACTGTCTCACTAAGTCAGAAGATCCTGACATGCAGCCTGATATGTAGCACACTAATATATGTACGTAAACTATAATTCATACAGACAGGTGTTATAGGTGTTAACTCCAGCATAATAGGTGTTGGAGACATTATTGATAATGGCCAGAATATGCACACACACACACTCGAGATTGTAACTTTTTAAACAACACTAATAATATTGCCTTTTATGGTCCAATACTTGCTTTGTTTCACAACTGGTATCTTCATATCCCTTTTTAATCCTCTCATAGAAAAAGAATTTATAGAATTGATACGATGGTGTTCAGCTCTAAGACTAGTATGAATTCAGTATATCCACTAATGATAAAACGGGAAAGAAATTTCTTACCCCAGAACTGCAGGCCATTATTATTTGACATGCAGTAACAATTGTGTTGCCTGTTCGATTGGGGATTTGTGGCAAGGTTTTGGTAGTGGGGGGCCACAGGGGTGGCTTCTGTGAGAAGCTGCTAGAAGCTTCCCCAATGTCTGATGGAGCTGATACCAGCTGCCTCCAAGAGGGACCCGCCACTGGCCAAGGTTGAGCCCGTCAGTGACGGTGGCAGCACCTCTGCAATAATGTATTTTAAAAGGGGAAGAAAAAAACCCTGCACAACAGCTACTGCAGCTGGCGAGGGAGAGAGTGAGAATATGTGAGAGAAACAACCCTGCAGACACCCAGGTCAGTGAAGAAGAAGGGGGAAGAGGTGGTCCAGACACCAGAGCAGAGATTCCCCTGGAGCCCGCGATGAAGACCATGGTGAGGCAGCTGTGCCCTGCACCCAGGGAGGTCCACGGGGGAGCAGAGACCCACCTGCAGCCCGGGGAGGACCCCACACCAGAGCAGGTGGGTGCCCAGCGGGTGTTGTGACCCCACAGGAAGCCCATGCTGGAGCAGGTGGGTGCCCAAAGGAGGCTGTGACCCCACGGGAAGCCCACGCTGGAGCAGGTGGGTGCCCAGAGGAGGTTGTGACCCCACGGGAAGCCCACGCTGGAGCAGGTGGGTGCCCAAAGGAGGCTGTGACCCCACGGGAAGCCCACGCTGGAGCAGGCTCCTGGCAGGAGCTGTGGCCCATGGAGAGAGGAGCCCACGCTGGAGCAGGTTTGCTGGCAGCACTTGTGACCCCGCAGGGGACCCACGCTGGGGCAGCTTATGCCTGAAGGACAGAACCCCTGGAAGGGACCCACGCTGGGGCAGTTTGTGAGGAACTGCAGCCCGTGGGAAGGACCCACATTGGAGAAGTTCATGGAGGACTGTCTGCTGTGGGAGGGAGCCCACACTGGAGCAGGGGAAGAGTGTAAGGAGTCCTCCCCCTGAGGAGGAAGAAGCGGTAGAAACAACAGGTGATGAACTGACTGTAACCCCATTCCCCGTCCCCTTGTACCACTGGCCAGGAGGAGGTAGAGAAAATCAGGAGTGAAGTTGAGTCCAGGAACAAAGAAAGGGAGGGAGGTATTTTAAGATTTGGTTTTATTTCTCATTAGCCTACTCTGATTTGATTGGTAATAAATTAAATTCATTTCCCCAAGTTAAGTGTGTTTTACCTGTGGACAGTCATTGGTGAGTAATGTCTCCCTGTCCTTATCTCGACCCATGAGCCTTTCATTATATTTACTCTCCCCTGTCCAGCTGAGGAGGGGAGTGATAGAGCAGCTTCCCTGGGTGCCAGGTCAACCCACCACAACTATAATAGAAACAAGTTGCTTCTATCAGCTATGTGGATCAGCAAAAGGCTATTGCAAACACATCATTTCTGTTTCCTTCAAATAAAATTTCGTAAAAAAGCAACAACAACAAAAATCACAGCAGCACTAAAGCAAGACTCATTAATTTCATTAAATTTCCAGGTGAGAAGAGGATCTCATAATATCACTCTTTCTACAGCAGGCCGGGACTTAATATAAAAAACAATTTCAAACTACACATTCTCAAATTTTTGGAAACACATTCTTAGATTGCAGTTATGTCCTTGAGGCTCAAGGTTCCTTATTAGTATATGCAAATATGCTTACAGAGTAGAAAGAAATAAATAAGCTAGAAATATTCCTTAAAAAAACAGCACTTTGCTATTTTCTTCATTAGTCTACATCAACCCCCCAAACACTAAATCCACAAAATAAACCAGGCGACCTGAGTTTTTGTTTTGAGGGTTGTTTGGGTTTTTTTTCTTAGAACACTAGAATTGCAAATCCCTTAAAAACATCCATTAGGCTTTACAGTTGTGTGCGTCAGCCTTATTTATCCTAATTTGTGACTCTCCCATGCAGTAGTAACAGGTTCAGAGGAACCCTGTGCCTCCTCAGACTGGTTGCATCCAGAGGTAAAGTGGCTTCACTGCCTGAGAAGTGAAGGAGAGAGTCCCCTTTCAGGGCACCTTCTCCAAGGATATACACCCTTCTACAATCTTCGAGAAAGGTTTAAGAAAAAGAAAACCAGGCACAAAGTCAATTTGCTAATGGTCTAGTGATGATAAAACCAGAAAACATTTGATATTACAAAGCCTTTTCAGTCTGACAAAGAAAGGCATAAAAAAAACCTCAATAGCTGGAAGAAGTAGCCAGTAAAACTCAAACCTTAAAGAAAATAAATAAAAGGAACAATGCAAATTGATGCTAGCAGTGAAACTACATTGAGATAGATTACTGGGGAAATAACAAATCCTTCACAACAAGTCTTTAAAGCAAGGTTGGCCGTCTTTCTAAATAAGATGCTACAAGTGTTCGGCATACAAGATACAATCACCGAGAAATTCTGTAAACTGGAAAGAGGATGGATATTAAAAAGGGTTTTTTAATCATGAGAGAAATGAGATTCTAGAACAGACTTTCAGCAGGAGTAGATCTCCCCCCCCCTTTTTTTTTTAATTTGATACATATATGAAAACAATTTTCCAGCAAGCTTATTATATAAGAGCAAGAACTGATCTTCATGACTCCAGAGGTCCCCTTCCTGTCATATACCAATGATTTTAAACTTATTCATCTCCTTTTCTTGAGAAATTACAAAAAGCAGTAGTTATTAAGAAGGAATAATTTTGTTGTTGTTATGGATATTGAAAAAATTCCTCGAGGCTCAAAGAAGTATCAAACCCCCCAGTGTGAAACACTCTGCACAAGCAGCATCTGCTTTAAAAGTATACAGCCCATCTAAAAACCAAAAAATTAGCAGGAAATGAGGGAAGAGAGAAACGTGAGTCTGAAGTGCACAACAGCAATGAAAATCTTTTCCTTCGGGTCACATATTAAGAATATGAGAACAGCTTTATGTACTCTATGTTCTATCTCTGAACAGTGGCCAAAGACTGATGTCTAAAAAAAATAATAAAAAATAAACTTGAGTGGTTTTTTCCCTGAATACTCTTTGCCTCCAATAGAGAAACGGGAAGTTAGGAACAGAACCCAAACCTCCTCATTTTTGATGCAGCACTTCAAAAACAAGATCTGCACAGCGCAGAATATTTTTTTGATACAGAACAAGTATGTATCTGTAGGAACAGTCTCATACAGAACATTTTAATTCTGCTAAGACTGGAATGCTGAAATGAGATAATTAATAAAACAATAATCTTCAAGAAATTGGGTATTACCACCATTTAAGACTATTTTTAGTTCATTATTTGAGTTGGTTAACTCTCTAATAAACTCACTTAATTTCCTTAATTGTCTATTTTTAAATTATAATTTTATCAATCTTACTGAGGTGCCAAAGAGATATCCATTCAGATCAATTCCTTTTACTTGAAGTTACTGTCAAGTGATTTTACCATCTGGACATTTACCTCTCTATCAAATGAGTCACTACCACCAAAATACTTAATTGGTGTCACATGAAGAGTTGCTTGAAGAGAAAAATAAATAAGAAAAAAAAGTCACTTTTTTCACAAGTCCCTAAGCAAGATACGAGCTGTAAATCCCTTTTTCAGAAGGCACTGTTCATCTCATTTACCTTAAGTGAAGCTTAAACGTTTGGGCACTTAGCTTATGTACAGTAGCTTAATGAACTACCACCTTTGAGCTGTGCCACATTAACGAATGAAACTCATGCTTTTAAAACAGACCAACAGACTTCTCTCCAACTTAACTGGATTCATAACAGAATTTTTGAAGACTCCATTAGTCTCCCTCACACACCCGCCAGCCATTAGCCAGAATTTACCAGCTTCACAACTCAGGCAGTTCAACACAGCAGGACATTTCGACTGCTTCAGATACCTCACACTCCAAACCATATTACTTGCTTATTTAAGCTAAAATGACTGAATTTCGGTTCAGTGCATAAGGAGCCCTCGTAAGTGATGTTCTGCTGCTGCTTGTGATTTTTTGGGGTGCAGCACCTACCAGAATTTCAGAAGAGACAGTGTGGGGCCATACTATCACCTGCTCCAGCAGTGACAGAGTGAACCTACATGTAATCGGGCCTCCTCCAGCACTGGCAAAACTTCTTCAATTAAGTAACATATCAACATGTGTTCTGGGTGACAAGGTATATAAACTTTCATTTCCAACCTAAAAACTGAGTAAGAAGAGAATTAATTTTATTTACATTTGTATACTTTACAGATACCACCTAGGGGCAAGAGTAAAAAAAAGGTTTAAGAGACAACTCAATGGATGATTTCAGTACGCATAATAAATATAATGATATAATACAGTTCAATTTTCATGCTTCACAGCCAAAACTACACATGGGGTTCAGAAAGAATTTTTCCCAAGATCATTAACTCCCTGGTTTGGAGTGGTTTGTACATTTTGAAAAATACCAATTATTAGAGTTGCCCCCAAGAAAAAATAGGTGCACCATTAGTCTGACAAGATAGGGCAGCTCCTAGATATGCACCTAGCTTAAATCTGAGTGACCATAAACGAGAGGGGACTTGCCATCTTTTCTTTCCCCCTCCCCTGCCTGGGGCACGTTGAACAGGGGAGGAAGGTGTTACTGATGAGGTGTTTTTGAAGGAAGCTTGTTTCAATCAAATTTCACTGTGACCACTGTTGCTATCTTAGTTAGAGCTTCAGTAGATAGACATTTCTGACCTCATTGATGAGTGACTTTTCCAGACCACAGAGGAGGACACTGTCAACGCAGTGACAAAGGAAGATTGAACTGTTACAGTCACAGTAACACCGGCTTCAAGATAAAGGGGTCATCACCAAATCCCGCTGAGGTGACTTTGTGAAAGTACACGCTACCACACAGCAAATTCAGGTCTGGATCATTTGGATGTGACATTGTATAAGTCATCTATAAAAGTTCTGCATCATCTATAATACATGGCTGTCACCAGAAATAACCAAGTTTTACAAATACCGGTAAAAGCCAGACAGGTATTTTCTGTATTTATAGAGAATAACAGTGAAATTACCGTTTTTTTCAAGCATTTTCATTACTCAGGTGAAGCACTGAGACAACATTAAAGACAAAAGCTTAGAAGAAGTAATTATTAATAATGAGATATAAAAATTTTAAAGGTAGCCTTCTGATCCATCTAATAGAGTCATTAACAGACAGCATTGCAAGAATTATCTTAATTTATTATAATCCTTAATGAGATTATTTTTCCTACTCGAGATAACAGTTATAAATTAAAACACTCAGAAGGTGAATTGTCTCTGTTTCACTACGGTCATCTGCTCAGAGCAGGAGGTTTAGTAAGTTTGTATAGCAGATGCTGTGAAGATACGTTAGTGCAAATCCTTTGTTTAAAAGCTCAGATAGGACAATGACAAAGTAGAGAGTTAGAATGAGTGTGATCATCAGAAACTTTGGCTAGTTGTGAAGTTCAATCTGAAATTTAAAAATACATTATTCTCTTTGGTTTTATGATCTATTCAAAATAGAGAGTATTATATATTTTAAACCCAGAACTGGGATGACCTCGGAGCTATAAAGAAATTAAAAACTCAAGAGTTCGTGGGCAGCTGAAATGATTGGGGTACCAGCACTCTTCACTGAGGAGCTGAGAGCCAGGCCTGAGCTCCTGAGCTATGGTGAGTCTCTCCATGCTTCTAGTGCTGCCAGGCTGCTAGACCATGAGGACCCAGAGCCAGGGCTGCCAGCGACCTGCCACAGAGGCAGGAGCCAGGATCCCTGCTCGTGGCCTAATTGTGAGGTCTCCGAGAGCACCCGCCCGTGGAACAGAAGGACAGGACCCAGATCAGAAAATCTTTGATAATAAGGAACGAGAAAAAACACATCAGACTACATCAAGGGTTCTCCTTTATGGTTTTTTTTCACTACTTTTTGATATTCTAGTGTTGATATGGGAGCTTAAAATCCTTGAAAGACCATACTTGGATTTTCAAGCTAGAGTCCTGGTTCCCCAACAGAATGAAGAATTTCTTTGTATGGGGTTGAGTGTTCTCCTTTGACTCAGAAATACTGAAGTCTGGTATGTTCCAGAGTCTGAATCAGTCCAGGCAGCAAGACTGTCTGCACCTTCTGACCCTGCCTTCTACCAGGTGGGAAGCAAACCAATACAGAATCACAGAATCATCTCGGTTGGAAAAGACCTTGAAGATCCTCCAGTCCAATCATTAAGCTAACAGTGACAGTTCCCAACTCCACCAGATCCCTGAGTGCTATGTCAGTGTGACTCTTAAACACCTCCAGGGATGGGGACAAATACAAACTCTCATGGCAAATTTTTAATCACAAATTCAACACAATTCTTGTATTTCTATGAAAAATGAATGCAGGAATCTCGCTAAAAACCTTAAGACGGGCAAATTCTTAATTCAATAGCCAATGTTATTAAAAAAAAAAAAAATTCAGAAAAGATCAACAGAATGACAATGAAAATCACAGAGATATTCCTGACTCAACTCAATAGGAACAAAAATAATTTAGACAGGATACCTTTGGAGGAGAAGCAAAAGGACTCATCATGTTCCTGTCACTGCCTCAGGGACAAAATGCTCTGGGGCCAAGTTGCAGCAGTTCTTAGAGCTGGCAGAGGGCATGGAAGTACTCCAGGCCTACAGGTGGGGACCTGGAAGCTACAAGTCTAGAAGCAAACCCCAACCTCACAGCCTGTACGGAAGCTACTTCGAGAGAAGGTGAATTAATTTTACTAGAAAGAAAAGGAAACTGAAGATACAAGAGGAGAAATGTCTTAGAGTTTTGAAGACACAAAGGCATTGTGCTGTGAAAATATTTAATTGTTCTGGCCCCTGCACTTGGATAAGGGAAATAAAAGAAGAAAGAGTAAATATTGAAGGTGTCACACCACCTGGGAATGTCAGCCAGGACTGTACTTTGAGTTTAATTTTAGAGTTCCTGCACCGTGTCCCACCAAGTGCCCATGCTTTCTGTACTTATAAACAGTCTGAAAGAACTACTTAACATCAGTGTCCAAAACAATAAGATCCAGATTAAAATTCAGATAATAATTTCATCCAAATAGGTTTGGTTCACACCACTATTCAATATTATATTATTGAATTTATTTTCTTTCGCTGATTTCTTTTCTTACAAGTATATACATGTCTGGATTCCAGTCAGAACTGTGTGGGTTTTCATACAGGACTTATCACTATAGTAACCAAGCACAAATCATCAAGTGTGAGGGGTTTTCTGTTTCCCTCTTTTTTTTTTTTTTTTTTTCTGTTAAACTGACAGTGGTTGAGATTCTCAGAAGCTTCCACAGAATTTGGTGACATTTGGGTTTATAAACCCTCTCGAATCCATCAGAAGTCCCTGCATAAATGGAATTACATAGGAAGTCTCTGCAGTGCTTTAAGCCCATGATACAATAGAGTAAATGCTGTTCCTAATAATTTTATTAATAGGAAACACAGGGTAGGCGAAAGGTTGTACTCAGGGAGTTTCTAGCCTTGTGTTCCAGATGAAAACGTGGAGATTTTGAGATAAGTCACAAAACATCTCAAGGACCATCAGTCATTAGTTAAACAGATTATAAAAAGCCTGAGCCCAACAATTTGAATACAAGCCAGGGATAAATATTGCCCGTCCTTTGTAATCATTTCAAGAAAACATTTTAAGCAAAATGATGGATTTTTTTCCTCAAAAAAATATTCCTAACTGTGCTGGTCCTCAAAACTTATACATAACTAAGCCATTGAAAACAGTATTCAAGAAAAGGTATTACTGAAAGAGCGTATTTTTATGTGTGTGTGTGTGTGTGTGTAACAAATTCGTAATAAAAGATTCATGAAGGTCTCAGGTTTCTCTGGAAAGATCCACCGAAAGCAATTGCCTAAGTTTGTCTTAAAATAACAACAAAAAACTTTTATTTAGTGTTTGCATTTATCCCTCAGATCAGCAGTGTTCCTATTTGGATTCTATTGTTCTTCAAACAACTATGGACATAAAAATCCAATAAAATTATTGTGCCATATACCATATAATGAACAGATCTCTCGCTTCACTTACTTGCTAATCTTCCTGATAATACACACTGCACTGAAGCACTGGAGCAGATATCAGAAGCGTGCTGCAATCAGACAGAGGTTTCTAACTGTGGCATGCAGCTCTAGGAACACTTGATATAACGTGGCCCAAGAACTGAGCGACCAAACTGTGGTTAGCAAACAAACTCCCCAAGTCTGAATCATTGAAATCAATTTTAAAATGAAAAATAGCATAGGTCGAATTATTGTCTAGTGATCAAAATTCCGTCAGTGACTATATCAGCTAACATACATACGTAGATGTAGAAAAATGACATTTCAACAATCATAACAAGTAGGTCTGATCTTGAACCAAAATGAAATTGAACCTACTCACATAGTCATTAACACCAAGTTTTAAAATGCAAATGTCAAAAATTGGTTAATCCCATTATTTAATTTCCACCCTTTATAAATTAGAATGTTTTCCTCCTGCAACCTTATCAGCACAGAAAACAGTGTAATAGGGTAGGAAGACTTGTACATTTATTCATGCAGGCAAGTAAAACCAAAACAAGATGACTGCATTAATAGAAAGAATCAGACATAGAGACAGAGCTGCTCAGGTTCAGTTAACCAAGTCTAGTCCCTTCCTCACCAAGCAACAAAATATTTTAAGAATCTCATGACTATTGGCTCATTTATAATGAAATTACTTTGCCAGATCAGGTTACTTCAAGTAAGTATCTACCCACATCCTGAAAGAAGTCATCGTACGCGACACCAGATCCTGCTTACAGGAATGAAATCTCAACTAAGATGACAAGATACAGTAACAATAGGACATACCCAGGTCTAATGAAATGGCAGCATGGCAGGAAAACTACAGCGCTGTTTGTTCACAGCCTACAGGTTTGCACTTCAGGAGTTGCTATAGAAATGTAGCGATAGTGTCAGTCTCCTACATTCAACTCAAGTACTTTTCTCTCAGTTCTCATGAATTTTTACAAGCAGTATAAAATATTTTTTTTAATACACAAGCTAGCAACAAAAGCTATTATACCAAAATACTATTTATGGTCAGTTTCATCTTGTGAATTATAAAATAAATGAGAGGGAAATGAGGGAAAACTGCACTGTTATTGATTTATTAAAGTTGAGGATGAAGTGAGCATTCAGCCTAGTCTAACTTCCTGTCTGCCACCAATTTGCCTTTGCACTGAGCTCATTAATTTGCATTTAATGAAAGTTTAACTTGTATTTGGCTAAGGCATATTTTCTAAAAGTGATATAAATGATATCAAAAGATGAGAAAATACACCTTCCATGCCAGTTTATTCTAGCAGTTAATCATGTCCAAAAGTACCATTTCTAATTTAAATTTGGCTGGCCTCAGCTTTCTAAGATAATTATCTCCTTTTACCTCCTTATAAAAGGAGAAAGCAGTTGCTCCCTTTCTCAGCTTGATTAGAAACCCTACAGTATTTTGTAACAAGACACTTCTAACTAGAAGGTAGCTCAGTATTAGTTTCTCCCTTCCCAATGAAAACTTCTGACAATCAACATACTGATTCTACTAAGCAGAAAGAAAGATGCAAATGATGAAAGATGAACGAAACGACAAAAAGAAAGAAGAATGATAAAAGACTGAAAATACACCAAAAACTCACATGGGAAATACTTCTTCAACTGGCCAAGATGAAAAACGACTAACCAAAAGAACTCTTCTTGAAATGAGCAGATGTAGGGGAAACTTATCAACTATAGGTTACATGAAATGAGCTCGGTCCTAAAAAATGCCCTTTAAGAGAGTATTTGGAAAGGAAAAAATAAGCAGCATATGAATAAGAAGTTTCAGACCACATGAGGACATGAAGACAGAATAACCACTCCTTCCCTACGAAGAAAACTGTATACTTGTCTTGCATGGAACTGCTGAAAAATACAGAATTAAGAGCCTGCATTCAGTTCCCCAAAGGCAGCAATTGACTAAGATGACACTGGCTGATTAAAATGGATTCTCTATTTTATGCATAGAGGAGCTACAGGAAGACTAGATTGGGGTATAAGACTAATGGGGCAGAACAGCTATAGCTATGAAACAACTCTAAGGCTGAATTATCACCTCAAGGACCAAGCCATAAGGATGCAGAGTTCTGTCACAGTAGAAAAAGTCTGTCTTCTGTCACGTGAGTTTACCACCTCGTATCTGTGGAATATATACTACAAGCATATACTGAAAACAAACAAAAAGCTTATTTTCTGTAGTAGCATCTTGGGAAAACAAACTTTACTCAGCATCAGGATATATATCAAGAAGAAATTAATGAAAACATTGACTCCATTAACAGCCCTACTGTTCTTATAAATAAGACAATTGCACAAGAAAATCTTTCAAATACAGAAAATGTCAGATTAACGCTACCACCCCGCCAAAGAGAGCACGTAGCTAATGAGGATAGATCTCATTTATGGCCACAGTGACAGCTGTCCTACAAGCAGATTCGCTGATTCTTCATAACATTTTTCAAACTAGTTTCCGTAGCAACTGCCACCTCATACTCCTGTCCCCAAGGCACAAAACATCTAATAAAATAATAATAATAGCAACAATAACAACAACAATACTATCTATTTCCACAACATCTATCAGGAGAGTAGGTTAGATTTCTTCTGGGAAACAAGGTTGACTCTTACAGTGGGGATTTAATCTAGTGCAAACACATTATACTGTATTTTTTATTATTTATTTTGTTTTGTGCTATGGAACACCCAAGTACACAACCCTCTTGAAAATTAAATAAGAGTGAACTGTCCTTTCATTCAAACCATTTGCTGCCATGGCAGTAATGAATTTCAGGAAGGAAAGCAGAGAAACATATAAAAGAGAAAAAGGAAACACAGCAAGAACAATCAAATAAGCTATAATTTTCACTTGTTGGTAAGGTTCTGTCCATTAGGAATTGATTTAGGCAGTCGTCCTGACAGGTGCTGAAAGAACGGGGAAAACCTGTTAACTTTTCATGTAAGTGATGCCCACTATCAGGATCAGTGACATCTATTCTTTCTTTGGCAGCAGTGATAAAGGAGTGCAGTATTTTCTAGCTCTCAGAAAATTCCAGGAGAGTTGTAAAAACAGATTCTCTGCTACAACTACTTCAACAGAGCATATGAGTTTAACCAAGTAGCACATCTGGTATAAAGCCTAGCAGAAACACCACTGTATGATACCATAACAGTATCTTATATAACCTCTCTCTTTATTCCCTCATGGATTATGCATGACCCATATACGCTTCATGATGTCTGTAAAACTGCTGAAAGCCTGTGCAAGCCTTATCACACAGGAGATGGATTAAGCATAGATTCACAGGTATCTTCTGATGCACCTATTAGTGGGCAGATCTTCTTGAGTTATTCCAAATAGAGTCTGATATGGCATCATCATCATCATCATCATTATTATTATTATTATTATTATTTAATTATACACAGCTCTATTTAATATTTGAAAATTGATTATTGAACGAAAGACAAAAAAGAAAATACTTTCAGGTACAGTCAGTCCTAGGACAGCGTGCAGTCCAACAGGACAGTAATAATGAGAATACGTACTTTTACAGAGAGATTTGAATATCAAAGGTCCACAAACAACCTCCCACACAAACACACACACTTTTTTAATGCAACACGATGAGTTCAAGTATTTGATAAGAAGTGTAGTTTGCCTTGAAGTTGAAGACTCAGAGATATTTAGGGTCACCACACACCTTTACCTACTACAAATTAAGTCCATAACCATGACTAAGATGCTTGAATGTGTAAAAGGAGACTATTAAGTGTGTAAGTGATCTCAGTAATACACTGTACTGGTGTTTTGACCAGCACTGCTGGTATTCAGTCTTCCAGAAAAATGAGTAAGTTCCAAAAGTAAAACAACCATAAAAAAATTACTTGGGGACTGAAAAACAAGTCTTATAATGCAGAGATAAAGCCCATTTGATCCAAAAGCAAGCTGAAAAGTGGTTTCATGTCTCTGCAGACAGACCTATGCGTGAAAAACACACAGTCGTATGGAGGTTTTCTGTTCTTACGAGCAAAGCGTAACTGGAAAGATAACTCTTGAAACAAAACATAATTTCCTAGGAGTAGAGGAACTAACACTGAAGTGGTCTAAGAGGTGAAGGAAGACACTCCCACCATTTCCTGACCCCAGAAACTAGGGACTTAACTGTCATGCTGTGAATAGGCTTTCTGGGAACACTTTCCAGTTTGGTTTTGAGATATAAAAATGCCTAGGCAGAGTAGTCTCTTCCATGCTTGTGATCAGTGAATCCATTAATTTCTTTGTTTATCTGTCTTTACAGTTATGTGCACTCCCCTGGCCATGCTCACAATACTAGCTCTGAGTTCGAGTAAGTATCATTAACTTTTCCACAATTCATTTGAGACTTTTGTGTATCTTTGAGTGCCGCCCAGCTCTGTACACATAATGGAATTGTTCAGTTCTGTATCCAGATACTAAATTAATCATCAGATTTGGTAAGATGACACCAGCAGGAAAAAAACCCCTTTTTGTTGTTGCTTTTTTCCCTTTGTCTCATTTTGGAATATGAATTGTCAGTTAATCAACATGCCTTGCATAACAGTGATAACACGTTCTCTCCTGTTCTCTGCTTGTCTCACAAAACAGGTTAGTTATCCTATAACAAGATCGCCCTCAGGAAACTAAAGCTATTGACTTCTCCATAGGATTATCTGGGCAAAATTTAATAGCCTATAACAAAGTAAAATTAAAAGGCCAACTAATCCCTTCCTGCTTTAAACTATACAACTTCTTTGAAATACTGCCCAGTTAAAATAGTACAGCGTGAGCGATGTGAGCCCTTAACTAACAACTTTCCACACGTTTCTAAACAGACCATTCAGACAACACTAAGATATAGTCATTGTGAGTTCTCTACAAGGAAAGCCTTGCTTCTTAATCAGCTGCAGAGAAGAAAACTAGAAAATTAAAGAAAGCAGCGGTGAAGGGTGGCAGCGAGGGAAGTGCAATCCAAGGGAGTAATCTGGCAAACCCAGAACAGCATCCCTCGGATTTGATCCCCTGAACACTGTGTCCCTTAAAATTTCAGAGGATCGAATCTGCATGGGCAGAAAAGGAAGCAACAATAACCAAGCACTGGAGTGATCCAGTTCCTCAGGAAAGTGTGAGCCTGTCTAAAGCAGAATGCTTCAAGCTGGCAGACAGGCTGCATGAGTGTGCTGCTTGTTTTTAGGGCACTGTTGCGTTTTGTTTCGACAAGATGCAACTATCGCTTTCTGAGACTCCATGCCACTCCAGGAGGCTAAGTCTAGGTGACATCTCCCGCACCACCACTTTCACAGAGCAGTAGATACTGTGCTGAGGGTCTGCATCTCCTATCCCTTCTCCATGACTAACAACAACGCATATATTTACACACAGAGACACACAATATACATCAGCTGCACTTTAACACACGTTTTTGTTAGTATTGGGGCTTCCCGTGATGTTGCAGATTTTATCTCACTGGAACTGCACTGGTTTCCTCTGTTACATCTCTGCAAGCATCTGTGCAGTCTGAGAAGGTTCTGAAGTTACTAATCTTTTCTTTTTCTCCCCAGCCTTTCTCTCCCAATTACTGTGTGGGAAGGAAAAGAAAAAGGGACAAAGATTACAAGAAATGGGTTAAGGATTGTCTTTCCAGACCTTCTCCAGTCTCTCTGTACAAGAGCATCAGCTGGATACTCGTCTGTTCTTTCTCTACCACTGATTTGTTATAAAACCTTGGATAAGTCATTGACATCCCTGTAACTTCTATCATCTCTAGAATTCAATACTAAGGCTTATATTAACGCTGTATTAAATTCTAATGTTAAATTCATGCTAATATTAGTGCTTACATTAAACCTAATATCAACACGTTCCTAATAAGCATTTGCAGATCTGCTGTGAAGATATTTGATTGTGATTAAGGCACAACAAAACTGCTCTAAAATAGGGACAATTTGCAACAAGTGACAATACAAGCTTTTTGTATCTTTTTTGTTCGTGAACAGCTTATTTCCTTAGTAAGATAAACTTCACAGTGCCATTTTCTTATAGTTCAGATACAATAAGAGGACAGTAAAATTCCAACAGGCAGTAGTCATTTTATTACAGTTTAATAGTAAAGCAGTAAACAGTTCCAAGATCACTGTTGTTATTACTTCTTGAATAGATTAATTATCCCAGTTGTCCCGTCAGCTATGGCAGAAGTTTATTACTTTGGGTTTTTTTAAAGGAAGAAAGTTAGAAAAAATACTCTTATGCATGATGACAGAGACTGGATTTTATTTTAAAGCTCCTGCAGAAGGAAATCCAAGTAAGAGGGGAGATTGCTGGCAGTTCTGTGTGTCATTCCAGCTAGAAGAGATGCATGGCTGCTACGCGCGGCGATAGACCCGTGCGGCGCGTATCATCCTAATTGAACCAAGTGTCTCTCCACGCTAGCTGCGGCACGCTGCCTGCCCACACGTGTGCGAGGCTTGCTCCTGGCAGGCGACAAAGTGTTCTCCCTCCCTGGAGGAAAGCGGGGGAGAGGAGGAGGAGGAGGAGGAGGAGGAGGAGGAAGAGCAAAATTCCAGCTGCACTTGCTCATATAAGAGCTCCCTGTTCGCCAGCCTTGGAAACAGCCACAGCACCAAGTTCAGAGGAAGCCTGCACCGTGCCAAGTTGGCACCTGCTGGGGAGGAAATGAAGCTGCTGGGGGAAAAAACTAGAAAGGAAAAAAAGAGTGGTGAAGAGTCACTAGAAAGAAGTTAAATATTTAAAATAACTATGGAAAACGGACATTAAGTGCTGCTTTTGCCCTAAGACTACAGTTTTGCAGGAAAACCTAGGTTAAAATAGCTGAGAAAAATGCAGCCAATACTGTCTCAGGTATTGCTGTTGCTAACGTATTACAAGCTGAGCAAAGCACGACTTGGTGGACTGCTATGCAAAGCAAATGGAAGGTTAAATTAAATTACAGGAAGCCATGCCAAAGATGAAGAACATGGTGTTCTCCACCACATAAAAGAAAGTAATTTCACTGGCAGATTTATCTTTTGGTATAGGTATAAAACAGAATTAAAACTCTTCCTATTTATTAAAAATTTCACAGAGTTTAAGACGTCTTCCCTAGTGCCCTAAACAAATTCAAGCACTGTAATTGCAATTTGCCTACCAAAAATTCACCAGTGATTACATGGGTGTAGACTACTCCTGCTCCTGCAGTCTTGGAGGTCGCTCATCTTATGAGAACTCTACCACAATGGTTTTTACTCTGGTAGCCAAAAGCTTTATATTTATAATCATTAAAATTAAATGTGTATGAGCATTACAGCACTCACATACCTCCACATGCTCACACACACAAAAAAAAGGTGCTTTATCAAGTATATTTTCAATAATTACTTGAGCTAATTAAATGCTACACACCTCCTAAATAATGCAAACACCGCACCACAATTATCAAAATTAACCACCTGTAACGAGCCAACTCTAGGAGAGCAGGACAAGAGAGTATATTAATGGGGTCAACAGAAAATCCTGGTGTCAAGTTATGCCTCTAAAAACCTTGACAACCCCTAAGAAAGCAAATTTAAGAACATAGGAAGTTTTATTCTAAGCATTTGACTATCACTATAATTTAGCCAGCATGATCATTTGGAGATTTTGCTAATTTGATCTTCAGGTTTTTTTAGCAGTAATACCAACCTTGAAGCCAAAGAGAAGCTTCTGATCTTTGATGGGTACAGCCACAAAATACTCTTTTTAAGTAGGAAATAAAATATGTCCCTTTGGTCATTTTCTTCTGTCCCACAAGATGTCTTTTCAATTATTTCACTGGAGTTTCCTAAACATTCTCTTTCCTTGGATGCTTATTACCACTATGAACAAAATTGCTAATATAGATTAATGTAAAAAATCAACCTAGGTAATAGAAAATGTCTCTGAGGAGTTATTTAAAGATGGTATGAATCCTGATATTACTCATTTGGAGATGAGACCAGAACAGGCATTAAATGTCCCTGCAACAGAGATGTTTATAGTGATTCTGTGCTTCTCCTGCCTCATTAGCCCCCGCCAATTAAGACAAAGAACATCAGCATTTAGCTGAAGGTGGTGAAGGTGAAGTGGCACCACGTCCAGCTAGAAGCAAGCACAGGGATCTAGAGCAAGCAGAGTCATGTGAATGCACTACATATACTCAGCACAACATTTTAAGTGGAATATAAAGTAGAGCTCTTCATAAAACTCCTTCTATTTTTCGTTTGATGACCACACCAGGGACAATAAGATGAGGGACAGATGTGTCAAGCTTTTTTTATAAAATTAAACAAACAAACAAAATAAAATTCATAAAGGAAAATTATATTTTGCTCATCCCAAAACAAGATACTGGGGGGAGCCATGAGTAGGCTCTTTTTTTTTTCCAGTCAAGTAAACTTCTCAGAAAAAAACTTCACTTCAAAAAAAGAAAGCAAAAGGTCAGCATGTAAACTCTTTGCTGAATTTGATCCAAATTCACTGGTTTATTCATATTTTTCATCAAATTTGATACATTTTCCCCAGCATTACAAGAACTTAATTTCTAGACTTACGCTGGAACGTATTGTCTATCCTAGCTGAAGTCAGAGCTCTGTATCATTAGTTCAATTACACCCATTAAGCCTAAATTCTGCAGACATTCTTGGCCAGTACATGTGATAAGAAACAGCAAAAAGGAGAAAGGTTTAGATAAGGTTTGCGTTATATAAGCTCAGGCAGTATCAGTAATTGTAACTTTAGAAATAGCAAAAATTTTGTGCATAGGTTTTATTGGCAGAAGATGGCAATATAACCTCAGATTAATTTTTAAAACCTCAAAAGATACATGGAAAAAAAAAAAAAAAGAACTAATATGCAGCTATGTCTGGTTTGAAGATAACAGCTGTTGAGCAATTTTAAGAAATAACATGGGAAGTTTAGGGGAATAAGAAAGAAAAGATGAAATTAAATAGGAGAAAATAACTCAAAATCATACACAACAATATATTGAGTAAATACTGTTGAGTAAATACTGATTTACTTAAATTGATCTTTTAGCCTACTTTCACTGAAATGTTTGTTAATTAATGCTCCTACTGTAGCCTGTGTGCAAACAATTTGATACAAATGAGGAATAGAAATGTGGCTTATATTAATCTCATTCACTTAGGAGACCTATTTCTAATCTCTTGTTGAAAATGAGAAGACTGTTTCCCACCACCCACAAGACTGTCTTGTCCTCTGAGGTTCTGGTGGTTCTAAAGCTTCTCTCCAAAATTTTGCACTGTAGCTGAGATCACTTATAGGAAAATATAATGGAAATGAATATATTTCTTTGGAAGGCTATAGTTTCCAATAAACTATATTTTTCATTGAGTTATGTTTTATGGAAAAGTTGCGTAATCGTTGTAGTTTAATCACTTTTTAAAGAGCTGAGTTGGGCTTCTTTTCCTTTATTCAATCAGCTCTAGCACTGCACAAGTAAAATCATACTATCCCTATCTTCCTGATCATCATGTTCAAAAGAATTAAATTAGGGGTATATTTAGATTTACATTTACAAAAATGGGCAATGGGATGGGCACATGCTGATTTTCAGGAAACTTGATCAAAGTTTGCTCTAAATAATTCTGGTATAACCCATTCTACAATTTTAAAGCTTCTTCTGTACATGTAAGAAACCGAGACTGCCATACCCCACAGAGGTACAGCCCTACCGATACGCTTTATCCACACCAATTCCAGATGTACTTTCCTATTCACTGATCCACTTGGAAAGTAAATTTTTTTTTTTTGCCAACTTATTTTTTTTCGAACACATTAGTTCCCTGATCTAATTCACCGTGTAGCCAAAATAAGCAATTGCACTTAGATAAAAGGACAGTAAAAAAGAGAGAAGAGCAGGGGATGGGTATGAGGAAAGGGATCATGGAGGCAGACACTGCCATCAAGTTGCACATAACTGGTGACTGAGTACTCAGGCATCAGTCAAGTGAAGTATTACCTACTTTGAGCATTCAACTGTTTTCTCATCACGTTATATCAGTGAAATGGGGTCACCATAGAAAAACCACCTAATGAATCATTAGCATGATCTAGTTTAGAAAAAACTTTTGCCCAAGTGAAAAGAAAAAATCCACATGGCTTTTCATGGGGCTATATCATAGCAGAAGATTAGGGAGTATAAATACAGTAATGAAAAGTCTGCTGCTTAGGTGGATGAACTAGTGGGAGAAGAGAAAGCAGAAGTGGAATTTGGTATTGTTCTCATCTCCCAAGATATCCTGTAATTTCATAGCAACAGTGTAATCCACTACTTTGAAATGGTGGGAGGAAAGTTCTGTAGAAGGAAAGGAGGTGGGAAGGAAGGGACACTCCCTTCATTCAGGATCCTAGAATTGCTTTGTAGGAAAAGTACAATTCAAATCACTTGCATATGAAGGTCAGACTTGGTGCCATGTATAAGCACAGTGAAACTCAGATTGTTCATGAAAACCTTCCATTGTTTTCACCTATAAAAAGGTCAATATATCTACTAAATTAAACCTGATGTGGTTTTTAAAATGGGAGCCAATCTGTTTCCAATTCTGCAGTCATTCATTGCTCCTATTTTATTACACCCAAAGAGAGAACAAGCTTAAAATGCATTAACTTAGTTAAACAAAGCCTGATTTTATGATGCAAATGTCAGTCTTCACAGTTCAGCAAGTTCTTTTAAATGTTATATGACTTGTCTACACTACCTCAGCTGACAGGTTTTTTTATAGTACTTTTTTCAGTATGTATCAGGGTCCCTGATACATACACCCACAGCCATGCTGATCCAAACATTATCTGAAGTTAGGCACATTTGCTTCACAAGAAGCTCCTATTCTGCAGGTTGACACGCGGTAACCATCATATTTGGCACAGCTCACAGGAGACATCCTGCACAGCCTTCATGGAGGACATTTTACTCCACAAATGTCACACGGGCATATATACATACAAACCAGGTACCTAGATTTTAAGTCATTATATGTCAACTGCTTCATGTATTTGTTTCCTGTCTGGGAACTAAGGCACCATGAATTACATCACCTCCCTTCTTCCTATCTTCATTAGCTGAGGGAAAAAACCTCATACATAGATTAACTTGTCTGATTTTTCACTGGCTCAAAGCAGGCAAGCTAATGAATTAGCCAACATTAGAAAAAAAAATCTTTTTTAATTACTAGGAGAATATATATAAACAACAAAGAAATGAATTATTCAAAGGTAGTGAGTCATTTAAACCAAATACTGTATTTTAGAGACACTGTCACAGGAACTAAGAGTTATAGAAACATCGGTCAGACATAGAAAACCAGGTATTGGTAAGGGAAATGAAAGAAACTGCCCCATTAAAATGCTGATAATCCCTGTGAGAATGTATTTAAAGCAGCTACTAATTAAGAGATGCTTCCAGTTTCAGCCACACCAGAGCATTTTAACCCTTGCAACATATAGAAACACTTGGTTCAGTAACAAGAGTTCAATTAATTTAATTCATTTTTCTTTTGCTGAAAGACGAGCAGAGGGATTTAACTTTGCTATCACACAAGTAATAAAAGAGGACACCATACTAAATAAAGTTAGAATGAAACAGGATTCAGTGCCTTCGCTATGCCATAGCCCAGCATAAGTAAGGAGTGGATAGATTATTTTAAATCACACCACACAAATAAACAATTTCTCTGAAGGGGCAGTTTATGAAAACTAGAAGTGTCTGATGTCCATCTTGGATAATTGTCAAGAAATATAATTAACTATCATTCACATATGAAGTGAAAAGAAAGTAACATCTTGTTCCAGGTAAATGGCTGACACTGAAATGGAAAAACATTCTCGAAACAGACACGCACAGCAGTGGGAGAGGAAAGAAGTTCCCTGTGTTGTGCTGCTGGGGGAGGATTCCCTTTTTAGCTCTCCTGCTCTAAGTGGTCACAAGTCTCCGTCTTACCTGAGTCCCCTCAGAAAGACTGTGTAAATTATAAAGTATGGGTAACATACAAAAATAACCAAGATACACTACCGATTAAACTGTATGCAATTGCCACGTGCACAGCTTTTCCATCAGAAATGGAAGGGGAACATGCAAGGAATTGTTTCAGTAGAATTCAGAGGCTACTTTGGAGATAAAACTTTCAGATTGCAGTTCCCTGATCATCTATTTATTCATCCGGAGTTTGCAGATTTGGAAAATTACCCACAGTGATCACCTCCATGGGTACTCTGTGGAGCGGAGCTACCTGTCACTGCACACAACTAAAGATGGAGTACAGGTGGACAGTAACCTTATTATGATGGAGAACAAATATTAAATAAATTCTATAATAACACTATTAAATAACCTTACGAGTATTTTAAACCTGAGCACTGAGAAAAAAATACAAATTCTATGTCTGCCATTTCTTCTTCCCACTTGAATGGCCTTTCCTTGTCTGCAGAGCGCACAGCTGCCATCACCACCCATCATAAGACAATTCACTACAAGCCATTAATAACCACGGACGGTGAGTCTACTTCCACCAAAGCTTTTGCTCCTCCAGCTCTTTCTATCTTTGATTTCCCTCCCTCACGGACAGCACAGGCATTAGCAGCAAACACAGCCCTGCAGCAACAGCCAAGGGTGAGGCGCGGGCGGGAGCAGGATGCTCCAGCCGTGCAGCAGCCCTCGCACCTCCGATCCCCGCCGGCAAAACCACGTTCCAGCTGCCACTGCCAATTATATCTGATTTCCGTAAGGGTGCCGACTCAAACCTGGTAACAAAATTCTTCTCCTGTGTGAAATTAATCCTAGTTTTACCAAGCCTCTGTGTTTCAAACACACTTTTCCACACCTAAACAATTACTCCAAACCCATTCTTTCTTTTTCTAACGTAGAGCCATCCAACCATAAAAAAAACCCACCACCAAACCAGAACTGAAGTGCTACATTTAATCTGAAAGTTTCTCACCTCAAAACATCAGCTAAGATTTCCAAATTGCATGTTTTTAACTTTTGAAGGTATATTAAAAAGCCCACACAAATTATGTATAATTAGCATGGTTCCAGGATTACTTGTTATCAATTTTTACTTTCTCAAGATGGCAATACTCTAAATTCTCCAGAAATCCTAACAACTGACAAATGAGTAGGTGAAAAGTCATAATTCCTATTCTTTGAGAAAATCCAGCATTTCAAACTGCATTTCCATTTTCCATCAGGATTACCATTTACTTACAGACAGGAAAGGAGGATTAGGGAAAATCTCCCTCCTTTATTGGATGCAGAGGGAAACATTACAAATGCGTGAGCTTGGCTCAGTTTTGTTGAAAAAGTTATTTCAAGGTGTGAGGAAGTGCATGAGCTGAGACCACTGTGAAAGACTGAAAAAGTCAAAGTAAAGAAGTGTAATATTTTATACAGGGATCCTTATCAGCTTAAAGATTTTACTCTAGATATTCAGCACTCGGACCTAACAGACACTGCAAAGACATTTCAGACAACGCTTGCGCAGGAAAAACACATTGTGATTCTGAAGAGCTTCCAACATTCCCCCTGGGATGTGCCCACTCTGTGTACTCCATCACCAGCTTTCTGCTTTGACTGCTTTTTATCCCATCCTCTTAACATACAGCACTACTCTTCAGGGGCCCTTTTTAAACTGTTTGCTAATGATATGTAGTGGCTTCCCATAGCACGGGAAGTGGGAGACACCACGGTCAGCCAGTTCTTGTTATGCCACGAGCTAATGTGCACTAAAGGGAGTTTGGCTGGAACAGAAAATTCCTAATCGCTACTATTAAGTTTGTAAACATATTCATTTCAGACAAAATCTGAGCTCTTGTGAGCTCATTTGCTGTATATTCTCAGCTCCTTCTGATACACTGCTTTTTTCCTTCAACAGCATCTTTCATAAACAGTGTGATATTCATACATATCCCACAGGGCTAGAGGTCAACTGAAACATAGTTCCACCATCAGTATCTGAAGCATAGACTAGAGAATTATATGTGGCAATGTTTCACTGCATTATCTCATAGCAAACATAAAAGGAACAACAGCGATATTTCTTAAAGAAGATTTTATCTCCAAAGAAAGCTCATGCCCAACTGGTGAAAAGAGAGCGTAGGAAGAAAGCGATCTGACAGCCCCTGACTCTGCGTAACAAACATGCCAGTGCACTTGAGACACTACTGTGAAAATCTTTGTGACATTTACAATGAAGGTTTTTAAATACACACTGAAAAACATTTAGCTGCTGTTTATCTGCAAATTTATTATATATGCTCATTGGTAGCAAGCTATGATAATTTAAAATATCCAAAATATCTCACTTAAAACTAACTCCCACAATCCACTAAATATTCTGCCTATCTACCCATGAAGGTAATGTTACAGACCAAATACCTATTCTGTGAAAAAGATGGTTTGTGGTTGATAAAGACTACCATAAGAGTTATCTGCCCTAAAAATTACAACCAAATTGCAAAGACATGCCAGATAGCATGATGTAACTACAGCATCACGGTTCAGGTGTGTCTGTGAAGAGGTTGATAAAGGAGGAAGGAAGGGACTTAGGAGTCTGTAAAAAAACAGAAAACAAAACAAGGAATAGATGAAGAATAAGAATATTCACTTGCAGGAGACAAGCATCTCAGTAGCAGGCCAGCTAAAATAGTTCAACTGCCTTGGGCGTGAACCTGAGCTGAAATTGTTCAGCTAGACTAAGGGGAAGCCAGAGGAAATTTAAGACCAGCCTACACCTATGTGAATGGGAGTTCGAACCGATGGCAGAGATGCTTTTCTCTGTGCTGCATGATGCTACAAAAAACCCTGTCGTCCCTCCTCACAGTTTGGAAGGTTCTGATTAGACATTAGGGAAAAGCTAATGAGGAGGATGGGGCAGCCCA
This sequence comes from Strix aluco, assembly GCF_031877795.1. Classification (NCBI taxonomy): domain Eukaryota; kingdom Metazoa; phylum Chordata; class Aves; order Strigiformes; family Strigidae; genus Strix; species Strix aluco. The sequence goes on from NC_133961.1 coordinate 2,691,558, forward strand.
GGGACTGCTGCTGAAGCATCCATCCTCTGAAATTTTCAGTATTCAGCATGACAAAAGCACGGGCTTAGACTAGATTGTGAGAGATCCTTTTTAACCAAAATTTATAAGATACTACAAAAAGCAGGAAGAATTGGAATGGCAGAAAGCAAATAATATAGCTTACGTGCAATGGTATTAAGATATAAATATCAAATGACAAAGCCATTTCCAGATGTAGGTAGGGTATACCAGCGACTTGGTATGACAAACTGTGGAAAGGTTTAGGATAAGCAAAATTCAGCTAGACTCAACAGCTGTCCCATCAGGGTCAGTAAATCTAATAACGCCACCTTTTTATTGTTTCTATTAGCCAATACATGTTTGCTGATATTTTATATACCCTGCCCCTTTCCTGGTCGTAAAAAGTATCTGAACTGATATGAACGGGAAGGAGGTTACACCGGAATACACAGACATTTTAAAGGCCACATGGATGCTCCTGTATGAGCTAAAACCATTGGTCGCCCTCCACAGGATATACATGAATAACATCTTAAGTAAAAAATAGATTTACAAAACTATTCTATTAGGCATCCAAACAGAAGATTGTGGTGAGAAAATATGAAAAATAAACATTATAGTAGGAAAATTACTTAAGCTGAATTATTTCAATTCTTCAACAGATAAATGCTGAAGTATTTGAGTTTAAAGCGTGACATTTCTCATTGTGCATTTTCTCATTTAAAGTGTGATTAAAAAGATTTGAGTATTTGACCTCTGGAAGACAGCTGACATTTCCTCACTCTCAGTATCATACCATGAATAAAGACTATGATACCTGGTGCATGTACACAGAATCAAAAAAGCTATCGTGTAGAGTGAAATTCAAATACAGTTCAGGCATAAAAGCAAGTAAGGTCTTAGTATAAGTAGCTTTATATTTGGAATCATTAATATCTAATTCCAGATATATCTATTAATTCACATTTGGTTCAAAGAGAGAAGAAAGAGGTCACAGGTAAGGAGGCTGGAATTCTGTTCGAACACTTCAGGTCTCTGCATGCTTGCAGGCAACAGCTGAGAACAACTTTTTCAGAAAGGTTTCAGAAGCTCCTGGAGCTTAAACATTATCACAGGGAAACTGCCTCACAGGTCACACCTTTGCACTCTCTTGCAACCAGGCCACTCAGGAAAAAGTCAGCATCCAACAGATCAGAGAAAATTATGTTTTAATTATATGTCACATAAAATGATCAAATTTTACTTTTTGCACTCTTTTCACCTAATCCTGGATGCCCATTCATAGGTAACTCATACCAGTCTTTAATGTTAATTGTTAGTAACTATCATTATCTTTTTATCAAGACTGCATATATGATAATATTAGTTTAATGTTCTTGAAAACTCCTGAACAGGCAGAGTTCAGGCTTACTCTGCGTGGAGTTGAGCTGAGTTACCGAAAGTAAGAACTGTAAGCACAATCTGCTCGTACAATGACATCCAGCCATTTCACTGGTAGTCTTACTTACCTCTAAAACTTTAATAGTCCTTTCATATAATAAAAATTCATTACTATAGACTCTCTAATTCACGAAACTAAGAATAATTTGGGAATATCAATTAATCCTTAAAATATAAATAAAGTGCAATTACTCCAAGTCATTACTGCATTCCACAGGTCAACTCATGATGCAACAAATATGGATCTTTCAGAAGTAAGTAATCACTTTATAAGCATACCACAAAGCCAACATTCACTGAGTGCTTATGTTTTTTTGAGAACATGCTGAGAGCAAGTTAAGTATAGTTCTTTAAATTCATACAGTAAGTCAGTACAGCTGCTCCTTCCCAGCTGCAGTAATCACAGGCAAATGCTTTTTGTAAGATTTTCAAACCCAAAAACTTTCTTTGTATTTTGCTTGTTTAATTTAATGCCAGCGTTCTCAATTTACAGATGCTAATTTTGTCTCTGACTTCTCTCAACAAAAGTACGCCTTAGACAGGAGGGAGAAAAATAAAAAGTCTCTGGCTGCTGGTAATGGAATAGTTTTGCGTGTCAGCTGACTTGCACTTTAGATAGTCTCGGACTGATTAACCAATTGCTAAGCAGGAGTCCAGGTACCGTGTCACTGAAATTATATGTAGCAAACCATTCATCTGTGGAAATTAAAGGCTAGGGATAATGGTTATATCTAGGGGTAATGGTTATATCCAGAAAATGGTAGAAGCTAGAAGTACTTCTTAATGTACTAGAAGTATATTTGTTACATATAGCTAGGCACAGAAGAGAGAAAAATCTTCCACATTCTTCCGTTAGAAATAGACAAATTCTTGCCTAGGAAATATGAAATCTGCTGTCCCCTAAACTCAAAATGAGCATTTCATTAAGTATCATCCATTGGATTAATCAATCATCTACAAACATAAGGATGTATTTATCCCAGAATATTAAACCTGTAAAAACAACCATGGGAGATGAAAAAATGAAATGCTGGAAGGAATGGACAGTCACAAAGGCATTCTGAAAACGCAAAGTCATTCCAGCCTTGTAGTTCTCTCAGGGCTCTCAACTTCAGCCTCCCTTTAACCTTCATTCCTTTTCTACAGAGATACTTTCCTTATTTACAGATTTATAGGTTCAGCCCATCAAATTCTTCTGTGAAAAATTATCTATATATTACAAAACGCTATGTTAAGAGAAAAGTTGCTTCCTTTTATGTCCAATTACCAATATTGATCCTTAAGATTAGAGCCTATCTTTAAAATTCAACATTAACATTAACAACTATTTAATGGCTGAAGTTAGAAACATACACATGAACTAGAAAAAACCTGATAGATGCACAGCAGGACTATACCAAGGAACTTTATCAATTTATGAAAAAAATCTGCCTATTTGTGAAAACAGGGATATTGTCCTTTCTCACAGAAATTGAGAATTTATACATGGTTGACGTCAGGGAACCTTTTTTTCCTTGAGACATAAGCAATACATTGACTAAGAATAAATCTCATAGTCCGTTCACTCAATCCAATCACTTTTGTCAGTAACAGTAACTACGTATACTCACTCACCTGGCAGATAGAGCAAAGAATTGGAGCTGAACATTCAATTGCAAAGACCACTGACAATGGGAATTTGAAAGGATAAATGAGCATTTATTTCTGTGAAATGGAAGAGACAGAAAACAGTCATTCTGTCTGGTGCAGGACCAGGATAGGAGATGACACCAACTGTTGTGTTCAAACTCCACAAAGAAAAACCTGACCTTGGCCTGTCCCAGGGAGGAGCCACCCCCTAGCCCTTCTCCCTGGCAGGCACCTTGGTCCCTGGCCAGGCCCTGCCTTGCTGGGGAGACCCCACAGACACACCCCCAGGGAGCCCCCAGCCTCACTGCACCCTGGCAGTATGTTTCAAAGAAGAAAAAAATAAAAGCATCTGATAAAACATTTTCCAGTAAGCAATTTCCCCATAAGATCAACTCAGATGATCTGACTGATACTCAGACACACTCAGAGCACTGGAAATCTCACAGCCAATTCTTGCATTAAGGATATTAAACAAGTTCCCCCAATATTCAACTCAAAAACAGGCTTTTTGCAGACGTTTCCTCAAGAGGAGAAGGGTCTTTGAGTAAGATTTTTCTCAGCTTATTCTAACCAAGCACCATAAAAACTTAGGTGCATTCATCATCTATCACTCTGCTGAAAACAAACAGAAAAAATCAGCAGTCCATTAGCCCTAAGTAGCTTGTGAGGATGTTTGCATTTCACATGGATAAATTTAATTAGTGCTGTGGGTGGCAGAGCCCCATTACTCTCTGCCTTAGTCCATTGTAAAAATTACCCAAATGCAATATGAACCATATCCTTTAAACCGTGCTCTACATTTCTGTTCAGGAAACACAGGGGTATGGTCTGAGGAGCTCATTCTAAAAAATGGGTAAAACCATAAAGAGCACAAGTGAAGTCAACCTATGTAATTGTAACCTACATAAAGTCTGGAGCCAACTGTAGTACCCACCAGATACCTCGGGAATGTTGTGCTGCTTGTTACTTCTTTAAATTTTAAAGACTCACTGAAAGTCGAGAGCATTTGTAGAGAAATAAAAATGACCTTTTTTGACACAATGCTTTGCATTTTATAGCAGCATGAAAAGTCATTGTCTTCTCTATTTGCTTTTCTCTAAGCAGCTGCGTTCACTGCAGAAACATTCACCAAACATATTCTATCCACAAAGGCAAAAAAATCTGTCTAGAGTAGGTACTGCTCGCACTCATACCGACACTCTGTGTGGCACCTTTTATTCCTCCTGTGAAAGGACTTCATATAGAACCTCCGTATCTGCTTTATATTGTTAGTGATTCTAATTATAGATACAAAACTTAGTTGTCTATAGGCCAGAAGGAAAGAGAGCTCTGTTTCTCTGAAATTTCAGCCAGAACAAGTCTGGAGTTTTTAACCAGATGTAACACGGGCTTTACCTTGCTCTCAAAAGCCACCGCATGTGCCTTGTGCTGGCTTGTACATAAAAGCCAACCTAGAGGTGTATTCACACTCCTCTCAGATTGTGCCACATGAATGTGCAATTTAAACGTGCGCTGAAAAGCTGCACTATCTTTTAAGGGAAAAGATAATTCTATAAAGCTTGAACAATAGCTGCATTCATGTACATCTCTTAGAAGTAGAAAGTGGGCTTACTGCCCCCAATCCTGCTGATGAATCCTTGACCAGTGAAGGAATAGAAACTCTTTACGTGAGGGGGAAAAGCTCTACAGGACTTTAGCCAGAAAAGGCTTTAATAGGAATGATCAATGGGCTATTGCGAGGAACACATAGGAGCACATCATCATAAGACATCCCTCTAACGAGATGCGGATCGTGATTTATATTTTATCATCTCTTGAATAAACAGTAGGGTTGCTTGGGGTTTTGTTCTTTTGTTTTACATACATACGCCCATGCCTATATACATTTGTGTATTTATAAAGTAAGTGTAACAAATTGGGCCAAAGACCAAAGCCCGTTGAAGAAATCCCCAAATGCCTTAAATCCAGTTCTATTTTCAATCTTAAACTTTTGTGTGTCTAACACACATATTTCTTGACTGTTCCATGAAAACCAAGTTTGGTCTTCCTGAATTCACAATGCTAGGATTGCCTACCTTTGTTTGATCAGAATTGAATTTGCCATTAAGCCTCCCTTTCTCCTTTCCCTACTGGCATATAGACCAAAAAAAATGACAAAAAGTCTTCAGCAAGACAAAAGGACCTGCAACATCAGTCATTAGGAATTTAACTGCTCTAGTTATTTTCAGAATAAATATTTTCCCTAATATTTAATATTGCAGGGATTTCCAATACTTTCCCACTGTTTGAGCAGTGTTGGAACTAGCTCCACAGAATTTGCCATTCTTAAGTAACTTTAACAGATTGGACAGCCCAGGAGTTTAAAATTTCAAGACACCCAAAAATGTCTGCTCTGAATGCTTACTTAGTTTGCAGGGACTTAGTCATACTTATCTCAAGGGCAACATGGATATTCCAGTTAATGATTTCAAACAGTGAAATGTATCAAGACAATAACAACTGTAAGATCTCATTAAATTTATTCACTCAGTCTTAACAGTCATAATTTCACAGATCCGAGATTTCATCGTTTCAGAGATTTTTGTTTACTTGACTATCTTGAGAAACTATTCTTCCTCATCCCGGAAAATTGACTACAGTGATAGCATATTAAGTCAACAGGGCTTTGCTCTACCAGACGCAGTGCTCTCCAGCAGTGGCTGCACACTGGCCCAGGGGAAAAAACAAGTTCAATGAATGCATAGATCATATCTCCAGCCAATACTCTCCCAACTTCCAAGCATTTTCACCTGAGACAGTTCCTGAAACGAATGTGATGCCAATATATTAAGTAGCTTTCATTTAGCTATCTTCCATGAACTCATCCAATCTACTGCTGAATTTTATTATATTATTATATGCACATAAACCAGAGAGACAAAGGAGACCAATGAGCTAATCTTACAGCATCCATGCCGAGTGTTTGCCCTGGAACAGAAATCCAAATGTTGGAAACTGATCTAATCCTAGTCATTTTTCTGATTTTTAAAGACGCCTCTTTTCATGAAAGTCAGAAGAACTTTTCTGAACTGTCTTTGGGCCTCTATCTTCCAGACTGAAAACAGCACCAGTCTGGTTTCCCCATTACTGACCATTAGTTATCAGAGGCGATAGTAGAAAACACACAAGAAATGTCCACGGATAAACAAAACCTGACTCAACTCTCTGCAGATCTGGGTAGTAAGAGTCAGCATAGCTTATTTGCCAGATAAACTATTAACATTTTGCAGACTTTTTGCCTGAATACTAATAAACACCCCCTGCTAAATCCACAATATTTGAAAGCTACAAAGGGGGACAACACAAAACGAGGAGAAAAGTTACACCTTTAGATAACATTTGAACAGAGTCTGAAAACATTTTCTGAGAGAGATCTTTTTAACTAATTCCATACTTCTCATAAAATTAAGGACTCCCCCAGGAGACAGCACATGAGTCTTATCTTTCACGTGGAGTAAAGAACATATTCTGTCACCATACACAATATTCCTGCTTTACCTGGATTCAGTCCTTCCCTCCGCTTTCCACTCCCTCTCTGTAAAGTAGAAAGGCAAATTCATTACATAGGCTTAAGATAATTTATTCAACCTCAAAAGAAGGATCCAGTGTGAAAGGAAGCACTACTGACCAACGGCAGAATCCACTAGTCTAGTTGGTACTAAGTGGCTAGTGACGATAATGTATAGGAGTCCCAATCCCACTGCTGAAGACCTGCACCTTCTCCTCACCGTAATTCAGTTTGTTTGCCTTAAGAGGAAATCAGAAAAGGTACAAGAAATTTGTAAATAGGTTTTCTAAAAAATAAACCAAAAATCTTCAATGGGATACAGTGATTTGAAACTAGTTGTTCAGTCTGTGCAAATAACAAAGGGTTACACTAAGACCAAAGACGTAGAAACACTGTTCTTTGCATATAATAGCTGGACATGGCATATACTGTTCAATAAAGTAATATCCAAGGTAAATGTAAAGCTCTAGTTGAGTGAATTAAACAGTTAAAAAAATTCAGTCATGGGGATGGAGAGGAACAAATCTATTCAATGCCCTTGTTTCTGATGGTTGACTTTACTTCCAAGGTTCAGTGTTCTTCATTCATGAGATCAACATAAAAGACACAGAACTGACCTAAACCAAGGTTTTTCTCATGCAGTACTTTAGCTATCTATCTTTATATTGTCATTTCACAGCATGTGGAAACGCTGAATGCTGACCCTGTTTGCTTTGTACATGTAACATTTTCTTCAAAATGTTTGCTTTATTATATTTTAATTTCAGTACCAACATTATCAGAGTAGCTTTCCTACAGCTATGGGATCTCCCTACATTTTTAATATAAGCTATTCATCAGCACTTTTATAATTAGGCAAAATGTTCCAAGAAGCTAATAAGAACAAAGAAGATACATTATCACATATCTTGGTCTGACATTACACAACAGAGCATCATTAAGAAAAGAGAACAAGATAGGAAGAGAAAGATCAAAGTGACAACAGCAAGATGATTCTCGAAGACGGCAACGCTCATGCAAAACTGTTCTCAACTGTTAACATTTTTCTTTAGCATTCCTGGTATTGACTAACCAGCAGAACCAAGTTTTTAGAAATGCGTGATTGTGAGAAATCAATTTGGCATCAAGTTTTAAGCTTCAGGGTGCAGTAGGCAGGACATGATGAGTCACTGCAGTAGAGCAAAAGCAGAGAAAAAAATGTAAAATGGAATCAGAGCTAGACTAAGACAGGGAAGGGAGAATAAGGATAAGAGTTTGAATTCATTCTAATGATATAATTACTGAACTAGACACATAATTTGGTCTTTATTGCACTATAGTCTAGAAATTTCTGTATGAAGCTGAACTGTACCAGACATACCTAAAAGAAAAATACAACTTCTGGAAATAGTGCAATTGCACTGTTTACTGCCAGAGGGCTACTAAATATTTGCAATTTACTGCCAAAGGGCCACTACTACAACAAAAGAAGTTACAGATCAGAATTTGAGAGTTGTATTTACAAGTATTCTCATGGTTTTAATACATTGGGCTGGGAATAAACCAAAAGGCCTCCACAAAGTGGTAAAACTGAAACCTCCAATGCTGTAGAGCATTAAAGAACTGACTGAAGTGGATGTGGACTGCCTCTTCCTTTAAGTTAACAGATCTTAAGTAGAAATTGGATAGTAAATTTCTGCTAACATTACAGACACTGTCCTCTCTGATTCACTACTTTCATTCATCTCTCTGCTCTTTAATTTATAAAGATGCAGACAAAGTATAAATATTCATGTCAGATGTGGAAAGAGACCATGCAGCTTTCCTTCTTAGTTAGGGAAGTGTCAAACATGAAATAGTGCTACACACAAGTTTTGAAAATGATACACTTGACATGTCAGTGGAGACTAAAATAAAGAATGGTGTGTTTAAATCCTGAAAATGAACTGCATGACTTGGACAGAAACACAAAAGGAGAAAACCACTTGAATATATACCCTTAAAAATCTCACACTTAGTGGTCTCTTCTCCCACAGGAAAGGTAAATACCATTACTAATCTTAACAGCTTTTAGACACTTCACAGGATCAGATCTTAGGAAGTTACAAATTCATATTTGTAAGACAGCTGGGGATGTATATAGTCTTTCATAGAATAACAATGAATAATGTCAAGAAGTCCGGTTACGTATCTTAACAACTACCATTAAGCTGTGATAAACTGAATAGTTAATAAACATCTGACTTTAGAAAATGCTGTCAGAAGGCATCTCATGTTAGAGGGGAAGATGTCATCATAAAAATCTTGCAGATACATCTTGAGCTTTTCAACAGCAGTTCCATTTATGCAGATACTTGAAACAGAAACATAGGGAAAATATAGTTATCAGAATTTAGTGTTTTCATGCTAAGCTGGCTTTGATGCCATGAAAACTTCAAATACAGTCTTTCCTCTAGCCTTGTTTGAGAATTGGAAAAGAGTCTCGTTCATAGCTACAGTTATCACCCACTCTAAACAAAATCAGACTGAGTTGCCTAAATAACTTTTCCTAAAAATTTTCTTTTGTCTGGACTCCAGACCTTCAGATTTTCAAGATCCTCTTTGGTTTTCTACCTCACGCGAATGACCAGCATTCACACAAAGTACTCAGGTTCCTGACTGGTGTGGTCAGTCTCACTGACTAATTTTTAAAAATATTTTGGTTTTGGTTGGTTGGTTGTAGGGGTCTATTTGTTTGGTTTTTAAGGATAGCAAGAAACAATTTTGAAACTTGGCTAAAGAAAGCCAATAAAGATATTTTCCATGAAGTTATTACATAGTTTTGGTGAATTTACCATCAAGCCTGTTGGACCAGGAACCAAACCCAAGATTGACTGGAGAACATTGCATCACCTACACCAAATCAAAGAACCAGTTCTGGGTGGGAAGATTTGATTAAATGCACTCAGACTCAACGTACAGTCTTGAGAGTCAGCCACACTAACATCTGGAAACTAAATCATGTGAGAAGCAGTCTGGTGCCTGGCTTATCCAAATATCCTAAATCGTTCTTGGCACCTTATCAAACATAATCACTTTCATTGAGAAATGTATATAAAAACTCAAATCTCTCCATTGCAGGGAAAACGATTTCTTAAAGCCTTATACAGTAAGAAGTATTGTGTCTAATGAGGCATTACACATTAAACTAGCTCCCTGTAAAGAAGTGTTTGGCAGAAATTGGGATTTTGGAAATGAAAACTCAGAGGAAATTTTCTGACTTCCTTATGCTACGTCCCATCATTAAGCAGCAGGTAATGGCCACTCAGAAATCTTTCAGAAATAAGTTCACACTCAAATGTTTATGTTCATTCTGTAGTTTAAGACATTGCTAAAATAACTGCATACAACGAATGGCAGGATTATGTCTTTGCTGATGATTTACTTTAGTTTCTTCATCAGATTAAAAAAAAAATTACCCTTTCCCTTTCAGAACTACCAAGATATTTAGCATTCCTGTTCCCCTACACTCGGTTTCATTGCTCAACAGATTGTTCTTCATTCCCCATCTCAATTTACATGATTTTCAGACTGCTTCCTTCTTGCGATTACTGTTCCAAGCCTTTAGCTGATGGCTTATGAGAACAACATACCTCGTAATTGAAACAACTCTGTAGCAAGAAAGCTTTTGAGAATTAAAACCAAAAGCGCAGCGGGTTATAAATTTATTAAAGGCAGGGTCTCTTATACTTTAGCATATTTTAGCCTGTATTACAAAACCAAGTTTGAGATCTGTGGGGTTTGTCCATTAGATTTTCATCAGGCTTTTCAGAGGTAAGTGCACCAGTGTGCCTCCTTTCCCTCAGTGAAACACACGTGATCAGCCTTTGGTACCACAGTGCCCTCTGCAAAAGTGCTTTTCTCATGGTTTGTATCAGAATTTCTTGCACTTCTTTTCCTAGTTTAACATAAAAGGTAAGTCTGTCTGTATGTAACACTTGCCTATTTGGTAACCGAGCTGACTTTTAACCCCTTTGCTCTGTCATACCGGCTCACTGTCTGTTTTGAAGGTATGAGCATGCGCTACTGCTCAAAGGGACAAATAACTTAAACAAGTTACCTCATGTACTGGGACTCAAGTGTTTTAACACATGTTAGTCCACCTGCATGCTCTGTTACTCCTCAGTTATATTATTTCCTTTATGCATGAATTCTATTTTTTCTGGGTTTTCATCTACATGTGTAAAAGCCTTTTATTTTATTTTCCCCAGATAAAATATATACAAACGTTTTATTCACTGAACGATAGCTATTCAATTACTTTTCCAAGGCCTGCAAAACGGTTTTGCTAAGGACCCCTAGGAAGGAACAACGAGCCATCTCTATGCATCCTGGTGTGGTATACCATCTTTACAACCAGGAACCTGAGGAATGAAATCCACCTGAAATACACTTTTCAATTAAAATCAATTGATAATAGCCACAGAATGAAAAGCCCTTTAAATCTGTATGAATTATCCTCCCATTCCTGGGGCGTTTAAAACTGAGTGAATTTTTCAGCTTTGTCACGATTTTATTCAGACTAATACCAAATTTTTTTTTGTTCTTAGTAGCAAATGTTATTCCAAGAACAAAAAAAACAAGGACAGTGACACCTATCCCATGAATTTCTCATTTATGCCAAACAAAGAAAAGCTCCACAGTCCTCCTGCTCAGTTTTTGTCTTAACACACACTCCCCTCTCACAAATGCAGGGGTACCTACAGCTATATAGCCTTGGATAAACTGCTAGCTGTCCAATTCAAACCTGCCTTGCCTTAGAGTCAGCAAGGAGGAAGCAGCAACATGCCAAAGTTATACTTGCCCTGGTAGCAGGCTGCTGCCCACCCAAATCACATGAGATGTGCTTTAGGGAAGGTCAGACCGACTTCAGGGGTGCAGATCCATTACATTTCACATCAGCAACATCTCAGTCCCAGGGGGCATCCTCCCCTTCCAGTAGAGCAATCTCAGTGGTCTGCGCAGAGAAAGAGACTGAATTCTAACACGAAGTTAAAGTTATAACCCTAAGAGTCAGTATTTATGGCCCTATCGCTGTAGCCCTCGAGTGTGTCCAGAGAAGGGCAACGAAGCTGGTGAAGGGTCTGGAGCACATGTCGTATGAGGAGCGGCTGAGGGAACTGGGGTTGTTTAGTTTGGAGAAGAGAAGGCTGAGGGGAGACCTCATCGCCCTCTACAACTACCTGACAGGAAGGTGCAGAAAGCTGGGGATGAGTCTCTTTAACCAAGTAATGAGTGATAAGACAAGAGGGAATGGCCTCAAGTTGCGCCAGGGAAGGTTTAGACTGGATATTAGGAAGTATTTCTTTACAGAAGGGGTTGTTGGGCGTTGGAATGGGCTGCCCAGGGAGGTGGTGGAGTCCCCATCCCTGGAGGGGTTTAAGAGGTGGGTTGACCCAGCGCTGAGGGATCTGGTGTAGTTGGAAACTCCCAATGCTACGTTAATGGTTGGACTAGATGATCTTCAAGGTCCTTGCCAACCTAGATGATTCTGTGATTCTGTGATTCTGTGATCTGGTTCAGTCAATCAAATATCTGAGGCAGCTATTTCTCTTCCCACACATGGTAGTATAATTCCTGTTGCAAAAAGGCCCTGATTTTGGTAAATTACTCAAGATAGATTAATAACATACATTGGACTAGACAAAAACCCCATTCAACAATCAGATCACTTGTTAATGAGTGTCACATGAGGCCTCCTTTGGTCCAGTGGAAAAACTATGAAACTACATGCATGATTTAAAAAAAAAAACAGAACCAGCCAACCAAACAAACAAAAAACCAAAACCACCCACAAACAGAAGAAATATTTATATTGGAATGATTAAGACTCAAAGAGCAATTAACATACTATGTCACTTTTAATATCAGTACTTTTTTCTGTTACATGCAACATATTTTATAAAATGTTTCTGCTATTAAACAGATGAATGTTATCACCTAACATACCTCTCCTCCACCTTTTTTAATAGTAGAGGCTATACAGTGTTTCATTTTTCATTTGCTTGCGTATATGTCAAGGGCAACCAAATACAACACACAAAAGCACAACATGATCCATGGGTATTTATGGTGGTACATGATCTATAATTTATCCTAATAAAATTATTACAGCACATAATAGAATTAACAAGGTTCAGGGTAATTGAGCCAATATGTCATTGTGTACTAATTTTAAAAGGGTTTTTAAAAGAGTGAATAGCTTGTTCAAGGGGTTCATATTTGAATCTTCTACAAGACACACATAACTGAACATCTTCAATGGGTTTGTTTTGAAGTTGTTGCACTTGGGAGAGATGGGGGTGTCCCCCCAGTTTTTGAAGACAGGTAGTCTCATCAGATAGGTTTAGTTTTCTGGTCACAGAAGCACAAACTACTGCTGCTTACAAAACTAACTCTTTCTGGAGATTTAGGCTAAATGGCTTAACCTCTTTGGTTCAGTCTTCCTGTCTGTAAAACAGGGATGAATCTGAACATCATCTTGTTATGATGATTCTGTAACCTGAACATATTTGCGAAGCACTATGAAGATGAAAAGCGTTATTACCTAATTACTATGTATTATGATGCTAATAAATATTCCTAGTTGAATGTTAAACCTAAAGTATCATGGCTTTTGTGATTTTAAGAACGATCAATAGGAAATGAGTTGTCAAACAGTTACATGGAACATGCTAACACAAGACTAACTTCCCTCTTCTCCTACGTTCTCCTACATTCTAGGGTATACAGTCTTACACTCTACTCTTCCAATCTGATTTCTAAGCACTTAGACAGAGGAGCTACTGCCAAGATTAGTAGCTTGTGTCTAACACTGGTCAGCAGGGACAAGAAAATGTTAAGTCTGGCAGCTGTTGCAGGACACAGAAACTATATTTTCACTCTTATACACTAGTAAAGATTGGTATACTCACTAGCCTTTCACAGAAAGTTAGCTTTATTCTTGATTTATACAGCTGAAATAGCTATTTTTATTTCGAAAGATGAGAAAGAATTTTACTTGTGTGGCATAGTCTATTACTGATTTGACAGCATCCATCAAATCCAAAGCATCAGTTAAGTATCTTTTTTAAAAATAATATTAGAATACCATTCAAAATATTTTAAAAATGTTTGTAGAAGGCTAATGTGCAAGCGGATGTGGCAGCTGAAGTGAATATTATAGTGGAATGGTTTGTGCAACACTAAGAATGGTGGTCAAACGTAAGAATTTGTGTTCTTGCTTCCTAGAAGACTGTCACATAAATGCCATCCCCCTGCTACATTCAAAATCCTGGCCAGAGTGACCACAAAAAAGGAAGTCACTCTCTTAATTTCTCTGTCATGATCAATTTTGATAAAACTGTATCATAGTCTGTATAAACCCTGTTGGTCAGTTCCTCACAGCTTTCCAATAACTTTAATGTGGGTTTGTGAACTTAAGCAGAAAATAAACTGATTCATTTCCTTTACAACATCAATGCTACAACCACTGTCTTTAAATTCTGTACCAAATATCCAAAGGCTGCCTAGACAGTACTATTATTTTATTAACATAACTTTGGTATCATCTTTCTGTGAGAAAATCCAGTAAACACATGATTTAAAAATGAAAGATAATTAATTTAAGAAGAATATGTGTCCAAAGAACAAACTGCAATGCAGGCTGTTGAAACACACTAAATGTGCTTGTCCTTTGGCTTTAACAAGAGTAACTACACTTGTAATTTCCCAATAATTTGATATTTAAACAAGTTCAGAAAGAGCCAATCAAACAAGGGTTTATCCTCAAGGAGAACTGCTGCTCTGCTGAGGAAATGAAGCAAATCAAAGCTTTCAAAAGCTTTTCAGACGCATTTTTGAAGCTCTAGAGCTAAGGCAGCTCACACCCTCCCGCCTCCTTGCACGCAGGAAGAGGTGTGGGAGGTTGACGTTGCAGAAAAATCCTGAGATTTTATTTAACTAAAAATTAAAGCCATCAGATTCTGTTTGCAAACTGAAAGCGTCTTGTTAAAAAGCATGACACGTCCAAGGCTTTATGAAAACATTTTCTTGTATTTGCTGCAAGGAGAAGTCAAGTTATCTCAGATTTCTCTCTGCTGAATGAACCAAGTCATTAAACTGACATTTGCATTGAAAGGTTTTTCAGAGGGCTTTCTGTCAGGCCTTTCAAACAGGAATGAAATGAATGAGGGCCAGCTTACAAATGATGCATTGTTGAATGCATGTGGGAGCAAACAGCCACCATTGTGAGTGCAGGTGGGGAAGAAAAATGAATAGACAAGGAAGCTCACGGAGACGGAGAATCTCATTATTGATGGACTATGTGCATGTCTTTAATGAAGTTTACCCAATAAAAGATGGATTTTCCTCTGATCCTCCTCTTTAAAAATCAATTACATTGAAAAACATGCAACAGTGAAACATCTCAAATATTATATATGCTTCTCTTTCATCATTATATTACTAATTAAGATCTAGAAAGACTCTGCCTTCAAGTATCTCAAAGCCTTCAAGTATCTCAAAGCCTTCAAGTATTTCAAAACTCAACTCAGTCTCTTACAGAAATACCCTCATGGCCTTTCATTCAGATGAGGAAGGTGAGGCATAAGTTACCAGTAGCATACAAGATGACCTAAAACCTAGGACATTTTAACTCCAGTCCTTTAACTAAAGAATTACACATTAGTCTTCATTTTATCTTCTCCGAAGGAGGATGTGACAACATGCCTTAAATGCCAAAAGCTTAAACAAACAAGAATAAAACCAGAAGCAACAGATGCTTCAATGACACTGCATGGGAAAGATTATCTCCCTGTCACAATCTTTTTCTCTGTAAATAGTCTCAGATAGTCTTCTGCCATATTCTTCACAGCTGCTTCATCAGTTTTCTCTCCTGTTGTCTGGTGGCAGCTTTTATCCACATTTTCTTCATTGAAAAGGCACTTCAAGTCTCACTTGAAAACATTTCTTTGCCATTCTGTTGTCTTCCTCCTGGTTTTGTTTTGCAATGGAACACGCTTAGGCAGTATTTTTGTACTGTAGTTTCTGTATCATCTACTATTACAGTCTCTCACTAGTTAATTTTGCAAGCCTCTATGTGTTACTATTTATCATGAAAATGCTCAATTCTACTAATTTTCAAATTACAAACTGTATCTCCCTTTCCTAAGAATATTACCTTCACTTGATTCTTAAAAACTGCTTATTTTACTTCTCAACCCCCATGTCACCAGAGATCTTAATCACTTTACAGTTTTCATCCAGATTAATAACATTAAACAGTGTGGGATCAGGAACTGATCCCCGACGGGCTGTAGTAGAAATACAGCTGCAATAACCTTTTGAGATGATTGTGCCTTTCTAATGGAGTCAACATGAACTGTGTTAATTTTTTATTATTCTATTTAAAATGCAATACAAGCATCACCCTAAAATGCCTTACAAAAGTCTAAGGAAATGTTTCTGCCATGTAATACATGCAATACCGAGTCACCTGAGCTACTGCCATCTCAGCACTGAAAATACCATCGTTGCTGCATCAGCACACTGAGACAACAAGCCTTGCAAGGAGAGCTGAACAATTTACAGAAATTTTACTTCTACTGGAAGAACCAACTAGTGCTTGAAACCAAAGGTCTAACCCAAAACCGAAGTCAGGAAGGGAGCATAGGCTGTGAATCCCAGACTCACCTACCCAGGGTGTCTAAAGAGCCAAGATTCAGACACGCCTCTGCATGCCTTGGACACCTCTTAACGTTGTGTTAATCATTTGCTGCTGGTCATCACACATTCCAGAGAGATCTCATCTGGGACTAACAAGTAAATATGAGATTTTGAACCTAAAAATGTTCAAAGTTAAAACACTATCAGATACTATCAGTTATAGTGGAGGTCTGCTGCAGGCTACCCAACCAGGAAGACTGATCAGATGAGGCCCTCTATGGACTGATAGAAGCAGCCTCACGTTCACAAGCCCTGGTCCTTGTGGAGGACTTCAACCTCCCTGATATCTGTTGGAGGGACAACATAGCAGGGCATAAGCCATCCAAGAGGGTCCTGGGATGTGTTGATGATCACTTCCTTCTCCAAGCGACAGAGGAGCCAACAAGGAGAGGTGCTATGCTGCACCTTGTTCTCACAACAAGGAGGGGCTGGTGGGGAATGTGAAGCTCAGGCACAGCTTTGGCTGCAGTGACCATGGAGAAGTGGGCCCATGCAAACCTCATGAAGTTTGACAAAGTCAAGCACAAGGTCCTGCACATGGGTCAAGGCAATCCCAAGCACAAGTACAGGCTGGGCCCTATGGAGAAGGACTTGGGGGTATTAGTGGATGAAAAACTGACTATGGCCAGCTCTCAGCCCAGAAAGCCAACCGTGTCCTGGGCTGCATCCAGAGCAGTGTGGGCAGCAGGTCAACGGGGGGGATCCTCCCCCTCTGCTCTGCTCTGCTCTCATGAGACCCCCCTGCAGTGCTGTGTCCAGCTCTGGGGGCACCAACATCAGAAGGACACGGACCTGCTTGAGCGGGTCCAGAGGAGGTCACGAAGATGCTCAGGGGGCTGGAGCACCCCCTGTGAGGACAGGCTGAGAGTTGGGGGGGTTCAGCTGGAGAAGAGAAGGCTCTGGGGAGACTTAAAGTACTTAAAGGGGCTACAGGAAGGAAGGGGAGGGACTCTTTATCAGGGAGTGTAGGGATGGGATGAGGGGTAATAGTTTTCAACTGAAAGAGGGTAGATTTAGATTAGATGTAAGGAAGAAATTTTTCACTGTGAGGGTGGTGAGGCCTTGTAATTTAATTCAAAATACAAAGCTGGCTTCACAATACTTTTTTTAGTGATTAGAAATCATTATATTAATTTTACACTTAATAGACAAGTATTAGGTTAGACATTCATCCACTCTTTGTTCTTTTTAAATATTGATACAATGCTATTAACCTTCTTCTGGAATTTCTCTAATGATCCACGATTTATGATATAGCAATGTCACAGAGGACTTGTCAGATAAGTTTTAAAATAGCTGCAAGATGTTCAATCTAAATATCTTGATGGAACTCAAAGGTTAAAAGCATTTTGCTTCAGCAAGTACACTACCTACTAGGAAACTGGAAAATAATTCATTGTCAGTTAACTATATACATCGGTACTTTTCGAAAACAAATATATAAGGCGTATTCATCTTTCTGAATTATTGGTATTACCACTGGTTCCATCTTGTTAGATTTATAGTTTCTTATATTTCCTTTCATCCCCAAGACATACATGCTTATTTATAAAAATATGTAATATATTTTATAATACATATATTTTAAACACAATTCCTATACATCATTCTTCTGTTAATTACCCTGAGATACCTCTTTGTGTCATTTTATATCACCTGTAGTTCCTAAAAAAAAAATTTACAAGTGCTTTAAGATTTTTTTTTAAAGTTTCGTTTTCTCTACAAACTATTTCTTTTTACTCATAGAGCATGCTATTTAAGATCAAAATTATAAAACTTTCTGAAAACAGTTCCCAAGAATCAGTTAGTCGTCTCTCCAACTATCCTCTCCTAGTTCAGGAATCTCATCTGTTTCCAGCTGTACCTAGCTCTGTTGAAAACCTGGCATGATTTCTACTGGTTTGGAGTTTTCTTTTTGCCCGTAAGTCATAATCCTATTGTATCATATACTTTTTAGTTCTGTCATGTTTCATTCTGTCAGATTTATGCCCAGTATAAAACTCCCTACATTGTATGTAAGGTTTTTGAACATGGAATTTGTGGTCTATAGAAGTACTAAAGCTGTTTGGGTTGGACGGGACAGGGGACACCACACACCACTGGCAGCATTACACCTCCAGCATCTGCAACTCAACCCGAAACCACCTATGCTAAAGCGTTTTTCTCCCATCATTTTACAGATGGCAAAGAACTCAATATTCCATTTTCTTGTATGATTTGGCAATTGGTAGGGGAATAATAAGTATCACATTTCTGGTTTTGAGCTGGTTTTGGCTGGGATATGTTAAACCATGTCAGTGTTATATCATG
The DNA here is from genome assembly GCF_031877795.1 of Strix aluco. NCBI lineage: Eukaryota > Metazoa > Chordata > Aves > Strigiformes > Strigidae > Strix > Strix aluco. The sequence goes on from NC_133961.1 coordinate 2,710,207, forward strand.
AACATGCAGGTATTCTACATCCCAGTTACCAGGAATTTGGAAATAAGTAACATTGTTTTACATGAGTGCAACTTCATTTCTTTTTCACCCACTTAGTCATTCTTAATAAGGTCATAAATATTTATTTTAACATTTCAATTCCAGGGACTGAAATAGTCATATTTTAGTTACCACTTCATCAAGTTTAAATTTGGAAATGAGCAATTCCAATTAATCTTAACAATAATAATAAGAATAATTAAGCTCCTAACACTGAGTTTAGCTATTACATAATTTCGTATTCAATGATCATTGCGTTTCTCCATTTTGACTCTGTGATAAATAAAACATGTATCTACCCCATTCCATACCTCCTCAGCACCTCAGTCATGAGTTTCAGGAGATCCTGATGTATCTAGAAGACTTATTCTTTGAACACAATTTCCCTCTATGCTGGGCAAAAATCACAAGTTTCACAGCACCATCCTTCCACTGAAGATGAACCAAAATATGTTGGCACCCTGTATTCACTTTTTTAGTCATTAATTCACACTAAGCATCATCCTCTATTCATTGAACAGAAAAGAGACCCAGAATATTCAGGACAATTTTCTCCTGTTTCCTCTGGGGTCTCTGAAGTGATCCATTTCTCCAGAAACTTTTTTTTTTTTTTTTTTTTTTAGTTTTGTATCACCATCCATTGAATCTCACCTACAAGTCGCGGGGAGTCCCTGTTCTTTGAGCAAGCTGTGTTTCACATCTGTCAGATGACAATGTCTCCTTCTGTCTATCACTCTCTTGGAAAAGATTTCTTTTATTCACCTGAGTATAAAATTTCAGGTGAGGAATATCTGTCTTCTAGGCATATATCCTGGTTTGATAGGTGTGAAATTGGAAGACTGTATACAATAGTGTTACACAGCATATCAGTTATTAAAGTAACCTCTATTCCTGCAAAACACCCTGCAACCACTACCCCCTCCCCACAAACTAACAAGAAATATGGCACAATTTGCAAATCAGAAGTCATTATCTTCATTTATGTTATAACTCTACTGAGCACAAACCTGTACTTAAACAAGCCTCTCAAACTCCTCTTCCAAACATTCTTCAACCTGGTTCCCTGGAAATCCTGTTGACTATCTTCATTCATCCAGAAGATGTTTGGTCGTTAAGCTTTGTACTCAGTCCTCCTCCACAGTGTCACGCCTTTTTTTAAAAAAAATAAACTGTCCAAAACCAACCACTTCAGTACACCTGGTTTCAGCCAACACTGCTGGCATCAAGATGCAACCAGTACTGTTTTGTCTGTACTATTCAAGGCCAGTAAGTCTTCAGGAAGGTCTAACTTGAAAGAGTGAATTTTTAACACTTTGTAAAATGGATGTAATATTTTAATATCTAAATCAATATCTGATACAAATTCACTGTAAAAAACCGTAAAGCTAAAAAAACACATCAGAACTTCTAAGCTCTTCAATTCCAAGCTCATAAATAGCCCTGTTTTGCTTGCTATTGAAACATTATGTATTTCAGGCAGATATGACTCACAGACTGTATTATGCTCCTGTAGCTCATGTACACACACATGCCCACTTTATCTGTAACCTCTGTTGTCAGGAATTCAGCCTGAATTATTTGTTTTATACTACAGCTTAAATGAAAAGTTCTGTTTCATTACCATGCATAGTCCAGAATGTAAAAAAAACAAAGTTATCCTAAAATCTTTAATATGCATATCAGAAGCTCTTTAGAGTATGCCTCCCACCTCAGAATCACAGGAAGCAGCTCAGAAAAAAACAGATTGAATTATTAAATCAAATGTTGAGCTCTCTGTCAGATTAAGCAGCTAAACTAAACTGTAAAGACCCGACAGCACCAAGAGTGTGGAGCTCCTCTTCAACAAGAGTTAACAACAAGGAAATGGAAGCAACACCCGGGAACCCATAAACTTGACAGTAGGTGACAGAAAATAGAAAGGACTTTGTTACCAAGTCTGCCATCTGTTTTTACAGCATCATATGTTGTATATATAAAAAAGTAGAGAAGAGATTTAAATCAGAAATTTATTAGACTGTATGTTAGTGATGTACTAGGCACTCATTATACTCATTATACCCACCAGCCACCGAGACGAAGTACCTGACATTAGGTGAGTGTAGCCAGGCAGCAGTCGACCAACAGCTCTTGATCAGCCTACAGCCTACACCTAGGTGTAACTATCTCCTACAACGACTGCATCTGAAAATAAGTACAGGAGTGGGATGCACGTCGTCATTAAAAATGGGTTCATGATTACCTTAGACGAACTAAACAGTAGGTTTAGTAGGTTAGCACTTAGCTGCAGGGTAAACACCAACAATGCGGAGACATGCAAGTTCAGTCTGCTGCAAACTGTTCAACAGGCTACTCTGCTACTGGATTAGCAAATTAGTCGGACTATTTGCGCAGCCACGTAAACTAAACATAAAAAAAACCACACACCTCTCAAAACTTACACAAAAGAAACAGCTAGAAGGAAAAAGGAGAGTCCACCCTTCAGCTGCATGTCAGTCTTAACTCAAGTGTGCAACTGCTGTAGTTTGCCACTTTAAGCTGACATAAAACCTGTCAAGTAGCAATCAACCTATCACCGTCTGCTTCTGCCCTACTAATTCCTGTGCATCTTTCAGACTTTGGAACAAATCCACCTGAGCGTTAACCGAGCAAAATCAACTGTTTCACCTGCGATGTGTGTTCCCCAATCTTGTTCAACAAGTGGACACACAGCTCCCCTTACTCACAAGGATCCATCTGTTTTCCACTCACTGGTTCTCCTTTACCACGTGAACTCAGAAAACAAACTCTGAGACAGCACTGAAAAGCTCAAGCATCAAGCCATCCCGGTGATGCCTATGGGGAGAGCCACTACAGTGATTTTGCTATATTTATGCCTACAAAATTTAAATACATTGTAATAATCAAAGGGGAAAAAAAATAAAAACAAAACCAAAAACAAAACACAAAACCACCACCCTTTTTTTATGACCTTCCTTCCTAAACATTTATAAACATTCAAGGATTATATTTGTCTTCTGAAAGAGATGTTTTTAGTGTTATAAACACTGTGGTTCATTATAGTTCCCATGATGCCCCTATAATTAACCTTGGTTACGTTTCCACTACACAGGATCTATCACTGCTTTTGGTAGTGAAGCCTATTGCTATTCAGAATAGAAGGTTACTTTAATAAATGAAAAACAGCAGTCACTGTGTATAAAATTTTTCCATCACATTTTTTTCATTTGTTTTAAACATTATTTCAGAATTCGTCCTTGTCAGTAGACAAAGTGAGATAAGGATCAATCCAGCCAAAACAACAAGCCACTTCAGAGGATGAAAACAGAGCCAGACACCAGTATTATGCATGAAACAACAGAATAAGCTGAGTTCTCCTAAACACTTTTTATCATCATTATTATTGAGTTAGACTTCAGCGGAAAAAAAAAATTATCTACTCTTTTTTTTTTCGCTATTTTGAACCAAAGTTCCACATTCCTAAGCAAATACAACACATCTCTTTATACCTGACTGACAAACTTCAAAATATTTTAATTGTCAAACTAATAATTGAAAACGATAACCTGTTTTATATATGAGCTGTTTGCTCTGAACTTTGCTTTGATTCTTATTTGTCAGGGATTCAGTGCAGCGAATCCTCTAAATTCTTCAACACAGCATTGAACTTCACTCCCACAAGTAGTGACATCACTGGAAGCAAGCAATTGCAAATTCAGTCATAGCAGTAACGTTGAGAAGGAAGTTATCTGCAACGTTAAACTGTTGTGCTAGAAGTGGTAAGATTCTTGTTTATGGAAACAGCCACTTTACCAGAACAGTAACGCTGAGACTTACTTGCATGTACTGAAAGACAGCAAAGCAAGGCAACAGATTTTGACCTGTTTAGTTTTTTCAAGTTTTTTTATACTTAAAGGTGCAGCTTGAGTTGAGCCATTTGTGACTCATTCTGAAATATCAAAACATCAGCATTATGCTCAAACTATCCGCTTTCTACTTAAATTAATAGATTTAAAGATCAAATCCATGTTGTAATAAAAGAGATGTAGATTAGAATACTTTAACATTTTGCTATGATTCTCTGCAGCACTTACTGCGGACTAAGCAGAAGAGGCAACGTACAGGAAGACCTGGGAAATTACTACATTACACTATTTCACTGAGTGGAAGAGAAGGTCGTTCCATCACACAGGGTCATCTACCTCATTAGCGTTGTTGTTTGTCTGGGTTTATTCCATCTGGAGGACAGCAATTCCTCTTCCTTTCCTATTCTGCAACATATCACCAATGACTACATTATGTTGTTAAGACACGCACGGGTGGCTCTCATTGGCACCAGTAGACACAAGCGTTCCTCTGAGGGAAACACCAATTTTGGTGAAGAGTAAAAAAATTACATTCTTTGTTCTTAGTTTAGCAAACAGGTGTGGCTCCCATCAGCGTTCAGGAAGACCTACCCTGCAAAATGTAAGCAGAGTAGATTTCAGAAAAAAAAAAAAAAATACACACAACTTGTGCTTCATTTATGGACAGGAGCAATCAGGAAAGCAAAGCAAGCCCTAGGACTGCTGCTTCCAGCCTCAGCGAGACTCTCAACTGATGCAAACTGCAGTAAATCCAGCTAAGGCAAAGCAACCATCTGCCCAATGCAGCAATGCAAGCTTACTCCAGCTGTTAATATGACCATTTCGAAAGTCCCTTAAAGTTAGTTAATTGTACTTAAAAAAAAAAAAGAAGTACCCAAAGCACACTTAAAGGAGTGTTTTTGTAATTTTTTTTGTCCATGGAGAAACAGATGTATAAAATATAATATACAGAATTATAAAGTTACACTAGCATTGGCAAAAATTTAGATCCACCAGCACGGCTGAGAAAGAAAGATGAATCAAAATGGAAAGTCGTATATCAGGACTTGCAGATCTGTGAGTACATAGAGGTGGGGTGGTCAGGTGAGCTACAGCCTAACTGACTTGAGAGAGGCTGACGTTACTGCTGTCTTTGAGGAATCAATCGTCAATCCGAAAGCACTTTTATATAAACTTTTTGATTCATCCCCCCCCATGTATCTACCAAAAAAAGCTTCCCGTATCTAACTAATTGTTGTATCACAGAGACATAGCCTAAACACAGAACACAGCCTGACACAAATTCCTTAAAAGCTTTCAATACAAGACCGACCTGTGACTTGCCCATCTATTGAAGCTGAACGGGACAGGCATGGGACTATAGAAGAGTACTGCACTTTCTGTACAGGAGAGTTTAAACAGATTATCAGGGTGGCACTTCATATCAAAGGCTTTGAAAGAGGGTATTAATCTGAATTTGGAACATTTGCCATCTTTAAGTCCTTGACACTCAAAGTCAAGGGAGAAGAACGTAATTTGCCATTCAGATTTTGCCCTGCAAAAGCTTCTCCATAAAAAGCACACAGAAATTCTAGCTCTGGTAAAAGAACTCTTCTTTACTTCCCAGGGTGGAGGTTTGCGTTTCTTAAAGGCTGAAGACCAGACTTCATCAGTGTCACTTGTGTGTTACAACTGCAACTGCACAAGGATTTGTGACTATGGGGTTTGAATGCTGCTAAAAACCCTAAAAAACTTCCCTTTTGTCTGTGCTGTTCAAGTGATTTGCTAAATCTTGATTAAGTCTCATAGAGATACATTCAAGACTTGCAACGGGTAAACTGAAAATCTGACTACTCTGCAATATTTTGTATATTAATAGTCAGTAGCCTATACTCAAATTTCATCCATATCTACACACACGCCAGCAGTGTGACATCACAACATACTCACAGATTACACTGTCAATCATAATAGTTAGTAAGGGCAAGAAATCCGTTGCATACAGCAGCCTTGCCAGTGTGCAGATCCCAAGGACTATTTCTGACTGCAGAGGCCAAGAGCAGACGGAGATAAAGTAGACTTAGTATTTAATCAGGTCAAAAGCAACAGACCTCATTAAATTCCACACACACACACAACCACCTTTCCCTCTCCCTACTCCTTGCTTATTCTTTTTCATGAAAGGATTTTCTGGGAGAATACAGTATGTTCACTTCATGGTGTATGCACCAATCATATTTTATTTTTTAAAAAGTTGGGCTACTCTTTACAAAGTTTTCCAATAAAGCAGCAGTTGCATTACAGAAGATGCCTGCCCCCAGCATATCTCAAAACCAAACAAAACACAATCAAACCACACCCTACACCCCACATACATTCCTATCCACCACTTGCTGGAAGAATGGCACCTGATATAATCAGAAGTGATGGGCAGATGCACTCCATTGCTACACCACGTGCAGATTAGAGAAGATAATCTCCTATTATTGCAAATTCATTGTCAAGACCGTGACAACAGCAGGATTCATCTAGACTTCCACATTGAAATTCAGAGAATCTCTTGTGTTCATAGCTGGAACATCAGCACTTTGTTGTCGTTTTTTAGATTTTCCCTTCCACAGATAAATTTTATGGTCCTAAAAATGGGGATCTGAACATAGATTCAGCTGAGAATGAACCATGATACAGGTAAATCCCATATAATATAATCTTAGCATCTTCACAATTCTTTTAACACATGCAAGTTGAAAAAAATATCTTCTATTCCAACCTTGGCCAGACATGGTATTTTATTGCCATAATGTAGTCCCAGCATAAAGTTTCTGTCCATATAGTTTTCCCTTCCTCATATTCCCACTGTCCTAATTTTTGGTCCTCCTTAACAGCAGAGCCATCAAGTCCTGTCCATCCCAACTCTTAACATACAAATAAATTTTATTAAATGCAAAATGCATCATATACCCCACCCCTATTTAGTTATCTGTGCTCCATTCTTGTGGTAAGCAAATGTCAATATGAATCCAGATGAAAAGTGACATGTACCATTTCCTCTCCCCGTATTCACAAATTGTTTCCCATTTTCCCAAGGAAAAGGAGGGAAGGAGAGGGGGAAGGAAGGAAGAAGGGAGAGAGGGAAGGTTACAATAACACTTTATTAAATTAAAACGGCTTCTGTATAACACTTGGTACCACCGCCACAAGCACGCAGATTTCTCATTGATTCTAAGAAAATGTGAGGAGGAGGCTGAACTTAACTTGCAGAAAGTAAGTAATGCATCACAGGAACAAGGTCAAGATTTTATTTATGGACTGTAGGCTTTCTGCCTTCCTTTAAATTCTCTTTTTTGGTTTTCCAACCATGGTTCTTCATCCTAATAAATACATGCAGAAGAATCCATTCTGCAAAGCTTCCCTCACCCAAATTTCTCCACAGGGCAGTGTCCTGCTCTTGTCTCCCTCTCCTAAACATTCATGCCATTGATTCAGCCTCTTCTATTTTAAACTCTCTAGTACAGACTGCTACAGCAGTGGGTTTCTATTTTGTGTTAGCCATCTAGAAAAAGAGAACAGTAATTTCTAAACTACCTGTTCCTCTCACTTAACGTTATCACCCTAAGAACTGCCATAGTAACTAACCAGCCTTCCAAACAGGTCACCAATAGGGGGAAAAAAAGTGAGAAACGGGGGGAAAAAAAAAAAAAAGAGAGAAAGAAAAAATGTTTTGATACATTTGAACACTCCCAGTAAGATTAACTACTCTGTAGTATGGAGCAGGGCTAAAACGCTAACGATAACATCGACCTTTAGGCGTTGGCCTAAACATGCAGATCTGAATAGTAAATAGTGAGGTCCTGTCCTGGTTTGACCGCCATGTACGGGAGCTCTCCTTCCCCTGCCCAAACTTCCGCTGGGTATCTTTTTTATACTTACGCAAAACAGGGAAACCAGACCTTGGATCCTATTTGTCTAACTGCTGAGATAAATGAGAGAAGACAGTCAAGTGATGACCTGGAAGCGGTGTCGACAGCTAAGTTTTGTCCTGTGCTATTTATGAAAGGAATCAGAGCATTTTTCTGTCCTCACTGGAGGAATACAAGTGATGAGAAGTCACCAAGCAACCCATTAGGGTTCATAATATGCTTTAAACAATACTGCATCAAGCATTATCATTATGATCCATTCTTCCCATTAATTCAAAGGCTGAGAAGGTTTTAATAAAATATATATATATGTATATAAAATGAACGTTCCTGGTGATCACAGTCTCCACTAATGAATTTGTTGACAAAAGCTTCTACTGGCTTCGCTGCTGTTAGTTCTGTACTCAAGTAAGCCAGCTGGACTCTGTTCTGACTCATGCAGTTTCATATCTAATTAAGTTTTATTCATAGAATCAAACTCCTCCAGTGGTTATAACCTTGCAGAAGACAGAGGGTCATTGACTTGTAAAAACCTTTTTACTGGCATGTGTGATAAAGAAAAATACCTACTTTTACCGTCACTTTTCAAAGCTAATATGCACTGCTAGGTCATTCAACACAGTCATTCTGTGATATGGAATTATTCCTTAATATTGCTATATAGTTTCCATTCTCTTTCCCAGATATTTCTTTTGGCACCATAGTTGGTCCCTGCTTTATATATTCAGCAGCTGTTATGTTGATAATTGAAGAGTTAATGGAAGCCATTAATGGAAGAGGTAAAGGTGCACTCCTTTTCTGAAATGCTGTGAAAAGGTCCTAGTTCTCAATTCACCAGAAATAAAAAGGCAACAATTTATGTACATTTGCACCACAATTTGTTTTTACTAATCAGCTTACACTTACATTCCTGGAGCCAGTACTGGAAAACGAGTTTTAAATTCTAACTGGAAACTTTCACTGTCCATCTGTGACCACAGCAAGCTATAAATACATTTCTGGTGAAAAAAGTCGTCTTTTTTTTTTTTTTCAAATAAGTGGGTGATAAAATTAACACTACCCATAATATCACAACATTTACTAATTTTTTAATTCTCTTTCCTGAATTTCTTTTCTTCTTTTCTTCTTTTCTTCTCTTCCTGAAAATAATTAGTGTCTAAATGTGCACATTATTGTATGTAAAAAGCAGTCCAAATATATCATAACATAAAAGGAGAAAGAAAAGGTGGAGGTGACAAGAAATGGTAAATAGCTAAGAAATGGTAAATAGCCAAATATATCTTATATTTTTTAATACATTTTATCAAGATATCCACATTTCCTGTTGTGCTCTTATTTTCACTACTGCATGGGAAAAGCAAACGATTAAGAACTCCAGAGCTCTCAGGTTTCTATAATTATCAATCTTTTGTTAAAGAGGAAGAGGTTCACCACAGCATTTAACTCAAATGCCAAGTTCTAAATCAAAGCCAGTTCTAAAATCCATTTGTCCTCAAGGAAGTCATTAACTGAAGTCAATATTAAAGAATTTGATTTTTAATAATAAGTTACAACAGTGTAAAAAAAATGGCAAGAGTAATTCCCAAACTTTGATCCTTCCAATGCGCTTGTTGATTGAGTTTTACACAAGTAAAACATTTCACTTTTTTTAGTTTGAGTTTTGCCTCAAAATTAAGGTGCCTACACTAAAGCAATACTGGGAAGACAAATTATTCTACAGAGAACTTCAAAGATATTCACATACCTCTTGACATATCTTGCTAGATTAACCTTATCATCCTTTCCTAAATATAAATAAATGTCATATCAAAAAATCTATGGATATTTGAAATCCTTTCAATAAGGGATAGGTTAGGGTTTTTTTTTTTTTAAATTCTTGACAGAATATTAGCTGAAGATCAAATATAATTTGTGGTAATAAAAGGACTTAATATCTCAAAATCATATACTTAACATATTAACAGCATAATCCTTTTACATCCCAGGCTATACATAGACATTAAAGTCATCTGCTAATTAACCACAAATTAATGACAACACACAAATCTGACTGAGGTGAAAGACCAACCAATATAGCTACATATTCCTTATCACCTTTTTGCAGTCAGATCCAAATGACACAGGCTCTCACTAAGATACAGAAAAGTTTAACGTAAAAACTGACCAACATATCTACAAGTGAAAACACTACATCCAACTGCATTTATAATTTCTTTTGCAAAGTTTTAGATTAGTCATAACATGATGTATCTTCATGCAAGGAATATGAACTGAATCAGGAATCTGCAATTCATACTCTGGGTTTTATGGATTTTGGTTTTTATTATTATTATTACCATTATACATAATTTTCTCTGAAGGTAACATATCCCTCTTTGGACTTAATAAATTCCTACTGCTTGATGCAGACTAATTAAACAGCGTACCCACTTTAATGCTTCAAATAAGAAGCTACATCTTATGGTTTAGTTGATAAGAAATATCCAGAGGCACTAGAAATGTTCTTACATTTGCAACAGAGCTGTTTGTACAAGGGCCAATTTACCTTGGTTCCCTCGTGTCGCTGCAGAAATCACCCCTTTCTGTTTCACTATTTTTCTGTTTTAGTTTTATTCCAGGGTCTTCATTCTCTACAAGGCAGGATATTAGAAAGAAATCTTTTTTGCATGTTTATTTAAACTATGAATACTAGTAATTTTTTTTTTTTAATTAAATACAATGTTGAACAAACCTACTTCTAAACAAATCATATACTATGGCAGCTAATATTAAAAAGCATACCACAGTACGGGTATTAGTGTGAGAGATGTGAATTCTGGGAAATGTTAGTAACAGATCAGCTACAGGAATGAAGGAAGATGACATAACTAGATGACAGTGACTACGAAGACCTGTATTTAATGACATAGCTGCTTTGAAGATCATCTAGCCATGTACTGATACTGTTTAAACTTTGAGAAATCGCTTCCAAGATAGAATCACTGACATCAAGAATAGTCCAGAAATACTCTTGGCACACAGAGCTCTGGGAAGAGCCCTGTGTACAGCCCAGCCTGCTGCGAGAGGCTCCTTCTAAGTAGCCAGGAACTGAAAAGGTTGAAGTGTCCAACAGCTGGAGCTTGGCAATTTGGCTTAGTTAGAACAGAAACTAGAAGTACAGGATGATTCTGCATTTGGGAAGGGACCTGGGCATTGTCAAAGGCAGAACACATGAGTCTCCTGTGTGTACACATTTCAAGAGACACATGTGCTGAGAAGGCAGGAAGAGTTCCTCAAAGGCACTGCCAGAACACCGTCTGTCAAAATCACCAGCCATGACATCCTCAGGACAAGGCCAGATTCCTTACCAGCTCATGACATGACAATAGCCAGAGAACACTGGTACTCAGTTTTAATCCCATATAACAGAGCTTATTCCTACTTAACCAAGTGAACAAAGTCGCTGACAAGGTAAGGCTGAAGCAATTCTTCCAAACCTGTACAGGCCAATGCACAGAATTACTAATAGTGGCTGTTACTAATTACCAAGAAGGTAATTGAAGTTGCAGTCCTGTGCGGTTGAAAGTCAAGTTTTACCCAGACATGCCGCATTAGCCGTTTGTGTTGGGGAATCTCCATTTTGGAAACCATAGGATGATCATTTTGGATGGTAACATGTCAGCTACCCATATGATAGAAGCAGTGACCACTTACATAAGCTACTGGTGAGAGAAGGGATGGTAAAATGAGTTACTTGACTAAGTCATCATACATTAAAAATAATTTGATAAAATTTTTTAAGAAGGCAATACTATTCCCCTAATGAAGGCGATAGTATTCCCCTAATGAAGGCATCTTGAGTATTTCCAATGGTCAGGTTCTAAATACAAATCAACACACAAAATGAGGAATCCCACAACACTGGCCAGATCTCTTTACACCACCAAGTGAGACAGAAGAATAAATAAACAACTTTGACATCTGTGTCAAAGAAACATCAGCACTTCAGAAGACCGTTTTCATCAGCACTACCACAGAACCATTGGTGCTTCTGAAACAGAGAGACATGTTGCACTCGAAGTAAAATCATACTCAGCAAGACATAATTAATATTCACATGCCTTAAGCACAGGCATAAGCAAACTAAAATAGCACAACCAGCAAGAGCAGAGAAGTACTGTGTGACATTGTTATACCACTAATCACATAACAATCAACAAACATTTCTAACCCAGCTAAACATAAATAACATGAACTGCAAAGGGACAAATGAAGAATTATGATGGACTTACACAAATGGGACAGAGTAAGACATGTGCAAGGTAACAAAGGACGTCAAACAGGTAGGAAAGACATTCTGCTGGACTATTTTGGATTCGCCATACAAACAGGCAAGATGCTTGGTGAAACCAGCCAATGAGACCATAGTCTTATTTTGGGATGAGAAAGATAAGATACCAGCAACGAACAAGAAAGGATGGGAAGACAACATGACATCAGCTTCCATTCAATCGTCCCTCCTTCAAAAGAGCACCTAAGCAAGATAACCTCTACCTTCAGATAAGACCACCAAGGACTTGCAGCTATCAGTGCCAACAAAGTGGCATCACTTCTACTGGACTGCATACTTGCAGCTGAGTTAGGATAGATTGTTATGGACTAACTGTGTGAATACGTAGTGATAATAATTAAGAGGTAGCCATTGGCAATGTGTATTGTTAATGAACAGCAATTAAGTAAACAAAGTGGTGTTGCCTAACCACTCCCACCGCAGCACTGAGAGTCCCTGTGATAGCATATGCTCCACACCAGAACTGTTTTAAAGTAGAAATATTAATTCCTGACAAAGTCTGAACTTCTTGATGAAGAAACACAAACAGCAACAAAAAGCATCAAACCGAATGAAAAAGAATCGAGTGAGCAAAAAGAGTTAAGAAATAACTTATTCTAGATGGAAAAACATTCATCTTTATTTGTGCTCCAAAATGCTCCAGCAGAAGGAAAAAATACACACTCTATCACCTGACAGATGTTAAAGTCCACGGTCATGCTGTGACAGATCCAGACTGAAAGTGCTGCTTTGTCTCAATCAGAGCACAGATTGCTTGGATTCTCTCAGAAATCCCAAACCAATAAACTACCCAATAGACTATGAAAACACAGACGTATTCCTCTCAAAGCTGTTGACAAAGATGAAAGTAAAAAAAAAAAAAAAATACGCCTCCATTAAAACTTTTTACTCAACCGAAACGTTTTATAGATAAAGTTCATACAATTTCTAAATGAAAGCAGAAGCATTAGGTACCGACCACTAAAGAAAGTGGTAACTGATTCATAATGGTTTCTCAGTGCTGTTGGGTGGAGAGAAAAACCTTCAGGCCAGCTACAAGATGAGTTTTCCTCAACTGAAGCTTTCCTCATCCAAAACTTGGGTAGTAGGTTTAGCATGTTTGATACTTGATAATCTATAAATAGCTATACACTGAAAGAGAGATAATTAGGTGGCCTTAAATGTTCGTAATTTAACTGTTTACTTCATAAATGTTTGTATCTTAAATGTTACAAACCCTTTCTTATCCTTCTCACATACAGTAACAATTTTCCAGATAGTGCAAAAGAGAACTAGTATTGCAAAGGAATTAAGTGAGAATTACTACTGAAAGCGGAACAAGCTTCCTTGTAAAGGATGAGACTGCACTGAAATGTGGGGAAAAAAAAAAAAAAAAACCAACCAACAAAACACAAAACACCTTTTTGTGCTATAAACTGAATTTTATGAACTGACCTGGCCTAATCCTGCTGAGCAGTAGGACTTGACAGAACAGCCTGAGCAGATTGCCAAACCCCCTCTCAGTGCAGCGATGGAGCTGACCTGAATCCCAACACAGGGATAACTAAGGCAGCGAAGCTGCCTCCACACACAAAGACAACTTGTGACTCTAAACTTATTAACCCACATTAAACTGACTGGAAGACCAAGGGATTTTTTCTTTTTTTTTTTTTTTCTTCCCCCCTACGAATTTTGCAAGGACAAGACACTTTTAGCCCCTCTTTAATAAATACTTTTCCAGGGCAAAAAACATCACTAACACAAGCCACTGGGGCTGCCAACATCCATGCACATCTCTTATCAGGTACAGTTTGGAGGGAAACCAATCAGCAGACATGGGTGAAGAAAGAAATCTTGTGTGCTTCAATGAATATTCATTACATCCCCTAATTTATTATCATGTTTACAGCCAAAACTGCAGAGGAAATTACATTCTACATAAGGTCCTGAGGGGGTTTTCATTTCCACAGCTTGGACAGGTACCAAAATAAAGCACATTAGAGAGAAATTGCAATGAGAGTCATTAATATTTAATGGACTACTAACAGCAGTGCCCCTCATGACAAAGAGGCAGGGCAGGGGAGGGATGGGAAGGATCATTCAGAACTTTGCTCCACAAAGTCCTTTTCATTAAGCAAACTGAATCCAAACAGACAAACAGGTGGCTTTCTAAAATAAAATGAAAAAAAAAAAAAAAAACAGACAAAAAACACACACCACAAAAAAAACCCTCAACAACAACAACAAAAAAAAAAACCAACACCCACACACAACAAAAAAAAAATGAAAGAACCACCTAATATCAAGTAGAAATAAGCAGCTAAAATTGGTCCCAGGAGATAACAGACAGAGCAAAGGAGAAATTAACTTATTAGAGAAGCAGAGCAGAATTTGAAACTGCCCATGCATAGAGAGAAAGTATCGTATCAAGAAAACTCAAAAGAATCAGTGGTTGGCAAGGGTAAACAAGTCAATGAACATGACAAGTCTGAAATTTCCATTTCCCAGCACAGGAAAAGCTTCAAACTGCCGCTACAAGGGGATGGAATTAAAACACAGGGAAAAACAAGAGTCCAACAGCACTAACGCAAATGGCATAAACTTGTAACATTTTTCTAGGGGTTCAAGTAGGATGGCAGGAGCAGCACAGTCACTGCTAAGGGGATGACAGAGAAAGGTACTCACATTGGTCTAGATTCATTTTCAAAACTGAAAGCGGGTACAGTTGCTTAAATCAGCATTTTGTACCCTTCCTGCTCATCAAAGCCTGTGAGGAAATCCCTGACTACTATTCCTCTAGCACTTGGTAAAGTGATTTCTTTCCAGTAAAAGTATTTCTTTCCAGAAAGTATTTCTTTGCAGAAGGGGCTGTTGGGCGTTGGAATGGGCTGCCCAGGGCAGGGGAGGAGTCCCCATCCCTGGAGGAGTTTAAGACCCAGCGCTGAGGGATCTGGTGGATTTGAGAACGGTCAGTGTGAGGTTCATGGTTGGACTGGAGGATCTTCAAGAGCTTTTCCAACTGAGATGATTCTGTGACTCTGTGATAGTCATGCAAACACAGTTGCACTTTCTGATTGCCATTACAGCTCCAGTGTAGCCTCTGAGCACTGACAAGGAGTCACCATCACCTCCTGAACAACCTCCCTTTCTGCAGAAGAACTCTGTGCATTTGCCCCTATTCCCTTATTCCTGCACCGGTATTTGAAACAACATGATCATTCTGACTGCCTGATGCTGCCCAGACAGACTCAGGCATGCTGGGTCGACACCTCCTTGATTCAATCTCCCACTCAATGTTTCCATAGTTAATTCAAATGACTTTTGAGATACCATTGCCAGTTTTCATCCACAATTTCTTATCTCTTCCCATCTATTTTGTACCTCTGTGAAAAGAATTAGATTGGAGCTGTAGGTCCTTATCTGTCTACTGGACATCCCTCTCTCCCTCTCTGACACCTTCTGCTGGGGGAAGATTCTCCCCGGTAGGGAAGGTGTATGGCTGGGAAGACTGAGGTTTCATCCTGCTATGAGTATCACCTATTTTAGTCTATCTTGGAAACTTCCTCTGTTCACAAAACCCAGTCCTGTCCTCCAAGAGTTAAAGATTGGGAACAGCAGAAGACATTCTAAATTGAGACAGTATAAATGGCAATTAATTTCTTTCTTAAGCAAAAATATCTTCTAGCATGGCATATATCAGAATTCACACTATGTTTCTGTCTTATCTTTTTAATATCTTCCCTAAGATTTAGTTTTCCAAACTGTTAGGAAGCTTCCACAGCTAGTACAGCTGCCAGTGGAACTAACAAAGATAGCTTCAAAATAAATACACATAGGACACTACAAATTAAGCAATGTAGGTCCTTGTCTTTTCTGTCATACATTTTCCTGATCATACAATAAAACCGTAAGTTGCATGACAGAGCGTTGACCATTAAGACAGTTGTTCTATTAATCTTTGTATTGAATGTCCCAGAGCATCATCAAGCTATTTTGTACTTGAAGTATTCTTCCAGAAGGAATTTCATCTCACAGATGTTTTTAAACTGTGACCTCTATTCAGTAAAAATAACAAAATAAATGTTGGGGGTTTTTATTCGCATTACAGAACTGTGTTTTGCTTTTGAAAATAATTACTTTTGAAAGAAAACCACATAAGCAGCAAAATGAAGGTTGTAACATCACTTGAAGTAATTCAGTTTTAGATTTACAAAAAGCACTTGGTGGAGTCAGAAGTAAAAGCCCTATCAACTGTCATCCCTGAGGTACTAACAGAGACAACTTTATTACATCCCCAAATAGTTGGCTTTAGATTTCACTGTGGCCTTGCATTGAACCTCGGTCTTTATTATCAACTTAGGGGCCATAAGTGCCCTAAGAGGAAGTTACTGTGGTCACTGCTGATATGAAAGTGTCTCTCAATTGGACATGCCCTTTTTCACCCAGATCCCAGAAGTCCAAGAATCATTCTTTGACCAGAGGAACCGACACAGACCAAAGTTTGAAGGGCTGCTAACTTGGAAGTGGCAACAAGAGAAAAAAAACCAGTTTCAAATGCTAAAAAAGAAATTTCTCTCCAGAAGAGCTGAAAAAAAAAAAAAAAAAAAGAGCAATTTTGCCACGCAGGAATGCATTATCATAAACAGGCAAGAGGTGACAGACAAAAATAATTCATTCCTAGGCAGAAGGGATGAAACTCCCCAGGTTTCCTGGGGTTTACAGACACCAGACAACAGTGCTGCCTATGTTCTTTTCCAGTCAGAAAACTTTACATACTTCTAAAAGCACATGGTATGGAGACCATTAAAAGATACCATAGACTTAAACCTAATCATGAGCTCCAGGTGCTCACTGCAGATATTCTCCTGGAAAGAAACAGGTGGCAGTGGACAGACAGCAGGCAGCACAGGCATCAACATTCAGCTTGTGCTTTCCCACACCCAGCCAAAAAAATATGAATAGTGCAGGAAAATGAGAAAATCCAAGACAGCAGATTAGACCATTCATCTTCAACCTTGTAATTGTCTTTCCTTCTGACTACTAATTTTTGGGAAGGGGAAAGAGCTGGTGAATAAGTACACCCAGCTCCTCAGACAGCCTCACATACTGAGACACAAACTAACTTAAATCCTGGGAAAAGATCTTTGTGTGAATGCGAAGTTGTGATGAAGATATGTTGGACTTGGTAGAAGAGGTGTCAGATGTAGTTATTAGATCTGATTTGAATTGATTATTAGAGCAAATCACAAGGGACATGACTGCTTTTAGAAATGAACTGGTTTCCTAGTTAAAAAAATTATCAGTATGTCAAATTCTCAGATTATAATTGATCAGCAGTCATTTAATATATAGAAAAATAACCCTTCAGGGGGAGGGCCTCATTTGCCATTCACTTTAGGTAGGTATAGTGCACATGAGGAATGTTTGTGTATAAGATGTTGTTCCTGAATGAACGATATATTCTTGGGAGAGACAGACAAATCTAGGTCAAGGTTAAGAGTTGGAAAAGTGTTTGAAAATGGGTATGGAATAGCGGTTCTTTCCAGCTCCACACTTAGCTGTGATTGAAGACAGTCTGATGTAGCCTGACTGCTGATATAGAGGGGACAAACTGTGACTCGGGTTTGATATTGAATCACGGATAGCTACACAGGGAAGGCTAATGGTGTTCAACCCCAACTGAGTACGTGTGGAGGACAAACCGTGATTAATGTCCAAAGTCAAACCTGACAGCAGCTATTACAGAGTGGATTACACAGAGACATAACGTAATATTACCAGGCATCTCCCTCAATCAAGCCTCTCTCCTGAACAGAGTGATCAACACTAATCCCATTGCCATGCTATTATATTAGTAGACTCATAAGCTTTCCATTCCCCGACGCCATTTAAATGTACAAAGATGATGGCTGCAGGCCATTTGGAACATCAAAATGATAGGGACAGAGTTCAGACTTCCCTGAACAATGCCAAAGGTCCTAAGCATTAAGTCTGTCAGAAAAATCTTAACAGTATATCCCTCAACGCATGCAGCTGAGGATCCACATGGTCTTCTCCACAGATGGCAGCAATGGACGCCCTGAGCTACCCCATCCTTCTGCATCAACACGACAACTACATTATAATCATTATTTTTACACCACACATGGTTAACCAAGCAAAATTATTACAGCCAGATCACTCAATTGGCTAAATCCAAAGCAGAGTTTATGCAAACAAGTGTTGACTAAGAGAGGTTTTACTCCAAATGGAAGTTTTATTAGTTTGCCTGGTCATATGCCAAAAGACACTGCAAGATATTTGTAAAAAATATGAAAAATATTCTGTAGCTAATATTGTCTAATGAGAACTGGAATAAAATGTACCCAATTTCCAAATGCAAAACATCCATAGCTCACAGACACTCCTTTACTGCTTTTTTCCCCTTTTTTTCTGTTTTTAACCATAAGATTGACCTTTCAGTAATATTTAAGTATACTACAGAAGCAGCATTTACTTAGATAAAAATTTTTTCTTTGTTTTTCTTCAGTTGTCTAGGCCACAATTAGGAGTAAATAGACCTAAAAACTGGAATTCTTTCACCTTTTTTCAACTTTTCTGATTTGTTTTGGCTTTTGAAATCTCTCAGTGAACAACAGCAAATGAATTTTAAAATTATTTTTGTGATGTATTTTAGAAAGAAAAAGGGAGATTCTTTAGAAAGAAAACACCTAGAAGCTAACGGGTGTCATACTAGATGTTTACGTTTACATCTTTAAGAAACTAGTTGCAAGACACTAGTTGATCTGCGAATAAAACTCAATGTAGAATCCAACTCATTTAACTTCATTAGGCTGGGAACTAAATTTTCAAAGGTACTTTAGGTAATCAATTTCTGGAAATATCTACTGCCAAAAATATGATTCACCATACCCTAAAATTAGGTGTGTAAAAAAATCTAGGTAGTATGAATCATTTGACAGAAGTAATCTTTTCCCCTACCTTGACTCTAGGAATAGGAAGAGGGATGGCACTACGGCTTAGGCCAGATGCTGAACTTTGAGCTAGACACATTTTAGATGGGATAAATCATGCCCCATACAGTAATGATTTCAGTACTGATTGGTAGTTTCCATCTTCAGGTCTTCTGTATCACAACCACCATGTTATTATGTATGTGTAGTATTATACCTCTCTGCAGGGTTAAAGTACTTCAGTCATATGAACCAAGGCACAGCAAGTTTGAAGTGAACCTAACTGGAGTAAACAGCTTCAGTAACTGACACTTATTTCAAAAATTTATTCCTAATGCATTAAGAAAAGTGGTGAGAGGCATTAACACATCCTCTCCTCTAAGTACTTTAGAAAACCCCTTGTGATGCAGTACCAGCTGTGCTGAATACACACTCAAATCAGCCCTTTACAGTGTAGTTACTACATAACATCATCACCAGGAAGAAGAACCTCTTTGTCACAGATATTTATCAGCTTCCAGCAGACCCCTCCTTCCCAACACAGCAAAGCCCCGAGCCCAAAGCGCTGCCAAGTGCACAAGCACCTGCCTCAGCCGCGCTCTCCAGGGCAGGCTCAGCCCTCGCTCAGGCTGAGCGTAGGTTTGCCAAATGGATGCTGACAGCTTGCCAGCGGGGCAGGGCATTCCATGAAGCCTGTTTTCCCGCATCTGCAAAACCCGCAGCAAGCCTAATGTCTCCAGCTGCTCGTACCTCATCTCCTCTCGCCAACGCGAGGGCACCTACCACGTCTGAACAAGACGTTTCATCAGAGAACACTCAGTTCCTAAGTTCCTGAAAACAGAGAGGCGTTCAAGACTCACTGACTTCCAACTGATACTTGGTCTTCGTTATGAAAAGGAAAAGAAAAAAGAGCTAGGAGTTAAGGAGTCCTCCAGCCATATTCCCACACAGTCTCATTTACTTGGAGTGAGCACCCTTGGGAGCTTACACCCCCTTTACCAGTATTTTTAGAGCCTACAATAATCATATATCCTTAAAACCCTAAAAAAGGCTACACATCCTTCAAACACAATCCTGCAAGTACTGCATGCTGTCCAAAACAAAGTTCCTCTCCTTAGTTTCCCTTAATTTATTACAAGGGAACTTCTCACTGTTACAGTTCTGGATTTCTCAGCCGTTCACTACGTTCCCCAGAACAGAAAGCAAGATTTTTTTTCTTTTTTTCTTTTTTTTTTTTTCATATTACAGTTTCCATAAGCACCCCCATATTTTCTCACCAGCAGTATAACATGGGAAAGAAGTAGGAGATACTGTTCCACAGATGAAGAGGAGTGAGCGTAGCAAAGATCTGCTATTCCAATTCGTGATATTGGTACATCTTTAGAGTTTTAAATCCTTAAAGAGACAACAATGAATGGCAGGACACGAATCAGCAAAGATTTTTGTACCATGAGCATTTAGTTCGTTCAGACTGTTATGAATGTTGATCCACTCTCTCTGTGTCACAGGAGAATGAGTTTACTGCCAACACAGGTGAGTAAGACTCAGACCCCCGCAGTTGGCACTCCAGGAATTTTCTCTGCTTTTAACACTGCGTAAGGGAATTTCTATCAGGTTGCATTCATAAAGCCAAAAAGTTTGTTTGGAAAGATTTTTCTCAGCTGCTCAAGCATGGGTGAGTGTAAACATTTACGAGGACAGAAAAGAATATCAAAACCACGTGGAGCTGTGAGAGTGTATGGCCTTTCAAACATCCTATGAGACAAGCTTAAACCATATACCATTCACAATATATTAACAAAGGTTGTGCTGTGTTTCTCAGCTCGGTACAGAAAACCCAAGAACTGGTATGATTTCACTTCTGTGCAACAAAAGTGTCAGAGAAAGTTAATATTACCTACATAAGCATGCACAGCCTTACTGGAAGGTTTAAAATACACATAGGCATAAATAATTTATTTCAGTAGGGGTGAAAATTGTGCTCCAGCTATGTCCGTGTTCTTTATATAAAGATCCACCAGCTGATGATTGAAAAGTATACAAAAGCAGTCCCAATATAACAAGAATTGTGTTGGGGGGGGGGGGGGGATTTTGTTATTTCATGGTATCCTGAATACTTTGCTAAGAAAGACACTGTTAGCGTAGCCGTTTTGAGCCAGAAATTCCTCAAACTTGGCAAAATATTTAAACTGGAACACAAAAGGATTTCATTCATGAAAGAAGAAAAGTTTAAAATATTTAGGGCATGCAAGTACTGAAGATTGCAAGGAAATTTTTAAAAAATCATATATAGGTATGCATGGAAAAATTCAGGGTGAAAGAATGAAGATATCCAAGATCAAAATTCAATTATACATTGACTTACTAAAATAAAAAGGGGCATCATGTACAATAAAGAACTCTTTTTAGTAATTCCAAAAAGGAAAGCAAATAGTTTCAGATCAAAATAATTTTTTCTCAGTATGAAATGAAACATAGTTTCACCTCTTAAAAATTTAGGATCTTCCGGTGTTTCTAAGGAGGGTTAAAAAAAATCAGGATGTTTCATATAAAAAAAAGAACACTGGAATAAGATGTTGTGAAAAAATCTTTTTTGTTTGTTAGTTTTAAAGTAACTATTTAACAAAACCAGCAGAAACCTTTATGTACTAAAATGGTGTCGGAGTCACCATTAGCCGGGGTCCTTATTTCTCCGTGCGGGAACAGAAACGACGCAACACCAATGTGATGATCAGGTCGTCCATCTTTTTTTTTTCCAATCCTGGTTCCATTTATACTCTACTAAGTTCCGTACACGCACTCATCTATCTTCTAATAGGCTACAGGTCATCTACACGCGCTGTTCACGCGCCTCTACAAGCATTTGCATTGGTTAATTGCAATTAGCACGTAAAGCCCAAAACTTGCCAAAACTCCCTTATCTCATACCCTGTTTTGCTCAGACTTGTGTGCTTTTGCTGACCACAGGTGTTTCTCACTTATCTGCTGTCTTGTGTGTTTTTGCCAGCCTTATTTTGCTGGCCTTGTCTTCGTCCTTGCATTCTTCTGTCTGCACTTTCTCCCAGCGCGGCCCAGACTCCTACAAAATGGGATGTTCAACAACAGCTCATCTTTTTGTCATGTTTGCTCTACTTTCTAAAGCGGAAAGCACATGCACTGAAGGCTGCTTTGAAGACGTTGGTCCAGTATTCGCTCAAAAGGAGAAATGCTTTAGTACCATCACTCTCATAACAGAGGTTCTCTGTAAACAAAATAATTCAATCAATGTTCTACTTCATGTTAGAACATGCTTTTGCAGTCTCTGCACTGCCTCCGGCCTCGTCCACAGACACAATATCCTCTTCACTTCCCCATTTACCTTTTTACCTATCACCAGCCTCTCATATGTACAGAAGAGCAATCTTAGCACCTTGCCATCTCCTGTCCATATTAATTTCCCAGTATCTCTTTGATTCATCAATTCTCCTTCCCATTAGAAGAAAAAGAAGAAAAAAATTCTCATCTGCAACCCCCTCTCTGCTGCGTAACACCTTCTGCTTCCCTCACCCCCATCAGTTTAATAGTTTAGTGCCAGAGTGACACCACACTGCTCGACCCTCTGAAGCTTTCCAGGGAAGAGGTCTTGTATGAAAAATACTTTACACAGTATTTTACGCTAATTTTACCAGTTCCTGCTGCTTAGCTTGCAAGAATTTATGGAAATAGTACACAGTACTGTGGCTGCTGAAGTTGAATTTTTTTCTTTCAAAAAAAGATTATTCCATTTGGTTTCCTCCCCCTAAATGTTTTTGATTCCCAAGCAGTCTCACTTCCATGGGATTAATACACAGATGCAGAGCAGCCGCTTCCTTAAACTTGCTAGCTCAGCTGGTTTGATGACTGTTTCTGGTGCTGTTACCCTAACAGAATACAGCAACCATCAGGGATTATCTACCTGCAAATTATATGTAAACATCTTTATTTTCACTCAAAGATTACAAGCAGATGGGTTTGGGGGATTATTCTACCCATTGTCCAGAGTATTATAGAGTATACCAGCAAACAATTGCTATCTTAAATTCACCTATGTAAGCTAGGCTGATATTAAGGTTCTCCACCACGGTTTAATAGCGCTATATCAATGTCAAAAAGACTCAAAACACGTATTTAGGGAGGGAAAAAAATTGCCCCGATTTTTCCCTCAAAGTTACAGCCATATATCTAATTAAGAGATAATTAAAATTGCGCAAAAGAAACAGTGAAAATCAGCAGGGAAAGTGTTGTGGGACAAAAGGAAACATACACTGCAATTCAACAATCAGAAATTTACCGCGAAAAGAAAACAGAAGTGAGAAATCGGATCATTGCCACTTAAAAAAAAATAAAGAAATCTAAAGCATTACACAGCTTGGAGAAAAACACCTTCCATCCACACCCTGCAAAAACAGATGTGAAGTGATCATTAGGTCAAGCACTCCAAGTCAGACAGAGACACTATTAAGGCTGTCTGTTCAAATCTACCTCACTCCTAGTGATTATTGGATTTGTTGCTACAGGAGTCAGTAACCTCCAGCTTTGGTGCCAAAAGCTATGTCTGCACTGGCAAGTAGTGCCGCCAACTAGGAGCTCCAGCCCAGAAAGAGCCGCTCCGCATTGGGATGGTACCTTTGCCAAAGATGTACTTGTGACTAGCCCATCTGATCCCGTGAACTGAGCACTCACTGAGGGCAGGAACACAGGAGACGTGCTCACCCTGGGTAGGCTCATCTAAAACTTAGGTTTTGTGCTCCATGACCAATCTGTGAGATGAGCCAAAGCAAGATGGGTGATAATGATTGAGGCAGCAATATCAGAAGCACACTCCTGATGTAAATCAGCTCACTAGTGTAATCACATCCCTTGCAGAAGACACGTAGACAGGCTCTGACTGACACACAGCCAGCTTATGCCAGGCTAGAAGTCAGAGCATCACGAAAGGGGATGTGACTTTCCAGAGCACCTGGCTTGCATATGCAAGTACTGGCAGTACCTCACATTCCTCATCCACTGTGGAATACCAAATTACACAGGTATGGTCTGCTTTAGAAATAAATGAATAAATAAATCTGACTCAGCAGTGCCAATACATGTAGTGACCATCTCCACTGTGAAACAGCTTTGTAAAGTTAGTTTTCCATGGGTTTTTTTTTTCCTATGGAAAAATCTCATCAAGTCAACAATATGACCAAGAAACATTTTACTAGCTACATATTTTTTTCTAGAAATCTATATCCCTATTTTCTAACCTGAACTTCTTCATTACACACCTTAAGGTCCATTATTCCGTTTTCCAGACGATAACTTGCACTACTCGGTGCACACAGCCCTGTGGCTTATCAGAAAATGCCACAGATTATAGTCTTCCAAGTTTTTCACTGATCATGACGTCTTACAAAAGTAGAATTTTACATTTATACAGAGCTGATCTTCAGAGTTACTGGGGCCACTAACATAATCTCTGACTTGATAAGCATACAGTCTCTTTTTCCTCTCCCCTTCACCCCATGTTTCCTCCATTGTTTCTTATTTTCCCTCATTCAGAAGGCAGTATCACACATGCTACAAGGCTGTTGAAATTCAAATGAAAAGAATAAGGAAAGAGGATCAATGAAAGGATCCTCAAAGCCATCCAAAAAGAAGGGATAAAATTATCAACATTTCTGTTGTGGATTATTATGTTCAAAGAGGCAAATGCGAAATTACTAGGTCCAAAAAAAAGGTTATATTGAAGAGGCAATAGAAAAGGTGGAGAAGAACATGAGTAATAACTTAGTTAACTGAATGTGAATTTGTTTTCTCTGGTTGCCCTGAACCTGGTGTTATTTATGGAAACTAGGAACAGAGCAGTTGCAATGCAATGACTAGAATAATGCCTGGCAATAATGATATTAAATCCATATTGTTCTAATTATTCTCAGTGTGTAATCTGGTTCTCTCCTCAGTCTTGCTGTCTAAAAGCAGCTGGGCTTCCTTCATTCCAGCGGAGTAGAGCATGAAGACAGAAGTCACCTTTCATTTCTCTTTCTCATTCACTGGGTCGCTGAACAGGAGGATACCTTTGGGTACAAAGGGAGGAAAGAAGTCACAGGGTACATACTTCACACCTCCTGTGAGTCTAAAAAATAGCCTTGAAGCATTACCTTCAGCATTGTGTCACAACGAACACAGCAACGATACACAGCAAAAGCTCAGCAAGGAAATAAGACAGCTTGACTGTGAACAGAGAAGGCTGAAGTCACCAAGGCAAGAAAACTGACACATTAATGGATTTAACAAAATATTCTGTGACAGAGCACTCTTACAGATTCAAAACAGTTCAATAAACAGAAAACAAAACACAGGATATGAGGATGCCTGTCTCTAATAACTCCCAAGCTTTGATCAAAGCTTTCCCTCCCAGAGGTATAGAAATTGTTATACATTTTGTGATGGATTCTCTTTTACCTAGTATGTTATACTTCCATCAGTACTCAAGTTTTCCTTCAGTCTGGATTTACTTCTACATCTGTCCCACTCATTGGCATAAAACAATCTATTAACTCATACCTTTGACCTCTCTACCCTTCTAAATTCAATTAATACTAGCGATGACCAGCTGAAAGACTGAGAAGTAGAAACATGCAGACAGGGGAAGGAAGTTTGTGTGCTTACCCTAGGAAACCAGGCTTAAGAAAAATTATGGTGGATTCTCTTCTAAAGAGTTCATTGAAACAAAGTTGAACGACATTATGTTTTAGTGATCCAACTCTGATTATAACCTAGTGGCAGCAAAGGTCCACGAAACCACAAGGAGAAAACAGAGCAATCCATTCCTTGCTCCACTTTTCTCATAAAACAAAACAACCTGGGGGAAACAAAAACAACACAAACAAGAAACACAAATGTTTGAGGAACTGTAATTCTTTCAGTGATGTTTTTGGTGGGAATGGAACTCAGAAAAAGACACCTGGAGGAAAAAAATTCCAGGGAAAGTGATGGAAAAAAAAGAGCTTCCGATGACTGTTGTTGGCACACAAGTCAATGCTGTGCTTAACACGTTGTTAGATGGTGCAAGATACATCTGATTTTAAGAAAGTATATGGAATTCCAGTTAGCTATATCATGAATAGAAAGGGATTTGGTGAAAATACTAAGTATAAAGGTCTACAAAGAGAACTCCTTACTTCAAAAAAATGGCTTGCATATATTACAGTGTAAACCACCAACTCCAAGCCTGTATGAAGGCTGCATTTATTTTATAGTTAAAACTTGCCTCTAAAAATGTACACAAAACTTTCCAATTCATACATTAGTTTGCATTTCTTGCCCTCTTCCCCAAAAAAATTTAAAATAAAACCTATAGAAACTTTAAAAATAGAAGGGGGTAGAGGTCCTGAACTAAGAACCTCAGATGGACTTTCATGTTTGCCAGCTTTCAGTAATTTCCTTCTCTGGAGATGACTTCTCCATTAATATAAATATTTGCAGTGAAATGCATTTTTTTACTAAATTCAGTATGCGCTCCCTACATCTACTACCAATAAATCCCTGGTTTATAACTTAACTCTACGATTTCACTTGGTTTTGCCAAAAGACTCTTTGGGCTACATTGTCTCCTGAATTAGAAAGCATAAGGAACACACATTCAATAATTCATACACTATCATGAGCAGGTACGTACATATGAAGGATCCATACGGTCTCCCATGCTTGACCAATGTAACAGTTTTTCAGGACAATAACAACTATTACAGCAGTATGGATCCACTTCTATTTCAATTTGATACAATTATTTAATGGGCTTGAGTATTTCTGAAGGTATTGCCTTCAGCTTTCAGGCTACTGCAGAGGCCCACACAGGTGTTCATCTTCCTACACACCTTTAAAAAAGAAGGCAGTTTTTAATTCCTATAAAGCACTGATGACGTTTCAAGAGGCAAGATAGTAAATGTATCTTCTTCATATAAGCAGGATACATTTAGTAAATAACCGCAGCTCCCCTGGCAGAGGTTGTGCCCAGCTGGTTGCCCATGGAGCTGTTTCTTGCAAACTAACTTCAAACATTACTCTAAAAATATTTTAAAAATATCTGAGGAATCGAGGTCACCATAAATTGATTTGGTGGTTTGCAGATCCAGCCAGGTTCAGTGTTTTGTACATTGATGAGGTTCAGATCAGGGTTAGTGCATCAGGGAAAGTATTTCAGACAGGATGCAGCACACAACAATAGCTATCAAACCACACACCATTAAATGTACAATTCTAGCACCTGAGCTTAATATAAGCCAAAAATTTTAAGCAAACAAATTGAACAAGACTTTGAGGGAGTACTGATGCCGTTTCTCGGGCTGAACCCATCTTCTCTGAAACACAGCTGGAACAGAAGTTGATTTACACATCCAGCACTAATATAATCTGGAACAACACATTAATATTACTGACACTAAATAAGTACCATGACCTTCAAATCGCAGCTGCTGCAAAGGGTTCCGCCACATCAGGTAGCTGCAGACACCTTCCATCATGTACTACCTCGTGGTTTCCACAGCTGAAGAGTGTGACTGGAATCTTTGATATCTGAATGGGCAGGAAAGCTACTTCTCAGTACCTGTGTTACATCACCATGATGTACTTATAAAACAAACGTTTTAAATAGATTCCACTAAGAATTTTTCTGTCTAGGGTCATGGAGAAATCGTAATTTCATCCTTCTCTTGTGTACATACTTGCATATGTACTTCCACTTTCCCTTCAGGTTAGGTACCAGGACAATGCAGGGTAACAGAATAAGTCCACAATTCTGACATGATAGTGGGGATTGTCTAACATTAATCTCTCAACTGAAGGATCATAAACACAACTAAAGAGACTCACATCAGTTTTCATCAGAGTTGATACAGAAAATGACAGCATACCAGGTAAATGGTTGTTCTGTAAGTTAAAAAAATACCTTTTTGGAGTTCATCTTACAGTGTGGTTCAGAATTAAACCAAGTATGATTGAGGAAAAGCACATACAGAGAACATGCCACCACATACGTGCTAGTGAATCTTCAGTTTTGTGTCCCAGCTCCATGAAGGTTAAAGAAACATCCTGAAAAACCCAGATAGCAACAGTCCTATGTGATCTTTGCTTCTTAAGCTCTGGTATTGCGTTCACAGAACTCACTTATGGACTCTACATTTAAATAATGTATTAAATGTAAATAACATTTGCGTTCAACCGTGTTACTCTCTGTTAATTTTTTATTCATACAATCATATGCAGGATATATTCAACCAGCCACTACAATGAGCAAAAAAAAAAAAAGTTTAATTCATTACTTTCCCTAACAATTACCCATGTTGAAGTAATACTGTTCAGGATGTTGAACCCTGATCAGACATGTGGTGTAATCATGTATGCAGAGGGAAAATTAATTGGAAACACTAATTTGCTCCAGTACAACAGTTAACACTGAGTGCTATCATGAACATCTCTAATTGTGCTAACCACCGACATGAATACTTTAGTTAGCTTAAAATATATTTTAAAAATTAGCATAAATGTCATATATTATATTATGTTCATAACCAGAAACACTTCAGTGTAGGATTATGTACTACTGAGTTATGCAAATGTGCAGCAATAATAAACAGTGAAGCTTGCTTGCTTTTCTATGCGCCCAAGAATTGAAGCATTTTGAAACTGCATTTGCTAAACATGTAATTAGGGAACTATACAGAATTTCCATTTTTAGATGCCTCAAGACTGTACACATAACTTGTCTAAGAATGACTTTCTTCACAGAAAACAAAGTAACATGTAGAAAAATCTCATCTTCCTGTTCCATCAGACCTCCTTTAGTACTCTGATCTTTTGTGTTCTCTCTGAATTTCCGAGTCCTGCCCAGCTGTGAGCAAAATAAAGTGAAAACCCCTTCTAAATTATAGGTAATAGAAAACACTTGACAATTAAGGCAGAAAAAGTAATACAGCAGGAAAGAATGAGAAAATGTTATCGTAATCCTGCATAGAATTCCTTCCTATCTAGGGCAGTTTGGTTTTGCAGTGTACATTCAAGTTCTTTCCCAGTTTAGGGTTTTTCTTTGGTTGGGGCGCACACATGTAGTCTCAACCTATTTCCATAGTACTGAGACTGGTAATATCCATGTATAAAAGCACCAAAGACACACTTGCACCTTTTATTTGTCATGAAAGTATTGTTAATCATTGGACCAAAAAACAAAAACAAAAACAAACACAAAAACCCCAAAACCAAAACCAAAAAAAAAAGAAAATACAGCACCCATGTGTATCAAAAAGTGACACCTGAGACACAAACTGTAATTTTCCAACATAATGTTTGGCATGCAAATATCAACACATTCTAACAAAAAGGAAGATGTAAATTACCAAAATATTTCAGAGCAATCTGACAATTAGCACATCTCTACTAAGATTATTACATCATCTTTACAATATTTTTTTGGGGCAAGGAATATTGTCCCCAAAACAAAGAAAAATAATCGGGGGAGAGGGGAGAATCAAAGACACCAGTTATTCTAATGAAAGGGTTAGTCTTCTTGCAAATATAATCCATTCTGATGCCTTTTTCTTACAACTGCCTAGCGGTTTCCCTTTATGTAGTTTGTGCCCAGTGCTAAAAACCAAGTAAGACTAAATAAAACCTGTTCGTATTCAAAGATCTGCTATCATAATCAGCACTAAACTAATTAATTCAGTCCCAGAGAGCCTTTCTGGGACAATCTGTAGATAAACCAGGTGAATTCAGGAGCTTGAGTTACTATTGCTTCTGCAGATCAAGAATTCAAGATTCAGGATTTTCAGCATTTTCAGCACAACTAGTTTTTCTCCAAAGAGAAAGGAAGAAAAAAATCCCAAGAAATAAACGAGAATACTTTCTCTAAAAAAATCCCAAGGATACAGATGTATTCCAACACATCTAACAGTCACCTTACCCGTAAGTGAAACCAATTCTGCCACTGGCTAAAAAACCCCACGATATTAAATAAGTGGCTGAAAGCATACTGCTAACACTGGGAAGCAAATAAATAAGTATTCTCACATTTCATATTCAAGAAAATGTTATCACAGATTTATACTGCTGACACAGTCCATTTCCAGTCATTTCAACACCTATAACGCACACAGCTGAAACTCATAGAATTCCTCAGTGCGCAGTTACCCAGGACCCTGCAGACTGCCGAGTACGCGCTCCTCTTGGGTGCTAAACTCATTATAAGGGATAATGGAGCACAAGATTGCTTTAATTCTGTTGCCTTCAGCCACTCATCCCATAAACCATAGGAGCTGCGTCACCAGTGTCTGAAACAGAATTGAAGCCATAATTTATGCATAATTTAAGGCTGTGGAAGTAACACATTTCACGAGCCTTTCTTTTCACCTCGTGATCTTTTAGAGAACGCTACAGTTCTAAGATATCCCAGTATGTTCTCCAGTATGTTTCCTATGTTTTCTTCAGTATTTTTATGTACAAGATGGTCCTTTTTGTCAGGTCGCGACACAACAGTTAAAAAGCTACAGATCAACCAAAGAACATTAGGCAAAAATCACATAGGTAATGTAGGCAATCACCCCCAAAACTACTGATGTGCAAGACGCGGTTGTTGACCCAGGCTCCACCTGATCTGAGAGCAACAGGACCTTGAGGATGAAAGCAGAGGTAGGTCCCATGACTAAACACGGAAAATTAGCCAGTGTTCTCACATTTCTCACCAAAACAGCACCCTGCCCAAGAGGCATTTCAGAGAAAAGGTTAACGCCACACTTCCCTGTCTTTGTAAGGAAATTATAACCCTTCCTCCTTCATATACATTTCCTCCCTGAGGATTTTTAATGATAACTAAATAACGCTGACTCTGTGAGGAAAATCTTCCTAAATCCAATGGTCAACAGTTGGCATATTTGAAAGCACAAAAATTGGTATAGCACAGCTTGTTCGTAGTCCTATCAGCATTGTAATATCAGTGCACTTGGGGGTAAAGTTTTTCTTTAAGGAAATGCACTTCCTCCAATCAAATCCTGTTGCAGTTTCCTCTGTTTTAATATCAAATCTTTTTCATCCTCTTGTAGTGCTCTTAGAGATTGCCTTAAAAGCTCACAAAAACAAAGCCACAACACACAGAATGGAAAAAAAAAAAAAGAAAAAAAAAAAAAAGCCACGTATAGATCTCTTGATTTTCATTAACTGTCCACTTTCAGGAATAATTGGCTTAGTCTCATTTATTCCATTTGAGGGGAGGTGGGAAGGGAGAGAGAAATAACATACTTCTACCCATTTTTTTGATTTTCTTTGCTGTTGTTAGGAAAAGGTTCAGAGAGAAGAAAACATTACATTCTCAAACATTTTACGTTTCAACAAGAAATAACATTAATTTTTCCATAAGAGTTGCTTGAAAATGCTATTTTTTCCACTCTCCTCATTAAATAAGCATGTTACTCCTAGTTGTCCAAAACTAGAAATCAGTACATCCAGACGACACAGTCTATATTGTTTGTTTTACTTTTTTCATCTTGTAATATCTTATGATCCCTTACAAGCTCAGTGTTCGTGTTATCTTAATTCTTCCCAATTTAAGAGGCTTATCACAATTCCTCCATAACAGGCTTGGTGATGTATCCCCAAAGTCAATGGCAGCTTTTCCACTAAAACCAGAGAAAAATTCTGGGGTTTTTATTGCTTTCCAACTTTTTCTCCCTAGCCCCCTCTCTGTTTTTTCATCTCTGAAATGAAGAAAAAGAACAAAAAACAACGCAAATATTTTATATATCGTCTGCCAAAGCAGCAAGAGCATATTCCTAGTATATTCTCAATTCCTTTCTTATTAAAAGGCTATTGTCAAGTGGCATTTTTTTTTAATATTTTTGACCACAGCCAAGCACTAAACAGATATTTTCAGTAGGCCACTAACAATGAAGCTCAAGACTCTGTGTGAGAGAATAGCAGCATTTAGTTTAGAACCCATTAATAGCTCTGAGCATTTCAAACTGCTCTTTCTAAAGTTCATTATCTTGCACTTCTCCGTATTGAATTAGCTTTGTAACAACTTCATCAAGCTCTTTAAAAGCCACTTGGAACTTGAAAATTAAGACTCAACCCTAACAACTTTTTTATTCTTCAAATCGCTGCCACTTGAGACGTCTTTTGTCACCTGTGTCCTTTCTTCCATTTTCCTCATTCAGAATTATCTTAACAAAATAATAGGGAAAGAGGTTGGGTTTGGTGGGGGTTTTACTGAAAACAAAAGTTTCAGTTTTCAATTTTTTTCCTATTTTCAAACAGTTAGAAGTGAGAAAAACAATTAGAAATTTCTCCTAATAAGCATGTTCAACAGCGTACCTCACTATATTATACAATTCTGAGACAAGATGTTGCCAGCAGCTTTCTTCTGTTTGTGGAAAACTGATCAATTCCAAACATTATTCTGTCTCTCAACCAGCTTCTAATCAACAATCTTATCCTTCAATATGAGAGTAATTCACTTCCCTTAATAAGCCTTTACAGAAAGCATATTGTAAAGAAGTTTAGTCCTAAGTATAACTCCCAATTCACAGAATCACAGAATCATCTCGGTTGGAAAGGACCTTGAAGATCATCCAGTCCAACCGTTACCCAACCGTTAACCTCACACTGGCAGTTCCCAACTCCACCAGATCCCTCAGCACTATTCTGTTTTATTTAATGTATTGATTCCAACAGAAACATTATAATGGGCTTGCTAAAATATTTTTCTTGACACAAAACACACGGGTTGATTTGGATCGTGTTGAATTAACGCAACAGGTTCTTTACATTCCCCAAAGTTTTACAAAAGGTGGTGGTCGTCAGCAAAAGTAACAGTTCTCTCTGAGCAAACAAGGAAATTGTGCTTTGTTCTTCTGTTTTACTAAAGGAAACTTCTACAAATTTTACTGACCTTAAGTGCACAAATTCAGCTGTAGACAGAAGTAATCTTTTAATATTTAGAGATGAGGAATCACACCAACAGAAAAGAAAAAAGAGACAGAAAACAGTAAGAACTGTGAAACCTTCACAAAGGTAAGAACAGAAGATAGTCTGAAATTGTCTATAGAAACTTTAACCAATACTTTCAACACTAAAACCTCAGAGAATTTACAAACTCGTGGATTAAAACAACCTGGAGGTGCTAACACAGATCATATGAAGACCTGACAAAAACAGTGAGCTGGTATGTGATGGACAAGACTGATGCCAAAGCAGTCCTTGCTCCAAGATTTGGTTTGAACAACAGGATACAAATCCTTCAGCCGCTGAAGGAATAGACAGTGGTCTGAGAAAGCAATGCCTTTGCAACAGCTGGTTAGGATATACAACGCCATGAACACAAATGCTATTTTGAGGCTCGTGTAGCTTTATCTAGCTTGATTGAATCGTCTGTGCACTTCTGCACTTTGAGTTTTAAATGTAATGAAACAGAATCCTGTGGACCAAGCCAGCATCAAGCCTACCTTAGGCTCACTTAGGGCTTGGTCAGAAGACAGCCCTGCAAAAGTGCTCATACATACGCACGCTCACAGTACTCAAATGGGATGAAATGGACCATATACAAAAGTAAATTTCATTCTCAAATTGTCAGAAGGGAAACAGCAGAAGTGAGCCTTTTTATATTAATCTTGTGATGCCTAGGAGCAGGAAAAGAAAATTTCAACATGCCCTCTGATCTCCTGCAATTTCAGACACGATTATGTTTGAGAGATGTTAGATAAACTTTGGGTTTCCTTTCTCTTGCTGAAGAAAGGAAAACACAAAGGTAAATCACAGCAAGAGGCCGCCTGTGAGATTCATGGTCCTTGTTTTGCCTGAGGCCAGCAGCTTTCATCTGCCAAATTACTCTGGAGGAGGCAAAACAGGGACCTGAATCTGAAGCTCCCACTCTCTATAGCAATACCCTAATCCCAGAGCAAGAGAAAGGCACCAACATTTCATGGTAAACTTGGTTTTGTTCTAATTTTTTGTTCTAAATCTAAATAGATTTTCCATTGGTCAGCTCTACACAATACCAGCATTCACTTTATCTACACAAAAGCACAGATTTGATTCTTTGTTAAGGTACCAATGTTAATGTAGGTAGGCAAGTAACATGCTGCATATGGGAGTAGTGGAACAAGAACATGAAAGTTATAGTACACTGCAAATGAAAAACTGCCTTTAGGGTGACAAGCTATCCTTCAAGAAGAAAAGCCAAATAATTTATGCCTGCAGAGGTACTGTAAGGCTCATATTTTAGCAGACAAAATTCCTCTAGATAATAAAGCTGAGGCCCTGCAGGAAGGATCTATTGATGCTTTGTATGCTTCACTATTGTTTACTGAGCCAAAAGAAGGTGACATAAAACTTTAATGCCATTTTCTCACTCAAGGTTTTTTCATTCAAAAAGTTGAGGGTCTCTACTGATCAGATACAGCATTTAAAGACTGGAAGAACAGATGGCCGACATACAGTGGATAATTTTTACATCAAGCAAACCTTCACTGATTGATACAAACTATGCAGAAGAACAATGCTCCTTGTAAAGCACCACACTGGGCAGATAAGAGTGAAGGATCAGAGACAATTCAATAAATGAGCTCTCTACTGGCATCCAAAAAATTATTATGTCTACTCCACCACTAGCCATAAAGGTTGAGCTTCGAAGTGTATATTGCCAAATACAAAAGGCAGATTTCCATGTCTGAACTGGGTCAAACAGAACAACACAAGCAAGCAGTAACCTGTGGGTACAGACCATAATATCTCCACTTCCTTGAAAACCCGCTTGTTTAGATGCGTTTATATCCTTATGGGTGGAAAGGCTAAAGGCGGCCATGCATCTTGCCCAAAACAAGGCAAGTCTCTATTCTTAAATTAAGGAATGATGTTTTTGCTCCAGTCCTTCACACAAAGGTCTGCAGAACGCTATGGGATTCACGTTAGCCACGGAAGCTGCAGTGTTGTATTTACACCAGCCTTAAGTGGTTTCTCACAACTCGTGAAGTACTGGAGCTTAAGACTAAAAATATTGCGCAAGATGACTGTTGTTTATATTCTTCCTCCAAAAGTTATCACTATGTCCTTCTCCAAAACTTCACAAAGACTTCACCGTGGCATCAGTCCTGCCCTTTGTATAAAAGAATAAACATGATTCTTCTGCCCAAGATGTCATCAGCTTTTGTATCTGTAGCAATTAAAAAAAAAAAAAATAAGAGACCCATAAAATCTTGTTTATATATTGATCTCTGCTTATTGCTTTTGGAAGTGTTTGGGAAAAGCCAGCCATTCACAAATGGCTTCTTTTGCTGAAAGCAGACTGGCATTTTCTTAAAACTTTCAGCTCCTTATCTGCTGCCTTCCAAACTCTCTAAGTGCTGTGGGGGCCTTTCTACTAGGACATTGATATGACACAGCCCGTGGGAAACTGACTGTTCTGCAGCAGTTTTAATCCAGATCTGTCTCCATCATAAAATGTGAAGGTGGCTGCGAATTTCAGAAGCAACCAAGTGAGCCATTTTTGAAGACTTTCCAATTTTCCAGAAAGTCACATTGCAGTAGGTACATATGAAGCACTGCACTAACATCACAATTCATAATAAAGGTAACTCATGTTTTAAAAGTAACTACTGCCAGAACACCCTCTCTCTGACACATGTAGAGAAAGACCAGTTGTTCCCAATATTACACAATGGAAACTCCTTGAAGTGAGGAGAAATGGACGTGTTGACTACAGCCCTGGATGACTGGAAGGCAGTTTTCTTTGCTGAGGTGAGAAATTCACTTAATAATCATTCTGCTCTACCGAGTGTTTAGCCTTATAGTAACTCTACAATGCCCAGTGTACTAGATGGAGATTTTTAAAATAACGAGATATATATACAAAGTTCTACAAGCTTTGCAGTCTCAAAAAAAAAAAAAAAAAAAAACCACAAACCAAACCAAAGAAACCAAACCCCAAAACCCCATACACTCATTCTTAAAATTTAAAATCAGTTAGGTTCCAAAAAGAATTATTTATTCACAACAGTAGCAGAATATTTTTAAACAGGGGCTATTTTACATCCATTTTAGATTCACTCTGTTTCTGGTTGTTAAAGGACTAAACATCATACAACCGTGTTTCTCAGAGGAAGAAATTTGAGATTGTAACTAGCCATTGGGAAGCAGCAGAAGAGGAAGATACAGCGAGTGACCAGTCTATTTTACTTCCCACACAGACATACAAATTTACTATGACAAAGCCAAGGAAGCAGGTTTGAATGATTCACTGAGGTACTTTCTCTGCAAGGCAAATGTCTCTGTGCTATTGTTGCTTCAGCAAAACATGGGAGGGAAACAAAGACAAATAAACGTATAATAACCATTCAGGCAAAATATGCCAGACAGTGACAAATAACGGATCAAACATAAATTGGACAGCTTTGGTTGTTGGCAGAAATTTAAAGGCATTTTTGTTTTTAAACAGGGAACCAGTGGCAGCATTGTGTGAACGCAAGATGTAACAAGCATGGGGGGCTTTTAGGCTGTGTCAGTCGGTCTTTGGGTTTGTTACACTCACCACTTCCCTTGACCTCCAGTGTATTTATTTGATCCATAAAAGAGGATCAAACAGAGCATTGCCAAAAGGAAATTATGGCTGTCTGAGCTTTTAACCTATTATAAAACCTCTCCTTCGAAGCCAAGCTATGAATACACATACAGCACTTCTGCAGCAGTGATAAAAGATTCCTGGTGCATCATGAAGATGAAAAACGATTCTCAGTCGAGAGGGAAATTGCCAGAGGTGTCAGAAGACATGTTGCAGTGACGTAAACAGTGACACAGACATTAATTTCCATAATCCGACAGTGAAACGGTGCACACCTGAGCTGCCTAATTCTTTATGATCTTCCTTCTTTCACAATGAGATTTTTGTTGTTTTGGGGTTTCAAAAGCCATATCTCTATCTTTCCCTAAGCTGCCCTCCCCCAAAGGAAAGCACCTAGACACTTCAGTCCAGGAGGGAGTTTTTCATTAATTATATGAAATAGAGTGATGATCTGGAAAAGCCTTTCAGCATGTCCTCTCTCCCAGTTAAGTACTTTTCAGCTACAATTGATTACCTTGTCTTTTAGGTTTGCATGATTCCATCAAGCAGCAGTGCATGCAGCATCAATAACATTATTGATATTGTGATGAGCCACATCCCGACCTGGTGCAGGCTCCGTCCCACATTCTGCAGTGCTATAATTGCAACAGAGGTTGGAGCCTTCAGAGTGACACCCTAGAAAGGAAGAGATGGTACTGGGGAGAACTAGCACAATAGTTGGTATTCCCTTGACACAGTGATGTGGCATAACATAAAAAGTCCCCATCAATGAGGGCCAGCTGCTCTCTCACCAAGTTCCTTAATTATTAAGTGCTGTAAAGCGTTGTTGCTGTGTGCTGTGTTACATCCATTAAAAAATATAAACTGAGTGAATAAAAAGAGGTAGTCAAAAGTTTCTTGGAAGTGTCCTTTGTTCATCTGCTTCAGAAGGGAAGATTCCCACATGAAAGATATCCACATGTTGATTTGTGAAGAACCCCACATGCATGCTTTAGCATACGTGCTCACCTCTTACAGTGCTATGCAAGAGTAGTGAGATCTACTTTCAAGTGACTGTCGCTATCCCAGTGCATGCTCTATGCATTTTAGCAGATCCACATCTACTAGAGACTGGTTCTTCAGTATATGCTACTCATACACTATTACCTGTGACAACAGCTCTGTACCTGGTACCACACCAAAAATCTCCCCGTTGCATATTTGCCCATGACAATTACCCATTTGCCCATGATATTTCCCCATATCCAAGACATAATAAACTACCGACTTTGGAAAAAATGGTGCGGGGATGTCTGTGTATAGGGACAGTCAAAGGCTTAGCTTCCCTGCACCGTCAGTTCAGCAGGGAACACGGACAGATGGTCACCTTGTGCTGAGGCAGCTCAGAAAATGCTTTTTCAAGTAAAAATGTAAATGGGTCATGTCACTTTTAAAGTCTGAAAAATTCCACTGGCACCAGTTCAACTGCCTCTTAGTTAAGAGGTTTTTGTATAATAAATAAATTTGCAAAAGTGCTAGGTCAAAAAAAACAAACCCAGTCAGCTCCTTCCAGCCCCGATTCTCTCATTATTACAACGCACTCTTGGAACTTTCAACTTCAGGGAAATGTAAATTCTTCAGCGATGAATTATGCAAGAGCAAGGAAATACATGTGGGTATAGATATGACAGAAAAACCTCTTGCAGCACATACGTGATGACAAGGTACAGAAACAGTGCTCTTCACTCTTCTGCAATTGAAGAGAGAACAGTTACATTATACCTGTAGTGAGATTTTATATACAGCCTTAAGCAACTCCACTTACAGCATCAACACTGCAGAAAGGGGCACATGACTTCCAAGCCCTTGGTTACAGGATGACCAAAAGCAACCTGGATAGTCTGGAGAAGAGGAGGCTGAGGGGAGACCTCATCACCCTCCACAACTACCTGAAAGGAGGGTGCAGAGAGCTGGGGATGAGTCTCTTGAACCAAGTAGCAAGTGATAGGACAAGAGGGAATGGCCTCAAGTTGCACCAGGGAAGGTTTAGACTGGATATTAGGAAGTATTTCTTTGCAGAAGGGGTTGTTGGGCGTTGGAATGGGCTGCCCAGGGCAGGGGGGGAGTCCCCATCCCTGGAGGGGTTGAAGAGTTGGGTTGACCCAGCGCTGAGGGATCTGGTGGAGTTGGGAACGGTCAGGGTGAGGTTCATGGTTGGACTGGAGGATCTTCAAGGGCTTTTCCAACCTTGATGATTCTGTGATTCTGTGAAATCCCAAGTAAGGTTACATTTGTCTGCTGCAGACTCTGCCAATCTGCTAGGTTCTACTTCAGGCTTGGTAAAACACACACACTTGTATCCTGCCTGTTCAATACCCAACATAAGTCACTGGAGGTATTTTTTTCTCCAAGGGCTTCGTACCACTGGCCTACACCACACTGCCAAACTGTTCTTTGTCCTGCATAGTGTGAAGTCACCAAGTGGCAAGAACGGTGGGTGTTGAAATAGAAGATTGTATTTCAGACCAAAACGATGATTAACGACCTACAGAACTGCAAGAGATTCCATAAAAACATCAGCATAAAGCGAGAAGTGGGTAAGAGACACGGTACTTCAGCTGAAGGCGGGGAAAACCACAGAGGAGATGCGGTAGCTGGTAACATCCCACAGTACTGCTGGCATTAGTGATTCACATCCTCATCTTTACCACGAATATTCCAGCACAGCTACAACAACATTTCACAAGCATTCTCCCCAGAAGGTACCCAGGTTGAGAGTAATAGTCAGAAGTTTTGCCATGGGTCACACAAATATTACAAAAATTAGCATAAAAAGTGAGTGCTCACAGGTTCTGTCAAGAGTATAGAGGAAAACTTTCCAGTTTTTGCACTATTATGAACTTGACCTGAAGGCAAAAGGAAAACAAACAAGCCAGGGGAAGCAATTTATTTACTCTCACTGTTCTTCAGTTGTACCAGTTCCCTCAAGATGAAGACACGTCTTTACAGTTATAGAAGAAAATTGAGGGGGGCAGGGGAGAAGCCCTTCTGAGGACTTACTGCACGTGTGACAAAACAGCAGCCACAAGTCTAAAGTGGTAAAAGCATCATGTCAAATAAAGAAAAAGTCAACAAACAGCACCAAGAAAAGCTCATGATGTGCTACCAGCCGCCAGTTAGCATTCACTGCGGTGCAGCTGCTGGAGCTGCTGTGTCTGGCTCATTCTTTTCTGTGGATAAAGAGGGAAGAAAGAGCTGTTTGTTTTCCTCCCCTGTCACCACGAGGGACTCCAGAGCTCTTCTCAGGCTCACAGCAGCATCTTGACACTTGCCAGCCCTGGAGAGGGCCCAGTTGCAGAGGAGGGCTGCCACGGGGCACCCGCTTCAGCAGAGCTGCAAGCAGCATCGAAAGGCAGACAGCCCCGATCTGCTTCTGCAAGCAAAATAGCAAGGAGAAAAAGGGGTTTGGCTCGGTTAATTAGCACAATAAGGAGCCACTGAGGAACCTGCTCTTTCATCTTTCATAAACTCTCCATCCCTTTGCATTCAAAGAGCACTTTCTCGGGGAGCTGATTGCTAGATTACATCAGGTGATGCAGTTTTAATGTGTCTCTTGGAAAGGTGTGCAAAGGACTATAAACAGAGAATCCGACTCCTAAAATAGATTTTTTTCCCTACATCATGTTTAATATACTAAGCACCCTTCACAGGCTTTATTTTCTCATGTGTGTGTGTGAACAATCTTTGGCCCCCATCTCACACATGAAAGCATGGGATCTTGCAGGGAGAAAACATCTTTCTCCCAAATTTGCACAGCATATTGCACAATAGGATCATGTTCTTGAGAGCCTAAGAAATAACGTAACGAAATAACAAGTAGAAAAACAGTAACACATGATATACAAAACAGAAAAATAGCAACAGAACAAAAATAAGGACTCAGGAGAGGAAAAAGGAAGACTTTCAATTATATTTTTAAAATCCAAACCAAAAAGTCTAGGGGAAACATCTCTATAAGCTAAGATTCACATCAGAAAAAAAATCCATAGCTGGATGATAATCAGAAATAAAACAAACAAACAAAAAAAAGGTGACACGAAAAGCAGACACTATGACAAAATATATAGTCTCTAAGCATTTTACAACCAGCAAATGTTCCTCCAGACAACTAAAGACTAGTGAAGGCCACATTCCCAGACCCAGCTTTACAGAAAGTTGGTTTGGGTTTGGATTTTTTCTGCTGTTGGGGGGAGGGGTTGTGACAAAAACCTACTCCTACTGCTTGGAGTAACACGCAGAAATTTCAGTTTCTAGCCCCAAGCCAAGACCATTGGACAGCATTTCTCCCCACAGCCTAGATACAAAGTTCAAAGTTTCAACACTCACTTGATTCATCTTACAGAGCATCCAGCTGGTGTAAATACCTAAGACGGGAAGATGATCAAGATGCAGCCACATTATGGAGACTTCATAAATCTTAGCAAGTAGGCGCTGCAAGCAACTAAACACATGTGACAGATCAAACTGGACGGAGCACTTGGAGAAATAAACAAGGAGATTGCTTAGCCCCAGATGCTTGTGCAAGGTTTGAGGTTTTCAAGAACTGGCATGATTCCCACTTTGTCCCATCTCTGTTCCTCTACTCGGTCACTCGGGACTCTGAGACTCTGACTCCAGCCATGGGAGAACATTTCTGTCCTATGTCCTCCTGCCCAGTTGCTTCCTAGGTCAACAGCTCTGCCGTGGTTCTTTGTCTGCAGAGCAAAGGGAGCACACACCTGTAGCCAAAAGCAGAGCAAAGCATTGATAGGGGGAATATAAACCATTGTAGTCAGAGAACATAAGAGAAAAGAACTTGCGCAAAGACAAGGGGTCTCCACATTGAGAAACACCAAGTGTCAATAAAGTTGCTAGGTTACTATCTCTCGGGTCTGAGCAGAGACTTCCTCTAGCCCTTGAA
The DNA here is from genome assembly GCF_031877795.1 of Strix aluco. NCBI lineage: Eukaryota > Metazoa > Chordata > Aves > Strigiformes > Strigidae > Strix > Strix aluco. Next base: position 2,751,808 of record NC_133961.1, read on the forward strand.
GAGACATAGGTAAGAGATAAATCCCCCCGAATTCCGGTACAAGCTGACCCAGGGGTTCAGATAAGGAGCAGAGAACAACTGAGACTGTGCAGAAGGACAAGGTGAAAAGTTCATTGGTGAGGAAGATGAGGTACTTCATCAACGAGACCCCCGCCCAGGAATTTACGACCACTGCCCAGGACCTGAGGAGCCCAGGACGCATGTGCAGGAGGGAGGAACCTAATTACCATACGAAGCGGGGATAGATCATAAATATGTATAGGCGCTTCATAAATAAACAATACTTTGTACCATATAAGCAGGTCAAAGGCTACGGGAAGGTACGCACGCCTGTGGTGGAGCGATCCCCCGTGCGTCCAGCGCTGAATAAACATACCTGCTTTACAACTACAAAGTTGTAGGGTTTTTTTTCCGCAAGTCAGCATTAAAATAAGTTTAAGAAGATATGACCTGAATCTAAAATGGTAAGTACGTAAAGACAGCTGAGAGCATGCTTATGCACAGTATTCTTTGATTCATTTCCCCCTCTCAAGCAACTTCTTTAACTGTTTTTCTTTGATAATGACAGTGCCATCTGCTCTTAGCACTTGTCTGGTATCCTTACCTTTTGGGTATGGAAACTTATCCCTGTTCACAGAAAGTATCATCAAACCCATTATGTGCTGTTTATGAAAACATACCCCGTTGCTGGAGGGAAGATCACATGGTTTATAAGAAAAATTACTTCAGATAAGAAACCACAAGATACTAGGAGGAAATTAAACCCTAAATATAAGTCCTTCACATGACTGTCCTTAGCAGCTGCCTCCTTCCTCAGTCAAAAGAAACGCCTGCAATCTCCCCAGAACCAGCTCTGAGAGAAACCAAACCCCAGGTTTCCCAGCAATAGTCCGGCAGAATACACAAAACTGCGCCGGGCCTGGGAACGTCAATCTCTGGCAGAATTTGTCATGCTCTAATTAAAGGCCTATAATCTGTGAAATCATCAGGCACATGCTGATGGGAATAAGGATGAGTGTGGTGGTGCACGGATGAGGGCACTGACAGCATCAATATTATCAGTTGTATTCATAATACTCAACCTCTACAGGCAACTCCTCAATGACAGTTCACTAGCTTCATGTAAAGGACAGATTTGCTTAGGGAGTCTGTGCAGTCTTCATCATTGGAGGTCTTTAAAAACGAATTAGACATCTGCCAAAAATGGCGTGAGTATAGCTGATCCTTCTGTGGACAGACATATGGATAGACACCATTCTGACATCCTTCCAAGCAAGACTCTCCTTGGATCTACCTACTTCTGAGCCTTGAAGTAGGTTGGTCGCTCCCTCCATAAACTCCATTTCACCAGAAATCATTCCCAAAATGAATATAATTCCCTATGAGACATCACTACATAGGCAAGTAGACAGGAATCCTAGAAAGCACACCCTGAAGCTTTGTGTGTTTAAGGTTTGTTTCCCTCAGATTGGGTATCTGTAATTCAGAGACAGAAAACCAACAATGCTATTCAGGGTCAGTTCAGACAATTTCTCCAAAAAGAGCTGTAAAGTGGGAACTAAGGCTCGCTGGAAACTAGCAATCTAACAGAAAGGTCGATGATCTTCTTGTTAATTATTTGTCAGCACCTCAGGACTTGAAAGAAAAGCAACACCTGTCTGGTTAAAAACTCGACCCAGAGAGGCAGGGACTATGATTTCCCAGCTATGTCAGTGAGCAACCAGAGTGTCTCATGATCACTTTATCCAAAACTGCAGATTTATAAAGCAGGGAAGGGGAGGGTGCAAAGCTAAAATGTGATAACTGAATCTAAACAATGCCAGAGGGAACAAAGGCCTGAATTTTTAAAAGCTCAATTCCGATTCATGTGTCCAAATATAGGTCAGATTATGAAGAGTCGATTACTATGCACACAAGCCTTTCGAAACAAATATAGCTATTAATGCCACAATAAAAATTAGTAAGTGTGGAGAAATTCTCAAAGTGACTTCTGCTTGCTTATGCAAAAAGAGCACACAAGGTCTAAGAACATCCAGCCTTGAGATCTCTTGATAATTGCTCTGAAGTCTAAAAGGCTCAAAAGTGTCACACGGTTTCAAGCTCAGTACAGCTATTCTGAGCCCACTTCAGTTAACTAGGAATATTAATCAGCTCCACATTATTTCATAATTCTTGGCAATGATGTATATAAATGCCCAAACAGCAAACTACACAGTTTATGATGCTTCTAAATTCATGTGTTGAAACTTATTTGCAACCACCTTCCTCCAAACTTAAAGAGGAATTTAAGGGAAGTAGGTATTTCTTCCTCTGCCACAAACTAAAAGGATGACCAATGCAAAGATACTTCCACAAATGCAATGTTCTCTCAAAAACGCAGGGAAAAGAGCTTTGTAACTGCAGTAGCTATTTAGCTTTAGTGCCATCATACACATGGAACACATAGGTAAGACACACTGTCCTGTTCTGTCAGGTACATTCAATACGGAGAGTCAGCTGGCCAAATGTGTGCTTTCTTTTCCTAACACATGGCCCAATTGCCACTTCGGCTACCATGCAGCAATCTTTCTATCAATTAGCACAAATAGTCACTAGAGCCTGTGCTCAAGTACATATCTGATTACACATCTGCCCAGAGCTGGCTGCGTAATAAAGTAAAAGATACTCAATCTAGCAGAGGAATCTCTCACTTCCTAAACGCCCCATGCTTGGTTAACTAAGAAACATTAGAAAACACATGACATTTCTGTTACGGCCAGTAAGCTGCCTTTGTTTCCATTTTTTCTTTGCAGAACAGCCATCACTAGGATCTCAACCTGTGAAAGGGAACTTAGGTAAAAACCAAAGGACTGTTAAGATTCACTAATGCAACTTGTGGGTCAGGTCGCTTATACTGCAAATACTGCATATTTGTAACTCCAAAACTCAATTTATTTGGTTTTCCCAAGGCTCCTGGAACTTGTCACTCACTCTTAGTAGCTTCCAGCACCTTCAGCAAGGTGATCCTGCTGCTTCACCTTGTTTGCATAGCCACAACTGTGCTCTCTTTTCTTACCAAAGAAGAAAGGCTTTATAGTTACTGAATTCCCACAGGGTACGTGGTAAAGTGAAACCAAGTTTGAATCACAGAATCATCTAGGTTGGAAAGGACCTTGAAGATCATCTAGTCCAACCATTAACCTAGCACTGACAGTTTCCAACCACACCAGATCCCTCAGCGCTGGGTCAACCTGACTCTTCAACCCCTCCAGGGATGGGGACTCCACCACCTCCCTGGGCAGCCCATTCCAACACCTAACAACCCCTTTTGTAAAGAAATGCTTCCTAATATCCAGTCTGAACCTTCCCTGGTGCAACTTGAGGCCATTCCCTCTTGTCTTATTGCTCATTACTTGGTTCAAGAGACTCATCCCCAGCTCTCTGCACCCTCCTTTCAGGTAGTTGTAGAGGGCAATGAGGTCTCCCCTCAGCCTCCTCTTCTCCAGACTAAACCCCCCCAGTTCCCTCAGCCGCTCCCCATCAGACCTGTGCTCCAGACCCTGCACCAGCTCCGTTGCCCTTCTCTGGACACGCTCGAGTCATTCAATGGCCTTTTTGGAGTGAGGGGCCCAAAACTGAACCCAATCATCGAGGTGTGGCCTTACCAGTGCCGAGTACAGGGGCAAGATCCCTTCCCTGTCCCGAAGGTCTTCAGCAAAACTTAAGAGTCATACCTCAACCACAAGGGTCACCTCTCTTTCTGTTGCTTGTCATTATGAACCTAAACACTCACAAATTGCACAATATAAATGAAGAAGCAGTTATTTACGGCTCCCCAACCAAGGGATCTACAGATAGCCTCTAATGCTTTTAGTCAATATCTGTAAATACTTTGAAGATAAAAAGCAATGTACTGTGCCAAGTACTACCACTGTCTAACCAGCAGCTCAAAAGCACGTTGCCAAAGTACAACAATAAGCTTGTCTTTTTAAACCTGTTCATAATAATTATGGCTGTTAACAACAGATATTGTTCAGCTGAATGAACGTGGTGAGACTTCAGCAAACAGCTCTCATCAACCTGACATTCTTACAAACGTCCCCTTGCTAAATGTCAAGTGAGATTTCTAAAGGGAAAGAAAAATGTCTTTCTTCCCAGAAGAGGACAAAGTTTATGCAGATAAGAAAAGAAAGTGAGACAAAAGTGGAAGCAAATAACTGTTTTTAAAAAAACTCTAAAATTACCGTCAACTACACAAATTATTACCGAGTGCCCAGTTCTAAGTAGGAGAAAGGATCTATTACAGTGTTGCAAACTGCATCTTTCAGACACTGACACTACTCTCTTTACAGCTAAAGAAAAAAACAAGATATAGCAATTTTTTTTTTTTTCTAATTCACACCTCTGTTCTAGTCCTTGAAAGAGTTCTATGGAAGTAGCTTGCCACGTGATAACTTATTTCTTCATTCTTAAATATCCTAAACAAAAAGAAAAATAAATACATTAACTTGTGGCACAGAGGTAAACCATGACACATCTCATTGCAAGCTTATTTTATATGCACAGTTTAAATATGCAGAAGGATTTTTTCTGAAGGGGCATTTATAACACCCAGTTAATTAAAACACTCAGTGTTGCACTGGACTTCTAGCTCACAGAATACCCCATACGTACAAGCTGCTTACCCTTATGAAAACATAATGAATGGATGAGCATTAGCTTGGTAGCAAGAAGCTCTTAAAGTGTTATCCCAGCACAAACACGCCAGAATTGCCAATATCTCAATATTATTTCCTGTCTGGAAAGCAAACATTTGCTGTTTTTTATCACAAGAATGCTGAAAGAAACATTATTAAATGGTTATAAAGTGCTTTAAAGAGATAAATCTCTAGCATGCCCTACTATGAGCGCCCATCTTCCCCCTTTCCCATCCATATATTGGAATGAGGATCATTTCCATGGTGTTAACGGATCTCATTACCAGTAACGGATGTATTACAGCCCTCTGTGTATATGGGTTTTGTATGTATTTGTGCCATGGCCTTCCATATACATATAAAGTCCTGACATCAGCCGCCATTTAAGCAGCTGCCACAAGGAGTAACGTATTTTCAGAAGAGCAAAGGCCGCTGGTTCTCCAAGATATGTTGAGAATTGAAAGAAATCCGGAAGAAAAATAGTTCTGTTTCTATAAGGCTTTTCAAGACAGTCCTGAAAGACTTCAAGGACTATTATCTCTCTCTAAGCTTACTGAACTTCATGGACACTTCCATTTTACAGGCACAGATTTTTATTTTTCTTTTTTTTTAAATGGGGGACAAGAAAGAAACCACATTGCTTTTCCAGGCTGAGTTTAAAATTAATCATGCTTACACTAAAATAAGTAGAACAGTGAGGTTTTTGTCATACTGCTGGATTCATAGGTATTAATGACTTATGAAATCACTTAGTCCATCTGTAAATCAAGCCACTGCGTTTCCTACTGCAAGAGCAGTTCTACATGGCAGGCTAGAATAATAAGATATACTTCAAGAGTCAGGTTGATTAACACAAAAATGAAGATAACAGAAATTCAAATTAAGTCACATACTCTGTTATACTGCTCGTGAGGTTACATCATCACTTGCCAAATCATTAGGGACTGGACATGACCAGATTCCTGATAGAGACTGAGGTTTCATTTTTATAGTCATAACTTCCATTTGGGCCAGTTTTAAATTGAGCTAATTTTAAAAAAAACTTCAATGTTTTACAGCTGTGGAATTTGCACAAAGTTCAGCCCTTTCCCATAGCACTTTGGTGAGGGGTTTTCATTTAGCATAGAGCTGAAGATTTCAGGTCTTCCAACTTCAAGTCCTACGACTTAAGAACCACCTTAGAAACATGACCCAGGTAAAAGTAATGTAACTATATATACCAAAATCTACACATGAATCATGAAACAAGAGTTCTGAATATTTGATAGTTGTCTCAATGGGATTTTGCTCTGATTCCTAAGGATAATTAACCCTACTAGATATTCTAGCATAAGCAGCCAGCTAGTCTCTCTCTCTCAAGGGGAAATATTCATTGTGCATCCAGAAACTAAACAAGACACTGATTTGACAAGTACTTTGTAGATCCAAAGTACTGTCATTTACTTTCTGTCACTGCACACCAACCAGATCCAACCTGTCCCAAGATCCCTGTGGTGGAGCAAACAGTGCACAAAAAATTAGAGGAAAAAATAAAAAGGGGGGGGGGGGGGGGGGGGAGCATCTGTGTTCTTCCATCCAGAAAAAAGAATTTTTTTAGATAATTTAAAAACATTTCCATTGTTCCAAGGTATGAATAACCATTATTCATTATAGTTGCAAGATTGTTCTAGTCTCCCTCATGGAACCGAGTACTTTAAACAGTGCCCTGTGCACCCCTAACAGATGGGGACAGAGATGACTTAGCAACTATTTACATTCATCAGTCCAGTAACACGCACACAAAAAAGATCAGAGGGAGGGATCAAAACTAATACACCACAAACAAAAGCCTCCTGACACTTTCTCTAAAGATTAAGGCCTCTTTTTTGACTGATCAGTCAAAATAAGATTAGATTATTGTTCTGCTGCTCAACTCCTTTCCCACTCAATGAACTGATTCAGCGAGGTCAAGTTACTTTCATCAACGTCTCTTCTTGAGAGATTATTTAATGCCCTGAACTTTAGCTAGATTTTTAGGTCAAAAGTGGGTAACAACAAAATTAAATTTCTGTAATAGGGAAGATATTGTAATGAGAAAAGGGGAGGGGGTGGATTGAGAGAGGTAATGAACCCATTTTACCTGCTGGACTGATGTACTTGCCTGAAAGCATATTAAGCCCCATCAATACACGCAGCTAATGAAGTAATTAGTTGTTAGATCCACACCTTATGTTTGCTTAGAGGAACTCGGCTGTCAGGAGGTGAACAAGGAGGATCTAGGCAGGGGGGGGGTCCCTGCCCGGCTGCGGGGGGGACCCTGCGCAGCCCCGCAGCAGCCCCTAGTGCCCAGCAGCGGGCACCGCATCCCCACCGCACCCCCTCGGGGTTCCCTACCCGCTCCAATCCCTTTCAAATTACAATTAGATGAGAGAAATCACGCTGGAGGCAGTGCTTCACAAGCCCTGCTGGTGTCTGACGGTTCCCAAGACTTGGGCTGCACCCTGATAAATTGAATTTAGAAATCACGCATCTTTAAGAGTTATTCATAAAGCAGTTCCAGGTCACCAAGAAAACAAACTGGTTTTTAAACCGACTGCTTTCAATCGTGACAAAACTCAGTAAAGAGTCCAGAAAAAACAGCAAAGGGAAAAAGCTGGAAAGGTTTAAAGTAGAGATAGGGCTCACAGAAATGTCCTTTTAATGATTGACTCCTTTCAAAAAGTCTTACCAGAGGGAACACCGCTCAGACCTGCTCCCACAGGAGAGGAGGCAAAGGGCTGTGGTAAGCAAAATGTGCAACTAATTTTTGGAGACAAGCTGCGGGATTGGGAAACACTGGCTCCAACTCTTTAGTTGAAACTTGACCTTCTTGACTGCAAGGAAAAGGAAAAAAGAAAGGGTCGTCTAAAAAACTTCTGATAGTTGTTCACTTCAGAAACACACGAAGTTTTAATGTTTTGAACAGAAATTCTGCCTCTGTCGTAGCAGAAGTGAGTGAGCATGACAGAAGCACTTGAACCTTCTGAAGAAATAGGTGTGTGTACATGCACACACGTGTGAATGCGTTATTTGTAGCTGTAGACATGAGAACAGGCGTGCATTTCTAAATAAATACTGTGCTACTACTCCCTGACCAAAGTCTGGAAAAATCAGTGTTGTACAGTGTTAAGAGAACAATGAAGAAAGCAGATGTATTTATAAAACTGAGATCAAAACGTGACGCCAACTTATTTCATAAAGCAAAGTAGCCCAAGATATTTTGATACAAGACACAGCCTCGTTCTGACAGTGCCAGAGCATCACAACAAGACTAAAGTGTTATTAATTGTATTATTTAAACTGCAGTTAGATTTATGTGGAGGATAGTAGGGGCTATCTTGAAGGATTCAGTGTTACTTCGTCTTACTCTGATTTGGAAAAAAATTTTTATTTTAAAACATGCTAGAGGAAGAATATGTATACATACTACTGAATGTACACCCTCCGTTTCAACTGTGCCTCTATCACATCTGAGAATTGAAAACTTTAAAGCCCACATCATTTCCTCACCTCATACCAAGTTGTAAGGTCTTAATGCATTAATTTCCAAAACCAAAAGTCAAAGCCACCATCTTTATGAACGCTTCTTCCCCATGTCACACACTCACAAACAACCTCTCCTGATCACACTGTTACGATATTCATTTCACCTGACGTAGATGAAGCCTTAAATACAGAAGTAATGTTAGCAGCGAGTTTAGTTAATGTTTTAAACGTGTACAATGTACCTCAACAGAAGTGATGGAGTAAGTTATATTGTTCTTCTGTACTTCAACTCTAGACAAAAATCCTACATGTCAATATATTTGCTCTGTAAGGAATATGTACCAAGGTGAGGGAAGAAAAAAAATCTGCTTTTAAATTGTAATTTCCTATTTTTTGATCCTCTCATCAATTTCAATAGAAAATTACATCCCAAATATTAAATGCTATGGGATAGTTCAACAAGTCCTACAGGAAAGTGCTATATTAATGGTTTTTATATTCCATAAATTTAATAGTAATCACCATTTAGTTCTATTACTTTTTGATGGAAGCCTATAATCTTCATATCCATTAAATGCCATATGGATCTTCTTCAGGGGTCAGAGGTTCCTCTAGAATTTGTGACTGTAGATTCATGCACCATAGCCTTACCTTCTCTAAGGTGATGAGTGCCGTTCCTCAGGGGTTAGCGTTGGGACCGGCGCCGTTTAACATCTTTGCGGGTGACATGGACAGTGGGATCGAGGCACCCTCAGCAAGTGCTGATGACACTGATCTGTGTGGTGTGACACACTGGATGTCATCCAGAGGGACCTTGACAGGCTGGAGAGGTGGACCCGTGCAAGCCTCAACAAGGCCAAGTGCAAGGTCCTGCACATATGTCAGGGCAATCCCAAGCACAAATGCAGGCTGGGGGATTGAGAGCAGCCCTGCGGAGAAGGATTTGGGGGTATTAGTGGAAGGAAAACTGACTGTGAGCCAGCAATATGCACTCACAGCCCAGAAAGCCAACCGTGTGCTGGGCTGCATCCAGAGCAGTGTGGGCAGCAGGGCGAGGGGGGGGATTCTGCCCCTCTGCTCCACTCTCATGAGACCTCCCCTGCAGTGCTGTGTCCAGCTCTGGGGGCACCAACATCAGAAGGACACGGACCTGCTCGAGCGGGTCCAAAGGAGGCCACAAAGATGCTCGGGGGGCTGGAGCACCCCCTGTGAGGACAGGCTGAGAGAGTTGGGGGGGTTCAGCTGGAGAAGAGAAGGGTCTGGGGAGACCTTATAGCGGCCTCCCAGGGCTTAAAGGGGTTACAGAAAAGATGGGGAGGGACTCTTGATCAGGGCAGGTAGGGACAGGACAAGGGGTAACAGTTTTGAACTGAAAGAGGGTAGAATTAGATTAGATATATGGCAGAAGTTCTTTCCTGTGAGGGTGGTGAGGCACTGGAACAGGTTGCCCAGAGAAGTTGTTGATGGCCCCCCCTGGAAGGGTTCAAGGTCAGGTTGGACAGGGCTTTGAGCAACCTGGGCTAGTGGAAGGTGTCCCTAGCCACGGAAGGGAAGTTGGACCTAGATGATCTTTAAGGTCCCTTCCAGTCCAAACCATTCTATGATTATTCAAACTGATCCCACAGTCCTTCTTTTGTTGTTTCTACCCTTGAAGGAAAGACAATCAACCCTGCAATTCCAGAGCACGATTCATGTCCTAGTGCAAGCTGCAGTACAGACTATGGCTGGAGCTTCACACCCACTGTGAACCAGGGGCTATGCAAAACAACAGAAAGTGACATAACCTCCAATACAGCAAGTCAGAACTTCATGGTTGATTTAGTGACTCAACTCTTGCTTAATGCTTCTCAAATTATTCTTGGACTAGCTGGTGTGGAAGAGAATGAGTCAGAAATTGCTTGCATACTTGATCTCCATCTTTACCAGCATAGGGTAAGCAAGCAAAGAAAAAGAATGAATTAACAACAGCAATGTTTAGAAAACAAAACCAAATACCCTAAAATGACACGAAGGCTGCCCACTATCTTGACATGGTGACCCACTTTATTGTCCTGTCATCCAACACGAAAGTCAGTTGAAGCAGTTCTAGCCAGGGCTCGGTGCAGATAGTTCAGATGTGGGCATCTCCAGTTGATCCATGTCTCTGTCATCTCTGTCCTGCACTGCTGCAGTATAATTTTTAAACTTATTTGGCCACTGAAGGTAATGCAGAAGGCAGCAGCAAGGCAATGCCAGTGTTCTGATCCTCGCTCCTGCCTGTGGAGGAGCAGCTTAATAAAATTTTGGCTTTAAAGGTCACACGTAGCAAAAGATCATACATCTGAACCACAGCCTTGACCCTTACCGCGTTGCATTGATTGTGCATCCTGTTTTGTCCCAGTTCTACCAAGTTAAATAGCATGATCTCAGAAGGGAGGTATTGCTTTGTCTCACAAAATGACTGAATTTTAACAGCCATTCAACAATAAATTCAAAAAAATGATTACTGCTTGCTGAGTGCCTACAAGTAGAGATTGAAAGCCCAGGAAAGTAAAAGCATTTCTTCATCTTATGAAACTCAGGGTATTGTATGTATAATGAAATGCCATTAAAGATATTTGTTACTGTAATACAGAGAAAACAAGTTAATCAGAAATAGCACAAGTGTCAGGAGTACACAAGGTGGTGGTGGGAAGCTTCTCATTTCTATCCTGAGGGGTAGCAGCCATGCACTGGGGGATCAATTTGCCAGCTTAATGCAATAGCTCAATAACAGTTTTAGTAGCCTATACAGTATATAAATCTATACATTCTTTACCCTACAGGAAAACAGGTCATAGAGAAAGCAAAGGAAGTAAGACAGATCACAGAGTAACTGCATATGGTTACAGTAGATCAAGTGTAAGGCTGTTCTCACCACAGCTACCTCAACTTTCATCATGTCAACAGGCACAGGAAGCGCCTGCTCCCTCCAAAAGGGCCAGAGCACTACCCTAGATTTAAAGGCAGTGCATATTGCCTATTCGATTGGGGCTTAGTATGTCTAATGGCAACAAGAGTATTGACTAGGTGTATTATTTTCTTTTGTTGGGTGACAAAGTCTACATAAACAGTGGAATTCAAGACTTCCAGTCTGTGGCAAAAGCAGGGGCAAAAAACATTCGTTTCATTTCATATCACCCACACATCAACTCCTTCTCAATATTAACCTCAAGTCATAAAAATAAAATCGAGACTCTAGAGAACTGCAGAAAAATGCTGGAGCTCAAGTAGAAGACCTTAAGATGTAATGTTAAAAAAAACAAACAAAACAAAACAAACCATAGCTTCACACTAGTGATCTTGCCCAAAACATTTTTAGTGTAGCTATGATGGCTTTTGCTTTTTCTAACTGTATTAGCTGTTTAAGAGGTATTACCTCCTAACAAGATAGTTTCCGTAAAAAGTAGGCGCTTATTCATCATTTGTTTTAGCAACTAACACAATTAAAGCATTTTCTTTCTTTTGTAATATTAAAAATTTAAACAGAGTATTACACTAACAGAGGGCAATTTCCAGTCCCATTACTAACAGTGGTATAGAGCCTGTGTGATCTTAAATTCTTAATGTTTTCTAGTATCTGTGTTAACCTACTAAAATCAAAAGCAACATCAGGGCCTTTTGCAGAAGACATGCTCTTCTTCCTCCAGTGACCTTTCCTCTACTGCTTCTTGTACTGCTTACTGCTATCCTTAAATAATTAAACATGCCTAAGCCTGAAGTGATTGCAGAAATACACCTGCATTTGAAAAGTACCATTTAGACAACAATTTGTAGAACAACAACTAGAGGCCAAATGCTTATTCTTATAAACTGACATCCTTATTGGAACTACCTACTCATTTCCATTGCCTGAGGGCCTGGACAAGATCACAAAAGCGGCCTTCTAGTACGCCAATTACAGTTAAACAATATGGAAAGAGACAACCATCAGCAACATTCAGAAGTAAAAGAATTTAAGTGTTAAAACCTCAGGCATCGTTTCTGATAAAAAGAGAAAGCACTTTCTTTGTACAACAGACATTTAACCTGGACAGAATAACCTTAGGAAATAAGTATTTATGATACATTTAGAAATAGGTGGTATTTTCTCAAATATTCATAGATTTAGAAGAATCATGACTTTCCAAAACGCACGTTCTCCTCCTTCAATATAACACAAAACTCACTTCCACTAGCAAAGTAAACATTTATGAATAACAGAGTAGCTTTACCCATTTCTACTTCCTCTGCATCCTCAAGACCATCACTTTATAACATTTTGCTCATGAAGTTTCCCTCCCCATATCTGAAAGTGTAAAGAAAAAGGAAGGGGCGGGGGAGGAAAACTATCTCCTGCTGACAAGACTAGAAAGTCTTCAAACTGTCTCATCCCTAGGAAGAGACAAAGATGTAAGCTCACGTCACAGACAGATAATGATGAGATAAGTTAGGCTTCTCCACTGCTAGACCTCAAAAGCTTTCGTTAAGTTCCAGATGGGATAATCTGGAAATGCTCATGATTTGCAGCAAAGCTTTGGTCTTAAAATGGGAAATTACATTACATAAATGTAAGTATTTTGGACAGACATTAAGTTTCCCTGACTTTCTACATTCTGTAAACATGTCTAGTAGAACATATACATCCCATATGATAAATAAGGTGTCTCATAAATAGACTTAAAGCTAATACTCTTGGAATGTTTCACACAAGTCTTCACAACAAGAAACTCATGCGATCAAGGAAATTCCACCCTCTCTTTCTAAACTTCTGGTCTAACACTTCCCATCCAGGAAAGCAGCGTAATTAACACCACTTGCCTGGTGGCAAATATTCCCCTTGAGAGGAAAAAGTTCAGATGTAGGTAGAAATGCAGAGATGCATGTCTCTCAACAGGGACAAATGTAAAGCAGTAACTCCCAACTTTTGACAATTCATGTATCAGAAGGAGGTATTCCAAGCCTGCGTACTACAGAATGGAGTTGATCTATCTGGAGATAGGTGTGGAACTTCTCTATTCATCTAAATAAAAAGAAAGATCTTGCATCTCTACCTACTGCAGAAAAAAAAAAAAAATATACTAAGAATTAAGGCAGATTAAGAGACTCTTTTAGGCAGTTTAAGACCCTTAAGCACACATTCCCAAGCCAAGTGTTTATATTACAAGGAGTCTCCTAGTTACCTCTCTCAACTGTCACAGTTTTCAGTATTGCATAAAGCTGCTTAAACTACAAAGCTGATTGTCAAGGGAATCCCAGTTTGAAGGGATCTTTTGTGATTTGAAAGGGTTGTGACTTCTGTAAAAGGAGGGCATCAGGTTACTGCAGCAAGCCTTGAATATCAATGACAAAGGAGGAAAAGGAAAGCTAACAAGTCAGGTTATACTCTCCCTTACTACTCAGCTAAATTGCACGGTAGTTGCAGGGCAGGACAGAGCCAAGAAGGGCTAGGGCAATCTTTTGGTCCCCTGAGGCCACTTTGATCTCCAGTAAATAGTACAGATGCTCTCCTGCAGGTCAGGGGGAAACAAGAGGTGCCTCTGAGCAGCGCTCTTACACACAGCCCATGCCACTGCGAGCATCCACTGACATTTCAGAGGCAAAAAGCCCATGTGGACCAGGCGTGATATGAAACATGAAGCGGAGGAAGAAAACGCTTGGTACTCACTGCCAGACAACAGGTTACATTAACCCAGCCATACATTAACTCCGCCCAATTCCTTCGATATTCTAGAGCTGATAATATAAAGCAATTCGCTAGTTTCTTTAGTCACTAAAAATCCTCAAAGCTTACACAGTTTTGACTTACAGTTTTCATTGGAAGACACGTGGGTGATTACATAAACATTGCCACAGACAAATATTCTAAGGTCTAGCTTTCTGAACTCAAGAAATCACACTTGGTTTTTCAGAAATGAATTAAAATACCTGCCCATTCCATTAAATTACTTCATACTTCCTTTATGATACAAATCGTCAATGCACCGGTCATTTTATTTGAATGCTATCTCTGGATACTTAAGCTCCTGCATGCCTACATATAAATTATCTCTCTGCAAGCCTCAGTTTACTTCAGACTTCCTCAATTCAGCTGATGCAAATATTAACTATTGCGGACCTATCACTCCCATCATTCTCCCAACCATGCCATCTAAATTCAAGAAAACACCTTGTTTTCCTGGGCCTGCACCCTTCTCCAGTTCACACACTCCTTTTGCCCAAACGTGGTCTAAACTGTGTCTCTCCTTTGTTTTCAGAACTAGATTGCACTTCCACCTGAGAGAAATTATTACATGGTTGAACAGAAAAAGCACATGACTTTAATATTTACAATCCCGTTGCAATACAATAATTGTCTGTGGTGAGGCAGTATTCCCGGGAAGATATGTTCTTCCTTGATATTTATTCTTACTAAATATATATTCCTTTGCTTAAGGAACTGTAGCTCAAATTTCCTATCAAAGTCCAAGGCTTATATTTTCAAAGCTTTTTCAGGAGACATCCAAATCCCTTACGGAGTTCTGATAATGCCACTCCTGTTATTAGCCTTGCTCTATCTACCCTTGTTCAAAATAAAAATGCAGACCTGGGACCTGACTAAGTGGAATTTCTGAAGCATATGCTTGAGATTCTTAAAAGAACATTCTACAACTCATTTTTCTCCACCCAAACTGCTAAAATACACCTTCACTACATGTAAAATTTTCTTCCACGTGCAGTCTGTACAATGCAATCCTTGCTAGTACCCTTACAAGAATATGAAACTACCTTTGGGGTAATCTCTGCACTATTTTTCCTTCTTACTTCGAGTTCACCGATTCCACTCCTTTCTCTCCAGTTTTTACTATTGAATCCTGTGCTTTCCAGAAGGCTCTTGCAGGTTTTAAGTAAATTGTAGGTAGATCATTTAGCTTCGAAGCGCCTCGTTTTCTTCCTGAAATAACTGAGGGTATAGTGAAGATTTATAGGTTTACATGAAACACACAGTTATAGTGAGTAGCTCCAGAGAAAAGCCTATAAATAAAAATAGGTTGAAACAAAGGCAGCCTCGATGTGAGCGCTGCTGTAGAAAGGCCTCATCTGAGAACATTCACCTTCTCTTTGTCCCTTCAACTAGAAGCTGCATGATGCTTTCAACAACTTAACTGATGATCGATAAGGGGGGGTGAGGGGAAAAATAAAAAAATCACACAAAGTGCTGTCTAGCTTTACCTAATAATACCAAAACTCAGTCTTTTTGTTTTAATAAGCTTGTGATCCACCACATACGTAGTGCAGAAGTGTTGCTTTTCTTTCTCATTTGCTAATTTCTTTCTGGGAAAGCAAAAAAAAAAGTAAAGATTATATACTGGTAGATAGATTAGAAAAAGAAAGCCAAGTTTATATGGAAAATATGCCCACTGCTTGATAGCCCCATGCTGCACTGGTAAAATTTTCTCCTACAACTAAGCAATAGAAGGGGGAGGACTCTTTTGCTCCCCCAGGCAGTTAAATCAAATTAAGCAAACATTTGCGGAGAAAAGTTTCTGGCCTCCCACTTCACTTGCCTGTATCCTTCATACCAACTCAGTTATTTCAGAGAAGCTGGACAGAGGATATAACCCTGTTCTTACTCTTGTAAACAGGATGAAGGACAGGACTGGAACTGACAATCTGAATTCCCAGTACGTGCTGGACTTCATGAGCACTTGACATAAATTCAACCTACCAAAACGACACCTTAAATTATCGAAGAGGTTCAAATAATGGCCCTCACGGAAAAAGCTCCCTGCCGTGGGTTGCAATCTCAAAGCTGTGTCAAAAATGCAGCTACAGAAGCCCTTTACATTTGCAGTTATGAGCCTCATTTAAGCATGCTTTTGTTTTACACTGATGCTTCTGCTAGCCTTTGCATGCACTAAGTACGAACAGAATACCTACTACTGATGGCCAGCTGACTGTAACTGTTGTCCGTACTAAAAGTTTCTTCAATATGCACCCAGAAGAGACCTAGATTCCTTGCTACAATTCTGCCTCTGCAGTATATGTTCTGAGAAAGAAAGTCTCCAGTTTCTGAAGAAATCTCTGCCCACCACCCTCCTCCAGGATCAATAGGCTTCTACCTTACGTAACCACTCAAGTTTGGCAGCAAGAGCTCTTCTCACACGGCAGCATCTTGCAGATTTTGAGACTTACAGAAGCAGGAAGTTTCCTCCTCAGCAGTATGAAATAGCTGTGGAAAACTCAGCATACCACTTAGGCATTTGAATCTTAACTCTGAGAACGTCAGCATCGCTATCTTAGCAGGCTGAACAGTAACAGCCTCAAGAAGCAAATACCTGTGTATGTATACCACGCTCTCAACACTCCTCTTTTGGACCACTCCTGAAAGCTACAGTGTCTCAGTCAACATTTTCTCATGTTTTTTTGTCGTACAACTCAACAAAAATATATGACCTTTTGCATTCATTTCATAAAAAAATAAGGAACTCTTACTACTTGGCCTCAATCCGCATGCCTTCTCGGCCTTCTTGATGCCGCCTTGGCCTCAATCTGGAAGGTGAAAATAACAGATAGCACCACAAAGGCTGTCTTCCCTAAACAACCTAAGTAATTGTCCTTATGAAAAGCTAAGAAATTAAACAATCATCTCCTAGACAAAATTCATTTTCACACTTCCAAGTAGGAGTACTGAGGGCGGAAAATTAATGGGCTTAAGAGTTTTCGAGTTTATCTAACATGGTTGCTTGCCAGCCCAGGAACTGGAACTTTGGGTTCTGAGTCTCCCCCATTCCTAAACCTTATTCTTTGACATGGAATGGAAAGAAATGTGAAGGAAAGCAACGTGGGGGGAAAAAAAAGCTATTTACTGCGGTCAACTAACTTGTTCACTGAAAGGATACATTTATAACTTCTTTTTTTTTTTCTTAAGTGTCTAAAAGCAGTAAATTTTACTTACTATTAGTTCTCTTAAAGTAAGAGATTTAAGAACACTAACTCTACCCGCAGGAATTTCCAGTGATCGTACCACTTGTCATTAGAGAAGTACACATTCATAAGCAGCGTGTGTTTATTGATAAACTATTCTTTTCTGGCT
Source organism: Strix aluco (assembly GCF_031877795.1). Taxonomy (NCBI): domain Eukaryota; kingdom Metazoa; phylum Chordata; class Aves; order Strigiformes; family Strigidae; genus Strix; species Strix aluco. The sequence continues at coordinate 2,769,061 of NC_133961.1, forward strand.
CCTTATTTCAAAGCCAGGCTCAGTGTCATCACATTAGTGTAAGATAATATTGCAGACCAACACGATGAGTCAGCAACCAAACCGATGTGTTCTGCCATCCCACAGAGCTTGTTCTTTTGGTTCAAGTCCTGGAATTGCTGGTACATCTCCTCTCTCCCATCCTCCCCTTGCTCGCACGTCGCTGCAGAGCTCCAAGATTGACTTACCAGTTGTCAGCCCAGCTTGTTTCAGAAGAAGGAATTCATGTGTAAAATACCCTGGGTCTTAGAACACAGAAACATGTGCTGGAGAAGCTTCGTGCCTGGTTGGCTCACTTGAGCAACGAGAAAAAGAAGCTGCTCAATTAACTGGAAGTGAAAAAGAAATTTCAGTCTTCTTTGTCTCCGCTTATTCGTAAAACAACATTTAGATAATTCAGCTCCTGAGAATCTCATTGTACCCATATTCCTGCTGAGAGACTTTAGACTCACTGCAAGACCCATGTAGGTCTTCCCTTCATATTTCAGCAAGACGAACAATGTGCAGTGGCTTGAGCATAAAAGCACCCAAACAGTACAGAGAAGAAAGGATTTTTCCCCATTAGGTGAGACTGAAGGCATATGGGGTGTTACATTATGAGACGCAATTAAAATGGAAGGGCCACTAAAATGAACCACTTGACATTCTTTTCACAGTTTTTTTAACTGAACATTAAGAAAACCCACACATGGTCCAACTGGCGCTAAAACCTGTTCCCACATAAAACCTGCTAGCACTGAGTTTTATCCATTTCCATTCTTGCCATAAGAATAGCAATGGTATTAGAAACCAAAACTGATTCTGTGATATAACATGTTATGTTCTACACAATATTGTGTATAAGACATACAAACAAAGAATAGGAAATATGTCAGCATACTTGGAAAGTCAGAACTGAAATCCAGTAAAAGTTCTAATCAAAATCTACTAAACCAACAAAAATGCTTAGGTGGGGTTGGAGAGGGAAGCACGAGATTTTCTCTTCAGTGAATCTGTTAAGCTGTAAAACAACCACCATTTGCTTTAGCCTGCAGTATATAAGGAGATAACTACATGCAAAAAATTCCACACCAGTCTCACTTCTGTAGGCTTGATGATCAACAGAGAGAGATGATTAACAACATCTGGACACCATATCAAGAGAGCAGTGACATCTATCTTTTGCAGCATACAGGTGACTCCCCGCCCCCCCTGTTTAGGACAACACTGCTAAATTATACCCTACACATCAGAATATGTAGAAATACTACTGGAGCAAATGTGTCATGTTTTTCCCCAGAACATGAAAGTGTTTAATCTCCAGGCAGAACATTTTCCCCCTCCTTTCATCCAGTCAACAGCTTTGCTTTGATGGTCTCATTACATACTTCAATTCTAAAACCAGGGTAAGGCTCTAAAAACCATGAGTTATCATCTCTCCACATACACCCCGTTTATTTTTTATTTTTTTTTAAGCCCTCATTACACACAGACTGTTCCCCACAGTTAAAAGAGAGCATAGCTCATTGCCCGGTGAAATGAATTAATCTGCTGCATGCGATGGGGCTTGAGCAAAGTACAGTGAGGGAAAACTATGGCAAACTACATCCTGCCCAGGCAGAGATTTGTCTGTCATAATCATAAAGAGTAAAGGCACATGCAACACAGAACATCACTTCCAGAAAATGAGGGGAAGCACACCTATAACCAGTTCTCTTTTCTTCCGTAATCCCTCTTTAAAGCTATTATGCAAAACCGGTGGGAAACAGAGGGACGGACTGACAGGATGCAATAACATGAAGTGATTTGATTACTCCGAAGCAGAGCCTTTTCATTAAGTTTTTAGCTTTACAACACAGGATCTATTACAAGCAGGGTCATTACACTTCTTTGTACCAAACGGATCAAAGGTCCGTCCTGTTTGATGTGTCCTTGTATTTATAAATCTGACGTAAGTCCCCTTTTCTTTACATACATTACATATGTATACATACAAATACAAGAGCTTTAACATCTGATCATTCAGTAGAAGGACTGTATTTTGAACCACGTCTTTTTACACTAAATAACCAGCTATGGAGTCTTTCAAATAGATACCACATCCTTCAATATTAGTCATTCATATTCACATAATTGAGAAGGAATGAGTACCTAGCAATTCCATTTGGAGAACGAAGCGTCTTTGAAATGTATTTACAGATGGTTTTCTCACCTCCTTGGGAATGCTAAGTACTATCAGTGCAGCAATAAAAAATGCTCAACTACAAGAGCTCTGATTCTATTGCAATGCGATGGTATTTTATTTCTCTTATTTAATGGGAAGATGGGAAAGGCTACAACAGTCATACTGTTCCTGCAGAAACTGCATTGGGGGGGGCGGGGGGAGGATAAGTGCCAGGTTTAAACACTGAGTAGCACCACAGCCTATGACTGATAGATCTCCAGAAATACTGGAGTGCCATGAACCATGCTGGACCAGACATTTACTTTGGTCACCTGAGCACTTGGTAGTACCTTCATCCCCAAAATGAAGTGCCCCCAAGAACTAATTTGGGATTGGCTCTCTCTGTTCCGCATGAGTTGTTACTGTTTGGCCTTACATATTTCATAAATTCTGTAGACGGGAAAAAAAAAAAAAAAAAAAGAGAAAGCAGCAGCATTCAAAAGGTTAATGAGAAGCAAACGGATGAACTTCACATAAGTGATGCACAAATCCTCAAATTTCCATTCTGCTACCTTCTACTTCCGCTAACAGCAGCAGAAGCAGCTTTTTACTTACATATTCATCATTCCAGAGCTGACTGAAATGCAGAGGGAAAAACTAGACAAGATTTATGAAAATATGGAGATTTCTATTGAAGATGTTGTATGAGCTACACTTCTTGCCCATTCTAGATACTTTCCCAGTATTTCAGTTAGTTTGATAAAAAGAATTCTCTCCCTAGAAATTCTGAGACCTTTGAAATGAAAGGAGCTTTCTAGTGCTGTTTAACTCAGGTTTTCCAGCACTAGAGAGGGTTATTTTGCAAGCATTTTTACTGTGCAAATGGCAGGGGGGAAAGAAAAAAAAAATATAGAAAACAAACAAGGAAATAAAAAGGGGATACAAATGACACAGACTTTACAAACACCACGCTGCATAGGCAGCCAGTACTCCTGTTTTCGCTTTTTTTCCCCAGCTCCAACAAGCAGAAAACAAACAGAAGGGATAGACAAACCCCTGGACTTACCTTTTGTACGGTCCCTCTGTAAACTTCTCAGGAAGAGATTTAAATTCCTCCAGCGGGATTTGATTCTCCCCGCTTTTCTCTTCCGCGATTCACACCGAAGCAAAACAATTAGTTTTCAGAGGTTCCATTTATTGCTCTTCCATCCCCAGCAAAAATGCGTCCAGGAGACGATGCCAAAAGTAAGCCCAGAACTCAAAGGCGATTGGGAAAGGGAGCGTAGGGGGTTGCTGAAGGACCAGATTGTGGAATTCAGTAGCTTGAGCACAGAAATAGCCTACTGTACAATATACCTGGCTTCTTGCTCACCAAAAAACTGTAGTGCAAACTGTCAGGAGTAGCCTCCAATAGCTGCTGTGTGCTGCAGATGGTCCGTCTCACTGTTACCTTCCCAGATGGGTAGAGGATTCAGAGAGCGGCAAAACCAGGGGGTCGCCTCCAAAGCAGGTGGATTGCCAGCCACTCATTCACCCAGTCCAATTAATCAAGACAAGAACAGCTCAGTCACCAGAGGTATCTCCTTCCAGGGTGCCCAGGATTATGGCAAGGTTATTAATCTTGCTTTGCTGCATCCCCCCCACCCCCTACATTCAGCAGCCTGCACCGAGATGATTGCCAGCTCTGTCTCTGTCCCTGTTCTACTGCATTTTGCTCAGCCCTCTGTTGCTGCAAGTGAAACACAGAGGAGGGAGGAATACTAATAAGGTGGTTAGCTACAGTTTCTTTGAGGCATTCTACATCCAGTGTGCGCGTGTGTGTACGTGCCGATGTGTCTGTGTGCATTTTTCCATGGGGCGATCTGGATTTCTCTGCAGCTGAATTAGGACCTCTTTCCACATCAGAGGCTGAATTAATCTGGATTATCACTTAATGAATATCAGAGCCAGCAATTGTATTTTACTTAGGATAAGAGGAGGGTGCTAAATGGTCTAGAAGATTAGGATGGCAGTAGTGGTTACAGGGTGAGGGGGTGGGGTGTAGAAACCACATTACACCCAGAAGAGCGCGTTATGTTAGAAAATTTGTTCCAAAGCAACTCATTTTAGCCCTATTTTAGAAGTCATTCTTATATCCTGTACCAGCCAGGCTTTTAAAATCAGCACTATATTATCCATCTCTAGATTAGACAGCAATATGCAGAATCAAGTATTTTTAGAAAAGAAAGGATTTCTGGCAGGAAAATAAAAATTTATCAAGTCAGTGGAGGCAGACATCCAGCACCGCATTGATGAAGGTGCTTGAAATTCCCTCCTTTACTGAGAGTTGTTCTGATGAAACCTTTCACTTGTGAAATGAGTTTAGAGTTCTCAGCCCAACAGCCTAAACAGAGTTTCCATGTATTGTTCAAGTAGCTGACCAGCATTTCTGCATGGACCTGGGTATTCTGTTGTGACAAGTACAAGTCCTACCTGTAATTCACTCCCATGAAATATGAAAACGCTCCTACTGGCGTTGCTTTCACACGGGTAATTCAGACCCTTTGCATCAGGATGCAAGCACTGCTGTCTCACCTGGCATCCATAATTCTGACTTTTTGCTGCACACAACACTTTCAGACTCCTTCAGGAACCTGAAAGCAAAAATAAACCATTCGTCAGAAGCAGCTTGGGGAATACTACAGTAAATTATAACTATGTGGGAGTGGTAAGGAACCAGTTCATAGGTCTGAGTAACCAAATAGACTTGATAGAGCTCCCTATTTTAATGAGCTACGTGAAATGAGTTTGCTGCTTCATATCACAAAAAGAGCTACCACAGCAAGCTCTAGCAACTAAACTGTGATTGAACAAGCACAGAGATGGAAACGCTGGTGTGACTTTAGATAGCCCATCCATAGGCTAGCTGGCAAGGGAGCCTGCATGCACCGACCATAGCAGTATTACTGTTACTTTAGCAGAGAGGACTGCAATCTAATCTGGCTGTGTCCATAAGCACTGTTGCCACAGTATTTAATACTGAGTAAAAGCCTTCCACAGGTAAGTAAACCCTGCAGTTTAGACAGCCAGTGAACTTGCAAAACCACACAGCACAAAAAGACTGGATCTCCACGGTATCTGGCAAGAGAAATATAGGGCACTGTAGGGAACTGTTTCAGAAGATGGAAGACTAGCCCTGTGCCACTAATCACACATAGTCACTTGGGCTTTTGTTCACTTTTTCAGCTTAATTTGCATTATAATTTCAATCTAAAGTGATTTATTTATACAAAAGTCCACAGAACTAACAGGAGACATTGTAAATGGTAACTTTTTTCTTTGCTGCAATTATATTTCGTCTCTTCTCCACAACCCATCCTATTCCCAACACTGCATGACTCCTTGTGTTTCTGTTTAAGCTCCATAAGTAAAGAAAACAGCATTCTCATTCATCCACAAACATAACCGAGCCTAGATGTAGGAACATGAGCAGCCATAGTAGCTTGGATTGAAGGTCTATCTAGCCAAAATTTTGCCTGTGTTGGTCACTGTCATAGACAGCCATCAGATCAAGGGAAGCAACCAGTGGTAGTTCCCAAGTACACCATCCCAGCCATATGCACAGGTCAGAGACAGAAACACTCTGCGCGCTTGGGTACGCCACTCACAGCTTCATAGGCTTCTGTCATAACCTGCCTGGACTCATTTCTTCATGCTGAGAAGCCTTCATGTGTTTAACTGTCCTTCATATTGACTTTGCTCTATTCACTTGAACACTCTTGTCACAAACCTTTTCCACCTTGTGCAGTGTCCAAAATGCCACAGGCCTGCCACTCAATTGGTACTTTCTGTTTGGCGAACACATCGTCCCGGAACACCTACTAGTGGAGCTAATGGTTCATGTTCTTCTTTCTAAGACTGTGACATGGGTAATTTGGCCATTCTCAGAATATTTTGTCAGTGATGTAACATTTATAGTTCTAGCTAGTCAGCTAAGCTTTCACAAGACAGACCTCATGTCTAGACCAAAGTCCACTGTGGACAGCCTTTTCCACCACCTTAAAGCTGTTTTTCTAGGTGCAGTCAGAATCTCTTGAGTACATCAAAAGAGGTTACGCGCCAAAGCTAGTGAAACCAATTCACACATCTAATGTTGACAATCCATGGGACTGCAACAACAGCAGAAGGAATTAAACTGACTTGCATTCTAATTTCCATTTCCATGACACAGATTAAATGTTAAAGAAGAGGAGAAAAAGATTAAGCATTGTGCAAGAAGAAGTTGTTGTTAATTGTATCTTCCAAGTACTGCTCATCATAATCCCAAAGGTGCAGGCAAGGACCTCTAAGCTACCTCATCTGTCCTTACATATGTGTTACCCCATACCACCTGCTAATTTCTTTCACATTAATCAAGAGGAAAAAAAACATCCTTTGCAATTCCAAGGGTTGGTTGCTTTTTGGGTTTGGTTTTTTTCCCCCAGGCGGACAGTACATGTAGCATTTCGGACAAAACATCTCATCACTCCCCTGACTACTACAGTCTTACAAACATCTTTGTTCATATTCCCACACGATGCTTAAAACCAAGGCAGTTCACAAAACGATATGAACCATGCAGATACACCACTCCCTGCATCACCCCCACCCCCCCAAAACCTTACTTTAACTCCCTCTCACTCTGGCCCTCACCTAACTCAGCTGAACTTGATGACCTGTCAGTTAGTATCACACCTCTGAAAACAACTTCTGAAATTCAGCTCAAGTTAAGCACATGAGCTTATTGCTTAGTAGAGGGAGTACTGACCTGGCTTGTGTGCACACGCACACACAAAAGCCCCCCAAAGTCCCTCAAAGGCTTTTGCACTGTTTCACTGTTTTTTTATTATGTTAACCTGTTTTGATTGAGTGAACCCCAAATCCATATGTGATTTGTCAGCCCAGCCCCCTTGCTTCCTCTTAATTTTCGGTGACTTTACCAAGGAAAAGTCATATTTAAGACTACAATTTCCACACTGAGAAAGCTATTAGTGAGACCATAGCAAAGATGAAAGGTGATCCAAGAGGCTCACAGAGACAGGTGTGACCTGGCACCTCTGGCTGATGAAGTTTGAGGAGTTACTGTCTACGTTGCCCAGATGAACACCCTAGTAGCAATCATCAGAAGGAAATACATACCCGTTTCTCAGCCACCATTTTTCTTGGCCAAGTCCTAACTTAAAGCTAGGATCAATGGGTGGTGTAAATTTATACGCTGGCCTACAAACTGCAGGGACTGTGAAGCAGCACGTGTGGCTTCTGGTGCCTCTGTTAGAGGGCAGTGGCAGCTCTTCCCACGGAAGCCCAGCACTCACCGCCACTCTTTGAAGCACCTTCCAAGTTGAGTTGTACAATACTAAGAGCGCTGCGATGGCTTTTCAATAAACCTTTCTCCCAGGAGTTGGGAAGCCTACTTGTTACCACAAAGATTTTCAGGAGACAAACAGTGAAAGAAAGTGGAAAAGCAGACAAGCAAGAGAACATGCTATCTGGAGGGGGAAAAAACATAATGATTGGCCAACTCTTGGAATATTTGCAAAGTTTATATTCAAGACAAATGGTAAACAGATTCCTACTGTTCTAAGCATTTTGTAGAAAGTATAGGATCAGGGTCTAGCCATTCGTGTTGCAACAGGCATATGAAAAATAGTAATAATTATTTCATCCTAAACCTCTCTTCTCCAGGGAGAAAGTACAACAGCATAACTACAACAAACAGATTCTTCCTGTTCTTTACATCTTAAAACTCACAGTCATAGTCTAGCAAGCAACACAGAGTTTGAGAAACACACTAGCTGTTATATTTAGGTATTAACGGTCCTAAAATAAAGATAGGCATGTCATATAGTGGCAGTCATATTTTTTTAACCAACTTCTTTGGCAAGTGAAGCAGTTTTCATAGTAGAAATTTTTAGTTCCAACGGAGACTTACCATTAGATTCCAAACTTCTGCCTAAAATTTTATTCTAATTCAATGCCTCAAGCCTGTGATTTCAAATTAATCCTGCAATGCTGAAATCCAAATTGTAATCGCCTTGATTTTGTGCTATTTGGAAGCTATTATATGAAGACAGATTTTCCAACCCCTATACCTGACTTAGGCAGAAAATCCAATTTGATCAAAAGTCAGAAGTTAAATAAATTTACGTGTTTCCTTAACTTTTTCTTTAGGAGTGAAAAAAAAAAAAAAAAAGAAGGTGTTCAAGCCTTATTTTGAAAGCATTAAAAAGAAATGCTATTTTAGAAGCTTACAGCTCATCATCATTAAAAAAAAAAAAAAATCAAAAAACCATGCCCACAGACTCCAACCGCCAAAATCCTACAGAGATGTTCTATTCCAACATATATCTGTTCCCTCACCACCCCCAGCCTGCAAAGGAAATTATATTTTCTCCTCTTAGGTCAAGCTACCAGAGCAAATACTTGACAGATAGGGACATTGCCTGTGTTTGCTCTTCCTTTCTTTGTGCAGAGGCTTCCACTCACAGCCACTGCTGCAAGCAGGATACTCCAATACACAGAGTCTCAGCTTGAGCTAATATGGCCACTTTTTATACTTGTTGCATTTCTCTCTCCTCCTCTCTGTAGAGAGATGGGTTGCAAGAATTAAAAGGTGTGGTATGTCTGTCATCAAAACCAAAATTAGTCAAATTGTTTGTCTGGATTTTATTCTCACATCATTGAGCACTCACTAAAAATAGCTGGATTGTTGAAGTATACAGGCAGCCTTAAATACAGCATCACTGTTTAAGCAACAAGGTGAAAGTTACTAAACTAAAACTAAATACCTTGGATTGATTTATCCCGTACTGACGAAACATTGATAGCAAAAAGATTAGGGTATTACACTATCACATTTCAATTCCCTAGAAGATTTTTCTTTTCTAAGCAGCGAGGAGATTTTGATTTTTTTTTTTTAGTTGGTCATAAATCTCTTCATAACCTTTAACTTACATACATTCAGGTAAAAAAAAAAAATTAAAACAGAAAGAAAAATTGGAAGCTGTGATTACTACATATATCTTAAACCAATATTTCGAGTCTCAAATGCTCTAAGTCTCCAGGAGCACTATCCTCTCTGTACTTCCCGTGCCCATCAGCAGTTTATTATTTACACTGACTCAAGTTTTACTGCCCGCAATTAAGAATGCCTGAGGGATAGTTTCATCAATATTCCTACTCTTGAGAGACTGCCATCGTCCTTCCAGCCCCAACTCCAGGTTTCCTTTCAAGTCTCACTTGTGTGCACAGGAATTCAGCAAACCAGCTCAGTAATGGGATAGACATTGCAAAAAGAGGAAATAAATCAGGATGAGGGCAAAGCTAGCTTTATTTTATCAAAAATGTGTGCTTTCTATGTTTATCTGAACACTGCAGGCTGACTCTAGCTGACTACCAAGATGATGGGGAGAGGTCAATATGTCTTCTCATATCTTGTTCTAGAATATTTACAAAGTTGCAAGCAGACACACCAATCAGTAGAATTTGCTTACATGCAAAAACAACCTGTAGCGAAGCAAAACAAGAGGAACAATGAAAAAAAAAAAACCTAATTTCGGGATTCACAAGGACAGAAAGACCTAAGCCTTTCTGCATTTTACTTATATTTAGAAGAGTTCTGTGGCAGTGAGCCTGATCCTTCATATATCAAAGTCATGTTGAAATATGGTATTTTAACACTTGCTAGCTTAGCCCAAACTAGGCCTGTAATAAGACATTTCACTTCTCAATGGGTACAAAGGCTTGTGAGAGCAGAAGAGATCTGTAGCTACTGCAGAAGTTGCAAAATAAAAGCTACTTTAGCCACAAAATGGAGAGATGGCTATGCTAATACATCTAGTGGGATAGAAATTAATCAAACCTTGTACACAACTGCACTTGCAAGGCTTTAAGGGTTATTGTGCTCCATGAAGAAGGAAGTTGGTACATTAACGGGGAAAACCTAAAGAGAAAAATCTAGTTGCTTGTTTAGGCTGATCAAGTAATTAGATTCGATTGTTACCTTGGGAGTTACCTCTTGAAATTCAGAAATGGAAGAGATCTATTATGTCCATCCATCTCTCTCAGCTAAGTTCACCTCTCAGTCACTGCTCTGTAATGTGCATTCACCAGCTTGAAGTCTAATTTTAAAGTCTGAGCAATAGGGTCTCCATCACTTACCATGGGAGACTGTTCCAGACCCTAATTGATGTCAAAGTTAATGCTGTAAAGAGCCACTGCATGAACACTGAGTTCTATTACCTCAAAAATGCATATGTTGATAGAGGTTGTTAAAGGCTTTAATGACTTAGTTTCCTATTAAACATTTTTTGTCAGCCATTACATCCATGTCTCTCATGTGCAATTTTTTATACAAGAATTTACTAACACCTACATATCACCACGGGCAACAGACAGTAAAAGACTAGCTCTTATTGTGCTAAATTTTAAGCTTACAGATGATAGAAAAACGCAGATTGTTTTGGACTTCAAGTTAAGGCTGTCTTGGGTTTTTTTCCCACCTCACTCAAACCTGTGCAGCACTTCTAAGTACATGCTTTAGCTATAATAACTTTAATAACATTATGATACATACAAATGCATCTTTCTTAGTGGCCTCAGAATAAATTTCAACTACCCTTAAAGACAGCAGTCCCTTCACTTATGGTCATACATCTACACGCGAGCTTCTCCTTTCAAGCTCCTTTTATAGTCACTGTTAAAAACAGTTAATACCTCAGCGCACTGTCATTTACTTCATTTCAGGCACCTACATTTGGGAGAAGGAGACCGGATCCTCTGAGGCCCAGGGGTGTTTGAGTGACCGACTCAGACGCAGATATCTTTCCTGAAGGTGCTTAGGTTTGGTGTTAACAAGCAGATTGTTAACAAGGGTTAACCTGCAGTCACTCCGTAGAAAGTAGCCTGCCTTATACACTGCCTCACAAATAAATAAACTCCCTCTAAAGACTGAGAGGTCCAATGACTGTTGGTGCCAACTATAAGAAACAAATATTTCTTGAAAGTTTAACCCGAGAGAATAGTTTTTAAAAAGTTAATTGCCTCTTCTTGTTCATGCTACCTCTGTGTTCTTTGTCAGTCCCAGAGCAGGACAATGTTGTCTTCCTCTACTTGACAATTTTTGTTCTAGACCTACTTGTCCTGGATGATCTGGAGATAAAGGTTTCCCCGCACTGTGATCAAAACACAGACTCACAAACCATTTCTGCTTCGATCACCTGCGTGCCCTGAAGTCTGCTGCAATTGCTGAAAGCACAGTTAAGAGAACCTGAAGAGGTTCACTAAATTTATTTTAAGGATGTAATAAAAACTGATGAAATTGGGTATGAGCTGCCTCTATTAGCTGCCATTGTAGTGAGCTTGTTCTTTCTGCCATCGGTGAGAGAAGGAAAGAAAAGAGAATCGGGGTGGGAAGGAAGAAGCTGTCGCAGAAAAATTTGTCCACAGATTCTGGGAAAGAACAGTAGTGATATCTTTGAATGAACACAGAATACCCCAGAGTATTGATTGGAATGGTAGTGCAGGACAGAAAAATCAAAGGGGAAAATGGAAGGGAAGGGGCAGGGAGAGATGGGGAAGCACATAGCAAATCAGCAAGTTTGGAAACTTGTGATTAAAAACGAAACCCCCAAAAAAACTAATCCGCATTTCACCTTAACAGAAGGCTGAAGGATTAGGCAAGAGGCAAAACACAGTTAAAGACTTTGGAAGTCACAGTACAAGAGAGGAAATAAACATCTTAGGGAAAACTTTTAGGCACACATCCTTCTTTAGAATAACTCAATCCAACCAAAATTTGGCTCCTTCCATAGCATACTACTGCGTATAATAATGTTAATCAAAACCAAGTCACATCCATTTCAAGACTCACTGGGGTTCACTGATTGCCCAGTTGCTACCACTGAGACTGTTACAGGACTTTGGCTCAAAAAAAGTAAATACAAGCTACTCACAATTTAACTCAAACTGCAAATAATTTGTGTTGGAGAAAGAACATTTGCTAAGTTCTTTTGACTAATTCAGGAGTAAGAAGAGAAAAACTTCTAAAATTTAAGCTTGACTTAGGTCCAGTAGATGGAAACAGACGATTGGCAGAAAACATAGCTTTTGGAGGCATATGTACCACTGAAACGCAATAACCCTGGACTAACTTTTAATTGGGAGCTGAAAGTTATTTTACATCATAAAGAAGTTTTCACTAGGAATTGTTAGATGAAATTAAGGTACATAAAAGTTTAGATTGTAAATAACAAAACACGTATGATAATTAGGTCGTTTTCAGCTTTGGAAATGTCATTCAGAGGAAAAAGTGTAAGCCTCAGCGTAGGTGTCTCTTTAAATGAGACTGGACAAAATAATAGCACAATGGTGAATAATCTTGTACTGAGGGTGAGGGACATTAGGTAACCTAATGAAGGAGGTCTTTTCCATTGCTAGCTTCCTAGATCCAACAGAGAAAACCCAAACAGCTGATGGGATTCTTCATAAAGACATGAATATGGAAGAAAAACAAGGATTTTGTTGCCACATGGGGTATTAGGCTGCAACAGGAAAACATTGTTCATTTCTATTTGCCTTTTCAGAAGGACTACATGCCAAATTATTAAGAAGGTGTTGATTATACCATGCATAATCAAGGTTACTTGATTACACCATTCACTTTAAGCAAAACCAAAAAAACCCTAAAAATACTTTCTCATTGACAGTTTAGAATTTTATGAAACTATAGCACTTTTGGATTACACGTCTCCTGTCAAGTACCTCCTTCAGGCTAAATGTTTCAAGAAAATTAATTCAGAAACTTCAGAAAGCAAAAATTACAGTAAAAATACTTTGATTAGCATTACAGCTAATCCACTGAGTTCTTCTACCATACTTGGACTTTGGAATAAGATTTTTAATTTAGCAGGCAGCTCTCCCTAGCATCAGAAGATTTCTGTCATCCATATTTTGAAAGCATTGTGAACTTGTAAGACAAACATGCAAAGCCTAAACACACTCAGTTCACACCCATTCAACAGGAAGTTACTATGAGTTGGCAGCTAGGCTACCAAAGGGTAGAGGTCAGTCTGGCTACAAAAAATGCACAGGCTGAAAATACAGGGAGGAGGAAGAACCAGAAACAGCAGGAACATAAAGCTGAGTTTGTACTAAGTGCTAAGAGGGAGACAGTGGATGTCACAGAAATCCAAGGGACTAGGCTACTCCTCTAATGCTTAACCCAGCCAGTATCCTCACACCGAAAGAGCACGCATTTTCCCATTGTGGTATTTCCTCACAGTTATTTTTGACTACCACATTACAGCAAATAAAATAAAGTTTTACGCAGTCTTTGAACATAGAATATTTACCCTCAGAACAGGGCTCCAAACTGTATAAAGGTTCCCTGAGTTTAGAAGTTTAAGACTGCTGAAGAAGAGGAAGGATTTTATACACCTTTTTTCATTTCCATATACCATCTCATAATCAGCATTTCCCATTAGTTAACTGAAGGCAACTTAAACACAACATCACATATTTATTCCTCGCCAGTCCTGCGTTCAGACTCCCCATGCACTTCTCAGCAGTTTTCCCAGGAATTACCTTCCCCAGGAGCAGAAGTCAAATCCCGAAGTCCCTCAAACCCCAGGAAGCACATAACCCTACTACTCAGCCTGAATAAGACACAGAAACAGAGTAGGGAAAGAAAATACTCTCCCTTACCTCAGACCCCTTTGATCACCACAAGCTCCTAATGCTCCTCCTGCCCTCCCAGACTGCATTTCTGAAATTATTGAACACCTATAACTGGGTGGCCTCATTGAGCTATTCCAGGTTTAGAAGAGGGAGCTGATTTCTCATCTGTCACACATCATCACCATTAAATTCCGTTTGAGCACCTTCATTGATTCCACATCTGGAATTTTGCATGCGAAGTAAATTTTATCATAAAATCAGGTTCTGCTCCCCAGTGTAACTGTGGAAAAATTAACACGCAAGAGGCAAGGAATGGTTATTTTACCTGTAGACTCACTTCAGTAAGAAAATTCAAAGTCTCACGGGCTTCCTGGGGGATTAGTGTTTAGATCAAGTGTGTTTTGGCAGACTTACACATTTAATCACCCCCAAAGAACCAAACTCTCCCTTAAAATGCACTTCTCCTTGCAATCTGGAGCCAGAAATAGCAGACAAAAAGAAAATTCCAGAGAGATTTATTTTCAGTCTGGACTTGTGGAATACTAGAATACAGGATAGAGGGATTTGTATTACTGAAAGAGACAAAGACATTTAGATAGTCATGAAAATGGATCTTTACTGCACATTACCCCAAGGAAGTGTTTTGATTCCTTACCTAGTTAAGAAGAATGTATAAGTACACTGTATAAGAAATCAATTGAAAATGTATAAAATAGAGCGATTTCTGCATCTATTTTTCACCTGTCAATTTGTAATTATCTGGACCTATATTTCTGCAAACATCTTCAAGATATTACCCTTATTGTGTCTTGAAAAAAGACAGATGTTGGTAACTGAAAATGGCTAATAAAGAAATGGAACTTGATGAGCTTGAAGAATTTAACTAAGTCACGCAGTATTTTGTGGGGCATTCGAGAAAAAAGCTTAGTCTTCTAAGGTCCAATTTCTCGCTTATGTACAAACCCATCCACATTGTAGGTTCACTCTGTTGCAATGATATCAGCAGCATAGCATCTGTTTGCAGAGACAAAGGCCTACCTTATCAAAGGTTTTCAGGCATGTACCTTCTAATTAGTTGCCTAACTCTCAATGAAATTAATAGGATATAAAAACCTAAGGAGCACTTTACCTACAGCCCACTCCCTAAAGAATCCAAGTACAAAGAACAGTCATTTTAATTATCAGTCAGATGATGAATGCCCAGGTAAGAAACATGTGGACTTGTGAAGTGTAAGTGAAGTCCTTTAAATACACTTTATACAAGTGAAGAAAATGCACACAGGTAGCAGTAAAGCCTGGCCACGGTTATAAAGACTTTCCTCTTTAATCTAGGGTTGAAAGCAACTTGATTTAATAGTGCAATAGGAACGGGTTATCTCTAGGCTCTCCTATGCCTGCCAGCAACCCCGTCCCTATCTCCACTCATCAGAGACACAATACTGGGTTAGAAGAATCCTTTGGTCTGACCAAGCACAGCTGTTCTTGGATTCTGTGTTTTCTTTCAATATTTGATACTCCAATCTGCATGGGGTTTCCTATCCGCTTGAGGGTCTATATATTAATTCGAAAGGACCTAGGGTCCAAAGGAGAGTTTGCTTAATGCAGACTTCAGCAGTGACGTGAGATGTCCAGAAGAAGCTGACTGACCACGCTAAGGTACACTGCCTTGTTTTTCATTATTATCACAGCTAACACTGAACTGTTGTGGGTAACTTAGATTAAGGTCCAAGTCATCTTAAAAAAGATCACAGCATTCAGCCTTATACCACATTTTTTGCCACTGCTTTCCATGAATCTCTGTAACATCCACCTTTCCAGACACCAAATGATGTTTTTGTCTCTATATTGCTCCCATGTTGAAAGCTCATTTGCAAATGGCAAGCTCCCTACAAGGCAGCAGGCTCAAGCATGGCAAATTGTCATCCTTCAGGTTGTCCCCCACCTCCTGACACTAAGATCTTACCTTCATCAGAGAACTTTCAATTCCCTCCTGCTTACAGGAGATAGAAGCCCTTATATTCCTCCCAACAACAGGTTTTCATCTTCTTTATGCTCTCAATGGATTTCAGCTATCTTTCCTCCAGCCTTGCAATTCAGTAGTGCTAAGAGCTCCCCATCTATCACTCCCAGTCAGTGTCATAGTTCAGCATCGCTGCATCAGCTACCTACCCTCCAGACAGTTTACTAACTTGGGGAGCCACTTCCCACAGACAAGGGAATAACTAAATAACCCTCCCTCTTTTCTTTCTAAGCACCTCCTGCATGCCCCTTCCAGCTGTCCTCCTCGCTCTTTATAGTCCTGGTACCACACAAATGGTCTCTAAAGGTGTTTACACCCCTCATAGCATTGGTATCAAATATCACACACTCCGTTTAACAAATCTCCATAACTTCACAGAATCACAGAATCACAGAATTGTCTAGGTTGGAAAAGACCTTGAAGATCATCCAGTCCAACCATCAACCCAACATTAATGATCCCAACTACACCAGATCCCTCAGTGTGAAGTTGACCCTACTCTTAAACACCTCCAGGGATGGGGACTCCACCACCTCCCTGGGCAGCCCATTCCAACACCCAACAACCCGTTCTGTAAAGAAATACTTCCTAAAATCCAGTCTGAACCTTCCCTGGTGCAACTTGAAGCCATTCTTCCTCTTTTCTACTGCAGATTTCTACTGACTGCACAAATTCTGTTGTACCCTGGAACCGGTATCGTGGGTTTGATTTTAAAAAGTCACAGCACTTTTATGAAAACTACAGGTGGATTTGAAACACCTGCTACCACTAGCTTGTTAATTTGATGCAGTATTCAGGCTAAAGCATTTGCCTTACACTGACAGGTAAAGTGACCTGTGTGCCTTTAACGTGCACACTCTGAGCGACTAAGGGAGGAGATGTAAAGAGCCCCAGCAAATCCCTGGACTAACTCATGTACATAAAGTTACTCATGGATGTAATGATTTGTAGAAAGAAGACCATATTTTATAGATTAGGACCATTTCATAGCATGCCTGGAAATTTTTTGAGCCGTGGGATGTTAAACTATATCAATATGTTATTGTTTTTTAAAGAGTTGAAAAGAGAAGGAAATTACTGTAAATCAAATAAAATGTTTCTGAAGGCCATTATTTTAAACTTATTTGACCACTGAATCAGATAGTTCTGACAGGATGCAGAGTAGAAAGCTTTCTTTTTCAGGATGTTCCACAGTTATTTCCAAGTATATTGTTTTAAATCATCAAACGTAGTTTCTCCAAGAGGAACAGTGATTTTTCTTCAAGTGTTCAATAAAAAATGATGAGTTTCGGTTAGAGGTGGACCGTTTGCTATTTCACTTGTATTCCACTTTTTATTTTGCTTTCTTATTCTTACACACATACGAATCCATATGCGAAGGGGTGAACAGAAGACCGACAGGTTATCAGTACTCTCAGAACTCTTCCAACACCAGATGTGTTTACTGATTTCTGCATAGTAGCTATAAGTCTTAAAATGATTGCTATTAATGACTGGCAACATGTGTCTGAGGTACATGATTTAGGACTGAAAATATTTTTCAGTTCTGTCCCCAGTGTTATTAATTCAACTGTGTATAACTTCTTAAGGTATCTCTTCTACTTTTAACTTTTCCCAAGCGTATTTTACTCTACTGTGTTGCTAATAGAGTTAATTCTTTAAGCCTTGATCCAAAGCACAGTCTGTGGAAAGACTCCCATCAACTTCAGTGTGTATTCATCAGTTGAAAATACTTTTTTTAAAGTGCTTTGTGATCATTTAGCTGACGGGTGATATCTAACAAAAAATGTTATAAATTTATTTGTTTTCCCTTTGTTATTGATGCTTCATGCTATACATCAAAGAATGAACTCACATAACAAAGGAAAACAATTTTTTTTTAAAAAAGCTATCACAAGACTAGAATCTATTGCTTTCTCTATATATGTCAGCATTAAATCACAGCAGAAATATAGCAATTATGTTAGCAAATGATAGATCCTGGTTTTCTACACACCAAACATATCGATAGCTTGACAGTTTTCTTTGCATTGTCCACGAACTATTCTAATATTTACTTAAATATTAAGTAAATATTTAGCTAACTCGGAATAAATTTTATCATATCATAATTAGAAAATACTGGGAAAATATTGGGGGAAAAGCATACTGTCTCACATGGTAAGAAGTAGTCTGAGACACACAAAAAAATCATTCTTCTTGGGACTTTCATAATATGGCATTTGCAGTGGCGAAACAGACACACTGATAAATAAATATAGACAGGAATAATTCATATATATGAGTTCTTTAAAACCAGTATTTTCATAATATCTTCACCCACAACCTAGTGTGAGGGACCTGAGAGGTACGAAGGCCATTAGCAGAGAGTGGGGGTGTGGTGTCGGGTTGACCCAGCGCTGAGGGATCTGGTGGAGTTGGGATCTGTCAGTGCTGGGTTAATGGTTGGACTAGATGATCTTCAAGGTCTTTTCCAACCTTGATGATTCTGTGATTCTGTGACTCTGTGATTCTTATGTAAGCTTTTTGTCTATGTACACATGAAGATGCCACAAAGCTCTTGTGTTTTCAGTTTTCAGTGAGTGCCCTCAGAGCCCTGGCACTCAGCACTCTCCTCAAGAGGCAAGGATCACAGCCTTCAATCCATCCCATGTGAAAGGGATGGTGGAATTGTTCCAAAACCAGGAAAAAAATAGCTTTGATCCTGGGATGTATTTCCCATGTATGCACAACTGTGCTTCTAGCTTGTGTAGGCATAGCTGAGATACTCTAAAGCTAGTTAAGAAAAGGGAGTGAGGAGACAAAAATCTGTTGCTGAGCGTAAATAATTCATATAAACTGGCTTCTGCAAGCAGAGCAGGCCTAGCAGCAGGCAGTTTAGCTTGGGCTAAGAGCCCAAACATTAACTCAGCTTGGATAATTTTACAGCAAGCACTGATTTCTCAGTTTCTACAGCTAAAGTGGCCATCAGTAACCAAAGCAAGCATGCTCAATGCTAACACAGGCTTATCGGTGCCAAATGGCATTCACAGGAGCACACAATAGTTTGTGATTCTTTCTTAATCCAGGACTAGGAGGTAATTCTTACTGTTTATTTTGTTGGCTCAGATTATCCCTGACTCCCTAACGTTTTGGGGCTTCTTGGTCATTTCCAGGCCGTCTTCTCCTTGTCTGTCCTAAAAGATTAAGTGTGTGACCTGTCAGGGATGAGTGCTGGACACGCTCTTAGGGCTCATAACTGGGCTCGTAGGGCTATTGAGGATACACCTGAGGAGTCTATAGCTCCTCTCCTTCCTTCTCACTGCCTCTGCAATTGCACCATTTGGGTTTTGTTTGAAGTAGAAACGGCTGCACAGCCATGCCCATCTCTTCCCATTTGGATTAGGACAGCATTCCTTCCTAATGCGTGACTTTCCAACTGCCCTCAGACTTTTCTCTCTGGCTGTGAGATGTTTGCAGTTAGGAAATATTCTTTCTTTTTTTTTTTTTTTTTTTTCTGGGGAAACTTCTACTTTAGGTTTTAGAAACACCAAAGCCCCGTATATTCTCAGTGGGGAATATTTCTAAGAGCAGAAGCTTTTGGCATGACAGTTGCATTAAAAAAAAAAAAAACAAAACAAACCAAAACAAAAACTACATGAATTCTACACCACACTGAGAAAATATCATTAGAGTTTGATAGACAAAACAGTAAAAATTCAGATTTTGTGGTCTTTCTCCTTTGGAGAAGATAACTTTTTAACACTGTGTATTTCACTGATTCATTCCTGTTTACTTTCAATGACCATGAGCCTGACCATAGAAGGAAACAAACAAGAGGCAATTTATTTGCTCCTTCTTTCAAAGCAGGAGAATTCAGAAGTTCCTTTACTTTCTCACTTGATCTTTTCTGAACCAGATTACCATCTTTTCTCTTACTCTCTCCATGGCTCTTTGCTGCATTTTCTGTTTGCTTCACCCAATGACTGATACTCAAAGCATCACCAAAGGGCATAAAAACTATCCTTTTATGTGCAGTTTATTATACAGATAATAAGTGCAGATATTTGGGCCCCTCACTACAAAAAGGACATTGAATTACTCGAGCATGTCCAAAGAAGGGCAACAAAGCTGGTGAAGGGTCTGGAGCACATGTCGTACGAGGAGCGGCTGAGGGAACTGGGGGGGTTTAGTCTGGAGAAGAGGAGGCTGAGGGGAGACCTCATGGCCCTCTACAACTACCTGAGAGGAGGGTGCAGAGAGCTGGGGATGAGTGTCTTTAACCAAGTAATGAGTGATAATCAAGAGGTAATGGCCTCAAGTTGCGCCAGGGAAGGTTTAGACTGGATATTAGGAAGGATTTCTTTACAGAAGGGGTTGTTGGGCGTTGGAATGGGCTGCCCAGGGAGGTGGTGGATTCCCCATCCCTGGAAGGGTTGAAGAGTCGGGTTGACCCAGCGCTGAGGGATCTGGTGGAGTTGGGATCTGTCAGTGCTAGGTTAAAGGTTGGACTAGATGATCTTCAAGGTCTTCTCCAACCTAGATGATTCTGTGATTCTGTGACTCTGTGATTCTTATGTAAGCTTTTTGTCTATGTACACATGAAGATGCCACAAAGCTCTTGTGTTTTCAGTTTTCAAGAACGCTAAACCTGTGACCAAATCAATTTATTTTTCATTAAATCTACCTAGAAGGCAGGTGTTTTTCTAGCTCTGAAAATTTTCCAGTTCCTGTGTAGGCTCTTGGCTGGGTGACATATCTGGTCCTATTCCAAAAACCTAGATGCTCAAGGAGGAATTAAATTTTCACTGTTACTTAATTGTATATACTAGAATTTCTTCTCATCACTTACAGTTTATAATTTACTTGCCTTAAGTACCTTTTGCTGTTATTCAGTGTCTCTGACATTAGCTTACGTTTACAAAATGTTTCCTGACATATTATTGAATCCTTAGCCTTATAATAAGTGTTTCTTTTTAACCTTCTCTTAACATCACTTACCATTTTTTTATGCCTAGTACCTATTGCTGCATGATAATTTTCTCTGAAGTATGTTGTTCTTTCTGCTCCTGTCAAAGTTATATTCTCTGGCCAGTTCCCTGGAAACACGGTATTAATATAAATTTTGCAATATTTCTCTAGCCATGGAGCAGATCCCATCTGAAGTTTTTACTAGTAGTCCATTCTCCTTTGGAAAAAAGGATTTTCTTTATTTCTTTTTAAACTACTACCTCCATTTTTAAAATCTGTTTTAAATAACTATAGGAGCAGATAAGATTGCAGAACACTCCAGAGATAGACAGACAGAAACATTTTTGGGAATTAACAGTAGTCTGAAATTTTTCTCAAAGTGATGTTGTGAGCTTCAAACATTGAAAAGGCAAATTAGTAAAAAATATGTTAAGTTTAAATTTTTTGGGGGGTGGGCTTATCTTTTCATAAATTTGGCTTTCTCACTGATTTTCAGAAGTCTACAATGTGATTAGGGTATCCATGGAGCGTCATTCATTGTCAAGACTCTCGATTAGAACTCTGGTCCAATTTTTAGAAAAAAACCATGATATTTTAACTTTAGTTTCACATAAGATTAAAAAATTTACTTCTAGACACAGGCAAGCTAAAGTACTTTAAAAATTCAAGAATGAGGTAGACATTAATTTCAGCATAACCTCTACATAATACAGTAATTGAAAATTCACTTTGCGTGTAAATATTTTTCTTGTATTACTTATAATTTTAAACTATTAAGGAATATAGGTCCTGTAAAATATGATATACAAAACCAAGTGCTATTATTGTAGTATTACATTATATAAATTCCAGCTGGACAAGCGTTTCTGATGTTCAGTCTATATCCTAATTCTTTAAAATCTTGGTTGCTACAAAGTCAGAACAGATCTTTATCTGTTCTTTTCTGGAAATCCTTTAATTATTTGCAACCTTTAATTGGGTCTTATCACATGTCTCTTATTGTAACTCTTTGTGAAAACTTATAAAAGGAAAAAAAAAAATTGCTGTGTTTTTAACATGGATGCACATGTGTACTTACTGCAGTCAAATATATAAATTTCTACTAGAGTTTTTTTAAAGGTGAAGGTCAGGGATATCATCTTATAATTGGAGATGATAAAGAGGACTCATTAAAACAACCCAGGAGTGTTCATTCTTTCGTGTTATTATAACTCATAAGACCATAAGATGTCTCGTTCATATCTGAGGTATCTACAACTACCTGAGGTGGCTACCGTAACTTGTGCACCTTCTTATTGCAGAGCTACGGCTTTGTTTGCCCTCCCATCTTGTTTTGCCGAGATTGACAAGTGCCTGAGTGTTCCAGAACAACCACGAGATTGAGAAGGAGCTGCCCCTAGGGTTCAGTGGAAGGATCTGAGGCTCAACATAACGACCTGGGGACTGTGAGTGTGGTAGGAGACCCCTCTGAGGTTCTTCTTCCTCAGGACAGTTGTCGAAAGCCAGTTTACATGGTAAATGATTGTTGCTTAACCTCAAGTCAGTGAAATCTTCACTTTAGCTTAAGACAGGGTGAATACCCTGTGGAATGTTCTCAAAAGGAAACCACTGATAAATAGTGACAGAAGCAGATAGGACAGCATTCCCCTGCCTCCTGTCCCCTGACATGTTCTGGGCTTGACCTTGCTGCTGACTTGTTTTGTAACAATGAAAATCTCCGTAACACTTTCCGTTGAACTTACGAATCAGAAGAGAAAGAGTTCTTTACTATCGTCTATAGGTCATTGGAAAAACTTAATAGAAATACAATTGTTTAATCCTTGGTACACACCATAGGCCTTTTTTAATTTCATGTCATTAGTTTTCAGAGCTACTTTATAACACTGGGAATAAAGAATAGGCACAGCTAACACAAAAATAAATGCATGAGACAAGGGCTCAGAAGAGGAAAAAAAGGTATGTTTCCAGGACAGTTGAGCTGACAAGTATCTGCTACAAAATATTTTTGTAGCATCTGCAGTTCTTCACATTCCCACCAGAGGGGGAAAGAAGCTACACCATTTCAAGATATTTGCATATAAAATCTAGTGCGTGTGCTGTGAAAGGGGAGGAAAGCATTGGTTAGAATAAAATTTCAGGCCAGGGGCATAAAATTCCTGCATCTGCATTTTTCCATATATAATTGGGCTTAGCTGAAAGGAGAATATGATAACTTTGGTCAAGTATGCACAGAACTGAGGTCCTGGCATATATGTATGATATGAACGTGAAATAAACATTCTAAAGCTACTGGCAGAAATTAATTCCTTGTGAGTACTGAACGTTCCCCTAGCTCCACTGAGTTATGCACAACTATTTTATCCACATATGCATTTTACCCTGACAGTATGTTTCCAAATTTTTTCTTTGTCCCTTTTCAAATTAAAATTCTCTTGCATCACATATATGAACTTCTTAGACTACAGTCCCTCCTCACCCCAATCGAATAATATCCATTGCTTTCATATTTTCTTCCTTTCGAATCCATTAGTCCTTCAATAGCCATCCCTCACTTCCTCCCAGGCCCAGTATACCTCAAGGTATTATTCTTCTAATCCCTTTCCCAAGCATCATTATCTAGGTTTTAAGTTCCCAAAGTCTTTTCTCAGCAAAGAGTGGGATCAGTGCCAAAACTTCCAGAAGAATTATATGGGGAGGTTCCTTAGCTATTTAGCTGTTTTCATTAGAAGAGGAAAAGTATGTCCCTGATTCCAGGTCTGTACTAATGCCTTCCTTTAACGTTCAAGAGAAACAAAATGAACTTAAATTTTTGGGTAAATATATCCCCTGTTTTCATCTTTTCTTTTTGCTGAGTAATAATTACATTCTGTGTTTTCTCTATCCCATGATTTAACTCTGAATATGAAATACTGTGGCAAAATTTCCACTGTTCCTTTCCCAATCCCTGAATAGGCACAAAAGATTATTCCAAGTACAATCCGTGATGCAATATTTGTGTTTCAGCAATCAGAACCTGATAAGACTGTTCTTTAAAAAAACATGAACCATGTGCTCCCACATAAGCTCTTCTACACGCACCTGGGTTAATGCATTCAAATCCTGACCTGTGACAAGATTAAAAACATCATATTTCACATTCAGTGTGACCTGAATACTTGAAATCAGATGGCTACAACAGAAAATGCGCCATGCTTTTTAATGCTTCTTAGATATCAAGACATCCTGTATCCTCTAAACTAAAGAAAATGTTTCATTTTTGATAACCAGGTAATACCTATCTGAACACCTAAAGAAATTCTTGTTTCTGTGTCTTATCTCCTGGCAGACCTTAAACACATACATGCACATGACACTGCACAGCCAGACAAGTCATACACTCTTAATGTTGTCAGCAGGGTTCACTCCAGGGACCCTGAAAGGTAAATTGGATCCCCATTCCTCTCCAGAACTCCTGCTATTTTTCAAGCAAGTTCAAGACCTCATACTGATAAAAAGCAATTGTCACATACAGTAACACCATCCTTCCAACATCCAGATGAAGGTACTAACTTTTTACATGGTGAAGTGTCTAAAACAGAATGAGAGGAAGAGAGAAAAACATATACCCTCTTATAAGCTAAATGAAAATATATGGGGCAGAAGCAGTTTGTTCTTAAATATACTGATTAGTTAGCAGGCAAAACACAGTTTTGTCTCCCTCCTAGTCACTCTAACCTCATCTAATTTTTTGAAAGAGTCTGTTTCTTCAACTCTAATTAGTACTTGTATCTGAGGATTTAGTCACAAGATTCTTCCTTTCTTAGGTAAGTAGCTGTGTTATGGTCCTGTAATGCCAGCTCTTATCTACCTCAACAGGTCTGATTATGTCTGTGCCCTGCAAATCTGTTCCCTTCCTGACCGTGCAATAGTAATCAATGGCTAAATTGTCCCTGCCCTAAGTAAAAAATTTTTTGTTTAGAACAAAAGCATTTCTGAGGAAAAAAAGATAAAAGACACTACAATAGACTGTCTAGACTGTGGAGGGTACCATCCTCTGGATACAAGTAGTCCCAAATTCTTTAGACTTTCTCTGCAAAATTTCTCTTTGTCAGCATGTTTTTTGGGCAGTATGTAATACCTCACCTCATTTCATAAGGCTTTTAGCACTTTAGCATTCACCTAAGACTTGGAAAGCAAAGGAGCAGTGGCATTTTCACTGGAGACTGGAAGGTAGCCATGGCCATTCTGACTTCCCATAGCCTCTCAAAATGCCAGGTTAATGAACAGTCATAAAAGATCCACTATACAGTGCCTTCCATCTCTGATGCAGTCACACAAAGCCAACAATGCTCATAAAAATTGCTGCCTCTCAGTACTCTTAATGTTATTACATATAACTCTGCTTCTGTCATACAAGGACTACCCATAAGAGGGATGGAGATAAGCACAGCGCATGGAATTCTGTTTATGAGGCATGAGATATGAGATTGTATTGGGTTTGTATGGCAAGCTTACCGTAACAGGGGGCTACAAGGGTGGCTTCTGTGAGAAGGTGCCAGAAGCTTCCCCCATGTCCAGCAGAGCCGATGCCAGTCGGCTCCAAGAGGGACCTGTCACTGGACAAGGCCAAGATCATCGGTGATGGTGGTAGTGCCTCTGGGATAATATATTTAAGAAAGGGGGGGAAAAATTGGGGGAGAGCAATTGCAGCTGGACAGAGGAGTGAGAGTATGTGAGAGAAACAACTCTGCAGACACCCAGGTCAGTGAAGAAGAAGGGGGAGGAGGCGGTCCAGGCACCGGAGCAGAGATTCCCCTGCAGCCCACGATGAAGACCATGGTGAGGCAGCTGTGCCCTGCACCCAGGGAGGTCCACGGTGGAGCAGATCTCCACCTGCAGCCCGGGGAGGACCCCACGCTGGAGCAGGGAGATGCCTGAAGGATGATGTGACCCCGTGGGGGACCTGCGCTGAAGCAGTCTGTTCCTGAAGGATGACACCCCGTGGAACAGACCCATGCTGAGTCAGTTCGTGAAGAGCTGCAGCCCATGGGAAGGACTCACATGGGACAAGTTCATGGGGGATTGTCTCCCATGGGAGGGACCCCAGACTGGAGCAGGGGAAGAGTGTGAGGAGTCCTCCCCCTGAGGAGAAAAGAGCGGCAGGGACAATGGATGATGAACTGACCACAACCCCCATCCCCTGCCCCCTGCACCACTGAGCGGGAAGAGGGAGAGAAATCGAGAGCAAAGCTGAGACATGGAAGAAGGGAAGGGTGGGATAAGGTGTTTTAAGACTTGTTTTATTTCTGATTACCCTATGCTGATTTGACTGGCAGTAAATTAAGTTACTTCTCCCAAGTCAAGTGTATTTTACCCATGACAGTAATTGCTGAGTGATCTCCCTGTCCTTATCTCGACCCACAAACTTTTCGTTATATTTTCTCTCCCCTGTCCAGCTGAGGAGGGGGAGAGACAAAGCAGCTTTGGTGGGTGCCTGGCATGCAGCCAAGGTCAACCACAGAGATCTTACCCAGAATGGCTGATAAAAACACAAATACAGAAAACTACAAGTACATGTGTACATTCCATTGCCTCGAGGCAGAGCCTTTGGTCTGCATCAGATGGCTCCTTTAGCTTCAGTTAATTTGGATCACTGTAGAGCAGAGACCATAAGGAACAAATGTATCTTCTAGTAATATCTAAAACAACCAAGCAAACAGAAAAGCTTCTGGTTGTTCCAATCTGCTTGCATCCAAATGGTAAATTATCCTGACGCTGTCTTTTCTAAGTAACCCATTTTACCAGTCATTCCCATGGTATGGATATGGCAGGATAAGACTAACATCACAGAGTATCACACTGGAAATCTCTGTAGGTTTGCATCCCTCTCCACATTCTCATATCCTTAAGTGCTAAGGTATCCTATACCACTCTGCTCACCGATCATTTGACATATGACATCATCCCAACTTTTTCCTGGATAACTCTCTGTCATCAAGCTGGGGTACTTGAGAAAAGAGAAATCTTAAGTCCTCACTTACAAAGATATAGAGCAGGTCTGAGTACATAATCTATCACAGGTAAATGGAGAAAGGTAAGCCCCAGCAATGTAGTAAAGTTATACTTTACCTCCCTAAAGCCTGTATCCATTATTAGGAATATGAGGTGTACAGAATTGATATGATCCCATCAGCAGCTTTTGTCTCTGTCCTATAAAAACAACACACTAGCAGCTCTGTTCACCTGGGTCTCAGAATAAATATTATAGTCAGGAGCTGTAACACTTCCCCTCCTCGAGGTTGTACCTTTCCACCTCCTAGTATCTGTGGCTTCACCCCAGAAAGTCATGAAGGGCCTTCCTGATTGTGTTGCAGATATTGTGCAGCCTGGTAGCAGGAACATCACCAAGCAGCATGTCTTATAAACATCCATGTGGGTACTCAAGTAGCTATTTCTTCTTATAATGCTGAGGGTCTTGTGCGACGGGTGAGGCAGGGCAGTCTCACTGTTTTATAGTACTGTATGTACTATAAAACTCTTAATGGGGCCCAAAAGGCAAGTCTTACAGTTTGTCCAAGTTTGTTTCTCCTCAGATGCAGTGCAGACATGCCGAAGGTGAACTAAAAGCTACGGTGTGGACACACCTTACACAAGATTCTCTGTAAACTGAACTGGGAAAGAATTCCCCAAGACAGTATCCATGCAGCTGTATAGCCTAAATGTAGCTGCTTGGCTTCAACCTCCCGTGCCTGGGGGTACGCAGTGTTATACTTTAGTAATCCATAGATGCAACAAGGACTGGTGAAAAACCGAGTGGCAGAATTTGACCCAGTGGATGTACTGAACAGATCCCACGGAGATAATAAGCAAACTTAGCCTCTGAGGGTTTAAAAATTGAAACAGCTTTCACTTTCATTGACATCTGGCCTGTCTGGTTCCAGTTGGGAAGAAGTGATGAAATAATACTGAAAAGACCTAGTTTCTTCCCTCTCAGTACTTCTAATTTAATCCGTGCATACAGAATTGCACTAAAACTCATTACTTTTCACATAATCTTTAAAGAAATAGGCTATTTCACAGTTTTTAATTGCATGAAAGTTAACATTTTCTGTTTATTACAATTAAGTAACTTTATTTCAACCTTTGGAAAAAAAAAAAAAAAGCACCCAATACTGTACTAGATTGCAGAAAGAAAGGTACTTTTCCCAGGGGATCACTGCCCCTCACCTTCAAGGCTGAGAATGGCTTTCACCTTTGGGGACAGGGCAACATCATGCTGCATTGAGTTTGAAGATGTTCTTAATAATCCAGCGTGGCTCTCTAGGGATTCAAAATCTACCAGTCTGGAGGACAACTGGTGTTCACCAAAAGCAAATAAACTCTAGTCTCTTTAGAGCCTTTCATCTCAGTCCTCAGACAAAAATATGAAAACCAGTTTAACTGAACCATGAGACAGGCTGTAACAGTCTGGAATGTAAGCAGTGGATGCGTGCTCCCTGTCTTTTAGCACATAATCTCTACTGTTAAAGGGACGAACAACCACGAGCAATTAGTGGAACACAGTGTGCAAGTACTGGTGATACCTATTTCTTGTTATAAAGCATCTAGCAAATGTAATGTTTTTCTCTAACTAAACGCTGCAAGAGAAACAAATGTTATTATGCCAGCGTTCATACAACAGTTCCAAATAGTATTAGCTTAGAATTGTAATAAAACACATTATCTTTCACAATAATCTTTAAAGAAATAGGATTTTTTTTAAATGAAAGGGTTTAATAGCAGAATGTTAAATTTTGAAATGTCTTTTTCTTCGGTGAAATTAAATAGAATGTTTTCATCCTTTAAAATTAAGTGCACAAAAAATCTTAATTTTAGGACCACCAACTGTGATCATGATAACAGCAATGGAAATGATGAAGTGGGATACATAATTTTAACTCATGAGTCTACCTCCTGTTCTTCAATTTCCCTGTTGCACTTACATTGTTAAGTGAGTAAAACCCTTTTTTTCCTTTTTTTTCCCCTTCTTTGCCATAACTTGTACTGCCATGACATTTGTTTCGTGGATAACCAGTCCTACAGCGTCCTTTTATGAGACTTGTAGCTACGTCAACACTGAAAACAAACTGCAAAGAGATTTAGTAAAACACGCAGCGGAACTAGCTACTGGGGAGAATTTCAGATCGTGGTTTTGTGCGTTTTTACAATTCTTTATCAGGTTTGTACACCTATAGAAAGACCAACTAACTTAGACACTACGAGTCCATGAGAATACCCTATGTAAATACAATGAATTAATTCTGTAAGCGAATGCCTCTGTGAAATAAATTATTCGAGCGTTTTGTCCTTTATCCAATGCTTCAGTGGAAAGCAGAAGAAAATGCAACTGGAGTAGCCTTGTAACATAACATATAAATCTTTTCTGAGCTATTTGGTGGCAATTTAAATGCCCTTAAGCATGCAGGCTGATGGTCTTGATAATTGTTTTCTCAGTCATTTGGGAATCTTCTAATCGTTCCTTAAATTTTGCATCAGTAACACCTGTACTCTCCCATCAGCTCACACTTTTGTGCTGCTTTTGGGACTGTGGGCAGAAGGAGCTGCTGCTGTTAAGTCCAAATTTCACTGCAAAGAGCCTGTGGCAGACAGGGCTCGGTTCAGCGGAGATGTTATCTACATGTGAACAATGAATATTAACAAGTCACCTCCTGTCGTGCAGATTTAGGCAGAGTGGTTTTGTACTGTTCAAGGAAATGCCAGGGGTTTCTGTACAGCGTTTATACATCCATTGAGTCAACCTGAATGACACTTAGGGAATACACATTTGGATGAAAGAAGCTATTGAAATCGAGCTGACTTGGTGAATCTAAGTACAAATTAATTCATTTATCATGAGACAGATATCTTAACAGGTGAGTATTTTCCTATATCCCACTCAGCCTCCTTTCATATTTTTGCCATTGTTATAAGAGACAAGATAAATCCCAGAAACTTTATCAGCTACCAAACTTTTTTTTTTTCTCTTTATGTGACTGACAAAGAAAATAAAGATGTTTGAGAATCAATTGTTCTTTGTAAAGCTCTTAAGAGCGGTCTGCAGCCTTCCGGCAGTTTTATTCAGCTGTATGAGCGTCAGCCAACTATGGCCCTTTTGGTATTAATTAGGTGGAATTCATTTTCAATATGTCTTCATTTATACATTTGATATTGTAGAAATCAGCACCACTGTACACTCACCCCTTTCCTCATAGATTAGTCACACTCAGACAAGCATCCTCACTACTGTCAGACCTGGGATCACCTTAGACGGAATGTCCCCAGTGGCTCATCAACTTCAGCAAAGCTGTCCCCGACTACAAAAAACAGAGCTAACCTTCTGTTAGGGAAAGATTTATTGGCTTGCATCTGTGGCATCCGTTCAAAATGCTGCAGTCCTCACACTTTGGAGAAGTGGCTGCAGCAGATCCGCATAAAAGTTCATCTAGCCTGGTATCCTGCCACCAGAGATGCCCACAGGTGAGCGCCGGCCCAGAGGTCACACAGTGGTAACTCTCTGATACACTTTCCCAGCTCCAGGGCTTTGTGGCTTAGAGATTTCCTGAAGCAAAAATGTTATCCCTGTAGTTAATAACACCCTCACGGACCTATTTTCCATTCTAATTTGTCTAATTGCTTTTCGAGGCTGTGCAAATGTTTAATCATCCACAGCGCCCTGTTGCAAGGAATGCCTCAGCTTGGTTGTGCTTTGTTGTAACGCAGAAAGTCTGATCTGCAAAGGGCAAACTTAGCTCCTAGGAGACTTCACAGTTAGCCTGGCCTTTGGAAAGGATTTAGTATGAATTTACTGTAATGGGCTCTTTATGATCAGAAATGCCAGCTTGTACATTATCCGGAACTAGATATCTGCAAAGAAGTTCCAGAAATGAGGGCTATAGGACATAGATATGCTCCTGCATTGGAATTAGGTGCTTCCTTCACAGGCAGTCTGGGTGAAGGGAAGAGCCACCCAGAGCAGGGGGTGCCTGGGACTGAACCGAAGGCAAAGCATGAGAAGCAGAACCTGAGCTGGCAGTTTCTGTGTGAAAACTGAAACCAAGCTTGGCTCAGATTGTGGACTGGTATTAATCATCTGTGAGCTGGAGTAAAAGCTACCAGCATGCAAACTGTAATGGGAACAAGCCCAGTATTTGCTGTTATTCATGGAATTTTGTCACTTTTTTCTTTTTTTTTTACTGAAAAAACTATGTTAGGTACTGAGGCTCTGCCTCACGGAAGAGCTAGAAATGATGATCTCATATAAATGGATTCATGTAATGTATTTAAAAATGAAAAGATTAAGCTCTTGCTAAATTATTTAGGTCTGCTTATGAATATACATGCAAGTATAGACAGAGATTCTCCTTCTATTGTTTACTTGGAGATTGGCTGTCTTTTCAGAAAAAGAAAGAAAGAAAGAAAATCCATATCAAATAAGGATGAAATTAAAATTCTTCTTCCTTATTTAACCGAGCCTTCGTTCTGTAAACAAATGTGACCCCTGGTTTGCGTCGGTGGCATTAAAGAAGCTGATTTCTGCATTCAGCCCCAGATATTTTTTCGCTTGAGTTACAGGAAACGAGACAGGAACCTCTCCTCAGATAAAAATATAATTCCACTGTGATTCAAACACATTGTAAAGATGACTGGATTCCCACACAGACAAAGCCGTGAACCACCATTAGATCACCAGTGTATCTATACAGGCTGGTCATGCTGAGACAGTGACAGGTACATATATTACCACATCCCAAGCTCATAGTTAAGATCTGAATCTGAGGAATTTCAGGCTGAGTGATTCATAAATATATTACAAGAAAGACAGGAGGGCAGGGACAACCAAAATTATAATTGTAAAAGGATTCTTTCTAACTCCATGCTTCAACCACTCAAAACCCTCAAATGCTCACTCTAGTGATTGAAATATTCTTAATATTAACATCTTCAACATGATACTAGAAATATCTGAGCAGGAATATTTCAGCCATTTTGTTTGAATAGGAGAGTGAGAAAAAATTAGTGCAATGTAGCCATTATAAAAAGATTATTTCAATGATCTGAGCAGTTTAAATGATGAAGCATCAGTAATTATGAAGGTGAAACACAAAGAAATAACCTTCACTGAATATGCATTCAGATGTGTTCTAATTCACAAACACACCATGTAAAACAAGCTGAAAATTGTCCTGCACGTCACAAAACATTATCAATATGGTAGAACCTGACACCTTCTGACAAAAAGGTTCCATTTTAACCAGCATCTTGTATGTTGATTTATGACACTTTCTGTATCATAAATCGCAACACATTGCAGGCAGTATCATTTTGGTACCAGATAAAGATGTCAAAGAACCTCCTACACTGGCATTGTTATATGTTATTTCAGAAATATAACTTGCATCTCATACTGAATCTGACACAGAGCAAAACAAGTTCTGAGATAATATTTACTCTATGCTGTAAAAGATGAGAAGGTTTGGGTTCTCTTGCTACAACCAATCAACCCTCCACGCAGTCTTACCCGAAGACAGGTAAGCTGCTGAGCTAGCCAGATAACAGGTTCAGCTTCATGCACTGACCACGCATGGAAAGCAAGGGGTTGAGAAGCAAGTGGTCCAAACACTCAGTGCTCATTTTGATAAATAAATTGTGTCCATTTTTTGATCTGACAGGTTGTGAAAATTACAACCATTTTCATGTAGTGACTGAAAATAAAAAGCAACCACCTCTGTTTAACAAATACTATCTGAACTTCAGTAGGTAGAGTTTTAGAAACCCTAAGTAGCCTTGCAAGACGTTTTATGACAACTTCAAGCCGAATGATTTTTTCATTTTCCTCATCTCGTTTCCCCTGTCAATAAGTGGAACTAAAAGATTCAAGTCTCAATAAAATTGTCAAAGTCTGACCTGTTATTCTAGTCCAGCTTCAATATGTGCTATTTTCTGTTCCAAATCCTGCTCCTCCTGAAAACAACTTTATACTGGGATATTTTGGCTTACCAGAGCATCACACTGTGGGTATAAGAGAAGGGAAAGATTTAGCACATCGGCCACCCAAGTAGAATAGATGCTTCCCCGTGTAACTGTTTCAAAATCCGTTATTCAAACTCCAAATACAAATGTTGTCTTAAAGGTTCAGCCAATGTGTTACTTGGTGCTTGGGAATTTATTCATTTTTAGACAGCTATTTTCATAGCACAATTCCTTTTAATTATGTCGTAATGTAACATGTCAATATTATTGATACTTCATGGAACATTACAAAAGCAATGTAAAAAATAAATGTCTTTGCTTTTACTCGAGGTAGGCCTTTCCCATTCACAATATACATCCAGACCTCTGTCACCTGTCGTACAGGCTTTTTCTTAAAGTTGCAGGGCCAGATGTATCATGCTATGAGAAGGAAACTATGGTTTTCAACTTGTGGTATCAGATACCCCATGTTATTCTCCCTACATGAGGCATACATTTACAGCTGACGGAACTGCAGAGGAATTTTAGCAAATAAACAGAGCCTTCAGTATTCACATTTTGCTGCAAGTTCATCCTCTTGTGTCACCATCACTGATATGAGTTGAGATCAACAAGCCAAAGTCTAGTGAAAGGATAGGAGCAGCACAGTCTTGAGTTTCTTTCACACCTCATCGGAATATTAGATACTTCTTAATTTTGTGACTTTTATTAATTTTGTCCCATGTTTAGTGCATGGTGGGACAACAAGAGACAAGAATCGTAAATTGAAACAAGGGAAATCCCAACTGGATGTAAGGAGTAAAAAGAAATCACGGCAAGGATGTAACGTAATCTCCATCTTGGAGGTCTCCAAGACCCACATGGCCAAAACCTTAAGCAACCTGGTTTACATGCAGTATTGATCCTGCTCTGAGCAGCAGGCTTGACTAGAGACCTCAGGAGGTCGCTTCCGACCTGAACAACTGTCTGATTCTGTGATGCTCATAGTCTTGAATACAGAAAAAGAAAGGATTCACTTTACTTTCTGTTTTTAAGTACTATAAGAGCATGTTTGAAATATTTGTAACAGTAGCTGATCTGTATTCAGAAGATAAATTTTTCTTGTCAGTGGATCAAGAAAGGGGTATCAAGCCTGGCTCTCCTGAAATCAGTGACATAAATTCCGATGAGTAATGTCAGAATTAGGATTTCATTTCATCCGTTACTTTGATAAACACTCACCATAGAAGTGCAAGCTGTTCATATCCCAATACTAAACATCATTATGCATCAAGAGTGCCAAAACTAAGCTACCACTCTTTAAAGAAAATATGTACTAATCCATAACGCTGACTTTGGAGCTATGGGGGAAAACAAAGAACTCTGTTTGGTCACCAAACCTTTAGATAGCTCAGTTTAAAAGTGTTTGTACTATCCTGGGATTCAATTTATGAATCTGCAGAATAACCACATTATGAAAGGAATTCTCAGATCGTGTTGTTATGTTACATTATGACCCTCACCTTGATGGCGTTGCCAGTCTTCCCATTGTATATGTGAGTTTAGAGTGCAATTTCTTAGTAAGATGCTGAAAAGAGAGAGAAGGGAATTGGCTTTTTCCTAATCTCTCCTATTAGAGTCCACCATGGGGATAAGGATTTCTTCTCGAAAACTGAATACAGGAATTCAGTCTGAAACTACAAAATAACCATCTGCTTTTTGATGCTTCTTAAAATAAAACACACTTAGAAATTCTCTAGACTGTATGTCAGCAACTTGTCATCTGAGCAGAAACTGACCTGCAAATTTTTCAAGCTGAAAAGTAAGAAACTTTCTGCAATTGTGTTTGTTGTTATCTCAGTATAAATTTCAGTTTATTGCCCTCAAAATTCCTTCAGATATATATTCTCTGTGCATCGGGTCCTCGTGCTTTGCTGTCACAAATATTATGGAAAAGACATTTGAAGCATGAATAATTTTATTTTGTATGAAAGAAAATGTAATGTAAATGAGATTTTCATAAGCTCATTTTAAAAGCAACAGTTCCCATACGTTATGCTGGATGGCAGTCTGACTCATTCAAGAAAGAAGAAGAATAACACGTCTTATACAAGTAGTTATAATTAAACCACTATATGAATTGTTGAATTGGATACACTTAACAAGAGATAAGCCATCAGTCATTACTAATTTAGTTTATCATTTTCATTGACATTTTCTAGCATTATTTACCTGTTTTTTTAAAATTATTTGGTGAATATTATTTGCAATTATGAGAACATCAGTGAGCAAATTATTCTCCAGCATGAAAAACATGTAAAAACTTCTTCAGATAAAGCTATTTAGGCATTTCATTATCTCTTAAAAAAATCCATGAGGCGAATCATTCTTTATTTAGTTATGAAATTAATTTTATTGTACAACTGTTGTAAGGAAAATTATATAAAGAGGCTACAAAAAATGGTATTCTGTTTGGACAATGCTGTTTCATGTAAAAAACTATTTCACAAGAATGCGCAAATTCTGGCAACCTTACAAAACATTTTCTTAAAAAATTCAAAGCTAGAATGCGATATTGAATTCAGTATTGTTTACTTTATGCTGACTTCTCATTTGTTTATATTATTTATTGTTATGTCCACACTACTGAACGAAAACACTTCAATATTTGATGATTTATCTTTTTTTTTTTTTCCTAAATATCTGTCTATGAAATGGTTGAAGATGAAAATTATTTTCAAAATGTGAGAACGTCCAGACAAGTAGAATTTCGGTTTTCTTACCAAAGCTAGCAATGAAGCCTAGTGTCCACAGCAGTTTAAGTTGCTATTTTTTTTCTGCTCATCCTCATCCTCATGACCAGGAGCCGGTCAGGGGCAAAAGAGCAAAAATCCCTTCAGCTGACAGTAAAAGTCTCCAAATCAGGAGAAATCATCGGAGGCTGAGCAAGTATCTGTACATTAGCTTCTCCACTGCACACACAAATAGTTTTATGTGACTGATTTCCTCAGTATCTTCAATGCTGAAGGAATGATTTTTTTGGGGGAGAAAAGGAAGTCTTCCAACATATAAAGATGATAGCCTCAATGAAAATCGAGCCAGTAACATGCTCATGTAAACAGATGACAAAGTCAGATATCTTTTCAGAAAACAGAAGAAAGAGGAAAAAAACATTAGTATGATTATCTCTTGTTACCTTGGGCTTGAAAATCAAATACCAGCTGATGTGTAACACTGATAAGGTTGTGGCCTGTTTGGCAAACACAAGACCATTCCCTTTGTGCAAAGGAAAGAGTGCAAATAATATTTCTCATAAATACTTTGCTACACATTTGAAAGAAACTATTTTAGGATGTATTAGAAGACTTCATTAGAAAAGATCAAGAACCTACCCTTACGAGTCCTGCTATCAAAGTGGAACTCAAGTGAGAAGTGTATGAAAAAAATCTCTCATCTGAATTCAGTTATTTCAGACTGAAATGTCTTTTTTCCAGCCTAAATTTATATATATGATTCTTTGTCGTGTATATTTGTGGTGGGGCAATTCTTACCCCTCCCCGCCCCTCCTTTGTTGGGGTGCTTGGTGCTACGTGCGATTCCACCCCCATCCCCCTGAGCAATACACCGGTCTGTGGAGATAAGGACTGATAACATCAACGACCCTGGCTCCTGCCCCTCCTGATTGCTCGGAAATGGCTCAAACGGCCCATCATCTCCTCAGGGCCTGGCACACCTGTGCCTGGGATGTGGTCAAATGGGAACAATAAGAGTTGCACATTCATCCAATTCTTGTGCAACTGCTGGAAGGCACCGGATGGGATCTGACAAAAGTCAATTCTCTTGGACCCTATAAATTGTGACCACCAGGGAGACCCTTTGAGCTCTCCTGGATCGCAGCGGGCCTGTGACCAGCATCTCCCCTGAGCTGGAGCCTCTCAGGTACCAAACCCTTGAGGTGTCGTCTGCTGCCAGAGCTGACGGAAGGCCGGGGCGAAGTCAACCCACTCGAGTCTCAATGATCGCCCGTTGAGGAATGCCAAGGGGTTGGGAGTATTTGCTCTAAACTCGAGAGGGAAATTTTCTTTGAGCTAGCTTCTCTTTCACCTGTTCTTTCTCTGTTTATTGGTGGGGGTGTGTGTGTCTGTGTGTGCGTGTCTGTGTGTGAGCGTGTCTGTGAGCGTGTGTCTGTGAGCGTGTGTCTGTGAGCGTGTGTCTGTGTGAGCGTGTCTGCGTGTGTGTGTGTCTGTGTGCGTGTCTGTGTGAGCGTGTGTGAGCGTGTGTCTGTGTGCGTGTGATCGTGTGTCTGAGCGTGTGTCTGAGCGTGTCTGTGTGTGTGAGCGTGTGTCTGTGTGTGTGTCTGTGTGTGTGTGTCTGCGTGAGTGTGTGAGTGTGTGTCTGTGTGTGTCTGTGCGTGTGAGTGTGTGTGTGAGCGTGTGTCTGTGTGAGTGTGTGAGCGTGTGTCTGTGTGTGTCTGTGTGTGTGTCTGCGTGAGTGTGTGAGCGTGTGTGCGTGTGTGTGTGTGTGTCTGTGTGAGCGTGTGTGAGCGTGTGTGAGCGTGTGATCGTGTGTCTGAGCATGTGTCTGTGTGAGCGTGTCTGTGTGCGTGTGTGTGAGCGTGTGTCTGTGTGTGTCTGTGTGTGTGTCTGCGTGAGTGAGCGTGTGAGCGTGTGTCTGAGCGTGTGTGCGTGTGTGTGAGTGTGTGTCTGTGCGTGTGTGAGTGTGTGTCTGTGAGAGTGTGAGCATGTGTGCGTGTGTGTGTGAGTGTGTGTCTGTGAGTGTGTGTCTGTGTAAGCGTGTGTCTGAGCGTGTGTGCGTGTGTGTGTGTGTCTGCGTGTGTCTGTGTGAGCGTGTGTCTGTGAGTGTGCGTGTGTGAGTGTGTGTCTGTGTGTGTCTGTGTGAGCGTGTGTGCATGTGTGTGAGTGTGTGTCTGTGTAAGCGTGTGTGAGCGTGTGTCTGTGTGTGTGTCTGTGTGTGAGCGTGTGTCTGTGTGTGTGTGTCTGTGTGTGTCTGCGTGAGTGTGTGAGCATGTGTGAGCGT
Organism: Strix aluco; assembly: GCF_031877795.1. Taxonomy (NCBI): domain Eukaryota; kingdom Metazoa; phylum Chordata; class Aves; order Strigiformes; family Strigidae; genus Strix; species Strix aluco. The sequence continues at coordinate 2,806,890 of NC_133961.1, forward strand.
GTGTCTGAGTGTGTGAGCGTGTGTCTGTGTGTCTGTGTGTCTGCGTGAGTGTGTGAGCGTGTGTGCGTGTGTGTGAGTGTGTGCGTGAGCGTGTGTGAGCGTGTGTCTGTGTGAGCGTGTGATCGTGTGTCTGAGCATGTGTCTGTGTGAGCGTGTCTGTGTGCGTGTGTGTGAGCGTGTGTCTGTGTGTCTGTGTGTGTCTGTGTGTCTGCGTGAGTGTGAGCGTGTGTCTGTGAGTGTGTGAGTGTGTGTCTGTGTGTCTGTGTGTGTGAGCATGTGTGCGTGTGTGTGTGAGCGTGTGTCTGTGAGCGTGTGTCTGTGTGTGTGTCTGCGTGAGTGTGAGCGTGTGAGCGTGTGTCTGTGAGCGTGTGTGCATGTGTGTGAGTGTGTGTCTGTGCATGTGTGAGTGTGTCTGTGTGAGTGTGTCTGTGAGTGTGTGAGCGTGTGTGAGCGTGTGTCTGCGTGAGTGTGTGAGCATGTGTGCGTGTGTGTGAGCGTGTGTCTTTGTGAGCGTGTGTCTGTGTGTGTCTGTGTGAGCGTGTGTCTGTGAGCCTGTGTCTGTGTGTCTATGTGAGCGTGTGATCGTGTGTCTGAGCGTGTGTCTGTGTGCGTGTGTGAGCGTGTGTCTGTGTGTGTGTGAGCGTGTGTCTGTGTCTGTGTGTCTGCATGAGTGTGAGCGTGTGTGTGAGCGTGTGTGTGTGAGCGTGTCTTGAGTGTGTGTGAGCATGTGTCTGTGTGAGCGTGTCTGTGTGCGTGTGTGTGAGCGTGTGTCTGTGTGTCTGCGTGTGTGTCTCTGTGTGTCTGCGTGAGTGTGAGCGTGTGTCTGTGAGTGTGTGAGCGTGTGTCTGTGTGTGTCTGCGTGTGTGTGAGCATGTGTGCGTGTGTGTGTGAGTGTGTGTCTGTGAGCGTGTGTCTGTGAGCGTGTGTCTGTGTGTGTGTCTGCGTGAGTGTGAGCGTGTGAGCGTGTGTCTGTGAGCGTGTGTGCGTGTGTGTGAGTGTGTGTCTGTGTGTGTGTGAGTGTGTGTCTGTGTGAGTGTGTGTCTGTGAGTGTGAGCGTGTGTCTGTGTGTGTGTCTGCGTGAGTGTGTGAGCATGTGTGCGTGTGTGTGAGCGTGTGTCTTTGTGAGCGTGTGTCTGTGTGTGTCTGTGTGCGTGTGTCTGTGAGCCTGTGTCTGTGTGTCTATGTGAGCGTGTGATCGTGTGTCTGAGCGTGTGTCTGTGTGCGTGTGTGAGCGTGTGTCTGTGTCTGTGTGTCTGCATGAGTGTGAGCGTGTGAGCGTGTGTGTGTGAGCGTGTCTTGAGTGTGTGTGAGCATGTGTCTGTGTGAGCGTGTCTGTGTGCGTGTGTGTGAGCGTGTGTCTGTGTGTGTGTGAGCGTGTGTCTGTGTCTGTGTGTCTGCATGAGTGTGAGCGTGTGTGTGAGCGTGTGTGTGTGAGCGTGTCTTGAGTGTGTGTGAGCATGTGTCTGTGTGAGCGTGTCTGTGTGCGTGTGTGTGAGCGTGTGTCTGTGTGTCTGTGTGTGTGTCTCTGTGTCTGCGTGAGTGTGAGTGTGTGTCTGTGTGAGTGTGTGAGCGTGTGTCTGTGTGTGTCTGCGTGTGTGTGAGCATGTGTGCGTGTGTGTCTGTGTCTGTGAGCGTGTGTCTGAGCGTGTGTCTGTGAGCGTGTCTGTGTGTGTGTCTGCGTGAGTGTGAGCGTGTGAGCGTGTGTCTGTGAGCGTGTGTGCGTGTGTGTGAGTGTGTGTCTGTGCGTGTGTGTGTGTCTGTGTGTGTGTCTGCGTGAGTGTGTGAGCATGTGTGCGTGTGTGTGAGTGTGTGTCTTTGTGAGCGTGTGTCTGTGTGTGTCTGTGTGAGCGTGTGTCTGTGAGCCTGTGTCTGTGTGTCTATGTGAGCGTGTGATCGTGTGTCTGAGCGTGTGTCTGTGTGCGTGTGTGAGCGTGTGTCTGTGTGTGTGTGAGCGTGTGTCTGTGTCTGTGTGTCTGCATGAGTGTGAGCGTGAGTGTGTGTGAGCGTGTGTGTGTGTGAGCGTGTCTTGAGTGTGTGTGAGCATGTGTCTGTGTGCGTGTGTGTGAGCGTGTGTCTGTGTGTCTGCGTGTGTGTCTCTGTGTCTGCGTGAGTGTGAGCGTGTGTCTGTGAGTGTGTGAGCGTGTGTCTGTGTGTCTGCGTGTGTGTGAGCATGTGTGCGTGTGTGTGTGAGTGTGTGTCTGTGAGCGTGTGTCTGTGAGCGTGTGTCTGTGTGTGTGTCTGCGTGAGTGTGAGCGTGTGATCGTGTGTCTGTGAGCGTGTGTGCGTGTGTGTGAGTGTGTGTCTGTGTCTGTGTGAGTGTGTGTCTGTGTGAGTGTGTGTCTGTGTGAGTGTGAGCGTGTGTCTGTGTGTGTGTCTGCGTGAGTGTGTGAGCATGTGTGCGTGTGTGTGAGCGTGTGTCTTTGTGAGCGTGTGTCTGTGTGTGTCTGTGTGAGCGTGTGTCTGTGAGCCTGTGTCTGTGTGTCTATGTGAGCATGTGATCGTGTGTCTGAGCGTGTGTCTGTGTGCGTGTGTGAGCGTGTGTCTGTGTCTGTGTGTCTGCATGAGTGTGAGCGTGTGAGCGTGTGTGTGAGCGTGTGTGTGTGAGCGTGTCTTGAGTGTGTGTGAGCATGTGTCTGTGTGAGCGTGTCTGTGCGTGTGAGTGTGTGTCTGTATGAGTGTGTGTCTATGTGTGTGTGTGTCTGTGTGTGTGTCTGTGCGTGTGTCTGCGTGAGCGTGTGTCTGTGCGTGTCTGTGTGAGTGTGTCTGCGTGTGTCTTGTGTGTGTGTGTACGTACGTACCCTTGTTCCTGTGTGTGTCCGTTCTGTGTATGTGCATGTACATAAATTAAGGTACCGTCAAGTAAATTAGTGTGAATCTTGTCATTTTAGAATCTGTGAATAAGTCACTTTTCTTTCTTTCAGCATTTCTGAATTATTTTGTAATAATAAATTGCTGTTAGTTATTAAAACCCCTAGATTTCTTACTAAATATTACCGTGTCGATACTTTCATCCGCGACAAATTGGCGTAGTCGGCAGGATGACGAGCAAAATCACCAAATACTTACAAAAACACCGTATCCAACCAAATCCCACCTTCCCAGAGGATTGGGCTTATAATAATTGGCACAACTGGGAAGAGGTAGAACAACAGTTAATGTTAGAGGTGCAACTAAATTGGGAAAAAATAAAGCTGTGATTTGTAAAATGTTGGGAGTGTGCCTGGAAGCTGCCTGTCATGAACGAGAGAAGGTTAACCGTAAAAAACAAAATTTACAAAATGAGATTACAGGGCACAAATCCACCAATCTGCTGTTACTGATTAAAATCGAGCAGCTGCAATTTAAGGAATCCCAGTTGAAGCAACAAAAACTGGGGGAACGCGTTGAAATGATGCTAATGCAGCCTCCGAACCCCCCTGATATCGTTCAAATCAGAAAATTGTGTCCCCTGAAGACTGGGATGGGAACATTTGGAGCGATACACATAATGACGACTCAGAAAATAATTATTTTCAGCCGCCTGAGTGTCCCCCTCTTGCAGTCAGACCAATTATTAGAACAGAAGAAACAACAGGACCTGGGGTGGTGTGAGAAGTCGCATCAGCAAAACAACCCCCTTTGATCCAATTCAAACAGCCCATTTATAAGATCGTTACCGTAAGGCTGGAGAGACTGAAAGTGAATCCCTACGGAGAGTGTCTCTAAACGGGGGAGATCCAATTTTACTAGATGGTGATGAAGCCAGTGGATATTGGGATCTTGGTTGTCTTTTTGGATGCTGGTCCCAACCCCCCGAGTGACCCCCACTCACTAACAAGCAGAGTGGCATATTGGGCTGGTGGCATTGATGGCTTCGAGAGAGGAGAACCTCTGATACCTATCAAATCCAGCATATTGGGCTGGTGGCATTGATGGCTTCGAGAGAGGAGAACCTCTCTTGATACCTATCAAATCCAGCATATTGGGCTGGTGGCATTGATGCCTTCGAGAGAGGAGAACCTCTGATACCTATCAAATCCAGCATATTGGGCTGGTGGCATTGATGGCTTCGAGAGAGGAGAACCTCTGTTGATACCTAATCAAATCCAGCATATTGGGCTGGTGGCATTGATGGCTTCGAGAGAGGAGAACCTCTCTTGATACCTATCAAATCCAGCATATTGGGCTGGTGGCATTGATGCCTTCGAGAGAGGAGAACCTCTGATACCTATCAAATCCAGCATATTGGGCTGGTGGCATTGATGGCTTCGAGAGAGGAGAACCTCTGTTGATACCTATCAAATCCAGCATATTGGGCTGGTGGCATTGATGCCTTCGAGAGAGGAGAACCTCTGATACCTATCAATTCCAGCATATTGGGCTGGTGGCATTGATGGCTTCGAGAGAGGAGAACCTCTGATACCTATCAAATCCAGCATATTGGGCTGGTGGCATTGATGCCTTCGAGAGAGGAGAACCTCTGATACCTATCAATTCCAGCATATTGGGCTGGTGGCATTGATGGCTTCGAGAGAGGAGAACCTCTGATACCTATCAAATCCAGCATATTGGGCTGGTGGCATTGATGGCTTCGAGAGAGGAGAACCTCTGATACCTATCAAATCCAGCATATTGGGCTGGTGGCATTGATGGCTTCGAGAGAGGAGAACCTCTGTTGATACCTATCAAATCCAGCATATTGGGCTGGTGGCATTGATGCCTTCGAGAGAGGAGAACCTCTGATACCTATCAATTCCAGCATATTGGGCTGGTGGCATTGATGGCTTCGAGAGAGGAGAACCTCTGTTGATACCTAATCAAATCCAGCATATTGGGCTGGTGGCATTGATGCCTTCGAGAGAGGAGAACCTCTGATACCTATCAATTCCAGCATATTGGGCTGGTGGCATTGATGGCTTCGAGAGAGGAGAACCTCTCTTGATACCTATCAAATCTCTAAATGACCTCTCCACAGCTTTTACAAAAGCTGCCTGTGTTCAGCCATGCATCAGCGTAATCCTACTGATGGTCCTCTTTCGGCACCTGTAGCTCCTGCTATACTCAAACTACTGATAAAAGGAGCCCCTGCCATGCTCAAACCTCATTGCCAAGCACAATGAGATCCAGAGAGACTTAAATTATAACAAATTGGTAAATCTAACACAAACCGTCGGAAATAGTGGGGAAGAAGAGTTAGAACCAAGAGGATTACCCACTTGGGCAACATTAACGCATGGAACTATAAATCATGCCTGAGAAATGGGATGGAATGAATTTCCCAATGAAACAAAAAATATAGATCGCACTGTTAGGCAAATTAAACAATTGCATCAAAATAATTCCCAGGAACAAAATCCCTCTGACCGACAATCTAGGGGTCAGGAGTGGAGAAATGAACTGTGGAAGCAAGCATTGTCACTAGGAATTCCTAGAGCTGCGATGATTCAGAGACAGCCTACTGGCGTCTTTCAAAAATGTATCGAGCTTCAAATGCTCCAACTCCCCCATCGCCAGCTCCCAGGAAAAAAAAAAAAAAAAAACACCATTCCAAACAGGATGGGGAAAAGCTCATGCTAATGACAATAAACCAGCTACAAATTGGAACCAAAGGGTGGATGAATTAGGAAAATAGACATTGAAAATTCCTCGAACCCCACATGGTATCGATTGGGAGAATGGTTACACCAAAAATGAGGCCACACGGGTCGAGAAGCACTTTACTTTTCAGCCCAAAGCCGGGGATGGCCCCTCAGTAGGAAAACATGTGAAACCATCCTCACTGAGTGCCCCCAGTGTAAACTAAAATTGCAGATGGACCATCCTGCCAAAGCACCACCTTTACACATTAAAGAGGGGAAAACTTTGTGGTCTACTTGGCAAATTGATTACATTGGTCCTTTAAAATCCTCTGCTGGGTACAAATATATTTTAACAGGTGTAGAGATGTCTGGACTCCTTACAGCTACAAGTGCCAAAAGGCTAATGCACAGAATACTATCCGAGGCCTTTCCTCATGGTTCTCAATTTTACCTGTCCCTGATTCTGTCCAGAGTGACAATGGCTCACACTTTACTAGTAAAGAAGTACAAGAATAGGCAAAGCAAAAAGAAATTGGGTATTTCACACACCTTATTACCCACAATCTAATGGTATAGTTGAACGAGCCAATGGACTGCTGAAAAAATATCTTAAACCACATGAAGGACAATGGGACAGCTGTCTTTATAAAATTTTACAGCAGTTAAATAATCGGTGTGGTTCCTATGGAAGTCCAATTATCGAGCCTTCTTAACACCTTCTTCAGAAAAAACCCTCAACAATGAGCTCACCTGGTCCTCAACGAAAGCAGGACAGCCCGTGATGGCAAAAATACCGTCTGTAGGAACAATACCAGTAACCCCGGTCAAGCCATGAGGATTTCTAGCATGGGATGCTATTGATAATAATGGAACCAAACATAAAATCAGTACTAGATGGATTTATCTGGCATCCTAAGGGGTAACCTGTTCAGCCTCCCCCCCCCCCCCCCCCCGAGACCGTTCTCTTTTCTTTCCTTTTCAGAAATAACCAACTCCACCAACGACATCGTGGAAGCCAACCCCACATCCAGCAAGCCCACCAGTAGCACCGTGAAAACAATCCTCGTCTTTAATATGAGAGTCTCTGCAGAACTGTGCCTACCCTTTAAAACCTGGACAAAAGACTCTTATCACGGTCCGGCATGATATAGAAGAAATACAGCAAGTGTTAATGAGAGTCAAAAGGGATGGAGAACATCGATGGTTCCCAACTGCAACAGGACTGTTTAATTCCATGTTCCACCTGGTCATGATTTTCTTAATCCTAATTTTAATGTTTACTGCTCATAATCATATTGTATATTAAGGTAAACAGGGATTAGTGTGTACACTATCCCAAAACTTTTTTTTTGAAGCTAATCAAACACAAAATTTCCTTCAATTGTCATTGGATTATGGCATCCTCTGTTTATAGGCATAGAGGCAAGAGGCAACCACACTGCCACTCTATGGACAAGATAAATTGACTTTAGTCACGGGGTGGATTGTGGTGGTGCAATTCTTACCCCTCCCCGCCCCTCCTTGTTGGGCTGCTTGGTGCTACGTGCGATTCCACCCACATCCCCAGAGCTGTACACCAATCTGTGGAGATAAGGACTGATAACCTTAACCTTAAGCCTGGCTCCTGCCCCTCCCAGAAACGGTTAATGGCCTGGCACACCTGTGCCTGGGATGTGGGCAAATGGGAACAATAACAGAGTTGCACATTCATCCAACACAAGAAAGGCACCAGATGGGATCTGACAAAAGTCAATTCTCTTGGACCCTATAAATGGCGACCACCAGGGAGACCCTTTGAGCTCTCCTGGATCGCAGCGGGCCTGTGACCAGCATCTCCCCTGAGCTGGGACGCCTCTCAGGTACCAAACCCTTGAGGTGTCGTCTGCTGCCAGAGCTGACGGAAGGCCGGGGCGAAGTCAACCCACTCGAGTCTCAATGATCGCCCGTTGAGGAATGCCGAGGCGTTGTGAGTATTTGCTCTAAACTCGAGAGGGAAATTTTCTTTGAGCTAGCTTCTCTTTCACCCGTTCTTTCTCTGTTTATTGGTTGGTGTGGGGGTGTGTGTGGGGGGGTGTGTGTGGGTGTGTGTGTGGGGGGGTGTGTGTGTATGTATGTACCCTTGTTTCTGTGTGTGTTTGTCCGTTCTGTGTTCATTCTACTGAATCCAAACACCTTTGTTTCTGTGTATGTGTGTCCGTTTTGTGTATGCGCATATATATATGTATAAATTAAGGTACCGTCAAGTAAGTTAGTGTGAATCTTGTCATTTTAGAATCTGTGAATAAGTCGCTTTTCTTTCAGCATTTCTGAATTATTTTGTAATAATTGTTATTAATAAACCTAGATTCCTTACTAAATCATTACCGTGTCAATACTTTCATCCGCGACAATATTATGTGTGTCATAATTTTTCCCAAACTCATTTCCCTCTTTCCCAATTATTGACTCTTCTCTAAGTTCCCTGGGCTCTCTAGTTTCATGAACATGAAAAGTGTCAACATTAGGGTTAAATAACTGGTTTTATGCTGCATATTTGAATTAGCAAAGAGCATACAAATAGGTGTTTGTTAGTTGTATGAACTAATGACTGGAGCAGTATGGACACAGTCTATTAATGAAACTTTCAGAATAAAGAGATAGACAATAAAATATTGTGAAGCCAAAGAACTTTCACGGGTGTTTTAGAATGTCTTTGGGAATTTGGGGGGAAAGGGAAAAAGAAATGTCTGATGTGACTACTTCATCGCCAAATAAAGTTTTATTTATTTTGATATGATGAACATTGTTCATCACTTTATTATGTTCATTATGTTCATGACACTTTAGAGGTACTACCAATATATTTGTGAAAAAGTAAGCATAAATTTACAATACTGAATAATGACAAATATACCTACTGTTAAGCAGTATGTTACCATCTCAGACACATACTTTTGTATGACATGCAATGACATATCCCTGAAGAATAAAAATGTGAAAGAAAAGGAATTGATATTCCCAACTCTCAGACAAAAAGAAATGTTTCTATAGGTGACATGCAGCAGTGATATATATATATATATATATATTATAATGCCATAACATTATAATGCAAATATAAAAGAAATTTTTTGTTTCTAGAGAAAAAATTTGGAAAATGTGTGTGATCTCGTGGTGGATAGACATCATAGTGGAGCTAGTCCAAAACAAAATTATGTGTCAAAATTAAGCAGTTCTTTCTGCCTGTGGAACATACATATATATATATATACACACATGCACACACTTGGAAATAAATGTATATACTTGTGTATATATGTATATTCACATATATACTTGGAAATAAAGTAGCATAAATATTTTCGGTAGCAATAAGTATTTTGAAGGACTGTAACACAGCATAAGTAATAGTCAAAATTTTCTTGAAAATTTAACTGTATATTCCAAGAGGAAAATGTCTCAGAACTTTTTTTTTTTAGCTTCCCCCAGCATTTCTAGTTTTACCTCACCAAGATCTTGTAAACATATATTTTTCCTCTTCCTTTTTTTCTTGAACTCCTCAGACCTCTAATCATTTTTTATGTATTCCATCCCTATTTCTGCCACTGGAGTACTGCATCAGCTGTCAAGTCTCTCTCCCTTAGAAGTGTTTGCGCTGTGTCTTATTGGCAATGCCAGGAATATTATTAAAAAATAGAAGAATAATAAATTCAGCAAAATAATTTACTTGCTGCTTTTTCTATTTGAAAATAATCCCCTAACGGAACTTGATTTCTGAAACTACATCAGTTGTTTTAGCTGTTTACTCATGTACCCTATGGATTTTGGCATTCTACAGTCTTAGAATAATTGCTCATTGTTTGTCTGTAGGAAATTTTTGATCCCAAGTTATGCCCCAGGTGTAAAAAGGGACTGCAAGTTATGGTAGTCTTGCATAAATACAGAAAGTCAGGGTCTAACAGCTGAAGGCAGTTTCTGAGAATCTATAGGTTTTGCTGTGAACCATTTTCACCTCCAGGTTACACTAAGAAGACGAGGCAAAAACGATTCCAGGCTGCATTCCTGTCCAAAATTCATACTTGGTAAGAAAATGTGCTATTTGGTGGAGTCCAGGCCTTTTGTGATCTTAGAAGGCATGTTTGCCTCAGAACAGGAGTGAATAATTTGGCCTCCAATGTTTAGTGGGAAAATTTATTCCCTGTTGGTAAAAATAACACAGTTACAAACAGAATTAATGACTTAGTTTAATTTTTTTTCACTTGTTTACTTTTTCCTAAATTTTCTTCCCTTTCTCCTAACTTTTAGGTACCATGATAGTTCAATCTCTTTCTAAATCAAATGAGAGTATTGTGCCCTCTTTCTCTAGCCTGTGGACTCAGTTATGTGTCCCCTCTTGCTTCAGCAAGGCTGCCTGTCTAATCACGAGCGAGTCATTTCACAAAGCTAGACTGGCAGAAAACGAACTGCAAAGAGAAAGCAGGAGTGCCCCAACCATGGGAGACACAGCAGGATGGCACTGCCAGGCCAGCTTGGCTCAGAGCATGGTGCTGTGGAAACACCATGCAAGTCAAGGTTGGAGGTATTTTTGTTAATACACACAAACATTTTAGAGGAATTGTAATCTGTAAAAAGAAGTCTTCACTATTTTTTTTTAGAATAAAAGCTTTATCCAAACTTTATCCCAAGTAAAAGGGGAGGTTTAAAAAGTTGTGCTTCGTTCCAAGTTCATATATTTCACTTTCTTTTTACTCACTGTGAATACAATAATCCATGCAGAAGTTATGGCAGAAAATTGAGTAGCTTTTTGAAGAATTAACTGCAAGTTATTGAATTAGGAAAAGGTTAAATTGCTCACAAAATTGGGTAGAGTACACTGATGCTTTATTTAGAGAAGTTTTCTCTTGTTTTTTTCCAAGTTCTCTCAGTACCTACCCAATCTTGGTTATTTAATATTAGTGCCAAAAAATCTGAAAACAACTCAATATGTGGCTTAGTCATAGAGCATTCCCTCTACATGATAACCACTTAGAAGCAATGATAAATTACTTTTTCCTCATTTCATATGGACAGATAACTGATATGGAGGAAATTGTGAATGTCAACAATGGGAAGAAAGAACTTGTAACTAGGAGAGGTTGACGAGAAAAGGGTGCTGTTTATTCAGGAGGATTTTTCATGTTGTTCACTGTATTTTCTTAAGAAAATTACCATTAGAGCATGACTAATGTCAGGGAAGGACCGTGCTTTTTGTTGAGGGGAGGAAGGAATTTGTGTCACATGATCAGAAACAACAGTATCTTGGGATTGAGAGCTCAGTAAATACTCAGTACCAGATCTATAGTCATCTTTAAAGATGTTTGTCATGGCTACTTGATTAAAAGATACTGCTATAATTTATCAACAAACATGTTGTCTAGAATAAAGACTACCTAAAAGATCTTGAAAAACAGTTCTCAGTGTGATGCTCATACTCAAGAAGGGAGTTTCTCCTTGGCTCAATCATGGATTGACACTACATCTATGCTCCTGCTATTAACATTTCTGTCAATGACATGAAGGAAAGCATGAAATCGCTAATGAAAATTGCAAGTTGAAAAAAAAAAAAAAAAAAGGCGGGAAATGCTAAATAATAGCACAGTCTGAGTAATTTGCTTAAATTACTGATTTAAACATTCTTGTTTCAATGTAGTCAAAGCTAAAGTTGTGTATTATCTCAAAAAAAACCCCCAACAACCAACCAACAAACCAATGAAGTCAGCCAAATACTATTCTATAGCGATTCTATACTCATTCTATGAGGACATTCAACACAGTGATCAAGATTTAAAATCACTTATAAGAAGCAACTAAAAATACCGATTTCTCATTGTCTCAAGCAGTCATTTCAGAACGACTGTAAACTCTTCTGTCTCATATTGTTTTAAATTTATAACTGCACAGGCTGAATAGTCTGCATTCATGCTGATGCTAATACCTGTACAGTTGCTCAGCAGTTCTAAGTTGATACTGAAACGTGGAAATTTTTTTTGAGGTCCTCTTTGTAGTTTTTTTGAGTTGCTGATACACAACTAAAAAACTATGATAGAATTAATATTCACTCAAGACTTGCTAGGCAAACAGACACTTTTTTTCTATACTTTACCATCATTTCTCTGAATTCTGCCTATAAATCTGCTGGGTTTGCTTAGGAGATTTTAGAGCTATGTCTAGATTTTTGAAAACACCATCAGTCTCATATTCAGTTTGAAACACAGTTTTGTAAAGTGTGTAGGCTAAACTGCTGTTTTTCCATTTGTAATCTGCCTCTGCACAGAATGTATAAGCTTTTGCTGGGGTAGAACAGCTGTATTTTATATTTATTTTCCACCTAGTCTTTGCAAATTACTTTAATTGTTCAAGGTGTAAAGTAGTAGAGAAATTATATGTGGCCTAACTAAGAATCCTAGTGGAATTATTCTGTGTACCTGTTTTCTCCAGTAATTCCCAAAGATGTACTTCTGTGGTGAAAACTTGTGTAGCTGAACTGTTTCAAAGAATGGAACAGTTGTGACAATTTATTATCTGCCTTGCCTGTGATACTGAAACAAACGAACCACGAGTGGATTGAATCAGTTTCCCACGTAGCCAAGAGCTCTGACCCCACGGTGAAGCAACACCGTGTTTCAGAGCAATGTTCGAGAGACCTTGGAAGAAACGGTTATGAAATTTCTGCTCATTCATGTTGGCTTATGTCCCAAAATATTACAGAAATGTAGAGTTTTGTCAACAACTCTTTATTCCAAACCTCTACCTCTGTAATTTTGGAACTTCTCGTTTTTTCGATATAGGAAGCAAAATGAACATCATATGGAAGATCAGAGCAGCAGACTGTAGCCTTTTAAAAATGAATGCAGAATGTGCCTGTTGCATTCTGATTTCATTCAGCAATCTGCAATCCACAAAATGTAAGCTTTCAATAAGATCTTAGTACAAGACTGGGTACAGATGGGCAGTAATAGGAAAGTAGCTCCCCAGTTGGTAGTGAAATCACCTCAGCATAATTTAGGCCATGATGTGATAAGCACCTTTTAGAGATATTTTAAATAGGAGCTGGGCGAGACCCAACAACGTCAGGCAGAGGTAGTTTATGACTTGACTGAAAGATCTTGTGAGAGAGGAATGAGCTTTCTTCACACAGATAGCCCAGAGCTTCACCTCCTAAAGAGCAAAAATATTTTCAGAAAAAAGGGAAAAGCCCTCCAGCTCCCTGTGATTTGTGATCTACTCCTTTACATCACTTCGTCCACCTAACAAGTGGTAATAGGCTTGAAGCAGAGGGGTTGTGCAAAGCACCAGTTCGGGATTTCACTGCTAAAGGTAGCACCTACTGGAAGAAATATGGGCGTTGGTACTTTGCCAATGCATTCACTGGACTTTGGCAGCATTAGTAAAATTATAAAGAGGGGCTGTCGTCTAAAATGGTATCAGTGGTGATAAGCCAAAAGAATTAAGAAAGCAAACAACCTGATAGCAAGAGATATTTCAACTGCAATAATTAACTACCCTTCTTTTATTAGAGAAAAATGGACACAGCAAAATAACAGCTATTCAGATCACTCTTAACAAAAGCTGAAGCAGCTGATTGGAACAAGCTCCATTTAAATTTAAGGGTGCATCAGCAATGATTAGAGAGACATGAGACAATCCACAACAGCTTGATTTAAACAAGTATCCCAAACTTTGAATGTCTCAGCAATTTTGTTAAATTGGCATGCTATCCTCATAGCTGCAGGATTTCTCCTGAGAGGTGTGTATGCTGCTCTAGTATTCACAGCAGCCCTTCAGGGATAATTTTTATGAGATTCTTTTACATGTTTGGCACAATAAAGATCCAATTCTTACTTCATACTGTTGGAAATGAAAAGTAACCTTCTTGAGTCTGCCCGAGGTTTACTGATGTCAAACTTGCAGGAGAACAGATTGGACACCAGGAAGTAAAATTAAATACACAATCAAGAGAATAAGTATCTGGCAACATTGGAAAGTCCGTTGCTGATCTAGAGTTAAATCAGATATAGAATTAAATCAGATACAGTTCTGCAAAGTACTTCTGTTAAATAATTTTTTTCAGTGATGTGTAACATTCAGTAAGCAGATGCCATTTTACAAAGATTTATTTCTAAATGTATATTTCGATTTATTTTTAAGAAAAGGTCCCTCTAGGTGAATTTATTTTGCAATTAGATTCCATTCAACATCAGACTGCCAACAACTGCCTGCAAATGAAGTGAACCTAAATTTATAACTGCAACCCCCTGCTACAGCAACATAAACACAAGGGTAACATCCAACCTATTACCTTAGGAAGACGATAAACAAAACCTCATCACAGCTAATCTGCCACAGTCAAAAGACTGAATGAACAGATGGGCTTTCCACAGCCCCACAGAGGTTAGCACAGTCTGAAGCTGTTGTGGGGATTTAGGAAGGCTGGCTACTGGCAACACTTTACCACAAAATCTCACACAGAAAGCATTCAGGCTGAGAGGAGAAATGTCAGATTGCCTAAAATCACCTTAACGCTGGTGAATAGTAACTGAGGTGGACGTACCCAGAGCTGGCCCTTAAGCCTGCAAGTGGTCATTAAGGTTTGTTGCTGAAATACAGTTGCCGTTAAGATAAATTTCTGTTGTAATATCTCCTGTTTCTCCATCCAAATGTTGTGCTTTTGATATCCTTGAAATGTAACTATCTCTCTCACCAGAGTGTTTATTCACAAACTTTGGAAAACGGAGAGCTATCCCTTTAAAGGGAGCTTTCATCCCATGGATCCCATCTGTGAAGATGGTCACGACTGAAGTGTTAAAAGTCAGTTTTCCCTTTGCCACCACTGACTGGAGCTGGATGAGGCATGATACTCCCTGGAAAGTCTTCGACATTATCACAAAACTGAGAATTTTGTCATTTGACCCTGAGTCATGCCCTACACACCTGAATCCTTTCAATAGCAAGCTTCTGGAGAAGATTTGGTCTTGTTCCTTAGGCATGTTTTCCCCTGGGACTGGTCCACTGACACAGAAGAGTCAGAGAATGCTTTAATGATAGGGAAGAATGCTTTAATGATAGGGAAGAGTCAAGCTCACAAGCCAATAGATATTTAATTTTAAAACATATCTCCAGTAGGGCTTGCAGAGACATGAAGTAAGAACCGTAAGTGAATAATTTTGAAAATACTGGCCTACATATTAAATATAAGGTCACACACAAGTCAACAGCAAAGGCAGGCAGGCAAAACTCTTGTTTCTCATCACATGTTCACTCCACTTGACAATGATCCAGCTGTGGGTGACACAAGCCATGAGGTCTTCAGAGTTTAAAATGCAAATTTGGTTCAGATGCCACAAATTTTTATGTATATATATATATATATCTGCACATATGGGATGATCTCTTTCCTAGTTAAGCCTTTCCATGATTTTAGAGCCAGAAAGCTCCATAAGCAGATTATTCCCCAGTGAAGAATAGTCTCCCAGTAATCTGGTTACAGTGTAACAGTGTATGATCAAATTTAGAAAAGGAAAAAATACAACTCATCATATTTTTTTTAAAATGTATTTGTGAAAGTTCTTCATTCCCCTGCCTTCCAGAGATTACTATCTGACCCTTTCATGCTGTGGTCAAGGATTTTGGATGGATTATGGCACTTAAATAAAGAAGCCTGCCTTAGGCAGAATTGTGAGACTCTGCATGTTCTATTGTCTTTTGGATTCATGCAGATTCCTAACAGGTAAAGCTGGAAGGAGATGTAGAACTGTGCTCCATTTTGTCCATTATCAGTCAGAAAGAAGACTCCCTGCAGACTATTTTTCACAGGTCCGTTACACAGCCGATCTAAGTGATAACTTGCATGATGATAATGCTATAAAATATTTGTAGGTATAAACCATTCAATATGTTTGAATAAACTCCTCATCTAAATCACTGTCTCCTCATCATTTAGGAGGGTAAAATACCTGCCTCGGAGCTGAAAAAGAGCTTCTAATGGCTTAAGCCAGCAACAATCTCTGTTTCCCTTAGCCTTTGCTTCATTGAACAGTCCTGTCTACAGGAGTTTCCTTGCCAGGAAAGAGTCAAGTAAAAGAAACCCACCAAATATCAAGACCTCAAACCTTGCATTCCTGCTGATCATTTATCTTTCTTCCATGGGAGAGCAGTGCTGGCAGCCTCCAGTGTTTTCCTCATGGAATTTATAACTATCATTTCTAGGGCTTTGAACTGCACAGGGATCAATACAGTTATAGGCAAGAAAAATGTTCAGTCCCCAGACTGGAAATCCCACACAGTTAATGGAAGATGCTTTTTACAACTAAAATAAAGACAGAGAGGAAACCTATTTATATCACGTACATTCCCATACTCTGGCTTTGAGTGAGATGTAATATAGAAATTGTGGGGGAAAATAGACTGCATTATTTCGATGCCACCTTCTAATTTTGTTGCATTATATGGAAATATTTAAGTATATTTAAACTCTTCTAACAACTTTCCACTTTCTGTAACAAAGTGTAAGATTCAGAGATAATGCAAATTATTAACAAACATATTTAACAAGCTTAACTTTGCAGACTGATAAAATAAAGATTCCAACCCAGCAAAAATATTTCCTATAGACAGGAGGACCAGTCAGGAGTAAGCACTGTGCCCAGAACTAGCAGTTTACAGATCCAGGTAAAGTCACAATCGATGTCTGACATCAGTACTAAATTAGTCACATCACGTATTCTGAGCACCTTTGAGATAAATACACATATAAATCGTAATACGTTAAGTTCTGTTGCACCCACAAATTGAAAACTGAGCATCTGAACAGTTCATCCTATTAAGAGAAGGATGGCTTCGTTGCTTTAGTTTCTTGTTTCTAACAATGTAAAAATTTAATTTTTAGTCCTTTTTTGCTATTAATGGAATTACAGTCCTCACAATATATGTAAAGGCAAAATAAATGCCCAGCAGTACAAAATCCTAAAGCTCTGTCTTCTCACTAGTGATCTGATAAGTTATAAACTAATAGAAAACACATCTCTCTTTAAAACAACATAAAAAAAAAAAATTATTCCAGCTATAACATGTAAAAGATTTCAAATAAGTTTCAGGTCTTATACTGGCTCTGGGTTCCATTGAAAATGTCTTTAACTATATTTTCAATGATTTTGATCCATGAAGTCTGTCATCAATAGGTCCAGCAAAGTAATTTTCAGATGAAAGTGTTTCTCTTGATGCAATTAATTTTTAAGATGGATCTCTGTAAGTGCAAAGCTTTCAAGTTACCAGAATTTTCTACAGCACACAATCCATTCCTCCTTTCCAAAGATTTATTTTAAATTATCTTTTTCCTTCTTCCTGATTATGTCTTATTCACTAAAAGCTACTTAAAAGTCATACTTAAAAGTGTCAAAGTTCTGTCTTTTTAGTAACCCTTTTTCTTTCTGATATATCGTATAAACAGCACATTCAGTTTGTTCTGGAACACAGAAAACATTTTGTCATTAAGGAGTTAACACCGTGTTAGGTTTTATTAGGAATTTAGCCAGAAAAATCTTTACTTAAACCCAAGATTTGGTCCTGAAGAATTCAAGAGTGTCTTTATAATGTGATTATTTATGTTAATTATATTGTAATCACTCAATTTTCTGCTGGTTTATATAATTATAATATTAAGAAATTAATTATAGAGACTGGCATATGTAATGTAATCTTAATTACAATATGTTTAGAAATATGCTGATAGATCTTTCACATTTATAACAATCAGCAAATTTATCTTCATTGAACACCTCCCCACTGAATCACATTTCCTCCTGAATTTCTCCCTGCTCTATCCAGTCCCACGCTGTCTCTCAGCAATGTCAAGCAGCATTTCTGAGCCCAGAAACCTTCCCTTTCCAGTGAACTGAATTTAAAGAAAGGCAGGGCTTTGATTCAATAAAGCCAACATCAGGTAGAACTACAGAAAGTGCTGATATTTACACTCTGTCTCTACCCTTCACTTTTAATGAGGAAATGCTCCCAGGGTAAAGCCCGTGACAAGCCTTTGTGGACACCAATGGAGTAGGAGTTATTTTCACTTGTCTCTCGTACAACAGATGAGAAGGTGTTACTCCTTCCCATGGCAGGACACTCGCTGTTAATTATCTAGTTTGTTAGGATGCAGCTGAAACATACATTTTTTTTTTTTTCTAAAAGAATACTCCCTTCTCCTCAAGCCTCCACCAAGCCTTTCCATAAGGAAGCAGCCCCCCACCACTCCTCCAGCCCTGGTGCTCTGCTACAAGTGCCTCTGCACTGGACACAGGGCCCCCCCTTGTTTTGTTGTACAAAAAACTTGGGGTCTGTTTTTTCAATGATTGCTCTAAAACCTTGCTGCCTGTCGTGTTTGATATTTACATGCACTATTCATGGAATAAAACATGGTTTAAATATGCAGAGAAATATACTACTTCTCCCAAAAATACATGCATGGGAAACATGTATGTGAGGAATCTTGGCAATGTGTATATAAAGAAAAAAGGAAAATTTGCTTTTGGGAGAAGGAAATCTACCCAGGAGATGCATAGGTGTTCCCTACTCCCCTTGAGTGTGTATGAGCCAGAAGGGGAGAGAGTATCTCTAAATTTTGATAGACTTTCTCCTCTGCACTGTTATACCTTCTCTGAGGGGGACAAAGGGGATATCTGTGATCTATCAAGGTTCTCTCCTCTAGTGCCTTGTCCATCACCAATATCTGCATGTGCTTAACTGAGAATATAGGGAGAAAAAAGATACTTGAGGAATTAACTGTTTTCCAGAGGCAGAATGAAAGGCACACACGTGAATGGCCCTTGCAGTCTGTAAGTCCTTACAATATGCATTTTTGGGTAGTTGAACTCTTTCAAGATGTTCCCCGTGTTGAGAAAAGAATGACCAGAAGAATTTCTTTTAGTGAAGTTGGGAAGTCCTGCATTATTTGAAGGGAGGGAGAAAGAGTTCCAAACCTTGAATAATAAGCTGGAAAAAAAAAATAGTACAGAAAAACCTTCACTTTTTCTTTTAATACCTCAAGTTATTTTTTGTTTATTTATTAAAAACTATTAAATGGAACTTTTTTTTTTTTTGTCCCAAAATTTTTGCAGAACATATTCTACCCAGAGGTCTATAATCTGAAGTTATAAACTACAGTTGTTACCTGATTCACTCCATTATGCTCTTCGTGGTCTCCTCAAGTAAATTCAATTCCCTAACCTGGACTGCAGCCTCCAGGCTTGCCCCAGCAATTAGGGAGCTACCAAAATCAAAGACTTTTCATTTTCAAAACTGGTTTCACTTCATAGTTAGTCATTACCAGTCAAGTTAGAAACCCTTTTAGAGAGAGAGAGACGGCAGAACTTTTGCTGCTAAGCTGACTGTCCACTTGCAGAGAAGAAAGAAGTATCTCATCTCCTTATACTCCTCAGGTGGTACATTACCACCGACAGAATGTGAAGAGATCAATCTCTCCTTTCCTGATCTTTGGCTTTATTCAGGATGCAGGCTAAGAAGAGGTACAGCGCAACCTCCATAAATCATACAAAAGTCCCTTCAAAAAAGTCAAGTAACCCAACATGAAGGAGGTAAAAATTGAGGTGGATGAAGGGGAGGTCATGCTGATTCCTCAGAGGACTGGGCTAAGCGGTGGCAAGGTTATGGTGACACAGCACAGCATGTACTGATGTACTTTCACATTGAAAATAGAAGAAAGTCATGGTGGATGTGTGAGGCAGGCCTGGTATTAGTGTTGTGTTTCTCTCCTAAACAATCTCAGTTTAATTGTTAAACTTAAGTCTGAGAGCTTCTTTTTTCTCCATAACTCCTTGTGTTCACATAACCAATCTTTAAATAAAACTTATTGTTAACTTTAAAAATCTGGAGGGTTATTTAAGTCATTAAATTCTGTACAAAAGTTTAATCGATTTCTAAATAATAAATCAACTCTGGGTGCTCTTAATAATCTTGGTGTAACACATTTCAATCCAGAAGCACTACACAGTATGTATCTTTAATGAATAATAAATGAGACATTGGTATTGACTGAACAAATTATTAAATATTCCATCAGTAACAGAACATGGAAATAATTTTTAATTATTAATAAACTACAGATTTTGCTTGTCAAGTGCCGTCATCTTTTTACATGAATGACTTCTTAACTGTCATCATAGGGCAGATGAATAAAAAAGACAATTAAGGCTAATATTGGACACTTAGTACATAAAGCTTTTACCATCTGTCTCTGAGAATGAAGAGTTGTTTCACAAGATACTAGGGGTCTTACAGCCTCTCTCTTTCACTGGGATGTCCAATTCTGAAATTCTGCTCTAATACATATTCATATTTGTTAGAAAAAAACAGACACTGGGAGCCATGAAAACTGAGTCAGACAGCCAGCCTGAGAGAAAGCTGCTGGGTTTCTTCTGCAGAGTTTGCACTGGCAAAAGCTCTCTGGTTCCCTAGGTTTCATGACAAGTTCTGAAATTGACTGAAGCAAGACCATCACCAAAAGTGCCCCTGAACAAGGTTTTTTCCTGTACTGGTTACCTTGAGGCCTATAAAGTCAACCATGAGCTACTTGAGTAGAACAGTGTGGTCTTTGGCTATATCTACAGCAATGGACCTTTTTCACTAGCCCATCCTTCTGGTCTCCCAAAGCCATACTGTGGCACCACCAAGTCCAAAATCCATACTGGCACAAGTACAGCCCCTCCTCTTCTCCCAGAGAAAAGAGGTTTGCATTTAGGCAAGAAAAAAAGCCACTGCGTGCTCTAGACATGACCAGAGAGCTGGGGATGAGTCTCTTGAACCAAGTAATGAGTGATAAGACAAGAGGGAATGGCCTCAAGTTGCGCAAGGGAAGGTTTAGACTGGATATTAGGAAGTATTTCTTTACAAAACGGGTTGTTAGGCGTTGGAATGGGCTGCCCAGGGAGGTGGTGGAGTCCCCATCCCTGGAGGTGTTTAAGAGTAAAGTTGACTTAGCACTGAGGGATCTGGTGTAGTTGGGAACTGTCAGTGTTAGGTCAATGGTTGGACTGGATGATATTCTAGGCCTTTTCCAACCTAGACAATTCTGTGATTCTGTGATAAGAGTTCTGTAACTGGTAACTGCCCAGTGTACTGGAGAGTAGTCTTAAAGTATACGGTCAGAAAACAAGCCTGTACGAAGCAGCTACTCTTTATCTATGTACATACTTGCTAGAGTACCTTTGAATCGTCTTCTGACTTTGTGACTGAACGAGTTTCCTCCCATTAGGCTTGAAGGGGACAACCAGTAAGCTAGAATTAACTGGATCTTATTTTACCTCGTGAATTATAGAATTTTTTATCCAAGTCTCAAACAGAAAAACTTTATTAGAACTGGTGAAACTGTTCTCTTTTTCTTCTAGAAAATAGATTTTTGTTAAAGAAAACTTTTAACATGAGTATGTCAATTTGACTGTCATTTTCTTATGGAAAAGTGAAAAAGACTGCTTCATAAGTGAAATTGCTTCATTCTAATCTATTGGAAGAGGATATTTCTCCTTTTTTTTAATATTGAAGCGATATTTAATTTTAAAGTTAATATTAACAGAAGTAAAAAGAAAACAAACTTTATTATGACAAATTTCTTTCAAATTGAAATTTTTATTCCTGTGCAACACCGTTCCTTACAATTAGTAATTGGAGACAGATTGCCAAGAAAGAAGATAACTGTATCACATATTTTCAGCACTTTATTCTAGGTATGATTGCAGCCTGAAAGGTCTCACCCGCCATTTCTCGAACACCAAAAGCCTGAGAGCACTACAGAGCATGAAAGGAACGCAGGCGCTATTGTCACAGGGATTACACATGAGAAAACTTGGTTCTGTTCCCAGGTCTGTCATCATCTCTGAGCCTGACTATAGGGACGACACATGATTTCCTTGTGCCTACAGTTCCACAAGTCCAATCCACAGAATTACTGATATTACTCTACTTTTAAGAAATATTTTTGCTTTATATATAGGCCAGGCTTAAATTCTACTAAGTCTACTGTAAATTTTACCTAATGAGATGCATTAAACTTCCTATTATTTTACCAAGGGAGATTTAGTGAAGTGTCCACAATTAAGCACTATACCAAGAGACATGATACTTATTCTTTGAGGATTTGTGCTGAAATAACTATGAGCTATGGGGCTGATGACATACTAAAATTCACTTGTAATTATGCAGAATAGAGGTAAAATGAAGAAGGTCTTCACATCTCAAAAATCCTAGTAATTTTTCAGGATTTTTGTGTAGCAGAGACTGCAGAGACTGGGGAAAGCTACACAGAAAGATGTATTAAAAATGAAACTTCCCATCCATTTTCATTCTTCTAGCAGGTTTCATAAAACTCAGTCCATTGAACTTGTACCAGAAAAATGGATTCATGAAACTTGAGTCTCAGCTCATTTTTAAGGATTTATTTTTCTATATTTGTGTAAATGTAGAACTGACAAGGCTGAAGAACTGAACTGAAACTGTTCTTTGATGTGTCAATCACAGAAGTTGTGGGCCAGTGAGCTTCCAAGCTGATTCTTCCCATAGTTCTAGATCAAATGGGATGTATTTATAAGTCAGAAATTGTTATTCCTTTATGTATGGAGAAGATGAAGGCCACAAGAGCTACCTCTCCTTACTCGTCCCTCTTTACCTCTCCAAGTTTTTAGAGTACCATAATCACATCGGGGTGGACTTGATGAAGGGAAGTGTCATCCCAATGACACACTCCACATCATTCAGCAGATCTGGTTGTTTTCCTTGGCGAAGTGAAATCCCACCAGCCCTTTTACAGAGTTTTGTGCTAGGAAAGAACTCAGTCAAACAAAATGGAACTTCTGTTTTCTGCTCAGGGCAAACAAAGCAAAGAAGAGCTTAACATCTCTTGCACAGCTGGAATGGATCTGCATGTCTAATACATATTATAAACTTTCCTGTTGTGTCTGCTAGAACTACATATGGGCCTGAAGAAGCACAAAGAACAATTCCGTGGTAGACAGGGGTTTATTGTGGCCAGTCTTGTGCTTGCTCTATCACAATCTTTCAGCAGATATAACATAGCAGAAATAATACGGAAAGATGGAGAGAAAAAAAAAAAAAAGCATTAAACAGGCAAAAGTGTGTTAAATCATTAAATACATCCTTTGGTAAGATTTTCTCAGGATGGGAATTAGGAAACAGGATTTGAAAGATAACCATATTTTGGCAATATTGATTGCTCATATCTAGAACATACACTTCCAATACACGGAGTGTATCAGTCAATGACTCCGCAATAGGCAGCCGGTTATGTATAAGGTTACGCTTAAAAAGCTAGAAAAGATGCTACTTCAATAAAGTTTTTCTCCCCAGATTTTATCTTTGAGCTTTAAGTGTTTCTGAATTTGGAAAATATAACCCGAGAAATAGATTTGTATGGCCTGACTAAATGTTTGTAGCAGTCCAGGTCTCCGCTAATAGCATTCATGGTCTTTTGGTTTGGTTAAGCTTTGGAGAAACGAGGTGATTTTATTGCTATTTTACTCATGATTTGCAGTTTCAGCTTGAAAATAATTAATTAGCACAATTTCAAGTTTGCTAACAAGCAAAATGTGTTTGAGTGAAAAGATCTTTCCTCTACACAAAGTGTCTGTTTCAGAAATGACATTTTATTGTGTGGTAGCATTCTGGATTAGTTCTACTTCTCAAAATAAATGTTGGAAGGTGTTCTGTCAGGTAACCCTCAGGTCAAAGAAAAGATTTTTACATTGGTCTCACATATTTTATTTATTTTAGAGCTGCTTTGTTTAAACTCATAAAAAAGATAAGCTGTCAAACTTTTCTGTTCTTGAGAAAAGGAAAAAAAACGCAGATCTTGCATACAAGAAAGGCAATTTCTAGGAAATTACGTAAATTGTAATAGGGTTATAAAGAAAGGATTGTTAAGAGATAAATATAAAGCTGATGAAAGGAGAAATTTTTTAGACGTGATGCATAATTAACCTGTGGAACTTGCTGCCACAGGATATAATTGAGGTTAAGAACTTAAATGGAATTAATAAAGAATTATACATTTACATGGATAATGAGAACTTAGACATGATAAAAATTTAGTGGTGTATAAACCTTCGTACTTAAGGGCAGATGTTAACTGCTAACAGGTAGCAGCCTGAATGCCTCTAACAAGGCTCTATGACAATTAAATATATTCTGATTAAAACCTAGTTTCTTATTAATTCTACTGGTACACTACATGGATTTTCCTTTGTGTTTGCCTGTACTTTTGTTCTGCTTCCTGTACTGTTTATTTCCAGGGAGTGGTAAATGTTTAGTTATCCTAGTTTCTCCTAATATCCCTCTTGGTATGGAGACAAAGAGAGAGAGCGTTTTAATATATTTTTTAAATCTAATTTGCAGCACTTTTGGAGTCTCTGCTGTATCATTATCCTGATATCTAAGCCTAATGCACACTTAAGAAAGGAGTTGTCAGGAGCTGGTAACAGCAGTGGGCAAGATGAAGCAGTAATGTGGCCAGACAGAGAAGAGAAGGACTGGGAAGTGACAAAGATGACATGGAAATGTAGTATCAAGAGGAGATAACAGGAAAAAATTAATGGATACTGGGAAAAAAGGAAACCTATGTGAAGCTCTGAGGTCATGCCTAGCTCAAAAGCTACCTTAGACTGAATGAAAGAAGATGGGAATAACAGCAGAGAAAAATCTGAATAGAGACAATATGAAAAATTTGAAAGCTGTTAGTCGCACAAAAAAGTTATGATTTTTATGCAGGCATTAGTACAGCTGCACAGACCCTTGTTTTGTCAAGGGATATAGCTTGCATGATGCATTCATTAGCAGGTTTTTGGCTGTTTTGCTACAATAAATTAGTGAGTAAATACATTTGTTTGCCCTGAAAAGAATTCAGAAGCTACGTGACATACAAATAAATGGTGCTTTGTTAAGTCAAGTGAGACCCTGGTGGATCTGGAGAAGCAGAAGACATTTTCTCTCTGTCCAGATGCTAGAATACGTCTGTGCTCTGTGAATGAGACAGAATTGTACATCATGGAATGATGGTCCTTGGAAGCCTTGCAGATGAAATTTAGGGTTAGTCTCCTCTGGAGACATGGCGTATAT
Organism: Strix aluco; assembly: GCF_031877795.1. Taxonomy (NCBI): domain Eukaryota; kingdom Metazoa; phylum Chordata; class Aves; order Strigiformes; family Strigidae; genus Strix; species Strix aluco. The sequence continues at coordinate 2,831,597 of NC_133961.1, forward strand.
TAGGCACTACATTGTTAAACTTCACATTGATGGCATGACCACTGCATATGGTCTTCTAGCAATTGTACTTCATAAAGAATTTTGCAAACGAACCCACACCTGGTTTATTTCTATGTAACACACTAATTTTTAAGGCAGTTTGGTGAGAGTAGGATGCAATGACTGCAACCTTGGTGAATGCAACACAACTCAGTCATGCCTGCTGGGCAGGGGTGTCCCCAGGGGGAGTTACTGGGTGCCTGGAACATCTGTCTGTGAGACAGCTTCCTTACAAGAGGAAAACATGTCCTGTGGAGGTTTGGAAACTGTAAGTATTGAAAAAATGTCTGCAATGCAGAATGTTCATATTTAAAGATGTTATCGATATTTATCACATTTGTCACTTGTCATTAATTTAAATTCCCTTTATGCATCTGTTCAGGAAATAATTAGGATTTTATGCTGCAGTAAATATGCTTGTTCATCCATTAGTGCAAAGCAGAAGATTAATTGCATTACAATGGGAATCAGAACTACTGTATTCAGAGCTACAGCAATAACGGTGACAGCGGCGCTACCCACAATACTTTGCTCCAGTAAGCTTCGAGACCAAGTATGGATGAGAAATTAATTAAACTCCTGACAAGGCAGGGCTATCCCTGTTCTTGTATGTGTAACCAGACAGACAACAACCAGAACAACAAAAGATCACGCTAAAACTAACAAAACCATATTGTTTCTAAAGTTCTGTTAATCGGTTAATTAGCTATTTTTATACACATGGCTTTATATCCACGATTTATACCCTGTATGAACCATTGCATTTTATATAAAACTAATCTGAGGTCTGTTTAAATACCTGAGGTAAAATTCCAAAATGTACTAAGATATCGTAAGGCTATATTAATTTGGCAATAAAGCTCTAGAAATCTGAAAAAACCTTAACTGCCACTAACTGAAAATGACATTGCAGAATTAGAGTCAAGACCAAAGATAATGAGTTGGAGAAAAGAGGTAGGCAGTGGAAAAGCACTCTAAAATTTTCCCTCCCTCTCTGTGCCTGGCTCAAGACAACCAGTGGGGCGATGGACCTCCACCCCACTCTTCAGTCCTGAGGTGGTTATGAACGGCCAAAATTTTCCTTGTTTTTACAGAAACTGAAGAAACGTGAGATTACTCCTTTTCTCCAAACTAAACATCAATAATTTATGCAAAAGTTTCCCCTAAATGAGGGTCCTTGTGATGGCATTTGTTTGTTGAGATTGACTGAACCCACTGATAAATGCAGGGAAAATGTTTAATCCAAACATACCAATCTTTTGTGATTAGTCAGGGATTTTGTCTCTGGATGATTCACATAATTCTAGTGCATTATATCAAATAAGCTACTGGTGAAGTGAGTTTCAGCTTATCAAAAGCTAGGATTTTTAGGGATATGTTGTGATATTCATAATGAGTTAAAATCATATAAATTGGCAAGATTCTTACAGGCTTGGCAACTAAAAGTCAGCCGTTAGGCTCAAAGTCTTCAATGGCTGCTCAGTAATTATGGTCCCATTACCCTGACTAAAGATAAAGCATTTTTACTGCCACCATATTTGCTTGAATAATTTTTTGCAGCCAGTACAAAATCTTCTTTATTTAAATTTGTTGATCCATTCAGTTTGTGGTATGTAGCTGGGGCCAAAAGCAAAGAAGGTACTGCTCAACTTCAAAACTGGCCATGTACCTTGCTTTTAAAGTGGATGAATGCTTAAGATATGGGTGTAACTGTCAAGGGGAGATTCAAGTTTTTTCATGTCTAATATTTTTTTGTTTTTTTTTTTTAAGGATGATCAATGCCTTGCACATTTATCTACGCTACATAGTTAATGCAATTATCAGAGACTAAAAATATTAAAATCATGAAATACGTAAAAAATGCCCTGAATTGACCTAGTCCATTTGACTTTGGTGTGGTAAACTATGTCTAAACAAGAAGAACTTACTTAATGCAAATAAAAGAGACTAGACACAGATTTGTATGAAGTGCCTGCACAGCAGAATGTGAATAATGTGATCTTATCAAACATTTTTCATGACTAGAATGAAGCAAAATGGTTTTCAAAAGCAGTCCCTGAAGAATAGCTAATTGGCTATCAGGGCAAATAGGTTGGACACAGAGCTTGACTTTGGTGATTAAGACTGGTATTACAGATACCCATTGAGCTGCTGGGTAACAGCATCTGCCCCAGAAGGGCACCTTAACATTCCAGATTGTATACTAAGGTATTTGTCATTCCTGTGCTGTAGTCATTCATTCTGTAAACTATGTTTTGCGATAGCTCAGCTTCAATAACTGTTATCAGAAAAATGGATTTTCTTTTTCAGGGTGTGCTGAAGTGTTTAAATCTCTTTGGTCAATCTCTGTGTTATTATTCAGGATGCTAATATTGCCTGATCTTTCTCTATTTGATTATCTTTATAAGTCATCTCCTTCCCCTTCTCCTGAGGAATGAAATTAGGAATGCCTTTTTCTCCCCCTATAACTATTTATGAGCATCACAGATAGACTTCTGTGGGGTTTAAACAGAAGTATTTGCAGCCATATGCAGCACCACCCCCCCCACAAATTTGTGTTATCATGTGTAACTTGTGTTGCTAAAGTAGCCGTACAAAAGGAGGGGGAGGAGACAGTCGATATCCACATATAATACAGACTTCTTTTGTACTGTAAACAGAGTTATCTAATAGACCGGTAATCTACCAGTGGGTTAGTAGAGGACAGCAATTGCTTTGCTGCTGGCATGAAAATGCACCACAATTCCATGTGCTTTGTGGGGTGATGCAGACTGAAGCAATGTTTTGGGCCCCTCACTCCAAAAAGGCCATTGAATGACTCGAGCGTGTCCAGAGAAGGGCAACGGAGCTGGTGCAGGGTCTGGAGCACAGGTCTGATGGGGAGCGGCTGAGGGAACTGGGGGGGTTTAGTCTGGAGAAGAGGAGGCTGAGGGGAGACCTCATTGCCCTCTACAACTCCCTGAAAGGAGGGTGCAGAGAGGGGGGATGAGTCTCTTGAACCAAGTAATGAGTGATAATCAAGAGGTAATGGCCTCAAGTTGCGCCAGGGAAGGTTTAGACTGGATATTAGGAAGTATTTCTTTCCAGAACGGGTTGTTGGGCGTTGGAATGGGCTGCCCAGGGAGGTGGTGGAGTCCCCATCCCTGGAGGGGTTTAAGAGGTGGGTTGACCCAGCGCTGAGGGATCTGGTGGGGTTGGAAACTGCCAATGCTAGGTTAACGGTCGGACTAGATGATCTTCAAGGTCCTTTCCAACCTAGATGATTCTGTGATTCTGTAATGTTATCAGAAGCTAATACTACACTGCACACATGAAGTTAAGTACTCAGAACTTTACCTTCCTTACCACACTCCCCCCCTCCCATCTTGCCAGAGTAGAGCTGTGAACTAATAATGAATGCCCACAAATTGTGGATCTAGTGACTGGAAACACCAGACATAATTCCAGTGCATTAAGTTTGGCTGCAAACAACTATTTCCAGGACAAATCCAGAACTGTTGTATGTAATGAAGAAATGGGTATGATGCCAAGCCCCAGAGTTGTGACCATATGGAGACGGGCAGAAGAAGCAGCAGAAGGCAATGTTCCTTTTGCACCACATCATTCGGACACTTTTTCTCAGTATGAAGATTCACTACAACACAGACAGATCAGATTTACATGATCAGTTTTATTTATGATACTTAGGACTTAAGATTACAGACCTTGTATTGATTTTTAAGGTCAATAAAATATGATTTTATCATCTGAATCAGATGTCTTGTCTAAGAGACCACTGAAGTCCATCCATTCACTTCTGATTGCAGCTCAATAATTTGTGTCTTTATTGAAGAGGTGAAGAATGGTCAGTTTTCCTAAATAGTAATGTTTTGCAATGTTTTGCACAGCTAAAGATGCAAGCCATAGCTCCAATTTTAATTCTTAAAATTATAGACAGAATTTCTTCTTGCATATACCTGTACTATACTGTAGACCTTCTTCAATATTTAGTATTGACCTGTCAGTGAAGATGCTTTACAATTGTTGATCATCTCTCAATTTTTTCCCTAATACGATAAACAAATGAGATCTTTTACTCTCTCTTTCTTCCTTTCATTCTTCAAGTTCTATATTTTCTTCATTCATTCCGACTGCCTCTCTCTTAAAAAAGGTGTGTTTAATATTAATTTCATGTGTGATAAGCACAGTAATAAAATACTTTATTTTCTTCTAGTAATTATTCTTTCTTACATATGCAAAGTTTGCTTTCCTTTTGTGCAATAACCTTACAGTAAGAAAATTCCAAGTGTCCAAACAAGTTTAAGTTGCTGGTTTTCGCCACTATTAATATGAACAGTTTTAGGTACTAAACATATTGTCACCACCTCTATCACATATTAAACTCTTTTGAGTGTGCTGAATATGTGACCAAAAATAATTTGAGAGAGAGAGAGAGAGAATATTGGCTAAAATGCCATAATAACACTTCTCCTAAACTGTGCTTTTTATGAGTAAGCAGCAGGATATCTGGCACTTCTCAAAGCATCTTTGAAGGTTTCTACTACAGAAGCTGCAAAAAAATGAGATAAATGCAATGCAGACAGTAGTTTTGCTAGAAAATACCCTTGTTTCACAAATCTACATGTGATCCTGATAGGAGTATTCTCTCCAAAATTGCTTTCTGAAAAGCTGACTGATAGAGCTGACTTCTGGTTTTTTGATTCCATTATCACCACAGGGAGTACTGGCCACTAATGGAAATAAAGTCTGGTACGTCCAGCCTCAGCTTATGACTCCCCTAGACAAACAGTTGTGGGTTAGAGCTGTTAACGTCCACAAAATAAAATAAATACGTACTGCTAGGAGAGGGGGTTGTGGGTTTTATTTTTAATATTTTGTTCATTTGTTTTAGCAAAGTCTTTAATAAAAATGTCTCAGAATAAGCTTGTGTGACTTCACTGTATTATGGAAGAGGGTCTGAGCTTTTTGGAAGCATTATGAACAATCTAGTCATCTTTAACTGGTTGACACACATAGATAGGACAGAGGCCATCTGACCTCCATTTTATTTTTGTATGTCTTATTCACCTCTTCATTTTTCTGTATTTTCTGCTCTCTCATTATTCTTCAGAGTTCTGTCTACCTTCACGATGTGAGGTTATTTATCATTACGTATGGCAGTTTCACCTGCCAAGCCAGCTCCTGTCTCTGGACTCAAGGAAAGCTTAACTTGAACAGTGGAAAAATGCCTCCAGTCCCTCTTCTCGCTAGCTCTCTTGAATGAGGCATTCCTAGTCCCCAATGTAGTCTGAACTGACAAAAGAAATAATTTATCACTTGACTGATAGAACAAAAATGCAGCATCTACTCTATGAGTCTTTTCTTGTGCCCATCTTCTATCCCGTGACTTCCATATGTACAGTTCAGCATCCGGTCTAATGGGATTAGTTTTGCATTGTTGAATTCAAGATCAGATCTTGGTGAACATCCTCTACATAAACATCTATTGCTATAAAGCCTTACTGATCATGAAAGAGTGTCAGGATCTACACAGCTCATATGCTTCAAATTATGCTCAAGTATGCAGTTTTAGTTAACCTGGTTCCAAAGAGCTGACATTTACCGCAGGTCTTGAAGCCCGTAATTGCAGACCTCCCATTGTAACACTGCTTTTACCTACTACCTCATACTGCAGTAGAAAGATCTACCATTAAATGCCACAGAAACGCTTTTGAACAAGAATTCTTCTGAGGTAGACACAAAGTCATTTCTTCTAATCGACTGCACAAGTCACACAATATTAGAGCTAATTTCAGACGTGTTTGCAATCCTGCTTATTAAAGGCAGTTCTCCTCTCTGTAGATTGGTGTTATATATTCTAGTTCTGTGCCAAGAAGAGAGAAGAATGGCACTAGGGAATATTTATCTCCTGCCTCCATTGCCCTGTATTCCGGCAGGGCACTTCCATGTTAGTCAAGGCCAAGACAGTCTGCAATCTCATAAGTAATTCTGATGGATTGTAATGTGCAGAAAATGTTACATTACTGATAATTATTTCTGTAAAAGTTTATTTGAGGATTTTCAGTTTCAAACATCAAAACAAAATATATTAAATTTAGGTGTGATTTTCTATATTTTATTCAGAGCCACTAGATGGTGGTATGCACTAGACCTGAGGAAAAGTACACAGCGACTGATTAATGTGTTCCTCCGCTGTCTGAACAGGAACTTTTTCATTCCTCCCTTTCCAGTCTTCTGGCTAACCTTTTCCCTATCAGATGTTTATTTAGAAGGTTGATTGCGACACTTATAAATATCAGTTGAGGTTTTTCCCAGCTTATTGGCTGAGATTACACGACAATAAGGTTTCATTTGGAGATAAATCTGAAAAGCTTTGTGTGCAATTAAAAAAAAAATTTAAAAAATTATGTGCAGCTTAGTTTATGTTATGTACAAAAACTTTAATAAGTGTCATTAGTTGTAAATGTTTTCTACATTTTTAATATTAAAAACTATCTGTTAAGTACAGATGATCCAGTGAGCAAACTTGTTTTATTACTAGGGAAGGACCAAGATATTCAACAGCATTTTAGGAATTCATCCTTACAACCTTCTTGGATATCAAGTGTAACTTCTTTGTTTCCTCACACTAAGTTAAAAGGCAGTCAAAGCTACATATACCTGGCTGATGAATTTATCATTTGGGACACGGATTTTGGTGATGCCTCCCCTTCAATTGAATTTTAATGGATATGTGTAAAATGAAAATCTTTTCCACCAACACCCCATTGGAGTTTAAGACATTCACACAGCAAACCAATGGTAGAATAAGAAATTGCAGGACTCTGGATCTCCAGAGGTGACGTTATGTTTCTTCCGTTCTTATATTTATCCTCTCCTGCTGCCTATTTTTCCTCATTCCATCTTTTTTTTTTCTGTCAACCTCCATCTAGCTGATTTGGATCTGCTACTTGCCTCTGCCAACCCATGTAACAATTCTGTATAGCTCAGTAAAAGATAACAAGTTGTAGTTTGAGCTGCAGAGGAAAGCTGTATGCTACCACAGCAATATAAGAAAGTACAGAGATCCATATATAATGCACTTCCAATTTCAGAGAGCTGTAGCACAAGATAAGATGATGAGAAAAATGAAAGAAATCATCATTCTCTTTTTAGAAAATGCACTGATAGAAAATCGATAACGCATTGAAGAACATTTAGACAAATGTCTTGTAATAGTAAACCTGTTAAAGAATAACTGTCATTTATGCCACTATTTTTTATTATTATTTTCAATCTCAGATGAATTATTTCAAATGAACAAGATACAAATCAATTGTTGTAAATGACATTTGAGAAATGAGGAGCAAACCTTAATGGGAATGAAAAGCTTTTATATTAATATAATGATGTTTAAGACTCTTAACTTATTCAGCACTATTTCTAGGAGAAGAAGCATGTTTGGCATTCAGCCACAAAATATAACGCGATTGTGTGTGACACAATGCCTGCTCATTAGAAAATGGTAGAAGAAAGCTCACCATGGGAAGAAAGACAACAGTTTAGTGACGCTCTTGCAGCCTAAGTGGTGAACTCACAGCTTTGCTACTGGTATTTTCTTTAATTCTATGGGATAGATTTCTTTGCCCAGCCCTCCATCTTAATGATGTGCACTGCCTAGCTATATTTCTGTATTTTGACAGCTATTGACTTGCAAGAAACCGTGATGCAGCCTTGTAGCAACAAGGTAGCAAAGCTCAATAAGCAATATGTAGCGGGAGAGGATAATTTCATTTTGAAACAAAACTGATTTCACTAATTACCGTTCACACATTTATACCCATATACTTCCACCTCTAGACATATGCAGCCAAAGAACCTGTCCGGCAACCATGAAACCGAGAAGATTGTATCCAAGTAATCTATACAGCATCCCTTGTGATAGGACAAGGGCTGTCAGCTAGTAAGACTTTACAATCTCACCCGCTTTTTTTAGGTTGGTTACTCTCTAATTAGAGGGTGATTAGTCTCTCCATCCAGTCTCCTGCTGTGAGCCATCAGTGTTTACTTCCTATCTTTTCTCTCCCCTCTTGATGACCTGCTAATGTTGGTACCATCAACATCTGCTGTTTTCATTGGCTTCTCCCTGCCACCGCTTTATTCAGCACCTTCCACACCAGATTTTTCCATTGTACCCACCGCTTTATTCAGCACCTTCCACACCAGATTTTTCCATTGTACATTCATACTTATCCTAAGGCTTGTATTACATCTGTCCACAGACCAACAGGCCAAGCAACAGCCAACTGCCAGGAGGCTGAAAGGAAGCAATGACAAAGCGCGGCAATAACATAGCAGCAGTGTTAAGGCTGATGGAAAGTTCTTAGTGGACATCAATCCACCCTAAACGGCATTGAAAGAAACTGTTTTATTTAGCTAAATCAGAAAACTAGAACACAGTGAGGCATATTGTGGCAGAGATACTAGGCTTGGTGCAACCTCTTACAATCTCAAGATGGGAGTTGATTGTGCTCTTACCACCTGTACAGTCAGTAAAGGTAACTACAGTGGAATGGTGTAAAAAACTTTTTTATTTTTAAACAAATGTGTTTGTGCAGTTTCAGTGTATAATCCCTTTACCGTAAGCCCTGTGTAGTTTTATATGAATGAAGCTTACAATGGTAACATAACAGGACTTCCCATTTCTTTTCAGATTTCCTTAACAGGCAAAAAAAAGCTGGATTGTCAATGAACCATGTACATTGTTCCTCTATATGAAGCCTTACTCCACATGCAAATATGACAAGCATTCACTGTTTCCCTGTCCTGTAAATCCCTACTGAATTCATAGCTGTTTCAAATGACATAAAAATATGGTTTCCAGTTATGTTTTCTCCTTGAAGTGTCAAAATACACCGTGAGGAGTAAAAGTGAATCTACTCTTTCTCTTCTCCTGCATCACGCTTGACATCACATGATTAACCCACCATATAATGAGGAACAAAGGGTCAGTCAGGACACATCAGTCAGCTCTATTTCCAGTACCAGAATACTATACATGGTAGACTAGTAATCTCAGACCTTTAACCAGCTACCACACTTCCCTTGTTCAAAACAAATGATGACATATCTGTAATGCCAGTTGGGAACAGCATGACATTTTGTACTTAATACTAAAAGACAAGTAGTGTTGTTCAGTGTTCCAAACGGGGAAATTGGGACTGGGTTTAGCAACATTTGTTACCTGACAAATTTCGTCTGCATCTATGAAACAGAGCGGAACTTTTCGTTTTTATTATGAGAAAAAGTGGATACAGTAGTGCAGGTATTTTGCATATTGGTGATGACTAGACTCAGATGACAGCTGGCTTCACACTCTGTGTTTGTTTATATGAGCATACAAATATAAAGTCAAGGAAAAAAAAGGTCATTTTCTTCAACTGAGTGTGAATCAAGGGTGACTTCAAAGTGAAACTTTGAATTACAGAAGTTACAGCTGGGAGTTAGTTAGCTTGAATGGTTAATAAATCAAAAGATAAATTTCTAGGCTGAGGGTGCACTCATCCTCAAAGCACTGATCCTGTTGACCCACACAGAAAGCTGAAATGTCCAGAAAGCTCAAAATGTACATTTAGAAGACTTTTGTGAAACACTTTGTCACCATCCCCACTTCCTCATCTCAACTAATGGCACAGACAAACGGCATGAATTATTAAATAGGAACTTGGTTTGCTAAGTAATTGTGTTGTGGGGTTTTTTTGTTTTTATCTTATTTTGTAAATGTTTCCCTGGAGTCCTTATTTGGGGGCTGTATTTTTGAAAGACTTTTATGCTCAGTCAAGCTCTACAAAGCGTTTTAATTAAACATAAATCATTTTTGCTTGTATGTATTTGTATCAGCTGTGTAGACAAAGATCTGTCTGTGTCAAAATAAGTATAGAAAAAGCATCATAAAATAGTAAGGTTTGCCACCTAGCATTCTCTGACAAGAGGCTACTCCATTGCCTCTTGAGTACAAATCTCTAAAAGCCTGATTAGCTTCTTAAAAGTGTTCACTGCCTGCCAAGGTCACAAGGGTAGGAGAGCAATGAAAACAATGAGCTGACAATTCAGGAACAATAGGAAGCAAAGGAGCTGCTAGGGATGGGATTAATATGAAATATTGAAGTTAAGCAGGATGCTAGTGTGCAGTAGAGGGTGGATAGAACAAGACTTTTTGTAAGCTCAAACTCCAGAAAATCTTGAAAGCACTGGTGGAAATGAGAAATCAACAAACAGACCATATCACCTTATAAATAGAAAATTGCTTCCTATAGTTTTATTTCTGCTACTTTGTCCTGGCTACTTGTGAATGTCTGATATAGGTCCACTACTGTCCCATAGGACTATTCCACAATCTAATAAAACTTCACTATTACAGTGTATTTTTTAATGAAATACACCCTAATTTTTCTTCCCTTTATGTTCAACCCAGTAGTTCAGGCTAATATTCCTGTGTTGTTCTCTATTGATACTCAATGTTTATCTTTACCTTTATCCAAATTATATACTCATTTTTGTTCTTTTGCACTGAAAATTGTTCAGGCAGCAGACTGTTTCTGGTATTCTGAAGATATGGGCACCAAAAGCTGCAACCTATCAGTTAGCATCTGTCAGAAATCAAGCATCTTCGTAACACACACAAATAGTAATGGCCCGGATTTCACAGCAAAAAGATCTGCTGTCCTTGAGCATGCACATTCTTTTCAACCTATCATGTGCTACCCTGTCTATCATACCAAAATAACACCGGCCTTAATTTTGCCTTCAGATTTCAGATTAAACACCACAGATTTTGTAACCGTGACATTTAATACCTATACAGTGCGATATGGATGATTTACAGGAAGTCATGAGATAAACACAGTGGAAAAATTTGTACTTTCTTGACATTAGGACTGGCAGGTACAATAGGGGTCCCTTTTAAACCTCTTCTGTCCTTCCTGGAATTTTTTGCACAAGTTACAGAACGCAGAGAGATAACCTAGATTACAGTCATTGCTCCCAAACAATTTAAAAACGTGTTGGTTAAATGTGTTTTCAAATTTTATCATACCTTAAGAATTAAAGATGCAATGAAAATAACACGGTACATCACACAGTCACATCTGCCACCTACACCACAGCCTGTCAATAGAGTAATAACAATTACTCAAGTAATTCAGATAGCATGTTGACTGTATCTCTATTATTAATACAGGATTCATATCCCACCTGTAAATGGCAAAAGACTGGTTAACTTATTCCTATTAGTCTATTAATTTACTTGAAGGAAAAATTATTGTTTGTTCCTCCTTCAGAGATTTGCTTTCTTCTGATTTTATTCCTCAACATTTATATTTAGGCACAGTCAGCTTCCCTCTTCTTTTAAATCTCCCTGATCTGTCTATGTATTATCTTTGCTTGGGTCTCTCCCATTTTCCACAAAGGATCTATACTGCAACTCAGAACTTGGTAGGGTTCATCTTCCATTCTGCTGCTCACGGAGTGAAAAGCTTTTGACAGCAGGACATGTGTTTCCATGTCTGAAGCATTTCTCTTTAAACTTCACCTTTCTATTTCTCATTATGGCTCTCGAATTCTGATGATTTGAGACACAAAAGAGAAATACCAGCAACATTAAAGATCTATTCTTAAATAAAAAATATGTAATCTCTTCTATTTCTCTCTGTGAAACAGAAAGCAAGGGTAAGAAAGAACAGTTTCCTTAAAGGACTGATGAGAGAGGCGGGGAAAAGAATAAGGAGATAAAGAAAAATAAAAAGGAACTTAGTTAACAGTTTATATAAGATCCCCAGCAAGGAAATTCAGTGAAGTCACCCAAGATCTACTTGCATGCAAATTTTCACTAAATAAAGATTAAATTCATTATGCTTGGTTTCTTAAACAAATGAAAGAAGTCAATATTTTCCTGTAATTTATTGTTACTTATTTTAATTAGAGCATAAACCTTTTATAAAGATACTTGAAGAATGAGATCTAGCCAGGAACTAGTCTGGTTTTCCAGCGAATTAATTGCTGGCTTTGTTTGGTCACATTTTTTTGATGCCTGTTAAGAAGAGCAGAGTTATCTCATTGAAGAGAAAATTAAGAAAATAAAATGAGAAGATGAGAACCATTAGTTAGACTTTTTTTTTGATGACTGAAGCATAGATAAAGGAGTAAGGAGATCTGGTTTTATGCTTCGCTGAGCTAATAGTTTCCTGTAAGCCATAGAAAATATAATTTAAAGAAGCTTTCTATTTCTTGGGTATTATGAGATTAAGTTCATCAGGGATTGTAATGCCTTTTGAGATCATCTGATTTATAACTTTATAAAAATGAAAAGTATAATTAGAACTTCCAATGATTTTTGAAGTGAAAATAAAACACCCTCTCTCATGCAAAACCTCTCAGATTTTTTTGGCTTTCCACGAATTTGAAATGCTCGGTGGTATGGATGTAGCCTCACCAGGCACTTGTAGGATTAGATCCAACCTCATTGTACTTTAATGGGGATACCTCTTTTTTACGTGGTTTGCAGTTCCCTAGGTTATATATGTTGACATTTCTCACCAGTTAGCAGAGATTGCTTGAAGTGAGGCTGTTCATCCAATGATTCCATTTTATATAGTAAAACAGGAGAAAAATAATTTTTGCTATAATTACAATAATATTCACATAGCTTGCTCTCAAGCAAACAGTAGATGTTTCTCCCTGCTCTAAAATATCTGACTCATACTTCTGCCTCCAAATAGAAGATAAGATTTCAAACACAACCTTATATAGCATCTCTGTGCCTTCTGTAAATATACTGGCTTCTATTGCAAGGAAATTCATCTTGAACTACAACTACGGGCCCAATTCAGAAGCAGTCTTGCTCAAAGCATTCCACTCTGTGAAATGCAGCGCATTGAGTAATTATGCTGAGAAAAATTACTGGAAAGGCTTTACTTAACCTTTTGCTCGTACAGTCAACTGCAGCCAAGTTCTCCAGTTTTGCTAATCCCTCAAGTTCTGCTTTTATAGTGCATTTATATGCCTGGGATAATGCCTCTGTGATCTGAAAGTACACCATCCCTTGTGTGTGCAAGTGTGTCTGGCTTCTTGTTCTAAACACCTTGGCAAGATCATGAATATTAATATTGCGTGAACAATCGTAGACTTGGAGGCTGGTGACTATTAACGGGCAAAACCAGGTGGAGTAAGAAGAAGCCTTCATGTATATAGCAGGTCATAAATAATAAATTATAACAAAAATAATAGGAATACTTTGTACAACATTAATGTCTCTTCTTCTTCCTTCTCCCAGTTCCACAAACCCACATGCCAAAAAACAGTCAGTTAAGCTTTGCAATGCCATCAAAGTCCACTCTGAACTCTCCTACAAGTGAAGAACTATCTTCATTACAATAATTTTTATAGCTGGAGAGACTGAAGAGTCTCTGCTCTAACAATGTTCCATTGCCTAACCAGGTTTCCTCTGTAAGAAGTTATAGGATACTGCAAAACATAATAGTGAGTATTAGTCAAATTTTGAAAGTTTCTACTTGTTTGAGCATTACAAGAGTATTTATTTACCAAAAAAAAAAAAAAGTTTCATTTTGCATGGAAATTTTACACAGCATGTGCAGCTCACTTAAGACATCTCCATTTGAACTACCCAAAGCCAGGGCAGGTGATGCTGTTCCCAACTCAGAAGTGTAGTCCTTTTTAATCACCAGATGAGATACATACAGATTTTTGATTTACCATTTTATCAAGAATTTTCCATATATATGCTCCCTAAAAAATAACCACATCTTCTCTGGAAATTGCAATATCTGAAAACTTCTTGCGTTTATATACATAAAATAATCAAACCAGTTCTAGAAGCATTGTTTGTTTAGCAATTGTTGACATTTGAGAATGTTATTGTTAACTTTAAGAATCCTTTGTGATGTTTGAATGTAGAGTAGAGGAGTTGCCACACATAACTGCCACAGCTAATTGCCCTAGAGGATGACTTCTAAGAAGAGGAATGGGTTAAAATATTGCTTTGGGTTTTTCATTTAGGAGTTTCACCCAAGGGCAGTTCACAAACTGATTGAGGCAATAACCCGAGGTAAACACCTTTCCAGAAATAACCATCTACCAGCCTTGTGCTGTTGATCAGATGAATCATGTGAAAGACAGCTCTTGAAAGAAACTGCAGGAGAGTCAGAGAGGGAGGGGAGGACAGACACAGGAACCTCGACAAACAGATTTAGGGAAGTACTGCAGTAATTGTGCTGTTTGACTGCCAACACTCTGACAAAATGGCATTTTTGTTCAGGACCATTGCTTCTCTGTCCAGATGACCAGTAAATGCAGTTTTGTGTAAAAACATATTATGCCCACATGATATCCAAATGTCTGTGAAGGCTTCGGGTCTACTTGCAGAGCCTAGAGGGATCCCCAGATTAAGGAGCTCAGGTCTACTCATAGAGTCAAAGTAGTTGGGGTGGCGGGTCCTTACACAGGGGCGATACAAAGATATGGCTGAACTGGGGTAACTGATGGAGATGTTGAACAGTCTGTGAACAGAACAAAACACTCAGAGGTGCAAGCCTGTGACAGTCTGCAATATGTAGGAGAAAATATTTAGCTTAGGTTTGCCTTTGACTTCAGGATCATTCTTGATTCCTATGGGTGAGCTCCTTAGGAAGCCTAATAAATCTAGAACAGGTTCACTTCAGGGTGTTCTTCGTCTGGACGCACCAGAGTGAAGCTGGACGTTAATTTCATCATTATGGCATGGCGAGGAGAGTCATAGGGGAAATCAGAGCCAGTCAGGAAAAAAGTGAATTATTACTTAGCCGCCGTTCTGTTCCTGTGTTTGTTCTTGCCAATTTCTGAAATGTAAATTCAATTTGACTGTTTTTCCAGTTGGAAAAAGAAACTAGTATGGTAACCTTTAAGTTAAATATTTTCTCTTTAGACAATTTCAGACTAATAATATAAAAAAAGCTAATGTGTCTGAGCACCTAGAACTCAGTCTTAACTCTAGAGAGTGCCAGATTGTCAAGTAGAACAGTAGAGTAAGTCTTACTTTTGCTATGATTGTTTATGCACCTTTCTCAGTAATAATACTCTTGTCATAGCTCAGATGCAGTCTGTCAGAGAACATATACATTTTATAAATGAAGTGGTCAGTCTTGGGCAAGTGAAAGCAAAGAATGATTTTTAAAAAATGCAGTTTAAGATGTAAGATTTCTTTCTTATCACACACTGAAAATTGGGAATTCACAGAGCCTAAATCTGTATTAACTTGGGAAACACAGTGCACTCCTGGTAGTAGGGAAAACAGTGCAGACTGATAATTTCACTGCAGGTATCTATGATTTATAACTTATGAAATTAAGGGTGGGCAGCAGCCAAAATGAACATCCCAATTTTTCTTCCACCTGTCTCAGAGATATTAACATGACACCTCTCTGTCTACAAATTTTAGTTAGGTCTGCAAGGAGCAAATATGTGCACAGCACCAAATTGGAAAGAATGACTGGTTGAAGGATTTTCCACCTCTTTAGCCCTTCCTTTCTTCCATTTTTGATGTGCTGTGAATGTGGGAACACAGATCCTGTGAAAGATGATCTGATCTTAGGCTGACAGTATTCCTGCTCTGAGTGGGTTGGTGGTGGACTAATTGACTTCTAGAGGTCCCTTTTGACAAGTATTTCCCTGATCCTGTGATGCAATTCTATTTCTGTCATTGACTTTCCAGGATATTTTTTCTTATCAAAATTATGAGTAAGCAGGCATGGACTCCAATATATGCATTTAATGGAACTAAATTACTACAATTGTTGCAAAAGAAAGATCATAAACAAAAAACTCAGGAATGTATTTTCGCTTCCCACTTCTTGAAATAATTCACCTATTTCTTCCTCTTCAGTTTAAAGTTGTTTCAGCTGGGAAGTCCTGGGCAAAAAGACTGAAAGAAATAGCTCATCAGTGTCAGCTAATCATCACCACATGACTGGCTGCCAACAAAAGAGTGCTGGCAAGTGGCCATTTATAAGATGAAAAGAGGAAATAAGGGAACTTCAGCTGAGATGCAGAATCTCATCAGTGGATATCTCGAAAAACTGATTAAAGTTTAGTTGTAGCGAGGTTTCTCTAAAGGTTTTTAAAAGGATACACACAGTCCAAATATTTCCTAAACGCTTTTAGGAAATGCTTCTCTGGAGTCCAGAAACAGCAGGGTGGGTACAGATATCTGTTTAGTTTGGTCTACCATTGAGCTCCCTGATGACGGGCTCACTCAGAGGTCATCCTTGATGGATCTGTTAGCTGAGAATGTGTTAGAGGATAAATCCTCATCTAATCCTCTGCAGGGCGTGCAAACAGCGATGGAGAGGGCGCAGGAGTTTGCGCAGCAGTTTGTGCAGAAGGGTGTGTGAGAAGGGCCGTGCACACTGCTTGTAGGCCCACAGCCCAGCAAAGTGCCCCAGGTCTCTACCAGGATGGTGGGCACTCGCCTCAGAGTTAAAACCAGTGTTTCTAAAGAGAAAGTCCCTGAGATGTCTGATGGCTCCACCCAGATGGAACTGGTAAGGAAGGAGACTTCAGTACAGGCAGTAGGTTGCAATAAGTCTCCAGACCCTTCTCACGGAGAAAAGATAAATACTTGCAAAAGATGTGCATAATCTGTTGCGTCAGGTGGCCAAGTTGCAGGAAACAGTTAAAAAACTGTGCAGTATTAGAGGGGCCAACAGAGAGATAGATGAGTGCTGTGGCAGATACCGCAGAGTATGAGGGATCTTGGATCATGGTGATCCACAAAAGCAGGACTCTGCTTCAGTCCCCACCCTCCAGCACTACAACCAAAACCAGATATGGAGCTTTAACAGCTGTAGACACCCATGAGAAAGGTGCCCAAGGAGGAGCTGTACCAGAAGCACACAGTGGATACCACAAAAAGACATGACGAGTGGTTGTAGTAGGTGACTCTCTGTTAAGAGGCACCGAGGCGCCCATCTGCCAGCCTGACAGGGAGGCACAAGAATTATGCTGCTTTCCAGGAGCTAAGGTCCGAGGTGTTGTCGAGAGGGTGCCACAACTTGTCAAGAACACAGACTACTATCCATTGCCACTCTTCCATGTAGGCACAAATGACACCGCAAGCCAGAACTCCGGGCAGAATCAAGGGAGACTACAAAGCCCTGGGTGTCCAAGTTATTTTTGGTTCCATTTTACCGGTTAGAGGAAAGGGTGCATCCAGAAAGAGACGTATAATGCAAATCAACTTCTGGCTTCGTGGCTGGTGCTGTCTGAGTGTTCTGGTTTTTATGACAACAGGACATTCTTTGATGACTCTAGCCTGCTAGGGAGGAATGGGATCCACCTGTCTAGAAGAGGCAAGAAAATCTTTGGCAGCAGGCTGGCATCTTGGTGAGATGGGCGTTTTTAGGAACGTTACGAAGGATGCAGGACGGTGGAGTGACCTATACATCTTTCCCTTCGGTAGGGTCAGTCTGTAACATCCCTGAAGCAGCAGAACACGGAATTCTTGGGCACTATGTGGTGCCATGTGCCATGAAAAGAAAGTACAAAATAAATTGCAAATACAGGAACATGGAGTGTTACATGCTGCAGTTTCAAAGGGTTTCTTGCGTAAGCATTTATGCACTTACAAGGCTCTCATCACACTACTATCCAGGAGAGAACTGGAAAGCAGTTGAATTATCTATGAAGTTATTTAAATTTATACAAGAAATTACAACAGATAACAGTGTGGTCATACTTTCATTTATTCCAAATTTTGCTAAGATCTGGTTCTTACAGCTTTAAGAATGTGTGACAGCCAGTTTGCAAATTTTGCTAACGTAGGACCCCTAATTCAGGAAGTTCTGCTAATTTAGGGTTTTTTGGTTCGGTTTTTTTTTTACTAGTCAGATTATCTCCCACTTTGCATGATACCCAGAGGTTCTGCCAGGCCCCACTGATTTCTGTGGAAATGTTTAAGTCAAAAAAAGAACCTAGTGAAGCTGAAGCGTTTCCAAGTTAGCCTTGCACAGCTCTTCCCTTATTCTGTTAGATGCACTTACTACGTGTTGTGCCTTGTGATCAGTCTCTGGAGAGGTTTTTGATTTTCCCCAGCTCCCAGAAGTGCCCAGAGAGCCCTGGTGTGACGATGTGACTCGCCAGTGCCCACAAAGTAGCAGGGCACACTGCGGTGAAGCGTCTGCCACAACTGCGCAGAAAAGTGGTGAGAGAAGCGGTAGCAATTTTGTATTTCTGCCTCCCTTCGATAGGAGGTCTCTGCAAGTGTGAAGTACATTAGCAGACTGGAGATTTTTCCTTATTTGTTTCATGTTAAGGAAATGATGATGCTGTTGTATAAAGGGTAGAATAGTCCTGACCATATTAGCTGAAATAGCTGAAGACTTTCGTCTCTCTGTCCCACAGGGTTTAGCTAGCAGGATTTCACATGGCTTCTCAGACATGACCAAATTTTTTTCTGTATGGAAAATATCCAAACTGAGCAAAAATCAAGGGGATAAAGATCTTATTTTAAAGCTATACAGCAAGGTTTGATCCTGAAACTTTTATTTATATATATGCATGCATATATATGCACACTTACACACACATTATAAAAAAAAAAGCTCAAAATAAGTCTAGGTTTATTAATGACTTTGGGAGGTTGAGTCCTCTAATCACATGACTATTCGCTGAGCATGTCTACAGCAAGAAAGAATTTTTAATATACTGAGGAGTCAAAGCAAGAGAAACAGGAATCTTACAGGTAAACACAGATTCCTGCATGGTTCAGAGCTTCACATAACTTGTAGAAACACACATTCTGAGTTGGAAAAACAAATAAGTTGTAGCAATGCACCTTCCAAATTGGAAAAATAATTCTGTAACATGGTTTGTAGCTTTGCAAAGGCAAACTTCTACATTTTTTCTATTTCTCTTGCCAAGCAGATGTTTCAGCTGAGATAAAAAAACCTGCCAGATTAACACCAAGTTTCAGAGCTTTTTGAAAGTTTATTGTCCAGGTTTGCAATTTCCCACCCAAGTTTGCTACACATTGGAATTTGGAGGTGCTTCTGCAGCATCCATCAGCTTGTATAACTGTTTTGAATGTTTTGGATGCCTTAGAAGTGGCAGACCAATCCTTTGCATAACCATATCTTGCAGAAAATTAATTATATTATTTGGTTTGTGGCAATTTTTAAATTGCAAATTAATTAGCTCCATCTGGTCTGTAATTTTCCATTTAGCAGGTAATAACTTCTGAAGCATCTGTTGCTTCTGAGACAGATAAGACAGTATTGAGGATAGTAATTCTTATCCCTCAAAGTTATCTGGTTAGACAGTGCTGATTTTTTGAGATTTAGGTTTTTTTAAATGAGATCTTCAGTGTACTGAATTCTAAATGTCTTCATTTGCCTTAAGTGCTTCTGGCTCATTACTTGCTGCTCTACTTGCTGCTGATTAATGCAGGAAATTTTTAAAGCTGGAGATGTTTGATAGTTATATTTTTAATTTAAAATTGACTGACTGATAAACCTGCTTTATATACAATTTTCCTATTGATGAAGAATCTTTGCTACTGGACCTGGTGTTGAGGTACAGTTGAGGGGGGAAAACCCCTGTATTTCCTAAACATAAATGTCCTCATCCATAAATGGTAAAGTTAAATTTTACAGCAATGTCTCATCAAGGACTTGGTAGACCTCCTGATGAAAAGACAAAGTTTAGTGGAAAGAAACCAGGTTTCTCCTTTGTCTTTAGCACTGTTCATATCCACCAATCTCTGAGACAAATTCAGACCTTCAGTCTGTCAATTCTTTCCAAAATCACATCTTGGATTTTCTGTGTTTATCGATGTATCTTGGTTTTACATCTCTCTTGTAACCATGCTCTAGTGACATGGTTGCTGTTAGGGTATATATAGCAATTCATCTTTTTGACCGGAAATTTCATAGCAAGTTACGACTCCATATTTGTTGTAGGCAAATCTGGCCACTGATGTTGATTCATTTTATAGGTCTAGATGCAGACTTCTGCACAGATGTTTAGGAGTTTTCTCCAAAGCACACTAAAACTGGAATTTATGGATGCATATTTTCTATGAGTCTAGCAAATATCCCTACTTTACACTGTCATATCTCTTTCTTAACCCTTGTTTGAGCATATTTTCAAATATACCACTAATTAGTTCATCCTAACAACTGTTCCTATTGACAAAGCTGATTTTTTTTTTTGAGGTCTGTGACAGAATAGTCAATTGGTTCATCTGATGGCTCCTCTCTTGCAAAGAAAATAACTTTCCCAAAATGCCACTCATGCCAACATGAAAGTGTTCCTTCTATTTTTTGAATGTCAGTGGCTGGTATTATCCTGGCCCTAATGAAATGTATCATAAAATGCCAGTGCCTCTCCAGTGCCTGTGACATAAAACAACAGAGGGATTAATTTATGCCTCTGTTCACTCCAAGGTATTAAGAATCATGGGAAACCAGACTGACAATTTAGGTGTCGAGTAACCAAGTTTCCTATTTACACATGTACAAGACTTAGTTACAGATGTACATTGGTGCACTGCAATAAAAGGGGCCACCAGGAAATTTCAGACTTTATTTCTCTGCCAAATTCCTTTACAGGTGGCTTGATTTCCTCCTTTACCATAGAGTTCTCCTCTGACACCTTATCAGAAGTGTAGTCAGAAGCAAAACTGTATTTAATCTCACAAATTTGAATTGGATCCATGATACAGAGCATATTTTTGTCACAAGGAAGTGCTTAGTAGTTACTGACACTAGTGATCACACCATTCAATCTTCATCTCATAAATCTAGACAAAAGTGTGTTGGATGCAAATACCCACACCAGAAACCCCCCTGTCTCAATGGGCATTACTTTGTTCCTCTGACATCATTCACCAGTATGATTTAGGATTAACAGCACATTAAATTCCTTTCACATCTTGGGAAATAGTTTCTATCTCCAGAAGACAAGGCATTTTGGAGAAGCTCCTGCTTTAGTTTCTCATGCTGTTTGCTTTGACCTTATTAATAATCCTGAAGAAGTTACAGTTCAGTACAGCCAGAATGTAGCCCGTATCAGATCCTCAGTTTAGCAGCATTTTAAAGCAAGTCTGGACATTTTTCTCTAATATGCACCACTGCTCTTTCCATCAAAAAACTTGATCTTTGGGAAGATTGCTGACCTAGAGCTAGTTTGCAGTGAGCTGGATGGTGTCTGTATCCAATATCGCCACCTTCAGCATGAAAATAGGTCTGCTTAGGCATTTGTGACAATTCCTTAGAGCAGATTGACTCTTGCAAAGATGATGATAATGCAAACTCTTACCAGTACTGAGAACTGATGAAAATCTCCTTTTTCCCATTTGGTGAAAACCTCAGCACAAGAAAATCACCACTCTGATTCCTGTCTCCTTAATCAACGGGTGGTTGAAATATGTCCCACTCCTTGTGTGAAATCTTGCTATATGAGAAAAGACTACATAGATGTCAGAGAATAAATTATTTACCTTAATATGTTATTTTTTGTCAACGCTGTCTATGCACAGCTGAGCAAGTGATATTCAGAAAAAACACGTGAAATCTGAATCCAAACAGAATCATGAACATTAGAGTATGAAGCAATTTATGCAAAACTGCGTTTTTTTCCCAATAAAAACAAAACCAAAAACCCGCAGGCAATTACTTTGAATGGAGAGCATTCTTGGAGTTCAAAACTGAGACTGCACATCATGCCAAACAGCTATAGGAGTCCTTTAGTTTTACTGAAAGTGATACGTGGAGCAATACACATTCAGGTAATTCTAAAATGCTCGTCAACCCACTCCTATTTCCCTACTGCCTAGGCAGCTAAAAGTGGATCCATTAAAGACCATTTCCTAATCATAAGAATTACCTACCTGAAGTATGGTGCATGTGACATAAGAAAAGCCCACAGAACATATTTAAGCAAAATATTTAGACAAAATGTTTGTAGACTTGCTAAAAGCTTAAAAATAGCTTAAAATTGTTCAATAGGCACTTTTTCAATTCAACTACTTGTAACCAGAACAGGCAGAAAACCTAGTATTTGTGAAGCATTTGCAAACAACAATGTGAAATGGGAAAGAGCAGCATTTTTGCCGAAGCTAGAAGAATGTTTAGTTCCTTTAGAAATATTCATAAATCAGCCTTTGTCGGGAGAAAACCAATAATTATAATTTCTATGATAATGTAAATGTGGGAAGTACCTGAAATGAAAGGAAATTTGAGTATTGCCTCTCAGGAGATAAGTGACTAATGTGTGAAAAAAACCCCGCCACTGTTTTTTTCTGGGGTATACTATTTATAAAGACAACGTGTCAGACATTCAGTTATTCTGATCTGGTTTTTTAGTTTTTAAAGACGACTCTGTTTTTCATGTCGTCTTTGATAAATCACATTATCTCATGCTGGTAAGCCTCACTCTTCCTTCCCCAACTGGCTGCTTTTTGACTTCTTTTATTTTTGTTACATGATGTGTGAAAACAGGCTACAGCCTGTTCCTGGAAGCACAACCAGCTCCTTGAGATTCACTCAGATTTTATCACCCTTCATAACAAAAACCACCCTTCCAGCTGCACTTGAAGACATGGGGTTTGGGTGCTGTGCTGTTGACTAAAGGTATATAATTTCCTCTAAAAATAGAGCATGTAAGAGTGAATAAAAGCAGTGCTCCCTGACTCCCTGAACAGCAATATTATTTTCTCTCTGAAGAAGCAAGAGGCCTGGATTTTCACCGGACTGAAATAGCACAATACAAGTGCAGATCTTAGTTTCCATCGATGAACGCAACTACCAGGGAAGTTACCAGTAAGCTTGATTATGGAACTTCTTTTCATTCCATTTAAATCTCTACTTTTATTCTCAGTTAGTATTTTTACTGCCATTACCAATGTTCTTTTCCTTCGCCTTTGGACCCTGCAAAGGCTCCAGTCTCTCCTCTGGAGAGTTTTCATTGTTAACAGATAACCTTAGGCACTCTTTTGAACTAACGTCAGCTCCCTCAATACCTCTGGCTGAATGACTGAGCAGTTTGTCATGTCTCATCTAATGATCACGCACACTCCGAACACACGGTGACACTGTGCTGTGCTCTTAAGCAATTACGAAAATACAACTAGCAGACATGTCCTGCATTTCAGGTTGTGATATTCAGTGGATCTTAAGGTTCATGTATCCATAACTGATTACTTTCTGGTGTATATTGGGTGTCTGAAGTGTCCTGAGGAATGCTGGGGGCTGCCAGGCTGGAAGGTGAGGTAGTTGGGTGACACACTCAGGGTGCAGTTCATCATGTACCCTCTGAGATGAAGGTAGATGACTCCGGTTATTACAGGAAGAATGCTGTTGCCATTGAGAACAAGCCATAGTTAAAGGCTAGAAATCTGCAACTATACAATCAATCCGCTGTTTGAGATCAGGGTCTCTTTAAAGCACAAGTGTATTTTAAATAGAACTGAGCACCGTGGCTTGTGGATTTTCTGCTGCTAACCAGTCCTCAAAATGCTACAAACCCTAAGGTAGGTTGTAAGACTGCACTCCATAAACACTGAAAATGTTTATTGTGCATGTTTTGGAGTTCAATAAAGTAACTGTAGCACTGCTTAAAGGCCAAATTCCTACAGAACTTGAGGACATCTCAGCAGAGGTACACTGTACACTGCAAGTCTACTTAAAGCCAGTAGCAAAATCCTGAGTTCATCCTCTGAGTTTATAAGAAAGTTGTAAACTGAGTGTCAAAAAAGTACTTCTCTTTGAAGACAAAGACACCTTGAAACTGAGACGCATATCCAGCTAAAGAATTTCACTGGGCACAGAAATGCTTTGCTCCTGTAAAACTGGCAGAGGTGAAAAGCTGTCTCTTATGCCAGTTACCCCCCAGATTAGATGAGATGGTCAGCAGAATGCTTCTGTACTTTGATTTTCTGCATGAAGAGGTCTTTCTGGAATTTAGGTTCTCAGCAGAAGACAAATGCTGGCTGCCTGGCCCTCAGGGTATTTGGGGCTAGGATTAGCTCACAGCAGTCACCATTCTGCCTCCTGCCCAGTTAGAGCAAAGGGTCAAGGAAATTTAGCTTCAGGGGTCAATTCAGATGGAATTGGCTCAGGGGCGTGAGGTGCAGGATTAAACACTAGACATAAGGAGCAGCTTTTTGAACATCACGGACAGAGCAGATGTGGTAGCCCAAAGAGACAAAGTGGATGAGCAGGGAAAGATCTTGTGAGCAAAGGCAAAACAAAACCAACTCATAACCAGAAAAAAAAAGGAAGAGTTTGATACAGGGGAAAAGGAGTTAAGGGAATAATACAAAGAGAGTTAAAAAAATTTATCTTAGAAACTGTGTATTGGAGACTGGTGTCACTGGTATTTGTGTCAAGGAAACAAGCAGGTGGGAAGATGATAGCAAGCTGGGATAAAAAATGATGATCTGTCAAGACAGTGGAATATCTCCATCATCACAAAAATTTATATACATTCTTCTGTCTGAGGTCTTCCACATAAGAAGTATACTAAATCTGCTTACTTCTAATGAAAATGCTCTTTGTTTTCAACAAAGGCAGCTTTACATTTCCCCTTTCCAAGTGTGGAGAGCTCTCCAGTACAGAACAGAACATGTCCTTAAAAAGAAACACCATTGTTTCCATGATGTAAGTCTCTTCCATTTAGTTATTTGTTTCTTGGGGGATGGGGAGGGAAAGCACATTTCAAGAACTAAAGAAAACTATAGGTTTCTTTGAAACCTGCTTTCAATCCTCCAGCATTAAGACCGTGTGCAAGTGAGTTGCAAATAAAAAAGCTGCTTTGAAAATTCCCAGAACCCAAAGGTGACTTGAAGAAACCGACATTCAGCGAGGACAAAACAACCCAGTCGTCCCCTTTGATCACTCTAGCCAGCTGCCCTAGGCAAGTCTGGAGCTGCCACGAAGCTGCCTGGAGACCTCAGCCAATACACCAGATGTCACCCAGAGACAGAATAGAGAAGACAGATGGGGGGAGAGAAACTTTCAAGCTGAATTTTCGAGGCTGACATTCTACGGAGGAACATCGGAGGGTATAAAACTCATCATCTTTGCCTATAGGAACAGAAAGTGAAGGAAAGAGAAAGGGACAAAGCACTCAGAGAGACAGCTGAGAGCCTCGAGAGAAAGGCAATTTCTGCGAATAGCTCCTTAATGTTTGGCTTATGTCTAGGTCAGGAGAGCAACCATAAAATGTCACCTTGTCACCATCTGTAGTCATCACAGAAGTTATAAGGGAGTATTTGGACCCATCCACAATAGCCCTGCTTCCTTCTTATGCAAGATGTACTGGGTTTTTTTTAGCTGTCATTTTATTTTCTCTTTCCTGCATCCATTTATTTAATCCTAAAGTCACTGCATTTATTCTACATCAGCTACTTTCTGCACTAATTAATTCCTCATATCCCACTGCCTTGTAGCTAGAACCATATTGGTTTTAGTTGGGAAACAAGACCGGGTAATGATGAAAAAGACGACATTGCCTATGAAATATAAAAGGAAAAATGACTCTAATATGCATTCTTGGGAGACAGATAGACTCAGAAAAACTGTCACTTTCCCACTCTCTTTCCCCAGCTCCTTCTTCAGAAAAAGTTTTCATAGCATGTGTCATGATCCTAGAGCAAAAGCAAACTCAGATGTCATGGCTGGAATTGACATTTCAAAGAACTAACACTTGCACTGGAACAATTTCTACCATCTCTAATCTGTTTGATTCAAAGTTTAGGATAATCTATATCTAGAAACTGATGTCAAAGATTGCTAAGTGTATTTACAGATGACAGCTGTATTCAGAACACTGTCATTTCCTATGGTGTGTGGCTGAGATAATGTGAAACATGCAGTGTCTCCCCTCCCTACCGAGACCAACCAGAAGGTCCAGGAACTGCTTTGGTGGGTGGGGTAGAAGGGGGATGAAAGGGGCAAGTAAGGATAACGACTCTTTACAGTGAGAATAGCCTTCACGCAGGAAGTTCTACAATTCAGCCCTACGAAAAGCTCCTGCCAATTTAGATGGTATCATCACAGTTGGCAAACTGGCCCTTGGCATCCCTAGAATTGGAGGGAATCAAGACACTATCTGTTTCTTTCTTTGGTCTCTCTACTAGAATATCCCCTTGGTTCTCCCCATAATCAACCCTGGAAATGCAGCAATCCTGGACTCCTAAAAGCTATTTGGTAGTTTTGCACTCAGTAAACCGACCGTTGTGAAATACCTCTGCTACTTTAAAATTTCTTCTACCCAAATAAGGCACTAAGCAGGATTCAATTTCTCTTAAGTCCCACTTAGAAATGCAGAAAAAATATTAGCTCTTTGCCAGTCCTAAATGGCATCTTTGTTATCTGGTTACCAAAAATTTCATGTTTCCACCAGCATGGATTGGCCAAGCCAAAGTTTCTGTTTTCTAATTTTAAGATATTGTGCAGGAGAAGGTTTATTTGTCTACCTGCATAAAGCCTTTACCAGTGAAGGACTTCCAAAAAAATTTTCTTAAAGGTATAAACTTGTATCCCATTTTACTGCTGTGCATGTCGGATTATTTTGCTCTTTCTTATACTTGCATGTTATTTTAACTGGATAGCAGCCACAGCAGTGTCTCTTTCAGGAGCAGACTCTTGCTGGCGTATTACGTCATCTCAGCGAGCGGGCTATTAGTCTGCCTTATTGTGAGGTGTTGGTACTGTGTATGAGTATGTGTTACTTGCTAATTTCCCCACTTGGGATTCCAACAGTGAACAAGAACTCAGATTTCCCTCTCTGATCCCCAAAGGCACTGTGTGGATGATTCAGAATTTAAAAGGACCCTGATGGTGCTAATTGCTAATCCCACTAGATTTTCTTATTGAACTTGCTACAAAGGATTTTATATTGATGCTTCATAATTAAAGACAGCACAGGAGAAATCATCATTTGTTTCCAACCCCTGTCTGACTCTGTTCCATCCTCCAAATTGTCGTTTTGGTTTAATGGCTTTAGATCTGTGTTTTCATGCTAGCATAAAACAGTGTGTTGCTTGGGTTACATTTTTTAAAAAGTGATGTGACCTATAAAACTGGTCCAATTTCTTCTTACAAAGGATTACTACAATAGCCTGATGTGACTGGCAATTCATATTGGTAGCCTTATTGCTAAATGGCTACAGCAAAAGTGAGTCTGTTCCTGGAGTTCCTGTTCACTGGAGAGTGCAAGAAGGGATTTATGGAGGGCAGATAAAAGAAGGAAGGGCAGAAAAGCAGAAAGCAACAGTAAACTCCTCACTTCTTCAATGTTATGGGTTTTCTTAAATAAAAATTCAATTTTAATTGTGCTGACAGCTGCCTCATCTCCTCCTGTGACTCTGCCCTTAAGCTCCTCCTACTGCTCTCAGCTTTTTCCTTTTCTATGGCTTTTCACCTAGCGGTGCTTCATTGGCCAGCTGTAACTGTTGGATCTAAAATACACACAGGCTTCAACAGAAACTCAGATTTCTGACATGAAAACATAGCTTGCTGTGGGCAACATATGCCCAGCCAGGCCAACTTATCTGAGCACTGCTTTCAGGTCACAGACGTAGAATCTCAACAGGCCTGACTTAGACTGAAGCCCACATGGAGTTCCCAAGTTATCAGCTCCTACCCACAGCGAAGGCGTATAAATACTGCAAGTACTGATGACTGGGTGGAAAATGAGAGAAAGTTAGAAATGCAGTCATAACAGTTCTGTCCTGGAGTCATTGAATGTTGTTAAAATAGGCTTTCTGGGATTCATTGTGTCGATTTGAATTGAGAAGTGCCCTCTTTCTCTTCTTTATTATGCTATCCATCCTACAGGTGCTGATGTGTAGTCACATCTTGTAATAGATACTTCCAGCAAGATCTCCTTGTTGTGAACATGGCTTTGTTTTTCCCCTAAAGAACCACAGTAGCTGTACCAGGCTGTGCCATTTGTAGCATGATTTACCAGAATGATCTTCAAGGAGGAAAATTCATTTCCACAAAGCTGCCCTAGGCATGACCGTAGAACAGGCAACACGTAATTAATGATTGTGGTGAGGGCACTGTGAGTGGTCAAGTTCACTTATCTTGACATGAGCCACCTTTGAGTTTGTTCTTTACTTTTAATCACACTCACATAGAGTGTATGTGAACAGTAGAAGGAATTTGGCTATTGTTCCCTGCAAGGAAGTTTATCACAGTCTCTTTACTTTGGAGGAATTGTAATGGAACTTACTTTGAGCTATAATCTTCATTAGAGCAGTCACGTGCAGAACAAATGTGTCTGTACTCTATAGCTTTTGTGAAGCCCTTTTGTGTGAAATGGATGGAATGACAATAAAGATATTAGCTTTCAGATATTCCTTAATCCAAACTGTTCTTTACAGCCAATTCTCATTTCTTAATGTTTTATTCTACTTAACTGCCTTCTGTTGTCATTTCCTATCACTCTGTCAAAAAACAGGTGTTCTTAGCGAATTTAAGAGTGGCACAGCACTATGTCTTCTTTTCTCCCACTCTTTCTCAGTAATCACTCCCTACTTGATGGTTTTCCAGTGTCAGGTGGAAAATCAGCTGAGCATTTTGGAGGAGTGAGGTATATGTGAGAGACTCTTCTAATGATACACTCCACCAAGCCAACTCCATTCCAACACAGTTGATGGATGAGCTCACATGAGAAAACTAACAGTCAGTTTAAACTTTTTTCCTGAATCTGCAGGTTTTTTTCTAAAAAGTAATTTTTAACTAAGAGAGATGGAGAACTCCTCTTTACCTTACACTTCCTCCTTTCAGCTGCCAGGACTATGTCCCAGACCATCTAATAACTATTTTTTTTTTTCTTGCTGAAAGAAATGTGATAAGTTAATCTTTCCCTTTTATACACAGTCTTCCATCTTGACAGAAAGCCAAAGTACACTGAAGAAAAATATAGGGACTTCATTTTGGACTTGTGGGAGCCTGGCACTTCAGAAAATTAAACATGCACCCCTCCCTCTTGTTCTCAGAGAAAATCTACCTGTAGCAGACAATAAAAAGGAGAGCTGGAGAGAGTGGGTGAAACATATGACTGCATCCACTAATGCAATGCATTCATTTAATATGGCAGGTGGAGAACAGCAGCTGTTTAATTCCTTGCAACCACTCTGAACAACTGATTAGGACAGAAGGTGACTAAGACTACTGTATCTGGCCAAATGCAAGAAGGTTTATGTAAAAAGAATAAAATTACCCAACAGTTTGCCCAGATAAGGGTCTAACAGTGTACAAAACCCCTCGTTGTCTTTAAAACTTTTTGTATAGCAAGAACGTTGGTGTTGCTTTTCAACGTCAATCCTGTAAAATGTAAGTGATCACTTCTATGCTGGTATTTGAGGCTCTGCTTTCAGTGAAAAATTGATCATTGTTAAAAATGGGAAATAGCAACAGCTGAGGCAATTGGGAAAATTCACTGAAGCGTTATCTGCATTACACAGATGTTGCCAGCTTGACACATTGATATTTCAGCCACGATATGCATTTAATGTTTAATTTACAAGTTTACGATTTACAAGTTTACAAGTTTAATTTACAAATTTACAAAGGAAAGTATTTCAGAACTCACATATGCTACAGGTAGCTACTAGCACTTGTGGCGGTTAGCACAATATTAGGTGACACAATTTCTTCCAAACTCTTTTACTTCCCTATAAAAGAAATGATATAAGAAAAAGTCTGAATCTTTTCTTGGGGCATTTTGTACTACAGATCTGTGAGCACCAATAACCAGTAAAATCTGGGAGTACAAGGTCTGAACTGAAAGAAATTACAAAAATTAAACTATCCCCATCATCTATATAATTTCCCACTTAGTTTCTTATCTCCTCTCTTTGCTAATGAGTTCTATTATCTGAAAAAGAAAAAAAAAATAAACTCTGAAGTATGAAAGATTCTTAACACTATTTAGAGTCTTAAATTTACCAACTTTTCACATGCTGTCTACCTGCCTCTTTGCAGGGTCTGCTTTATTTATTGACCATGTGTTCACACACATACACTATATATATATTTTTATAGATCATCACTTCTTTTGAAAGATATTGCTGATGCTAAGAAACACATAAATGCAAGATATTTTTGTGCTATAGTTCATAATTGAGATTTAATGTGAGATTGAGCACTAAAGACAGGAAGAATACACAAAATACATAATTAGAGCTAAATTACCTGAAAGTTTTGAACAAGGATCATTCCTTCTTAATATGAATAAGATCCATACTTGCAGCTAGAATTAACAGAATGAAAATTTTCATACTTATCAACTGTGAGACTTGATGTCAGATCAGGGACATGGAAAGATCATTTTTACCTGCTCCTTCTTCAGGTCTAGAGGCAGCTGCCAGCTCAGGAAATGGGGCCTGGAACCATGTCTCAAGGGACTGGTCACACTGTTGTGCTGGGTGTTGTTTCCTAAATATTCTGAAATGAATGTTCTGTTGGTCATTCCTTGAGACAGGATCCTGGTCTAGTCCAGTGTGGCAGTCTATACTCTTCTGAAGGATTTGACATCAGTTAGTGCAGAGATTGAAACAGCAGGGACCACTAGGGTTTTTTTGACAATATCTACACTAGTGTCATGGGGGGGGGGGAGAGCAAAACAAAAGGAATTGCTTTTGTATAAAGGACACTATAACATTCAGCTTACAGCACTGTCTGTTAACAAAAGATAATAAGCCTGAAATTACATGTGGAAAACACTACGAAATAATCCTATTTGTTATGCTACTAATACAGTGATTTCTCCAAAGTGGTTCCTCATTGAAATAACCTTACGGGATACATCTGTCTTTCACAAAAATGTATTTCTGAACATTTTTTCTGCTTTGGTTTGCTTTTAAAGCCACAAGGGATGAGGCTTGTGCTTCTTCCCTTCACAGTCGAGAATACTTCCCTTTACAGAAAATTCTGTACTATTCAGCTTGGGTTTTTCTTTTCTCAACCTATTATCTGCAGTTAGACATGCAGACATTTAAAACTCATTTTCTTTGTTGTTTCTTATACTCTTGAAATACTTGCAGACTGCTTTCTCACAACATACTGCAATTTAGTTGGGAGTTTATATACACTGAGTAGCCATCTCCTTTCCTATCGTTGGGACTGAGATTTCAAATTATAAGAATGTCTTTCTCTGTAGAAGTGGGGAATGACTACGGTTCAAAGACTAATTTAAAAAGACAAACCCCTCATTTTTCTATTAATTTTGAAGGTCTTAGAATCATAATTAGTCAAGAGTTAATATGTTTAAACAGGCATGCAGCACAGAAGAACGTTTCAAGACTCAGAAGGGAACATTAAAGGCAAAAAAGGAGAAATATCTGGGACAAGGTATTTTCATGGACAAGAGAAGTTCACCAGCAATGTAAGATGTTTAGCTTGGTATTCTTGTTTTAAGCCTAGGTTTATAAAAAATATTTGTCATGCATGGCATATCAGGTAATTCACATCAATATAACATCAGCATCTTTTTTTGTATCTTTTCTTTTGCAATCTGTATCCCCAAATATTTACAGAGGCAAAAGAAACACTGAGGGAGCTAAATAATAAATAATGGCAGAGGAACTGTGAGTTTAAAGGCAAGCCATGGAAAACAAAATAGCCAGACCCTCAGCTGTCATCAGTTGACAGCCTTCTACTGAAGTCACTGACAACTTATCCTTCCTTCTTTTCAGCTGTCATTAGAAAAAATGAAAGTTATGGGAAAATTGTTCTAAAACAAGAATAAAAAGTGCTCATGTCCCTTAGAAATGAGCAAGGCAGAACTGAAAAGAATCTTGTATGGTGGACAGCAAGGTCATATGGAAAACCCCAGACGAAACCAAATACAACTGAAAGGCAAAGTGGGCAGAAATATCATATTAATATTTCCTTTTCCTTTTTAAAAGCTCCTTCTGAATGGAGACATTATTTGATGCACCAATTCAGCAAGAAGTAAAATTGAAATGTCAAATTACCATTAGTTTGTCCGCAGCTGTTGAGTACACGTCTCTTCCGTAACTTATTTATACACATCACATGCAAACACACTCACACCTGATGGCTTGGGCAGTGCAGGAGACGTGAGAAGCACAGAGTGGTTTATATTACACGTGAACTGTCTTTGCTGATCTCGCCAGAAAGTGGCGAGGTTGGTACAGCCTGGCTTGTTCTCACAGTGCGAGTAAATTGCCCATATCCACACAGTGTTACAACGGGCCCTGGAGACTCTGGGCCCTACAAGGCATCCTGAGGGCCCTGAGGCAGAACAATTACCATCTGTGCATCTGTGTGTATTTCCATTACCAAGCGCCAGAAATAAGAAGAAAACTTAGTTGCAGCCATCAGAGTGGTATTTTTAAAACACGCTGAGACTGTGTCGTGTGCAAGTGTTCCGGGATGACAATGGAAGGCTGTTCTACGTAGAGGTAGGTGAAGTCAATATAGTCCATATTTCTACAGTCTATCTGGACTTGACGCTGGAGAAAACAGTCCTGTGGGTTGTGCACACTCCTCAAGCAGGAGCCGAGCTGGCTCCCTCCAGAAGGAACCTGGGAGCAGTCTAGTGTACGTGCAGAAGAGACAATATGGGCACCAAGGCTCTGGACTGAGAAGGGAGGAGAAATACGTTGCCAGCACACTCGTTCTGCTTTACACTGCGCTCATCACTGTACCTTCTGAGTTAAACATTAATTCTAAACCAAGCTAAAGACCAAGAGCTCATTGCCTATACCCAGCTTGCAGCTTCACTCAGTCAGTTTATCGACTGTAGCCTCATGGTTCACAGGCAGACAGACCATTGCAC
Organism: Strix aluco; assembly: GCF_031877795.1. Classification (NCBI taxonomy): domain Eukaryota; kingdom Metazoa; phylum Chordata; class Aves; order Strigiformes; family Strigidae; genus Strix; species Strix aluco. Next base: position 2,864,483 of record NC_133961.1, read on the forward strand.
ACATGTACTAAAATAAGCCTGATCTATTTTCCATTTTTCTACTACTCAGGAAAAGGTGGGTTTTTTTTAAAAAAAAAAAAAAAAACAACAACAACAAAAAGATCAACTTCACTTTGGGTGATATTTTCAAATAAATGCAATAGTCATGCATAAATACCTTTCAGACAATGCCTTAACATCACTGTGGCCAGCTTGTAACTCAACAGTGATCCACTCCTGTTTCTCAGGGTACAGACTTTTCCTGCTAACCTGGTGTCCGAATGAAGTTGACATGAGACACTAAAAACTAATCATTAATGTTCAGTGGATCAAAAAGACAACAATTTGTGGTTACAAAACAAAAACCTTCCACTAACCAACTGGAATCCTGAACACCTCCAGAGTACCCAAAACAGATCCCGGGAGAAATAAGTATCAGCTGCAGAGCCAGGATATACTGGCCACTTCGCTAGGCTGAAGTCTGAGACACTTCAGTTGAGCTGCCTGAGGATACTTCGCTATGTTTTTGTGCTACCTTGAGGCTTCTTTCAATAAGCAATTGATTTAAGTCTGTCAGCACATAGTTCCTTTTGTTAGCAACAAAATGCATATAGCGATCTCTGAATTCTCCTCATAAAGAGTTTGGGAGCTCGCAGGCCTGAGTGTCTCTCCAGCGAAGGAAAACAGAATCCTGAAGTTATATTTTTTACAGTGTCAGGTGGGGTGTTTATTAGTACAAGAAAAAGTAATTTTTACAAACTGATTTGGAAGCACTTATCCCTGGAGTTTACTGCTGGTAAAACAGCAAACAAGCTGTTAATTTATATGCCTGGTAACTGTACAACATAAATACAGGATATATTTATGTATTACATAAATATTTTTTTTTCCTTAGAGTGAGTATCCTTTTTCTTTCTTTCATCCGTTACACTCATTACCCAAAATAACTCAATAGAAGGAGGGTTCCAAACTTTATCTGTATTTGGAGAGACGATGATTACAGTTGACTAAAGTTGACAGCCATGGCAGCAGGTAATATTCCTAAACTGAGAAATTCACAGAGGGCAATTGTGGAGCCAAGTATGGCTCTGCTGAAACCTTTTATGTTAAACAAGGCCATGCAGTGTCTTGCTTTATATTTCAACTATGATTAAACCTTGTGCATTTCTGTAAAGAATACACTGACTAAACCAGCCATACCATATTAGGAGACTTTGGTTTTCTTTTTTTTTTACTAATGCTCCACTAACCTCCAGCATCTATTCTCTCTGTGTGCAGCCAGCACCTCCACTAATCTCTCCATTCTCTTCTCTTCTAGGAGGAGCAGTCATCTTTAATAAAGTTGTTCTCCTCTCTCCAACTCTTTCTCTCCTCTACAACACCAGTCTGGTCTATGAGTGCACACCATACCACCAGGAATCAGTAGTGATGCCTAGGCATTGATTTTGCTTTGTTTCAGCACTTCTCCACACTGAAGTAGTGGGCTCACGGGTCCATTAGAAACTTTTTATGTGAACTGATCCCTCCAGTACTGTGTGTGAAAAGCTTTAGCAATCTTGAGGTGCAGCCTAAGGCCACGGTCATGGATATTTGGCTGAGTTTGTCACTAAGTGGTAGTAGAAGCCAGAAACTTAGAAGCTCTTAAAGTACTTTGTCTCATAACTTACATATTTTTTTCCTGATGGTTCCTAGACTGCTGACAAAGCTATGTAAAATTATTACTTCATCTGCTACCTAAATAATTTTTCTTTGGAGCTGAAGGCAACAGTTAAGAGTTCACAGCACCACCGTGCACTGCAAGAGGAATTGAAGGATGTAATGCAGTATGTACACTGGCAAATCACCCAGACATACAGCACTTTGTGTGAGAAAAAAGAAACCTAACTGGGGTTTTTTTGCATGCTCTAGTGCTGCTGTCTCTAGGTCTGTATACTGTGTTGATGGCTTTAATTGCCAATACTACTGTATTGATGACTGTACTACTAATACTACAGTTTCTTTATGTCTATTCATGAAACTAAACAGCATCCATGGAAGACGCACTCTTGAATGTTGCATCTTCCTCAATTCAGAGACAGCCCATTCTTCAGGGACAGAAACACAAACCACTCTGAAGAAAAACTTCCTACTTTCTGGTAAAATTTAACATCATGCATTTGCTGTCCTGCCCTCATGAACTTCTATAAACACCGTTGATATTACCTAATGCCTATGAGAAGTTAGAACGGTCTTTTAACATCTCACTTAATATCACTGAGGGGAACACAGACCTGAAAAGACTTTCCTACACCTCTTCATTCCAGTGCCTTTTTTTCCTCCATGCCTTATACGAACACCTTCAGTTATGTTTTTGGATGTTTGTCTATTAGCTATAAACTGGATTTCTGCAACTGCTGGCCATAGATGTGTCCAATTCCCTGTATTGTCTTGATAATTCAGAGAGATGAGATACCAATGTAGGGTTTTCTGAAGAGGTAATAAAAGATGCATTAATCTGCCAGATGAAAATAACTCTTTGTTGTCAGCATGTCTCTGAACTCGTAGATTAAACGTATGCTGAATTCTGAATGGAAAACATGTTTACACAATGTTGTGATTAATGGCCACAGCAGTGGTATGTGCAGTAGTCCAGTACCACTAACATTTCTAAAGGACTTCAATAACCCTAGGCAGCCCTGAGTTCAAATCTGAGATCCAAACTTTGCTTGCCTTCGAGATCCATATGCAAACCAGACCTACATTCTTACAAAGCCTGGTCTTTTTGTATGAGGTTGAAAAAAGTATGTGTGATCTTGTAGGTGAAGCACAGTGCTCTGAGTCCAGACACCAGGATTTTTTTTTCTGTTTCCACTACAAAATTGCTGGGTTCCCTAATGCAAATAATTTCTATGTTCCTAATGGTTCAGATAAGAAGATAACAGCACTATTTAATAGATGTCTTGTGAAAAATTGTATTAATGCATGTGCTGTATGCAGTTGTTATATGGGGCAGTAATGTCTTCCATTGGATTCAGCCTCACTCCAGGTGCACCCTGAGGACAAGGCTTTGGCCAGCCTGTCAGCACCCAGTTGTTGGGTAAGGAAGGTCAGAGCACCTTTCTGTGATGCTGGAGATATCACTTCAGGGAGGGCTGTTGCCTAGAAACACTCACGTGCCTTAACTGCTGTGGGAGATCAACACACAAATCCTGCTTAGGGCAGACCTTAGAATAGCCTTAATTGCTACAGGGATCATTCACCTGAAGCTGGCTGCTTAACACTGAAACAAGGACCAGTTCAAAATATACCTTGTAGCTTTAGTATAACCTTAGCATTAAATCAGCAGACGCACTAACTGAAGATGCATTGACTGGGCATCTTTTTTCAAGCAAAAGGCAGAAGGTGAACAGCAGCAGTATATGTGAAGACTGGCAACGAGCCAGCAAGTGTTTAGCAGCCGACGAACCAGTTCAGGTGTGACCACTGGTGTGGACGGAGGATGAATAAGATTTCTGATGTGTTTTCAGTACTTGATACAATACTCCCATTTTTTTAATTCAGCTGTCTCTGAACTTCTTCCCTCTAAATCTGTGGAAATAATTCTCTGGGAAGAAGTTGATGTTACTCAAAACAAGCTTAATGGCGGGATGCTCTTTTGCCAGATGGCACGCTGGTACTGCTCTGAATTGCTGAGATCCTTACCAGGTCTGCGCTGCACATAGCCAGTGGACAGCATTGATGTAAATCTGGGCCACGTTTTCCACAATAAGTGTTTTTCTTGATCTCTTCATGCCTCTTGCACTGAAGGAGACAGAGGACAAAAGCCCCCAGCCACACACTGAACACTGGAAAACAGTAAGACTACGAGGAGTTTCCAAATGAATTTTGCGAGTTTCCAAATTAGTGAAAAATTATTCTAAATTCTGTTCTACATAATCAGGATACTGTAATAAATCGATATCTTTCATAGTCGTTCACTATTTCCTTAACATTCAATCACCATCTTTTTAGGTCTAAATGAAGTGCATAGTGAAACACACTTGATACAGAGAGCAGATTATTGAAAACTGCTGGTTACTGAAACAAAATGAAGCTCACTCTGCACAAATTGAATCACTTCTCTTTTTTGTCTCCTCCCCAGCCTCCCCACAACTGTAACAGCTGTTCTGTGACCAAGTGCCCATGTCTTGTCATACCAGTGCCTGAAACAGATCTCTAAACAGCATCAGCTTACACATGGCTTGTAGCTCAAGACGTAGATAAAGCAGCCAATAACCACAGCCAGAGCACAGGTTGGAAAAGACAGTTTGCTCCTTAGTCCTAAACTGTGATGTAGATGATGGGAGTCCGAGAGAGAGCAGTCAGCTCCCTTGTACAGACGTGTGAGGGCTGCCTGCCCATCCTGAGCAGAGGACTGCTCTCACCATTCACTCCCCACGCCTGACGTGACCACCACCGCAGGGGACCTCTAGGCCACATGGCCATCTTTGCTGAGCTGTGCCAGGAAATCCTTTCCATTGCAGCTGAAAAACAGTAACATCCACAATCCTCCACCTTTGGGCACTGAGAGAACAGACAGGGAATTGACAGCCTTGTCATAAAACCTGCAGGGATGGTCTTGGGGTTATACTGAACCACCACTATTTTTAGGAGTTATTAAGGCTTTTCCATGGTGGGAAAAGCTCAATCAGAAAAGTACTGCTCAGTACTGCTTTACAGGAAGAGTTGTGAAAATAATTGATTTTTTTAGTTCAGCAGCCAAACTTAAAATAATACCCCACAACTTTTGATCTGAAATAAGTGTAGCATGTTTTCTCTTCTTATTTTCACTTAGACAGCTTCTGCCCTCCCTGCTGTTAGGAATTCCAGCCAATTTAAAATAAATTTTTTTTTTAGTGTTGGCAAAACAGCCAAAAATCCAAACACTGCCTATTTTGTACTTTATCCTCCGTTAGCATTATTCGGCAATCAGATCAAATGACATGGGGAACTGACTTTGACATTGCAGATAGTCTGGGGATGTTGATTCCAGCAAGTTTGCTATTACCAAAAAGAGAAAAAAAAAGAAGATAAAACAAACCCCTGAATCACTTTGCTCTTTTTAAAGTGGATTCTGTGCAATGCCTCTGCTGTACAGTGAAGAAAAAGAAAGAAGCTGCAAAGGAGTATCAGGGACGAGCCTATATGTATGTCTTCTGTGCCCTTATCAAAATGCTGATGGTATGTTCCAGATATGCATCCTTTTCCTTCACAAGAAAGCAAGTTCTGAAGACACAGAATAGATCTGAATCATCAGGGGAAAGTAGATGTGTGATGGGAAAAGGGGGAGGGCGGGATAAACCGGATTTTAAAAGTTTTCTCTATCTCAGTAGCATTTTTAGGTTGAAAGAAAAGTCAGAAGAAAATCTCAGTGCTTTTAATAAAGTTTCCCCCAGAAACCAGCTTGTTTTCGAGGAACCAGGCAAAGCAAAAACAGTGAAACTGTCTCCAGCAGTCTAACGGATTATGGTTTGTTCAGCTTGTTCAGAATGAAGGAATGGAAAAGGCACTAACAGGAAATTCCTGCTTTCCCTTCCCAACGCTGGGGAGTGGCTCTGCTCTTCCAGCTGTAAGAGTCCGTGTTTTCTGCTTGTCACAGAGAATATCTGACACATGAGGTTCTCGTCAGTGACGTTTGGGGAATGGAGTTGGCCAAGTGTCATTGTAATTGCTGTGGGATTGGAGTGTGCAATGTAGATCAGAAGCAACGATGAGCTACAATCCAGCACCATGACTGAACACGAAGACTCTAATTCTGCTTTTACCTTAAATTACCCTATTAAAATAATTTTAATTTATGAATGTATAATACCGCTAACACTTTCATAAGTACTACAGACTCAGTTATAAGATATTGATGGTTTTATGACAGATTTCTTGTGAAAGAAAATCACCTAGCCCTTCTGAATTTATGTAAAGAAAAAAGTCTCAGATAATTCTTTTTTCTGTGAAAAAAAAAAGTGAATTTCTGTTATATGACAAATTTTAAGATGCCCTTTGAGAAAAATACACATCTTTTTATCCTTTTCCCCAATATTGCCTGTGGTGAAAATTTTTATTTTGGAAAGCTGGAACAGTAGGCCTGGAAAATCTTCAGAATTCTTGATCTTCAAAATGCTGGATTCTTCAGAATCTTTTCTCCTTGAGAAAGAGCAGCTTTCTAGAATATGAAAATTACTCTGGTGATTAACATCCTTTATTTCAAAGTATCTTTTTATTGCTAAGTCACCATATAACTCATTAATTACTCTGTTATCATGAAAAAAAGTTATTTCTGGTAATCAAGGTCTTTCCTCATCCCCTGTAAACAGCTGTGATAACTGAGTAACACACAACCGACAGGTGAAGAAGCAGAATTTAGGAATAAAGGCTGTTTCATCGTTTCCCATAAGAGATTTCTGTTCTTTTTTAAAGTTCCTTAGAAATGAAGTGAGTGGTTGGACTCTGGGAAGTTATAAATATCTTTTAGGAAGAACTGCTTATTCAAGCAAATAGCTAATATTCTTCAGAATAAACAGCTGAATCGTTTTATTGATTGTGCATTTATTAGGAGAATGACATGGGAAACACTCATTGCCAAAACCAGAAATATTCTGTAGTACACAGCATGGAAAAACCACTGTCCTGCAAATATGGTGATCCAACACAAGGTAACAGAGAAATTATAGAGAGTGAGTCTGTAATTCAGCTATACGTGGATCCAAAGGCAAATCACCTAAATCACGTGCCTGCTCCTTCATTTCCCAGTGTGTGACTAAGCACAGTCATACTGCTCAGGAAAAGATTAGCATTTGTAGGTATGACTACTAGTAATCATTACAAAACCCACTAAAAGTTTCCAACAACATTGCCATTGTCATTCTTCAAATCAAGGAACACAGGGAAACGACTTTTATAATAGTTTTTTAAACAAGCCTCAGAAATTGAGGGATTGAAATCAGATATAAATATGAAAAGACATGACAGAAGAAAGACATCTGATCCCATTTTTGTTGGGCATCCAATTGCTGGGATTCGCTGCCTTTCAAGGGATCTGAAATTTGCCATGTCCTGGGAACACTTGAAGATGTCTTTCTATTATTATTCCTCTCCTTGCTTGCAAAATATAGATATTTTGATTTTTTAGTTCAAAATCCAAATAAAATAGTAAAAGAAATTCCTCCTGGGGAGGTCCAAAAGGAATTTTGTTTCTGTGTAGTTGATAAAATGTCTCATTTCCAATCTATTTTAAAACTGCCAAAACATACGTTTTAAAAAGTTGGTTTTGAACATGTTTTAAAAAAACATTTATAGAAAACATATAGATTTTTCCTAACATTTTTCCACTTGAAGGGTCTTTTTGTGATGAATTAGTATTCGAATAAATAAGTGATTATTTTTCCTTTTGTTCATCTTCAGCTGGTAAAAAATAATCTAATTAGAGTAAGGTCAGATTATACTTGCAGAGACTGCTGTTCTTGTCTCTAAACAATTTAGCCCACAGATCTTTCCACAGTCCCGTTAAATGTAGCTCTGAGCACGCCTGTGTTGCAAACATCAGGAGAGAAACACAGGCGCTTCGACTACTCAAAGCATGAGGAGAACAGTTTCCTCTCAAAGTCTACTCCTGGACTGCTTCTAGAGAGAGCACGGAAACAGGGAACAGGAAAATTTGTGTAACCATTTCACGTTTAAATAAATAATAACAACGCGATTTGACTGTTGGTTGACTGTTCAGACAAGTTGTTGTTTCCCAAACCCTCTCGCCCATTCACAGCAGATTAATCACTGGCCTTGGTCCACATGGGGCCCTCTAAAGTCAGTGTCAGGCTCTGTTGACTGCAGTGGGTTTTATTATATATCCCTGTAAGAAGCTGGTTTGATAGAGTCTTTGAAGGCTGCTACTCTTTGCAAGGCAAAATATGAACATCACCACAAGAACAACCTCCCTCATTTCTGAAAAGAAAGACAGATAATATATGCTTCAAAAGACGACTGCTGGTAAGGCACCTAAAGTCATAAGGCATAAAGTCAGGGAAGATTTTGTTTTAATTCCCTTTATTTATTCTTGAGGGGACAGAAAGAAATCCTGCAACCTTTGAAAAGATCAGGGGAGAGTGATGGATCAAGATTGAAATAATACTTCCTGCATTTGAAAAACAATGTCTGAATAGTTCTCTGGAGTCTACGTTGTAAATTCTCAAAATTAAGCGCTTTTTGGAAGAATGTTCTTGAAAGTTTATTTTTATCTTTCTTTCTTCTCATAATTTACTGCCTATTTTTCATACTTCTACTTCCTGAGGGCTTACCATATATATTCAGCTCACAGGAAATCTCATTATCTTTCAACGCTAGACATCCCATCCCATTGTTGTGCCAGCAACACAGGCTACTTTTGTGTGATCCTGTATAGTATGTTATTTCCTACTGCTGGATGTACATGAATCATTCAAGCAAGAGAATATAGCAGTTCCTCCTGCGGCCCATTTATTTACAGAAGTCAAAGTTTTGTATATCAGCAACACAGCATATGATGTGCCTGGGAAAAATCTTGGCAGAAGCAAAGAATTACAAAAAGCATCCAAAATGGGGAAGTTTCTGTTCAGCACTTTGAAATGTGAACTCTCTGTGATCTATTCAATTTGTTCCAAGACTGAAATGCTTTCAAATGAAAAAAAACTGTAAATGGAGCTCCAATCACCATAAGTGGCAGCAGAGAATCATTAAGAATGACAAGTGGAGTATTTTTATAGTATATTTAGAGAATTCTTGAACACACACAATACTTTTCAGCCTTTTTTCTCCCCCATATAACTGCCAAGTTTTGCTGATGAGGCTGCACACTTTGCTATTCCTTCCCTAGAGGGGTACGTTGAATGGAAAGAAAATAGCCTGAAGGTTTTTCTTCTACTCTAAACGTTGCCTTAGTCCTGAATGGAGCAGCAGCACAGATGTGTCTACTGGCCAGTGACCAGACACTAGAAGGGTGCTTAGATGGATACTGGTGTTTCTCATCTGCTCAGTAAATGGGACACATATGTCAGTACTGTATTACCACAATTAGACTAAAGTAGGGTTCCTTGGGATCTTCATGGAATAACTGACCAGATAGGCAGCAACGAGTGATCTCCAGTGAACCTTGGAGCCATGCTGTGCACTAGACTACTGTGCAATAGACCTAGCAGACCACACATTAAGGTAACACACTATGACCTGATGTAACACAAGGAAACTGGGAAAGTTGCAGTAGAAGGCACACCAGCCAAAAACCAGACTTTAAGAAAATGAAACGAGCTGTAGGACCGCTAGGCAGTAACGCTGGGAAAGGTGTTCACCATGCAGCATTGTAGTTTACCATTGTAAATCCATGTAAAAAGCAAATAGTTATGTGAGCGAGATACATTCACTTAAAAAATAAGAGAGAAAGCAAAAAGAAAAAGCTATCAACTGTTAGCATAATATCTCTCATAATTTGCTGATCTGTGTAACATTCTGTAGATGGCAGTGTGGGTAAACCATCTCTGAAATCGTATTATTGCAGTGCTTGGCTTCTTTGCATATATAAGACAGCAATAGCTAAGCTAGCACAGACAGACTTTGTCAGTAAGAAAACACAGGGCATTTTTAGAAACAGAAATCAACTTAACATTCATATAGCGAAGACCTCCTGGGATATATCTGCTTTCTAAACTGCAGCTAGGTTAGATTCAAGTTCTCACTTCCCCTTTTACATATCATGACAAAACTAATTTTGAGTCATCTGGGATACACCTAATATTAATACTTGTACTTATATAATGGTCCACAGTGCTGCACAATGCATGTTAGGAATAACTGTAGAACGTCTTCAGATAGCTGCTGCTCCCTTCCCACTGCTTGGGATCAAATTCAAGGCACAGCTCTGGAGCTAAAAGTCTCTCTACGTTGCTGATCTTTGGAATTTCATCCCCAGTTTACGGCTGGAGATCAGGTCCACTCTTAGCTGCTGATGGGGGATTTCCAGACACATAGATGGGATTCATAGCCATGCAGTTGGCGTGTTGGCCTAGCCCTGACCAGTTTCAGTAGAAAAAAATCCAACTAGTTTTTGTTAGGTTTCTTTTCAGAACTATTCCCAGATACTAAAATGATGCCCCACACCACTTTCATTGCTTGGGATTAAGACTGACATTACAAAATGAAAAAGCCTGATACATACTGTATTTCCATCAGGAGTCTGAAGTGAATGGTTTAAATCCCTTTTTGCAATGTACCTATATCTTAGTAAACCTGGGAGTTTTGAAATGTTCAGAGCCATTTAAACCTATAACCAAAATACATCTTTGAGACAGAGAAGAAAGGCTTCTTTCCTCTGCCAAATAACAGTCCTCATATATTTTGGGAACAATTTTGTTGGTCTTTAAAGATTATGATAATCTCAGATCAGGTTTGGGGCCTAGACCAGGAGCCCAGGGCCAGGCAGCTGCGAGGCAGCGGGAATGGATCTCCGGTGGGGACCACCTTAGCCTTGGCCCAGAGCAGCTCTGGCAGGATGGAGCCCCCCCGGTCCCAGGCCCCCCCGCAGCGCTGCCAGGGAGCCTCATCCCAAGGCCACCATGGGAGGGGGCAGCTCCAGCTGTGCTGGCCCTGGGCCCCGCTGCCAGACCCCCCAGGAGAAGGGGGAGATGTTTGGGGCCCTGCCCCTCCAGGTGTATGTCTGGCAAAAGTCAAGCCTATATAATGTAGCCCTTATTTTAAAGGTGAGCAAATAAAGAATGTGTTGGTTTGGGTTCTTTGTTTAGTCCTTCCTCTAGTAAGCAGGGTGCTAGGGAGCAGCATCCAAGTTTTTATTTGAACTCTGAACAGTTCAAGGATGAATGAGGCATGTTGGGCTCCTTGCTTCCTAGATTGGCTCACCCTTACTTGGTTTTAGATTAATGCTGACCTGACGCTGATTTATCGATGAGAAGAGCGATTGTCCACCAATCCAGCACTGATGGAACTCAAAAAGTGACCACTTTTGCGATATAAACACAGGCCATCAAATCCTTTTAAAGGAGAACCCACTCATAACATGCAGAATGTGTGCCTGAAGTGAATTGATCTATAATATTTAGTGATGATGATTGATTTCTACCCAGAGGCAGGAGACAATTCATCAGTCTTTGTATCACCTCATGTAGCATCTCCATCCTATTCACGTCAAATTGTCAGGCAGGATAAAAATGAGAACTTTTAGTGCCTGAAACATAGAAATACTTTTCATTGCCAGCACGCCATTTTCTTTTCTTCACAAATTCTTCATTAAAATGTGTAACTTCATATATTTAAAATAAAAAGGTGAGATGAGGATTTTGAGCTTTAGCAAGTGGAATAGCTACTAGTATATCCTACCTATGAAAGTAGGATGCAGGTTCACCAAAAAGAGATTTAATCTGAGACACGAGGCTTATGCTCTGTCCTCATTTTGTGAAATATATTCAGGTGACTTAGCACTATCCAGGCTTCAGCTTATTTCAATTTCAAGTTGGCATATTCATCAAACCAAGGCACCTTGTGCATTGATCCCTCACTCACATTCATTCAACCCACCAACATTTCACATGGTACTTGCTTCCCACACAAAATGGGCATCCAAAGTTGACCTCAGCTACAAAGCATTCGTGGGATGTCAGACTTGCTGCTTTCGTGGGGAATGGACACAGCTTTCCCCTCTACGAGTATTATCTTTGAATTTAGCTGCTATGTTTCTACTGTTTACTGAATTAAAACACAAATATCACAGGCTTTTTTTTATTATTATTATTGCTGTTGTTTTATTTTTGTGGTAATTATTCATGAATCCAATAAAGAGAAAAATGAAGTGCAGAGAGAAAAAAGGTTAAAATTTTGTCTCAAGTTATTTCTTACTCTTTAACATCCAGCAGGAAACGCTTTTAAGTATCTTTATGTATAACTCACAGAACACAACAAGCTTACTCAGTAGGATATTTTAAAATAAAAAAATGTGTACATAAGTAACCTTCTCTTGCTAGGAATTCATTGTATGAAATATTTATCAGAAAGTCCGTTTCTTCTCCTGTATGATTTACCCATAAATCACCTACCTGCTCTTCCTCCAGCAAACTTCCTAGTCCTCTCCTACAAACATTTTTCATTTGTCTTTAAAAAATTTTCTCTACTTTACCTAGATATTTATTTGGTTACTGGATTTCTAGTCGCTCACCCCTTCATACCTCCCTGAGTTTTGTATAGGGAAAGCAGCAGAGTGGAGACTTGCTGGAGAGAGGAGCTTGCTGATGATACCTTTGGTTATGTCATGAAATAGTGTCCCTTCCTCTCACTTCAGCTCATGCCAGACTGGTCAGAGGCTGTTTGATTCCAGCTGAGGTTGCCTCACACAGCCAATGACAATATTCAAAGTAGTTTTTCTCCTCAGCACGCAGCTGTTCAGAGGTAAGCTGCTGTGATGATACGAATCCCTAACGCTGGGAGAAGGTTTGGGTAAAACATTATGTTTGTGACGTCTCTCTTCATTTAAAAAGAAGTATAAATCAGAAACACGATAAATTTTGCAGGATTGTGCTCGGGACTTAACTCAGCAGGAGAACACTGTAGACATTTTAATAAACTGTTTTTGTCGTTCCTTCTGACAGTCAAGCTCTGTATCTCCGTACTTAGCACAGCATTTGTGTTTGCTTAGCTTTTAACTGATGCTCTGCCTATTGCCCCTAGAGCTGGCTCCTCCTAAGTATTTTTTCAAAAATTAAACCAGGTGTTTTTTCTCTGTTCAGATAAGTTTTTTTAACCTTGGTGTCTTTCATTTTCTAATAGCCATCTGCTCATGTTATTTCTTGTTGAAGTTGCTGGGTCAAGCATAAATATAACAAACTCTTTTTAAAAAAGACCCAAAGTATGTATTTGTACAGACCTCCTCTTCATTTCCTGTACAGAAAGAAATTCTAATGGCACCTGCTAAGGCTCGCTGCCAGAGTTAATCAATACTAAATATACAAATATAAAATAGAAGCAGGCCCTAAAATCTTCAGCTAATATTATGTGACTGTGCAAAGTGAACAGAAGACATAAGTCCTATTTTAAAGCTGAAAACTAACGTCTGACTACTCTGATTTTTAAGGGCTGTGGATCACGTCCCATGGATTGTCCAGATTCCCACTGAAAATGTAAAGTTAGTTTTGATGAGATAAATAATAACTTTAGAAAGTAATATTGTGGGTTTTTTGCCAAGATAAACAACAGAATTTTTCTGAGCAAAACCTCCTATCTTCCAGTGGCATTCCTTTTATAGTCAAACACTTGTGCCAACTGCCTTGAAGTTTTTATTGACTTTGAGAAGAACAGGAGTGGGGTTATAGTCTTGTTATTTTTAACATTGTTCCTGAAAGATCAGTTGTAATTAAAACAATTATACACACACAGAATGCACATATTTTAAAAACAGATTTTTTTCTTCACAGTAAAGATTTTATTGCCTTTTTAAATATGGCATTGATAGGATATATAACACTAAACCTGTAGCTGCAAGTTGAAAATATGCCTTTATTTCCAGTTATTTATGCTAACAGTTTTGTGTTAATTTAGGTGCCTTTTGTTATTTAGGTTTGAAGAAAGTGCAGTTTTTTTGTTTGTTTGGGGTTTTTTTTTCTCATATGATTGAAAGTGTCTGGCAAATTACATATTAAATTTTTATGACTGCAGTAAAACTTTGAGTCCTACTTATATTTCTCCTGATTTACTTACAGGAAAAATACAGCAGAGATGCATCTTTATATCCGTTAGTCATCTGTGTCTTTGTAAGGTTTTTCATGAACATGTGAATACTGTCCCCAGCTAGGTTGAAATCCATTCTAAACCAACTTCTCTTAACAGTCCCCTTCTGTTCCTTTATAGTCTGTACATAGTTCTTTCATATTGACAAAGACTTTATAATTGATTTTGATAAACTGTCGGGGTCACCATTAGCCGGGGTCCTTATTTCTCCGTGCGGGAACAGAAACGACGCAACACCAATGTGATGATCAGGTCGTCCATCTTTATTTTTTTTTTATTCCTTTTCTGGTTCCACTTATACTCTACTAAGTTCCGTACACGCACTCATCTATCTTCTAATAGGCTACAGGTCATCTACACGCGCTGTTCACGCGCCTCTACAAGCATTTGCATTGGTTAATTGCAATTAGCACGTAAAGCCCCAAACTTGCCAAAACTCCCTTATCTCATACCCTGTTTTGCTCAGACTTGTGTGCTTTTGCTGACCACAGGTGTTTCTCACTTATCTGCTGTCTTGTGTGTTTTTGCCAGCCTTATTTTGCTGGCCTTGTCTTCGTCCTTGCATTCTTCTGTCTGCACTAACTTTCTCCCAGCGCGGCCCAGACTCCTACATCAAACCATTAAATCAAGAGCATTCATAGAGGGTATCCTTGTGATAAAATCAATAGATTTACTCAGCAGGACTTCAGATTTTTAATCAGGAAGCAGGTTCTCCATAAACTTGTAAACAAGTGAAAAATGAGTACATCAGTCTTGCATACAAACTACGAATCAGTTACATAATCACTTGTCTTGTAGAGTCTTGTATTGTTTTGGAAGAAGTAAGTCTGGGAATCCAGCTAAGCACTACTAGTGACCATAAAAGTCAGGGCTCAGGACCAGCCTGACCTGACTTTCCCACATCAGAGAGGCAATAGATGACTAAACACTCCTCCTAAACACACAATGACTTCTGTGGTACAGCAAGGATGAACTCCGCTGTACTTTTCACATAGGAAAAAATATTTTTCTTCCAAGATGATGTCAGCTAAGCCATACTGAACATTCAGTTTCTCACTCACAGCACGCTATATTTGGTAAGAATTATAGATGTTAGAACAGATGGATGTTCCACACAGCCGTTTCCTTTGGGTCAATTTTCTGTTACCTGTTAGTCAGAGTGATGACAAGTTATTTACATAAATACACCTATCACCCTATTGCCCATGCAAGGCTGGCCCTTCCTGGGTTAGTCTTACTTGCAATTTATATCATGTTCTGGTTTTGTTTCACAAATAACATCTTCCATCAAACTGACAAGTCCTTTTCTTTAACTTGCTTCCATAATAAATATCCCACCTCTTAAATCTGTTTTCATTAGCAAAGACATGGGTGAGGCAGAAAGGGTTTCTATGTGGGTAGAAGACATTTTCACTTTCTGTAGCTATTGTTCAACGCTTTTATTTGTGTTTTTACATCACTTCAGCATAATGCATCTTATTATGACTGACAGGTCTGTAATGGAATTTTTTTGCTATTGTCATCAGGTTTCAGAAAAAAAGAGACAAGTTTTACCAGTTTTGACCTGTAAGCATTTGTCAACATCGGACTTATAAATTACTGTATATCTTCCAGCTACTGGTTTGTTGCCAGACATAACTAACAGTACTCACAATACTGTAATTGATCCATTTTGGATTGTTCACTTTTCTGAAATTATTTCCTCTGTTTAGATCTTTAGTGAAATTCCTGTTCATCTGGCTTGAGACCAGAGACGTGATTTCCACTTGCACAGGGAGTACGTTGTAATAATTTTTGTACCTACCTCCAGTCTTTGTTTCCTTTTTGATTCCATGGAGGTGATCTGTCTTCTAGCTTATCACGTCTTCAAACAGAAAACAGTATTAAGTATTATATGAAGGTATTTTAAAATTTTATATTAAATTAATAGATCTGACAAAACAGTGAAAAAACAGCCATAAAACCAGTTTTTGTTGGACTAAAATGAAGGTTAATAATTTGTAAGATGAAAGAGTCAGATGTCTGTCTAAGCATTTTGGTTGGAGATTTCTACAAAAAACTTCCCCAAAAAAATATAGTCTTTGCTTATATTTTTTGCAAATCAGAAGATTTTGGTTTTGATCATGAAAAAATGCTTTGGAAATTTGGGTTGGTTCAGATTAGAATTAATCTGAATATTATGATAATATTACAGTAATATCGCAACAATATTATTGTTCACTGTGTTGATAAAAGTGAATGGCTTTGGACCAGTTTCCAAGGAATAGTCTTTTATATCAGAAGAGAATCCTTTCCTGAATAACATGTGGTTAGTGTTCTTTAGTGATTTCAGCAGGTTGGCTAAGGACCGAAAGACACAATTAGAGAAGAAATGACTTTTACCAGTGGAGGCATTCTCTCCCCAGCAGGCTGAAGCTACAATGGGACACAAGGGGAACTTGGTAGAGCTGCCACTTATGATTGAACAGTTGTGTTGTTGAAGAGAGTATTTTGATTTCAGATCTGTCGTTTTTATAATCTTCTTTGATGCTAAATGGATTTTAAAAATGAAGCTAAAAATCCAAAGACCCTATTTTGTTACCACTAGAGTATCTGGGTGCTTGGTGATTGCTCCACACTACTGCAAAGACGAGCTCAGATGAGAAAAGCCCAGTTCCATAACTCCGTTGTGTGTTTTGTCTGTCAGGTTGTATTTCAATCAACATTGCCCTTTGCTTTAAACAGTGTAATTAAAAGTTAATTACGTGACAAATAGTAAGTGATATAGAACAGGAATACACCAAATGGGAAAGCACAATATCCAATTATTAGGAAGCTGTTAACCGCATTAGATTAGCAGCAGCAGCAGCAAATAAGCAAACAAGTGATCAGTCAAGCGCTTCATCTAAAAATGCAGAAGTTCTGCAATGAATGGAAGAGTCAGTGCTTTGTGCTGCTCCATTTCCCAAGGCAAGAAAAACCCAGACAGCAAACCGAAAAACCACACACTGAGGTTAATTTCAGACACTACCGAAATACGACATTTTTCAGACTGGAGAGAAAAAGCTGGTTGACACTCAGTGAAGCTGCAGCCTGTATTACCACACAGAACATTTCAGGAGATTAGACATGAAATCAGCCAGCAAAGAGCTGAATATACAATGTATTTCCGAAAAGATGAACCAGAATTCCTGCATTTTTGTCAAAAGTGACAAGAAAAAAAAAAAAAAAGAGACCAACTTGTTTTCTTTTAAACAACTACCAGAGAAAGATAAAACGGAGAGCAGGCACACTGCGTACCACCTTATTCAGTTTCTTCCATCCAAAGACGGGCAGACAGTACTAGCTAGTTAGCAGTTGTACAAACGAATTGACTGGTTGCTCCTTGATACCTGTGTGAGCCATATGACACCACTTGCAAATTTGCACGATGCTTAACTTTAGAAATGTCTATAACATGACTTGTAAACATACATGAGCATGATGCTATTGCATACGCTTTATAGAGTTATAAACCTTCTACTTGGTTTTGGATTAGATTTTGCCAGGTAGGTAAAAGAAGTATGCACAAGCATTTGAGAAGCTTTGCATGTAGAAGAAACAAGATTTCTTAGCGCCAACTATTTGGTCAATATCAATAAGTCAGGCTACTCTAGTGCTCTGAAAAGAAGTGAATCGCTACCTGTCATCAAGACCTGATGTTGCAGTATATTAGGCTGAGAAGCTGCCCAGACCCTGTTAGAGAGCTGGTGCTAACAGGGGGGAAGTACAACTGCAACCCGCCTTCCTTCTCTCCCCCTATAAATCTACATTTCCAGTGTGTATCAGTCTGCATGTTCATTTTCAGGCATCGATGACTTATGAAACAAACCCAGGATTCTTCATGCAGTTCATATTTATAATTTTGTGTCAGGGAAACCAATTTTCTTTAAAGAAACCTTGACCCACCTCAAAGTTCACAAGACCGTTGCTTGGATGGGTATGTTTACCTAAGAGGTTAAGGCTTTGGAAATAGTTCAATTTTTCAGGTGTATGTTGTAATGTAAATGGTTTGTATATGCTTGTTCTTATAAAAATATGCTCATATAAATGGTTCTTCCTTACTTTTGCCAATGACTAAATGCATCATCCCCAAAAAGACTTTATTAGGCAACTTTATGTGCCCAGGACAGACTTCAGTGTGGTTGACACTGACAGCGGAAGATTCCTGCAACTCAAAGAACACATCAGGTAACATGGCACAGGTATAACCATAGGATTCGAAAGCTTTCCCTCATAGTCATTCGATTAGAAAAGTCACAGATTTTTAAATAAACTGGAATATTAAGGTTCCCAGTCTGCATAAAAAACCTGCACCAGTACATGTGTCCTTCCCATCGCATCTCATTCCCAGTTCATTCCAGTTAAAATTTATTTCTGGGAAAACTTGTGAAGCTGGTTGTATTTAAAACCTCAGAGATGAATACAGATGCTATGAACTAGTTTAATAAATGAATATAGAAGATAAAACCTCAGTTCGTGGTATATTTCTAGTATTTTGAAAGTCACAGTTAAACAAGCAGCATGTGGGCTTATCTGGGAGAAGCCATGATTAACATTCAGTGTTAAGACTGTTAAATGACAAGTGTTTGTCTCCCGCATTTTTCCTACAACTCAGAAGTTTTTACAGCTCATGTAACATTCAATTAAACATCAAAACCAAAATATCATACATAAACCAGCATAAGAGGAAAGGGATAAGGTTTACAAGTGTAGAATCTAAAGGTGATGTCCGTTACAGTAGTTTTCCAATACTGATTTTTTAAAAAATTTATGAGATGAGAAATCATAGCACATTCCTTTCATCTGATCATCTTTCTTCCTAGATCAATCACCCCAAAAATCATATTTTCAAAAATTATTTCAAATTTATGACTTTGATATTTCCAGAATTCACTGAAGTTTTTACTTATTTAAAGTTGGAAAGAGGATTCAGACTTACAGAAGCTTCAAAAAACCACATAGGCAGAATCCTGTGTTCATATTCAATGAACCCATGTGGAAAGAAACCTCGGAGAAATCTGCCCTTGATTTGTGATTTACATGAAAAAAAAGAGAAAGCTTAGATTCTGAACACCATGACAGTTTTAATAACGGTTTTTATAATTTGATTCTTCCTCTGCTTACGCTCAAACAAGGTCGATCCCACAGTCTTTCCAAATAGGTTCGTCTAATAGGAAAATATCTCTGTTGTCTGTTCTTTACAGTTTTATTGCATGATGCCTGTCACTGTGTTTGAGTTCCTGTAATGTTTGGTAGAGCTGAGTGTTAAGACTCTGAGGAAACCACGTGACATTAGAATGGATACTTCTACTTAAAGCAGCTACCAATTCTGCAAAACAGAATCAGTGATGTAAACCTTTATCTCTGGAGAAAAGACATCCTGACAGGTCATATTGTATTGTGAAATCACTTATTTCTAATACTTTAATATTGTATTATGTCGTGTGATGGTGCAAAGGGCCTAAAATAGTTTGGTCAGGAGGAATGGGGTTTTTTAATTTTTTTAACAGATAGTGTTGAAATGTACAGATTTAACTTTCACACATGTTGAAGTATGACTCTGAAAGGGACATGTCTGCTGTGGAATGGAATTTCCTTCCTTCACAGTTTTTACCCCGTGAGTGCTGCATCCAAGATATGTTATCTTAGCGTGTTCCGACTGGTTAGATTTTTAAAAATTCAGAACTACACATTTTTCTATTGGTGACATACTAAATTTAATTTCCTAGAAGAAATCATTGTTTACTTAATTGCCTTATATACATACACATATATGGTTTTGCTTTTTTGCCTTACAGAGACATATTAGAGAAGACTGAGTTCATCTCCTTATAGGAGGTAACTATTTGGCTTTGGTATTAATTCTGATTAGTAACACATGGAGTGAGTTCAAATCAGATGGCAATTTGCTAACTACCCTGACAAACAAGAAGTAATTGAATGAACCAACTATTTCAGTGTTTTCCCCATGGTTTGCAACATTTGGTTCCCATTTACTAGGCCATCAAGCTCAATTAGGATTCTTCATAACAACCTGTCAGTCAATCTCTTGAAACCCCCGTATCTGTCACAGTGGCCTCCTCACTGCCTTTGCAGTCTATTCTCTAAGATATGTGAGTGGGTTTCAAAGCACTAGTGTTGATATTTACTGATGTTAATGTTTTTTTCTTTTTCATTACCCATAATAATACTCGTTGGCTTCTTTATCCTGAAGTCCAGCTATGTTCTCTCTGGTATTTGATGCACTTTGCCTCAGTTATCAGATTCAGCAGGAAAGGTGTGAGTAGAAGTGTTGCATAAAAAAAAAAAAAAGAACAATATTGAATCTTCTTTATCTAGTATATGAATAACAAAACCTAAACCTGGTACTCCAATAGGAACCAGCCTAACTACAGTTGATCCACAAGCAAATAAAATATTCTGAAATTAAGACCAATGTTGCACTTAAATTCAGAAGTACATCTCTACAGCTGGGCTCCACACTAGACTGATACCACTTGCCACATGCAGGTGGCAATGAAATGAGGCAGAGGAATCCAACATAACGATGTGTGGAAAAAGCCATATCCCCAAAAAGATGGCAATTAGAGGAAGAGATTGCCTGAGGAAATGGGATAACTTTTTTGAAGTACAGCTAATTGATCCAATTTGGCTTTATGAAAGATGTCTTTTTTAACATATACAGCTTCAAAACACAGCAATAAAAGTGATAACTGAAGAGTAATTGCAAGTACAGTGTCAGCAATGACAAAACATGTATTTTACTTTAAAATACGTTAATTCATTAAAATATGTGATTGATGTAAACCAACTGGAAAATACCAACCTACAGGAAGTGTAACAGCAACCTACAGGACAGTGTAAGACATAAAAGATACTGATTAAATTGGTAAGCTTATCTGAAGTTGTATGAATAAAAATAATATTAAGTCACAGAAATATTACTGAATATCTCTGGGATAATTAAGTACTTCACAGGTTTATGAAATCTGTACTTGATGATGACAAAATTGGAAAAACATAGAAAAAAGGAATGAAACCACTGTGACATAAGAAGGCATCAGTGGGAAACACTACAGGGAGAACATAATGAAGCGCAATTGTTGGAGAAGAATGGGGAACTAGGAAGCAGATAAGTAGTAAGAGTTGCAGGAAGTAAAAAAAAAAAATCTCGGTTTAAGATTTTATTGCAGCACTTTAAAATGAAATTAAGCAGAAACTTTTAGTTCAGTCAGAAAATCTTAAGACATACACAGAGATGTAACAATACTACAGCCAAACTAAGTAGTTAGAAAATGAGATTTTTTTTTTTCCAGAGCATAAGGATGAGAAAAATATAGTGACAAATGAAAAAAGTTTGAGTTTTGAAAAGAACCGTGATAAAAAGGCACCATATAGTCCTTCTGCAACATAGATTGACAAAAACAAAGTCTGAGTCTAGTATGAAGCTTAGACTGAAACAATTGGAAATGTACATGGAGATACATGAGCAAGACTGAGAAAAATACCTAACTGGAAAGCATGGGAAAAGAACAGAATTCACAATTACTGATCAAAGCATTTAACAAGACTTCACACTCATCTCAATATATTGGCAAAAATGGTAGAATGTGTACCCGACTGGATGGTAGATGTTAATTAAAAGAGTGTAGGAAGGAAAGCAACTGATAAAATCCCAAGACTTACATTCTTATGATCTGGAAGCTCTTAGTGGAATTATTCATGCAATAGGTATTATTAAAAAACATGAAAGACAATACAGGAATGAAGTATTTACTGCCTCTGGGATTATGACTGTAACCCCTACTGCTCTCACATTGGTTGGAGAAAGAAGCAGAAACCAAAAGCCACAGTCACAGTCCTTGGGTCCTTGGTCAGGAGTGGAAGGAAGCAGCAATACCCAAGTCTGAGAAGCACAGCATCGATGGCGTTAGAAACCAGACTAAGGCCCTGCAAGCTAAGGAATCCATGTTTACCAAGTCCAAGAGGCAAAGCAGGAACCAAATGGAAAGCCAACGGGTCAGAATGATGAAAAACCCAAACAGAAGGATCTGAGAATGGAAGCAACTGCATAATACTAATTATTTGTGTTATGCTAGGGTCTTCCAATGGGAATACTGCACTGACACCGCATAAATTGAAAATTCATTCAGTTATAAGATAATTGCTCCTTCACTAAAGAACCTTTACAGCGACCTCTCAAATACTGAGGAAGATAAGAATTTTGTAAGCTCACTCTTAGGTGAAGATGGACTTGCATTAGAGGTTCTACCACAGATTTCCTCTTCCTCCTTGCTCAGATCCTAGCTGATGGAGAGAAACAGTAATAATGTCACTTCAGATAAAAATAATAGAAATAATAACATTTCTGGCAATATAAAAGAACTCTCAGAAAAAAATTTCACCCCAGGCATCAAAATTGCTGTGTTTGATCAAAATCCAGACTGCTCAAAAGTCCCATTCACCCGTATAATCAACTACACCAACTACCTTCTGTGAAGAACCTGGTTTGCTCTAAGGAGGGCTCCCAGTTTACGTTTTCTGCCTGACATCATCACAAGACATGTGTGTAGCTGTGTAGCATACAGCTTGAGTTTTCTTCAGGGAATCTGAAATCAGATACCCCAGGACCAGCCAGGGGACACTTTTGCAAGTATTAATACAAGTTGGCTAATAATTTGGCCTTGAGACAGCAATGCAGATATCACTAAAAGCCTGAGTTAAAGTCTTCTCAGTTTCTGATCATCTCAGATCCGCCTTACTGGAAGATCCAGTCATCTATCTCTAGATACATGGATAGGCATCCATCCAGCTCATAGCTACTCCATGGTGAGCTGAGTTACTTTTATTTTAACTCACTTTCTCAGATATCTCTAGCTTTCCGAATAGGTGTTTTTATCTTCCTTTACTTAGTTCAACTACCTTCCAGTCTTGCATAATTTTAAATGAGAGGGAAGAGGCAAGCTGTCCAGGACATCCTTGAACAAGACTGATGGCTCTGCACTTTTTTGCTTGTAACAGATGCCTACTTGCTGAATAAATAAACACTTAGAGAGACGTATATAACCAAAAGGTGGCTGATTACCACTTTGAGTTTAAACTCCTTGTTTAGAAAGACAAATCCAATTCCACCTGGATGTGCTGACTGACATTAAGTTGTCTTCTGCACCATTTACAAACTTAATTATCTAGTCTTGGAAGTTCTGCTTTAAGGAAATGCAGAAAATCAGAGCAGTTACACTGGAACCATCCAAAGCATCCCATGATGACTGAAAGGCCTTAAATTACTTTCTCTTGTACAGTCTGAAGTCATGTCTTTTTTTCTTTCTGTTCAGTGTTGCAGTTGAGACCGAATCTTACAGCTATCTTACAACTTGTGACAAATCTGCGTGTATTACATCTTAGAATTTATCTAGAACTACACAATTAAACAGGCAAACAGGTTACGTGGTACAGAGGATTCCCTACCCTCTCTCCACCTGGCTGAATGTGGTGACTTAAGGGACAGGGGGCAATGGTGACAAGTTCCTGCCTGGCGCAGCAGGTGTGTCTCCCCTGTGACTGCCCCACCTCCCCAGGTGATCCTGTGTAATAGGTATGAGGCTCTGCAAGTGGAACCGAACAATGACGAGAGCGATGGTTCACCCACGTTGAAGGTGTCACCGAGGTTAAGTTGGCCTATGCCCTGCATCAAAACGGCTTCCATACATTAAAAAAGAGGGGTCATTGTCATAGGAGACTCCCTTCTGAAGGGAACAGAAGGCCCAATACGCAGGCTTGCTGCCTCCCTGGGACCCGGGTTAAAGATGTGAAGAGAAACCTTCCTACCCTAGTACGGCCCCCAGATTATTTTCCATTATTGATTTTTCAGGTAGGCAGCAATGAAATTGCAACAAGAAGTCTGAGGGAAATCAAGAGAGATTTCAGGGCCTTGGGATGACTGGTTAAGGGATGAGGAGCACAAGTCGTGTTCTCCTCTATCCTTCCAGTTGCAGGCAATGATGAGGGAAGAAACAGGAAGACCCAACGGATCAATACCTGCGGTCACTGGTTTTTTGATCATGGGTTGGTCTACGTGATGCCAGGGTGGTTTGTATTTGGGTATTTGGGAATGCTGCACACTCCTCCAGAAGCAACACAGGACTCCACATTCTCTCACAGAGATTTTACTTTCACCATTCCATCTCTAGTAGTCCTTAATCTGAAATAAATTTGATCTGTTTGAAAGTACTGGCAGAAAGCACAGCAACCTACCAATGTAGATTAGGATAAAACATAATAAAAGGGAGCTAGGAATGGTCTCTATCATTCATTGAAGCACTGAACATTAAAACACCCACTAAGTTCACACTCTGCATTATGACTGCAGGTGGCTTTTATTGGTAAATCTTGGTCTTACTTCTTTTCTCAGTTAAAAGTCTTCTCTTTCTCCTACATTACCGAGTCATTCAGAAGGACAGGAAGGAAAATTCTAATTAGTTTTATTCAAGGTATACAAAAAGAAGTCAGAAGACTTAGGAACTATTCTCAATTTAAATCAGTTGTATATTTTTGGACAAGTCATTGATACCATTTCTAGCATATGGAAGTCTCTACTTTTTATATTTAACCTGAGACATCTTGAAGTGAATTTTTTTGAACTTGCCTGAATTCTCTTACAGCTGTCAGTGTTTTACATTTCCAAGAATCACGAAGGTTTGCAGAGTCCAAAAGAGTTCCCCCCCACAAATGAACAGTCATATAATCTCTGTATAGGGTTTTTTTAACCATTTTGTTCTGGATTTGCACAGTTAGAAATAAACTTCCATAAAACCTTTATGTGGGAGGTGTTCTATAAAATTTAATACCATATAAATACATACTGCTTTTCTTCAGTGGCTAGTGAAATGTATGACCATAAAGCATTAACATTCATCTAAGCTGCAGATAAACAATAAAGCATCCTAATTCTGCACACAAATACGGTAAGGCAGTACTCCATGGATCAGTTCTGGAAAATGTTCTTAGCATTGAGTTACTTACTTTATACAGAAATTATTCACACTTTAATAAGATGGTAATTATTTTCATGCAGAAGTTAGGTAGCCACATAACAATTACTGCATACAAACAATCTTACTTGCAAAAAGATACATCATTATTTCTGCCAGCTCCTTTGTAGAACAAGGTTAGTAATTACTTTTTATCTATCGTGATTCACAGAAACATGAAAACTAATGATTTTACATTCTGATATTTACTTTGAAAAACTTTATGAAATTGCAATGTCGTTGCAAAGATTACAGGATATTTCTGCTCTGCAACAGAATCTGAAACCTGCTTTACCCCAGGACCACTTACTGTTGCTCTTTAATACATCACACAGCATCACAATTTGTTCTTTTTTTACAAAAGCATTTAACTCACACTCTTGATGTAATTTGACACTTTTAACTTGCCGCATGTTGCAATTATGTCAGCACTTTTATCATAACAAATGCTTACCAATATATTGGAGGCAGCTCTCCAAGTTTTAGGAAACCAGCTGCCAGCTGCAGCGTGTGAGGTTCTGACTGGAAACCAGGTCCCTACACTTCCCTGAGCCAGACGCAGGCAACAATAAACAGGTGGAGTAGGTGGCCACCAGAGAGAGGGAGACCAGGGACTTGTTTTGGTATCTGTGCTGGAACTCTGCTGTGAAATTCTTCTGGGGCATCTAACAGAAAGGGTCTGTTTTGTCAGTTCCCAGAAGTTGTGTGTGCACGTGTGCACGCACGTACCTGAGATGGAATGGTAAACTGCAAGAAGGGAACTTGACTAACATTTCACTTGGGAAAGCTAACATGTGGCACTTGTGCTGTGATAGCTGTTGGCTGTGATAACAAGCTTTGAGAACTCTAGGATGTCACTTACAGGGCTGTCATTACTAGAATAATTGCAATTACTGGCACACACAACAAAGCCTTCAGAAAAGAAGCAGAAAAATCTAAGTGCTTTGCTGAAGGCAAATCTACTAAAAGATGATGACAGGTCTTGGGCAGTTGGAGAAACTTGCTACAGATGAATACGGCTACAATGCCTTTATCTGTTCAGGTTGTGTTTTGTTTTTTAGAACAATGCTTTTTATTTATAAATTCTGCATTGATAGATGAAAGAGCAGTTAACAAAATGATAAGGTGTACTACTGCATTTTTACATTCTCTGTCTTACAGACAGGGAACCTGCAGCACAAGGTATTAAAAGTAAAATTCTCAATGATACCTAACAGGAACGTCTACAGCATGAGCTGAGCATCAACCAGAGACTCTATATTGGTGCCAAATGAACTGGCTTGGGAACTCTAACCAGTAACACAGGGCTTAAAAACACCCTGCTAGGAGACAGAGCTAATTATCATGGAGCTATACAGCTCTGAGAATGCAGGGCAGTTTCTCTGTTTGATGCCGTGTTGTGGCTCATTTCATGTTACCTCTCCCACAGATAATTCAGTTGACCCTAGTACTGCACTGTGCTATGTGGACGTATTTCAGGATATATCTTTTGAGACTAAGTTCATCAACAACGGAAAAAAAGGTCAGGAACCTCTGTGCAAGAGGAAGTGAGGCTTTCAGTTCTCTAGGAAAATTTGTGACTTCGGTGCTTTTAACGGCATCCCTTTAAAAGTTATTTGAAATGCACTGAATTTTAGGCCAAAGTCCTTAAGGAACTTTAGATTATTTACCACTTATAAAAGCTATTACCCAGATGAGAAAAGAAACCACAGCATGCTATTCCCTCACAAAATGGAATGGAAAATGGAAAAACCTCTTTAATATTTGCACCTAACGATAGTTAGCAGTTCTCTGACCAAACCCTCATATGCAAATTTTTATACTTATGTATCGTTCCCTCAGTATACACTCACATATCCAGACACATGATTAAGTAGAATTAGAAAAACATCAATCCTAAGCGTGTAATCACAGTGTGCACATTCCATCTGTGATTCATCTTATTGGAGGTTTTACTGTACTGCACCTGGCTCTGCTTACATCTACTGTACTCTAGACGTACGTACATTTGTAGCAATAATATTTTCCTTATGGCTTCCAAATGTCTAAAAAAAGGTGTTTGACAAGTCATGTGTGCAAAAAAGAATAGGAGGCACCATATGTTCTCTTGTAAATAATTCATGGATTTTTTTCCCTTCTGTTCTTCAGCTAATTTGGAGTTGTTTGAAGAATTTTCCTCTCTATTTAAAATGTACAAATGCCTCGCAAATCATCTCAGATGTTACAGTATCTGGAATCATGCCAAAGGATCACAAACTAAAGTTGGTCTGCTTGCTGATTCAATAATCTTGGGATATAGCTGATAGGAAATCAAGGATTACACATAATAGTCTTTTGGCATCTTGACTTGCTCAGGGATATCAGCTAATGGGCTGAGATGTTAAATTCCATGGTGCGCAGAGTCTTTGATGTGGTGGATAAAGTTAGAAACAGCTAATTACTGCAGGAGATGATATTGAGAGCTCACAGTCACTGGTTTTTCATGGCAAGAACTCAAGGGAACCTTTCACTTGATGCTCAGCGTATAAATCCATCAGTCGCTATCAAGGACTAAAAGCCAAGGAATGAGCAAAATGTTTCAAAAAAGGTGCTAAGCCACTGTGTGGATTTTGTTTTGAACATTCCATACATGATGACTTTGACTACTGAAAAGCTGCAGCTTACTAAAGACTCATTTTTGCCTAGAAAGCTATTTTAATACCTCAGAGCAGTAGTTACCATCACTAATACTTAAAAACCTTACTGTTCCTAGATAGAAGAATAATTTATCTTAATGGCAAGACTTAAGGGAAGCTACCAAATAAAAAAAAATCTCTGAAGCTCATCACATGCTATGGAATGTGAACATTGAGGGATGACATGCAGCAGTGCCGTTCTGGGACTTGTGATTGGTTTCAGGACTGTCTGGGCAACGTCACACAAGAGTCAGGACGCAAGTGACTATTATGTTTGTTGTGGGTGTAGTAACAGTAGTGGAAGCCTATACTTTATAGTTGTGGTTATTACAATTTAACAATGAAAAGTACCATGCTAAGCTCAGAAAACCAGGAAAAGACCCTAAGAACTTACAATTGAAGTTCTAATTGCACGTGAGAATGCATTCAAGGTATTTTACATGAATTCTTACGTTAGACCAACAGCTGGAACATCAGCCTGGTTTCGAAACACAGAAAAGTTTAAACTACAAAGAATATTTGGAGGCCATGTGGTCTCCAGTCAGCTCAGATAACAGAAAAAGCTGAGATAGATTCCCTAGATATTCTTAAAACCAAACACAACCTGGGGCCCTTACCCTTTCCTTTTGTTGCCATCACCAGTTTGTTAATCACGTTAGGTGTTACAGGTCCTGTAAGAACTACCCGTATGTTACAGCGATAGTGACTGTTCTTTAGCTTATTCTGAAGTGCTGTGCAGTGTATGCATTGCCAAATACCATGCTGAAGAAGCTCAGCCTCAGTAGAAAGTGTCATTTGTGAAGGAACTTGTGCATGCTGTGGATCTGCATACAAAACATGGAACAGAAGATCTACAGGGGAAAAAATGCTGATTTGACTTAGTTTTGAAAATTTGGAACACTTCATTTGGTGCCCTGGGCTGTTAATATCTTAGAAGCACAAGTCAAAACTCAAAGGTTTTAAATATATCCATGAATTTTCTGGTTTTAGGAGTGATAAGGTGGATCAAACTTCTCATCCTAAATACTCCCCCAACAAATAAGTTAATACGGAGTTATAAAAGTGGTGGTAGCACAAAAGCATTATTACCTAGTAGCAGTTAGCTTGCCTTTTAGTTACTAAATACTTAAATTTTGGCTAGTAATATAGAAAATGCCTGTTCAGAATAGAAATTTGCAAAGATAAGTTACAATATGGTGCACCCAAAGGAGTTTAACAGCTTAAGTGTACATATCATTTAGGAGTTCAGAAAGAGCAAGTGATAAGTATTCTCATTTTATCTCCTGCCAAAATCTCATCTGAACCAATCATCCATCCAGTAAACGGAATTCACAGAATCTCAAACATATACGTCCTGGCTTGTATCAGAAATAGCGTGGCCAGCAAGACTAGGTAAGTGATTGTCCCTCTGTACTCAGCACTGGTGAGGCCGCATCTCAAACACTGTGTTCAGTTTTGGGCCACTCACTCAGGTCAAGAAAGACATTGAGGTGCTGGAGGGTGTCCAAAGAAGGGCAACGAAGCTGGTGAAGGGTCTGGAGCACAAGTCCTATGAGAAACAGCTGAGGGAACTGGGGTTGTTTAGTCTGGAGAAAAGGGGGCTGAGGGGAGACCTTATCGCTCTCTACAACTACCCAAAAGGAGGTTGCAGTGAGGTGGGTGTCAGTCTCTTCTCCCAAGTATCAAGTGATAGGACAAGAGGAAATGGACTCAAGTTGCACCAGGGGAGGCTTAGACTGGATATTAGGCAAAATGTCTTCACTGAAAGGGTTGTCAAACATTGGAACAGGCTGCCCAGGGAAGTGGTTGAGTCACCAGCCCTGGAGGCATTTAAAAGACGTGTAGATGTGGCACTTAGGGACATGGTTTAGTGGTGGACTTGGCAGTGTTAGGTTAAGGGTTGGGCCTGATGATCTTAAAGGTCTTTTCCAACATAAATAGTTCTATAATTCTATGATTTGCTAGATAATTCTTTTTTCTTTTTTTTTTTTTTTAGAAGAAAAACATAAGAGCAATGCAAATTTAATAATGAAAATGTGAAGCACTAGAATCAGAAGAGAAATCCATTGTACAGGGCAGTGAAAGAAATGGAAAAGCATTGTGTATTTTAATTGGAAACAACAGGAGTGAAACTGGCTGCTGCTACCAGCAGTAAACAAGCTGGTAGAGTCCCCAAAGCTCAAAGGTGCATGTAGGGAAGAGTCTTCTCATCCTAGAAAAGAAAATTTCAGGCTATGCAATCGAATTAAGAAATTCATGAGAAAGCAAATAAATTCTCAGGAATTCAACAGAGGTCCAATAGGAAGAAATGCTTAACTGAACAAAGGATGCCTCTGTGATTCAGCTTCCTTAAGTGGTTGCCATGTTCAACTTACTGTGAGTTAGCACTATCTGTGCTGGCCCCAGGGTCTGTGAAGGCACTGCAAACTGAGAAGCAGAGCTGCACTTGGCATAGTGAAAAGACAGGTCTTCAAGAGAGGGGGAAAAAATAGTAAGAGATATAAACCCAAAATATAAAATATTAATAGCACATCAGCTCTGAGTTTTTCGGCATAACCTGCAAGAATTTCGCTACTAAGCTTGGATCTGAAGAGTACCTGCTGTCCAAGTCTTCGTGAGACAGGAGCTGGAAAAATTTTGCATCCACTGGAAAAACAAGCAAGATCCATCCTGCTTGAATAATATGGTCAGAATGGCATGAACGCCACCTTGGTGCTGTCATTTTACTACATTTTACATTTACTAATCTGGTTTTGCCATACTTTGGTTTTACCCGTCTGATTATTGAGGAAAATAACACTTATTTGCTTAATACATAGGGCTGCTGAGACTAAAGGGTAGCGTTGAGATACTTTATTTCAACATATTTTGCCTTTTAAAGTAGTGTCCAAGGGAATACTATTCCAACTAATTAATCTTCCGCTTCCTCAACTCCAGTGAAAATGGCCTACCTTGTCTCATTACCTCTGCTTCAGCCTTCGGAGCCACCTCAAGGTGGTTATGACTGCTCCACAATACATCATGAGAAATGGTTCCATGCCCTCACGGGGCTCTGAATTGATGGCGATAAAAACCCTGTTAGAACAGGCAGTCATATACTGAGATGCCTAAGGTAGCTGTCCCTGCTCTAACAAAAGAAGAGTGAAAAGGCAATAAAGTAACAACTACCAAAGAGTTTTCTCTCTCTGATATTCAGCAGCTTTAGGACACATTAATTACTGCCTTTAGATTTCCCCAGATGCTGGCTTACCATTCCAATTACCCTGCCTCAACTTTTAATGATAGTGTCATATGACGGAATGTAAACCCTGGTTATGCAGTTCTCAGTTTGCTCAAAACCTTGGGGGTGGGTATAAAAAGACAAGCTTTTTTGTCCCTTGACGGCTCCATTTCTCTCTCATCAAGATGATCTAAATTACAGTCCATTATACCACAAGCAGCACTGTTCCAGGACTCAAAATACCTTTCCTGGAGTACCTATTCCTCTTACAAATGTTAGAATCCATACTGTTCTTCTCTGGCTCCTCTTGGACTGAATTTCGTTGATTTTGTTCAGTTCCTGTCTCTAATCTTTGAATGTCCACATGTTTTAACGATATGCCAAAAAGTTCCCAGCAGGATATGGAACTGTGCCTCTTTATGGAGCTTTCAATAAACTTTTGATTTGTAATGAAACTCCAAGATAAATGTAGAAAGAGAGGACAGTAACGATAAAATTTAGGTTCTCTACAAGAGAAAGACACAATAAAGCTTTTTATCTCTGATATCCACTAGGCATCTTATCAACTCGATTAGTAGATGGCTTATATCCTTGCTAATCTTTTACTCTGAAATGATAGGATTTCTTGAAGCTAAATATTAAAAAAAAAAAAAAAAATCTGGCTTTTTCTCTCCTTGACATTTCTGGTCAAGGACTTCCATTATAGATAGATGCTCCAGCACTCCAGACCTATTCACTTACGCTCTGTGGAAGAGGGAAAAACAAAGAGAATAGTTGTTTGTACTCATTGGTCTAACATTAAATTTTAGTGTGTATATTAGGATTCTTTCAAGATGCCAATATCCTGGATCAGAGTCTGTGCAACAAGGAGGTCACAAGCTGTTGTACTGGCAGCTGTGCTCAGATCCTCTTTAGTGAGAACACAGAAAACACAATTTCTTCAAGGTATGCATAACTCCTATTGGCATGGTCAGTTGGCCTCCCTGATGTTAATCAGTGATTGTCGGAGTCACCATTAGCCGGGGTCCTTATTTCTCCGTGCGGGAACAGAAATGACGCAACACCAATGTGATGATCAGGTCGTCCATCTTTTTTTATTATATATTATTGTTGTTCTCTTCTATTCCTTTTCTGGTTACATTTATACTCTACTAAGTTCCGTACACGCACTCATCTATCTTCTAATAGGCTACAGGTCATCTACACGCGCTGTTCACGCGCCTCTACAAGCATTTGCATTGGTTAATTGCAATTAGCACGTAAAGCCCAAAACTTGCCAAAACTCCCTTATCTCATACCCTGTTTTGCTCAGACTTGTGTGCTTTTGCTGACCACAGGTGTTTCTCACTTATCTGCTGTCTTGTGTGTTTTTGCCAGCCTTATTTTGCTGGCCTTGTCTTCGTCCTTGCATTCTTCTGTCTGCACTAACTTTCTCCCAGCGCGGCCCAGACTCCTACAAGTGATCAAGCCTGACTAAACATTGACAGTAACTGTTTTGTGAAGGCAGTCCTTTTAATGGAATAAAGATGTTATATGCATGGCCTGAATTTTGTGTAAAGTGGAATGGCATTTGTTAAGGGCAACCTGACATAAGACCAGAAAATCCAAAATGACTCTGTTACACTTTTGTTGGCTTCCAGTAGAAATGGCTGCATGCCCACATAAGTCTCTCATTAATGAAAATAAAATACACGTTACAACGGAAAGAAATGTTTAAGTCCTTAGAATAGCTGCACATGTCACCTTAACATGTTCAGATGCACTAACTTCACATCTATGGAGCTAAGACAAGAACTTGCCAGCTATTTCACACCCAGCTGATGCATATTCATTCCTGTGACCATGGCAGCCCTCAGGCTTCTCTAACAGTTATACTCTCTGGCACAGAGCAGCACTGGAATTAGAGCTGTGAAACAGTGATAAAAGTACCTATTTGCACATGTCTTGGTTTACCATATTCCAAAGTTCTGGCCTGTTCTGTAGTGAAACGGGGTTAACTTCCAGTGTAAGAAAAGTTCTCATGTGTTTTAACTTCCCACATCAATATACTGAAGATGGCTGCAACTGAGAGACGTTTACAAAACTGATTTTCTACCAGTTTGTGAACCATGCAGTGTTTAAACCATCCACACTTAACAAGCTTTTTTTTTTTTTTTTTTTTTCTTCGTGTTTGCATAGATATGACAGAATTTACAAAACCCATTTATACACCATTTGTCCTGTGATTGGTCTTTACACCTTGGTTTGACTGACAGTTCAAAAAAAAGGTACATCATTGAAGAACAAACGAGAAGGAAAATCTTTTCATGAAATTAATGAATAACGTGGCGTAGATTCTAAGTGTATAAAAATGGGGAGATTAACATCCTCCTACCTTCCTGAGGTGTTCTCAGGCTTTATAAATCAAGAATGTGCTACGGAAATGTCAAATATTATGTGGGATGTTGCAATCTAGATAAAGCCACCCTGTTAGTTATCTATACCTGCAGGATAACTCTTATGTTTCTTTATCTGAACATTTCTGAGATTTCAGTATCTGAAGCCAAAATCTGTCCACATATGACTTCTACAAAGCCAGTAAGCCCCTTCAAAAGTTAATGAGCTATTCCTGAAGATTTTCTTTACCAAATACAACGCTTTGTTACTTTAGAAAGTAGCTTTTTTTTTTTTTTTTTGT
Organism: Strix aluco; assembly: GCF_031877795.1. Lineage (NCBI taxonomy): Eukaryota > Metazoa > Chordata > Aves > Strigiformes > Strigidae > Strix > Strix aluco. The sequence goes on from NC_133961.1 coordinate 2,897,852, forward strand.
AACCTCTGGAACTGATATATGTGAGGTAAAAAAACAGTAAAGAAAATACACTTCGGTTTTCCCAGAAAGTAAAATCACCAAGGTTAATCCCTAGATAGGACCAAAAAGAATATATCTATATTAACAGAAAAGATAAGCTCTAAGCCTCTTATTTGATGAAATTTTACACTGGGCAGTAGTGCCACTGACAATACCTTCATCATGACCTTGAAGAGTCAATATTTGTATTATTTAGAGATGTTGACTAACTGTTCAGCTATGTACATCCAGAGGGTAAAATGCCCAGAAGTCATGGGTGCATACGAAATATCTATTTAAAAATCAAGCTCATTTTAGCTACAGAAAATCCAGAAAGACCAAATGCAATGATGAATTTTTAAAACAATCCTTTTTATGGCTGGAGATCAACTTATCTGTAATAGAAAGCAACTTGAGGAAAAAAATACTTTCTCTGAGCTAATTACTGCTGTTATCATTAAATTTTCTGAGTAGTCTTCACATACCTGACAAATGAGGCCCTTTACTTACACATCTTTTTTCCTTGAAAAATTTTAGGGCTCACTGGTAAGCCCTGGCTTGCTATTGAAATGTACTGATAGAATCTGTGTAGTCACTGGTTTCCTTTCCAGGTAATTGATTAACTACATCAGGTCTCCTGAATTCCTCGGAGACCAAAGGCCTTGGAGAATCCATTTAACTATTGTGTATATTTTAGTTTCCTAATCTATTGACTAGTATAGTAACATTAATTTGCCTCAGTAGTCTTCTGTTGACTTGATTCACACCTGCATTGTAACCCCTGAATAAAAGGGACTTTTTTTATGAAGAGAAGGCATCATCAATTTTCTAAAGAGCAGAGCTAAATTCTTCTGAGATCCACTTTTTTATTTTCTGTACCAGCACCTATTTAGAGAACTATTTTTAACTCTTCCAGGATTGATCTATAGTAATCTCCTTAGTACACCTTAATTCAGAGAACTTTCTGACTGTATCCAAAGGGCTAAATCAAAACCAAAGGCTCAGCTGTGCCTTAGCATCATAAAAGTACAAACAAAACCCAAATCCTACCTTTAGTCCTCAGCCTGTTTAGGCTATTTTCCTTTCCCTCCCCCTTAAACCTTTTAGGCCTTGCAAAATCAGCTAGGAATACTGCTAGAAGAAAAGGAAGAAAGGAGAAAAGCTCTGTTACCCCCCTCCTGGCCCAAAGAGTTTGATCATTTTTAAAGTATTAAAAATAAAAACTCCCCAATTCTTGATGCCATTCCTGCTAGCAGCTCTAATGCTTCTTTCACCTAATACCATATTGTTAGTTATCGGTCTTTAGTGTGGCACCTCAAAGGGTGAGTCTCATAGTTTCACTTTATAGTACCCAGCACAGGCATTTTGCGAAGACTTATGAGGCAACCTGCAACAGATAACAGCGGTAGAACAATTAGCTACATTCAATCAAGATCACCTGAACAAGGGACAGCACGTCAAACACATTTCTATCCACATCAAAACAGAATATATAACTCAATAAGTAAGTTTAGAAGACTTGTTAGATTTTCATACCTTGACAGTGCTATTTTTTCCGTTCATTCTACACTGTGATGAATTGCTGGCATGGAGCTATTTTCTTTCAGTTCTGGAATCTAACCAGGTTTTTTGCAGTCAGGTGTCTCCTGGCCTAGAGACAGTAGAAAAGAAATTCACTACAACAATGTAGTGTTCTAACAAGGGGGAAAAAATGCAAGTACACTGAAGAGAAACAGTTGCAATCAGGACCTCACAGGGCTGGGATCAGTGCAAAAAAGTCTGTTATTTATGAATTTTGTGAGTGTCCAGATTTTCCTCATTTTCTGAAACACAGTGGTTAGGAATAGAAAACCAATATTTGCATTTCCCTGTAGCAATTAAAAACTTAATCACTTTTGCATCACACCCAATTAAAGGTAGACTAATAAATGGAAATACACTTAATGGTAGTGGCAATTTTTCTTAAGGGCACCTGCACTTACTGATGTGAGACATTGAGGCAAGGAAATATTAGGCAATCTATGCTTCAGTCTTGTTCACCACAGGCTTTCTGTAAGACTAAGCAAATCACTTTGAACTTAGGAAGGATTTCTTTGCAGAAGGGGTTGTTGGGCGTTGGAATGGGCTGCCCAGGACAGGGGGGGAGTCCCCATCCCTGGAGGGGTTGAAGAGTCGGGTTGACCCAGCGCTGAGGGATCTGGTGGAGTTTGGAACTGTCAATGTTGGGTTGATGGTTGGACTGGATGATCTTCAAGGTCTTTTCCAACCTAGATGATTCTGTGATTCTGTGATTCAGTTGCCTGTCTGCAAAGTCAGGACATTGAAGGCTAGCGAGAAATGAGAAATCCCAGTATTCAAGTTGCGGCCATGTCAATAAGAAACTCCTATGGTCATCCAGAATAAGTTTTAGAATGATAGGCTTATTTTTCCCAAATATATCAGATTCATCACAGTTCTTTAATGTTCTGGAGCAAACACTAAATTTACCTTTGAAGAAATTATTAATAGGTCTGTAGTACCTTCTGACAAACAATACCTTGCCAACTCCGACCAACAGTTTCCATGAAAAGCCTGTTAAACTCGTGACACCTTCCATCATATTTGCCTGTGAAACAGCAGTGTAGTAAGTATTAAAATTGTGAAGATGAATCTGGCTATTCCAGTGTAGCTCATCACCTTAGTAACCTCATTGGGAAAACTATTTTAATAAGGAGGATTATTTCTAGAACTCAGTAGGTGCAAAACAGCACCAAAGCATTGCTTCTAACGGTGTTTATTCTGCACGGTAGCTGAGCCAGCTTAAAGTAGGATGCTCAACTATCCGAGTGATTTTAGTATGATTGGTAGTAAAATATGTAAACATAAAATTCCATCTCAGTAGCTTTTTTTTAGCAATATTAAATATCCAAAACTACCAATTCAAGTAGCAATTACTTGTCACTGACTTGTCACATAGCAAACTGGCATCAGAAATAAAAAAACAGTTCAAAGGCCACTGATTTCACCACAGCCTAGTGATATTCCACACAACAGAGTAAACATTATATGCTACACAAGTAAATGAAGGACACAAATATCGTCCTTATCAAAAGGGAGAAATAGCTGCACAAGAAATATCACTCTGAAATAAAGAAAGCACCATGGAGACATTAATGTGTGCCATTTACTTTAATTAGTAGGTGGCTATCTGCTGTTCTAACAGAGAAGACACTTCAACAAAATAAAATGAACCTACATGACTCCCCTGGCAAATGCAGAGCAGAATAACTTTCTTATTAAAAAGCACAAAGAAGGCAAAGACAAAAAGCATAAGAAATGCACCCTCAACAAAAATGCTCTATAAGCTACAAGGTGCATATTGTACAAATATAAAAATTTGAGAATACAGACACTTTCCCCACATCAACAGCTCCAGAAGGATCACAGCTGGGAAGTGCTTGCTAATGTTGCAGCAGGTGACAACCCTTTCATTAAATATTTTTAAGATGGTTTTAAATTTTTTAAACAGCAAAGAACTTCATTAAAAGAAAAATTGTTTTACTTGCTGAGAACTTCAGGTAATTGTATGGGGGCTGTAATTTAATATTCTAAGAATTCTTAGTTTATTATCTTTGTTCTCCGTACCTTTCTTTATGATTTTGTCATACTGGAAGCATCATACTGCTTGGCAAAGCACAGCTGCACATATACATTAAGAGCTCCAGTTCCAGAAGGCAGAGAGTAGCCACAGCTCACTGACTTCATTTCAGTGCGGAACTTGCCTGACAACGTAAGGCACGTGAGTTTTAAGACTTTGGCCTTGACTTTTTCTGCCTACAGCATCACATCATGAGAAGTGCTTACTCGCTTGCTTTTTGAACTTCACACTGTAAAAGTAGATGCATTACTTACACATTCTGTTTTTAGTCTTTGCTCTTCTCAGTCTTGGAGCCAAGAAAGAACTCCAGTGCTTCAATTCACATTTCTGTAGGGAATATTAATATTCGTTTCCTTTTTTCTTATTTCGATGTCCTTTAAACCATAAACATTTACTACAATATGAATGACTCCTCTTGTTATCCAGTAGATTCTATTTGTGCTTGGAGTAAAACAATGAAATCAGGACTGTTATTTCCCTACACTGAGTAGTCTAAATGTTCAACTTTCAATGAGATAGCTGTAGTCATCTCTTTGATGCAGGATCTTGAATTTCATCCAGGAATTACAAAGGGGAGAGATGAGTGGAGAGGTTGAGGGGAGCAGTCCATGGAGTCACTGGGAAAGCTATTGATTTACTTATAGTACACACAGGTATCCCCATCAGAAGGATCAGAGAGCTCTGAGACAGCACCTGGGAAGACTGTCAGAAAAAACTAAAAAAAAAAAACCAAACAAGAAAAAGGTTGGCTTTCAGGTTGACTCGTGCAGTTTTCCAAATCTTAAGCAAGACTGAAACACTGAGAAGATCTAATAGAACTGGAAACAAATAGGTGCAATTGCATTTCTTCCTTTAGGACAAGGGAGAAGTTCCTACCTAGTTCCAGAGGAGATAAGAGAATGTAACGATGCCTTAGTGGCAAAAGGCTCCCAAAAGTGTTATCAAAGCAGGGATGTTGGGGGGGAATCAATTGACTTAATCTCACCTTAATTAATTCTATAATGAGCATATAATTTCACCCTCTTGCAGTACAGAACATATTAATTATGAGTACAAGAACAAAAACAATAAAATTAAAGCAAAATTAGACCTGTAATTTCCTTTCCTTCAAGTGCTAAATGGGAAAGGAAAAATAAGGCAGTAGCTCACTAGCTGGTGCCTGATTAAAAAGAAACCATACAAAACTCCTGACATAATTAGTGAAGCATACAGCACATTAATTTTTCTAATTTAAACCTTTACTAGTTGCTTTGGGTTTTTTTGGACCCAGACTTCATTATCTTAAAAAATCTCACATTTCAGCCTTCGCTGAAAATGTCAGTCTTGCTTCAAGGCAAACAAAGTAATGAGATGCAGAGGGCCTGTACACATACAGAGAAGTTGAAGAGGAGATGTTACAGGATGGAAATATTTTATAAGTGTTTATTAGTTTGGTACACTTTAAAAGGCCAGAGAATAGACTTGGCTAATTGAATATTCTCACGAGTCTTCCAGATCTAGAGAAAAGAGACTTGAAGCATCTTATTTTTGTGGAATTTCTTAAGCCCAGCTTGTTACAAAGATCAAAAATAGGTACTTTTTACAGCCAACTGGTGTGACCAGCTACATCAGTCTCTTATATTAAGATGAGAGCTGTTCAGATATCATAGTACATTTCCTCCTTCACACACCCATTGTCTATCATCAACAACATAATTTTTTGCCCTGCTTCTTCCCCTTTAGATATAAACTAAGATGCCTAAATTCTGGACAATGTAGTAAGCGTGGATTCTGTTGGAATGGATCACTGAGTCTGCTGTGCAGCTCTATGAATAATTTCCTATATAAATGCATTGTATTATTACTTAACTAATAAATGTCACCTGAAATATCACCAAGGAATCAGAAAACCTTTCTCGTACAAAGTCATCTGTCAGCCTGCACAATACTGTGACAAAACTCTGGTCGCCTAAGTAGCTACTCAAATCTCTGCAGCAACAAACCAGTCTACCCATGGCAGTGCTATCACCTGCCACATCATAACTGGTTTTTCCCCATCATAATTCTCCTCCTTCACAACTCCCCACAAGTAAAGAGACTCTCTCCTAATTTTCAGTGAAACGTATTTATGATAGGCAGCACCACACTCCAGTTTAGCAAAAAAAAAAGCAGCAGAATACACACACACTTGTTGATTCATCCCAACTTTCACTAGTGGAATGACTGAATGACTTTTCTTACACCCCCATTAATCTCACATGCATCATGCAATCTACAGGAAGATTAAACAGACGTTTATTCTTCTACCAAGAGTGCTGACAAATATTAAAAAACACTGAAATAAGTTAAATCAAGTTATATAAACACTTATCACAAGTTTTTATTTCCTGAATGTGACAAATTTCTTTGGAACTTTCACTTTGCCACTATGGAAAGGAGGGGAATCTTTCCTCACAGTTACACTGCTTTGCTTTTGACCTAGGAAATTCTGCTGTCAAGAATTACAGATGACTTGAAAGCCCTTTGCCTCTTCTGTATCTGAAGAGTGGGAAAGGGAAAGAAGGAAAAAATAGAAAGCATGCATGAAAGCAAAAGAAGCAGAACTACCTAGAAAAATTCAGGAGCAGCAAAAATCATTCACTAGCTAGCAAAAATCAGGAGGTAAGACAAATAGATTAATGTATCTGCAAGGCTTCTCTTGTTATTGTGCAAAGATTTGATTCCATCTGCTGGGTTGTGGAAAGGGAGGAGGTGAGAGCTATGCTTGGGTTTTTGAACATTCACCACACAATAGCAGACACTCCTGTCACCTAGTACGGGATATATTGAATCCAAGTGACACAGCTGACAAAAAGAGTTATGTAGCTCCATGTGCTTGTGTACTTTATTGCTTACATTAGCTCCTGGGAAAGAGAAAAAGGGATCTCAATGGACTGTAAATCTTCACTGACGGTCCTCACGGCACTGTCTCCTTGTATTAGGGAAAGGGAAGGTGACATGTGGTACCTGCCTATCACGAGTATGGCCAGCACGAGGGGTTTCTGATGCTCAGCTGACGCCTGTCAGAGCAGACAGCCAGAATCCAAGCATGGACTGAAGGGAACGAAACTGCCAGTACACCTTCCCAGAGACAAGTTTTACTTCTCATTATCCACGCGGCTAAAGGAAGTCTAAGGGAAAGGTTTTTAATTGTTTGCAGATTCATGCTAAAACAAAGGGCTTGGACTGAAAAAACATCAAAGCATAAACCTCATTGTCCTTCTCTTTGATAAAGCAATCTGTAAAGGTCTCTGACAAAACCTTACACACCAGCTCTATTCAGTTTGCCTTGCAGTGGCAGATCTAACAGCCACCAGGTCACAACACCGCCTCCTACCAATTGCTGTGTCAGAAGGTGGAAGTTAGGCTGATTTATCCACAATGGGGACATCAGGAAGGCATCCAGCTACCAGTGTGATAAGTGCTGTGGCTAGATCGGGCAAGTTAGCAGGGACAAAAATACTGCTGGTTTTAGGCCTCCTGTGTCAGAATTAATAGCTTGATTTTAGGTGGTCTGGACCTTTTCTGGTTTTCTCTGGTATTGCTGAAATCTGATGCCATCATTTCCAATTGACTACAAAACTGATATAAACCAAAAAACCCCAACAAGAATTAAGTACAAAAAGCACATTTCACCATTAATAAGTTTCTGAACGCTACCTGTCTCACTAATCAGTGTCTCTGATGGCACAGAATATACTTTTGCCTCTATATCCATATCTGACAGATCATCATAGTTCTATTTGTGGTCTCAAGTGTCCTGGCTTCTACTGAGTTAGTTTAGAATGACTCAAACTGAGTAACTGTGGTATTACCCAAACTCCTTTTCACAGAATTACAGAATCGTCTAGGTTGGAAAAGACCTTGAAGATCATCCAGTCCAACCATTGACCTAACACTGACAGTTCCCAACTACACCATATCCCTAAGCACTAAGTCAATTTTACTCTTAAACACCTCCAGGGATGGGGACTCCACCACCTCCCTGGGCAGCCCATTCCAACGCCCAACAACCCGTTTTGTAAAGAAATGCTTCCTAATATCCAGTCTAAACCTTCTCTGGCGCAATCTGAGGCCATTCCCTCTTGTCCTATCGCTTGTTACCTGGTTAAAGAGACTCAAGCTACCAAGGTCATCTTCCTGTTATTTTGTAGGTCTGGGGGAATAGGACTTTAACTTCCTTGCTTAAAAAAAGGCCTCAAGACATGTCCTGCTTCTTATGATGCACCCTTTTACTGGTAAGACCTATAAAAGCGGGAAATTAAGAGGGCCAAAACTGTGTAGCCCTGTTGCGTCGTGTGAGATGGGATTGATTTAAAATGATTGGCCTCTCGCGCATCCCTGTTAGCAATTTTGTTATTTCCACTTTAGGAGTGTTTGACTACTGTGTCACTAATGCCATTAGCCCTGCTGCCGGAGCATACTGTCATGCATGCCATAAAGTTTCATACACGTATGGCATTACAAGCATGACGATTTGACATCTGCTCAATTTAAAGCATATTTACAAGAGATTACACAAGGCAGGAGAGTTTATCCATCTCTCTTTCAGAGATTAGATTTGCTAGGCAAAGCCAAAAGTAAATGTATCCTACGCATAGGGAAAGGCTGTCACTTGTTTCAACAAGTCAACATAGAGTTGTTTCACAGAATCACAGAATCATCTCGATTGGAAAGGACCTTGAAGATCATCCAGTCCAACCGTTAACCTAGCATTGGCAGTTTCCAACCCCACCAGATCCCTCAGCGCTGGGTCAACCCACCTCTTAAACCCCTCCAGGGATGGGGACTCCACCACCTCCCTAGGCAGCCCATTCCAACGCCCAACAACCCCTTCTGCAAAGAAATACTTCCTAATATCCAGTCTAAACCTTCCCTGGCGCAGCTTGATGCCATTCCCTCTTGTCCTATCACTTGTTACTTGGTTAAAGAGACTCATCCCCAGCTCTCTGCACCCTCCTTTCAGGGAGTTGTAGAGGGCAATGACTTCTCCCCTCAGCCTCCTCTTCTCCAGACTAAACAACCCCAGTTTCCTGACAGCACTGACTGCTTAAGCTACAGCTGTATAAGGCTGCTGAAAACAAACAAGCTAATTACTATCTATGCGCAATGCAGCCTTCTCCTCTAGAAGAGATAGTATTAAAATAAAAGCAATTTTGTATTTCTACTTATCATAGTAGACTGTGGTAATAGCAAGACCTCCTAGTTCTGTTTAGTACTGTTCAAAGTAATTTGTAAAGTCATTCCCGTTGTTCCTCTTTCTACAGTGTTGAAACTGAGGCGCAGAAAGGTCATCTTCAGTAGGATTATTGATAAAAAAAGAACAGATTACCTCCTTAGTCCCAGTGAACTGCCATAGCCATTCAGTATTATTTTTCCAGTACTCAGTGTACATTGGTTGAGAAACCTCAGGCTTCAAAGTTCAAAGAATATCAGAATATGAGCATCAGTACAGTTATCCAAAACATAGACAAACCTTGTGGTTTCAGGAAAAATGAAGTTACTCCCTGAGAACAACAGACTTTCTTCTGCAATGTCTAGTACTTATATCTTCTAGCTACAAGTCTACCCTAACTGTTTCCGAACTCTAGCAGAAAAGGCCATCGAGAGTACCTTCGTTATTACTATTTTGCATGATTCGTTTCATATAAGCTGTATTTCAGACAATTTTAAATGGTATAGACAGAGTGCTGAAATAACCAGATGAAACAGATGTTAAAAAGGAACAAGCTGCAAAGTAACGTAATTGTTCACGTCATGCATAGAGAGGTCCTATTAACGAAGTACACAACTCCTTCAAAGATGTTTATGAACTTTGCAATTTCATTACAAGATAAATAAATATTATCATCCCTAGTTCACAGACATGATTCCACACCAGGAATTTTAGACACTTGTATATGTTTATCCAGAATATTTGTGGCAGACCAAGTAATGGCTCACCTAAAGACTCTGTACTATGCTTAGAGGGGAATTTTAGAAACACAAATTAGGGATGACAAAACAGGTTTCCACAGCACACTAACCTCCCATAACTGCCATCCACATTGTATTCTTCGGATGTGGCCTCTCTTGTCTCCACTCCTTCCAGCTTTCAAAGTACATTCTCATTGAAATGAATGGCCTCAACATATTTCTTGCAGGAGAGTGGAAAAGGAGATCCTGGATGAAGCTAGCCGTAGAGTTCTGTACATATGGAAGTCTGGAGAGGTAGGAATTTGAAGACAAAAGGAAGCTGCAGTAATGACGGCAAGAGGGAGTAAAGGGAATGAGAGTGCTCACAGTGCAAACTCCAAAAACAGGACAATAATAAAAATTTAAAAAAAAGTGGTAAAATAGGATAAAAATGTAATACATATGTAATTTTGTTAAACCAATTTGCTTGCCTCAGTGACTAACATTACCTGCCTGCCAACAGTGATTGGTGGGTGCTTGCAAGTCCAGCTAAACTTGTGGTTTACCATTTTTTGTTTCAATGTGTTACATAACGAAATGATGATAATAATGCTAAGGTGAGAAGCTCACAATATTCCTTTGCTTCCTTCATTCCTGGTCAATTGAGTTATCCCCGAGAGACACTCACGTACAGCATGTCATTGTCCCTCTCACCACAGCTTGGAGCACTCAGGCATTTTCAGGAAAATCCTTATCATGGAGTACACAGAGATAAGTATGCTTTGTGCTTGATCTGCAATTTGGGATATTACAGAGCATATTCCAGGGATGTTTTCAACAGACTCACCCAGGCTCTGCTTTGTACAGTTACTGCATGTATATTTTATGTATTTATAGATATATAGTGGTGAATAATTCAAAGAACAGGATACATTTACTACAATGGAGACATGATGTGCTCATTTGATCTGCTTTGGTAAAATTATTTTCCATCACAAAATTTGCAGCAATGATGTTCATTTTAAATATTTAACACTATGCAGAGACATCAGCATGTGTTTTCCTTTGAAAAAATACTTAATTGTATCAGTTTAAAAATTATGACACTATAGGCAAAATTATTTAAATTAGGTTTAACATGGGCTAGGAAGTTTTTGCAGAAGTTAATGCTTTTTCAGCATCCTGTATATACTATATTTTCTATGCACTTTTAAGTGCAAGCCCAGTTATAAAACCCAGTCCATAAAAACAAGCTTACGAAGCTCTATTTCCCCAATGATTCTGTGTACAGTTTGGCTGAATTTAGAAGTCAGAAGATGCACACAGACATGCACACATACACAGACACTCTAATTCTATATAATCACTTGGTTCTTCATCTATGATCATCCCTTCCCCCTTCAGCAAAGTAACAGCAAAATTGAACTCTATTTTGCTGGTAACTCATGAAACAGGAAGTGAAACAGCTGAGTCTCTAACCCGGAATTAAGATTCAGTGTCTTTGATATCAATATTTGATGCACTAATTGTTACAGCTATTCAATAAGCTGATGGGACTTTGAAGGGCAGCTAAAGACGGAGGGCTTGGAACGTGTGTGTACAGACATGAATTCTGTCTGGTTGCATTTCCAGTCGGTAATGTCAGCCAGCTCTGATCCAGAAGCCATATACAACCATATTATCAGAACACTGTGGCGAGAATATGCATTTCCTCTGCTGAAGGTTGTAAATAAGATATATCTGCTCAGACACTGTACTTCATATGACTCCTGGATGAGAGTTAGGTTACATCTATCCACTTTGACTTTTGAGCAGAACAAACTAATACAAGTGTATTTGTCAATGTAAATCTGCATGAAGTTTCATAGGACCAAATTAAAAGAATCATTATATTCCTTTATTCTAACTGCATAACACAGACAACAGAGCTTTAGTAAGTGTTTGCTACATCAGTCACATACCTTCTGGTTGTTCCTTTCTTCCTAGCTGTTGCAAAGCCGGTAAAAGTGTGTAATCATACTTTCACAGTATGATCTTGTTCTGAGGTCACTAGAGGTATCAGCACGCACAAAATCTTAGAATGCAGCGTGGCTGAATGAAATAGCGACAGACTCACTACGGTCAGACCCCCCCAGCCCAGTACACTCATTAAGAGCACTCTTGAAAATTACCAAGTGCTTAGAAATAGAAACTAAACATGAAAAGTGTTATTGAAGGACATATCGCTTTTCCTAAACATAAGAAGAAATTATTCCAAAAGTTACAATTTCTATTGTTACCTGATTCTAAAAGTCCAGAGAGATAAAAACTTTAGAGTTTTCCACAACTAAAAAATTCCTTTGGTTGGGAAGGTTCCTTGATATACAGGCTAGATCTTTATCCTAAATCTCTATTACTGCTAGCCAAACCCCATTAAACCACAACAGACAGTTCTTCATCTACTCTGGTGTACAAAGTGTTTGTACATAGCTTATCTTTGAACCAGTCCATTTTTTATAGTCTCCTTTTATCTTTCTTCCTCAGTCTCATGCTACCATTCCACATTTTCTATACAACACTGACAGAAGAGACCACAGAATAGAAGTATTTCCACTGATGCAGTTGACATGTGGTGCGGGTGCATGATATTCTTCAGCAAAGAGAAAAGAACTACTCTTTTCTGTCACTATAATCCACTTCCCAGCCAAGACTTCCAAAATCATTATTCTTTACTGAAGAACACATAGGAAAGGATATCAAGAAAAGTAGTTCCTTATGGGATGCTTCTCCTTTGCCTCATAACTAATTCCACTGGGCTCCCGTTCTTCACTGAAATTAATGTCCCAAGTAAATATTAAACCTTTATGCTTGGCTTAAAAAAAAAAGAAAAATAAATAAAAAAAATCAGTCTCTTGCTTTGTTCTTCAAAAAGTGCAGACAACAGGTTTTTGAAAGTTGACACTCACTGTCAAACACCATTCTCCTGAGGCAAGATCAAAACAATACAGCTAGATATATGTACCTGAGCTGCAAATGGAGTTTGTGGATCCAGGCACTGTATAAACAGAGAAAGAAATCACTAAGTAGCAGAAAGTCATATTAAACCTTGGAAATCATTACAGTTTATCCCTTCCCCTCCAGAAAAAAATGTATTGTCTCTGAAACACTGAAATACCAAGTGTTGGAACACATTTGTTTCTCTCGGAGAGGAGTACTGGGAAATCAACATAACCAAACAATTTGGTTAAGGAAAACAACAAGAGCTACCAAATTAAATGGGTGTCTAAAGCCTTGGTTCCCTCTTCTGCTTCGCCTTCTTATAGTACTAGACATTTTCATTTAATTTTTCCCTCCAAGCATATGCATTTCAGCCACTTCTGGTGGGAGAGGCTGGAAATCATTCGGCAAAGAGCAGAATTATTCCACAAGTAGGGAAAGACCATTTAAGGTCAAAAGGAGCCGGAGAGGATCCTACTAACTTTTGGCTAAAAAGAAAAAAAAAAAAAAAAAAGAGGGTAAGAAAAGGGTTCGAAACCCAGACTCTAATTTTCCTGCTATAATCTGCCTGAGCTGTCACTTGCTTCAGTCTTTCATCATCATTCCAGTGGGCTGAAGATCTTAAATATCTTCTTATCTCTACATTTAACATAAACAGGTGAAGAAAATCAAGTGTCTGAGCAAAACATGACTGAACAAAGTTAATTAACATCTCTTCTTTGACTGCTGTGCATGTCTTGAGACATTTGTCGATGATGAAATTGTCTATTGTTACAACTATTTCTGTGACTGAGAATTATGGCAGAAAGTTGCTTCTTATGACTTCTGTTGCCTTGACTGTGTGATACATTTCTTACGGTTGCTAGTGCTGGGGTGTAATAACAGAAAGACTCTTCTAGAATGGCTGCATAGGATATAGTCAGCTACTCCCAGTAAACCTGTGGGAGAACACATATCCATTATCACGCCTCATAAAGCTGCACAGGATTTATTTTGTAGAAATGCGGTGATTATGTTTGGTAAATCCTGGTCGTGAGATCAGTCCTTTCATATCACAACGCACGCACCGTGCAACAGTCTGCATCTCTGTACCACAAGCTATGTTAACAGCTGAAAAACTCATCAAAGATCTACGTTCCCTTTCCAGGTCATTAGTGAGGCCTCTGTCCTGGCCTGGCATCGCGTTGCTGGAAATATAATTGTACACGTAGTAATTTCAAGAGCCTCAAATTGTACAGAAAGATTGGAAAGATTCCAGTCAGTTGGAATAGCAAATGTAGTGGGAGTGAAAGCTGCTGCATCAGACCCTCACAATGTGACGGGGTCAATTTTCATATCTCATTTTTCATTTATGCAGGTGAAGCAAATGTTACCCTGTGGGAACTGAGTAGTTAAATAAGGTACATTCAGTAAAAATTTTAAAAGTACCAGATGGAGAAGGACCAGAAGGTACCAGTCACTCAACAGTATCAGAGAACGAGGACATAGCTTGTTCTAAACTGCCCCTCTAACAGTTTTATTCCTAAGGTGACTCAGGCAACTCCACAGGAAATGAGAGGATGGAAGATTTTTTTTAATATGCTTTTTTTTTTTTTTTTTTTTGGCAGGGTAAAGGCTGCCAGTTTAAAATTCAAGAAAAATGTAGTGTGTGGGGTTTTTTTTTTATTTTAACAGAATGTTAAGAGGAAATAAGGCAGCCAAGCAGGAAAGAAGAATTTGATGCCTGATGAAAGAAATAGCTGAGAACACTGGGGATCAGAAAACCATTCCATAACCGAGGCTTTCATCCCTGTAAGAGAAAAATCAGACATCAGACATGAACACATCAACTGACAAACAGAGGTAGGATAGTGAGACCCCCCCTGCAGTGCTGTGTCCAGCTCTGGGGCCCCAAAGATCAGAAGGACATGGACCTGCTCAGGTGGGTCCAGAGGAGGCCACGAAGATGCTCGAGGGGCTGGAGCACCCCCCTGTGAGGACAGGCTGAGAGAGTTGGGGGTGTTCAGCTGGAGAAGAGAAGGCTCCGGGGAGAACTTATAGCGGCCTCCCAGTACTTAAAGGGGGCTGACAGGAAAGCTGGAGAGGGACACTTTATCAGGGAGTGTAGGAATAGGACAAGGGGTAACTGTTTTAAACTGAAAGATTAGATATAAGGAAGAAATTTTTTCCTGTGAGGGTGGTGAGGCCCTGGCACAGGTTGCCCAGAGAAGCTGTGGCTGCCCCCTCCCTGGAAGGGTTCAAGGCCAGGTTGGACGGGGCTTTGGGCAACCTGGGCTAGTGGAAGGTGTCCCTGCCCATGGCAGGGGGGTGGAACTGGATGATCTTTAAGGTCCCTTCCAACCCAAACCGTCCTATCATTCTATGATACTATCAGAAGAATCTTCTTCCCAGCCTCCATAACCAAATTTGCACATCTGTGCACAAGAGAGAAACTCTTGAGAGTATGGGCAAAAGAGAAAGCAGGAACAAATCTTTTTTAAAGACCTATTTACCACTGGCAACAGAAAAGCAACAAGTAGAGGTATCTTGGCCATCGAAGAACTCACAGTTACATTTCCTTCTAGCGAGAGGTAACTAAGAAGGATAATTAAACCTCAGAGGCATTTTTTTGTCCTGTGCAATTTTTCTTTGAGTAGAAAGCAAGCTTTGAGGCTGCCCCAAGACACTTTTAGGTTTGCTATAGCCACAGATGCAAAGACAACAAATGAAGACACTCCATTGATCTGCTCCTCTGTTTTAGAAGAGAAGGCATCTTAATATTCACTGGGGACAAGGCACTGACAAAAAATAAAAGAAAAAGCTGCCATTTCTATACTTAATGGAATAAGAATATTTTCAGGAAATGCAGTTTTATTTTAAATCATCAGCTGAAGCAGCCTGTCTTGCCTATGAATATGTGTATTTGTATGAATAACAGCTGCTTGCTAGCTTTCATGTGGGGAAAAATTCCTAGGGGTGTTCACACAAAGTGATGCAAAAGAGCTAAACCAGAAACGAAGTTATATGTAAATTATGCTTTAAATGCTGTAAATGCTTCCTTCTGAAATTAGCAGCAGTACAACAGAAGTATTTGCTTTTATAATTTCCATGCATTTGGGATGATCACCACACCTCACAGTCTGAAAGGCCTTCCAAGGAGCTAAGGTAAAGCAACTTTCATAGCGTAAAAGCCTCACATTGTAAAACCTTTCTTGTTAGACAGACTTCCCTCTGTATCCAAGAATCATATAACCAGTTAGGGAGGCACACACACTTCTTTCCTGGAGGGTAGCAACTGTTAAACTGCACGTAACCTCACAATGTTTTACCTTGGTAGATGTATTCTGCAACTGCTATAAATCATTGGCCCCATTTAGGCCAATGTAGCGTTGTGGCCTTTGGGGGCTGAGGTTTCATAATCTGAATCACTCCAAGTACACGACAGTCTTTCCAGCTACAGAGTTTCTGTGGGTGCTTCATGGCAAGACAGACTGGGATCACACCTCAACCACTTCCCAAATTTTTGTTAGAAGGGGACGCAGAAATATGCCACTTATTGTCCTCTTTCATGGTTTCTATGAAAGGAATTCCAGGGCCAGAGACTGCAGAGACAAGCGGGAGACAGACTGCAAAGCCTTGCACAGCATGACCTTGCGCAAGATAATTGCAGCCCTTAGTAATTTTAATGTGCCTTGAATCAGGTCCTTTCTCTGAGAACATCTTTGGACATGAATCTTATCCTTTTTCCCTTAAGAGGTGTTTGAACAATTCTGAAAATGGTGATAAATAATATTGGTCTTGCAGTCAAGACAAAGGACAGATTTTAAAAGGTCTCTCTCTTCACAGTACAAAATGGGGTTTTATACAAAATGTTTCTGATTTTCAAAGATGTCAAGCAAACCAAAAACTGCCTTCAGAAAGGCATACGGATTCAGAATTTCAGGAAAGCAGGCTTTGTATTACTTGAATGATAAGTCCTGAATTTTGAAGTGCTCTCCATAGATATCTTCAGGGGTTTAGCATAAATATACACAGTTAGAAGAGAGTCTGTGGGACAGTATTGTCCTTTTGTGATTGTCTCGTAAATTTTAAGCTATCTTTTTTTTTTTTTTTTGCTTTTGTTACATCCAAATGAATGCAGTAATTATTTAATGTTACTTTTGTTTCTGTTATTTTTTATTTGTTTTTATTGGTTATTTATTTATTTATTCATTTATTTTCTCCAGGAAACAGTTTTCAACTTTTGGAAGTACAGAGATAGCCTGGGGGTTCTTTCAGCTGTGCACAGCCCCAGCATCAAAAGGATATTATCATGTAATAAAGTTGCCAGGAGGTAAATATTATTTACGAACCTCTGGTCCTATAATGCTGCAATGATAAGAAATGTCACTGTGGCGTATTGTGCTGAATCATAAATATTCCTTGCACTTTAAAGGTACAAGGTGCTGAGGCTGCTGGTTATCATTAGAGAGGAAAAAGATATTTTCCCTTTTCTTCTTGGAAATGCACTGAAAACCTTTCTGCTTATTATATCTGTGGTGGAGCAAAGAGTGAAAAGTTCTGAGAATACCTACATTATGCACATGAAATACAGTTTGCCTATTTTAATTAAATAAGTTCTAAATATAACACACTTCAATTCCAGAAACTAATTAAAAATGTAATTAGTTAACATTGCTGTGTGACATCATTAACTAAATTGTTCATGCAAAAATGCAAAAATCCCTGTAGGAAACTTGGTGTGTTTACTGGGATCCTCCTATGATGTTAATGATGAACTCTACAATGGTGCTATGCATGCAAATAAATATACCCACTGAGGGAACTGGGGGGGTTTAGTCTGGAGAAGAGGAGGCTGAAGGGAGACCTCATGGCCCTCTACAACTCCCTGAAAGGAGGGTGCAGAGAGGGGGGATGAGCCTCTTTAACCAAGTAATGAGTGATAGGACAAGAGGGAATGGCCTCAAGTTGCGCCAGGGAAGGTTTAGACTGGGTATTAGGAAGCATTTCTTTGCAGAAGGGGTTGTTGGGCGTTGGAATGGGCTGCCCAGGGCAGGGGGGGAGTCCCCATCCCTGGAGGGGTTGAAGAGTCGGGTTGACCCAGCGCTGAGGGATCTGGTGGAGTTGGGAACTGCCAATGTTACGTTAACGGTTGGACTAGATGATCTTCAAGGTCCTTTCCAACCTAGATGATTCTGTGATTCTGTGAAAACTTTTTGGCATTTTCAGATGGTATTGCATATATAAAAAGTTACAATAATATAAGGTAGGGGAGTAATAAAGATCTTGAGTTATCTTGATAAAACTTTCGCTTCTTCTAGTATGTTTTTTTTTTTTCCCCAGTTTAGCTTGTATGACTTTGGGAACACCCCAAGCTAAACTAAACTGAAGTGCCTATACAGGGGATAGAACTAGCTATGAATGATTTACCGATACTACAGTGGAGGCACGATTCTGAGCACATACAATATGACATTACACCAAAGTTAATATTTGCTGATATCATCACACCAGTCACTGCATCACACATGCAAGACTTATAGCTGTAAGAGAAGTCCTGTGCTACGGTATCTTAAATATAAGTTTGCTAGTTCCTGTTTTTCTTCATTGGTCTGGATTGTGATTGCACTTTTTTTCCTCACTTGTGTTTCTGTCCCGAGCTATCATCTGCCTAATACCTCTACTCTAGCAGTGCTTCTCTTCCTGCCCAGAAAACAGCTGGTGGATTTGAAGAGGGCAATGGGTTGATGAAGCACCTAACCAAGAGGATGGAGAAGGAGACATTCCAACGCTGCCGTGCTCTGGGGTTGGATGGAGCTCCCTGCACACAGTTCTGAGTCCAGCAGACAAAAGCCAGTCAAGGCATTGTTTAATTTCCTAGCTTCAATTATGCCAGTTTAACATCTCATAAATACAAACCCTGGCTTCAGTTGCTGCCACTATCCTATTTTTTCTATTGCTTTTTTCCTTGTTTGCCTTTTTACATTCGTACAAAGACAGCACCATAGAGCAAGAATTCCTCATTAACATTACTCATGTAAATTCATTTTTCTACAAACATGATATGAAAGCAATAGAACACAGCCAAATAAGAATTCAATAGGGTGTATATATACACCCACTCACATGTAAAACAAAGATATGTTTATTGCTCTTTGTAACACGGTGGCTTTTTCTGCTCAGAGATGATACAAGCATTTGTACAAGCCGTACTCTCACAGCCAATGCAATCTTCCGCTTCTGTACATTGTCATACGCACAACTTGGAAATTAACGTTACTTCAGTTTAATTACAAATTACACAAATGTATGTGGAAGTGAGCTCAAGAGGAGAAGGCACATGAATATATGAATCCATTCAAAAATATGAATGAATATTTGTGGGAAATTTATATGCATTATTAGCTCAGCTCTGTTCAGCACAGAAGTCATTCTTGAATACTTCTAATCACTGTTTAGTGAAAAGAATTATTTTTCTTACTAAAACCATACTCTGCTTGATGTCATGTTCTATTTTACACTTTCTTTGGCATTTATTTAGGTAATAAATATGAGGCAAACTAGAGAGAATTCTAAGAACAACTGTGATTTGGGGAAGACAGGAAAGGTGATTTTTCTGAAGAAAAATCATCACAGCCATTAAAGAAGTATGGAGCAAGTTCAGAGATTCACCCATTTGTAGGAGTCTGGGCCGCGCTGGGAGAAAGTTAGTGCAGACAGAAGAATGCAAGGACGAAGACAAGGCCAGCAAAATAAGGCTGGCAAAAACACACAAGATAGCAGATAAGTGAGAAACACCTGTGGTCAGCAAAAGCACACAAGTCTGAGCAAAACAGGGTATGAGATAAGGGAGTTTTGGCAAGTTTGGGGCTTTACGTGCTAATTGCAATTAACCAATGCAAATGCTTGTAGAGGCGCGTGAACAGCGCGTGTAGATGACCTGTAGCCTATTAGAAGATAGATGAGTGCGTGTACGGAACTTAGTAGAATAGAAATGGAACCAGAAAAGGAATAAAAAAAAATAAAGATGGACGACCTGATCATCACATTGGTGTTGTGTCGTTTCTGTTTCCGCACGGAGAAATAAGGACCCCGGCTAATGGTGACGCCGACACCCACTTTTTCAGGAAACCTGGAGTCATTCCTTCTTAATTTGATTGACTATCGTAATCATGTATTATTCTGAGAGGTTTTATTGGTTTTGATGTATTTTAACTGCATGTTTGTGAGGTAATTAGAAGGTTTTGTTGAACAGCAGCATAAAAATTAAATGCATTCTTATTAAACTGTTACATCTAGTGCTATCTAGTGAAAGCTTGACGGGATATTTTCATGAATCTCCCTGAAGGTTTCCAACCAACAATGAATCACGGGGTTGTTTCCTCAGTTAAAAGATGCCTGCAAACTTCCCCTGTTTGGCAGTAGATATTGTGGCTACCACATTCATCTGAATAAACCACCAACTTCAGAAAATAGCAATACTTCGACGTATCGTATCTTTCATGCCATTTATTAAGAACACCACTCACGGTGTTTCTCTCTCACTAATCAATTCTCAAGTTTAATTATCATAAGGGCTTTTTTACTCTAAAATAGGTCACAAACAAGATATAAACATACTGTAGGCAGAACCAGGAACTGAGATCAATGATCATCATCCCTATATAATTTAAAAGCACTAAGACACACACCCCCCTTTATAGGAGTATGATTTTTTTCTGACACTTCTCTAAGTAAAAGTTTAATGCATGAAACACACAGATATATTTCAGTATTTAGAAATACTTCCCAATTATGAGGAACTTCCAATTTTATCTTCTGAGATACAAAAGGGGGGCTCTGGTCAAGAACAGTGAATATTTTTTCCTTTGAGATAAACTATCTGCTGGGAAGAAAATCTTCACATAATTTTTCTGTTGGTGTTTCTGCCTGCCATTCTGTCAGCAAAGCAAAGTTTGCTTTCTCCCAAGGAAGCAGCCATGAGATCCATCCACCACACATCTTGCAGTTCCTTACAGGTAGAGCCTGTCAATATGGGTACAAGTCTCTTGCTTTTCCATGTTCTCTCTTTCCACAGCTGCTTATGTTTGGTGCCTTGGAAGCCTTTGGTCTGTTCTCTACTTTTTTTTCCGCATTGATTCTTCTTACATTGCAAAGTGACCACAAAAGCTGGACAAAGTGTAAAACATTTGGTTGGTCCATTTTGTTTCAAATCAGCATTTGAAAGAAAAGTTCTCCTGTAATGTCTTGCCTAGTTATCATTATAATGCAGACAACACAGCAGTGATAAAGTTTCTTAGCACCTGTGGGCTAAAAAAACCGTATTCATACGATACTGATAAGTAAACTTACACACTTGCTAAAGAGCAAATTATATTTTTTGTTTTTAATTACCTACAATTAAGATAGCAAATGGAAACGCGTAGACTTTTGTGATACTAGGAAAAGACAAATGAAGAAAATGCTATACGAAATTATCTGTTCAGTTTCTGGACAGAGTTTTAATCAGATTGGTTCCACAGAGAAAGCAGATCCTTATATGCATATGCATACTATCTGCTTCCCTACAGTCACCTGCTGAGGGAGAGTCAGATTTGGTCTCTGAAGCTCTCTTGGAGACAAAGTGAGAAGATATTTGGACCTGATGTGCCTCCTACGTGGTACACAATACACCATGTAGATAAATAAATCCCAAACAGTATGATGTAACCCATCTGACTAACAAAAATAAAATCAGCTAATGGCAAGGGAAAGAGACCTACTAGAAAAGAAGTTGATCCAGCTTTTCTGGGTGTAATACTAGCTAGATAACGAGGTCTCTCAAACCTGGTAAATCATAGCATAGCCTGGAATGCTTATTGGTGGCTGCAGGGTAACTGTAAAATGATTCATTAAATTGTAATGTTTTAAAATCTAATAATTTCTTTTAATCTGTTTTCCTCTCCCCTCTGCTCTGTGTAAGGATCCTGTTACTATGTGTCCTCTGGAAGAGTGAGTTTGTAGGTATTAGCATATGAAAGCGCACTCTGATTGATTCTACCTGTTGCAAGGAAATGAAATTGCTTTATTAAGGGGATTTATGGATTTGGGCAAGTTTAGCTGCTTTGCTGCATGTATCTGACACAGAGGCGATCCCCCTCATCCACCCCTCCCTTCCTTCCTTTGCTTCACTGCAAAATGGATGGCAATGATGTAGAAAAGGATGTGATAATCGATCAGATGAAAGGAAAAACATTCCAGGAGACCACTGAAAAATGAAATTTGTACCGACAAAGATTCACTCTGTTACTCGTTCTTTGCAATAGTGCTAGAAGTCATTTAATGAGATTTAGTTTTTATAGTAAGAAACCTTGCCATGCAGCAAATCATCAGTTATGTTCACTAGAATATACAGATATTTTCATACCTTTTATAGAAGTTGTATGGCCTCTGAATCCTACTTGTTGGTTTCAACCTTTCTGATACACATTAAGCAAATATTATGCTTAACCTAAGCAGGGTTTTTTGCTTGCTTCTTTCCTTAGAGGACCAAAACACTAAAAATTTTCTATACGGAGGAAATTCAATCCCTATGGTGTCAGACTAAATCTGCACCTGAATTCATCCTCAAATATTCATACAGGTAGTGCAATGGGCTCACTGATGATGTTGTACAAGCAGTATTTATCTCAGTTCTAGGATATCGGTTTCAAAAACTTTAAATAAAAGCAGGATTTTTATAGATAAAGTTTTAGAAATTAAGAAACTGAAACAAAGAGAGGTGTGATCCTTACCCCGGTGGTGAAAGTAGAATTCAGGTTTCCTGAGCAGAGCTAGTTGAATGATTGTCTGCCATGCAAGAATATTCTACCTTCTAGGAAAGAAAGCTGTCTGTATTTTGAAGGATTTGAAGGAATTGTAAGAATTTCCAACTATCAACAAATAAAATTCAAAATAAAATTATAGAAAAGTTTCACTAGAAGTTTTGCTAAACAAAAAAAGGAGTGTGGGAACCCAAAGTCCAAGGCCTCCAATCTCAACTAAAGCTCCCAGTGCTTCTAATTTCCAAGCTAGTCCCCATACCTAATGGGGAGCAAAAGGAGTAAAAGCCCCGCAACGAGTTCTGAGATAGCAGTTGGGTTACAAACGAGCTAGAACATTTGAAAATCTTGAGGTCATCAGATCCAGAGCGACGCACATCCTAGCTGCCCATCCCAAGACACAGCTCAGATCCCAAAGGTAGAAAACCTGATAAAAACCTGATAACCTGCAGAGCCTCATCTCAGGCAGACCTCTGACCACTTTCAGATGCTTTGCCAGAGAGCCTGGTCCCTGGCCCACACCTAGAGCTTAAGACTCGCAGGTGAACATGTGAGCCACAGCCAACAGAATCCCAGCTGCAGTAGAAACCAGACTCCCATGCAAATCTGCAGGAAACTAAGCTGTGCTTTTTCAGAGGACCTTCCTCATTTTGACAAATCAGGATTTCTGATTAAAATAAAGGAACTAACTATCTTTACTCTTCATTCCTAGTTCTTTAGATACTGTACCATTGCTTACATGATCTCAGATGTGAAGACTAACAGTGGTAGTCTTTGAACACAGGTTTTGTTACTTGTACTTGCATAGTATCATTTAAACTGCCTTTGTGGAAAAATCTCTGCTACATGTGAAAAAGTCTTAAGAATTTTGATGCAGAGAAAGTGTTAATCACCTGAGAGGAATTTGTTGCATAGTACATAATCCCAGACGTCGACCCAATAGGATTTCTTGACTTTCCGTATTTCTGTAGGAATTTATGGAATGTCCTTGGTACATAAACTATGTCAGTCAAAGTTTAGTTCTATTTGCTTCAGTAACACTTGAGGATTGCTGAGTCAACTTTTAATCTTAAAAAAAAAAAAAAAAAAAAAGGTGCAATTTTTTACTCTTGTGTCAGCAATCTAACTGCATATTACCATAGAAGGTTCTCAGCGCGATAATCTGTGGCACCAGCAGCTATATTTCAGAGTGAGATGAAACCAATTATCAAAAATTATTTTGATTTTTACTACTGAAATAATGACTACATGGATCCTGCCCTCAATTTTTGACCAAGGAGTTGTGCTGTTTTCAGACATATTTGAGGCAGGCAGCCTAAAGTTTGAGAGAACACGTTGCAAAATTGCATTCAAACTACACGAAGTGAGGGTGGTGGCAGCTAAAGAGGAGTCACGTGATTCATAACTGGAGTTAACCCTGTCCTGAAAATAAGCCAGAGAGTGGGAAAGAAGTAAACATGCTCAGGTCCCTTGTGATCTTTGACAGACTAATGGCATAGTCAAAAATATTTTTCTGCTTCATCTGCATCTTTTTCGACATTAACGATAGTAGTGTAGTAGTACCTGATTCTCCTTTTTTGGGTTTTGTTTGTTTGTTTTGCCACGCAGAAGGCCTTCTACACTGTGATGGTTAGGGAACTGATTCAGAATGCATATATCCAGATTCAAGTCCCTTCTGCACCTGGCCCACAGTGGCTTAGATTAAAATCTTTGTACCAGGTGTAAAGGAAGAGAACCCTGGCTTCCTGCTGTATATGCCAATGCCTCAGTTAGTAGATGACATCCATATCTACCTCTTTTAGACAATATAAAACAATGGCGTTGGTTCTGAATAGATATTTTAGCATAATCCTGCTTTGTGCAAACATTCTCAAAAGCTTTCTTTTCAGTTCTGCTGTGGAACAAAGCAAATAAAAATTGAAGACATTGTAACAAAATGGAATTGTCAGCTTTGGTTAGCAGATGCATATTTCATCTTCTTGTGCCCTTCGTTAGTAGTTCTTTGTAGGAGTAGATAATGAGACACTATTCATATGGCACTTTGGAAAGTATATAAAAGTTATCTTTTATGGGAATAAAAAGAGTTTCTGAGTCCAGTTTCAAATGAACACGCTATCGTAATGAAAAAAGAATTCAGTAGTGGGGACATAATGACTGTAAGTCTGGAACAAATTTATCATTATGAAAAAATGCACCCACTTTTCCCAATAATTCTTTGTCATTAAGGCAATCTTTGGCATAATGTTGTTTTACCTTGGTAAATCTACCTAGGTTTCCCACCTTCACAAATCTTGTTCCCCAAGACAGCTCTGTAATGAGAGTGAAGCATTTTTATTATTGCTTTTGTTAATCATGCTTCCTGCATAAACGTTGTTTTACCTTGGAAATCTACCTAGGTTTCCCACCTTCACAAATCTTGTTCCCCCGAGACAGCTCTGTAATGAGAGTGAAGTGTTTTTATTATTGCTTTTGTTAATCATGTTTCCTGCATCTTGAAAAGTGCTTCTTATTCTAAACTGTGCCAGAATTATTGGGGAATTCATCAATACTTGTTACCAATCATGGTAACAGCTGTTAATCACAGTTGTAATTACCAATTGATTAATTAGTGCAACCTTGTTCAAAAGTCAGGAGCCATTAAATTTCCAGTGCATGTAACTTTAAATTCAGCCCAATATCCACAAAGCTCTACAATTACACTTCAACCTGCCATAATTTATTACACATTGCTTTTTATTAATAACTTCTATTTATTATAGTATTTTCCAGTAACCCAAACTGGATTCTTAGTCTATATATAGTTTCTCATTGTATACCTACTCTAAATACAATAATTCATTACAATTCCTAATACTAAATGATGATAAGGTCAATGAAAACCCAACCTGTACATGTTTAGGGACCTTGCTTCGAATTATCCTTTCAGTGTGATAAATGCCTTGGCTAAAGAACAACGTTTGGGTGTATTCCAGAGGCTGATACACTGAGGTTATTTACTTTCTTCTGCTAGAGAACGCAATTTATATTAGCAAAACAGCATTTCATTCTATTAACTTAGGTACTGGTTTATTTTTACCATCTAACTGCTAATTCATTGACCTTTTTTCTCTGTAGTTCTGAAGTAGAAGAAACTGAATCTATTGCTTGAAGTTTTAACAGATGGAAAGGAGCTAAGTTTCCAGTTGCAAGACAAATGTATTTTCTTTATGCCTTCGTAATACTTAGAAGATTTATAAAACCTCCTAGTAAAACCACTAGTCTGCCTTCTGCTCTCACTACTCCATTAAAATCACTCGTATTAAAATTCAAAGGTCAATCATAAGGCCTTGCTTCATCTGCCTCCATTTTGACACATACTGCCACTATGCCTTACTTTTTTCCTCCTTTTAAACTACTTTTGGATATGTCACATTGCCTTTGTTAAAAGGAAGGATGTAATGACATGGCTTCTGTCAGATAATCCTTTCATTATTCCACCTTTCTCCTGTGACTTGTGTAATTGGTCTATGCAAACCACAGACTTCCGCGGCACTTGCGCCAACGGAGTCACTGTGGGAAGCAAAGTTAAGACTTCACTGATCCCTCCAGCAGACCCTGTCAGTCTGGATTTCCTTTATACAGACTCTATGAGGTTCATGTGGAACCTGTTATGTCCATATCTAATCATACAGTCTTTCTATAAACCGGCATTTGGTTTTCATGGCACCACCTAAATTAGACTATGTTTCTTCGGCCTCTCACTGACTTAGTGTTTGACTTTGAAGAAGACCTGTAAGGTCTAATATTGTAAGTTCTTATTCACGTGGCTAGTCCTTTAACTCTGTGCAGCTGCTCCTATTAGAAATGACTTGATGTCAGCAAAACAAGAATCATCTGCACTTGAGTGCCTCAGAATAATTCATAACTATTTAAAACCTGTAACAGGCTGCTGCAGCCCATGCAGAGCTCCTGAAACAGGATGATCAGTCATTGCCAATCTCTAGTTCACATCTCTCCACAACACCTCTTTGGCACAGAGATTTCCCTGTCAGGAATTCAAATGCTGCTGCCTTGTGCTGTTGGTTCTGCTAACATAAGTGATCCCCCAAAACCTTCTATACTGCAAACGTGTCTCTTCCTGGAGCACCATCCACGGGGAATTTGGGTTGGGGTTAACACTTCAGAAATTTAAGAGTGTCAGAGCCCTGGACACATCCCTCTTCTCCTCAAGGTTTAACTGCAAGGGGTCAGGGCCAGCACAGAGATTGGGCAGCTAGTGGCCTTGAAGGAAAGAGCTAAAAGATGCCTCAGGCAAGGCTGACCCCCATTCGCCTGGGAGCTGCCTAAGCTGAGTTTCTCACCTTGGCCTCTGCCTGGCCTGTATCCCAACACTTGGGAGCCAGACTTGCCCATCTGAGCTCAAACCTGCCTCATCCCTGCAGACTTGCCAGGTGGTCAGGGCTCCCAGCTGGCCCTGGCTACCCTCAGCGGTTGCTCTGCTCTTGGTGCTCTGGCAGGGAGGGAGGGAGGGTGCCCTGGGCCACCACTCTCTGCCCACCCCTCACCTTCCCACAAGGGCCGCTGCCTGGCAGTGAAAGTGGTTTATTTCTCCTTGGTTTCAAACACACACTATTCTTCATTTGAGACAGTACAAACCCCAGGCAGCTAGAAGAATACTAATCACACTCTCACTACTTCATTTATCTCATAACTTGAGTTTGTATTTGGAACACAACTTTATTTGGCAGGATGTGCTCATCCCACTGCTTTTCTGCCAATGACATTCCTCTACTCCACAGCCAGCTTTCTTTTCTCCTATTTCCTCTACCCATTCTCTTCTCTCCTTTATAATCATCAACTCCTTTCTGTCATCAGATGCAATCAGTGGTCTTTTACCTGATTACCATCTCCTGATAATGTTTAGACATGGGAAACTGATATACCACTGGTCATAATCGTCTTTTTCTGAAATAACGCAGTATTTGAATGCACCATCACCAGTTGCCTATCTTATTGTCCCCAAGCAAACCACAAAGATTTTTCCTATCAGTTCCTATAACTCTTCAATGTCAGAAGAGAATACTGGTGAAAACTAGTCCAATGTTAAAATAGTGTGCAGTGCCACCAATCCTGCCCAGTGGTCAAATGAAAATAATACTTTGCACATACACATACCTGCCTGCCCTATTCGCCCCGAGAAATCAAAACAGGCTCGGCTGATAGGTAAGTACAAAATATTCTCATGGAATATATAGCTGTAGCAAATTTTAAAATCTATTAAGTAGAGCCAGTAAAAACTTATTTTATTTTTTATTTCGTATGCTATATGTTTTCCATATGCTAAATACCATTTTACCATTTAATGAACACCAATATGAAATAAATTTACTTTATACATAATAATAATACCTATGTTAGCTAGAGCAAATTATTATGTATTTTGGGTTGATTTAAAGATATTTAACTGTAGCTAGACTTTACCTTTCTATATGCACCTGCTCATATAAAGATCTACCTACTAACTGAGACATTGTACCACTATTTCAGAGCTAGGGAATTTTTTTTGTTCCAGATGTAGTTACATTATCACACAGCATGTTTTTCTCTTACCTTTCAACTAGATAAAGCATAGTAGCGAAAATAGAACGTATTGAAAATGTAATGGCTGGATCACTTGGATTTCTTGATAGTGTTACACATTATATCCGAATTAAAAGCAAATAGCCTTAGTATGGAGAATGGTGTCTTACAAAGGACACCCAAGGAATTAGAGGCTATTAGGCAGGTGCTGAACAGCTCTGCAATATCTCTGTGAGTTCTGAAGCTGGGCTCTGTCTGCTCTTCTCACTGGATCTCTGTTGCTGCCATTGATGTCCATTCTAAGTGCTGTCATTACAGTTTGCAACTTGCTAAGCCATGCAAATTTCAGTGCTCCTGGGAGCAGAATAATAAAGGTTATGCATTGTTAAACGCGTCACTGATTCAACTCCCATTTCCCTCAGTACAATTTTATAGCGGATGTCCATTCAGCCTCACAGGGACAAATAAAAGGGGGTGTTTTCAAGCAAAAAAGAATGAGGTGTCATGGTCTCTTGGCAAGTGACTACTTCAATGGCAGAGCAGTTTGATTTGCAAGTGTTATAAAGCAGGTATTTCTGACCCTAGAGCATAGCAGAGTTAATTATGGCAGTAAGCAGTCTGGAGCAACTAATTTATATTGTGATGCTTTAGTTGGCATAAGAAAGAAGAGATTTGTCAAAATATACTAAGACAGCTCCCCCAGACTCTACTTTATTTTCTAACTCAACAGTAAAAATCTTCTTGCTTTGTTATGACAGAGACAAAATGTAATCAAGGGAAGGTGCATCTTACTTAATCTACATATACTTGTCCTTAAGGCCATATTTCACTTCCAAAGAGTGTTAGCTGACAGGCCAAACATGTCGTGCAGAGTCTTTCAGAAAAAGAAATGATTTTTGTTTGTTTGTTTCCACAAGAACTGCAAGTTACAGAATGACGACATTTTGTCAAGGCTAAGGAAGACTTTCAAGGCAAAGTGTGTATTAAATGAAGCACCCTGTCTTTTACCTGCTGCTTAGTTTATCTCTTGTCATCAGTAGGTAGAGGTACTAGAGACTTAAGACAGTTTGTTTGATCATTCTCGGGTTGGCAACCCCCTTGAATTGTTAAATAAGAATGAAATGTCATTGACAAGCACGCACAATTCATGTGTGTATGCTTTACAAAGGATTATCAGAGCACATTTAATGCTGAAGGGCAGAGCAGAACAACAGATACTAGGTTCTAGCAAAATTTTCAGCCACTCACTTTCACCAGACCTGATTCCATTTCATGATTTCCACAGCAGTCGCTACCCACAAGTTTAGAAAATGAACCTGAGATGTACTAGGACATCACCAGGCTGAATCTGTGTGTGGAGTTTAATAGGACTTTATTTGTCTGGAAGTTTCCACTCTGCATCTTCAGCTAAGCTCCTGTTTTCTGTTACATTTCATCAAATTCCGCATACATAACTGAAATATCTGAGCCTCTCTATTTAAAATGCTCAGGGTGTCACTAACTTTGAGTTTGGATGGATCATTATCTATTGTCTATATTTTCATTTGGTTCCCATCTGCCAGATGAGGAAAGAAAAAGAGTATTCAGGACAGTGAAATGAACATTTGTTGCTATCAGGTCACACCCATAAGACTAGATAGCTGAAAATGTGAGATGAGAAAAATGAATCAGTTCCTATTTATTCTGTTACTATTTCAATTCTCTTTTTGTTTTCTATATGCTACCTACCCCTCTCCCCATTCTGTCTTGCCAGAAGCCTAGAAGCACTGTTCTCCTTGACCTCACCTACTCGTCATAGTACTATGTCGTGTATGATATTGGTTCTAAGAAGCCAAGTGACACTTGCTGCACATATATCATCAAGAGATCTCAAGGCACCATGCCATTTTTGCCAGTGAATAAAACATAAACTTCAGTTTATGAACCAAGCCTCTCTACTAGTCTTGGTTGATGTCTGCCTAGTGGAGTAAGAGTTATGGGAGGGAAAAATAACCTTTCTCATTTTCCTGCTTAATAGCTATTTTGTTTCAGAAGAGTGGAATATCAATAAAAAAGCAAAGCTATTTTAACACTGTCGTTTACCAGAGCATGGCACTTTATGTTTTGCTAATCTGTGTGACTCAGTTCTGACAGAACTCATCAGTTCTGTTTTATAAACAGGATGGACACACATAATTCATACAAAACGTTAGAGGATCCAGATTCCAAATTCTTGACTACAGTTAGTGGAAAAAAATACCATCGCTAATAGACTAAAATTTGGGTACAGACTTTGTCTCCATTTGAGAACACACAGTCTAAGCAATGTATGTCCAGATTTAACACAGGCCTGAGCATCTTCCTTTCACATCAATTCCCAATAATTAATAGGATCTGTGAAAATGAGACAAAAGGTCACCTCTCTAGCAGCTGAGCTGTCCACTAACTAATTTCATAAACATGGGCACTGATGACTTCCCAAGGCTGTCTTCAACCCAGTAGGTGTTCTTATGCATATATAAAAAATTATTTTAACTTTGCATACACTGTATTTTTAGTATTGTCCATTACTACAAACAGAAGGATGTAAACAGAATGAGAAAGAAATGTTTTAGAACTAAAGTTTCATAAACCAATAGCAGGGGAGATTTCTCATGTCAGGTTTTTAAATCAGAGAGGTTGAGAAAGATTTGTATGGAAGTATTGGAAATTTTAGAACATGTGGTTTGGCTGCCCCAAGGTGAGAAGAGGAGATTTTTACTAAGTCTGTTGCAGTATCCCAGCATGAATGTAACAGTCCTATAAAAGACATACAGTGGTTAGACTTGAAATAAATCCTGGAACACATAGTTAATATAATTATGCCCTGGCAACTGCTGCAATACTTGTACTGACAAAATTCTGGGTCTGTGACGATGTGCTTGGTATTCGCACGACTGTAATTTATCTCACAGAAATAAAAAAATATACCGCTTGCTTCCTGGAAGGTGACTTCCAGTAGAACAGTGATCTTTAGTAGAATAATCAGACAAATACATATGTAAGTATAACTTCTTAGAAAATGATTAAAGAAATAAACCAAATGACTCCCCTCCAAGAGGATCAAATCATGACTAGGTAAACAAACCCAGCCATAATTCTGTTGTCATTTGCCCTTAGTAGGGTCTGCAGATAAGTTCATACCTTCTTAACACAGAATCTAAGGCATGGCAGGAGGGCTCAGTGGATGCACTTTTTTTTTTTCAATCTAATGGTTAAAAACTAACTGTTCCAAAGCCACAGGTAAGGAAAACTGAGCATTATGTGTGCCTTGGTATGCTGCCATACCATCCTCCAGAAGGATTCCCTATCACATGGCTCTGTACAACTGTTTTCTGACAGAAGACACTTGAGCAGAGAGGACAGATATTCTGTATCGGTTTTAACTTACAGAAAGCAAAAATAATTATGGTGGAATGTCTATAACCATCTTACCAAGCCACTCCAAGAGTCTGTCTAATTTGTGTGTACAAAACCCCCTCTTTTTCCTTTCCTTCATGGCATGTGAAGGAATAATGGTTGAAATTATTTCTACAAGGTGTGTCTCCTTCTCAGCAGCTTCTGCTCTCTTCTTTGTGCACATGCTGTCACGCCAAAGCACGGCAAATTAATAATGCTTTTGGGAAAGGGGAAGTGGACTTTTCCAACTTAATGGAGTCTTTTCCATAAAAAATTGGCAAAATTGGATCTCCTAAGAGAGACCCAGCTGGCACCTAAAGGCTTGTAATAGCTATCACAGCAGACTGTTGCAAATGTGTAAGGGACACAGCATTATTAAATGAGACTGAAGAAACCGGTGACCTGTGTATATCTATGCATGACACAACCATCAAGACCTTCCACTTCTTAGAAATTTTCCTAGATATTCCATGAAACTTCCTGTGGAAGAGCTAAGTACTGTGTCTGCCACAGAGATTCTACTTGCTGCAATAAAAAAGGAGACAAAGTAGAATTCAGGAAGTAAGTATATTCTCAAAAAGTTTTCTTTTAAAATCCCAAAGAAGTGGAAAGAGAATTTCTGCGACAGACACAGTCAAAACTTATTAGTATCAAATTAAATCTGAACTCTATCAAACAACAACAAACTTCTGGGAGGACTCAACACCTCCCAGGGAAAACAAAGTATTGGCAACACATCTCTGTATCAGTGCAGAAAATGGATTGTCGTTCCAATATTTATTTCCCACTAGCTGGGACCGGAATTTCCTGTGCCTCAATGCAGCTGTAGAGACAAGAGGAATATGACTCCACTGTATTTACAGTTTTGCTCCAAGTAACACGCACAGTTTTGATCCAGGTAACTTCCATTCCCTGTTGTTTTGGTGTGGCCACTGGAACTGAGGAAGCCTAAACAAGTGAATATGTTATACCTGATAAAATAAATTGGAGTAAGGGAAAAAATGGAAGTCTCCCATACTTCACTGTCTTCCTGCAGTCCAGTTGACTTGCAGACAGCGGAGGAAACTGAGAGAACCTCCCTTACCTGTATTTTCCAGGATAGCTGGTGTTATAAAGTAATTTGTGACCTTTGTGGTTCATAGCCTCTCTTTTGACAGGTCCATGAAATTTCCTGGGTAATAGGTAAATAGGTTCCTAAAAGAACCTATACCATTCAGTTGAGCTGCATTTTGCTGCTCTTTGGGTACTCCGGGGAAATGTGTTAGGATGGCAGTCTACTAACGTTCTAGTGAACAATGACACCTGTAAGTGAACAGGTGAACAAGGTAAGAGAGGAGTGACTTGATTTCACACATGGAACTTGACATGAGCCTTTTCTCATGCCAGATGAAAATAAAGACAGCAACGGCATTTACTGAAAAAGACAAAAAAAAAAAAAAAAAGAATACACAGTATATTGCAAGATTTTACCAGGATGTGGACACCAGAAAAGGAAAAAAAAAAACATGTTTAACCTTCTTCAGAGTTGAAGTATAAAGAGTTAAAGTATCTTTCTCCGTATCCAGCCGACAGGCTGTAGCTAAAACAGCTCACAGAGCCCGTTCTCAGGAAATAAGTGTTACCTGCAGAGGCCTGACAGCTCATGAACTTCCACTCTTGTTTGAGATGTGCTGGTCGGATCTTTCAAAATCGGTCGTGATGATGATTATGGTGTGACTGACTCCCACATCTGGCTTTAAGGCATCATGTGACATATTGCTTCATCAGAGACTCATAAGAAACCTTCTTCCTCATCACGCTGCCTAGCAAAGTGATACCATCCAACCCACAAGAAAAGCCCATCATACTTGCAGATTGCTTATCACGTGAATATGTTTTCTGGAGCCTTTGCAGTTAAGTGCTGCCCAGGTTGTTTTCTGACAAATTGCCATTCTGTACAAAGAAAAGAGCAATCCCCAATACCAAACAGCAAACTATTAATGCTTCTTTTGTTATTCACTGTCACACCATTAATCACAATGAAAATGCATTTGATATCGCTCATGTTCAATAACTCATATTTACTCCTATGGGAGAAAGCTTGGTGACACTATTAGTAACACAATGTGGATTTTTTAAGGTTCCCCCCAAAATGCACCTCAGATATAGTCTGACTATTTAAGGAGAGAGGAAGAGATGATAGTACAGAAAATGTTAGGGCAAGTGCTAATCCAGTTTTCAAAAGGAGCCTCTCATTCTTGCTTGTCCATCATCAAAACCCTGAAGCCAAATGAACAGTAGTGCTCAACTCTCAGAGGTCCTAAACATTTTTCACTGCTAATGTCACCCTGATATGTCAGTTTGTTCACCTGTAGAACAGACGTGAGTTGCCAGGTGTACTGCGGTCAGTGGGACTGGTGAGCTGTCTGTCGGAACGGTGGTGGGCTCGCTGTCCCACGGCACTGTTCACTGACATCTAGCCTGCCTCAAATAAACGACAAACCAATAAGGCTAAGCAAGTCACCTAGGGCATATTCTATGTCTTTACATAATTCTTGGTGTCTGCACGCACATACACTTAGCAGTGAGATCCTCTGCTGCTTAAAGAAGTTGAAGGTACATGGCTCTTTTTATATACAGGGCTCCTCGCAATTCCATATTAGTCAATGAAAAGGATATAACTGAATGATAAAGTAGCAGCAGTCATTGCTCGAATTATTTATAAGTCATTCATTCATCTTTATGTATAGGCCTGTCAGTTTTTTTCCCCTCACATAGAAGGAAAGAAAAAACAAGACTTGGTGCTTGCTCTTCCAAAGAACTGTGCGAAGATTAACTAAAACCAGATGGAAAATGATGATAGAAGGAAAAGGCCACACAAAAATTAAGATTTAATGCAGCTTTAAATATAGCTCATTCCTAAGAATGTGTAAGAAGATTATAAAGAAATTTGCATTTACTCTCCTACAATGTGTGTAAATGTATATGTAAATTACTATTGTTCTGATCTGGCGGCATTATGGTCTCCCTTTGCATCGGTGTGAAGTAGCACAGAATTAGACAATATTGAATCCAGGTTATTAAATACAACACTCTGGTGGATATGACGAGTGGAAACATTTTTAAGCGAGATAAAACTGAGCCGAATATCCTTCTAGTGCCTAACACCCAGAAAACAGGATAAATCCGTATCAGGAAAGGTATTTTGTACCTTGTTTCCCTGTTGTTTTCCAAAGATAACTCAAACTCAAGCTGTAGCAGAAGAGCTTGTAAGCAACATTTTTTTTTTTAAAAAAAGTCCAAAATTCATGAAAGAACCATTGACAATTAAGCAGCACAACTCAAGTGTCCTTCTCCATGGGCAGGTCAGAGAAGTATGCAGGCTGCCACAGTTGGCAGAGAGCCCTCTCTCGTGGGTTTTTCTCTTACTTTTTTGTGAGAGAGCTTCTGGCACCACCCTGGTACTGATTAAATCATTTTCATAATTCCACGTGTTAAATTTCTCCAATGATTCTTTTTCTTTGGACAAAAGACAAGATGGAATCAGTCTCTGAAGCATCTGGAGCATCGCTGCATCAATGAAACTATTTAAATAACAGGCCACAGTTAATCTTCAGATTCACAGCTCTTGAATTTTGAAAATCTGGATCTAGATTTAAGTCCAGCTGGTTGCTCAGGCCATCATCTGTCGAAAAAAAATGTCTGGAGACAGAAGCTTGGCTGCCAGAGTGGCTTTCTTTGTTATGTTCTTAGCAAGACTGTGAAAAATTTGCAGCTTCAGACAACTCCTCAGTCCCAAATAGACTCTCAGGGTATCTGCAAGGATGCTGTTGAGTTTGTTAATATTGTAGCATTGACAAAGACAGATAGGCCTCTTTCATTCATTTCTATTTTTGGCAACTAACTTAGATCTCCATCTTCCAACTCTATGAATCATGCCTTCAAATATACTGGTGAATATTTTTTTAAAAAGTCACTGATTTCAAATAATTTTATTTCTGAGAGTCAAATGAAACAGGGCAGAGGATGACACAAAACTGAGAGGCCAGAATTGTTATTTTCAGAAATCTGGGTAAAGATGCATGTTCTCTGTTCACAGGAAATCTGACACTAGTGCAACTGTTTAAATAACCTGGCCTAAATAGAAGAGTAGAGCAGAAGAGTCAGCAAACTTATAGCTGCACAAGGCTCAGTCAGGCAAATGCCCGGAGCACATCTTTTATTAAACAAGGAAAGGTAGAACCATTCTACCATGTTCTGACTGTCCAGACACGTCCTACAAGTGTTACAAGGCCCATTGCAAATTACTGTTTCCACATTTGTATCATCTCCTATTATCTCTGCTCAGTCACTGTGAGGCAGCCTAATCTGTTCCTCTCCATACAGACCATTTTATTCTAACCACTAAATAGCATTTTCCATTTGGATTCTGATATCCAACAATAGGCTCATTTGTTTAAAGATGGTTTCTGTATACCTTACTAAAAAATTACATTTTGCAGCCAGGGAATTTAAACACTTTCCCAAACTGGGAGATTAACCCATCGGTTGTGTGTGTGTATGTACTTACATACACGTATAATTGTTATTTAAGGCAATGGCATAAGCAACAACCACCAAGTATTGTAGAGAATGTATGATTAGTTGTCATAATAATGACTTTAAGACTCCTTTTGCTGCTGAATTACTAGTAAAAAGCCATTTATGAGCCCTAAGTTGCAAAGCACTTACACAGCTGCTTAATATCAAGCAGTTATGTATTCAGTGGGACTGATCTAGAACTAACCTAGTTTTAAATTAGTATTAGATAATGGCTAGTTGGTGATGACTGCCATGTTTTTTCCTCTCATGAGGCTATAAGAATAATATGAGGACACATGGAAAATTGTCTGTCAAAAAAAAAGTCCAACTATCACTTGTAGTAATGAAGTGAATGAATATAGAGACTGTCTTGTTTCTTATTACCACACCTATTATGCACTGGGGCTTATTGAAAACTTCTTTTGAACTTGCAGTTGTTAGTCAATTTATCCTAGTGCATCATCTCTCATTGGCATCCAACTTCGCACCTTATTTTCAAACATGTCTGCAGCCTATTTGGGTACTCCTAGATGCTCAGGGGGCTGGAGCCCCTCCCCTGTGAGGACAGGCTGAGACAGTTGGGAGGGTTCAGCTGGAGAAGAGAAGGGTCTGGGGAGACCTTAGAGCAGCCTCCCAGGACTTAAGGGGGCTACAGGAAAGATGGGGAGGGACTCTTGGTCAGGGAGTGTAGGGATAGGAAGAGGGGTAACAGTTTTAAACTGACAGAGGGTAGATTTAGATTAGATATAAGGAAGAAATTCTTCCCTGTGAGGGTGGTGAGGCCCTGGCACAGGTTGCCCAGAGAAGCTGTGGCTGCCCCCTCCCTGGAAGGGTTCAAGGCCAGGTTGGACGGGGCTTTGGGCCACCTGGGCTAGTGGAAGGTGTCCCTGCCCATGGCAGAGGGGGTGGAACTAGATGATCCCTTCGAACCCAAACCATTCTGTGATTCTATAGTATAT
Source organism: Strix aluco (assembly GCF_031877795.1). Taxonomy (NCBI): domain Eukaryota; kingdom Metazoa; phylum Chordata; class Aves; order Strigiformes; family Strigidae; genus Strix; species Strix aluco. Next base: position 2,934,670 of record NC_133961.1, read on the forward strand.
CGATGATGATTTCTTCAGGTCAGAACTGATATTTGTTATAAGTAATGGCCGGTTTTCCATAACAAAGATGATTTCATGGAAAATGTAGGCCTCCATAAGATAACATTTCCAGCACAATTTGCAAACTGATCACTTCTCTGTTAGGAAAAGCAAGCGATAATATTTGTTTTGGGGTCAGACTACCTTCAGACTGTTTACTGACCTAAGCAGCCACAGTGCCTCTGGGGAATGTCGCTATTTCGGATCCCATGTCTGTACCCCCCCGAAGGAGGACTTCCCGTCAGATTAACACAGCAACTCAGATAGATCAATGTTATGGGAACAGATCAACATTCAATATATGTACAAACCCTCTTCTTTCACAAGAAATTCTGGTATTTCAGTATTTCAGCTTGATTTTTGATGAAAATGTGTAAATATCCAAATTTCTCATGGGAAAGAGAGAGAAAACTTTAAATTTTATTTCTTAGCTGTCCTTAAGGACTTAAACATGAACCGAAGGGAACACTTGAAAACATGATTTAGAAATAAGTTCTGTGCTGGCCAGAAAATGAGCACCTACTCTAACACTGGGTATGCTCAGCCTATAACTCAGGTTATGTGAATTATATGAGGTTAGAGGAGGTCAACTAGGTCTACTTACCTGGCACTCCACCTGCGCTTGAATGACATTTTTCTTGAGATGGTCTTCTGGCAACAGACTTTTGGCTGGATAAATTATTCTGATGGTGACAGCCTTCTCCTGGCTGCCTTTTCCATCATTCTGAGAGCATTGCTCATGCGCTACACACTTTCAAGTGCTCAGATAAGTCTCTGGGAAAAAATGGTGGCCAAGAACAGGCTATTTGTCACTGCCAGAACCATGAATTCCATGAGCAGCTCCTTCTGCTTGTGCTCCAAATTCCCTGTGGGTCAGAAAACAGCCAGAAGTGCAAAGCACCCCTTTGGAGAAAGCCACAGGTCATCCTTTTTCCTAAGGCAGTAACATGGCTATTTGTGCTCCAGCCTTAGGTACAGGATGTTCTTAAGCCTAGTATTTGGTGAAACTGAGTCCTCAAGAGATTTAACTCAAGAAATTTACTGCTCATATTGCAAGATAAGACTTGGTGCAGCTAAAATGAGTAGCAGAATTTAGGAATGTTAAGGCTTTATTAATGGAGATGTACAGTGTTTTTCAGCAAATAAATTTATATCCAGGTTACTGAAGCCTAAATGGAAGCTGTTTATGAGTTTCTAATTCTGTCCATTTGTACAAGACATTTAAAGTCTAATCAATTGCATTACAAACAAAGTGTTGGTAAAATGTGTGTGTCTTGCAGATGGCACCTTGCCATCAGATACATCCCTGAATCCAGGAGTGCAAACCTTTTCAAGCAAGAAGTCAGCAGATGTTGTAGCAAAATGTCATCTAGTATCAGATGTCACTTAGGGCTGGGGACATGGGAATGCTTCTCTCAGATTCCAGCAGTGGTTTTCCTGGCAAAAATCTTGAAAATGGAAGTGATGAGAATCACCTTTTCATTTTTTTGCATGCAGTCTTGTTTAGAAGTTATTAAAGCTATGGTTAAGTTCACCACCAGAAGGTAAATCATTAATTTCAAGCCGTTATTTGGTTTTCTCAGTCAGATCCCATGTATGCAGAACTGTTTAGTTTGAGAGATAGGTTGTTAATGATTGGTATGGACATTCAATTACATTGGCCATTAACGATTTTATAATAGTAACTGAACAAAGAGAAGCTGCTTCATGCTTTTAGGATTAAAATTTCTTTCAAGACTTTAATAGTAGATCACCTCCCCAAGGGTGCATTGCCTTTATTTTGATTTCTTTTTGATTAGTAGAGAGTGAAAGACTGGATGTACTCTCCCAAGAAGCAAGACATTCCGAGTAAATGTTCTACTGTGTAGGGAAGATGATTTGCAGAAAACAACAATCCGCCTAAACCTCCTCCAGTTTGAAATGACTCTTGAAATATTTATCATCAAAGAAAGTGAAAAATGTTTTTTAACTATATTTCAATCTTTTATTAGTTTTTCAGCTTTATATGATTTTGTGTTAATAATATCTCCCAGATGTAGGAGTCTGGGCCGCGCTGGGAGAAAGTTAGTGCAGACAGAAGAATGCAAGGACGAAGACAAGGCCAGCAAAATAAGGCTGGCAAAAACACACAAGACAGCAGATAAGTGAGAAACACCTGTGGTCAGCAAAAGCACACAAGTCTGAGCAAAACAGGGTATGAGATAAGGGAGTTTTGGCAAGTTTGGGGCTTTACGTGCTAATTGCAATTAACCAATGCAAATGCTTGTAGAGGAGCGTGAACAGCGCGTGTAGATGACCTGTAGCCTATTAGAAGATAGATGAGTGCGTGTACGGAACTTAGTAGAATAGAAATGGAACCAGGATTGGAAAAAAAAAAGATGGATGACCTGATCATCACATTGGTGTTGCGTCGTTTCTGTTCCCGCACGGAGAAATAAGGACCCCGGCTAATGGTGACCCCAATACCCAGATGTGAAAATAATCTACTTGACCTAAAAAGACTTTTCTCCTGGCATTTTGGGCTTTGTTTGTAAACTCAAGCACAAGAGAGAAGCAGCGTTGACCAAATGATAAAAGTAAACAGTGATGACAAATTACTGTCTTTAGGGCATCAGCGTTACTAGCTCTGAGGGATAAAAAGAGGAAGAACATGCCATTGCACAGGTCAGATTGATCAGACTCAGGCACACTGCATAGTCAGGCCTACCTTCTGAGGCTTTAGCATGCAGTCCAGAGGCACACTGGCCTTGACTTTTATTAACAAATGAAAGGAAGCATATTCTGGTAAAACATGGGACTAAATGACCTAAAAAATACCAAGTTGCTGTTCCAAAAACAGGGAAAGGGAAGCCCGAAGAGAGAGAGATAAAACTGTGAACGTCTGCTGAATTGGTTGTGTGAAGAAAAAAAAAAGAGCTACCTTCTTTTTTCACAAAATGAACTTCCTGTAAGAAAGATGGAATTGTTTTTGAAAGCCGCGAGGGGAGATAGCCACTTTCTGCAGTGCTCCAGCGATAAGTTCATTAGAACACATGCTCTTACAAGCACTGGGCAGGGACACACCTGGCTCCCTTTATTTTAGAGCAGTGCAATGTCACAAGATGTTAGTGCAGCATCATGACATTTTATTTGGCATGTGCTGTAACAGGAATCGCAGTATTCATGTTGGATTCCTCAGAGCTCAACACGGGAGTTTCAGACGCTGACTCATGCTCTTACCTGAAAGCATTGCAACCGCAACTTCACGTCAGCTTGAGTCCCACCAGGGACAGAGGGTCAGCAAAAGCACAGAAGCTCCAGTCAAAACGCTGCAGGAAGAAATAGCCAAGAAAGAACAAACAACTGGGAAAAGGCAAGCAGCACTCATGCCTCCCAGGGCTTACAAAGACAGAGCCAAGGACTTTTACGCTTCTCAAAGCACTTGTCTTTCATTCAAGTGAAGAAAACACAAGCAATCAAAGGAAAAGTTATCAGTGTAAAAATCACTTCATGGCACATATTTTAAACAAGGTAAAAAAGAAAATGTTGCGTTTCCTTCGGTAAACGCAATGTTCAAAAATAGTTTGAAACAGCTGGTTCAAGTGGAAATGAATAATTTTGCCTAGGTCACAAAGTGACAGTAAATGTTTGTTGCATGCATACGTAAAGGAAAGATCAGAGACATAGTTTATAACATAGCAGAACAATTTATCTGCCTCATAGACTCATGAATATTTGAACAGAGCATTTGTGACTGAGAAAGCAGTCTGAAATCTCAATTTCCTGTTATTTCCTCCAGTAATTGTGGAGTTTTGATGCTTACCTCCACAAGGAAGTAAAACTGTTGAGAATTTTGTCCTTCTATGAAAAGTATATACATTTACTAGTTAGAAGAGTTGAAGCAGAGTTTAGATTTTATCCTGTGGTCTTTGAGGTAAGAACTTGTGATAATGCAGGAGACAGAACTGTGAGACAAAAATCTACAGATAGGAGGGCTCTTGTATCTGAAGTGCCATTGGGTTGTTCTCGTGTACCATGAACACTTTAAACTGCCTGCCTGTTGCCATAACAAAAGTGAATGGGAGAGAGAGAAAAGAAGAAAGGCAGGAAGGCAATAGATGTTATATATACTAACAGCAATGGGAAATGATCTAAAGTATGGGGTGCTAATCTGAATGAACGACGAGTGTTCTGAATTAAATTATTTTTTTTAATTTTTATTTATTAATTTTTATTCATTTCCATGACAAATTAAGACTTGCAGTCTTCACCACAGTGATTTATAATATATTCCGGATAAGAAATGAATTGTATCATACTCACAATAGAACCCACGAAATTATAAATACAGCTGCATAAATACTGGAGAGATGAGTGGGGTTTTTTTCTCTATTGTTGGTCGCTTTTCTGCATAGAGCAATCTGATGCTGAGTTAGAAGTTCATTTTGAAGATATGTGAGGTGCAAGGCTTGTATTTTCTTAAATGAAAATGAGAACAGGCAGACTACAGAAATACATAAACAAATGTTCTTATAGAATTCATCTTCCTATAACAGCTATTTATAAAATGTAAAAGGAAATATGACTAGTCTGATGTTTTCTGTTATCACTGAATTTATGAGGATTAAATTATTCGTTTAGTTGAACCCAAGATCCCTCTGCATTTTAACCTCATCCTCTTACTTTTAGTCGGCATTTTTCAAAGTTCTAACACAGAGGTAATTGCCTGTCACTGCTTGCCGACGTGGAAGTCTCGGACACAACTTAGACGACCAATATGATCAAGTTGATGCCACTTTATTAAAGGCTACACAGCAATTTATACTCTATCTCAAGCTTCACGCGCCGCTATCTTATTGCTAATAGGCTAAAGCTACTTGTTCACGTGCCCTTCTGCCCTCGATGATTGGTCCCAGTGTGGTGTCCACGCGCTGCTCTCCCCCCAGGTAGACCCCCTGTTTTCGACATTCCAACATCTTTATCTCTTGGGAAGGAATGTAGTTTCTCAGGCCGTCTCGGCCTTGTTTTTGTACTTCAACACAGCTGCAGCTTGTTGTTACAGTGAGGCCCCTTGGTCTGGATCGCTCACAACATGTCCGTTGTTCTCCAGCGATGCCACAACTGCTGAGTAGAGTAACATACGGAAAAAAAAATAGGTCCCACAAGCTTTAGCAATTTCAGCTCTTCAGGCACCATGATGAGCTACCACTGATAAACCAGACTAGCTTTCCTAAAGCAGTGTTCCTTTTTAAACCACACCTACGAACAGAAGCTTTGAAACAGATTTGGGTACACTTTGTCTCATTCACCTCTAGCTTTATTAACAATAGGCTCCGATCTGTGTTAATTATCTTGGTTTCATCTATAGTCTGTAGTAAGACAAGAACTACTCTCTTTTATGTCATAGAGGGAGAGTGGATGACTAGATATTTCATAACCAAGCGAAAAGAAAATACCACTCTTAAACCCTTGTCTCCCTTTCTCTTTATTATTGCAGTGTTCACAATTTTATTCACACTTTTACTGCAGTATTTCCTAGGATCAAGAGTTACTGCATATAGGACAGTCGTGTAATGGTCCTTGACCAAGACACTTCACAAGCCAAGTATCAGATAAAAGATGGCAAATGGTACACGGAGTGAGCAAAGATGATTTTGGCAGGGAAAGTAACAGTACTGTGATTGGACAATTTAATAATTATTTGTTTGTTTCAAAGTGAGCACCCTGCAGAGGCATTTATATTTCTCTGGACACTTGAACAGAGAGAAAGACATTGCAGCAGCAGGTTATAACTGGCTTACAAAAAAAAAAAGTTTTTCTTTTGCAGTCTGTAGCCTTGAGATTTCCTTGTTGTAATCAAACAACCAAAAGCAACCCTGAATATTAGATTCTGCACCATAAGGCAGCCTCCAAAACCAGCCAGTTCATCAGGCTGCCTTTCACCAGCCTATTTTGATGAACACAGATTATAAAAAAAAAAAAAAAAGAAGGTGCTTTGATCTTTCAGAATGTAAGGCAGTGGAGAAATCAAAGTGTACTCAACACAAATATTTACTGCAACTGGGATTTTGCTAGAATTGAACAACTTTATTATTGGGGTCACCATTAGCCGGGGTCCTTATTTCTCCGTGCGGGAACAGAAACGACGCAACACCAATGTGATGATCAGGTCGTCCATCTTTTTTTTTTCCAATCCTGGTTCCATTTCTATTCTACTAAGTTCCGTACACGCACTCATCTATCTTCTAATAGGCTACAGGTCATCTACACGCGCTGTTCACGCTCCTCTACAAGCATTTGCATTGGTTAATTGCAATTAACATGTAAAGCCCAAAACTTGCCAAAACTCCCTTATCTCATACCCTGTTTTGCTCAGACTTGTGTGCTTTTGCTGACCACAGATGTTTCTCACTTATCTGCTATCTTGTGTGTTTTTGCCAGCCTTATTTTGCTGGCCTTGTCTTCGTCCTTGCATTCTTCTGTCTGCACTAACTTTCTCCCAGCGCGGCCCAGACTCCTACACTTTATGAAAGGTAACAGCACTGGTATGACAGTAATATAAGATGCCAGATCTCATGATTTAGGCCACAAATTAATGCATTATAATTTATTTTTCCTTTACTGAAACACCGAGTATTGTTCAGTGTCAGAGACTTAATACCTGACTGGAAAACATGTAATCCATTAAAATGTCTTTATGATAACCACCTTACATATAAATCTGAAATGCATACCAAATACTTCAGCAAAACCCTTGGAAATGCTGGAAACTTCTGCACAGGTTTTGTCCAAACACGCACCTAGTCACAGCATCACGTTAATTAGCAATGCTCTGAGCAGGATAAGGCTATGCCACAGATGAGTGTGGCTGCTGAAATCTTTGACTGCAGAATTCCCCTATTTCTCCTATTGCAAATGATAATTTTCTTACCACATTCTCCAGAAGGGAAAGTCATGCACTGTTGTGCTTGAAAAGTCATTAATGAGGTTCTTCAAAATTCTTGCGGAGCTACAAATATGAGCGTAGAGTTAGAAAGTGCTAACACCAATGAGGAAACACTCAGATGGTCAGAAGGTCATTTTTCTTCACATTCACATATTTTAATAAGGGATTCTGAGAAACAGATGAAGTTTTATTTCTCTTTTTTTGACCCCGTTTTGAAATTATGCCAAAATGCAGCAAGAATCAAGAAGGTGAAAATAATAATCTCTTTTTCTATCCACAAAAAATTTGATTTTGGATTCTAATCATACAAATTGAAAGTGCAGACATCTACCTTCTCAATCTTGATTATGAGTTCAGGCACTTATGCGTCACAAAATTCTCTCATCATTCTAATTTCTTCCTGGTCATACAACATGACAAAAAAAGGTCAAAGAAGATATTCAACTTACATAAGTAGCTGCACAAACCACACCTGGAAAATCAGGTGAAAAATGATCTGGAAAAATCAAGGTGATCTCTCTCGTGAAAGAGAGATCAATCCCCTAGTTTGGAACTGGAGAGGAGAAGTAGCTCTCTACTAATTCTATTCTTCCCCATCACTAAAGGATAAGGTGGCTCAAAAGCATGGAGCAGAATCTAACAAAACATCTACTGAACGCAATAAAAATAATTAAGCCACTTTTTTTACAACTGGTCAGCAAATGGAAACTGATTTTCTGGAGACACTTAATACCTCCTGGTGCACCAGAGTTAATCAGGGGGCAGGAAGGGAAGTTAAAATCCAAATGAAGCCTACATACCTCCAATGGATCAACAATATATAAAAAAAAGCAATATGGTTTGCCTTTGTGTAAATGACAATGAACAAATATAGTCTCTTAGAATAAAATCTTTTTAAGAGCATACTGTAAAAATAATTAGTTGAAATGCCAGTTGCCATGAAATACATAATGACTTCCAGTTTTCTTTCTACTGTTTGCACTGGTTATTCTCTCTGGTTATTTTACAAACTCTGATATTTTACAGACGGGAGAACTACACTTCCTGGGGTTCTCGTTTAGTTTTATTCCACGCGATTAATTTTAGAATGGATGGTCTGGTACAAAACTGAGCAATGTGTTAAATAGAAGATTTGTACTATTTCCAAGCAAAATTTTCATGTGAGTTACCCCCAGTTTCTTTAATTTCAAATTGAGATTTAGAAATATATATTTGTAAGTGTTTTTCTCTGTCTTCTTGTTCCTGCCCCACTTGGATGGATTTGGATCATACTTGTATTTTTCAGAGTACAAGGATTATAGCCTTTTTATATTTGTATACACCACTGAGGTTTTTAGGGAAGTATTAAACACATTCCTTTGCAATGAACTAAAGCTCCACGTGGCAGAGCTAAATGCGTTTTAGCACAGAAACCCTGATTGAATCCTAACTCTACCATTGACCTTTGGTAAGGCTGTCTGAAAGGGCTGGCAGTAGCTACCTATGTCACACAGCTGTTGTTTTCACCAGTAGAACAGATTCTTCTAAGGATGGATTAGAAATGGAAAGAGATTAATCTGTCCTAAGAAGACCCTTTCTGTTCTAGTGTGTATTCAGCCCATAGAAACGACAGTCACTCCTCCCTATCCTCTTTATCTCCATCAGGCTTTCCCTTCCCTGTTTTTGGAACAGCAGCTCTGTGTTTATGGATGTATAACAGCCCAATAACTCAAGGAAGAGCAGAAACTTCATTTTAGCGGAAAAGAAACTTCAGCACAATCTTGTAATGGGCCTATCTGCACAGGAAATCCATGAAAGAAAGAAGATCTGAATATCCCAAACCACCAACCAGACCACTGTCAGCCTCTTTCACAAAGCCCCTTTCACGTCAAAGCAAGGCCGTCTAAAAAACTCATACTAGTAGGTGGTACCAATGCTAAAGCAATGCATAAAAGCTGCCAGAGCAAAATATTTTACATATTTTGTTGTATAATTGCGTAATGTTCACTGATTATCAAAGCAGACTCATATTAGGCACCATTCAACCTGAATACAGTCAGTTACCGTTACCTTACTTATTGACAGCAGTCCGGTTTTGCTAATAAAACCTACTTGTTTTTTCCTCTTTCAGAAAACATCTCAGAAGTTTTACTTTGATTTTCTTTTTTCCTTTTCCAATGCTCCTAACAGTGAAGGTATTTAGTGGAAACTCGCAGCTTGCTCTCGGGAGAGCTGGTCAGTTTTCCTCTATTTGTACAGTTCATTTACATCCATGCTGGCATATTTTAAAACTGCAGACAGAAAAAAAAAATCAGCAAATTTTTAAAGCAGAGCTAAAAGAATAAATTATTGCACATTATTTTACCTATAATCTTCCTAGTTGGGATTTTTCCTTTATTTTTTTTAATGAGAGGAAAAAAAAAAACAAAAGATATTGTAACATATTTCAAACTGTAGGCTTTTAAAAGGCATCATTATCTTTTCTCTCTCCAGTCATAGGAGCAGAACCGCCCACGGGTGCTGTGTAGGGTATTTTGCAGCCTCATTTATTTAGAAATTAATCTCACCTGGCAAAGTAAAAACTATTTGCTATTCCCAGCAGTGAAGACCTAAAAAGTCAGCATTAAACAGTATATGTTAGGCATTTCATAATGTAATCAGGCCTCTTTATTGATGCTTGCTGCTGAGAAGGGCAGAAAGGTTCTCCCAGAGAAAGTAGTGGAAACATTTTCAGCAGATCACTTAAGCAGGTGCTTATTTAAATGTGTGTTTCAATTTAAGCAGATGCTTATATTCCATCAAAGTAAACCGGTCTCAAAAATGTACCTCAGTGCTGTCCTAAAGCTGGGTTAGCACCCCAATTAAAGCTTAAATTTGGAAACACATTTCCGGCTTTTCTTTCAAGATCTTTGAGAATTTCAGAGCACCTACTTATGTGTTAACATATCTGCAATAAAGGAGAACATTTCCTTCCTCCACATGAAATCCCATTGGCTGATGAAGAAAATATAGTTTAACGTTAAAAGAGATAAATCAGAAGTCTTATTTCTTCCATATTAAAAAAATGCTAAGTCAAAATGACCTTTCATTCCTCTAGCAAGGTGAATAACCATGCTGGTGATGAAGACCAGTTGTGCAGAAATGTACCATTCACACAGGCACTCACATTCTTACCACTGAGTCACAGCTGAGCCTGAAAATAGATGTTCTCCCTTCTTGGGACCAGTAAAGGCTCCTCCAGCTTTTCATAAGAATATGAGTCTGAGTCATAGTACCCTGCCCAGATGTCACTTTTCGTAACCACATTCAGCCTGACAAAACAGCCCATTTCTCTTCAGTCATTTCAGTCTAGAAAAACAGCTTATTTATATATTTTCCTAACTGTGCTGGCTCAGAGTTACTACATTTTATGACAAATGAAGAACCTCTGTTTACCAAATTCCCCGTGCCAAATGTCTCAGATAAACTGATGGGAGTTATCCCTGAGTGGTAATAGTATGATTAATACTGGTAAAAAATTATAACAAAAATATATATTGTAAGCCGTGCCTCTGCTACAAGGAGTTTAGTATATTTACATCTGAGTAACTGGGTAAAGAAAAGGAAATGCAAAGATGGAGGAAGGAAGAAGAAATACCATCACAAAGGACACTGCTTTGAAAAATTTTTGTCAATAACTAAATATTCTGGGTTTTGGGGATGGGATTTGCACACTTGGTTTTATTCCTGCTGTGCCAATGATTTTTTTCTGTTTGAGTAATTTAACCTCCAGAAATGGATGTGGGCTTATACATGAAGATTACAGGATCACATAGATGGTAAAAAAGCTACAGTCCTTCCGTCTTGGACCTCCTTCATCAAGGATATACCCAGAAAGCTCAGATTTCTAATTTGTATTTGGGGATTTTTGGAGATGAAAGGCACCACTCAAACGTCAGCTCTGACCGGTGCAGAAGGCAATCTTTACTATCACAGTATGGGTAAGTGCTATAATTAGTGCCAGATAGTGTTGCTACTGTTATTAATTTATATTACTGACAGTTCTGAAATTATCTTGTGGGGAAAAGCAGAAATTATTTGAGAACCTATTCCTGATTCTGATCCCTAATTAATTGAGTGTATAAACCCTTAGAGACATATACTCTTTTACCTGAAATATTACAGTGGTTACTGTTAGCACGAATGCCAGTATATTGCTCCTTACGTGCAGCGAGACACTGAATATGACATTATAGATTTTATACTTTTACTTTCCTTTGAAATTCCAGGTTCCAGCTGCTACTACCCGATCCACAAATGTGTCTCGGATCTGCCGAGGGAGGTGTGTTCGTTTATGTAGCAGTCGTAATTACTGCAACATAATTGAGAGACTAAAACATTTAAGAACATTTCACAAAGTTTACTTTTTCATTTCTTTTTTGGAAACGCTCTTGTGTAGCGCTTTTGTACTTGAATACTAAACTTGGCATTACAATGTTTATTTACCTGCAAGCAACGTCAATTGACAATATACAATTTATTTTCGTACCAAAAATGCTCACCCCGCCTGAGGAAAACTGCACTTGTCCAGAATTAAGGAACTGAAAAAACCTCAGTATGACATAAGGAACCATAACAACTGCATCGTAGTCAGCTTAACTGGCAATTTATGGATTTGTAGAGAACATTCAACACATTTTGCCTAACTGGTGATTCAGGAGAAGGTTGCCTAATTCAGCAAATAAATTATTTATTTTGAAAAAGGCTCTTACAGTTGATTATATTTGATAATACATAAGAAGAAAATCCATTGGATGCCTTCCTTGCTCTTGGTCCTACAGCACGAACAGCAGTTAAACTATTTTGTCAGCAGGTCACCACCAGGTATTTATGATTTGTAAAAAAATGGCTGGTTTTGAACACTCACCTTTATAATTTCTGTACTTGAAGACTTAACTAGCTTGTCAAACTGATGTGAGTCAGGGCTGAGATATTTATAACACTGCAAGTGATGTAGGTATATTCTTTCTCTTAAAACGGAGTACTTGTGAAGGAATTGTTTCTGTTTCCTGAGGGTTTCCATACTGGCATTTCTGTGCAACGTGGGAATCAGAATTCCGCGTGGCACGCGTTGTACTGTAATGACAGCACAGATCCAAGCCAAAGGGAAATATCAGTTGGGTATTTCCTATGAAATATGTGGTTATTTCCTATTGATTTGGAATCATTTAAACTCCTCTGATACTTGTTAGACAGTACTTTTAGATATCATAATTTATTTCAATTTTATGACAACTGTAAATACAAATGTATGCATGGTTTGCTTCAGTGAAGGATAAACCCTCCCTACTTTATCATTAGTATGTTTAACATACCAGCTATTGATAGATACACGGTATTGATGGAAATAAATATTGACAATATTTATAGAAGCTGGGGAACTTGTGTAAATCCATCTTAATCTACTGAGCTATCTTTACAACTTGAAGCATTTTGGCTTTTAAACTCTTTATTATTTTGTCAAGTTTGTTTTTTATTATGCCAGATGATACGACTTCCCTGTTTTCTCCTGGGAGGTATTTTCTCATGTAAAGAAATGGTTATTGCCAAGACCTTAGACCATATACCCATAGAGAACACCTGAGTCAGTCATCACTTCTAACACTTCTGTGATGGGTTTGTCATTTAAAAGCATTACAGAAATTTGTCTATAATTTTTAGACTTCTGTCATAGCTAAGACTTTCCTGTCTCTGCAAACTTTTTGCTTGCTTCTTTTTGTGCTTCTGCAGATTCTCTAGAACAATTTACTTAATTTCTAACTCTGTATTCAGATTATGACTTAATATCCAAGAATCATATCCTTTTTTCCAAATCATTTACTTCCACACGACTCTGATGGTATACACATGCTGAGGGTAGGGGTCCTACAGCACCATAGACTTGTAGATACATACATTCCTGCCACGTTATGTGGTACATATGTGCGTGCAGCCCAAAACACATCAGAAATCTACCCGTATTGCATTGTAAAATAATATTCAACAGGCTTTTCTATCAGTTTAGGGTTCCCGCTTCTCAGGCTTTTCTTTCCAATCGAAGCCACATTTTTGGATGCCTTTCATATACATGCTTGTATTTATGTACGTCTCAGGAATTTCTAAACTTCAGTTAACTGTGCAGTGAAGATAGCGAAATTGTACCATATGTTTTTTTCACAGACTGATTCTAAATTAAATTTCTGTTCCTATTCCGAGTCTTTTCAGGTGCCTTAATATCCTTTGAGAGTGTTTGCAACTTCACGAAGTCATCACCGGCAGCAAATTTCATTAATAACAACCCTTTGGTTCAGATTATTAATGAGGATGTTTAATAAGAACAGGCACAAAATCCTGCACTACCCTATTATTAATAACATCAATATATTTATTTAATACTTGGAAACTACTCTGCTTTTTTAATGACATACTAAATCTCCTCTATTAGACTGCTGTTCTTCTGTTGTGCAGCAAGCAATCCAATTTGGTACTGCATATTTTGATTTGTGCTAACACTCCTATACACTAATCTTACTAATATCCCTTACATTTATTTATGCCATAAATCAAGCTGCCCTGCGTTCTTGCATTCTTACTTTTCTGCAACATATATTCATGTTGCATTGTTTCTGTATCATGAGTGGAGATTAATTTTGGATTGACTTTACTGCTGGTTTGGCAAAATTATATTTTTTGCAATGTACTGTAAACATTTTCCTTCGTGACATATCCATTATGACAAATGTTAAAAACACTTTGCTATGAAGTGCATCTCATTTTTTTCAACTACACTTTATTTCAGTTTGTTCCATGTAGCATGCTCTGTAACACTGTACTGCTTTGAAGTATCCAGTAAGTTCTGTGATAGCCAGTCCAATATCCATATAGACAGCCAAAGATGCTTTTCTTTGCATTTAATGTTGCATCTTCAGTTTGTATCAGAGCTCTGTGTGATTCTCAGGACACTTAAATATGCTTGATTTTCATCGTTAGCATGGGAATAAACTGAAGCTTAAAGATAATCGCTGATGTGCCAAGAATCCTGTAGTTAGCTAGTAGTAAATCTGTTAAAATAACTCAGAAATCCTCCCAGATACATGCCCTATCTTCTGATCATGAAACCTCTTAGATGCTTAGGCTGTTACGATGTTTCTCCAGCTATGAATATTCATCCAACTAAACCTTTTGTCTGTATATGACGCATTTAAGCATGTTATACTAATATATTCAAATTGCTCATTATGATCAGATGTTTTTCATTTTATAAGTAGCTATTTTATACAGTTACTATACCCACTCGCTCAGTAACAAAAAGGTCTTAGTATGTACCTGTGGAGGCTATGATTTACCAGAAGGTATAACAGCAATAGTTAATGTGCTCTGGCTAGCCATGGGATTTATACTGCAGCACTTACATGTGAGCAAAAAGGAAGTAAGAAAGACTAAAGCAATGCATTTACTTTTGTCATTCTGCACAGCTGATTTCAGCCACTGTTTGAAAGACTTTTTTTTTCTCTCTCTCTCTGTATTCATAACACTGAGCGCCGTGTGTGTGGCAGTGCTTAGGTGATGCAGCAAAGGCCACTGGATTGCTTCTCCTCTTGAGTTGCTGGGTTCGCTGGTTCATCCAAAAAGGCTCAGAAACGGGTAAAAATAATGCTGCTGGATAGTAGAGATGGTAAGGAAATGTTTCCAAAAGTGGCTAGGAAGCCATGACTATGAGCATGCTGTGCACTGACCTCTTCCCACTGCTCTGCCAAGAGCTGTGCCTGTCACGGGAAGCTCTGTCAGCTCACCCAAAGGTGCTACAGGATCAACATGTGTCTACTGTTGGGGTCCGGTCTGCAATTCTCTGCCATTTTTAGGCATTGGCAACAGATTTCTGTCTTACCAGAACGGAAGAGTCCAATCAGCTATTCACTTGAAGGATGACATGCTGCTAGCTATTTATTTCAGAGTGCTGAAGCATCGGGAGCAGACTGTGAGGATATATTACTCCTTTAAAGCTCCGGAGAGACTAACTGTCACACACTGCAAAATCTGAATACCCCATGGAGGCTGAGAGACCACCTTGGCATGAGTACAGGAGAGGTTTAATTGTCCAGGCTAGAGAACAGAGTTAAGTATTTTGTTGCAACTTTGTATGTGAAAAACTGTAACGGTAACCAAGTGACCACGTGTTTAACACCATTAGACTCATACCTACTACACCTGGCTTAAAATCTATTAATAGCAATCCACATTTCAAATTACAAGGCTTTATACTATTTATAGTGTTAAATGTTTACGGAGTTAAGTATTAAGGAACAAAACGGCATTTTTCTTAACGAGTCTGAAATAGCTGATATATCTCTGCTTATCACAGATTTAAAAAATAAAAGCCCTTTATTATCAGTCTCTCAAAAAATCAAGACCCTATATTTAAGAAAACTTAAGCTCACATGCAACAAAAACCGCATGGAAGTATTATGCATAACATTGATCGAATATTCCCCTGTCTCATTATAGCATATTAATGCTAAAAGTGATCAGTTCCACATACTGAATATTCATTAAGTGGTTCGAAATCATGTGGGAAATATAGAAATCAGTATGACAACTGAGTGATCCAATGGAAATTTCATCTTCTAACATGGATAAAATCAGAATAGCTAATAAGAGTTGCATTATAGAATAAGACATTGCACTTGCAGGAAAAGAGGCCTTAGACATTTCTAAGGTTATATGTTCCAATAGGAGAGATTTTCTCCCATATTACTCCTCTGCAACCAACACCAAACTCAGTTAATTCCCCATTATTTTCCCATCGCAAAAATGGCAATTAATGAGTACCATTTCATAATAATCTTGCATCTTGACCTTTTGAAAATAAAAACAAGATACAACTTTCCAAAACCAAAACCTGGCTGATTTCAAAACATCCTAAGCCCGTTTCTAAAGCAACTCAGAACAGAGAAAAAGATCAAAAAATGCCATGTAACACCTTAAAGGTTGGCTGAAAGGGCAACCATTCCTCCCTCTGCATGGGAACCACTAACATGATGAAGTTTTTGTTCTTTTGGGGATCAAGGCTTTGCTTTCTCTGAGATTTTCAAATATTTTCTGAAGTGACTACAGAGTGAAGCAGTCTCCCAGTTCCTTTTTCTAGGGTTGTTTCGTTGATGTAATGCGTGCTGCAGGTTCAGTTTCACAGCTCAGTGGGATCAATGAACACCAGCCTTCTGAGAGGGGCTTTAGGACCATCCTGCAAACTGAGTGGCAGATGGGAAAACAGTTTTTGGCAGCAGTGGCTTTCTAATTACTGCAAGAAGAACCCAGCATCATGCCTCCGCCCAAGCAGCTGTACTTTAATTTACAATGGAAACAATCCAATCGGATCTGTCTTTTCCCTTTCTTTGCTTAATCCTTTCTTATTTTTTAATGTGATCATATTATTTATTTGGTTTAATATTTTAAACTAAGTTTCTCCGCTTCTTTTAAGACTGACTGCCAAGAACTTCTCTGTGATGGGATTACTTAGAGATAAACCACTGCCAAGAGCTTTCCTTAAGTATGATGGGATTATTTAGGGAACAAACTGTTGTCATGTTCCATCAACAAGATTTGGGATTCCAGGGGCAGACCAAACTGTTCAAGCTGTAAAGTCACAAGTGTTCCTGAGAATGCTCCAAAGGAGGGCAACAAGGTAGAAACTGATGTTTTGACTTAGTCAGAACGTAAAAGTATCTACTCTCTAGGGAGAAAGCATCAAGCTTCCTAATTTCTCATTTCAGATGTAAATTAATGTACATATAAAAGGAATCAGAAGGTTTAGGTCTATGGCTACTAGACATGTTGATGATTCCTTTCCCCAGTCCTAGCAACCAGCACAGTTTCCATTATCTTCATTTGATTTCTCTTCGCCATACCACGCAGTCAGGTAAGGCAGTTAGGCTCGCAGTGTCACCACGCGTCCCAGAACATTTCTTGCAAAAGAAATTTGCCTTACCATTTTCATGTTAACGGTGTGTACTACTACCCTCTTCAGGATGGAAGATTGCTTAACTGTGCTTTATGAGCTTCTCATGGCTACCAGCTGATTATATATATATATATGTGTGTGTTTGCATTTGTGCTTTTGGAAAAGAACCATAAAAGTTTCCTTTAGTTACTGCAGCAAAATATTGACGTTATTATGCATAAAGTGACAACCAGAACAACACGTTAAGCGCCAATTCTCTTAGTTTATTACATTGCAGAAGCAGGATTTGTTCTGTAGACTCAATGTCTTTCGGTTATTACATTCTGCATGGATTTGCAAAAGGCCAGTTTCTAAGTGCACGCTGCCTGTGGAAACAAGCCCGGCAGACGACTCGATGTAAATACTCACATAAATCTGAAGTTAAAACTCATTTCCTCTCAGAAAAAGTGACAATTTACATCTCAACACAGTCTCGATGAGCTTTATTGGTTCACAAGGAGGCAGCTCACAGCTTTGTCCTCACAAAATCTATTTTCTATTAGAAAAGTGGGCTCAAAGTGAAAAAGAGAAATATGGTGGTAAATCAGTTTTCTGCTACAAAACTGCCGCAGTTTAACTTTTAATTATCTGGATGGCATTTGTATATTTTTTTTAATCACCTTTTCTTTTTCAAAGAATCATGGAACTACAGCAATTTTAAGACAGTAGAGAAAGCAGCCAGAAGATTCCTGTTACCCAGAATAAATCTACTGGCTTCCATTCTACTTCCCCAGCCCTTCCACCAAACTGATTTCTATTAAAATACCATATTTCATCAAAACCAATTTATCTACGCCGTTTTTGGACTTAGAAGGACAGCAACAACTCTCAGTGTTTAAGATCTTAACCTATCTAGGGCCTGAATGGCTTCTGTTGCTGCAATACCTTGGTAGTTCAGAAATAAAGGTTCACCCATTCTGACACGTACGTATTAGACAGACCTCTACAAGCACTGATCGGAAGATAGTAGCTAGTTCACATATTCATTTATTAATAAGCAGTTTATATTAACAGAACAAAAATCATTTTCAAGGCTTATATTTTAAAATAAAAGGGAGAATTTTTTTATTTTAGACTATAAATAGGGATTTTATTTAAACTTGTCATTAATTTTGGACCACTTCATTGTCCTATTTTACAAAATGGAAACTGACTTAATGAAAGACAAAAACATGGTAGAACTTAAATCCACAACAAAGCTGAAATTTGGAGTCCTGAAATATAGACAGAAGCACAGGCTAAAGACAGACTTAAACGTCCAAACAAATCTTGTGCTAAGTCACAGCTCATGGGCTAATTTCAACTCAGCACAAAAAATGAGAGCTGAATTTTCACCACCATTCCTAGCTCTTTATTTGTTCTTCTCTACATCACATAAATTGCTAAGAGGAATGGCCAAGAGGCATATCTGTATTTCTTCCCCAGAAAAATATGCTTCCTAACATGGAGCATCTTAAGAACTGCAGGGAAACATGTTCTAAGTAACTGGAAGTTAAGACAATTCATATTCTTCCACAAACAGAATTTTGCTGTATCAGAATCCATTAGGAAATTATTTTGTCTAATATTAATTCCATTTCATAAAGTGATGGTCGATGTCAACAACATTGCCTTTGTTGCTAAAACACAACTAAAAGTATTTGCAAAGCACATTCTGACAAGACAGTACAAAAAAATTGTTATTTATTGAACCATAACACCCTTCCAGCTATGAGAAATAAGGACTAATACTGCATTATAATTTTTTTCAAAGTTTTTGCCTGATGAACTTTCAAACAGTGTCAATGGGCTTTTCATCTTAAAGCTAGTTAAAGAAATAAACATCCCATTGCAATGATCTGTCTTCATGAGTTAGCAATTTTTCTCTGCTTCCCATTCAAACCTGATATTTTGCATTATTTGAACCTTCTCAACAGAAGCCAAAGGGAACAGGTCTGGGCACATCAGTTCTGTAAAAGTTTGGGATGTGTGATGACTGTTTCATAGAGAGTGAAACAAATATTAAAGAAAATAAACAGCATGGTAGTCTGTTTTAGCTCTGGCATAAAAATTTAGAGCCTGATTCTAAGATTCATGAATGATGGAATAATATTTTCCTCAGAGCTCCTAATCACAGCATCCTATCCCATTCTTATGACGCTGACCACCCATCACTGGTGAGGAAAAGGTGAAAGTATGTTAGTGTATATCGGTAATATCTATTTTAACTGGAAGAATAAATTATACAGCTTATATAAATTCTGATTCATCTTTTATGAGATACCACTCCACCACTCATTCAGCATATGACATGTTAGATGCGGCACATACTGTACATAAGGTGCTATAACCGTATAACAGGTGAAAAGGGCACTTGCAGAGACACTATCATCTCATGAGTCTGACTCACAAAAGCATCTTATATTGTCCTCCAAGGAAGCTAAAAGTAACCAACATTATACAGGATCAGGTACCACAATGCCCCCAGGAACATACAACATAATAAATGGCAGCATCTGAGGTACATGAAAATAATATTTGACAAGCAGTAGATTTACCCAGAGCTGTGAATCACACAGACTTCCAACTGGCAATTATTGACGGTTATCTTTCTCCCTCTGTGCCAGAGATATCTATCACAAAGCTTGATAAGACGGTAGGAAGACTAAGGAAAATAGTGGTGCTGAATCCACAAATGATACCATGGACCACAGATAACTATACTCAGAAACTCAGAACAGAGGAATAGTCTAAACCAAGTATTACCCACACTACAGTAATTCTAATTTTGCACAGCAGTAACTACGCTTTAAACTCAATGGGAAGATTCACTGACCTCTAAAACAAGCAGCATGTTTGTGGGGGTGGGATTGGACCTGCTTCAAGACCAATGTGTGGCCTTTCTAAAAAGTCACCAAGCCAAAGTACAATTGAAACTGTCACACAGCAAGACGGTCATATGTGTCATACATATGAAATGCTGCATTGGAATTTTAAAACTGCGAGTCAGCTGGCACAGTAAGGGGAATAAAAACCAGGCAAACCTAAAAACATTAATCATATCCACATCACTGGAAAGACATTTTCAGATAAGCATATTACTTTCTTGCAGGCAGCGAGCAAATGAACAAAGTCACAGTGCAACAAAAGATCTTAAATTAGGAAAGAACTAGCTGAAACAAGTTTTGAAGTTTCATCTGTAGTAAACATCAGTTAAAAGATCTGTCCTTCCCCCATCCCACCTTGGCTGGCACACAATCATATGCACACCCTGACAGATCTACGACAATACTCATATGTACAGAAGGCCATTTTTAGAAGGAGAATAGCCACGCACCAGAGTATGACATCTTCAGCTGAGAAAAATCTCAAAAAATTCTGATGTTCACAGGTTGGGAAGAGACTGGGGGCAAAGAAATAATTGTATTGTTTGGAGCTTCCTCTTTTGTCACTTGTGTTTCCAATGTTATCAACTAGAACATAACTCAATGTTTTACTACAGTTACACTTTTTTCATTAAGCAATTCGTTCATTATGAGTCATCTCAGATCAGACAGGTATAAAATTCAAGTTTTTGCAAGTATCAATGAATCTCTCCTCTGGTGTGGAAGTCAGGTTAGGTTTAGAATACTTTGACAGAGATATGGCATGGAGAGTTTCTGCAGTGCTGTGAACGTCATGGAATTGTATTGTCTGTAGAACACAAACCCCACCATCAGTTACCTGTGCCGCAGCACAGAGATGTTGAAAGACATTGCACATGTGTAGGAAGGATGAGAGAAAAAAAGAGTCAACTATTTTTATTCTGACAAGAGTCCGAGGCCTTCCTGTCCTCTCATGGGAATGATGAACCCTGATAGGAAGAGTAAGGAGATTATTTTTTTTTTTTTTAAAGGGTGTGTGCAGGAAAAAGGAAAAGTTACAAGGAATAAGGGAAGTTTCTTAACCTCACATAAAAATATCCCATAAGAAGCCTTTCATGAGGGATGCTTGTAAAAGCATGAAAATATTATTTTTTCAACAATGGTTTCCTGATGATTTTAAGGTTTCCACTGGCCTCTTAACAGGCCATGTTAAGTCTTAGATGCCAAAAGCTACTGGAATTGAGTCTTTCCTTACACCCTCTTCCATAATTAATCTATCTGAGAAGTTATGTACGTTACTAGTAGTTCACAGCCCGGGAAGAAAATACATGGCTGTTTCTCTAGGTATTTTTCCATCTTTCATTACCCCGTTCCTTTTACATTTTATATCACATATTCGCTTGTGATAATGCTTTGGAATCTATTTCTTGATTCAAATCTCTGCTTTGTAATGTTAGTCTAGTTAGGAAACATTTGTGCCAAGGAAAGAGTAGCTGAGAATAGATTAACTATCAGACAATAATATAGAAATAATTTATAGTCAAGTCAACTTGGGGTAAATCTCTGGGAAATCTAGTAACTACTTTGAAGTTATTACCCATTAGAAGAGGGAAGTATGTGAGACAGTAAATGTGCATTTGCAAGTGTCTGTCATTCTGAAGAATTTGAAGTGCGTACTATATATTAAAAGTCGGAACAAGAAAAAAGAAAAACAAAAGTCAGCCTTACAGAAATATTATTTACTAAGCACAGCACCCAGAATTTCAGAGATAACTCAGATAAGGTTTTCTCTATAATCTTAAATTCAAGATTTGTAAATATATTCACCCAGGTATCAGCTTTAATTATCAAATGTCAAACCCTTTCATGGGAATTTGATCCATACATTAAGCCATCCTCAATAAAGAAGACCCATGGTGAATTCTATCCTTTTTTTCAGTGTGGAACTGCTGCTTTTATGAGTAATTGGGCAGTAATTAAGGACCGCATATAAATCCTCGCCAATATCACTGCCATCTTTACAAAGACATACCTGAGAACCAATACTGTGGAATTCATAATTTGTAGATCCTTCATATATACATGTTCATGCAAAGTCTATCTCTAAAAAAAATTATGGGTATCTATATGCATAAGCATAAAATTACATATATGGAAGTTTTATCTTATTAGTCAACTTTTAAACATGAGGTTTATCTTTAAAATAGTAATATGGCTACCTCTGGCTTCAAGGCTATGGACAAATCATCTTTTGTTTCAGCTGGTATCTGGAACATATAGTGGCTTCAGTGTGCAAATCCCTCAGTAGTTGACAAAACATAGTTACTGTTGAAGCAAACGGTCATACCTTGTTGTGATAAGGCTAAAAAAAATGCCAATTTACATGAAGATCTTCCACCATCTGATACCAGAAGAACGTACTACGGATATACGTTTTGTTTTCCAGCTCAATCTCCATGAATATCATTATTCATCGTTTTCACGATGCTGTAACTTCATAAATTTGCTAAAGGAGAGGATGAGTATTCTTGGTGAGAAATGACTGACCAACATTTGCTGAAGCAATTCAGTTTTGTTTTGCACCGTCATGCAAAGGTCCTCAGTGAACATTATTTCTAGACAAGCAGGAAAAGAATAATCTCTTGAAAAAGGAATCCTTTATTATTTCCCAAGATGTGTAAATGCTTATTATAACGACATCCTAGTGGGTGCTCTGACGGAGTCTCCCTTGAGGCTGATGTAGCATGAGGTTGCTTAATGAATGTAAAATTTTCCTTTCTAATGAGTGGGAAGATCAATTCATCCATCTGTAAATTGCAGCACATCTGTGGTGCAGCTGTTTATTGCATCACAATGTATGTTGAAACTCAGTGTCAAATATGACGACAGAAGGTTTCAAGTGAAATTAGAGAGAAAATACTGCTTAGAATTAACTTTCCTATTTTCCCATGAAAATGCAGCCAAAGCATTTTTATGATCACAGGGGCTGGGCCCATGGCTGTTCATTAGGTGATATTGTTACTGACCACATGTTGTTTATGTAGTTTAATGCTCACTGAGAAAGAGGATTACTATATTTACCAGAATAACCTTCTCTGGATTTTTGTATCAGCTGTCTACTACGCTCTGTTCCTCAGATCTATAACTACTTTTTCGACTTTGAATACAGTCAAATAGTCCCGTGTAAAACGCTAAGCAGACTGAAGATTGATCGAAACCTTACACTCTTTGAAAATAATCTCACTTAAAACGAAGCAGCCTGTGCAATTTAAAATGCAAGAACTTCCACATGTAGTTATGCTTCTTTCTGCGTAGGGAATAAAAACTCTTGTCAAGATCTCTGTTGGGCTAGCCTCTCACTCTTTTCTTTGTCTCTGCTGAATTCCTACAACAATACTCACTCACTCTTACAATGTTTATTTTTAGGTATAATTAAAAACCCTGTCCAAAATCAAAACAGATCTGTTTAGATTAAACAATATCAGAGGAAAGAAAGGTTGGAGGGGTATTATTCATAATTCTACAGTGCTTTAAAGTTTGCCTAACTCAGCATGAATGGTTCAATAGGTGAAACCTTTCTTTTTTTATTGTCTTTAAACACAAAAAGTGATCAATATCATCACTGATTGCCTGACCTGACACTGGCATTTGCTTGTAGGGGTGGCAGCAGTGGGAAGGAGCTTTCCATTTACATTTCTTTTTGTAATAGACATTAAGCTGACATTGTTTCTGCTTCCTATTTGTTGGTGCTATGTCACTGCAAATAAACATTAAACCTGGTCTCTTTTCTTAGAGGAACGTATTGCTATGCGGTCAGAAGCCTTTTGTTATTTAGCTTTTCAAAGTGTTTTGTAAATACATCAGACTTAAAAGGAAAAAACAATACAGAATTTTGGCACTAGCTAGGCCACGAAGACTGGCTACCGAAGCCAATGCATTGCAATATTTCATTCTGGTGTCCGAGCACTGACCAATGGCACTGCTAGGAGAGGGTATGTTCCATACCACAATATTAATAGCTAGTTGACATCATTCTACAGTTAGTTCTTCATTTGCAAAGGCCAAGATTTATACCCCAGACCTCTCCCATATTGTCCATTTAAAACTGTTTGAACTCTGCCTCCATTTTCCCTGCAGGACTCTACAGTTGTTACCAAGCAAAATGTGGAGTACTGCACAAGTGGGAAAAGTGAGAGGTAGTGCTTCTGCTAATGTCTGATAATAAAATTGCAGAGCAGAAAACAACCGTCACAGGTCCTCTAATTCATTCACTGATGGAATAATCAGTGTGACTATATCATTCTTAAATTGTTTTCTAACCTCTTCTTGAAAGCATCTGATGAGGAAGACTCCATGAACTCTCCAGACCATTTATTGCAGGTATTGTTTTCTTCAGAGTTAGAAAAAAATTATCATCTACCTTGAAATACTTGCCGCAGTTTAAGCTCATTACTTGTCACGGAGAGATTATTCTTTTCCCCTGTAACAATGCCTGAGAGTAATATCTTCACTCTTCCTTTATCCTTCTAGATTATCTCAGGACTTGCACTTTACACAATGTGTTCTTTTCTAGATCTTTGATCATTCTTAATGCTGCCTCCTTGACATGAATACAGGTGTACCTGTCTGTATTCATTAACCTCCTCTTTCCCACACTCCTTAATTTATGCAAATATTTTATATTAATTAATTAGTTAATTTATTATTAATTAGTTTATTAATTCCTCTTTCCCACAGTTCCTAATTTATGCAAATAATTTATGCAGTTTACCTGTAGTTCCCGGATTTGGAGTTACTTAAAAGTTCATTAAGCAACCTACGAGAGATTCATTTATGAAATAAAGACGAGCAAATCCAGGAAAGCCCTCCAAAGAATTCCACTCAATATGTTCTTCTATTTTAAAAGTTAGCATTAGCTTATGTCAGTATGTAAAATGTATCAAAATAAGACATGATCTGATTTTCATAACATGAAGCAGACACTAGCTAGACATAATTATCTATAATTAGAGATGTCTTGGATATTTCTCTTTGACAATGAAAGTCACAAGATACCACCCTCCCTTCAACTAAATGGAAGAGAAATTCTTGTTAATTTATTTGTGACCCATGCTCCACCAATTTGCAGTTTGGAATTCCCAAGGAACTGGCAGTGCTAGGTTAATGGTTGGACTAGATGATCTTTAAGGTCCTTTCCAACCTAGTTGATTCTGTGATTCTGTGAATTCTATACAACTGTAGTCTTTAGAAGTTATCTTAGCAGATAGCTAGTGGGTGATTTAAGCGTATGCTAATGCAACTCCTGTGGTTTTAAGAGATTCTCCAGAATTAAGATGGTTCCTTACTTGGATTGTTCTTTTTAGGATTTTAATTACCCATTAGGTAATGAAGGGGCTTAAATCTTGCCAAGACTGGTCAATTCAGGTATTTCTTCTCTTTTGAAATAGACACACCCTTCTGTCCATATCCTTGTGCAAACATACTCAAGAATACAAAAATCCAGACAGAAGGACTGGGCTTGAACACTGAGTAACTGAAACTATCTCTGTATGAGAAGGGGGAGGAGCACATAGAAACAGAGAATATTTCAATCCAGCCTGAACCATATATATGACCTTGTAGGGAAGATTAAAAAAAAATAAAAACACACACACAAAAAACCAAACAAAACCCAATAAAACAACAAAAAAAATGGGAATGGATTTTGGGTAAAGATGCTGACTGACATTTTGGCGCTGTAAACGAAGGGAACTACTCATGACATTTTGATTCCTCTTCGGCTAAATAGCACTTGAATCCCAGATACCCAGCTCTGAATTATTCTCTAAAATGTAAAGATCAAGAACATCCCATGATAACTGTCTCAGTCCAAGATTAGTTAAATACTACTTCATAACTGAGATTCACTGGACTTCATATAAACATCCATCAAAGAGTGCACAGTACTACTGTTATGCAGAGTGTAAGAATAAACTTAAAGAGGAAAAACACACATGGGGAAGGATCAGTGCTGGGGATTACAAGCATATGAAAAAATAAAAGTGGAGGAAAGGCTCAATATTAGCAATACCTTGACAGTCAGATAACAGGCAATCTGCTGAGGTCAGACATATATGTCGGCCTAGAGTTACAGTAGAGACAAGGATGGCCAGAGCTTGGACTGACGGATGAAGATGAGCTAATGCAGCTCAAAAAATCTTATCTGTCCAAGCTTGAGTCTTTTGTCAGTGCATGTCTTCATTTACTCAAGTGAGCCACCAGTGACAGGGGCATTACTGGATGCAATTAAACACAGCTGTACAGCTCGCCCTTGATCTTAACACATGAAAGGAAACTTCAAGTTATAGGATCTTTTTATATCAAAAGGAACATATATAATCAGACTGTTTTTTCTGTAAGCTACTTGATTACATTTCAATACAGATATACAGCTGCCCTGCAAAATTATCCCAGAAGCTGTTCAATTTACGTGCTACAACACATATGTCAAATATTGAATGTTCATGAGCAACAATTATAAAGAAATTGCAGCTGGCAAAATTTTTTGAGGATCTCAACGGCTGAAATCGGCAAATTGGTTTCTACTGAAAAGACAGAAGTTTATGTTTGAAAGATCAGCTTGGTATTTTACTTTATTCTGCTGAAAAACGTATTTAACATTTCATGAACACCAAGTCAGCTGAGTCATATTTGCCACACCACACTGGTTCTATAGGCAACTCAATATGAAATGAGTTGGTGGCTGCAGGGTACTTTGGCACAAATGGTGACGTACAAACCCCCCACTGTCCCTGTCTCTGTGAAACGGCCTTTCAATATGTTTCCATCAGAGAGACAGTGATGTAAGCCACAATCCAGGAATTCATCGAAAAAAAATCTACAAACCACGTTTTCAGTACTCACAAGTGTTGCGATGCTGATAGCTGTTTTCTCTTCTAATCCTCTCCCACAGAAACAAACTGGTATGGCACAGATGCTTGAAATTAGATGATTATAAAATAAAGAGGAGGAAAATGCGAACAATCTGCGTATACTTTAATTGTATGAGTTAACAGCTGAACTCCCACGTGACAGAAAAAATTGATACCCAAAACCTCATTATAGAATCAATCAAATTTCAGCACTTCCTGCATGATATCACTGTTGCATAATGTCCACAACATGTATGAAGCAATGACACTGATGCTGGTTTTATGCTTTGCTTTGTTTTGTCAGAAACTCTTTAAGAATGACCATTTTCAACGACAATACTTACGAAAAGCAGAGGTTTCTATACAGGTATTAAAATATACACTTAGAGAAACAGCTAACAAAATGCTCACAAATAGCAAAAGATTAACTGAAGCAGGACATGTGTAACCTATTGAAAATAAATCACACAATGTCTTAAAAATACATTTTAAATGGAATATAAAACACTGGAGTAGATGCCTTTTAGAATCTCATGCTTACAATGGATCTCGGAGAATGGAAAATATTGATTTGTGCACTGTCTTCTTTCATATTGTCAAAGCATCTCAGTATTTCTGCTAAAATGACATACTGTGAGTGGTACAACAGTTTTGCTTACACTGTCGTTAGGCTTCAGAGTTAACATCTCAATTATATCACAGCAGCCATTGACAAAGTCACAAAGTCCTTAAGCTATTTGTAGAAGCTCAGGAGAGCAATGAAATATAAAGGATAAACTTTTGCAATGGTACGTCTTTGCTTTTTAAATTCCCATGTAGCTAGCAAAGTGACTAGTTTTAAAGTAAGTGACCAAACAAAACAACACTGTTTATGTTCCTTTTGTTCTGCAAAAGTGCAGTGCTTTGATTTTTCAAGTCATGGTATTTTTAGGAAGGAAATTCTAACAAAGCAGAACATTTAACTAGATCATTTTGTGTCAGATGTTTCCATATTCTGAATATTCGTGCAGTTCTGGTATCTCATCTTAAAAACATTATTGTAAAACCAAAGATGATGTAAGGGAGAATAACAAGAATAACTCAGGTAGGAAAGAGCTACTATACAAGGAATGACTAAATAAAACCTTTTAATTTGGAAAAGAGACAGCTGGGCTGGGTTGTGTCCTAAGTGTGTACAAATCGTAAAAGGAAAGCAGAAAAGGAAGGCAGCAGCACAGGAACTAGAGCCCTCTCAGGGAAATTCTCAGGAAAGAGTACTACTGAGAAGCATCATTTCTTGCGTGGTACATATTAATCTGTGGAACTCATTGCCCTAGGTTCCGAGTTTCACATAAATAAATGTGAGCTAAAACCAGGATTAACAAATTTACGGAGGATAGCTCCCTCAAGCAGCTCTTAAACACTATAGTGCAGGTTCAACTTCTGCTAAAAAGTCTTATAGTGATTCCATAGCAATTAACCCCTGGAAGCTGTCCAGATGGACAAGGTAAATGATCCCCCATACACAGGTCCTGATCTGATGCACCTTTCAAAGCATTTCCACGGCCACAGAGTCAGCCTAACCAGTATGGCATCTCCTTGGTTCCATGGCACAGGAAGTGAGAGGAATGCCCATTTTGTCACGGAAAGCTGCTGGCTTGCTAGTAGTTTATATTTATTTTACAGAGTACTTGGAAATTTAGCAACTTCATCATCATGATTTGTAAGTTTATGTACTATTTTTTCTAACAGTCATATCATTAGAACCTTAATAACTTCAGCTATACTTCGGTCCACAGTTTTGCTGAGTATTTCTCATCTGAAAATAAAATCTATAAATAAATGTCCAATTGTTAGCCAGTGTAAATATTACTCAAAACATACTTCAGTTGTAAAAGAAAATAGGTCAGATTAAATGCAAGGTGAGGACCTGTTTTGCTGGAGAAAGACATTTCATGTAGTTATTTTTCTGATGAGAGGGGCATTTAAAAATTTCCATTTACAATATGTCTGTATTTAAAATTAACCCAGCATCATCATCTTGAAAAGTTAGTGTGCACACCATCTTTAACACGTTCTTTTTGACGTGACACTTAAACTAGGAGAGTATCATATAGGGTTTCTGGCTTCACCATAATAAAATCCTTAATGAATTCAGAGGGTGTCTTGGTTTAACTGTCATTTTAGTGCCTTTTTTAGGTCATATTTGCATCTTCTGTAACTTATTTTTCCCAAATGTATCCATATTCTTGCAGTCTCATTGCAATACTTCCACTTGTATCACGTAGAAGCAGAAATGTTCCATGTCAGCTTGTTAACAGCCTTCATATCTGGAGGCTATTGTCATATACATGTTCCTAAAATACTTGCAAGTTTGTTGCTTAGCTAAGGATAGAAAAATGACTGGTATAATGTTTTTCTTTTCTTCAAAGAAACCTGACTTAATTAACCAAGTGAATAGCTCCAACAGGGTTGGAGCCAAAATATGATTTAAATGTTTTAAATGATTCTATCCTTTCCTCATTTCATGTTAAGACTGTAAAACATACAGGGTTCCTTGGGGCAAAAGCCATGTCTCTGTTTATTCTGGAAAACACTTAGTACAGGAGGAACTTCAAAAAAATTTTCAAGTTACAATTCTTCTGAAGCAGTTCCTTCATTGTGTTTATACTGACATTTTAAGACTATTTAATTCTATTGCTCTTGGAGATTTTCAGTAATTCATATAGCAAAGAAACAGATGCACGCAAATGCAGTGAGAGCCTGGGATAGGGGCACTTGAAGCTATGCAAAAAGCCCAACAGTGCCTTGAATTTTCAGAAGCCTGACTTTTCCCAGTATGGTTAGACAACCATACAAGATTAATGCAGAAACAGCTTTAGGCATTAAGCAACTGAAAACACATGCTTAGGATGGCAAATAACAAGACTGTAAAATCAGTTCCATGTCCTACGGGATGCTGACAGGGAGCACTGCTGTGTAGCAGGAGCCTGCCTTAGGCAGTTGTGACCGAAAGCCACGCTCAGTCAATCCTGGGTAAAGTCTGCAAAACTCCTTCTCTGAGTCCTTAGAGCAGCAAAATCCACTTTTACGTATACTGCTGGGATGTGTTGTCCTCAGTTGGCATAACAAACAAATGATGCTACAGACCTGCATGCTCACAGTTTCCCTTGACAGCAATCTTGCATAAACTTGTAGAACTCATATAATGTGGAACATGGTGAATTTCTTAAGAATCACTTGTCCTCAGGAACTGGAATGATTCATCTCCTAACTCTGACATAACCTTCTTTAACAACCTTTGTTGACTTTTTCTGTATCAATTTTATTCACACGAACAGCTGTTATTTCTGCTCATCCGCAAAAAAAGAGGACTCAACAATCTTGAGAAAATCTTTTCACGGGTAGCTTGTATAGTCCAAGATTACAAAGACAAAAAGAATTGAAAAAAAATCCAAAATTTTTCATGCTTATCTTGCATAAATCTCTCGATTTCTGTATCACTGAATTCAAATCAGTTTTGTCACTTTGAACCGCACTGAGACGTTTATAGATATAGATGATAAAGCATTAAGTGGTCATGGAAATTCTACAGCTGTAGGCATTGGAAATAGTAATGACACAATTTAGTTCTTACAGGAGGCAATAGGATCTTTTTCTTTTATAGTGCCCACCACTGGAAAACAGATGTCACAAAGCTGTCATGGCTACATCATAGCTATTGCTTCCTACCCTTCAGTAAGAGAAAACCAGCTGGGAAGGGCTGATGTGTTACCAGAGACCCTGGTGACTTGTAAACCCTTAACTCAAGTTACCTTTTTAAAAATATGATAGCAAACTTTAGACAATACGCAACAGGGAAGAACGAGAGAAACTCCCTTGGCAAGTGAGTGACAGCACCCACTGACTTCTATTCTCCAAGCAGCACAATGTGCACCAGAAACCCTCCCTGTTCTCTGGAAGTACCATGTCTTACATTTCCTAATTGACCACACAGTTCTCATAGTTTCACTGAATTGTTTGACATAAAAGCATATTTTAAACAGGGCAAGACCGTTTACAGTGAAGCACAAGAAGCGTTGATCTTTTGCAAAACGTCGTGTCAGCTTTAGAAGTCCAGCAGACGAGGAAGCTTTTTGTGTGCACGTATCTCTCTTTGCGCTTTTTATCTGCTTTCAAAGGTAACAAGACCCACATTATGGGAATTTGTAAGAATCTTTTAAAATAACTGTCAAATATGTGAGTTCCTTCTATATTGGGTTACAATGCTCGAGGGCACGTTTTACAAGTTTCATAGACTTGACCTATCCTGTCAACACCATTTGTTGCCTACTGTGTCAGAGCTATGCAAGCATGGTATGGAAACTGCTGCATCTGTTTCCTTAAACCTTGTGGTGGCACACAGTGATTATACCATTGAGGCAGGAGAAATATAAAAAATCCAGTAGCATTTTTTATCATTTTGAAGCAAATAAAAGGAAAAAGAGATCAAAAATGTTGAATTATACACTTTGTGAAAAACAAAGACGACTAAGACATAATATTAATTTGAAGGCCTGCTTTTAACGCTTGTGTTGTTCACATCTGAAGTAGAAAAATCTGACATGCGTAGCAACTGATATTTGCAGTTTTTTACTTGAAATGGTACTTATAAGCAGAATAAAGATAGCCATAAAATTTGAGAGGTATTTTAAGAAAAACTGTTTATGTGCCATAACAGTACATCCACAGTCCTTAGGAAACTAAGCCACGTTCTCTTTTAGTCCCTGTGCCATTGTTTTAGAAGTTTGCTTCTTCTTAGTCAGCATGTGGGCATCTCCTACTTCCTACTTCTACAAATGTCTTAAAAAGCAGAGAAGTACTTGTAACTAATTCAGTAAGAACTGAGGTATAAGATCTTTTTCAAGACTGTACCAGGTTTATGTGGCAAGGTTTTGGTAGCAGGGGTGCAGGGGGGCTGTGGGGGTGCTTTCTGTGCTGCCCCAGTGTCGGACAGAGCCAGTTCCCCCATTTGGGTCCCCAAAGCTGAGCCCACTGGTGATGCTGGTGGCACCTCTGTGGTAACATATTTAAGAAAGGGTAAAAAATGCTGCACAGCATCTGTGAGAGAAAGGAGTGAGAAAAATGTGAGACAAACAGCCCTGTAGACACCGAAGTCGGTGACGCAGGAGGGGGAGGAGGTGCTCCAGGCACCAGAGCAGAGATTCCCCTGAAGCCCATGGTGAAGCCCATGGTGACACAGATTGTCCCTCTGCAGCTCATGGAGGTCCACAGTGGAGCAGATGTCCACCTGCAGCCCGTGAAGGATGCCACCCAGCAGCAGGTGGACATGCCCTGAATGAAGCCCACAGCAGAGCAGGCTTCTGGCACAAACTGCAGCCCATGGAGAGGAGCCCACACAGGAGGAGATTTTCTGGCAATAACTGTGGCCCATGGGGGATCCACGCTGGAGCAGTCCGTTCCTGATGGACCCATGCTGGAACAGTTTTTGAAGAAGGATCCACACTGGAGCAGTTTGTGAAGGACTGTATCCTGTGGGAGAGACCCCGCAGTGGAGCGGGGGAAGGTCATGAAAAGGAAGGAGCGGCAGAGCCAAAATGTTATGAAGTGACCACAGCCCCCATTCCCCATGCCCCTGTGCCACTCGGGGGGAGGAGTTAGAAGAGTTGGAAATGAAGGAGTGAGGAGCCTAAGAAGAATGAGGGGGGAAAGTGTTTTTAGTTTTGTCTTTGTTTCTCAGTATCTTACGACATTTTTAAATGGCAATAAATTGAATTAATTTTCCCCAAGTCGAGCTTGTTTTGCCTGTGATGGTAATTGGTAGTTGATATCCACATCTTTATCATGATCCACGAACTTTTTTATCTTATTTTCTCCCCCTGTCCTGTTGAGGGGGAGCGAGAGAGTGGCTTGGTGGGTGTCTGGCATCCAGCTAAGATTAAGCCACCGCAAAGACACAAAATTTAACTTAGTTTCCCCAAATTAGAGTTTGGTGCTGTAAAAAACAGTCCTACTTCCATTTCTGTTTAGGGTAGTTCATTCCTCATCTGCCCCCCATTTATTACCACTGCTTACATTTATTTAGTCTAAACAGACTATGCTCAGACCATGGACTTATTCCACCCATCCCATGCCTTTTCTGTTGTAGTCTCAGAGAAGACAGAGAATGACTATTAAGGCAGCACATTACACCGACAGCCAAATAAATACTTGTCGTTGTAACAGTGCATAGCGAGCAACAGCCTTTGCACTGCTGTTCCCTTTGACTCAATCCCCATTTTATCGACACTGCTCGTGAAACAGATCTAAAAAATGGTGTCTAGACTCAGCCACGAGAAAGATTTAACATCGTGCCTGAGAGAAACAGTTTCTGTTTAACGAGAGTCATTGTCAATGACTTGTCATTCTCAGTAGGCCGCTGCAAAAAATCAAGGAAGGAATTACAAAACCTGTGTATTTAGGAAATGACCCTTACTTTTGAGGTCGGGAATGTTAGGAAGATGATAACATTAAAAAGATCCCAAGATGAGCAGTAGCAATGATAAGCTGCTGCAAAGACCAACACAAGTGTTGACAAATCTCACATTCCTGTCAGAAATCTTGCACCAGTCTTTAAGACAGACTCTGCAAGAAAGTGATCAAATAAGTATACTAGTTTCCTTTTTAAGATTCAGTGTAATTATCTAGTTCAAAAAAGAAAGGAAAAAATGCTATTCTATTTTTCAAAATCAGTATCATTTTAAACTGATATTGTAATTTTTGAATATTTTTATAGACATTTTTGAATGTTGTTATAGACAGTACTGGATCTTGGATGAGGAAATGGTGAAAAAATGAGTTATTTGATTTGACAAGACACTGAAGGAGATTCACTTCAGCACATAACTTGAAGCCCACTGTTTATAAGAAAAGAGTAGCTAGTAAGATGGATGCAGTCAGTGACACCTAGTCCGAATATCTTAAGGAAAAAAAACCATCAACAGCGGTATCTGTGAGGTTCTAACACAAGTGGAAAGCTGCTTTTCTGGCACCTGAGGGTTTTCTCCCTCCTGTGCTTCATCCCCCATCTGGTCACTGGATAACCATCCTGGTTTTCATTTCTTTATTTCTGTGTTTTGTACAAAGTAGCCTTAAAATCAGCTACCACTGAATGAGCTCTTAGGTTTTTTTCCTTAATATGGTAATTGCGTTTGTCCTACCTCCTTTAATTAATATTTCAATTAATCTGTTCTGAGTACTCACATTCCTTCTAGTTCCATGTATTTACCATTCCAAGCTTTGGCAGCTGACAGTAACCGCAATCGTGTGTACTGTTACTGACTACAGGAAGAAGTGATTGACAGTCATGGAATTAAGCCAGCAAGGGGAAGGAGTCCCAAACTGCTAACTGGGACACAGCACGTAGGAAAGCTGACCTCTCACACTGACAGTATGCAACACTGAAAAACGTATTTTCTACATTTTTACTTATCTCTGCTAGGAAGAACGCTCAATGTAAGTAGGGAGTGATGAGGATAGCTCATCACAGGAGGGGCTGATGCCCTCCCAACATTTGCCTATACAGGAGAGACCTATAGTTTCAGCTCTTACTCTCGAAACTTGAAAACTCAATGCCTTTATGTAAGATTGTTTTTAAAGCACAGCCTTACTAGTTCCATGTTTTCCCAAATTGCACAGTGCTTCTGTACAGATAGTGCAGAAGGTTTTCTTTGTGTTTCCACCATCTTTGTACAAAACCCACAAAGTACAATTTGAAGAAACTAGTTAATTTCCAAAGCTAAATATTTTTTGAAAGCCAAATAAATCCTGCAGAGATGGATCAGCAACAAGGATTTAGAAGTTAAATCTTGACTAGTTATCGTAAGGAGAACAATTTAATGTTTCTTTCTAGCATAAACATTACCAAGGTCTTCACCGAAGGGCAAATAGATAAGGTTCCTTTTGCAGGCTGCCAATGCCATTCTGAAAACAGAAGTGTATGACACATTCTAGAGTGTATTTCAATTTCTGCTATTGCAGAATGACTAGGTGACCAGCAACTCTGTAGAAAACAATCTCAGGATTATACTGGTTCAGAAGTGAGATATGGGCCAACAATATCATGCTGCTGCAAAGACCAATAACCATACTAGGAAGTATATACAGAGATACTGTCTTACATGTATGAAATAATGACTTGAATCTCTCCACCCTTGCAAAGCTGCCCTTTCCAAGAGTCCTGCCTAGTTCTGCATAAGAGATTTTAAGAAGGAAGCAGACGGGGACAAAACAAAGGCCAGTGAAAATAATGAGATACAGCAGCTGAATTCTGTTATGAGAGAAATGGAATATGAGCCTATCACAGATTGTTAAGGAGACTACACAAACTAACAGTAAAATAACAAAGGAGACTATGTCAGTGCTAGATGTTCCAGTGGTAAGGATAGCGAGCACTACTTTAGTCTGCCTAGAGACCATGAGAGATTTTAAACAAATCAAAGAACATCTGTGAAGGGTGATACAGGCCCTGCCTTCCAACAGTGGGGAGAGACAATCCCTTCCAAGGTGCTTGCCATCTCTCTTCTATAATTTCTCTAATTTTCGTAGAATTAGTTGTTAATTTATTAATACCTTCAGTTATTAACTTATTTACTACACTGGTTTCCTCTATATTCTAAAGAATACATTGGGTCACCGCAGCACTCCCTACTCTGTTCCCAATGCACGCTAGTATCTCTCAGACATGCAAACTTAGTCTTGAAGAAGAGCTGATCTGGTTCTACTTCAAGCTCTGCCTCTAACTTGTAAAATCAATGACTGATGTGTTAAAAAAACACTTTTAACTGAGAATTAGACTTTTTTAGTCTCTACTCATCTGCACTAATGCTCCTTTTTTCATTTGCACATCCTGACAGTTCAGTGCCTAAACACGTTACCATTCTTCAGCCGAAGTGGCTTCTCGTGCCAGACAAGCGTCAGCATATTGACACTCTTCTTCTGATAGATGTTAAGCCACACTCTGCTGAACTTCCAAAATGATTTGGTGAAGCAGCTGAAG
Organism: Strix aluco; assembly: GCF_031877795.1. Taxonomy (NCBI): domain Eukaryota; kingdom Metazoa; phylum Chordata; class Aves; order Strigiformes; family Strigidae; genus Strix; species Strix aluco. The sequence continues at coordinate 2,970,398 of NC_133961.1, forward strand.
TGAGGCTGCGGACTTTGAAAACAAATGTAGTCAGATTCTAAGAACGCCCAGGGGAGGAAAAATCTATTACCAATAGACTGACTGCAATTAAAATTCTTTGATACATCTCTCTGCACTTTTAACCAAATAGTTCAGGGTTTCAGGAGTAATACTAAAAAGATTTGACCACCTCAACCCAGACTGCATCCTCAGGCCATTGAGCCTTTCGATATTGGCAAGCCTGTCTATTAGTGTGACATATTAACTTTCTGTCAGATATCACATTCATAAACAAAACTGATGGAATAACGAGGAAAGAAATCAAAACTGGATTTTCTATGAAGCTGGATAGCTCAATATTTTAGTACTTCATAGAGATTTTACAGGTCAAGAGTAGCAGGCAGACCGACGTGGGAGCAGTTGTAGTGGGTATCTGCTATAGACCTCCTAATCAGGAAAAATGATCAAATAAAAAGATAAATGCCTTTTAAAAAGTTCTCCAGATCAGCATTTGTTTGTGAGTCATCAAAATATTGACTGTTTCTCCTGGCAGTTCCCACTGGAAATGTGGTCAGTAGGCCAGCTGGATCAAAAATTAAATTTAGTCAATTTAATTTTTAAGCAGTCAGCATGGGTATGTGAAGGGGAAATCATGCTTAGCTGACATGATAGCCTTCTACAATAAGGTGACTAGATTGGTGGATGAGGGAAGAGCAGTGGATGTTGTTTATCTCAGATCTTTTGCACATAAAGCATCAAGTTTCGAGGAACTGTCTTCATTCATCAAGTGTCTTACAGCGCCTTAGCAGAAAATAAGGTTTCCCACTTGTGTATTCTTCTCTGCAAGCTCCAACCGTGGGAGTATTTTTCAGGAAATACGTTAGAAAAGTTAGATTGCAATGATACGATATCACTATTTGTTATGAAGGTAGAATGTGACAAAGATGGTATAGGAAAAGGAGATTTTTACTTTGGGTTTACTCCAGACATGAAATAGAAAAATACTGTGAGCAAAATATCAATACTGAGTCCCAAGCAAGTAAAGCAATGGGGGAAAGAAGTGTTATACACCAGACTACTTTCTAAATACACAAAATGTCTTCTCTTTGATCAAGCCAACAATCTGTGTGTTAAAGTCATAGTGTTTCTAATTCCTGTCAGCAACCCTTTGCCAGTGCTTACAACGGTGTAGAAAGTTAATGTTCCACAGACTGTTGGAGTAGCTCAAATATGTCCACCGAGATTTTACTTTTAAAAAGAAAATCTGCATTATATCTTCTCAAAAATTTCGTTGCAGGAAGAGCATAAATTATCTCTTCTGTGTTGCACTCAATTGCTCTTTTGGATCTCAGCTGGAGCACTCAAGTTCTGCACCAATTTGATTGGAAAACCTGCGGTAAACGTGCGAGGTAACAATTTCAGGTAGAGCAGGAGCTGCAGTTTCGATTTTCTTGATTTAAGAGATACTGATTTTTTCAATACAAGATCAGATGTGTTAAAAGAAGGTGTTGATAAAAATATTTCTTGAAAGAAAAATAGTTTCAAAAAGCTGATTCATATTTTATTGTTTATATCATGCCACAATGAGTAAAGCAGATGTTCAGTGACGTGAAACGGGCCAAATACACTGTCTGTACTCTGTTTCACATTGGGACAAGTTTGTAAGACTACTGAAATTTGATTCAAAGTGAAGCAGGAAGTTTAAACACACTAAATTTATTCCTGGTTCAAGTAAAATGGGAAGCATTTCAATTTATAATGGATTTTGTGAGCAATGGCCCACAACTTCATTTATTTTTTAACATTAGTCAGAATTTTGGTGGTTACATTTCTTGACAGAGTTCTTTTAAAGATTCATGCATTTTAGTGCACTGAGAATTCTGCAACTAAATCAGTGTCCTGCCTTGAATACTCAAAAATTAGTAAGTGGATTATATACTACAAGAATGTATTGGTAATTTTTAGAGAGGAGCTGGTACAGTAATCTGTATTTCTGTGCTGTATGTGCTGTCCTTCCAGGTAACAGGAATCTGCCTCTGCTAATAAATTCAAACCCATACAAGTAGCCAATGCCACTGCTGTCAGAGATCTTTCCATGAAATAAACTAGTTCCTCGAGCATTCTCATAAAAATTGCTACCAAAAGTGATATCCTTATGAATGTGCACCACTACTACTTAGAGCAGATCCCTGAAGGCTGAAAGTTGAGACAAATGATGATGCAGTTCAAATGAAGCCTTCAGCAATTCTGCCTGTTTTGTGCTGTTCAGCAAAGGAGTGCGTAGACCTCAGAGTCTTTAAGGTCACCAGTTTGGCACCTTTAAGCAAAAAGAGTCATCCTATATATGTAAGAGGTCACAACTGTATTGTCCTCTAAGTGTGGTAAGTGTTCTCAGTACCCTTCAGTTTTAAAATCTTTATAAAATATACATTAAAAATTTCATTTGCATTATTTCAAGTAAGGGGGAGATCAATATCACCTGACATACACACAAAGATATTTGATAGCAGCTCAGTGTCTTTGAGGTTTATTGGGTGCCCAAGAACATATACATACATCATCTACTGCCATCACCTGATGTCTTTTAATATCCTCTTACTGAAGCATCATCTTACTTTAGGATGTAGTAGCTGTAGAATTACACTTGGTTCCTATCTCTCAGAGACTTTGTTTCCTCGGTAAGAGCTTTTTCCATAATAAAAAATGCTAGGCATTACAGACAGTGCTTTGAAAGCAGGTAATTGATCATATTTGCAGTGTTTTTTTCAAGAGATTGATAAAAATTTAACACAAGTGCCACATGATGTTATTGACTTGCCTTCCAAGAGATAATATCCATTACTCTTTTATTTTATTTTATTTAAATGGACTCAGAATTATGGCTTCAGTCAGGCATTGTGTAGACAAAGTTAGGCACATTTTTCTCTCAAGCACACCAGCAATGAATTCTCACACAGCCCATTAGAACCCCCTGCCTGTAAACATGTTGCAAAAGTCATCTTGCTGCATCTCAAGTACAACCTGCAATCTTATCTATTATTTCTGGTTCTTCATTCCCTCCACAGCTTGACTACTGCTCTTCAGACTTAATTGTCATCATGTCTTGACATATCACAGCCATTCCTGAGAGTAGGCTGGTCATTCCCTTGACAAGTAGTAGCAAGAGATAACAGGGGAGTAAAAGAATGGATCAGAGATAATTTTCAGTAAAAAGAAAGGAAGGGACTGCCAGCATTTCACTGACTAGTTGTGGAGGTGGTGGTTATAAGACCTTCAGGCCTGGCCTTAGAAAATATCATACCATAGATGTATCTATGACACAATGAGCAGAAATCATCTGAGCGTCTGCACTGTCACACTAAAGTATGTGTGTGCATGCACATGAGGGAGTAAACTAGTAGGACTTACACTACAGTAAATGTTTCTGCAGTTTGACTTTTACACAAGTTTCTTTCTCTCCTTGTCTAAAATTATGATGCAGCATTGCTGTGCTGTTTAAGCCACTAAATAACACTCATATTACATGCTAGAAATGGCTAAATTTCCATGAGAAGTAATATCAGTTATTCACACCATGCGGTTTCTTAACATATCTTCTGGGGTTTTAGCAAGCACTATACATACAAAGATTAGTAGCACTACTACTAATGTGCTAAAAATGTTACAAGGAAAGTCTCATGATTGTTTACAAACAGTTTCTTTCAAAACTTTTTTTATTCCTTGATTAACACTTATTCACATAAACACCACAGAAGCATTGCTCATGTAAATAAATTACCATAAAAGGTGTGTAGTATGTGTCTAGAATTGCAATTCAGGCTGCTGGGTTTCTGATTATCAGTTTGAAAAGCTTCATTTAAAACACTGGGTTTTTTTTTTTTTCATTCTAGTAGCAGATTATATCAGAGCGAAGTTATAATCTCTCTAAATTATTTCCCAAACTGGAAATCTTAGTGTGTCCCATAATCTTAAGAGACTGGAAAAAAAAAGAGTAAAATATCACCAAAAAAATAATGCACCTCTAAATCTACTGCCAAACATCAGTCTGCTCTGTAATTGCCCTCTGCCATTTCTGCAGTTGCTGCAGACCAAATTAAAAGGAGTTGGCCACGAAGGGCAAGTCACAGGGAGACCCGGTGCCATTAGTAATCAGAGGTGATGATTAGTGAGAATGGCAGAGGAGACATTAAATTGTGCTAAGTCATTAAGGAGAGACATACAGACACTGAAATATGGGCAGTGTGGGCAAGAAAAAACAAGCAAAGCCCAAATGATACTAAAAATATTTTCAACTACAGCACCTGTATGTGAAGACCACCTAGTGAGTAAAAACCCGACAGGTAAGCAGCCCGTGCGTTGGAACTCTTCTCATCATTTCAAGTGCTTTCTTCTCCCATTGCTATTATTTTCCAAAATGTTTTCTTTTCACCTGCTTTGTTTACTTGCTTCCGTTCTTCTGACTTGTCAACTGGTGCAAAGTGTGAGATTGACAGCTACAGTGACTGAAGTCCATGTTAGTCTTTCCAATACACCATGGGCAGTAACTGAAGAAAATGTCTCCTGGCTACTGCCTGCCAGTCTGTTCCATCCGTGTTGCAGACAAATCAAATTTCTGAGAAAGTGAGAAAGTTTCACTCCATTGGTCTAGCCAATCCTTTCAGCCACAGCTAAGGAATGCAGAGTATTTACTGTAAATATGGTAATAACCAGCATTTTCTGGATGTAGTTAGAATAAAAACTATCTATCAAGAGAGATATCAAGGTGACAGATGCGGTCAATGCACAATGAGACTAAATGTATGCAGGCAACTGTCATCCCTCTAAATTAAAAAAGTGATCTTCAGCCTTGTCCTGAATGTCGTGCAAAACCTGATGTGTGCCTTTAGAGCACAGCAAGACGTTCTGTGTTGAGAAATCCTTATTAATATTGGTAGACTGTTCATCCTGTAATGTCTTGGTGCAGGTCAGTGAATGTGAACTATATACAAATTAAGACCCATTTGGTTTTTGATTTTTTTTTTTAATCTTACAGAAGATCCCACGTTAGTGGCTACTCCCTGAACACACTCAAAGACAACAGCGGTTCATGTGATTACAGCAGACTCTAGCTGTCATCTGTGATATACACAAACTCTAATAGCATGAACACTTCCAGAGAATCTCTTTGAGCTCTTCTGGGAAAAGAGCTGTTTCTCTAGAGCAGAATACCCAGATTTATAGCTTTTATCAATAAACAATAACACTGTAAAAACACAGTCCGAGCATGGTGTTCATCTCAGTTACAGAGAGCTGGGGAGACTTTGTGATTCACAAAATCAACACATACTCAACTCATAGATTTCTTCTCGGACCTTAAAGACTGTGAAATACACATGTTTTTGAGAAGGTATCCATAGCTGATAGTTTTTACATCATGAAGATAAAAGATACTGGAAGATTTAGCGAAATATATTTTTCCATGGCTAGGCCCCTAGAAGATACACAAACAAGAAAGGAATCCTGATATCTGACACCGCAGGGATGAACTCTGTATTGGGATTTTCCTAGGAGAAACTGCTTCATCCACCAGCATCTTGATTTCAAAAAATCTGTCATACTCAGTGGGTTGACAAAGATATTCTGTTCTGGCTTGTTTAACATATTATCTCCTCTTCTCTTCTCTTCTCTTCTCTTCTCTTCTCTTCTCTTCTCTTCTCTTCTCTTCTCTTCTCTTCTCTTCTCTTCTCTTCTCTTCTCTTCTCTTCTCTTCTCTTCTCTTCTCTTCTCTTCTCTTCTCTTCTCTTCTCTTCTCTTCTCTTCTCTTCTCTTCTCTTCTCTTCTCTTCCTTCCCTTCCCTTCCCTTCCCTTCCCTTCCCTTCCCTTCCCTTCCCTTCCCTTCCCTTCTCTTCTCGCTGCTCTTCACTTCTCTCCATTTGTTTTCACTCTTTTCATTCCCCTAACAAAAAGCCAAATTTTTTTCCTTTGACCTGATATTGAGCTCCCTCTCCCACACACACCAACCTTTGCAAAAAGCAATGCAGACACACTGAAATACGTCCAAACAAGCCTCCTCCCAAGTGACATAGAAAGCTCAAAACACCACCTGCCTTTCTAGGTAAGATTATTAGAGGCAAGCTATACGCATCATTTAAAATCATTAGCATAAAATCAATAACTCTAGGAAATAATTACAGTTTTCACCATGACCTTGTCCCCTGTGGTACTGCATCCTCAAGGGTTATTTAATTAAGGCATAAGGATAGTTTTGCTTAGTGATTCTGCATGAAATCTAACCGACATATAAATATGGAAAGACTCCCTCTCCTCCAATCTGAAATGCCCTTTACTTCCTTATCCTTGATAAGAGATAAAGGCCCTTAGAAACCTGACACCGTGATTGTGATTACAAATAGCTTCAATTTGTAGTAAGTAATATTTAGGAAACCTTTCTAATTATAACAGTAGTGAACCACTAGAATGAAGAGCTTACCAGAAGGATTAGAAAGGATGTGAAATTTCCTTTGCTAGCTACCTTTAAGAATAGACTTGACTGTTGTTTATTATATGTCACCTTGAGATAGCACAGAATTTACCTGCTCTGCATTGTTCAAGATGGGTGAACTGAATCACAGCCTGAAGTCCCTTCCAGCCCTATCTTTGACCAATTTATCTTTAATAAATCAATGGCTTTCTGCAATCACCTAATCCAACTATACTTTGGTTCCCTCACTATGAAGCCAGTGTGCATCCAAAATGTGTGAAAATCAAAAGCTGTTCTTTTATAACTGCCAGATTTATAAACTCCCCTTATGATAGAAAATGCAGGCATTTCCTTTATTCCCGGACAACACCACTGGCAATAAAACCCCTGACTTCAGATCTTAGCTGAGACTTGATGATCACTTATTTACTGTTTGAATTCAAAAGTTCTCACTCGACATGGCTTTCTAAGGCCCTTTACTCAGAACAGATGGGCCATAACTAAGGTTTAATACATAGGACTAAGATCTGCATGTCTATTTCTGGTCCTGAAACTAGAACAGACTCATTTTGTGTCCTTGAGAAAGTAACTTAAGCTTTCTCAGTTCCTCAGTTTCCCCAGAAAAGACAATGGACTCTTTCTACTTCATAGACATAATAGAGCAAGCACACTGTTGACAGAAAGAACACAACTTTCTGTCACAAGTATCTGGGCTCTCACAGAGGATTTGTTCTTAGCAAATTTCTAGCATAAGTCTATCAATATAAGACACTTGAAAAGTTTAAGGAATTCAAGAGGTCTCCCAAAGTACAGCCACTCTGAGACATCTGGAACTTTAGAACAAAATGGCCGGGTTTGACACAAGCTTCAAGAGGAAATGCTTGGATGCCATTGGAAATTTAGAATTATAAAAATGGAATGAAATTTTGAACAGGAAAATGTAGGCAATATTGGACTCAAAAGAAGGAATCTTTAAAGACCATGGCTGTCCCTCTACAATTGCAATTGTGAATCGAGGTGGGATGAAGCAGCTTTATCTGGCGGAAGGTAACATAATAACTAGTCCATTACTGTTACACCATAGCATTTTTACAGGAGCATCATCTAAGAGTTAGTCTCTGATGGGTAAAACTGACAAGACTTGCTCAAGGGAGTAGTCTTAGAAAGGAGGAAGAGAAGAACCCCTCAGTATTGGTGTACAGAGGTAAGGGGAAAAAAAAAAAAAAAAAGGGAAGGAAAAAAAAAGGAAAAGAAATCACAGAGATCAATTTTGGTTCTTACGGTTTTCTTGAGATGAAAGCCCTGGAGGCAGAGCACTGCTGTGTTCCCCAGAGCACAAGTCTGTGACTGCAGTAGATAATGACTGTGGAAATGTTTTCCAGAAAAATTTCTCATTCTTCTTTTAACTGACCTTTGTGCCTTTTTATCACTGTGGTCTGATTCCACAAGCTCTCAGAGAGAAGAGGTAGAAGTTGGGCTGGAAAATATGAGGTTCAAATTAGGACAACATAATAAAAAAGATGCAACCGTGTACCAGATTTTGGTTTCCAGCAACTACGATGCCATTGTTTTAGAGATCATCCAAAAGTGTTCAGCAACATTTAAATTAAAACGTAGTCCTAAATGACAAACGCAGTATAAGGCTGGCTACTAGCTCTTTTTATTTAATGCAGACTGTCACCAGTGAGGCTGATTTCCCTGCCCTGCTCTGTCTTTGCAATGAGGCTTAATAAATACTGACAGCGATTACACGGAAAGAAGATTTTAAACAGGCCCAATTCAATCCTCAGAATGGACAAGATGTTGAATAAATATGCTACAACGATTACAGAGAAGGTTGATTCTGAAATACGGCCTGTCTCAGGTGAGAGCTCTGACACTCTAGATACCTTCAATACTGTGACATGAGAGATTCTTGTCTGAAATTCTCTCCCTTGCCTGTACCCAAATTGTAGCCTTTACATCCTGATTCATGAGCGGTACAGTCTGAGCTGATCTGGCCTCTGCTGGGAGCTGCAGTCTTCGTGCTCCCTGGGGATTCCTCCATTTCCAGGAAATACCCAATCGGCCAATTACCCTTCTAGACACTTTTTACCACTGGAGACACTGATCTCATACAGGATCTAGGGAAACCTTCACGGGAAAGAGGGAAGGTACTTCAGTTTTCTTTACTGTGATTTTTTTAATACTCAGATGTTATACTTATTTTGTTACTAGCCTTTTAAATTGGATGCTTTGTCATGGTGGAGATACTCACAACAATAATGAAAAATTATTTCTATCATTCACCAGAAACACTGTTTTCAGGTTATTTTTTGTATAGATGCACATATAAATAAGGCTGCACACCTTTTTTAAAAATTAGTTATATATGCAAATGAGGCCACTGCGTGTGTAATAAAATTACGTATGTGATGGGCAATTTTCACAAACGCTTCTTTTGAATTATCTACATCTTAGAGCATCTAAATTAGGTGTACAATTGTGCATTCATTCTCTCAACCGTATGTTTCTTTTATATAAAATATTTTCAGTAATACAGAAACAACCTTTAATTGCTAATCATTAAGTACATTTGATGGCTACCAGGAACCATACAAACTGAGGAAAGCGGGGTATACTGAAACCTGGGGAAGTGCTGGAGGCTAAGGTATCATTAAGCAGCATGCACTATAATACAAATATTAAGTAATAAACCCGGTTGACCTTCAATTTACTGATAATTCAATCTGACAGGAATTTTCTGGTACGGCTGGCAAGGTGACAGTGATTTATTTTAGGAACAAAAGCTGAACTCCTGATTTAGGGCCGTATTGAATTTAGGTTCTATATTATCAAACAAAGGCAGTAGGGAGGAGTAAGAACTCACTTTTATAGTTAACTGAGACATGGCTGACATTGCTTAAAAACGTGAATTATAGAAGTCATTAAAAAAACCCAGTGGGAGGCTTATTACTTGAATGCTCAAGCAACTCAAGTAACAAAAATTGATAGCAAAGATAAAATAACAACTAAACAAAGAAACTGAAAGTAATGAGGAATGTCAGAAACAGGAGAAATTTTCCACAGGAAGGAAGCTGAAATCAAGAAGTCCTCATTTAGGAAAGCGGAAGAGTAAGAAACACCAGCATTAAATCTGAACAAACACCCACAAAAGTTATTAGGAAACTTTCTAAAGTCCTATGTGTGTGAGGGTATAAATTGCTTTCCCTGCAATTATATTCAACTAATTTTGTTGAGCGTTTATCAAATGGGTATGTTCTAGCAGGTAGACAAATTTCACTGAGGAAAAGAAGCCATTCCTCATGTAATACACATCCAAACAAGACAGAAAATCCAGTCAAAATCGTTCAGTGGAAATATTTGCAAGAAGAAATGATCCGTTTGAAGATAAAGTTTAGAATAAGTTTAATAATTTTTTTAATCTCTATTTTCTGAAAACCTTTTTAAATTTTTAAAATGGAATTCTTGGAATACCTTCCACTTGTAACAAAGTTTCTCTTCTAACAGAATTTTAAATATAATGAGTAAGAGCAAGAAGTTCTGATGTCTGACTGCATCTACTTATCAGGGCCTAACTTTCATACTCTTGATTTCATTAAACCCGTCTGTAACTTCTGACTGCAGCAGTGTTTTTCCTTTCTTACACCGATTAACTGGGAGGAAAGTAAAGTTCTGTATTGGACTGAAACAGTGTGTCAACGTACACAGGTCTGATAAAACTTACTCAATAGCCACACAGATACAGGCATATGTGTGTGTCTTTATATACATATATACCAACCTCACAAACTTTTGCATTACTTTTATATGATTTCACTGTTCCATGCTGTCCCTTTACTACAGAAACAGGAGTTAGGCATATGCATACACCTGAATTTTCCAAGTGTTACTTGCCCAGCTCCCTGTCCAGAAGTGTACGCAGCACCTCAGTATGTATATTTTTTTATGGCACTAGTAGAGTGCAGCTAGCATGCACTTTGGGACAGTCCCTCCACACAGCCTCTCCTAATGATCTAAAAGCCTAAAACCAAGCAGCCAAGGGAGTTTGTGTAGTATGTTAAACGTTTAATAGAAGCTGAATGCTGTGTCAGCACCAATTCTAGTCACTCTCTTTGGTGCTATTAGATACACATGGTGAGACTTCATTCCCATCATGTTTATAGTTTCAGCATTGCCTAAGGGGGTTATAAAAACTAGTCGTGCCTGTGTAATTCTTGTGGCATGGCTAAAAGAATAGCCCTGAACTCTGAGAATGATCTCTGGATGTAAAGCAATAATGGGCTATCATTCATTCCTTTCTTTTCTGGCTACATTAAATAACACTTTGGTATTTGGACATAATTCACAATATGTAGATGCTGAGTGAGAGAGAAAGAGGGAAGTTCGCTCAGTGTGACTGAAAATTCAAACACAAAGAATAAAATTTACCATCCTACACCCTGCTCCTTCCCGCTTTGAGATTTGTTGAAATTGTCAAACCTCAAAAACTGCATCTTGAAATGGTAGCCCCTGAGAGGCGGCAAGATTAATTTTTGAGCATGAAGGTGTCATGTATTTTTCACTGAAATAGAAAAAGAAGATCAAATGAGAGTTTAGGATGACTTGGAAATGGCCAGGTGGTACAAGACAGGATTTTATACTGCTTTTTCAGTTTTACAGTGTAGCTCTTAAATAACTGCCATTGACACAAGATACTGTTTAACCTGAATACCGGTATCACTGTTTATTCTTTAACACAGGAACAACACCATTTAGTGGCATTTAAACAATCCAGCTCACCATTTTATTTTTTGTCATAAGAGATGGAGCATAATGTTAACAAAATAGAAAAAGGAATGGTCTGGTAACTGTAGTAGACGTCTTCTGACTTTGAAGACATCTACTTCAGACTTTACCAAAGACTTTGTGGCTGTATCTGACAGTGATCATATGCCATAGTTGGTACACTGTCCCAGTCACCAAATTACTCGTGAAGTCCCTTGCACACTTGTGTTTCCTTCGGTGGAAACCCACAGCTCCCATGACAGCAGGTAGATCCAAGTGACGGTCAGGAGGGTGAACACTTAACTAGACCAGGGACTCTGAAACATTCCCAAATCCACTAGTTTAGGTTTAGTTCAGCCTTCCAACACCTCATTTCCCTGTCCCCATTTCTCTGTTCTCCTTTATGCTGGGGTGGTAAGGATATATTTGTTAAGACTGGTAAAACAACGAGCAGTGGGCCCTTCTTTACTCAAACCAGAATACATGAATAACAGTATAATAGGTAAGTATAGCCCAAAGACAGCCTCTAAGACAAGTTTCTTCTTGTATAATTAACATGGTCAGCTGCTTTCTTAGGAATGAATTTTCTTTGGTTAGCTATGACAGACTTATTTTTGCTGTCCCTATTCAGGATTTTTAAAAAATATAAAGTAACAGCATATTTTTCTTTAATAAAAGCTTAGTAAATGTTTTGACACCTCTTTCTGATTGTCTCTTATTTGGAAAGAGTAATTAGAGAGATATTTTTAAAGTTGTGCGATCTAACACGGAAAATATGAGGGGACCTTCTTTACAATTATGGCTTTTGAGTGAGGAAATCAGGAATTAGTTCAAATGATTTTGTATGAGTATATACCTTTGCTGTATGAGCAAAATACATACTTACATGATACCTAGTGACTTACGGCCTTAACCATTATATTGATATCTAAATGTTGCCAAAGAATAAACATTATGACGTATTTATTTCACCCCAGTGAACAGTTAGAACTTGAGTACTTTTCACATATAGGACATATAATTTTTTATTTCAGTTTAACACTTGTGATTTAAAAAAAATATTTACATTGAAACATAACTGAAACAGTTGTCAGGGGATCTTAAAAAGGGCAGTATTTTAAAAATCCTTGACACTGTAGGTGAAAGAGCTGTGTCCAGATCTAGTATCTTTTAAGACCAAAAAAGGACCATTCTCACTAGGTGCCTCATTACTGACTATTTTGCATTTTAACACATCTGTGGCCATCTAGTACTTCACAGCTGTTACTCTGCAGCATGTCATGGTCACCTGGAAATTACATTAAGAGGAAAAGGAACCAGACCCTTGTGCTCTAAAATCCCAAATGCTTGTCACTGAATATAAAGAAACAACATTATTCCTGTTACAAGTATAGGAGAAAAAAAAAAAAAAAAAAAAAAGGACAAATCTGAGGAGTTCTGTGTGCATCTAATCATGGCCAGTGAGTACCTACGCTAGCTAGACTCATTATTGAATGAAATAGAACTGTATATACTAAGGATAGCATTGTAACAGAGAGAGTTTGGTATCTTAACATGTCATTTAAGAGGAGGATTTGTCTTGCTTTTAGTAATGCTGAGGCCTATAAAAAGGATTTGAATGGATTTTATTAAACACATTTACATCTTTCAGCCCAAATCTATACTATTACATAGTCAGGACGTGATTTAAATCCTCTCACAGAGGGAATCAACCATGGCAAAGAACCTTGATTTACCATTGTGTGAATGGGCAGGATTCCCCCACAAAATGATTGACAGTCAGAAAACTTCAAATTAGCAAATACAAATTTGTTTTGCAAATCAGTTTGGGGATGCTTAGTCAGATCTGTGGTAAGCAATTATTGATTTAAATTAAAGCAGAAAAGTTCACATGCAAATTAAAACTAAATTAGTTGGTTGTTCATAGATAACCTTCTTCTCTGCTCGTACAAATGGTGATCAGAAAGAGGAAGAGAAGAAAGAATGAGAAAAAGACGTAAAAGATATTGTACTTGCTTTCAAAGAAACAAACACCTCGGAAGAGATGAAAAGTCCTGCCTTCTTTTATCATTTACTATGTATTTTCTGTACTAGCCTCACTTATGCCTACTTCTACGTAACTTAATGAAACCCTCAGAAGGGAGGAGAGGTGCCCACTCCGAATGATTGTATGAAGCAGAACGGCAAAACTGATGACAGACGAGTGCAAGAGGTGGCAGATTTTGGATGGATGGATGGATGGATGGATGGATGGATGGATGGATGGATGTTGTATGTTCATGTGAGAAAAACCCACAACTAGCCTCTTTGTGCCTATACATGAATTCATATTTCATGTATGTCAGGAAAGAGAGTAAAACAGGAAGTCCTTTTACTTGTCAGAACTATTCTCTAATTTCTACTCCATGTATTTAGGGAAGAATAAGACCCATTCATTTGTTTTTCTTGAACAGTCTTATCTGTTCTGACCCTGAACACTCCTGTTTATTTTCTGTGCAATACACATTGTACAACTTGAACTAGTCTCAGTGTACCTAAAATCAGAGTCTAAAGGAATGTTATCACATTCACTAACCCACCTTGTAGATGAGGAACAGATTCTAAATCTTTTTATTTACATTATGTTCTAAGAGTGCCATTGTCCCGAAAGGGAGCGTTTCCATTTCTGCCTACAGCTCAAAATTGCAAATGCTTATCACGGTTTCTTGTGCTTCTGAACTGACAGTCATGAACAATGGATCCTCTGTACAAAATCCAGCATCACTGCAAGTTTTTCTCCTAAGTAGCTCCTTATGAAGTGCCATGGTCTAAAAATACCACCTCTGCAGAGTATAGAATTAGTTGATTTTATAAGCTATTTCCATTCCCAGTCTTTTGCCTGACAATGCTAAAGTGGGTAACAATCAGTTTTAGTTACCCTGGTGTGGTCTGAAAGTCAAACGTGATTTCCTTAGAAACTGGTTTCAAAATACCAAATCTTGTCCTAAAGCAACCACCTGGGGGCATCTTTCTGATTCGTTCTGATCTGATTTAATTTAAATTGATGATCAAGCTGAAACCTGCTTCACACTCCTAATTGCAGATATAAAGGAACAGGATTAATTTTATTGAATTTTTTATTTCTTTTTCACACACATGTGATAAATTAATGTTGTATTTAATCACAGGTATGCCAGCACCTACATACATGTGCACTTGACATAAAATTCCCCATGACTGTATAGAATAAGTTAAAGGAAAGTCTTTCTTTCCTATTTTCCTACTGCTTACATCACTAATTGATAACATATGTAAGGTTCTCTCCCCCTAGAGGAGCCGCTAAAAAGCAGATAACTAGTTTTATCAAACATGAATTTTAATGCAACACCTTCACACTGACCTCATATGCTGTTGTATTAATTGCATCAATAAGCAACACATCTCAGAGTCAAGCATTTTATACCGTGAGGAGTTTTCTTTTGAAGAACACTTTGGTGCATGTTTTGGTTTTGTCAGATTTTTTCTTCCGGATAAAAGTTTATCTGTTCTTTATCCTGTATGCTGATATTCTAAGAATCATCATTTTTTAAAAAAGTCCATGAAAACATGGGTTCCAGTGTATGTCTTGTTTCTTTCAAGAAAAAGCACCAAAAGTAGAGATTCAGGTAACAAATTGACATGATAAAATTTGTATCTATCCATTTATTAAAAAAACATTTAAAAACTCAAAGATTTCTCTGGATATTTACACTGGGGTTTGCATTTTGTCATGTACATTTTTTATGATATAAAGATTTGAAACTGTTCTATACTACATTTTTTAACACAGCCATCATCATAGAGCCTTAATTAGATTCTCATTTTGTTACACTGAAAGATATTAAATACAAATGCAGATCCCACTGAGCTCTATTTTAGCTATAGATTCCAATTTAGCCAAATCGTACTGTCTATAAATACATAAAATCATTGTGCCACAACACTAGATGATAGAGGAGAGGAGTCCTTAACAGCTTTTTCAAAACTAAAGCATTATCCAGACAAGACAAATGGGTGTATTTGCACTTACAGACTAGGAGATGCATGAAAGAATCATAATACAACATAATTATACCTTTGTCCATAGTGGCTTTGCAAGTGCATTTCATTCCTGACTGTCATTGCCCTCTGTTATCCCGCACTATGGTTCCCAGGCAGCTGTGTACCCTACTGCTATCTTACTGAATTTACCTTCAAAGCAAGAACTACCACTCGTACTGCTCTGCACAACAAAGGATAGCAGTAGGAAAGGTCACAAAACTCATTTTCTCTAATGACCTAAGTATGTATCCAAATATGAAAGAATGCTGCATTGGATTTGCTCCTCAGGTATTTTTAGTTACTTTTTTCTTCCACTAGAAAGGCTAAAAAATCACGTCTCTAACCATTCATTCTGACAGGTCTTTAAAAAACGCATACAGATGAGGGAGCAAATGACAAATAAGAGATTTAAAAAAATAACTTTTTGAAGGAATACTATTTATTTTATAGTCTTTGAAGAGCATCTGACACCAATCCACAATGCATAGCGAGCTTAGTAGCAGCAGTATAGAGCAAAGTGGTCCTGAAAATACGACTGGAAAGGAACTGTAATCTTATGAAGGTTGACCTTTAGCCACTAGGTGCAGTCCTGGTGGCAAAGAATAGTTCATCACATCCTTTAGAAGGAACTGGGTAAAAATGATTCATACATTTTTTTTCACAGAGGTATGTAAATGTATTTACGTACATTTAATTACATTTACATGTGATTACAATGACAGGTGAAGAAACTTGAGAGCTTTGATTATCCAGAAAAGAAACATTAAAAAGCATTCCTTCATGAAGAACAGATCATACTTCAGCGGGACTAAGGTATGTGGAACAGGGGATACTACGATACAGAAGCTGATTCTCAGTTCTTGTCCATGAATGGCAAAGTTCTGAATAGCTATCTTTCTGAACAGCCTTATTTTGTATCTGCTTCTCCTTATTTAGGTTATAAATCAAATATGATACATGCAAGATTCTCCCCTCTCCTCTCCCCCAGAGTTTTAGCACTCTTCTTGTTCTATCAGAGAATTATTATTTTTTTTTTTAATATAGAAACACAACATTCCATAATAGCCTACTGGACAGCAAAGTCTCTAGAAATTTGTATAAAGATTTATTGTCATCATATGGAAGATTCTGTGTATTACCTGAGAAACTAAAGAAGGTAAAACAACTGAACACCTACATAAGGTGAAAGAAGACAGGCTGGATTCAAAAGCAATCAGTCAGTGTTCCCATTGTCACCTTGACCCTTCAGTTTTTACTAAATCCTGCAAATCGGTTCAGCTCTGGGTTGCGGTCAACAATCAGCTCCTTAAAGAGAGGCAGAGAGATTGAAGAAACATATTTTAAAAAAAATTAGGAACTGCTTATTTCTATAAACAGTAATTTATCAGCTTCTAGACTCTGTTTCCACACGCACAGATACACCCTGCAGGCAAGGGGCAGGCAGTCGTCGGTTGGTGTTAAATTGTGATTTGGAAGCATATTGTTTGCCAACCTTTAAGTTTAAGTCCCTGATAAGAACAGCTTTTAATTTCTGGCTTATTACAAGTGGCAGTGTGTTGTATCGGTCATTGGGTTTAGACCCCTTAGCACCGCTGCAAGATTTGCCGAGTGATTTGGGGTTTTATTCTGCTTACTAGGTGTCTCTCAAGTCATCAGCCAGATACTTCCTGGCACTGTTCCCTCAACAGGGCTAATGAATCCTGACAGTTCATCTCAAATTACCCAGCTCAAACATTTAAATGTCCACCACAATCTACCAATGAACCCATCTGACTGCCATTGGGGATCAGTGGGAGAAACTTATTAATACACATAAGATTTGGCAGCACGTCAGGCTTAATCTATCACAACAGCTGAGACAATACACTTGCGCCTTCCCCTCCGCTATCCTGTGGTGAGAGAAGAGAGCACCAGCAGTGGAATATCACTAGGGAGAGCAGTGGTGCCAGCTGGCTTTGCTGCAGCTCCTCTGTATTCATCCACTTCTGTATGTACTACTCTGCAGAGTACTTGTTTCTTTCAGCAGAGAAGTGCTAAGCTTTGCAAGAAGTGAAATAAACTTTTTTAAAAGTATCTTTCAGAAGTATTTAGGAAATCTATAGCGTTTTGATTAATAAACACAATACTCATCTGATTCCCTCTCCTATACTAGAACTATGATAGACCAACATGAGCTAATAACAAGACTTTAGCTCAATTTGCTAATGCAATTTTTTCAGTCAGAGAATCTAAGTATTACCAACATGAAGTAGCCGAAGGACAAAACACAATGTCCTAATACGTAGCTCCAGGTGGCTGCATCTTCTCCGCCAAAGCCTCTAGAAGCAATTTGGGATCAAGACCTTTTAGTGTTGGAAGAGCATTACTGTGTCTTTGGTGTTACCTATATACAGATAGACATTTTATACTACGAACTATTACTAATAAATGAAGACACATGTTTTATTTCCAATCCAAATGAAAAGATCAGTTTTCTCAGAAGAAACTACTGTGACCAAATGAAATTCACTTTTTTTTTTTTTTCCTTACAGTAAGGGTAATACTCAGTAGAGAGAAACTTTTTGATAACAGAAAAGTCTCTGGAGACACATAATGGAAAGAAGGCATGTTACAGCTCATTTACTAATAGCAGTTATGTGTGAAATTGTGGATGAACTAAAATAGAATATAATTCTTTGAAACAGGCAGCAGTGAAAGGATTTGGAAATCTATCCCAACAGAATTGTTGTTTGAGTTAATATTTTATGGCTCAGTATTAAAATAATTACCCACATTATCGATCCTGCCTATGTGGTGTGGGCATCCAAACAGCACCAAGTAATGTTCTTAGTCTTCTTCAGGAGACTAAAACTTGGAGTGGATTTCTTTAATACATTATTCACAGAAGCGTTATGAAGAGGATTTCTTTCATCAGCTTGCAATTCATTTTCCCTTATGTCAACAACAGCACAAAGATGGAAAAACATTGCCAAAATGAGAAAACTGTGTAAGATTTGTTTGCCACTACCAGCCCCTTCTTTCAGTTATTCCTTCAACAAACTGCCACAAGTTTTATATTCAGAGACGGAAGAGAATGTGCCTTAGTGGTCAGTGATAGTGTGCTTTTGAAGTAAACCTCTCACTTAACCCAGTTTATCTTGTCTTGGTTCACTTTGCAGAGAAATTCTGATACATGTTAAATAGATTCTTTTGGGACGGAGCTAAACCAGAATCTCTGGTTTGAGTATGCACCAAACCTTCTCCAGCCCTTCCCAGGGACAGCCGGGTCGCAACCAATCACTGGTCTTTTGGATAGTTTCAATGAATATGCATGGTGAGGATGACTGATCCGGCAGGAAAGAATAGATCTAGTTCCAAGTAAGATTCCCAAACTGCCTGTAATGTTGGTGTAGGGACCTCAACACCTTTTTTGTCTACTGATTTACTGCTACGGCACCAAATTACTAGCTAGTATAGATCTCATCACTGAGAGTTACTTATTTGTAACTCATAACAAAGTATAGTGAACAGCTGCTGTCATCTCAGATGTCGGAAAAGCACTCATTTTCATCCACAGTTCCAGCTGCTCTTAGGGAAAGTTATCTTTCTCCCACAGAAGAAGGGCAGCTCTATTCAGAGAGCAAAGGTAAATAATGAAAGAATTCCAGCCTAGACTTTTATTTGCAACCATTTGAAAGTTTATTTCAAAACATGGGAAACTTCACTGCCTTACTGAGTTTTAGAATTAATTTATATTCTTTTCTTGTACTTTTTTTCCTCCCATTTCTCTTAGTTATCCCCAGGTTGCATTACTTTCTCAATGGCAGGATGCTCCCTCCTGTTTCTTTTTGGTGGGAAAAGTCCTCCTTTTCCACCTCACCCTAAATGTGATCCTACAGAACTCTCATTATAGTTGAACCAATGTTGAACTGAGTATTGTTGAACTGAAATATTTACAGACTGCCTTGAAGCGTCAATGATCTAACGATTTTTGTCCCTAACCTAGTCCAAGAGACAATACATTCCTTAATGTGCGTTAACATTACTCACCTTCTTTTCTTGTAAGAGAATTGGTCTGATTTCACATTGCATCAACACTGAGAGTCATTGCAACTGGACGTGCCCTGAAGGAGATAGTTGCTAGGTGCTGGAGACCAGTTCTTAGTAGATGAGTGATTTTCTATTCTAGTGAAACTAGTTTAGAGTGGTTTAGTTCTGGTGAAAAGTGCTGGATCTGCATTCCTGTGTAATTAACTGTTTCTTCATCTGCTAAATTTAGAGCACAATGATACTGTAGCCACTGTTCCAGGGGCTCACAATAGAGAGACCATAAAGTCAGGAAGCATATATTTACATCCTTTTAAAGCCAAAAGAAATATGGTTCTTAACAAAGAATTAGTGCACTTTCATCAGTTTGACCCCTAACTAAAACCAACTAAACAGTTACTCATTTTGTAAGGAAGACAGATTTTGTTCTGAATCACTATTGAGAACAATGGAAGGGAATAGATGAAAAGTAATTATAGCTAAGTTTCCATGAAGGTAGCAGTCAGGTAGAGAAGACAGTTGTCTCAGCACAATCAAAACATGAAGAAACAAAGCAATAGAGATTACTGTGTGAAACTAAATTAAAATCTACGGGAAGAAAGATGAAAGTACATGTAACTCCATGTAAAATGGACAAAGATGTGAGGAGATGCAAAACTGGGATTCTCCTTCAATAGACTGACAAAAGATCAAAATCTGTATGTATCAATACTCCTGCAAAAAACTGAATCATCTACAAGATGGGCACAATGCACTAGGTTTAGTGTATCAGCTATTAATGAATCAAAGTAGCTCACGAGCAGGAAAATCTGAATTAGGTAAGTACACCACCCAAACCAAGCATATATATCATATACATACACGTATGACATATCCATATACACATATACCCTTCCCAATAGGAGTATTTATTTGGCTTTCAGAACAGGATCCCATGGATTATTTGCTTCTTGTTATTATAAATAAATCTGCATATTCTCAGCTCTTGATTCGAGGTAGGGTATTGCTTCAAAACCCTTCACATGGGTGGTAACTCAGTTTATGCCCACATCTTTTCAGAAACCAAATAAGTTCTACAATTTCTTTAAAAAGTTGGTGGTCTACTTCATGTAAAACAGTTAGTTTGCCTTTTCTACTAGAGCTATTATATCTTATGAAGTTATTGAGATTTTTAAGGTCTGGCTTCTCTATCTGCAGTCAGTTCCTTGCTGTAAGAACTGTGGCACCTCTCGTCCTCTTCAGGTACTGGGCCCAGCATGGGTTCTGCTTCTCCTTACTGCTGTAGGACCGCTGTGCTCACTCTGGGACTGCCCCTCTCTTTTCCAGATCCGTAAGTCAGCCCTTGTATAGCTCACTGCACCTACAATTCCAGCATCATAGCAGAATGGCTACACTCCCTGATGAAAGTTATGAGCCACAACTACTCATCTATTCATACATACAGATGAAACAGAGACATGACTTTCAGAAACGTGAGTGACAAAAGGTTCGTTAAAAAAAAAAAAAAAAGGGTTTTTGTGGTCTCAGCTGCTGTGTATAAAGTTACAAGGAGAACAAGCTCATGCTGGTATTCACTTAATTCTATTCCTTATATATTACTCACTCATACCGGCTGGCTACCGTTCTGACAAGACACTCTTACCTCTCCAGGCAGGAGGAACTCTATTTCATATCTCAACAATGAAAGCTCAAAAACCTTTAATGCAATTCTCCACTGAAGCCAGCATCAGAGACAAGTTTGAATTATGTATGTGCCTTTAATCCATGGCCCCATTACTCCTCCAGTCCTGTCTCTACCTTGCTTTTGTTTTCCTGTAGCATTTTGAATCAGAATAGATTATGCCTAAGGGACATTCAGGCAGTGCAAGCTATTTGAGAATTTAAACAAAGTCCTTGAGCTTAATTATCTTTCTCCTGAGGTGATAAATGCCATTATTTGATGTTGCAGAGGAGGTTTATGTCCATGCTGATAACTGACATTTAACCATATATTTCCTGAGTTGCAGTAGTAAATGTATCGTTTCCCTGGCTTCACTAATATAACTGAGCTCCCATTACAGACCTCGCGGGAAAGGCTGCAAGAGGAACAGCAGCTTGGCTGCATTCACATACCCAAGACACACAGATAATGGCTGTCAGTATTAAAGCTTGTTACAGCTTCTCTGAGACTCTAAACAGGGAAAATCCTTAACTGCTAGAACACCTAAGAAATTCTCAACACTGCTGCTCTGCTTGGGATGGAAATCTATCATGAGAAGGCAATTATAAAAGCAGATGAATAATTCAGTAAAAAAGATGTCAGGAACTGAACAGAAAATGGAAGAACTACTGGTTTCTTCTTGTTATCATTAGAGAAGAATGAACAGAGGTCACATCGCCCTCATACAAAATAATAAACAGTTTTAGATAAATGAAAATGGGAGCCCTTTTGACACAGCGTCAGAATACAAGGGCAATACATTTTATGACAACAAAATAAAAATCTTTTTTGTATGACAGTTATCCTGTGGAGATCTGGGCTACAAAAATCGTTGAGACAAAAGATTAACACGCCTAAAAATATATATATATATAAATCAGATTTACACCGCAATTGTTAAATAGAGGATTCCGTTAGGATAACTTCATTTACATAAGTAAATGCAGCTACCCAGGCTAAGTTAAGTGCACGCACATGTGTGTGTGCAGATCTACACGCACAGTAGTATGAGGGGAGGGGAGGAGAACAGAATTAATGGAATACTCATCATGATTTTGACCACTATGTTCCGCTCCTTTATCTCATTTTTCAAATATTCTGCAATCTGAAGCAGGGATTTGTTTTGTTTAGGCATTATAGCTCTTTGGAAAACAGAATACATTTTCTTCATGTAAAATTTCACAATTCTTCTTATAGAAGAAATGGGATAGAAATATCTCCCGTGGTTCTCCCTCGTGTCTTCACTTCTGATTCTGCCTCCTCTGACCTATTCCAGATAGTTTGTCCTCCATCTTTGGGAATGTGTCTTTCTAATACTTAGGGGTGAGATGGGCCTGCAGAGAGGATGTATTACTAATTCTAGGAGAAGTGAAAAACATCCTGGTGATATTACTGCTGCCAAAATCCTTTAACAAATGTAAGTGTTATTTTTACTTTTCCAAGGAATATTTAATGAGCATCAAATATTCATAGAGGATAGATAATATTTAAACGACATCTTTAAATGATTAAAAATGTGCAACTCTCTGATAGTGATTACTACATTAAGGCCTACAATACATTTTCATTAGGCACAAACTGTCTCCGAGGTGATATCAAGAAAAAAAGATTGCAGAACTCTCTGTGCTCCTTGTAAGGAAGTTCACACCCAAGCCTCTGTCTTCAGGATGAAAAAATAGCGTACGGGTAGGTAAGATGATAGGTAAAATCAATAAACTGGTAAGGTAAAGGAAGTAAAGGTCCACTCAGCCCATCATTTACCCCAGTTTCTGTTACATTTGGCTAGTCTGATGTCAGCCTCTTCCTCTGTAATTAAACAGCAGGTATTCTCATTCTCAGTCACGATTCTATTCCAACGGGCCAAATACCATTTGGACATGAGACCACAGGTAGTGGCACAGGAGATCTAACACAGACTTATATTTATGTAATGTTTTAAGAAGATGTCAAGATAATACAACTCTGTTTAAGGTATCTTTGTAATGAAACATAATGCTGTGGGGTTTTTGTAGAAAGATATGTTGAAAACCACTCCAACAACAAGCATATTATTTTTCCTCTTCTATTTTACTTCTCTTGTTTCTGTCAAATTGGTGTTTTGAATATCTCTGGAATGTTACTGTGTGCACTGGGAAGGAACTGCCACGTTTCCAAGCACACGAAGTGCTTAAAGGTACAGCTACAAATATCAGAAGTCTAGGGAATGGGAGCTGCAGTACAGAGAAATACAAGCATTCTTGTTTACAGAATATAAATCTTAATAACTCGTACCAACTATGGAAGGATTAATACTGTAAATTGATAAGAATCATGAATAAATGCAATGAAAATTAATACTTAAAAAAACTACTTATATCATTTGAAAATTGGAGTTAGTCTCAATTTGTATTTCTTCCTGTATTACCAAGTTTACTGTTATTTTAGTTAAAAAAAAAAAAAAAAGAAAGCAAAAAGAAATCCCAGTTGGGGTAAAATCATCTCTACTAAAGTTATGGTTGAGAAATAAGAAGAAAATTAGATTCTTAAAATAATAGATTAGCAAAACCAAACTAGGTTTACAAAATGCCAAATTTTGTTTGGTTTATAAACTTCCCAAATACCCAATAAATGTCTTCTTTATATTGAAGCTAAAGTTTCTAGCAAGCTTCCTACAAAGTTCGGTTTTCTTTTTCCTGTTTCTTTCCCATAAATCTATAATAGAGGAAGCACTGAGTTTCACGACAGCTAATCCTGGCTTTATCTTGCTTAATCAGTGCTCATTCAAATTATTCTACCTCCCTCTCTATCGTGACTATGTGTTGCTAAAGTAAGGGTAGAAACCTTTGACGTTTTTAAACATTAATTTTTAATGGGAGAAGAGAATCTTCAACTCTTGAGTTGGGTCTACACAACTCATTTTATCTGCTTCACTCAAGAGCCAAGTTCTGCATTAAGACTAGAAGATTTAGTTGACTCTTTTATTAATTGTTGGAGCACAGGAAAGAGATAATCTGACTATTTTAAAAGTGTTTCATTGCTCGGTAAGGCAGAATTCATAAAGCAATGAGGAAGAAGGGACAGTCTCCAAAATGCCATGTCAAAGAATTGATTTTGCTATTGCTGGAAAACTCCTCCTAGGACTGAGCCATGGAAGACCATTGAGTCAGCCTTTTTGTTTTGATCTGTTTTTATCTCCAGCTGTAAGGGACACCTTACTGACACACAGCAAGGTCAGAGCCTTTGCCCAAGGATATTCTGTCTTTCTTCTAACATTGTGGTAAAGAGGAGTAAGAGTCCTGAAAGCACCTTGCTAAGTACTTGTTTTCTACAAGTGTCAGAGTGTGAGAGTGGAAACAGTAGAACAGGTGGGAGAAATTCTCCAGAGCAATCTCTAAGTGTATACTCCACTAAGAAGTTTTATTTTACCAAACACAGGCAAGTTGTTTTACAAAACCTCTCTTCACCTGCTTCTGGTAACTCATCTGAGATGATACAGAGATTGCAATCACTTTGGAAAAGCAACAGTGGTTTTTTCTTCCCCCGGGGAATAGAAGTGTGAGAGGGGAGAAGGGAAAGGTGAAGTAGCAAAAAGAAAGAGAAAAGCTGATGATTTCAAGAGACCAGAATAAGGAGCTTCCTGTTTGGGCACACTGTAAAATACATTAGTAGCTGATGCTCTATGATATTACAATGACTGTAGAACCACATTAAAAGAAAAAACAACAAACTAAAAATAATAAAATTATTCTTTAACTTCTCTATTTGCTCATGGTTCTTGCTCTGTATTTCCAATCTCGTCCTAATAGGGTAAATACTTCAATAACTAAGCTTTAAGGAGAGCAATAATGACTGATTTACCTTAATATCAGGAAGGTTAGCTATGGAATACCAAATATTACAATTTCACTAGACTATCTGTAATATCCTGCATTTACAGAGCCACTTGGACATGTGGAAGTGAGACAGATGGTATTTTCAATCCCTATATACCAACAAGTTATTCCTTTTTATTAAAGAGGTCCCGGTCTACCCTCGTGCATTCCAGACCACCGGAAAAGCTTGCCAAAAGGAGCACAGATCTATGGTTGTCACACTTAGGCAAACATTGTCAAGGAGTCTGTTACCGTGAGGACGTCAATCAGAACAGTCAATCGGACATACAAGCGTATATCACTAGAATAGAGGTTTCCTGTCCCCACATAAAGTCTTTCCTTCATGCACAGGTATTTCCCTGCTCTAATTCTTAATTCAGATATAAACATACAGTGTCAGCCTTCTACCAAGCATCTGGAGAACTGCTAGTTATAGAGAATACTTTCTCTTCACCAGGTGTTAAGTTAGCATTCTGTAGACTACATGAATTAAACCAACAACCATAGCTTGCTTGAACAGGCATTCAACAGGCTTCCCATCATATGGCTATTTATCTCCTACATTGGTTTGCAGTATATGATGGACTTCTAGCAGAATAAATCCATCCTGGAGATCTTCCAGGGTCAGAAAATGTCCTGGGAAAGTAAGATATGGAAGTACTGGCTGCTCATACTATCCAGTCCACATGGGTACTAGAGCAAGCTGGCACAGACGAGAAAATGGAACAAGCCTGCCAACAAAGTAATTGTTCTGCAGCTAAGATGCTAAAATGCACCCTTTGTTGGGAGGCATGGAGTGAGAGGAAGCTTTTTTCCCTGCTTATCAAGCATGGCTAATCAAGCTGAATGTGTTACTTCATCCTTTCATAGATACTTTCCCTCCTACCTAAATCACAAGCCAGTTCTAGCCACAGATAAGAGTTAAAAAGCAATACTTGTCTCTATCAGTTTGCTCATTTTTCTGGAGATTATCTTTGGCAGGGGTGTTATTTTAGCTTGGATGTTTTTGAAGATGTTTTTGATTACCCTTGGGATACGGCATTTTCTACTTGAAAAGATCCCAGATGCCGCTGCAGCAATCGTATCTCTGAATTGTGCTATTTAGTGCAAACATTGGAAATTGGGAAAAATTTAATATTGCTACAGAGCGCCCAAATGTGGGTGAAAAAAAGAGGCTTTGGCTATTTTACTGGTGCTACAAATGCTTTTAACCTATCTCTCTCACTCACTGACCTCACCTCATAAATGACTGGAGAAAAAAATGCTACCTAAAACGACTGCGTAACTTCTGAGTATAAGGAGACATGGAATGGAGTTCTCTAATTCTTCTGGATTGAAAATATCTAATATCTTCTGGATATACTCAAGGGTCTAATCAAATCACCTGAAGAGCTCCCTCAGGCATACTGTGAAGGTCAGTGGTGATACTCTGCATCTATAGGTCTAACCTGCTAACTTCCACTCATCTGTTTTGTGTTTCTGTTCATATTGGCATTACTGCTAAATCCGGAATCATCTGTTATGACACCACAGAATGTGTATGCCTTTGACGTTATAGGCTGCTGCGATATAATACAGATCTCAGAAGATCTCAACACCTTCAGTAGCGCGGTTTAGAGTGAAAACATTAGTGTTTTATCATCCAGCCTGTTACTGTCAAACTCTGCCTCCAGCTATGCAAGTATCAGGACAGTTCAGTAACATTTACGTCAGCAATTTTGTGAGGTTTTTGTGTGTGTTCTCAAACAATGCAGAACGTAAAGAAAGGTGGATGATGCTAGGGGGTTGTCCCGATCCAATATCGGGGAGGGTTCTTGAACGATCCCAAGAGCGAGGTTAAGACGCAAACGGGGTCAGATGCTGTACAGCCTTGTAAGCTTTATTTCATAATGTGAGGAATATGGTGGTGATTCGTGTTAAGAAAATATAATGACTTTAATATATGTTAAGGGAGATTTGTTTGGTTTTATGGTTAAAAGGGTTTGGAGGTTTTTTTTTTTTCTCAGTGACTGTTGCTATGCAAGTGGAAAATTACTGGCGGGACCCCTGTCAGAAGCCCCCAGCAACAGCGGATTGCGCAGGTGGAAAATGATTGGAGGGACCCTGTCAGGAGCCCCAGCAACAGCAGAAAGGCCGGGAAAGTTTGAGGGGCCCTGCTGCGCATGTGAAGCCCAGGATGGGGCTATAAAAGGGAGTGACGCAGCACTCGGTGCGCAGCAGAAAGCTCCAATGCTCCTCGGCGTAAATTCAGTAAATTTATAAAAGTTATTTTCGGCTTTGCCTCTGCATTTATAACAATAAAATAACTGATAATAGCGATAGGACAGAAGGAAGAAGAAAGGAGAAGTCATAATACCTAAACAAACAAACGAGATGCAGCAATGCTAGCTACCACCACCACGAGTCTAGCGGCGTTCCACTGATGCAGTTCCGGTGCAGGCGATGGGGAGAAAGCAACCAAGTGAGGAGCTTCGGCAGGCGATGGGGGGCGAGAAAGCAAGCGAAAAGCTTCGGCAGCGAGAGCGAGCTTCGGCAGGCGAGGGGGAGAAACCAGCTACCCAGAGAGGAGCACGCAGCCCCGCTTATCCAGGCCCCAGCAGCAGCTCGCCCGCCGCCACAGCTCAGTCGCACATTCGCCACCCGTGGTCCCCCATGGGCCCATGCCCAGATGCCCACAGTGCTCGTACCGAGGGGGGGGTCGGCCATTGACGCCTTCAGCCTCCGCACGTCCCCCGGCCCTGCGCGCACGCCCAGCTTTCCTAGCTCCACGCGGATTTTGTCCTCCCGGCACCGGGACGTCTAGGCCCGGCCTATGAAATGGCGTGGGGCTGAAACCGCCTGCTGCCAGGGTCTGACAGTCTGACACCGCCCTGCGGCGCGGGGAGGGCAGGTGTGAGCGCCTAACAGCAATGCCGAGACAAAATGGCTGATGCAGCCCTTACAGGGGAGTTGCTGCGTGCTTGGTATCTTCTGGTGTCTTCTCAGAGAATATCTTTTTAAAGAAACTTTCTAAAAATAAGGGATGTTACATCAGCTTCTAGTTCAGACATTAGTCCTAGGTTGCAGGACTAGCTTCTCTACTCCTTTTGAACGTCTTAGCTCTTCAACACTTGTTGCTTTCATTGATTAATTTGCCTTGATGCAGCACAAACACTGAAAAAAAAGATATCCTTTACATAGACAGCTTACAGCTTTAATATGGTACTAGGTATCGTTACAAAATTGTCATCACCTACTGAGTGGAAGCCCAAGGAGTAGGGAGATTCTTCCTTTACTTTTGTGTATTTATTTCTCTCCCTGATTCTCTTAACTCTCAGTAAACTAAGATCCAGTGACAGAAATATTTCAGAGATGTGGTAAAATGATTTAGCTAGAATCCTAACTTCGCTGCTAAATGTCCTTCATGAAGTACTTCTCATTTAAAAGATAGCTGTTACATGTCATTGCCTTTGGGTTTGGCAAAGAGTGGAAAGCTAAGAGATCACCACAGTCAAAACCAACAGAAAATCTTCTGAAGAGCAGATGTAGTCCCCATAATACGTAGTTACCTGCCTGAGAAGGAACATTCAAATATCCAGCAGGAATTACTGTGCACTTTACATAATTGTAATGGTTTGATTTCTTGTGCTGCAGAAAAGCCATCTTGTCCTTACTCCCATCTGCAGTGTAGGTACACAGACAATTAGAAAATCAAATTGTCATTAATACTATCCTTTTATCCTGATTTCTAGTTGCATATCAAATACCTGATAGAAGTGCTCTGCTGTTCCAGCTTTGTTCTTCTCTTGAGACAAACAGTTACTTATCAGAGAAAAACTTCCTAGAGATTTGGTGGCTGCTGTGATAGAGGATCACATCCCTGTATGAATCCTGACATGAATTTTAGCTTGATACTTCACTGGAAAAATATAAAAAAGCTTTTTTTGGCCTTTGGCTCCATTATAAATGTCATTGTTTTTCACAGGTGACACTACTGAACCTGAGTAAAGTGTATGCTCTGTGTTCATATCTGAGACATGTAATGAGCTGATCTGCATTCTGCAAGGGGCAAGGTCACAAGGGTGGTTAGTTGATAACTGTTTGGTTTGATGCTTTGTGTTCTTAACTCTGGTGCTTTGTCTCAAATCCACTCTTGAATCTGGGCTGCTGGGGAAAAATGCTGATACTTGGGTACTAGGAAGGTCAGACAAATGGATTAGCATGAGAAAAAATATCAGTAATTTGTTGATTTTTCCATTTCCCAATTTAACATGTAACAGGAAACATTACAACTAATCTTTAAATAGGACTGAAAATGCAAGTAGCTGAGATTAAGCACTTACTCAGAGGGGCTATCACATACTCTTTTTTTTTTTTCCCCCAGGAAGTGTTTAATGATTACATTTGGTACAACGTTGTGTTCGGTGGATCAAGTCCCACATATTTGAACAAGCACATTACTTAAGAAATCTTTACAGCCAAATTCCTGACTGACAATTTTCTACTCTCTCCATTTTAAAACACTTTGGTGCCATAGTTCTTCTGACTGCTTCTGTGTGCTGGCAATTACCCTGATTAAAAACCCATTTGAGAGCTTCTAAAGTGACAGCTTAAAGTTTTAATGCTCTCTGTGATTTGCAAGAAGGAATGCACACTGTTCTCAAAACACATGAGCAGTTATTTAATAATGTGGCCAGACCCAGTATCGAAATGTAAGAGTGCAAAAGAAGGAACTTGTGCTCTCCAAATATTTGTGACAAAATGCAAAGTTTAATGTCAGTAAATTCTCTGTTCTCACCTTCACAGTACAAAAATGATGAGCAGAAACAAAAAACTGGATAGACACAGACCCTGGAGTTCCTGTATTCTTTTTATCCTTGCCACCTGAATGATGTTAGAACACAGAATGATAAGAAATATCAGGTTATATTTATGTTTTTCAAATTCTGCCAGGCTGAAAACTGCAGGAGCCACTTCTGCATATTAGACCAAATAGTTTCTATAATTTTACGGTAGATTTACAGTCTTCTAGAGGCTGTCTGAAAGGTAGAATTTCAGTAGAGTACATATTATGAAAATATTCCCTCCCATTTCTGTAATTTCCGAGCCCAGTCTCAGTCTGGCCTCCCAGTATGTCCCCCTGTGGGGTGCTTGAATTGTCCTGTAGTAAGGAAATTCCTAACACCCTTGTTTGCCCCTTCAGTTTGTGGTGGCCTAAAGGTAGCATATGCTGCTAAAATGATAAAAGGAAAATATCTTTCATTGCTTAACTACTGAGAATATGCTAAGGCTATCTATTTATACTGGGTGTTGACATGAAGCTGGGAAATGTGAAAGACAAGTAGTTTATCTGAGTGAGATGAAGTGCATCTTGGGAGACATTTTTTTTCTGATGTGTTTCCATCAGTTGAATCACTTTCTTTTGTGTATTTTGAGATGAATTATAATATTTGGAGAACAATATTATACTAATTAGAGAATAAACCACATAATGAAAAGAGATGTTAAATTAAAGGAAGCAGAAAAAAAGAATTGCAGGAATATCATGGAGTACTGGAAAGCTAAGAAAGATGAAAACCCATCAACCAGATTTTATTCCTTACTTTTTTTTTCCAGAACAAGAGATTGAAATACATCAGGATATCTATCCAAATGGAGTACACTGGCCACCTTTGAGAAGACTCTTTTGTGTTAGGTGGCCACCTCAAATTTGCAGATGGCAGAGACCAATTAATAAGATACAAATAAATAATGTTTCTACAGATAAGAATCTACAGAATCTGGTACAGATTCTTATTTTCCTGTAATCCTTATCTCTGTCTCAAAATTTCTCTATTTTGCCCACAGAGACTTAAAATTTACTGTTATTTTTGTTCTACTGTTTTCTTTTCACTATTTTCTTTCTTTGGTCTGCCTGCCGTGATAAACTCTTCTGTGACATGAGATTAAGGGCTTCATTGGCTGTAAAAAAGAGCAATCCAAAACACCCTAAATACCGGATGCACTTTTTTTTTACTATTTTTTAAATCAGAACTGCCCAAGAACTCTTCCTATTGTTGCTCAAACTTTACCAAAAATAAATTTTAGAAGTCAGAAGTTGTTCTCTCATACATGTAAATACGTCAAAATATGAGCTTGAGCAACATTTATAATAAAAGCAAAGATTTCAAGTATTCTATTCATAGGCTTATTCGTGGATTTATTGATACTCTGATCACTTTTCACACCACAACTCTGATCTGCTGAGATTCTGGCCTACTCTTGAAGACCCATGAAGTGGTTAGCTTCTTTCTTTGTGTATAAAGCTGTTTTGTCTAAATTGAACACTGCTGTGTCCTCAACACTGCCCAGTCAGTGGCAGCCACAGCACGAGTGGGCGGCGGGGTCTCCCCCTGCCCCCCGCCCCCTGGGAGCTCCTTCTGTGATGTCACAGTCGTGACCTCACAACCTGCAGGGCCACACCGCAGTGAAGTCAAGGCTAGCAGCCCTGCCCCGTGGCACTGTGGCACACAACCTCCTGCCAGGAAGGAGCTCGCTGTGTCCTGGTGGCTGTGTGCCTGTGGCAGGCGGTCTCCTCCCGGCCACTGGTCTGGGGCTCTCACCCAAGTGGCCTCCCCTGGGCAGGCAACGCTCCTGCAGCAGAAGGAGGACACACAGGCTTGCAGAGGAGCTTCATCTGTCCCCAAGATGAGCAGGAGAAGGGCTCCTCCAAGAGCACGTTCCCCGTCTAGGAGAAGAGGCAACAGGAGCATCGTGGACAGCAGTGCAGCTGGGCCCACTCAGCTCCTCGAGAACAGGTACAAGGGTTGGTTCCTCTGGCTCAGAGACCTAAGAGACTTAAAGCGCACGCATGATTGGGATGCAAATATTACCATGAGTTCCAGGAAAGAGAATGAATATGTATAACTATTGCAGAAAATCTCATGCATATGTAATTGGTGTGCAATATAAGGTGGTGTGATTTGTGACACGCCATGACTTGCAACATGCACGTTGGGCAGAGCGATCCCCCGTGCATCGGGCACTGTGATACCGAATGCCTGCCTTCGGAAACTTCAAGTCTTAGAGGGTTCTTTTGCGACCCAATTTACGGTGACGCTTCTGCCGTGTCCCACCACGGTGGGGACGTCTCCTGGGAGGCTTCCCAAAGCCTGTCTTGTGGCCAGGGCCTCGGCTCTCATGGCATGGAGGCAGTGCGAAACAGCGCTCCGTCTTTCTCCTCCCATAGCTGCAGCCCCTCTCAAGAGGACCAGGGCACCAGCTGGAAGGAGCTCGCAAGCGGCCGCTGCGGTGCTGGAGACAATGAGCGTAAGTTCGGCGCTGCCTGTCGCCCCATGTTTGCGCCCAGCCTGCCTGGCTCAGCTGGGACTGATGGCCCTGCAGAACCAGCATCCTCCTGTCCCGAGGGAGGCCCGGGGCCACCTCGCCTCTGTGGCCGTGGCAGAGCTGGCTGCCGTGTCCATGTCTCCACGGGATACCGTAGTAACCACGGGGTACCCCAGTTTGGTAGAGGCCTAGAGGCCAAAGCTTCATCCACCTTCCCTCCCCAGCCATGCCGTCAGTGGGGATGCGAGGGGATCCTGCCCAGCCCTCTGTCCCCTGCTCCCAGGGGGCGACCAGCTGCCCCCCTCTCCAGGGCACAACCCTGGGCCTGCCCCTGCCCCATGGGGAGGGAGTGCGTAGGATCGGCGCCCACCTCCCCGCAGGAGTCTGGCACATGCCCTGATGGGCCTCCTCAAGAAGGCTCCTCAGGCTTTCCTCTGGTTTCTTTGCACAGGGTGGGTCTTCAGCATTGCTTACAGGCTGGCGATGGCCGTGATCTCCCT
Source organism: Strix aluco (assembly GCF_031877795.1). NCBI lineage: Eukaryota > Metazoa > Chordata > Aves > Strigiformes > Strigidae > Strix > Strix aluco. The sequence continues at coordinate 3,003,044 of NC_133961.1, forward strand.
CCAGAGGTACCTCAGCACCGGCCTCTCCACCCTGTGAGTACAACACGTGTCCCGTGTGGACACAGAGACGCGGAGTGCCAGTGGGTCAGGGCGAACAGGGGGAGGCTGGAGGTGCTCCCCACAAGAAGACCCCCTGGCTCCCCTGTAAATTGCTGCTCCTCAGCTTTTAAGAGAAAGGCCCCCTGTGCAGGGCTCTGCCTTTGAGCACTGCTAACACCAGGACTTACTCTTTTTCAGGAAAGAGATCCTCACCCTGAGGAAGAAGAGGTTCTTCACGGTCCTCTTCTTGATGAGCCTAGTTGCTGTCGGTGAGTATTTGTGCGCTGTCAGCAGAGGCACATAGGCACTGGGTGTGAGCTTCAGCGTGAGGGAGGCGCTGGAGCACCTGTGAGGCCCTTCCAACCTGCCATGTTTGTGGGTCTGGGAGGTCATGAGATGCTCGCTGCGTGCAGGGGAACCAGGGCATAGCTGTGGGGTGCCAAGCGTGCCCGGAACTAAGGCTATGCAGAGCCCCAAGGCCCAAGGAAAGAGACCCTGCTTGGAGCCTCAACCACTCTCTGCACCCCTTCGCCATGTGCTCAGCCAGCCTCTTGCCACCATGGTGTGGGAGGAGACCGCGTGACTACAGGGTTCGTTAGAAACTCTACTAAAATAATTCTCCCTCGGTAACGTGAATTACAGCTGGTGCTTGCTGCGGGACCTTGGCACTGATGCAGATGCTGAGGACAAAGGATGTGCCCCAGGTCAGTGGGAAAGGAAAGTCCTGCGAGGGAGCGCTGCTGGCGGTGGGGGGGTGGTTGGGCGGGTCACTGCCCAGTCCTCTGGTTCCAGGCAGCGGCCCTCAGAAGTGGCAGCAGCTTCTGCTGTGCCTTCCTAGAGCCACCGGCTCTGGAAATCCCCGGCAGCTCTGGGACTCCAACGGAGAGCATTTCCCTTTCAGGTGCTGCTGAAAGAGTCTGCAGCCGAGCTGAAGTCCCTGCGGTAAGAGCCCTCTCCTCTCTCCTGACCTGCAGCACGTTGGCTGTGGTGGCGGCAGATGCGCCCATGCTGTTTGCACTCACTTGCACAGTGCCCAGGGCTCGTGCCTCTCCCTCCTGCCCGGGCCTTTTGCTAAACCTGGAGGGGTCGGGAAACATTTGCAAACCGGGGAAAGAAAAGGGGGCTCGAGCATATCTGCCAGGGCTACTCTGGAGCTTGGGGACTGTGGGAGGGGCTGGGCAGCTCTCTGACAAGATCTGCTTTCCCGGTGTCTGCAGGAAGATGCTCGATGCGTGGGGGGAACAAGCCTCAGTGATGCAAGAGCTGAGGGATGAGGTGGCACACCTGGCTGCAGAGGTGGACACTGTGAAGAAGGTGATCCTGCCCTTTGGGAAAGGGGGCTGGGACGAGCAGGGCCCCGCACAAGGCCCTTCCTGGGCCCGTTGGTGGGCTTTTCTGGCTCAGCCCACACACCCATCCATTGCCAGGGGCTGCTGGTTGAGCTGCTCCACTGTAAAGCCCCTTCTCCTGGCCAGGTCTGACGTGGTTGTTTCCTCTGTCCCTTTGTCTTTCCCAGGAAGCTCGGCAAATGAGAGAGGCAGTGTCTGCAACCACGCAGATGTCTGACTCGGCTCTGGAAAGCACAGGTACGGAGAGAGCTCAGGTCCAAGCTGCCACCGACCTGCAGACATCGTCCAGCAGCTCTTCATGGCTCTGCAAGATGTTTTGGTTCATGTGTGCTGCACCCCGTCCGGATACTTCTGTGCAGGTAGAGTAGCAGAAACCCTCAGTGCTGCTGCTCTTGCCTCCTACAAGTTTGGGGCCAAGCCCTGGGGCGTCTCCCCTCAGGCCGGTGCTATTGCTGAAGGCCAGGGCACCGCTCTGGTGCCTGACACCTGAGGTCTGACACAGGGCTTGGCTCCCTGGAAAACAGCATCTGCCCTCAGAAAGGGGCTTCCTGACCACCACCCTGGTCACTGCTGGGTGAAGGGGCTTCTCCTTCGGGACCCCATTTCCCTGCCACAGCTCTGACTGTCCCTCTCGCAGTGGGGCAGCGGAGGGTGGGGGAAGGCTGCAGACCTGCTGGCCAAAAGGAGAGGCTTCTTGAAAGCCCTGACTCCGGGGCAGGGTATCGGATGATGCCCACTGACGGGCTGTTTTCCTCTTTCCCGGGCCGGGAAGATGGCCGGCTGCTTCGGTCCGCTCCCCACACGCTGGGCATTTCGAGCACAAGCACAGCCCACAGGCGCGGTGCTGCCGGTGGCTCTGGCTGCAGGGGAGCCCAGCAGGCCCCATCACTGTGTTCACTGCTCTTGCCCTCTGCTTTCAGGTGGATGTTTCCCCAGAATACTGCTGGCCTTTCGATGGGTCTCGGGGCGAGGTGCTAATCCGGTTGTCCACACAAATGCAACCGACGGCCATCACCATACAGCACGTCTCCCAGATGGCCTCTCTGCTGGGGACTGACAGCAGTGCCCCCCGAGATTTCACTGTCTCTGTAAGTCTCTGCCGGGCACTGGGGGTGGGACCTGGCCACGGGGAAAAGCTGTCGTAGGGACTTGGTGTCACCCCTCCTAAGACTTGCTCAGCGTGTTTTGGCCCAGCACCTCCGGGCCCCTGAGCAACACACGAGGAGGAGACTCAGCCCCACCGGGGCGGCAGGAGCGGGGTGCAGCTGGGCCCCGAGCTGGCGTGAGCCTTTCCTCGTGGTCAGCTCGAGCCTGACCTGCTCCCCTGTGCCTTGTTTTCAAGGGACTGGACGAGAAATACGAGGGTGAAACTATTCTGGGAACATTCACATACGATGCGCAGAAAGAGCCGACCCAGACCTTCCCTCTGCAGGTACGGGGAGTGCGTGTGGGCAGGAGGCTGGGGCAGAAACGCTGCTTTGGCAGCAAGTGGCTTGCAGAAAGAGTGTGGATGGTCCCTGCCGTGGCAGGGGCCTGAGCCGGGCCAAGAGAAACGCGGGCGGGATCGGGAGGGAGAGCGGTATCCGGCAGGGTGGCAAAAGCAGGACAAAGGCCGCACTGGCCCCAGAGCCCCCTCGGACCCCAGAGCTGCCAGGGAGGACGCCCAGCACCTTGACAGGGCAGCAGGACTTTCCCTGGGACCACTGAGCCCGAGGTTTCCACAGATGCCCGCCACGCTCTCTGAGGCCGGGCGTTGGCTCTGCAGGGGCACAGGGGTCCTTGGCCGCCTGGGTGGGAGAAGGGAAGGAGGGAGAGGCTGGCGCCTCAGCCAGAGCGGGAGCTGCTCCCGGAGCAGGGTCGGGCTGGCAGAGGATGACGCGCACAGCCTGCTCTCACTCTTTACACCCCAGCAGTAACGCTGCTTTTCCATGGTTTCTCTGCAGAATGGGATCTCCAGAGCTTTTCAGGTTTTGAAGCTTCACATATGGAGCAACTGGGGAGATCCAAGATACACCTGCATTTATCGAGTGCAGGTGCATGGGAAGGTCGTGGGAACGAATGTCATCGGCCAGACGCATTCGGAGACCGTCCCTCCATAAGAATGTGCTAGGTTGGAGTGGCGGGGTTTTGGGTAGCGGGGGAGGGGGGCAACAGCAGTGGCCCCCTGGCAGAACTTCTCAAAAGCTCCCCTGGCTTGGGAAGAAGCAGCCCCTGCTCTTGGAGTTCGGCATTGGGAGGACTGCTGTGTTTTTAAAATACGGTTCTCACCATATTCTAAGATATTTTTTTTAGATAAGCTTCTCACTGTCCCTTTCAGTCTGTAAGTGTCGTTGTTGGTAGTGGTTTGAATTAAAGTGATGTCTTTTTCTTCTGCCCTAACGAGCCTGTGTTTTGCCTGTGACCATAATGGGTGAGCGAGCCCTCTCTGTCCTCAGCTCCATTCCTGAGCCTTTTGAGTCATTCTTCTCCTTCCCAGCCCCGGGGGGGAAGAGGTGAGTGAGTGGCTGCGTGGCACTCAGTTGCTCTCTGGGCCCAGACCGGGACAGAGAGTTAAAGAGGAAAATGGAGGAACACTCCAGAGAGGTGTGGCTGTTAGTGCGGAGCAATGTTGTTTCAGAGGCCCTCTCAAAGCATCCCACTGATTCTGCCTTTTGCAGGCTGGGGCCTTCCTCAGGCTTTCCGCTTTCTCTCCACCACGGGGACGTTTCCTAACCGAGCAAAAGCAGACGACGCTTCTGTAGGCTCTCCTTGCCTAAGGTCCTTGATGCAATCCTTTGGCATGAGGGTCACCCCTCCATCTTGTCCCAGGAAGGAGTTGTAGGAGCCCGGCAGCGTTTGGGCGTCATGATCCCCAAAGCACTGGCCCATTCACAGAATCACAGATTCATCTCGGTTGGAAAAGACCTTGAAGTTCATCTAGTGCAACCATTAACCTCACACTGACCGTTCCCAACTCCACTCCACCAGATCCCTCTCTTACTTCATGATCGCTGTGCCCTAGTCGGCCTCCAACCGCCACATCCTCCACCAGTCCTTCTCTGCTCACAAAGAGGAGGTCCGGCAGGGCACCTTCTCTGGTCGGTTCCCTCACCAGCTGTGTCAGGAGGTTCTCTCCCATCCATTCCAGGAATCTCCGTGACTGGTGCCGCTCTGCTGTGTTGTATTTCCAGCAGATGTCTGGGAAGTTAAAGTCTCCCACATGAACAAGGGCAAGCGATCATGAGATTTCTCCTAAGTGCCTCTAGAATATTCCATAAGGGGGGCCCTTGGCTCTGGAGAGTAAGTCCAGCGGGGCTCCACATGGGCTGCAGCCATGTCTGGGACACGTGAGGGGTGTCTGAGGCGCCTGAGGAGGCCTGAGCATCCTGACCGCCGGCGAGGGGGTGGATCCTGGCTCAGCTCCCCTCTGCCCATGGGCACTCCCAGGCACAGCCCTCCAGCCTGCCAGGGACCTGGCACCCCAGACACTCGGGCCCAGGCCACAGCTTAGTTGCGCAAAGGCACACATCTGTGAGGGCCTGTGCGGCCTGCGATGGGCTGGGGGTGGCCACTGTGGCAGCGTAAGCGCCTGGGAACAAGGCGTCGGTGTTTCACGGCCCCAGGAAGCATCAGGCCAGACGGGAGAGGGGGTGCCGATCCCTACGATGCCCTGTGAAGTACAGCTGCTGGTGAAGTACAGCTGCTGCCTGCCAGATGACTACTCGCACTATTCCCGCCGGGGCAGCTCTGCCAACAACTTTCCGAGGGGCCACTCTGGCGCTACCAGGGCTCACTTTGTGCCAGGGGCTGCCCTTTCATGCTGAGCACCAGCTAATGTCCCTCTTGGCAGCCCCCTGTGCTGACAAAAACTAATTCTTGGTAAATTTCCAAGGTAGCCCCTGGTAAGCTTCCCCAGAACAGTCAGGGCAAGCAGGATTATTAAGCCCTATTCAGAAATCATTACAAGTTGCTATAAGTAAATAAGTTGCAAAGCAGGTGATCATTTCCCTGTATCAGATCGCAGCTGCTGCTCCAGCAGACGAGCTCAAAATGGCTCCCCCAGGGGCCTCCACTGATCCTCGGGCCGAGTCTGACCTGCAGGCAGGCTTCCTCGCAGCTTCTCACTGCCCGGCTCCCACAGGAGAGGGAGGAGTTTCCAGAGATCTTAACCCCTTCTCCCGGCCTGCTTTTAGCGAGCTTTTGAGCCAGTGCATAGCAATCCTGCAGGGCTGGCCCAGCCAGGCCGAGCTGTCGCAGCTGACAAAAGGCCTGGATGGGCCTTCAGCTGCCCATAATCGACTGCTAATTGCCACCTTCGCTTTGGTTTGCGGAGTGGCTACACCAGAGAATTAGAAGGGGAACGTGCACTATTTATAATCTTTTTACAATATCATGAATCACCTCAAAAATACCCTCTCTGGCAGCAGTTGGCAATGGATATGGAGAGACACAGGTCACTTCTATCCCCCTAACTCCAAAACTCCACACTCTGCCATCTGGTAAACACCACTGTTTGCCTGCCAAAACATCAAACCCTACTATTTTTCCTTTGTGCTCGAGTTCTCCCCTCCAGCATGCACCAACTTCGAGATCTGACCAGTAGATTGCCCCTGCGATATGCCCCGGGGTACCCCCAGTGCCCAGCCTTCCGCCAAAGAGGATTCCTTCCTGAATCATAAAATCGGCCTGAATTATCCTGGGGCGGTTTAAACTCCCTACGAGGAGGCTGCTGGGGCGCAGTTTCCGACTCACTGGCCGAACCCTCCGGCTTCAATCCCCGCCGCCCCCCGCCTCAGCCCAGCCCATCTCCCGCCCAGCAGCAGCCAGATCCTGGAACGCTTCTGCCCTCGTTAACGCGCATCCGAGGGCCGGGGGGGGGGTTCCCTGGTTGCATTCAATAGCTGTTTGCAGCCTTTGTCTGAGGGGCTGGACACGGATCTTTAAAGCACCCGGGAACCCTCTAATAAGAGCTCTAAGGGGGCTGGGATCCACCGGCACGGCAAGCCGTATCCCGTACCCCACCCCCCCACCCCCCGCAGCCTGAATGCCAGCTGCCTTTTGTAGTCCCTCCGCCAGCTCGGCCAGTCCCTTCACCTTGATGGTAACAGGTTCCCCCCTCTCCTTCGGGTCCACCCCCTAGCCCAGTAAGCCACACGAGATGGTATCGACTGGTTACCTGCTGGTCGGTCACTGAAAAACACTCCGGGACCCCAAAAACCTCCTGCCTCGGCATCACTCAACAGAATTCGGTGTGTCCCGTCCCCCCCCCCCGTTAAAGAAACTCTCCACAAACACTCGGTTTCAGTTTCACCCGGTTTACGCAAATATTTAACCTGAAGGTCACTGAGCTGGGGTCCTGTCCAGGGGGTTGTACGGACGCTGGTTCGGGGGTTCCCACCTTGAGGCCCCGTACGCCTTTCTGTTTGAATGACAGGGCGCACATGTCTTTCCTCCAATTCCTCTCTTTCCTTCGAGCCACTTTCATCAGACTCTCCCCAAATATCTCCATCCCACTCCTCAAGATCTACACTGGTAATTAACTTTCGAATCTGAACAACACTAGGAGGCTTTTTTGCTCGTGCCAACGTCATTTCAATTTTTTTTCTAATAACCGCCTTCTCTCTCTTTCTCGTAACAGTTGTGTCTTCAAATAATCAATTTCCAATGGCTCCACTTAAATTCTCTTTCTTCACTACTGAAAAATAATCCTGCGCCTGAATCAAACAGGCACCCAAAACAGTGCACATTTTCCCTTCACTTCCGCTATTCCACCAACTTCCCCGGCTTTGTTCCAACTTTCTCACAGCTGCCACCGGATCAAACCACTTCTCCTTCGCCCACTGTACATCTGGGGGAGAAGGGACACAACTCTACTTCTGTAATAACTCCTCTGTCGACATCCTGCCGACTACACCAATTTGTTACAGAGGCTCTCAAATAAACAACCACCAAAAATTAAAAATTTGTTGTCAACACAATTAACTAGCCCTCCACAAATTACAGGTTTGCATGTCTGTGAGAGGAGAACAGAACAACTTCCTAAGGTGTCCCGACCCAAGGGGAGAGTCCTCGACCGCAGCTGCTGCTCCAGGGGATGAGCTCAATACGGCTCCCCCAGGGGACTCCACTGATCCCCAGGCCGAGTCTGACCTGTAGTCAATAGCGGCTCCCATTGCCCAAAGGCCCCAACTGCCGTGAGGCCCCGACAGCAAAGGCGATCAGGAGCTGCTACACTTGAGCAGCCAAGAAGCCCTATTTTCATTGGGCGGGTGCACCTGCCACACTCTGTTGGCAGGGAAACGGGACCACACTGGTGGAAGCATCATTTCCAACGGAAGTCTCTGTCAGAAATGCTTGGAAGAAAAGCATCTGCTCAACCGTCTGCAAGAGGACAGCTGTAAGCTTAGAATCAGAGGGTGACTGCGGTGGGAAGGCACCTCTGCAGGTCATCTGATCCAACACCCCTGCTCTGGCAGGGCCACCTACAGCCGGTTGCCCAGGACTGTGTCCAGATGGCTTTTGAGTATCTCCAAGGGAGGAGACTCCACAACCTCTCTGGGCAACCCATGCCAAGGCTCAGTCATCCTCATGGTAAAAAAGTGCTTCCTGATATTCAGAGGGCACCTCCTGTGCTTCTGTCTGCACCCATTGCCTCTGGTCCTGTCCCTGAGCACCTCTGAGAAGAGCCCGGTTTTGTCTTTGTTGCACCTTCCCTTCGGATGTTTATATACATTGATGAGGTCTTCCTCCCTAGTCTGAACCGTCCCAACTCTCTCAGACTTTCCTCAGAGGAGAGACGCTCCAATCCCTTCAAGACCTTCATGGCCCTTGGCTGGGCTCTCTCCAGTATGGCCATGTCTCTCTTGTACCGGGGAGCCCAGAACTGGACACAGCATTCCAGGTGTGGCCTCACCCATGCTGAGGAGAGAGCAAGGATCACCTCCCTCCACCTGCTCTTGCAGGTGTAGGATACCATTGGCCGCCTTTGCCGCAAGGGCACATTGCTGGCTCATGTTCAACTTGGTGTGGAACATAAACACCAGCATGTACTGGTGCGTGAGGGTTGTTCCCCCCTCAGGCGCAGGACTTTGTCCCTCACTCCTTGATGAACTTCACGAGGCTTCTGTCAGCCCATTCCTCCCGCCTGTTGAGGTCCCTCTGGCGGGCAGCACCACCTCTGGTGCATCAGTTCTATGTCATCAGCAAACCTGCTGAGGGCACACTCTGCCCCATCATCCACCTCATTGATGAAGATGCTAAACAGGACTGGACCCACTCCTGCCTCCTGGGGTACGTCTCGGCCCAGGAAGGCGTAGGATGTGCTCATCTGCCTCCTGCAATGGGTCCGTTGGAGCTGGCTGGGACTGGCCGTGTCTGGCATGGGGCAGCCCTGGCCTCTGCCCACAGAGGCTCCCTTGGCAGTCGCCCCACTGCCGACAACTGGACAGGGACACCCAACAGATGAGTCCAGCGGGCAAGGGTGTCTGGAGCAGTGCAGGTGCCTGGGCAAGGACAGGCAGCAGGACTAGGCAGAGGGCCTGCGGCCAGTGGAGAAGCTGTGGTGGGGACATCTGCCGAGAGGCTTCCCAAGGCCTTGTCTTCTGGCCAGGTGTTTTGCTGATTAAGGATACCAATTAAACTCAGACACCAGAGTGAAAAGAGTAGGCGTATTTTACTAATAATAACCAAATAATTTAACAGAGTAGTACAGAAAACATGCAGTAAGAAAAGGCAGGATAATGCACCTAAAGCAACAAGCAGGAAAATACAGGGCAATGCATCAAATCATTACTACATGAGAGAGAGAATAGTGATTAAGAAAGATCCATCACCACTTGCATATGTTACCATCACCCAGACCCGCAGGCGCTGGGCAGCCCCTGTTACAGCGAGGATTTGTTGAGCTTTTCCCGGTGAGTGGGAAATCCTACGCGGTGCGTCCACCCATAGCTGAGGCTTCCAAAGTCGCTGTGAGTGGGTCCGGCCTTATATACTAAAAATCAGCAAGTCAGAATAGCTGGCACCTTTGTTTTGAGCGGAAAATATCTGGTTTCATTCTCCTGTTGGCTTCCACCCAAAGCCTGGCCAGGGCTCAGGGGGGGAGACAAGGGAGTTTCTAACAAGGCCAAATACTTGGGTTCTCAGCCTTGAACAAGGGAGGCTTCCTGGGAGGCTTCCCTTGAACAAGGCTGAGAAAGGAAAGTTGGATACATTCTCTCGGCCTTTCATCCGCACTACTGATTATATTCTGTCTAAGCTGCATCTTTCACTGGTGAGTTTACATATTTTGTTAATGACTACATGCTAAGTTAGCAGCTTCGGCTCGGGGCCTGTTGTTCAGGCTTCAGTATTTCAACGCTTTAGCACCTTTTACATTGGCATAAGTGAGTTGTTATAGCTTGGTACAATACCTACTAGCACAGTGGTTACCAGTTATAAAATATACAGGATTCATCTAGAGGTCAACTCTGGCTTGGGCCTGTTGTCCAAGCCTTAGCACTTCACCAGGGCCTCCACACTGGGGACTCCGGCCTGCCTCGGCTTGCATGGTGGGGAGAGAGTGCACAGCAGGGCTCTGTCTTTTTCCTCCCATTAGGTGCTCACTCTTGTCACAGCCCGGCAAGGTCCTGCACACTGGCTCGTCCCAGAGAAGCCACTGGGGCTCCCTGCTGTGTCCCTTCCCAACATGTTGCCCACCCGCACAGCCTGCTCGCCTGGGCGCACACAGAGAGCAGCAGAGGAAGCCTTGCTGCTCTGCAAGCAGCGTTCAGCGCCAGCAAAAACACTGCTGTGTCCTCAACACTGTCCAGTCAGTGGCAGCCACAGCACGAGTGGGTGGCGGGGTCTCCCCCTGCCCCCCGCCCCCTGGGAGCTCCTTCTGTGATGTCACAGTCGTGACCTCACAACCTGCAGGGCCACACCGCAGTGAAGTCAAGGCTAGCAGCCCTGCCCCGTGGCACTGTGGCACACAACCTCCTGCCAGGAAGGAGCTCGCTGTGTCCTGGTGGCTGTGTGCCTGTGGCAGGCGGTCTCCTCCCGGCCACTGGTCTGGGGCTCTCACCCAAGTGGCCTCCCCTGGGCAGGCAACGCTCCTGCAGCAGAAGGAGGACACACAGGCTTGCAGAGGAGCTTCATCTGTCCCCAAGATGAGCAGGAGAAGGGCTCCTCCAAGAGCACGTTCCCCGTCTAGGAGAAGAGGCAACAGGAGCATCGTGGACAGCAGTGCAGCTGGGCCCACTCAGCTCCTCGAGAACAGGTACAAGGGTTGGTTCCTCTGGCTCAGAGACCTAAGAGACTTAAAGCGCACGCATGATTAGGATGCAAGTATTACCATGAGTTCCAGGAAAGAGAATGAATATGTATAACTATTGCAGAAAATCTCATGCATATGTAATTGGTGTGCAATATAAGGTGTTGTGATTTGTGACACGCCATGACTTGCAACATGCACGTTGGGCAGAGCGTGTGTGTGGGGCATCGGGCACTGTGATACCGAATGCCTGCCTTCGAAAACTTCAAGTCTTAGAGGGTTCTTTTGCGACCCAATTTACGGTGACGCTTCTGCCGTGTCCCACCACGGTGGGGACGTCTCCTGGGAGGCTTCCCAAAGCCTGTCTTGTGGCCAGGGCCTCGGCTCTCATGGCATGGAGGCAGTGCGAAACAGCGCTCCGTCTTTCTCCTCCCATAGCTGCAGCCCCTCTCAAGAGGACCAGGGCACCAGCTGGAAGGAGCTCGCAAGCGGCCGCTGCGGTGCTGGAGACAATGAGCGTAAGTTCAGCGCTGCCTGTCGCCCCATGTTTGCGCCCAGCCTGCCTGGCTCAGCTGGGACTGATGGCCCTGCAGAACCAGCATCCTCCTGTCCCGAGGGAGGCCCGGGGCCACCTCACCTCTGTGGCCGTGGCAGAGCTGGCTGCCGTGTCCATGTCTCCATGGGATACCGTAGTAACCACGGGGTACCCCAGTTTGGTAGAGGCCTAGGGGCCAAAGCCTCATCCACCTACCCTCTCCAGCCATGCCGTCAGTGGGGATGCGAGGGGATCCTGCCCAGCCCTCTGTCCCCTGCTCCCAGGGGGCGACCAGCTGCCCCCCTCTCCAGGGCACAACCCTGGGCCTGCCCCTGCCCCACGGGGAGGGAGTGCGTAGGATCGGCGCCCACCTCCCCGCAAGGGTCTGGCACATGCCCTGATGGGCCTCCTCAAGAAGGCTCCTCAGGCTTTCCTCTGGTTTCTTTGCACAGGGTGGGTCTTCAGCATTGCTTACAGGCTGGCGATGGCCGTGATCTCCCTCCAGAGGTACCTCAGCACCGGCCTCTCCACCCTGTGAGTACAACACGTGTCCCGTGTGGACACAGAGACGCGGAGTGCCAGTGGGTCAGGGCGAACAGGGGGAGGCTGGAGGTGCTCCCCACAAGAAGACCCCCTGGCTCCCCTGTAAATTGCTGCTCCTCAGCTTTTAAGAGAAAGGCCCCCTGTGCAGGGCTCTGCCTTTGAGCACTGCTAACACCAGGACTTACTCTTTTTCAGGAAAGAGATCCTCACCCTGAGAAAGAAGATGTTCTTCACGGTCCTCTTCTTAATGAGCGTAGCTGCTGTCGGTGAGTATTTGTGCGCTGTCAGCAGAGGCACATAGGCACTGGGTGTGAGCTTCAGCGTGAGGGAGGCGCTGGAGCACCTGTGAGGCCCTTCCAACCTGCCATGTTTGTGGGTCTGGGAGGTCATGAGATGCTCGCTGCGTGCAGGGGAACCAGGGCATAGCTGTGGGGTGCCAAGCGTGCCCGGAACTAAGGCTATGCAGAGCCCCAAGGCCCAAGGAAAGAGACCCTGCTTGGAGCCTCAACCACTCTCTGCACCCCTTCGCCATGTGCTCAGGCAGCCTCTTGCTACCATGGTGTGGGAGGAGACCGCGTGACTACAGGGTTCGTTAGAAACTCTACTAAAATAATTCTCCCTCGGTAACGTGAATTACAGCTGGTGCTTGCTGCGGGACCTTGGCGCTGATGCAGATGCTGAGGACAAAGGATGTGCCACAGGTCAGTGGGAAAGGAAAGTCCTGCGAGGGAGCGCTGCTGGCGGTGGGGGGGTGGTTGGGCGGGTCACTGCCCAGTCCTCTGGTTCCAGGCAGCGGCCCTCAGAAGTGGCAGCAGCTTCTGCTGTGCCTTCCTAGAGCCACCGGCTCTGGAAATCCCCGGCAGCTCTGGGACTCCAACAGAGAGCATTTCCCTTTCAGGTGCTGCTGAAAGAGTCTGCAGCCGAGCTGAAGTCCCTGCGGTAAGAGCCCTCTCCTCTCTCCTGACCTGCAGCACGTTGGCTGTGGTGGCGGCAGATGCGCCCATGCTATTTGCACTCACTTGCACAGTGCCCAGGGCTCGTGCCTCTCCCTCCTGCCCGGGCCTTTTGCTAAACCTGGAGGGGTTGGGAAACATTTGCAAACCGGGGAAAGAAAAGGGGGCTCGAGCATATCTGTCGGGGCTACTCTGGAGCTTGGGGACTGTGGGAGGGGCTGGGCAGCTCTCTGACAAGATCTGCTTTCCCCGTGTCTGCAGGAAGATGCTTGATGCGTGGGGGGAACAAGCCTCAGAGATGCAAGAGCTGAGGGATGAGGTGGCACACCTGGCTGCAGAGGTGGACACTGTGAAGAAGGTGATCCTGCCCTTTGGGAAGGGGGGCTGGGATGAGCAGGGCCCCGCACAAGGCCCTTCCTGGGCCCGTTGGTGGGCTTTTCTGGCTCAGCCCACACACCCATCCCTTGCCAGGGGCTGCTGGTTGAGCTGCTCCACTGTAAAGCCCCTTCTCCTGGCCAGGTCTGACGTGGTTGTTTCCCCTGTCCCTTTGTCTTTCCCAGGAAGTTCAGCAAATGAGAGAGGCAGTGTCTGCAACCACGCAGATGTCTGACTCGGCTCTGGAAAGCACAGGTACGGAGAGAGCTCGGGTGCAAGCGGGCAGCCTCATCACTCTGGGCGCATTCTTGGTGTTCCAGAAAGCAGGCTGTGCTGCAGACCCTGCTCTCCAAGGCAAACTGGGAGGTGGGACCAAATCACGGGGCCCAAGAGCACGACTGTGGCAGAGCGTCTCCCTTGGGCTCACCCCAGTCCTGCCATCAGACCCCTCACTGGTACCCTGGCCATGCCCCTGACAGCATTTCTGCCCTCTCCCTCTCTGCTGAGCTTAACTGGGGAACAAAAGCCAGTGGCCGGGTTGTCTTCTGTCGTCCATGCAGCGGGGGCTTGACTTGGCTGTGCAGCCCTTCCCATGGGGGCTTGCTGTCCCCCAGCAGCCGCACACCTTCTCTTGACATGGCTGGGGTAGAGACGCTTTCAGTGGGCGCGGGGATCCCCTCCTTTTCCCGGGGCACCTCCGAGGGTGCAGTGCTGCATGCGGGGCTGGCAGGCAGCCTTACAAGTTACCTGCAGTCACCAGGTCCTCCGAGCCAGGGACCTCTTGCAGTCAGCGGCTCTCTTCTCCCTTCAGGGGCTGCCACCGACCTGCAGACATCGTCCAGCAGCTCTTCATGGCTCTGCAGGGTGTTTTGGTTCATGTGTGCTGCACCCCGTCCGGATACTTCTGTGCAGGTAGAGTAGCAGAAACCCTCAGCGCTGCTCCTCTTGCCTCCTACAAGTTTGGGGCCAAGCCCAGGGGCGTCTCCCCTCAGGCTGGTGCTATTGCTGAAGGCCAGGGCACCGCTCTGGTGCCTGACACCTGAGGTCTGACACAGGGCTTGGCTCCCTGGAAAACAGCATCTGCCCTCAGAAAGGGGCTTCCTGACCACCACCCTGGTCACTGCTGGGTGAAGGGGCTTCTCCTTCGGGACCCCATTTCCCTGCCACAGCTCTGACTGTCCCTCTCGCAGTGGGGCAGCGGAGGGTGGGGGAAGGCTGCAGACCTGCTGGCCAAAAGGAGAGGCTTCTTGAAAGCCCTGACTCCGGGGCAGGGTATCGGATGATGCCCACTGACAGGCTGTTTTCCTCTTTCCCGGGCCGGGAAGATGGCCGGCTGCTTCGGTCCGCTCCCCACACGCTGGGCATTTCAAGCACAAGCACAGCCCACAGGCGCGGTGCTGCCGGTGGCTCTGGCTGCAGGGGAGCCCAGCAGGCCCCATCACTGTGTTCACTGCTCTTGCCCTCTGCTTTCAGGTGGATGTTTCCCTGGAATACTGCTGGCCTTTCGATGGGTCTCAGGGCAAGGTGCTAATCCGGTTGCCCACACAAATGCAACCGACGGCCATCACCATACAGCACGTCTCCCAGATGGCCTCTCTGCTGGGGACTGACAGCAGTGCCCCCCGAGATTTCACTGTCTCTGTAAGTCTCTGCTGGGCACTGGGGGTGGGACCTGGCCGCGGGGAAAAGCTGTTGCAGGGACTTGGTGTCACCCCTCCTAAGACTTGCTCAGCATGTTTTGGCCCAGCACCTCCGGGCCCCTGAGCAACACATGAGGAGGAGACTCAGCCCCACTGCATCCTGCACCAGCCCGCGCTGGGATGGCAGGAGCGGGGTGCAGCTGGGCCCTGAGCTGGCATGAGCCTTTCCTCGTGGTCGGCTCGAGCCTGACCTGCTCCCCTGTGCCTTGTTTTCAAGGGACTGGATGAGAAATACAAGGGCGAAACTCTGCTGGGAATATTCACATACGACGTGCAGAAAGAGCCGAACCAGACCTTCCCTCTGCAGGTACGGGGAGTGCGTGTGGGCAGGAGGCCGGGGCAGAAACGCTGCTTTGGCAGCAAGTGGCTTGCAGAAAGAGTGTGGACGGTCCCTGCCGTGGCAGGGGCCCAAGCCGGGCCAAGAGAAACGTGGGTGGGATTGGGAGGGAGAGCGGTATCCGGCAGGGTGGCAAAAGCAGGACAAAGGCCGCACTGGCCCCAGAGCCCCCTCGGACCCCAGAGCTGCCAGGGAGGATGCCCAGCACCTTGACAGGGCAGCAGGACTTTCCCTGGGACCACTGAGCCTGAGGTTTCCACAGCTGCCCGCCACGCTCTCTGAGGCCGGGCGTTGGCTCTGCAGGGGCACAGGGGTCCTTGGCCGCCTGGGTGGGAGAAGGGAAGGAGGGAGAGGCTGGCGCCTCAGCCAGAGCGGGAGCTGCTCCCGGAGCAGGGTCGGGCTGGCAGAGGATGACACGCACAGCCTGCTCTCACTCTTTACACCCCAGCAGTAACGCTGCTTTTCCATGGTTTCTCTGCAGAATGGGATCTCCAGAGCTTTTCAGGTTTTGAAGCTTCACATATGGAGCAACTGGGGAGATCCAAGATACACCTGCATTTATCGAGTGCAGGTGCATGGGAAGGTCGTGGGAACGAATGTCATCGGCCAGACGCATTCGGAGACCGTCCCTCCATGATGCGTGGCGTTCAGTTGCCCTCTGGGCTCAGGCCGGGACAGAGAATTAAAGAGGAAAATGGAGAAACACTCCAGAGAGGTGTGGCTGTTAGTGCGGAGCAATGTTGTTTCAGAGACCCTCTCAAAGCATCCCGCTGATTCTGCCTTTTGCAGGCTGGGGCCTTCCTCAGGCTTTCCGCTTTCTCTCCACCACGGGGACGTTTCCTAACTGAGCAAAAGGAGACGACGCTTCTGTAGGCTCTCCTTGCCTAAGGTCCTTGATGCAATCCTTTGGCATGAGGGTCACCCCCCCATCTTGTCCCAGGAAGGAGTTGTAGGAGCCTGACAGCGTTTGGGCGTCATGATCCCCAAAGCACTGGCCCATTCACAGAATCACAGAATCACAGATTCATCTCGGTTGGAAAAGACCTTGAAGATCATCTAGTCCAACCATTAACCTCACACTGACCGTTCCCAACTCCACCAGGAATGTCGGGACCTCCCCGGTCAGCCAGGACTGCTGGGAAATGATGGAAACTGCTTGGCGAGCACCCCAGCCAGCTCCTTCAGCACCCTCGGGTGGATCCCATCTGGTCCCATAGACTTGTGTATGGCTATGTGATACAGTAGGTCACTGACTATCTCCTCCTGGAATGAGGGGCGGGGGGGGGCATTCTCCCAGTCTCTGTCTTCTGCCTGAGAAGGCTGGATTCCCTCAATACAACTGGTCTTGTTATTAAAGACTGAGGCAAAGAAGGCATTAAGCACCTCAGCCTTTTCCTCATCACTCGTTACCATGTTTCCTCCTGCATCCAGCAGGGGATAGAGGCTCTCTCTGGTCTTTCTTTTGCTACTGACATACTTATAGAACCATTTCTTGTTATCTTTGACTGCTGAAGCCAGATTAATTTCTAGCTGGGCTTTAGACCTCCTGATTTCCACCCTGCATAACCTCACAGCATCTTTGTAATCACTGTGTGTGCCTCGCCCATTTCTTCCAAAGGCCATAAACTCTCCTTTTCTCCCTGAGTTGCAGCCAAAGCTCCCTGTTCAGCCAGGGTGGTCTTCTCTGTCTCTGGCTTCTCTTACAGCACCTGGGGATCGCCTGCTCCTGAGCCATTAACACTTCCTTCTTGAAGAGCACCCAGCCTTCCTGGACCCCTATACCCTTCAGCACCATCTCCCAAGGGATTCTGTCAAGCAGGTGCCTTAACAAGTGAAAGTCAGCCCTTTGGAAGTCCAGGATGTCAGTTCTGCTTAGCCCTCTCCTGGCCTCTCTAAGAATAGAGAACTCTCTTATTTCATGATCGCTGTGCCCTAGTCGTCCTCCAACCGCCACATCCTCCACCAGTCCTTCTCTGTTCACAAAGAGGAGGTCCAGCAGGGCACCTTCTCTGGTCGGTTCACTCACCAGCTGTGTCAGGAAGTTATCTGCCACACATTCCAGGAATCTCCGGGACTGGTCCCACTCTGCTGTGTTGTATTTCCAGCAGATGTCTGGGAAGTTAAAGTCTCCCACAAGAACAACGGCAAGCGATTGTGAGATTTCTCCTAAGTGCCTATAGAATATTTCATCCCCCTCTCTGTCCTGGGTGGGTGGCCTTCCTTGCTAGACTGAGCTAAACGTTTTTTTAAGTCAAGTTGCATTAATTGACCCCACTTGGAGTTTGCAGGTAGGCAACATATTTGTGATAGTCATTTGCTGACACAATCTCTTTTCTAGTCATGAAGAGGACTGGTATGGCACTTGGAGATGAACTATGTAAATTCATTCTCTTTACATTCCAACAGGAAAAATAAATAAATAGGTAACCTTCTACATAAGGGCAAGGGAAGGGAGGAGAAGGGAATGGCAATTTGCCAAACCAGTGACTAATAGCAAACCTGTCAGCAGCATTTTAGAAGACTGACATCTTTTCTAAATTATATTCTAAAAGCCAATGTGTCAGCTGCACTGCAGGAAAGGAAGCATACCTTTTGCTATGTATGTAGGGAACGTGTTACTTTTAGTATGTTTATATAACATAAATCAGTCCTCAGCAGTATAAACTTCTGCCACCTGTACTAGTAAAAATTTGTCCTCTAAAAAAAAAAATGGTCCTCCAAATTGTCCTCTAAAAATTAACTGCTTGCTATGATTAACTATTCAGATTTAAAGTACTGAAGGTTTATGAGACGTACAATAAACATTTGTGTTAGCATAGAGTTCTGTCATATCCAACTACACTGATCCATACAGTGGGCATCTACATGGAGCGCCATTAGAAAATCACTTGTGTGTAAAAATCAGTTGTACCTTACTAGAAGTTTTCTACCTGCTGTAGAGGAATAGGAGAGAGGATTTTTCCCTTCCAGTTCCACTGTGGTCAACTCCAAATTAATATTTAACAAATAATAGCCACAGAAGCCATTCAAGAAGAATGAAGAAGAAACTATGGAAACTTCAAGTTTGGCAAATTTTATTTATGACTTTGAAAAACATTTTTGCATGGCAAAATGGAGAAGAAAATTTCATTCTTAGCTGCTGGTAAGAGGAAAGAGGTATTATATTTTTCATTTAGGATGCAGTGATGTGCAAATAAATCTAATTTCAGAGACAATCTTCAGGTTTTTCCATATTACTCAGATTCTCTCTCTGTCAAATACACAGACAAACACAGACAAAGTTGCTAAACAGTTTCTAGAAAAACCACAAGCACAAATAAAGACAGGAAACACAGGGTAAAAGAATGAAAGGGATAATCCAGACAGATGCACCATTAACCACATGACCTTACAGAGTTTAGATCACTTCTTCAAGGATACTACTAAGTCACATATTACACTTTCTGTCTTTATGCACTAGACTTTGTGTCTCTCAAAACTCTAAATGCCAGCATCAACCATGCTCCTAAAGGACAGGTTGGTTTGAAAAAGAATTGTCCTCTGAGATGTTTTCCCTCTGAGCAGTAGTTGGGAGTTACTGGGTTAGGCTCGGCCAGTTGGCACTGAGTTAGGATTAGGACAAGGGTTGGGAAGGATACAAAGGGTGTTGCAGTTGCAGCAGGGTGGCAGGAAGGTTCTCAAGGGAAAGTGTATGCTGAAAATGGAGTAACAGATGAGAATTTGTTCCTCTGGGCCGTGGGCTTTTCACCACCCTCATAATTATCATAAAACTAAGGCCTGGCTTTGACTGAGTCTATCTCAGGGACTCATAGCCATGGAAAATGCCTCTGGGGATAATTTTTTGGCAACCTGTGAATTTCCATTGAAGTTGATTTACAACCTGACTACAACTGCAGCTCTATATTTTGTCTCTCTCCCAGACCTAAATGTAGATGTAACATTTGGCTGAAAGAAATTAAGGCCCCCCAGTCATGGCCCAGAGGAAAAGGTTATCCAGGGATTATCTGGCAACCTGTTTCTCTTGTCAGCCCCTTACATTTAACTAAGGGGTCAAAAAAGCCTTTAGTCAGAAATGTAAGTTTTATTCTCCAATCTCACACAAATTTATTCCAGCTATACTGACACTTCTAGAGTCTGTAGGAAACCTACAGCCTGAAAATGACATTTGAAATGCTGTTTAATTTTATTTTTCTAAACTAAATAAAAACCAGAAGTCTCAGAAGATGTAAGGTCCCCAGCGAATTTATCCTGATAAAACAAACAAAAAAAACAGCAGAAGGATCTCCAAAAGTAGTTCCCAAATGCAGTTTCATCCACCTTACAACCCTCACTCTCATTAACTCTTATGCTGTTTAGTATAATTACATAATTTCTTTTGAGGGGCACTGGAAAAATCGTCTGATCAAGGACTGGCCTTCCCTTGCATCTTCTGTCCTCGGGTGAAAGGGCTGGTTATCTTCCTGATCAGAATGCGGGTATCATTTGTAGCATATGATGCCTCCGGTCAGTAGGTGACAAGAGTTACAAAATCAAAGTAATGGATTTGAGGAACAGAAGCGTACACTTACATGTACAATCAGGTAGTGAATACTGAAGTGGGAGACAATATAAAGCTTTGGTTGAGTCTCAAATATGCAGCCAGTATCAGATGCAGGGCTACAGCTAATTACGCTGACAGTAAGTTTTATTCAGGTTACATGGACTCAATACACAAGCTTTTTTCTTCCCTACAGGCCACAGCAATTTTTACAAACAACTTAGCAGGTATCCAATAACAGATGAGTTTTCTTTCCTTTGATCTCTTTATCCATAGTATCTACCTGATATTTAGTCTTTGTACCTAAATCAACAGTAATTGTTTCTGGTAGCATGAAAAATTTTTGCCCCATTGATTTCCCATAGCACTGAAATGTCATATTAGCTCAAGGTGAAGAAGCTAATAGGGTAAGAATAATAATCAGAATAATAATGGAAGAATTATGCACCCCATTGCACATAAGAGGTTGAAATTTTATCTTTGGGTTCTTGTGCTATTATAAACTTTGAGAGCAAAACAAAAATGGTTGTTAACATCAAAGACATAATATGAAATCACCTGCTTATTGACAAAATCAACATCCTTAAACATGTTAGGGTGTGAAATAAGTAGGAACAAAGCAAGCTAATTTTTACTAACATCAGCTGAATCTCTTAATGCTCTGCATGGTATTTTTCTTCTAGTGTTGTTATTCTTCCCTCCCAGAGACAATTGCAGGTGGGTGGGTGGGGTAGAGAAGGAGTGTGTCTTAATACGTCACAGACAAGAATATCCTGAATCAGAACATATATCTTGTTATGGCTACAACCTGCCTTTGACAGTGCCTAAAATGAAAGATAAAAGCTTCCATATTGATAATATATCTATTAACAATGGAGTGCTTCTTTGGGACATAACTGGAGTTTTATATTTATGGTTTAATGCATGAGTTCAGCAACGTAAAAGCTATCTTACTGGTTATAAAGAATGTGCCCTTGCTATCATGTTAGCTCATAGTCAAGCTTGCACAGAAGTCTGTATTATCCGGTTATTTACAATATAATATTATCTTGAAAACTGGCTTAAATTCAGGAGACCCTGGGCATTGGTGAAGAACTGACAAAATGCAAACTCATGGAACCTACTAGATAAACTCTAGGCAGCAACCTCCCTCTTGGCTTGTGGAGTAGTGGCCACATGCTGCTGTTCCTATAGCGAGTTTTGCAGAGCTGAAAGTTCTCAAACGGACGTTTTCCAACAGATGAGTCAACGTGGACAGTTGCAAGGATTAGTCAGATAGTTCGTACACCTGAGCTCATCTGTTCAAACGTGCAAAACAGAAAGCAGCTGCATTATACTGTAACTGTGCCTAGTTTGGAGAGATGGAACTTACAAATTAAGGTCAAAGTAACATTAATAAGACAACATGCACAACGCCAGAATTTATACTGCTTATTTAAAAATGAGTTTCAGTGTTTCTTCATTACATTACTAACTACTGTAGTGATTTCTGCCATCGCTTTTCTTGATTGCTCATGGAAGTTAATTTAAATAATTCTGTATATGAATTAATCTAAATATCCAAACATAACATCACAAATACGGGGAAGTACTGAGACAAATCAAAGCATCATCTAATTATGTGTCCTGTTCTCTATGGTGGCCAACAAAGATGCTTAGGGAGAAGTGAAGAACAGGACAATCAGCGTTTTATTTCCTATATTATGCACACAATATTCAAGAAGTGTTGAAACTCTTTCTTTTCTAGTAATTTCTAACATTTGATTGCTTTTTCACGATTGCTAAGTACTAAACTGATGCTTTTATGGAGCTGTGAGTCATAAGCCCATGATGTCACACCTGAGTGTTAATGTCAGCTCTGAACTCATCACTTTACGTATGAAGATAAGTCTTATTTTAATTTGAGGTTATTTGATATTTATCTACACTAAATATCATAGAATCATAGAATGGTTTGTGTTGGAAGGGACCTTAAAAATCATCTAGTTCCCACCCCCCCGCCATGGGCAGGGACACCTTCCACTAGCCCAGGTTGCCCAAAGCCCCGTCCAACCTGGCCTTGAACCCTTCCAGGGAGCGGACAGCCACAACCTCTCTGGGCAACCTGGTTCCTGCACAAAGGAGAAAAGGCAAGTGATGGCTTTTGGAGACTCCCTCCTGCAGGGGACCATGAACCTGCAAGCCCCACCTCATGTCTCATCAGGTTTGCTCTTTGCTAGGGACAAAGGATAGGGGAAGCTGCAGAAATGTTGAAGAGGTTTAGCAAGTCTTGTTGCCTTGGCTGCTGTTTTGTGTGGGTACCAGCAATGCTGCCGGGGTTAACCTGGAGTCCCTCTAGAGTGACTGCAGAGCTCTAGGAGTGAGGTGAAGGGCAGGGGGCCTGGTGGTGTTCTTATGAATCCTGTTGGTGAGGGAGAAATTTCAAATGGAAGTAGGCATATCCAGTGGGTCAACACTAGGCTGCATGGCTGGTGTCGCAGGCAGACTCTTTGAGGAGCAAGGACTACTCGGTAGCCAACTAAGTGAGCAAACAAACAGGCTTACTAACCTAGTGAGGAGGAATTTAAACAAGATAAGCTAGGGGATGGTTACCATAACCATCAATACTGGGAATCAATACTGGGACTGTCTTCATTAATGACCTGGATGATGGGATGGAGCGTATTTTCAGCAAGTTTGCAAGTTGCACCAAGTTGGAGGGAGCAGCTGTTATTCAGAGTGACTTGGACAAGCTGGAGAAAGGGACTGACAGGAACTTCAAAAACTTCATCGAAAGGAAATCCAAAGTCCTGCTGCTGGGGAGAAATAGCCTTGCACGACTGTGGAGTCTGGAACTGTCTGAAACAGCTCTGAAGAAAAGGACTTAAGTGTCCCAGTAGAGAGCAAACTGAATGTGAGCCAGCAGTGCACCCTGGCAGCAAAAACCAAGAGGTCCAGGGAGGTGATCTTTCCACCCAGCAATTGAGAAGACGATGTCTGGAGTCCTATGTCCAGTTTTGGGCTCCTTGAGCCACAGTGCAACATAACCAGCAACTGCCTTCTTTGTTTCTTCTTCAAAGATATTTTTGAAAGAGAAAGTTGGATCATTGATGTCCTACAACTAAGACTGACCTTGGTTATTATAGGAGGACAAGGCTGACCCAGTGACAGACCTGACAAGATGGTAATACTTGTCACACAGGGACTGCAGCAGTGGCAGCTGGAGGTGCAGCCGGTTGTCTCCAGGACCTCTGAGCAGAGTTTGGCTCCATATGGCTGTTTTCAAAGCTTGATGGTGCAGGCATGTGGCACATGAGGGCAGACAGATGGTTAGTGTGACATGCTAGAGGCTGTTTGCATGAAGTAGGCACAGGAGCTTCTGGAATATGTTCTCAGCCAGCGATATTCCACGTGCTGTGTAGTGTAGATGGAGCAAATCAGTTTTAGAAGGGGCTAGCCATGAACAGAGTGGATGCACACTGTTCCAGATTAGTTGGCTGGGGAAAAACAGCAATTACTCCCTGAAGCAGATCACAAGAACAATATAGATGTAGCCTAAAGGATGCAAAACTGTTTCATTTAGCTATAGCCCAGGCTGAGATTGATTATTCTTTCATTTGTGTTCCATAAAAACATAAAAATGACCATTTTGAAATTTCACATTATTTTTCTAGTTACAATACTACATGTATTGTTATTTTTAACTATTTTTCACTGCTTCTTTAAGTCTTATAAAAATGTCTTTAGATTTTTTGGAACAGCATACTTTGATCCCAACTCCAGATTGGGTCTAAACATTTTTCATCCATTTTTCCACTTGGGGTAAAAATATATTAGAGTCAATGTTAAAAAAGTCAACCTGACTTGAATTTCTCCTTTCCTAGTATATCAGCAGTAACTGTCAAAATGATTATCTAAGCTTTTAATAACCTCACCTTGTATTTCAGTGATATGATTAATCCAGATTGAAATTAAAATTAATTTTGGATTTTTTAATATCATTTTCAGAAATAAACCAATTTCACTTGGGGGTTTTATTTCAGGTCCCTGAATGTCACATGAAGAAGCAGGAAACGTGATCTGTATAAATCATAATTTTATTCACTGAGAACTAATGTATTTAATACTCATGTCAATATTTAGTAAATGCACTAAAGAGAGTCCCAGTGCTAAGAGAGAAAGGAAAGGTAGAACTGGAAGTTTCCCCTGACCAGTGATAATATCTCAAAATTATTCTCTTAAGAAAGCACCATCAGAGCAGTCATAAGTGACCAGTTCAAATTTAACAAAAGGAGCCCTGAACAATTTTTTGCCATATGTAGTGTAATTATTTGTGTTTATTTAGATAAAATTCCTTTTGACTCTGGGGAAATAGCTCAAAAGAGACAGACTCTCACTGAGGTTTTTAACTGAAAAATTTTCTTCTAATTTCCTGGGCTTTAGACATCAATGCAGCAGCTCCTGACTGAGTAGCTGTAGTTGAAGAAAAATGCTGATTATCAATGCCATTGTTCTATTTTCTTTGGAATTTTTTTAATCAACTCAGTGCATCTGGTAAGAAACCTGGAGAATCTGATGTCCTTAGTTTGACTGAAAAATTTCTACTAAGGAACTTGATTCAGCAGTAGATTCTGGTTTTTTGAACTGTCTGAAATTACCTGCTTTAGTAAAAAAATATTATTTTTTTCATTATTGCTGAGAAAATATTAAAAAAGCCAAAAGCTGCAAAGGAAAAAAGATTTTTAATTTGCAACTGTGCGAGTCAAAAAATTATTTTTAATTTCCAGAAATTTATAAATATTTGTTTCAGATTTCCAGGTTTCATAGAATATTTTTAAAAAACCCAAACAGATATTGTCATGTAAATTTAAAAATTCCGTGGTTTTTCCATTTTGAGGAAGAGAACAGAGGATATTTGGCAAGATGTTGGAACTCCCATTGGAAACCACTATTGGAAACCTTCGTATCTTTAAAGCTTGTTAGCCTAATTTAAACTTCAAATGCTGTGTGTCAGATACCATGAGATCTTTATAAACAATTATTTTTCAGAATCCAATCACTGAAGTAAAGCATCCGAATTAAGAGATACAAATGAGGGAAAGGTCACCCAGAATCGGTTCAGCAGACTGGCTTTGTCACTCGGGATAAGTAACCAGTGTAGGTTTCTCTGAAAATGAAGAATAACTCTATTTTAGAGTATTCTTTGGGATCTTTGGATGATCAGGGTACTCTACAGTTCAATTTTCTTTAGCTTTGTAAGTGTGCATCAGAATATTGACTCAATATATAGGCTTTATGTCCAAGTTAGAAACAATGTTCAAGGATTTATATATTATTAGAAGTATCAATGGAACTTACTTTTTTCCTGTATCTTGAAAGATAAAAGAATATATAAATCAAAGTGATCACATATTACTCAATGTTGTCAGCAATACCTTATCTGGAAAACATAATGCATCCAACCAACTTGCAGAGTCACGTGGATAAAGCAAGAATAAATTACATACTTTTAAGGTATTTTGACTTAAAAACTAAGACTATGTATTTTCAAAACAATGAATCAACCTCAGAATCATGAAATTTTAGTATAAAGATTCTTGGTGATCCTGGTCAATTTTAATTAATTCAGTCAGAGAATAAAATTAATGCATAAAAACTTGTACATGATATGTGTAAGATGAGAACTGGTTAAAATTGTCAAAAAGGACAGAATAGGGAAAATAACATCAAAAAACTTAGTTCAGTTTTCCCAGGCGAACTGTAGCAGCAGATGCACCTCAACACTCCTAGTGTCCGTCTTGCTGCCATCCACGTTATAGCACAGAGACTTTATCTCAAAGACTTTACCTTGTTAACATTCTAAGATTTCGAGTATTTGTGCATGGTGTTAATCTTTAATAATGGGTTCTTCGTATTTTAATAAGATATTGTTCTATGTGAAAAAAATATGAATTTCGTTCTCTGCTTTTTGTTCTTTCTTCCTCTTTCCCCCTTGCAGGTAAATAAAACAACATCAACTATGTAAAACATAGTAGTCTTGGCAATGGGAATATCTGTATTAACTGGCCGTGACAACCTGGAATGTATTAGCCAAAGTAATAACCATGTGCTATTGTATTAAACTTGACAGATAGATTTCTGGCTTTAGATTTTCTTTAACAGACTATAATTTCAAAAGGAACTCAGCTATTTTTCATAGGTACATGTTGTTTTGACTGTAATAAAATCAAACTGTGAGGAATGAATTTCTGGTTCTCTTTGATATCGGGAGTATGTGGTGGCTAGTTAATATCACTTAGAATGAGACTCTGAAGCATTAAACTAGCAAGAGAATATATATTATGCCATCTATTTCCATATTCTATTCCAATAACGATAACAGTTCTTTGGAGAAGGACTAATTTACAAGTTCTATACATTTGGGAGATTTATTTTACTCTGGATTCTGCCGTAGGTAACTGAACACGTGGCATAATATTAATTTTTAAAATTGCACCTATCCCTCTTTCTTCGCAGTAATATATGGCCAAGGAAGTAGAACCAGTTGCATGGTCTATGACAGCTACGATCCAAACTTTTGTCTAAACTATAAGGCTGTTTTATGATGGAGTCCTGAGCTTTCCTGCCTCAAAATGAAGTATCCTTCCCAAAGCTATAGTCTTATAAGACATCCGTCATGTTGAATATCAAAGTAAGAGCTAAATTCATTAGATAAAATGCATTTTTAACATCCTGAACTACGAAATGAATGATGTTTTTGTCATACCTGAAAAATACAGAACTGAAAATTGAGCCCATTCTTGGGTTTTGGGTTGAAAAGTAAATACTACTGAAGAATTTGATTTTGTTTTCAAGAATTTTAAAGGATTGCTTCACCATTAGCCATACAAAGCAGGTTATGATTTAAGATTAGACTTCTGGTCTCTCTTAGTCTTTTGCTGACCTGAAAATTGTCCTTTGGTCGGCAACGACATACTATACCCAATTGATTGAGAAGTAATATTGTGGCATGTCCTTTGAAGCACGAGAACATCAACAGGGGAGAATAACTCATGTAATACATTGAGCTTTGGGATGGTTAGTGGCACACTTCAAAACAAAGACCTTGCTTATTAAAAGTCTTTATTCTTAAGTAAGTTTTTTAGTACAGAGCTTTTGAATTATGTAGATAGTGCCTTTTATGTCTTGTTTAGTTTATAAGTTCTGCTTTAGACGTTAAAATAGTCATGCTTTCTGCTGCTTGCATGGAAAGACTTTTTTTTTCCCCCATGATTCATTTTTATCATCCATGCAGTGCATTTTGGAGAGTGCAGGCTTCACAGATTTTCTGACAGGGGTGATATTCAGCTCACCAGGAAGCTTTTCTATTGAAGGAGTTAATTTAAAATTATAAGAAATTTTCAAGACTAAAAAGATGCTTTGCAAATTGGTTCCCTGCTTCAGTCTGTCCTCTAACCTTGGAATGTCTTGAGATATGTCTGTGCCTGTCAAATGCTGTAGGATGACACATAGAAAAACAAATACAACTGTTGTTGTAGCTCCTCTTGAGTTCTTGGTCAAACTGGATCCTTCTATGAGCGTACATCATAATGGTTCACCTCCATCAGGGTTTTAGATATCAATTTGTCTGTGAAATCTCTTGTGATTTAGAAACTAGCATATGGGTTTCTATTCCACTTCAAAAACTGCATCTGGGTAGAGATGTATGGGAAGCATACATATGTGTATATATGCACATATACATGGATACATTCTGGCAGATTAATCCACTGAGAATTTAATTTAGTTCAATCCCACTTTCTCCCTATCTCTCTGGAGAGGGCATTAAAACTTATGGTTATATATTCTCAGTTGTGTAAGAAGATTGAACTTCTGTTTCCTTTTTATTAATGTATAAGAGCTTGGAGTACGTCCAGTACTACTTACCTCTCTTCTAAAAATGTTGTGAACTGGAAACACACAATGGAGGAACCCACAGAAGAGGAAAAGAAAGGGAACAAAACCGGAATGGTTTTTATTTCATTTCATATGTAAACAATCGGATGGGAAAGCAAGTTAACCAATATAGATAAAGAGTCCACGTAGCTGACAGACGAACTAAAACCATTCTCCAGTTTGACTCAGATATGATCCAAGGAGACTTTCAAAGAGTTTTCAGAGTGTATTGCACATGTAAAAGGTGAGGGAAAGACAAGGGAAACATGTAGAAACTCTGTAGATGGCATGACACAGAAGAAATGTCATTCAAGAAAAAAACATTAAATGATGTAGTGACTTCCACTTTTAGTAAAGTGCAAAGATAAAGATATGAGAAGACTTAATAGGAGCAAAATGCATAATAGAGGTAGGGACACTGAATCCCTGAATCTCATACTGCTGGTGATGGAGAGTCCATGGAGGTGTTGGCCCAGAAAAGGCGTGGTATCGCAAGTCATGGGAGGAAAAGCAGTGAAGAGGGATTTTGAAATTTGTACTTTTGCTGTACTTTTACCACAGTAAGGCCTACAAAGCTTTCATCAAAAAATACAGCTATGGTTCTCATAACCTGACTACAGATACAAATAAAATACTTGAAAATGTTTCCTAAAAACACACAATATTTTCCTCCTCTTTTACAAGTTTCTTAAAATCTCCCTGATTTAAAAAGTTTCGCTATCTTATAAAAATTTTTACTGCAGTTTTTCAATGCATTTAGCAAAACCCCATCTTAAAGATGAAAACGTACTTCACAATAAGCAAACCATTCCAACACAAATATTTTTGGTGACATCTGTTCCCTAAAGTTTTACTCTATTGCCACTCAGCATGAAACAGGTATTGATTCTGGCCTCAGGAACTGCATTCCTTTCTTCCCCCGTTTTAGCAGGTGATAAATCAAAGGTGACACAGCAAAAGTGAACAAGAAGTGGAACTCTAGGGAGAGGGGTAAGGTAGTCCCTTCCAGCTGGCTAGAAAAAACAGCTTCCAAACAACTAAATCTTAGACTTAAGAAAGTTAGTCAGTGTTCAGAAGTTTGCAAGGTTGATGTTTTCCGGTTGTCATATCTTCTTAAGAGAAAAGTCTTCTTTTCTATGAAAAGTGTTCTTTTCTATGATTTACTTATTTCTGTTTTACAGTCTTTCCGTTGGCTCTTTGCGCAGCTTCTTTTCAGTATCTGCACATTTTTATCATAGCGCAGTAGTCAAGATATGGAAATGACTCCTTGACTTAGTCTTTTTCCTCTGCCTCCCACTGGACTTCTCAGGAGTTGTCCGTCAGAGGAATGTCCCAAGTTGCCTTTTTTATACCTGGGCAAACAGGTAAATAAGTGGCCACGAGCCTTCTCTTACTTGGAAGATTAAAAGCAATGATTTATTTACACCAGAAACACTTCTATGTTCTCTGAAATTTAAAAGAAATAAAAGGCAAGCACCAAATTTGCTTGTGCTAGTTAACTAGAAAATCACGAGCGGCACAGCACAATGGCTTAGAACAAAACAGAAAAGGTAGTGAGAAAGGGAGAGAAAATATATTTGAAAATTATTAAATACAACTTCTCTTCATCTGCCATCCATAACATGTATTTTCTTGGCCAACAATACATATATTTCAAGTCATTACTAGGTTGAGCAGTTGACCGGAGGGGTTGTGCTGGGAGGCTGCTCCTGCTGTTTTAATCAATATAATATACAAAACCAAGCAAGAAGCGCAGCACATCCTTGAACAGCTGATGCACTGTTTACCTCAGGTCCTGCTACGAAAATAAATTCTATCAGAGTCCATGAACTGCTGGTGCTTTACAAGAGGGCAGTGTAAGAAATTCTGTATTGCTTCCTAGCTGCTGAGCTCCAAGGCACAGTAAGCTTGAAGATAGGCATTCCGTTTGCCACTGAAAGAATTCCGTGAGAGTAGATGGGGAAGAGAGACTGTACAGTGGGAGATGGCTTCTTAAGGAGAAGGCATTGCCTATGCCAAACAACAGGATCTAATATTTGTGCCCTTCTTGTCCTTTTTTACCTTTCTCCTTTTTCATTCTGATTTTGAAGTGGTTCAATTGCCACTCTTACCCACTGCTACCTCAAGAACTTATTTTTCTTCAGTTTTTCTTTCTCAGATATTTCCTCTTCTCCAGGATGTCTGTGCTGTGTCAGAAACCTTGATGTAATATCCTACCTCCAAAAACAACTATCCATTTTCCTCCAAAATTTCATCTCCTGTTCTCACTAGTTTGTATCTTTTCATCAGCATCCCCATAACTCAGTGTCACAATTAACCACATATCTTTGAGTGTCCTCTTCCTTTTTTCAGGTCTTTAGCTTTCTATGGAAGAAATTCCCACTTAATATCCTCTAGATGGGGTTTTCAGTTGAACACCCCAGAAGACTTCAGTTAATTTCAATGATGGAATCATAGAATGGGTTGGGCTGGAAGGGACCTTAAAGATCATCTAGTTCCAACCCACGGGCAGGGACACCTTCCACTAGCCCAGGTTGCTCAAAGCCCCGTCCAACCTGGCCTTGAACCCTTCCAGGGAGGGGGCAGTCACAACCTCTCTGGGAAACCTGTGCCAGGGCCTCACCACCCTCACAGGGAAGAACTTCTGCCATATATCTAATCTAAATGTACCCTCTTACAGTTTAAAACAGTTACCCCTTTTCCCAGCATTCCTTTTGTCACTGACATACCTGTGGAAGCTTGTCTTGTTGCCCTTGATGTCCCTGGCCAGAGTTCATTCTGTCAGGGCTTTGGCCTCCTAACCTGATCCCTGGCTGCTCAGACAGATTCTCTGTATTCCTCCCAGGCTACCTGTCCTTGCTTCCACCCTCTTTAGGCTTCCTTTTTGTCTTTGAGCTTGTCCAGGAGCTTCTCGCTCACCCACGCTGGCCTCCTGGTGTTCTTACCTGACTTCCTCTTTGTCGGGCTGCATCACTCCTGAGCTTGGAGGAGGTGATCCTTGAATATCAACCAGCTTTCTTGGGTCCCTCCTCTCCAGGGCCTTATGCCATGGTACTTTTCCAAGCAGACCCCTGAAGAGGCCAAAGTCTGCTTTTTCAACTTGTGCAAAGGGCTAATGTGTGCATTTCAGGTATTGGAAAGACCTGAACAAGTCTCATAAAGTGAAGCAGTGCTTATCTAGAACAAAGGTGTTTTAGAGAAAAGTCAAGGGATCTTGTCAAAGCTAAAATACTTTAGGTCTTCTCCAAGGACTTGTGGTTTTTGGGCATAACCTTTGGGCTCTCAGTTTTCAGATATGTCAAGAATCTTATTTGAAGTCATTCATTAAAGAACTTCGGTGGCTCTGTCAGCCTGTGTACTTCCCTACGAGTGTCCCAGATAAGTAAAATTTCAAAGTACTTCTTACCTACATTTTTTTACTTCTGGAGATTAACTTAAATATTTCCCATTCTCTTCAGTTCTTCCAGGAAGCAGTGCTTATTCTACCCATTTTATAAATAATACAATTCTAGTAAGCCCAAACACAAGTTATATAATTTAGAATATTAATACAGTTATCACTGACCTTTCTGTAGCCATTTTTAAATATAGTTTCTGACTTTGCATTCAACTGAAATTGTTTGTTCCACAGAATCCCTCCTGGCAAGGTTTCTTCTTTGCATTTGTTCTCTTAAAGTTTTGGCTTTTAATGCAGTAATTTCTCACTACTTCTTACCAGTTAATTTCTGGGACTGTGCTTCCTCTGACATACTTCCTACAATATTATTTTAATCACCTATGTAGCTTAAGAGTTTGTGGCCTGCCTTTCCCTTTTACCTTCTCTCTCATAATTCCCAAGTCCAATCTCCTACTTTTTTTCCTATTAATTTTTATCTCCAGGGGACTATGTATACCTCATGACACCTTTGGTTATATTTTCAAATTTACCACTCTTTTATTCTATCTGTGCTTAATCCTGCGTATCCACTTAACTAATTAACCCTCGTGGGCTTGCTGCCGTTATCAGTTATTAAATTAGTGTATAGTGGGCTACTTTTTTTTAACTTACATATTCTAACAAGACCTGGTAGAAGTCCATAGCACAAAGAGACTAAATATCTTTATTAGAGGTTGTTTTTAGTGATGTGTTTTGTGATTGGTAGGGATTAATAGAGAAAGTTTAAATTAATTTTAAGATTGAGGAGTTTCTTGTCTGTGAAAAGCAGGAGAGCATCTTCCTGCTCTGATCTTGACTGTGATTAGAAAGAGACCACATTAAACATTCATTTCCTTCAGGTTCCTAGATTATTAAAGGATTAGACCTCTTTCAAATAAATTTTGCTGTCAAAACCACAGAGTACTTAATGTAAAATGAGTGACTGTCTTTGCATGTTGCTATCGTAATTTTCTATGGGCAAGAGAAGGAGGATTCATGATTTAGCAAAGTTCTATTTTTCTTAACTGTTTTTTCTTGTCAAAAATTTCTACACTTCTACTTTTGAACAGAGTATTTGATGTTACACCTTTATAATGCACATTGGTAAACAAAGCATTGCCCTCTCAAGAGAGAGTGCTTCTCTTCCTGGCTTTTCCACTTGATATTATTGCCATTCTGAAAATCCTGGGAATTAATTTCACAAGTCTGTGCCTCAGATTCCTCAAGAGAAAAATAGGGCAGTTCTTTTGGAAAACAGTTTGAGTTCTACTGATTAAGAGTACTTGGTGTTATTTGTGTTTTATTTTAAAAGAACATATTAGGTATTACTTATATCATGCAAGATAAATCTTTACCCATGACTAGAAAGCAGCTGCTAATTAAGTGAAGGTTGATAACTGTGCAACAGTACATAGTAATGTCATGAATACTTCAATAGGAATCAAGAAATTAAAACTGCAGCGGGAATTTAGGGAGAAAAAAATATAATTACTTGTTTGGAGCTTACCTTTCTAATTGTGGCTAACAAATACAAAACCCAACGTCCTAATCTATGAGAAGATTTTGACTTGGTAACAGGAGAAATGCTAGCAGCAGCAGTTGTGCTGTACTAGTATCAATCTATTCAAACAGTGGAGAGAGATATTCTAAGCAAAGAACCATATTATAGAGTTTACAGATAATAACAGAGCTTTACTCTGAAATGGGTGGGCCAGACTTCCTGAAGAAACTCTTGACATCTTTGTGCTGTTACTTAGATCTGGTACTAAGCCATGCGCACTGCAAGAGGGCTCATTGCCAATTGTGAGCTCCGAGATCTGAGTTCTCTGCCATGGATGAAATTCTTTCAGCTTTTCTGTGTTGCTTTTTTTGCATGGAGTACTAGAAAGGATTAATACAGAATCAATAAAATTTTTATCTCCTGAAGTACATAACTTAGCTAGGGGTCAGTAGCTGACTCTTTTAGCTCTACTATCCATCTGGAATTTCCAGACACATCCTTTCTTTCTGCTTTGAATTTTTGCGACAGGAAGAAGGAAAATTTGTCATTTCTCTGAGATGTCTCCACGCCAGGCAGCTAAGCCAAGGCAGACCTTTGACTAAATCACCCGTCCTTCAGAAATCAAAGTACGGATCTACTGTGCACACACTGAACCAACAGTCAGCCTGTGTGACTTGGGCTATTGGTCTTGTTATGCAAAGAGCACACATTGTGCCCACCTATCTGTCTGCTCTGAGATTTTAGGACAGAAACATAGAGCCCTAGTCTTCTAAACTGTGGCAAGGTCTTAAAAATGCTCTCAGGAAGGTTTCTCTTTCTGTTGCCTATAGAAGGAGATTAATTGTCTTTAGTAGTTAAATCAAGTTCTAAGACTGTGTCCCTGAATCTTAAATTTATGAGAGCTTTTTCTTTTTTCTTCAACTGCTATGTAATTATATAATGGGTACATTTTTTTATATCAGTAATTGCAGTTAATTCATGTAACAGGGAGGTTAACTACAGAAGCAAGTTCTTCATCATTATCCCATGAGTTTCATACTCAGGACATGGCAGTGTCATTATTCTGAGCTAACATGTTTTGCTACTTGTACTGACTACACACTCCTGTAGTCATAAGGTTAATTGCCTGGTTTACAATTTTTAACATCAAAGTAATTGCAGAGTAATTACACTGTGTTCAGTAGACTAACAGTAAATTTTACAGGTAACACAAATAAAAATTCAGTATAATAGAAGTCTTATAAAATCAGCTGTTCTAAAGAAATAACCACAACCTTAGAACAATAATTTAGGACTTGAGATGGAGTATTATTCAGATCCAGCCCTCTTCCTTATTTTTGCTTAAAGACACAAATCCTGTCATACATAGGTCCTTCTCAAGCCATGTTTAGAGTTCTTTTTCAAGGTAGGGCTGGCTTTTTTGGGGGGATATCTGTTGTAAAGTGACATAGAAACAGTATCGCCCAGACTCTTTCTAACAACTGTTGCCTGGGGAGCCTTGTTCACTTCAAACCAAAAAAGTCTAGTGTTCTGACTGGAATACAGATGGCACAATTTGTTCCTTGACAGAAGGAAAGCAAAGCTGACCTAGAAATGTTCTTGACTTAGGAATTGTATCCAGCTCTTCTTACATAAATAAAGGCAGATGTAATAAAAAGAACTTTCCTTAAGGAAGAGGAATTAGGCATAAAAGGAGTGGAATATAAGGGAGACATCATCAGCCCTCATAAAACTATCATCACATACCAGCTATCAATTTCCTTTTTAAAATTAATAGAAATAGCATTTTGTTAAAAACAGATTCATAACCCCCCCCACACCCCCCCCCTTAAAATTATGCCACTGATCTGCAGCTTCTCAGGTGAATTCCCAGCACTCCAGTATCATTGACTTGTGTATTTATTTGTTCTCTCTATGTTTGAGCATATTTGGCAGCTGCTAAATGGGTTTGGCACTTTTACCCCAAGCACCAGAGGAAAGTTGAACTCTTGGTTAATTGGCATAATGACAATGACAAGACTGCTGCTTTTGTGAAGAAAACAGATAGTTTGATTTAAAGATCATTAAAGCCCTGAGTGAGCTGGAGCCCATCCTCTTCTCTGTTCATTATTTAGACAGTAAGTTGCCAATGATTATTGTCTTTAGCAGAATAAGAAGGAAAAGGAGAAAAGAAATCACCTGTGCAGCAGAAAGGAAGTGTTGTAATGGAGCTTGAGGAAGTAGTAGGGCAATCTGGACAGTAGAATCACTAGTGATTACAGAAACAAATGGTGACAATTAAAGTGGCGTGTCAGCCTTCATTAATTCCAATGCATTATCAATATGCTAACTACCAAATACTTTATCCTGAGGAATGACCCTGATGGATCATAAACTTTTGTCTTCCTGGCATTGTTTCTGTACGAAGCCCTCCAGCTAAGGACAGGCACATTCTCACAGATGGATAAGGCACACATTAACAGAGAGAGAGATTTAATGCGTTACTGAGTGAATCTTCTTTCCAAAGCTGCTTGCAACTCCGTGGGGTGGTTGTTTATTTATTATACATAAGAGCAGCAAACTTTTACAGGTTTTGTAGCTCTTTCTTGGAAAGTCAATCTTTCAGAAGAATCAGGAAGAATTTCAATTCTTTCACAATGAGGAAACAGATATATTGATTCATTTTATCTAATTCTGAAGCTACCTGGACATGGCGGATGGGGTAGCTTGGTTTCAAATTGTAAAGCTTTGTGTTCCACCTAGTAGAATTAGGTGATGGGAAATGAACACAAAGAAGAAAATGAAGAGGTAAAAAGCATCTAAAGAAATGAAAGGTGGAAAATTAATTTGAAGTAGGAGATAATGCAGAAAAGAGATCTGAGTAATAAATAGAGTGAATGGTATGAATAAGTCAGTCTATTCTTTTAGGTGTAACACAACAATATCAAAGTTAGGACAAAACTGCTTATGTGACGTTATTATATAGTCAACCAACTCAAGCTCTACCTTTTCTGTGGGGTTTGAACACGTCCTAATATCCCTTCCATCAGAAGAATGCAGTGATAGAAGGAGCCTCTAACACTGAATTATTTTAGAAAACTGTAAATATGCTCACTTGCAGTGCCATGGGCTGCTACCCAGTCGTCCTGGCTTCCTACAAAATCCTCTGGGTCAATTTTTCATCCCACTTTCAGTGACTGCTGCAAAAGCAGGTAGGCATCTGCCATAAAGGGAGATGTCCTTTGGCAGAGAGACACTCTTTCATGGTTTAAAATAACAATAACCAAAATAATCCCAGAAGAAGGCAGAGTAACCTGTCATTTTCAACATATGCCAGGTCATTTGGCTTCTATAGGGATCAGAATCAATTCAGGCATAAAAATAAGTGTCATAGTACTGTTTCCTTCCTCAGTTTCCTTTTTGGCATAATATCTCACTGTAAAATTTCTGACCAGTTATTAATTAGGAGTCTGATTCTGCACAAGTGACATTTTAAACTGGTGACAAGACCTCTGAGAGCAGATTTCAGAATGAGAAGCCAAACTGAAGGATTAGGTAGATAAAAAAAAATACTTGTGAAGAAACAATAAAGGGATAATAACAGTGTAAGAAGGGATCACATCTAAAATGAGTATAGCACAAGGTTGTGATGACAGCACTAGGGAGCCCCACAGATTAGATCATCTTCCTTCTACTCTGTCCAATAGCTAAAAAAACGCTGAAGAAACAACTAAGAAGCAACATTGGGCAAGGATTACCTAAAGGAAGCATGGAGACAGAGACAGAACGAAACCACTGAGATTTGACCAAAGAGAAGGAACTAAAGCCCTGTAAAAGTGTAGTGAAAAGTAGATCAGTAGTAGTAGCCCTTGCAGATAAATTTTCAAAATGAAGAGTAGAGAATGTGACAATAGTGCAGTTCATAAAGAGAGAAGGAATATGGATTCTTAGAATAAATTCTTTTCTGTGCTTGCCACTATTTCAGTTGCACAGCTCCAAATATTATAAGAATCTGCTGCTAAAATCCAGTTTCTACATTTAGAAGTCATTTCAAAATAGACATCCTCCCATTTGACAGGCATTTTGCCCCCCCTTCCAGTCTTACCCTGGTCTGCCATTCCTTTTCTGCAACCCATCTGTAAAAAAAGCAAACCACTGTTTCTTGTAATTTATATTTCACTTATGTCAGATGCACTTACCATGATGCTTTGGGGGTATATTTTTAAGAAATTATAATGCTTCACTAAGTGAACATATATATAAATGTGGCAAGTATACTTTACACCAGTGTTTCAAGCATTATTTTCATTTTAGAAATTAAAAAGAGAAAATACTAACCACTGTGGTTCCATTATTGTTATTATTTTATAATTAATACAGTGGGTCTGAAGCTTCATTTCGAAGCCATCTTGAACAGTGCTGTGGGGACAGACAGAACTAGATTTTCAGCTCCCTTGTCTTCCCACAATCCTACAATGTTTTTTCTTTTCCTGACATAATTTAATATACATTGAGATCACAGTATGGTTTTTGTATAGGTGGTTGCATTTTTGACTCAGATGATATATTTATTGCTTTTGCTAGAAACAGAAGTTAATGATCTAGAGCTTCTTACATAATTTCTAGTGGGATAAGAAGACGTTCAGCCCTGTTAAACAGCTTTGTTGTTCAGGCATTCAGTCACAACAGTGAGACCTGTTAAAGTCCCACTTTGCAAATCCTGAACTTTTCTCCCCCTCCATGTGTATGACTCAGAGTGGGGAGCCAGCTTTTTGCCCCAATAAGTGCTAAATTATTTAGTACCATTGAAACAGACCCAACAGGAGAGACTGAGAAAAAATAAAACATTTGTCTCCTTAAACCAAAAGGTCTGAGTTGGATGTGCAGCACTTGGGTTCCAAGGTCGTGCTTTGAATTCCTTACATGGCATTTCTGTAGTGTTGCAGCAATGGGCTGTTAGTAGGCTAGTTAGTCATTCTGTGTTTTCCCACTTTCTTTTGTACACAGATGAGGTTGGTTTTGTGCATTAGAATTAAACAGATTTCAAATTTCCAAATTTTTTTCATGAAACGTAATTCTCCCGCTCTGTCTTCCAGATTGTTATGACTAACAGACCATTACATTCTCAAAGCTGATATAAGACAACAGAAGGGAGAAACATAAAGCCAGCATAGACGTATGGATGTGACCTTAGGAGCCTGTTGGGAACTAGCAGTGAGAATAAAGTCTGGTCTAAAGTATACCTTTATCAACCTTTTGTAAATTTGTACTTCCCAAAGTGTGACTAACTTGTCGCCTGAAGTGACCGAATGTGTCCTGACCATAGACATCCTTGAAGAAATCAACCAGCCATCAGGCTGGGATGCCCAGTGTCTAAATGTGTCTTTTAGAAGTTTTGGACCAGGAGTGGTTAGGGGGCTGGAGCTGTCATCCAGTAAGAGACTGAAGCAGTTGGTGCCAGATGCTTCATCTCTGGTGCCAGCTAATGAACCTAAGTTTATTCTGGCACTTCCATCCAGCTATCTATGTGTAAAATACTGGGATATCACCTCAATAGCAAATGAGATCCCAGTAGGATAGAGGTCCTTCCAGAGGACCAAACATCTTTCCAAGATAATTCGTGACATGTTCTATGTCAACAGCAAATGAGAGGTATTCTAAAAAAATCAGGATAAATGAGTAAGAAATACTGATTTTTGTCCTGTAACATTCTCTAAAATTTTCCCTCAGGTCTATTTCTGAGCTTGTAACTCCGCAGTGTGAATACAAAGAAACCTTAGTTATGAATGTATAATCAAAAAACAATATTGACATAGATTTTGGTGGAAGCTCAGCATTGTTCCAGACACATATTTGAGTAGAGGGGTAGTGTGGATAAATCAAAGATAAACTAGGGACATTTTTTTCTTTTCACAGCCTGTTAGTGCACTGGCCTTAAGCACAACGAACAGGAAGTTCTGTGAAGGTTAATGGGATACATTAGGGTATGGGCTTCACACCTTCCCTGAACCAGTTGACTACCCACGTTAGTGGGTGTCAGATATGCTGCATACTCAGCCAGTATCTTTTTATCGTTGAAAAGGTTAGTTCTTCAGACATACCTTGCCCTCAGAAATAAATGCTTGCTTGTTTAAGGCACTTGGTGGATGTATGACTTAGGTGTCTCCCTTTACTGGGTGTTAGGTAAGGAGGGCAATTTCGTGTCCCATGTTCTGCTCAGATAACAACCTGTTTCACACTGGACATACTTAGTTCCCCTTGGAAGTAACAACTTTGCTTATTCATTGTCCAGACTGACTTTGAATTGAGATCTAGATTTGGTGCTGTAATCCTATTAGCATTTCTCTAAGCCAGTCAATTCACTTCACTGAATTAAGATGGATGCATATGTCCATTCCAAGTCATCTCTAATGAATACCTTCCTATTGCTTCCGATGATCCCATTTGCCTCTGTGGACCATAGAAAATGAGCCACCACTAAAAGCTGATTTAAAAAAAAACCCCATTCCCTCAATTCAAAACCTTAAAGGCTTCCAACAGCAGGGCTGTAGTTTCCCTAAAATCCTAATTACAGTGAATTAAATGACTAAAATGCTACTAATTACTTTTTAATTTCAAGAGAGATGTTTACAAAGCACAGTATAATGAGTAATACAGTACTTCAAATGATTACTAATGTTGCCATTTTGTCTGACTTAATCTCAATTAGTATAAATCACAATGTCATCATTGCTAATTGCCATTCCTTTTGCGCAAAATGCTAATTTCTCTTTACAATCATACAATTGCTGTTTGTTTTTCCCTTAAATTATTCCATTTAAAAGGCCCTGGTAAAAGGAGTGTTCAGAATATTTTATTTTCTAGAGCTGAAGAAGAGGAAGGCATGGACTGAGGCTTTTTTGGGATTATTTTTCAGTAGTTTTGTCTTTTAAGTTCATTTTTTCCTATAGTAAAAAAAAGCTTTAATCTCTCAAATGAATCATCAAATAAGATGTAAATTCCTATCAAACTGTACTTTCAAGGGATTTTGCTTATTTTACTGTCAGAAATTGTCTTTATTATCCATATCTGAAAGGAAGTTTTGAATTTTTCTCGTGAAGAATAAGAATGCTGTACACAACCGTAGCTGTGTTCTTACAAGGATTTCACTGTACCTGTGAAAAAAATAGCAGCACAGATAGTTAAAATGGTTTGTCCAAGACCAAAGAATGTAAAAAGGGAGTGGCAGAGCTGAAATCAAGCATCCTACTTGTGCACTAAGTAGTAGTCTGTGTTCCTGTCCTTTAAAAGTCTCACAGAACTGGATGTCAAATGCTCGGGTCCTTTGAGTAGGATATACATTACAATGACGACGTATTTCTATTCTGGTTTTATCTAGATGAATGGGGACAGGACGTGGGACTTTGGTACTGCTATCTTCACCACTGTTAGCTGAGATCAACTCCAAACCTGGAGCCATCAGAAATTATTAAAGCTCCATTTGTGTGCTGTGTCAGCTCACTTCAGGCATTGGTCCCTCTCTTCAAAAACCCTGGTGGGATCAGAGTCAGTCATGTCATGACACTTCCTCCCCTGTGCCATTATGGGAATATTTTGATCAGCGAGGCCTATTAAACTGAATGGAGCTGGAAAGAGGCACTAGAGAGTGACGGGGTATGCTACTGTCTACTGTAAGAAATCTCCATGCTTTTAAAGCAAAATTATCACTCCAGGACCTAGCCCACTTCACTACACTTAGTATTAGGAATACGTATGAAAAACAACGAGAAAAATCCATCCCTCTGTGTTGAGAGATGATGGAGCAGCATAGATCTAATAAGCTTGTACTGACACCTCTCAACAGCCTTTCACTGAGAGATCTATGAAAGAAGGAGGCCTCTGGACTGTGCCCTTTCACCCCTCATGTACACACGCGCAATCCTCTGAAAAGCTGCACGTTGTGCAGATGGCCAGTATTTCTCTTTCATTAAGTTCTTTCTCTTTCCTTAGCCCAGCCACAGTATTTCTGCTGCTTGGAATGGATGCTTAGAGGTAAAGAGGAGTCATCATTTTTAAGGCACAGTACAGGTCACAACTCCTGTAACTCCGTCTTCCAGGAATGAGAATTCACTTGTCATTTACTCCATACATATGTTTTAGGTAGAAAACATACCAGTGAAAATACAAGTAGTATATTTTCCCAACAGGAGCTAAGTTTCATTCCATTAATTCAGTAGTTGCATTTTAAGTATCACCTGGTGGTTTGCTTCTACACTCTGCTTGCATGGGTATTTCTAATACTGTTGCAAGAAGTTTACTCGTTCAAAGTTCTGTCTTGAGCAGAGTGACAGGTCTGGAAAGCAGATTGTCCTTATGGCATCTTTAAGCATTCATTTCCCAGTCAGTCCAAAGAGGAAACTAGGGGGATGCAAAGCACTTTAATTATCTCTCTGTTTACCAACTGCTGAATAAAGTCCTAAATCACCAGTGTTGTTAGCTTTTCCAAGGGAAATGATGAGAATTTGAATCTGGTTTCCAAATAGGAATGTGTTTGTTTGCCTCATTATTCCAGTTACAGCTTAGCTAGCTGCCTTCAAAAACAGCCAGGCAGGATTCCTACTTTATAGAAAAGATTCTCGGAGTCAAAACCAGCAGTGCTAGCTGAGTCTTAGGTGTGAGGGGGAAACACAACTCCAGATTAAGTCAACATGAGTACTCCTGCACCTGTGAAAATTAAACTGGGCAAAATTTAAGAAGGTCATCCCCAATATTTTAAGTAGCTACTTCAGAGAAATTCCAATCTCAAATACGCAGTTTACAGATTTCCTGCACATTCCCAACGACACTTACTATACAGCGTCCACACAGATACAGTGTCAGCGGTTTTTTGGATCTGTGTGAGCTCATGCTGAAATACTGTGAAGTTAATCAGAGTTTTGCTATTCTCTTCAGTTTGAGCAGGCTGGAACCCAATGGGATTTGTAGTTGATCTACCCAGCAATATTCTGTGCATTAAGCTGCCTTTGTCCCTCGTGTAGAACTTTATTTGTAAACTTAGTGAGTCACTGTGAAGCTAGAAAGCTTTATTTATTTTTTTTTTTCCCCGCCTTCATTATATCACAGTCAAATTACCCTTTGAGATTTTTTTTTTCCATGCTGGTGGCTGAACTTCACCTTTCATATTAGTATAGGCAATACCAAGAGGACTATGCCACTGTTGATATAAAGAATGTGATTTTAAAAAATTGCTGTGTCTAATCATTTTGTATTTTCCAAACTTGCACAATAAATAGACTAATCAGTCTTCTAAGAAAACATGCCCCAGAAAGAACTGCATTACAGAGTAAATAACACGGGTTTTATTGGCCTTG
Source organism: Strix aluco (assembly GCF_031877795.1). Classification (NCBI taxonomy): domain Eukaryota; kingdom Metazoa; phylum Chordata; class Aves; order Strigiformes; family Strigidae; genus Strix; species Strix aluco. The sequence continues at coordinate 3,044,800 of NC_133961.1, forward strand.
TATTCTACTTACTTATCACCTATCTTAGCAAATACCTGAAGGACACAAGCACAGCCACAGAGGTGACTAACCATCCTCTTGATATTCTTTGCTTAAATGGTTTTTAGATTCTTCTTCTCATGTATTTTCACAGTTTTTAGGGGTAAGTGCACATCAAGGGATTAGAGGGAGAACTGCATACTATTTTTACTTTATTTTACAGAAATGCTTCCCTCTCTTCCTGTTTTATTTTAAGCTTAAAGCAGGTGTGTAAACCCTATGACAGGCAATACTGCCTGGCTGTGTAAGTATTAGCAAAATAATCTTTTTTGTCTTTCTATTTTCCCACTGTATCTGTCACTGGAAAATCTAAGTGTCATATAAAGTTCAATTTTTATGTTGTATTTCTGTTTCATTTAAATGAAGGACTGGAATTGTTGGATTGTTGTGTGATAAATATCATAGACTCCTGCAGTCCCTGCTGTAAAAACCCTGTTATATTTGTATACAGCTGAATTTTTTATGCTGTGAGATTGTCCCTTAGCGTCCTCTTCATCAGACTACATAAACTCAGTTTTCCCAACCTTTCCTCATGAGGTATGTGCTCTAGGCCCCTGGTCATCTTCTCAACCTCCCACTGGAACCTCTCCAGGATCTCCACATCCCTCCTGAAGTGGAGGGCCAAAGCTAGCCGCAGTATTTCAGGTGTAACATCAGCAAAGTTGAGAGGAGGGGGTTGATAATTTCCTCTGCTCTGCCTGCCACGCTGTGTATTATGGGCAGATAGTCCCCAATAGTCCCCTATAGTCCCCCTAATTCCCTGAAGTCCCCTCATCCCCCATAGTATAGTATGTGGTTTCCTTTACTCAGAGGCAGACTGCTGTATTAGGTGATATTTAACCCTATGTCCACCATCAGCCCCAGGTTCTTCTACAACAGGGCTGCTATTCAGTCAGTTGGTTCCCAGTCCACAGCGATGGGGGGGGGCTACCCTGAATACAGAATTTTGCACTTTTCCTTGTTTAACTTCTAGAGATTTCTATTGGCACAATCCACAAGTTTTACAAAGAATTATGGATTCTTCCCCTGCCAGCTGGTGACTTATTACTATTGGCATTCCTCAGGGGTCAGTACTGGAGCTGATAGAGTTTATCATCTTTTTTACTCATCTTGATGATGAGATGGATATACCTTCAGTAAGTCCATGAATTGTGGACAGCTCTTGATACACTGGAGTGTACAACTGCTATTAAACCTCAACAGGCTGGGGACATATAAAGTTAAAAAAAGGCAAATGCAGAGTCCTGTACCTCAGGTGTAATAACCTCAAGCAACAAGACAGACTACACGCCTGGTTGCTAGAAAGCCGTTGTGCAGAAATGGACAGCGGGGTCCTCATGAAGAACAAGCTGAGCATGAGTTGGGAGTGACTTAAACACAGGCCAGCCACATACCAAGCAGTGTTAGCGAGACTGTAGTTTGAGGGAAGTGATTATTTTCTTCTATTCAGCACATGTGAGACCACACTTGCAATATTGTGTCTCCAGTTTTTCTCTCTATTCTCTGTATTTAGTGGATGCTATGTGCACAGGGATTTTCCACATCACATGAGACTAACTGCTCCAGTCTGTTGAAGCAATGGGAGAATTAACAAGACAGAACATCCAGATCAGCCTGCTAAACACATTTAGACCCACTTTACCTTGACTCTCTCTTTGGTGCTGATTTCCCAAAACAGCAGAATGATCCCTCCAGACAGAGCCAAGGGCTTGGTTTTGACATTGAATAACATGTTGTCAAGATGAATCTATTACTGTTACTGGAAATTGCTCCTTAGTCAATATTAGGAGACATCAGTGTCATATGAGATAGTGTAGCTTCAGAAGGAGAGGGACACTCATATGCTACATTTCAGACCTTTAGTTTAGTCCCTCAGCGGGTGCCAGTGTTGATTTCTAAAAAGACACAAATGTTTTGCACTCCGTTTTCTAGCCTAGGTAATAGTTGAGCCTTGAAGAATGTTTTGCAGTCCATTCTGACAAAACGAGGCAGAGGACCATATAAGTTCCCATCTCTTGTGGGGTCTATTAACTGGGTGAACACAAAGACATTATTTCAATTACCAGAACTGAAAATTCATCCATAGGAAACAGGAAAAATGATCGCTGACACTCTTGAACACCAAAACTCTCCTACTCTGTAGTGCTTCAGCCTTTCCTATTGCAACCTTCATTTTTATTCCAAAAGCAATTGTTATTCCAGCAAATAATAGCTGTATGTTAAGACTGCTGGTTGAATTGGAAGGAGTATCACAATTGCAAACATTACATACTTGCAGAGTGACTCTTTTAATATTTCATGGGTTTTGTTGTCTTTTTTGCTTGTTTGTTTCTTTGCTTTCTTGCTGTGATAAAGGGGTGGTATAAATTAAATGAAAACTCATGCAGGTACAACTGAATGGATAACAAAGACTCTTGATTTTCTTCTTCATTTTCCCAGTGACTCGAACCTAACAGTGGCTGAGGTTGACATATTACAGAAAGATCTAAATTCTTTAATAAACTCTTGGTATATATAATTTCTTGTACCTTATCAGCTCACTGAACTATCAAGTCTGATGTTTCTGTCATTGCCAAGAGCAATAATTACTATCTATGTTCTAATGCAAGGTCATTTTGCTTCACCTGACTAACCACTCTTTACCTGTAAATATACACTGATACATAAGATTTTAGGACCCCGGTTTAGGTATTTTGGTAATAAATGCCAAAATTGTTAATGACTGTAAAATCAGTGAGCTCCCTTTAAAGTATAACAGTAGAAAAATTAAAGCACTGCTGTGCTGGATTTGAAGCAGGGTTCCTTTTCTCAGGTCTCTTATCCTCAGTTCCTGCCACACCCAATACTGTTGCCATAAATTATGCGAGTCCAAATAGTGGTGAGACAACTTGCTTACTGTGAAGATCTTGTTCTAAACTCAGTAATGGGAGACTTCCTTAACTGCTATGGTTTCTTAGAATAGAATCATAGAATCGAATCACAGAATCGTTTATGTCAGAAAAGACCTTTAGGATCATCGAGTCTAAAACTGTTAACCTAACACTGCCAAGTCCACCACTAAACCATGTCCCTAAGTGCCACATCTACACGTCTTTTCAATACCTGCAGGGCTGGTGACTCAACCTCTTCCCTGCGCAGCCTGTTCCAATGCTTGACAACCCTTTCAGTGAAGAAATTTCTCCTAATATCCCATATAACCCTCCTCTGGCACAACTTGAGTCCATTTCCTCTTGTCCTATCGCTTGTTACTTGGGAGAAGAGACCAACACTCAGCTTGCTACAACCTCATTTCAGGGAGTTGTAGAGGGCGATGAGGTCTCCCCTCAGCCTCCTCTTCTCCAGACTAAACAATCCCAGTTCTCTCAGCTGCTTCTCATAAAACCTGTGCTCCAGACCCTTCACCAGCTCCGTTGCCCTTCTCTGGACACGCTCCAGCACCTCAATGTCTTTCTTGTAGTGAGTGGCCCAAAACTGAACACAGTGTTTGAGGTGCAACCTCACCAGAGGCGAGTACAGGGGGACAATCACTTCCCTAGTCCTGCTGGCCACACCATTTCTGACACAAACCAGGATGCCATTGGCCTTCTTGGCCACCTGGGCACTCTGCTGGCTCATATTCAGCCGGCTGTTGACTGAGACCCTTAAAGGCGTGAAGTTTTTCTTCCTTCCAAAAATCTTTTTTCGTGACATATTAGGTGGACTGTAGATGTTCTGAGCAGTGGTAAAACTGAGTGCCACTCTTCCATGTAGCATTAATACTTCTAGAGGTCTGTACAGTAATTAGATGAAAAAAATTTTTGTCATCAAAAAGTAACTTCTATAGCGTATGAGATATACTTTGTCCAGAACAAGGGGTTAGCAACATATTTCTCAAACAGTACGCTAAGGTTTTATGGCTGTCACTAAAATGCCAACTTCTGATCCAATGGTAATATTATCTGAGATTCAATTACAGTGGATCAATGCTGACTTTTTAACAATAACCTTTGTAACATGCTGGGCAGCTCTGGAAATATATCTTACTCCCCATACCTAGTGCCAATGGACAACAGCGGTACTGTTAACATGTACAAATGGGAAAAAAAAACATTAAAGAAACAACTTCCAAACGTTTAAGAAACTTTGAACACTAAACTCTGCCCCAAAGAAATAAAGGAAAAAAAGTTCTATTAAATAGAGTTTGAGAAATTCTCACACATTTGCCCATGTATTTTCCTTTCCGTACATATTTTCACTCACCCACGGGAAGATCCTGATTTGTAAATGGAAAAACACTCTTTGATTTCAGAGAGTCCTTGATGTTATACTGAGATTTGTTTATCTAGCAATCTCCTCAGAAGAAGTCTCATTACTCCAAGTAACACAATTCAGTATTTTCAGGCCTTTATTTGCAAGTTTATTTCTTCCTTTATCTGACCAGAAAATGAATCACAGCACTAAGACTTATGTTCAGTTTCTGTTGCAGAGTTCATGACTGATGGCAGATAAATTTATTCTTTTCTGTCACAAAGGAATAATAACAGGGTTTTTTCCCAGTCCATTATTTTAACCTTCGTTTTGGGCACAGACTGTATGTTACCAATGGCAAGTCTTGGGAACAAAGTCCTTATTTCAACTCCCAGATATTTAAGTAGCATTGCGATGCAGAAAAAGAAATTTAAAATTCTCCCAGTTTTAGAGGGAACTTCACACAGGTTTAAAACAGTAATACCAGAGCAGATTATTTTTTTTTTTTCCCCTGATTTGTGTTTTTTCACAAAGCCTTTTTGGGTCTATCAATTTTGTTATTTATTTTTATATGGGGAAGTTTTTTGCAGTACATAAATAGGCTGGGAAAATGTACCGTTCTTTCCTATTCTTATGTCCAGATGCACTTATCCTTGGGTAGCTAAGGAAGATAGGAAATGGGAAAATTAGAAGAAAGAGAAGTATTTGTCATGAGAACAAGATACATATATGTGTGTATATATATATATGCCATACTATACTGTCCAAGGCAAGGCTGAAATCATTCAGTAGTCAGAGCCTTCTTCCCCATTAACTCTTACCCTTTGTGATTAATACTGACATAATGCAACTCCACAGTCCTTTATTGCAATAATCTTTAGATCCCACAGAGGAAGGTGATTAAAAGCTTTCCATACCTTTTCCAATCAGGGAATCACTCTTTCTCTCTATCACCTCCTATGGCCGTTAAAATAAAACCCACCAAAACTACGCTGTTCTATTTGTCTTAAATGACTCAAAAATAAAAAGTAGCAGTTCAATATATCTCTCAAGCTGTGTAGCTGTACCTGAGCATCCCTGTAATACCTGAGATATATTAAAGACAACCTAAAATGAGGACTTGGTTGATATTGATGGGGGTAGGCATGTAGTATCAGGAACAAAGGTGATAGGATTTATGGTGAGTATGTCAGCTTTTGTGCACATGCAGAAGTGTCTCCACCTCTTTCTCACTGGTCTTTCTGTCATTCGTCATCAGAGTAAGATACTTCCCTCTGACTCTAAACATCTCCACAAATCAGGATGCAGTGGTCACCAAGGGTCTGTACACACTTACTCACACAATGTTTAACAGATCTGCAGGGTGAGAGCTCCTTGCAGGCATTTGCTGCAACTGCAGGTGACATGTTTGTACAGGCTTAGGTTAAGGGTCTGTTGCTACATAGAGTAGCTGTGTCAGTGTATCACTTGGAAATCTGTCCCTCACTGAAATGGTGTAGTAAATAAGAGAGGTAAAAGTGAACAATCCAGTGAATACAGGGATTTTCAGGAAGTGTATTTCATACAAATCTAGTGGTAGGCTGAGGCAAACTAGGGCAAATTACCCTTAGTCTGTCATTCAGGTAGGTCTTCATTTCCATCAAGGAGGTGTGAAAGGCTTCCGTTCTAATGCTAGTGCAGTATCTAGCCTTTCTACTGGGTGTAGTCATCAATAAAGCTTTAAAATTAACTTGTTAAAGGAGCATCCAGGGACCACCTGCAAGTCAAGGATATATTAATATCTTCTCATTTCACCTAATTAAAGGGGATAAAAAAGAAGGTGCGGAGAGTTTTCAAAGGCCTCTTGTTCATCTCTGTGATCATAATCTGGATTCCAGGATGATTTAAAGATGCTTTCAAGTCCCCAGGCACAGAAGTCAAAACTGAAAGGCCATGGAAGCCCTGGGCTGCCCAGCCCATATCTGTCACATCCTCCATACCTGGAGGGTGGGAAGTTTGAACCTCTTCCTCTCCTCAGGTTTCAGGGAACTCCACCTTGTCTTTCATCACAGATTCTCAGAGTATGCAGAAAACACTTTAGGACAGGAAAATACTGCAGAGCTATATGAGCACGTCTGAGCCCCCTCCTGCCCAAAGAAACAAAGATATGCATCTGAATCTAAGGGACAAGATCTCCTCGGGATCTTGATCTTAAATCATGCAGGGCGCTCTTTGTCAAGAAGTTATAAATTAACGTCTTCACTCCTTCAAGCACTCTAGTGAAGGGGAAACCCTTAATCTGGTGACAAATCGTCATGTGTTGTGTGGCACTGAAGGAAGCCTGGCTATTGCAAGATAACTGATAGCAGTGATGTGCTCGAGAATATAGTCTTGATAGGAGTAAATAGAAAATAATTGAAGTGTACAAAGAGATAAATCTCTGACTTAGTTCAGACAGCTGAAATTCCACAAACGGACTTATTGGTTTAAAAAGGGTTGGAATTGGGCCTAGCATCTCTCCTCTTGTAGGTAAGCTCTCCAGAAGTTAGGAATTTGACAATAACATCCAGGACAATCAGCACTCACATTCTAATGTTAATCTGCCATATAAATCTTTCTAGATATCTTCTTTTTTACTGTGCAAGTGAATGGGATGGTTATACCTCTAAATGTGTAGTCTGAGCCATATGGCCTCAGCCAAGGTGACATTTAATTCAAGCATCATGCACCACTGACACTGCTCACAGAATACAGTGGTACTCAGTATATTAAAAAGAGGAGCAGAGCAAGTCCTCCACTGTTAGCTAATTCCCTAAACTAAGCTCATCATTGAAAAAAAGAGAAGAGCTGCACCCTGGAGATTCCTGTAACCTTTAAGAAACACAGTAAAGTCAAGAAAATTACTTCAAAGTAGTCACACTTAAGGCTATTGTTTGCTTCCAGGTTCTAGCTATCTGTAAGAATGTTAATCTAATTAACAGTTTAATTGCCCCCCCTTGCCACCCTGCCCCCCCCCGCCCCCCCCCAAAGTGTTCTTTAGGGAGAAGAATTATCCTAAATTGTTAATTTCTGGGTAAAATTTGCACTGTGCTACTTGTAAATGGAGCACTGTCTTGCGCTTTAAGAGGTCAAACTCGAAATGGAAGAATTCAGTTTGCTGCTAGAGAGCTCTTAGATGAACTCGGTCAATTCATGAAGCTTTTTTGTAGAAGACATTGAGACGGAGACATTTTTATTACTTGAAATTTGAGCTCTTTTTAGAAGGTATTGGTTTTAAAACGTCATAGAGGGTTCGAACAGTGCTTGGATCAACTGCATCTCAGTGACTACTGTGCTGCAAATGTACATCAGGAGTAGGTCTGCTTACTTTTTAGTTGTAAATCAATCCAGACTACTTCTTTGTCATTGGCCTGTGGAATGTTTCCTTGCTTAATCATTAATTAAGTGGAAGCAATATCCCAGTTAAAAAATATTGCCATAAAAGATACCGTAAATAGTGGAAGCTTCTCCATTCATTTTGAGGAAAAACTGTAAAGAATGTTGAGAGGAAACGAGACATATGTACCTACAGCTCAGACTAATACGCGCTGTTCCAACGAGATATTTTTAGAACAGATTTCTCTGGCATCTGAGTCACCACTTACTTTCCCTGTCATCTTCCCAATGAAAGGACAATGATGCTTTCTTCAGGCACAGTGGAAAAAGGTAATGCCCTTTGTAAAAGGCAGTGTAAACCCAACAGTAATTACTCACCTTTGTATTATGATTCAGCCTCTTCCCAAATATGCTTTCTTTCAGAACCAAGACATAAACAATGCTGTATATATGTTTTAAATCAGAGCTTCTTTATCCAAAACATACCGAGTGTAAACTTCCTCTGGCCATTGGTAGGATATCTTGGAGATTTCCAGAAGCAGCTTAAAAAAGAGAAGTTGCATGCAGATTTCATTTTATTCACAGCACTTAATCAGGAGCTTTATTAATTGAGGTACACATTTTCTGCAGTTCCCCTGGGCAGAGAGGTGTGTTTCTGAGGATACTAATGAGGGTCAGACTGTATCTTGTCCATGAGATGTTCATAAATTACTTTCTCCTGCTTAGTTAAAACTGTGTTCTTTTTTGTAGAAACACGGAGAATTCAAACCTACTATGGCAAATGACAGGGTCCTAATTTTTTCCTTGGAATGAACCATTAGGAGATCTGAACTTCAGCCACTGCCCCACACATACTGGCTGTAACTTGAGCAATAAGCTCCTTAACATGTGATAAAAAGGCCTACATACCTGAATAGAACACAAATAAAAGAATTGCTCGCTCTTGTTTTAAGACTGAGAAACACACACTCAGTATTTTCCAAACTGTTTGTCTTCTACTGCTCTCTCTTAATTGGTGTTTCTTTTGCATTCCTAGCATACCGAGACACTTTCAAATAATTCTATATTTACCATAGTCATGTTTGTTACGCTAGGCTAAAAGTTAGGATGCTAGTTTTCCTGTTTTCACCAATTCTTGAAAACATTTTCCTCCTTTTAGAATGAATAAAAGTCTGGCTTATGACCACTAATTCGATTAGTAATTTGTCATGTTAGTATAAATGTTTTTTAGAAAAACAAACAAGTACCTAAGATATTATGCTTCAAATGGATAGACAACCCTTTATAAGGAGAGCTGATATGGAGGTATTTCCTCCTTATTTAAGGACAGTCAATGTGAAACAATTTCCTCTTATGCATTCTGACAGTTTTTTTGCTAACTTTTCAGCTGCAAAATGCAATAGCCAAAACTAATTTTCAGTTGAAAACTGGTGCAAATAAAAAGTAACTTAGGCAAGAAAGCAACAGGTTCTGGAGTTGTTGGATGGTTTGGTTTGGGTTTTAAAAGTTTTTTTGAATGAAAATCTGAAGCGGGCATCAGTCAAAAATAGAATATTTAATGTGAAAGTTTCACCAGCAAGTCTTTAACAAAGTGTAAGTTTAATGGTTACACTGCTGACAAACTGTATTTTTGAGAGCAAAACATGAATATGTTCTTTCAGAAAGGTCAAAAGGCTGCAAGCAAGCCCAGAAGGCAGATTTTCTTCATTGAGTCCTTTTGTTATACTGGAGCACTACTAACCAGTAAATTTCCTGAAGAGGAATTCCCCTAGCATTTTAGGGGAATTGGGTAAAATCAGAAAGAAGCGAAATTTGTGTCTCACCTCTGAAACTGCCTCCAGATTCAAGCAGGAAGTTCATGACTTGTTCTTATCTCTTCTCAGGACCATGTTGGAATCTGAAGTACAACACCAATAAACACTAGGAGCTCCTGCACCAGAACTTTTTCTATCCTTACTAATGCCAAAAGGGAAAATAATGTGTGCAATTAAGATGAAAAGTCAGGGAGAGGAAGAGAGAAAAAGAAGCACGTTCAACCCCAATGCATCGCTTCTCAAGGACACATGAGGACTGTTCGCTTCATCTGGGGAAATGTATAGATTTTGAGTCTGAGCTGTAAATTATTATAATACCAGCTCAGATTTTCGCTTCTTGTTCCTCCCCACTCATATTTTCAATGTATTTGTTTTACTCTCTTGGATTATAGTGCATTTTAATACTATATCTTTTATTATGAGTTTTTCCTCTTTCAAGAATTTCTATACAGCTTAAAGAGGACCAACATGAGGGAATGTGATTTAGATGCCCTAATATACCATTTCTGTCCTTCTAATAGTAAAGTCCTATAAGCCAACATAGAATTTCAGAAGAGAGAAGTATTTGAGGGAAGTTTCGCCTTTGAGCGAGTCTTCCGGTTTCTGTGAGCTGTTAGATGTTGTTCCAACTCCCTTTCCCTGCAGGATACAAGACTAAGAAGGATTACACTCAAGCATCAAAACCCTACTGGCTCAGCTTATGACACAGAATCTTCTAAACCCACTGAGGGAGTAAATGCTTCTGGGGCGCTTCAGGCCCAGTTTTAGTCTCTCTTGGTATTTTGGTTGGCAAAAATGCTTTCAAAGGTGAGCCCTACAACCAAAGGGGCAGTGGAAATATGAACTGTTGCCCAAAGCTGATTTACCCAGGAGTCAGAAATTATAGTTAGGCTGATTTCACAATGAAATAGAAATTCCACAGATTTATTTTCTCACATAGCAACCTCTGTGCCACTCAGTCTTTTTAGCCATCAAGAGTGATGGGCTCTTCTTTGCTTAAGAAGAAGTAGCATTGCTCTGTGATTTGAGCGAAACTCGAGATTTTTGCCTCTCCATTTATAAAACCAGAGATAATCATACTTATTAATCAAACAGGAGTCTATTGAGTGCTAACATTTTCAAAGTGATGTTTTTCAAAAGAAAAGGTATCATTTTTTTTAAAATTGCTGATTTCACAGAAGTTGATTTTTGCTTTAATACAGTTTGTGGTAATTTTAGCTTTGTTCTTGGATAAAATGCTGGATCTGCGACAGAATTCAGACTGTTTTGAAAAGAGACAGTCCCCTCATTCTCTTAGTTATTAGTAAGAAAATACATTACCATTGGTAATATGCAATGCTTTCTGATACAGTTCTTATGATTACTTATGTCAGGCCAAAAATTGCCCCTATTGTATGTAAGCAATGTCATCTGGAAGTTTCTAGCTGCCTTATGATTTGAATCAGTCAGCACTCACACTGGAACTTCAAGGTACTGGAACATGTACAGACCAGTGATAAAGTATTCAAGGACTGGCTAGAAACAAATAAACTACGGAAAAGGAACATGCTCACTCAGTGGGTGTAAGGGATAAGCACAAATCAGATAACTTGTCCATGAAGTTTTCAAGAGAGAAATTACACTTGCAAGCCTGAATCAGAGTTCTGTGAGCACGTCTGTTCTCACCTTTCACATCATAATACCTGTCCATCAGTTTTGTAAACTAGTGAATTTCAAAAAAGCAACCAGAGCATTTGTAAACCGCGCAAGGGATCTGACAGTTGTCTTGCTCTTTACTCTGTGTCTAGTCAGACTTTGAACCTAAAACCCACACTATTGGTAATTGATCTGTGATGAATGAGGCCATTGACTGACTTACTAAATGCTGTTGAGACAGCATGTTTGGTTTTTTCTGCCTGGAATACAGTCCCCACCTCTTGCATATATGTAAATGAATGTTATTATAAAATGTAATGGAACAATGATAGCTGAAACTGAATAGCAGAACCATAGCCTGTGTTCAGGCCATGAAGGCATCTTCCATTATGGCAGACATTTTCCAGGCTACACGGGAAGGGCTGATCCCAGAGCACTTAATGTTTTGTCTTATCTTAAGGTAAAGATTCATATCTCTGGCATTGGTGAAAAGGGCTGGTATTGTGCTACCATCCATCACACCTCTTTTATCTCTGCATGTATGCGTTTTTTTGCTGTGAGAGAATCAAGACACCTTTTTCTACAAGGGTCAATAAGTGTCAAGAACTGGCAGACCTCAAAATCATTAATCAAGGAAAAAGCCAAACTCATGGATTTAACTATATAACTGATGTCTCTACCCTTGTTTTTTATTCCACATCCTTACACTTTTTTCTGCTTTTTGCAGAAATGGGCACTCACTATGTGTGTTTTAACAGACAGGGACCCAAAAGGAGTGACCTGTCTGGAACACTGCAGTACAGTTTGTCCTGAAAAAAAGGTATTTCACATTAGCAGTGTTTCTTTACACTCTGTGAAATTACATTGGAGAGGGGTAGGGTGCACCTCTGAAGAATTTCAGTGGTGAGAAGAGGAGGTGACAAGGAACCTCTAGGGTATACAAAGTCTTGTTAGTGCTGTGAGCCAAAAGAGATAAAAGAGATAATACGCCTACAACCAGAAGGCCTGAGGCTCTGATCCAATGTTAGAATAAAGAGATTTTGATAGTTATTATTTCCAGTTTCACCAGAATAGCCGGGTTTAACTTCTTGGCTGGCAATAGTTGCTGCCATTTATCACCTAATAACAGCTAGTACCATTCAGTTTTCCTTTAGATTTGTTGAATCAAATGTTAAACAAAGAGACAGAAAGGGGGAATGCCAGACTAGATCTCTAGACACAAAATAAGAGGCATTTTTTTAGTGGAGACAACAACCGATTGCATTGTAAGATGAATGTAAAGGTTTCTTTCCTGCTCGATAGTGATTTCACGTTGGTTTCTCCTTCTGGCAGTAACTGTTGTCCAATCACTAGACCCTCTAATACTACTGTGATCAATTAATGAATATGAAGAAAGAAAAACTTCAGTAATTCTAGGTTAGATGTTGGCTATGTTTCCCTACAATCTTTGTGAATTTCATAAAAATGTCACACAATCCCTGTGCCTCACCTAGATTCCCTTTAGCATCTCCAAACAAGAGTTGATTGCTTAAGTTTTGCTCTGATCCTCCATGTATGGCTGAATTTCATCCCAGTGCAGGACTGTTGCTGACAAAACAATCTCCTCTGCTTTGTCCAATTTGGCTGTAAATGACTAAATCAATGTGACCTTCAGAAAAATCTCCTAGATGATTATTCCGTAGCCTTTACTGCCAATATGAAGCACTTCCCATTTATCAGAACTCTTCACAAAAATGAATTCACTAATTGAACAGGTGGCTATTTATTTCAGAGGTGGGGAAACGGAGATAGTTCCTGATAGAAGATAACACAGAAACTAACTTCTGGAATATTGCTAAGAAATTTAATATACTATTACAGTCATGCTCAAGCTGACAGGTCCTGCCAGAACATATACTGTGCAAAATCCCATTTTTCTCGTTGGCTGCTATGCCACTCTACGACTTTATATCCATTTTATTTTTCTTAGCCTCTAACTCAATTATGGCAGAACAGCTTTCCAAAGCTCTGATCTCTTAAAAGACCTCAGGCCCAGCCTACAAACATACATATTTGTTTAATTTCTAATGAATAGCCCCACTGCAGGTATGGAGAATCAGGGTATGTTTAACATTGCATTTCAAAGAACTTAGTGGGATAAAAATGGATTAATATCCTCAGTGCTATTAGTTATTATAAATTTCAGGCTGCACTTCTTGGAACATAAGCCTATCTTTAGCTAGCCCTGGATTAGAAAAAAACTTTGCACTATGCATGTAGTACAGCATACAGTGTTTGAACAAGTATCCTTCACTTTGAAGGTGGTGAGGCCCTGGCACAGGTTGCCCAGAGAAGCTGTGGCTGCCCCCTCCCTGGAAGGGTTCAAGGCCAGGTTGGATGGGGCTTTGGGCAACCTGGGCTAGTGGAAGGTGTCCCTGCCCATGGCAGGGGGGTTGGGACTAGATGATCTTTAAGGTCCCTTCCAACCCAAACCATTCTGTGATTCTGTGATCCTGTGTCTTTCTCTGATGCATCTATTACTGATCACTGATGGAAAGGAGACAGAAAAACTGGAATCTGTCATCTAAACCAGTATTGCAGCTCCTATCCTGCTACTGACTTCAGTTGCAAAGGATATTTTGGGTGGGTTTTACAGTCCAATTCTAAGTGACCACTCTGGCTATGAAGAAAGGCAAAAGTAGTTTCAGAGAGACCCACTTCCCTGCAGGGTTTAGCTGGACAGGCTTTTTAGGGCAATGAGAAAAAAAATACTATTTCCTAGTTTTCCTAAAGAGCTATAAAAGACATTTCATTTCAGATTCTGGTTTCTTCTTCCATTTTCTTTGGTACCTCATTAAATATATTTTTTAGAGGCAGCTCAGTAGATCAGACATTAGAAGAGCCTTACTATTTTAATCCCTTTTATTAAAATTTTTCATTTCTCTCCATCTTTTCCTTCCCAATACACTTGTTAAAAGCCATTTTCACTCCTACACGTAGACACAACATTTTGGTCATTCTTTTTTGATGCGTTTTTTTGGTACAAGCAGTAATTGACTTCACAGTGTTCTCCTTTCCCTCTTTTTTTTCTTTTTCCAAACATTTCTAATCCTTCCTTTACCAAGCTACATTGGCAGCTTTTCACCCTGGCATTTAGAAGTGAGCAAGTAATTTGCAATTATTAATACACTCAAACAAAGCTTTTTTTATGCTTGGGGATTACCTGCAAGAAGATCTTGATCTGAATTGCATTAAATACTTAAGCACTTTTGGTATCTTTTAAATTTTGATAATCTCTGGTCGCTCACAAATATTTATGCTGCCTACTTGGTGACAGGTTGAGAAAAAGTCATGTAGCACTGATTGCTTCACATGATTTTAAATGGCAAAACCGGAGGTCAAAGATGCATAAAAACTGGGCTAAAGTATGAGTGAAAACACTAATTTGTAAACCTTAATGTATTCATAGGTATATGTTTCTTTCGGTGACTCTAATCTTCCCATATTCTTTTCATTGGAACTTTAGCCTATGGTAGCTTCCAGCGTAATACTTTCTTGTGATACCGTGAGTCTCTCTCCAGAGCCGTGCATTTGAATCCTTCTACCAGTCACCCTTGTTCAATCTGTTTCCAACTGATTTGGAAAGCAATAACACTGCAGGAGCCCAGACACCTTTTTTTCAGAGGCTACATCAAAGCAATTTTCAAATGGACAGTTGGAGTGAACTGTTGTATTTCCTCTGTTCTCAAGGAACGAGGCCAGTGCACAAAGTCAAGAAAGAAATAACAATGGTAGCAAAGTAGCAATGCACAATTATTGAGTTCTTGATTAACTCCAAAATATATGGCTGCTCTCTTTCTGAATAAAGAAGCCTACCATTTTGTCACCTTTCCAAAATACCTAAAGCCAAAAGTTTAAGAAGTTCTAGAATAACTGTTCTGTTTCAAGAATCTGAACTTTCTCAGTTGTCGGAGTCACCATTAGCCGGGGTCCTTATTTCTCCGTGCGGGAACAGAAATGACGCAACACCAATGTGATGATCAGGTCGTCCATCTTTTTTATTATATATTCTATTCCTTTTCTGGTTCCATTTATACTCTACTAAGTTCCGTACACGCACTCATCTATCTTCTAATAGGCTACAGGTCATCTACATGCGCTGTTCACGCGCCTCTACAAGCATTTGCATTGGTTAATTGCAATTAGCACGTAAAGCCCCAAACTTGCCAAAACTCCCTTATCTCATACCCTGTTTTGCTCAGACTTGTGTGCTTTTGCTGACCACAGGTGTTTCTCACTTATCTGCTGTCTTGTGTGTTTTTGCCAGCCTTATTTTGCTGGCCTTGTCTTCGTCCTTGCATTCTTCTGTCTGCACTAACTTTCTCCCAGCGCGGCCCAGACTCCTACACTCAGTATTTCACTAATGAAGTTTCTTCATTTACAGCACTTGCTACTTGAGAGTGAAAGGAATAAAGCATCTGGAAAGCCAGTAAGAATGTAAAGAAACCACTGAGGTTTACACACACAGACTTTCTTATAAAGGAACACATTTTGATCAGGGAAATGTAGTCTTTCCATAAGGGAAACTTAGTTGATCAGCATTGCTCAATGACTGTATTTATCAACCAGCATTCTGCCCGCAGCTTTTGAGATTTAATTCTACTCAAAAATCAGGTCTTCTGGTGCAGTCTGGTGACTAAATCTGGGGAAAGAAGATGAGAAGAAACAAGATGGAGGTGAGGAGTCTATGTCCTAGTCCCTGTTCTGCTACAGAGCTGCCCTGTGAGCTTGGACAAGACACTTAACGTCCACGCCTTATTGCTTCCATTGCCACATTAGACAAGGCTGACCTGCCTTTGAGGGGGCTGTGAGCTTCAATTTTTTAACACCTTGGTACAGAACCACAAAAACTGCAAAACAGAGTCTTTCATTGTTGTAACTAAAAAACTGAGACTTCAGCTCAGTAGAAATTAAAAATCAGCACTTTCTTCTTGTAGCCCTAGGGATGATGACGTAGGTCCACTTGAGTAAGTGCAGGAAGGCTCTGAGGGATGGGAAGGCTAACAAATCACAGAATAAATGAATGAGCAGAAACATTTGGCACAAGTTTTCCTAGCTGTCCTCACCTCTGCTACTTTGATTAATAGGGAACAATGAAGTAAACAGTGCTGGAGGACAAACCGAGTAGCAAAGAATTGTAACTGACAATTTGCTGCTAAAATACATAGTCCCTTGTAAAACCTATTGATTAATGGAGTCTCTCTACTAGCATAAAAAAAATACACACACAACAGAGGGAAACAAATTCTAGTAAATACTCTCATTAGGAAACTCCGCATCATGCAGCATTTAATCTGTCTGCTACTCAATAACAGCAGCACACACAAGTAACTTTTCTTTTTTGTTGTTATTCAACACGGAGCTATTAATCATCAGACACCAACCAAAAGCCCAAAAGGAGAGAGGAGAAGGGATGAGCCTGTCTCTCCCTGGGTGCAGGTGCTGAAGAGAACCGTGAACCCCAGAGGGGAGCCCTGGCAGAGTGGGGGTCGCAGCGGGGGGGTGCACTGAGGATGGAGGAGGTGCACCCCTTCTTGCGGCAGTAATACAAGGTGCCATCAGCAGGACCCTGAAGTCACCTTCCCTTGCCAGACAAAGTTTTTAGTACAACACTGCCATCTATTGCCTACAGTTCCAGATTTGAAGGAGGTTGGCTATGACAAGGCTTGTAAGTCTTGTAAGATGGTCCCAGATCTGAAACCATAAGTGGTTTCACTATGCCATCCTAGGCCTATCCTTTGACCTTCCAGCCCAAGCTTATTTTCATGACAGGTCACCGGCTCAAAGCTCTGTAATGAACGATAAGCTGACCAGGCTGGGCATTTGCAGATAAGGCAATATGAAAGAGAAGAGGTGTTCTAACTGTTCTGTTCTGACTAAACCCTTCTGAATTAACCTGCATTAACCTTTTGAATACCACACTGAACTGGAGATTTATTGAGAAGATGTACAATGGTGGAATCTGCAAAGCCGACTTCAAACGTTACCGTATTAGAGCAATACTAAATAATTCAAAGGTCAAAGGAGGGAGAGGAGTTCTTGTACAAATTACAGTCTTATTAATAGAACATTAAATAACTAAAGGAATACTTTAGCTGACTCTAAACAGAGGAAAAGGGTTTTCCCAGGTCTAAAACAGGCTGTTTGCAAAGTTCACCCACTGCTTACTATTCAGCCTGGAATACACACTTCTTAATTGATTATCGCACACCATTATACATATAGATAAACATAGAAACGTAGAAATAAAAGAGGTTCAGCCCTCATTTTTGGATCTGTAACCATCACTGTGTTGCTCTCAGAGAGAGATTCAAGAAGCACAGACCCAGACGTAGTTCAATAAATCCTTTGTTTCAGTTTTGAAAAAGAATAATTTGTGAGCTTAGCCATCCCAGGGAAACAAATTGAGTTAGGCCTGTATGAGAGAGGGACTATAGAGAATTAGACTTTCAATATTGGTAAGTAGTCCAGAACACAAAAATTGGTAGCATTAACAATATGAAATCTTTCATCCACAGGAAGGCCAGTTCCAGAAAGTGTGAAAAATTCAACTGAAACCTTCCCATTTTCCTCCTTTCTCAGACTGCAGGGAGTGCTGTCCTACCAAAGTGATTAAAACGTTAGATTTTACTACTTTGTAAGGTTTTGATTTTGAAATGGTCTTGTTTAAATCTCTCGTGGACTGCACTAGCTGCCCACATGAGCTCAGTCCTGTGAGAAAACACATAAAGTCTGGGGAAAAGGTCCTAGGGTTACAGGCAATTGATAGGAAGGATATTCTAGGCCACATGTCATGTCTAATCTCTCTGGGAATTCTGGAAATATACTAGACAATTGTCATAGGATAATTTGCAAAAAATGTCACCCCAATGTTCCTACGATGAAGTAACTCTGATCGCAGACAACCACCTCCACGTCTCCTGTAGGCTCCTCCAGCTCACCTACCTCTTGGCCATTCTGCCACATTTCACAGGTGACATGTTGTTTGAATGGGAAGTTAACAACTTGGTGTGACTTCTAAAAAAAGAAAATATTTGAATTTTTCTCTACATTTTATATGCAAGAAGCCTTTATCCTCCCCCAAAATAATTTTGTTTCTTTGATTTTAATTCTGTTACAAGGATCTTTCCCGATTTGTATTGCACGCCTACCATTTTTGTCTTTTCATTTTATCATTTAAAAAAAAATGAGGAGGATAGAAGACTAAAAAAAAAGGAAAACACCAAAGAGAAAGTGAAAAGAATTGGGGGAAACACACTTTTGATAGTGACACTGAATAATTAAAAGCAAAACTCAGAATACTTTGATGAAATGTTTAATGCAGCTGTGATCCTGATGACAGATAAACTTTTTTGTATCCTAAGTCAACAAAACTTGATGTGAATTTCAACTTCTTTCAGCAAGGCCCAGGATACTACCAAAGTGAATTTCTATGGGCTCCATTATGACTAGCACAGTGAGGATTTATCTATTATTTACAAATATTTATAATTGAAACTTCTGTATTCTACTATATATGGGGATTTACTTCATCAATGATACCATAATGCCCTGGTTTGGATTTATTAAGCTTTGATCTGTAGTATTCATCCAGAACTCTTGTGATGCCAGCTGGTATTTGGTGTGCAGGACTCAGATGACTCTGCAGGGGAACTGCATTATTTAGGATAACATCACTACTCTCCCACGTGCCCTCCTAGAAAGAAAGAGTTCTAACAGAGCTTTCACCAACCAACCTACAAGGACTGTGTCATCTCTAAAGAAACTGTTGCGAAAAATAAGAGTGCATTCAAGTAAAATAAGATTTTACAGTCTAGCCCAATCAGTCTTTCCCCATATATAGGGGTTTATATTTAAACATTTCAACCATAAAATTACTCATTGACTTGCCTTGTAAGAAAAGCCTTTTCAGTTTTGCCTGGGTATGTCTTACTGCTTCCAAGTATTCAATCCAACACCTTCATGTTATCTGAAAGTGAAGGAAGGAAAAAAGAAAAAGGGACTGAAAAAATTAGATAATGTAAAGCACAAAGAAAGACCTCTTGTAACATTTTTAAAGGTTAGAATGATTACATGATTAAACCATATGAGGAAAAAAGGGGAGGTTCCAGAGACTTCCAGTCATTGTTTATTTTGTGAAGGGGACACGTATCTCATCCAAATACTGCTTCCCAAGTCATCCAAGAGGATAATTCCCTTCCTGTTGTCTTCCACAACCCCCTAAAAGAAATTTTGATTAGCATCAATTCACAGATCTTACACAAAACATGAGAATTTTTGAGAGAGGAGAGAGCCAGGAAGGGCAGTCAGGTTCAGCCAAGAGCCCAGAGGAGCAGGCACGTCCACAGTGCAAGCCCAAGGCCACAGGTCAACCCACAGGTCAGGTCCAATGAGGGTGACCAGGATCAGACTCAGTCTGGTGACCACCATGCAGGGCCACAGTGACAAGGACAAGCCGAGAGCAACAGGATACTAAACCAGGCACTGCTAGGGCTAAAATGGAGATCAGAACTTCTCCATCATAGATCAGGCAAAGTCTGAAGGTCCCAGGATGAGCTTAAGTAGAGCACCTTGATCTATGCACTGCAGGGGGTATGGAAGAGGCTCCAGGTTAAGCTAGTTTCTCTTATTAAGGCCTATTAATGCCCTCAGGGCCTTGATAGTTGGTTTGGCTACTTTTTGAGCCAATGAAGGAAACTTTATTTTTAATAGTCCCTAGGGAATTTTTCTTCCATAGAGTTGCCCAGTTGCTTTTTTTGCAAGGTTATAGGCCCAAATAATAGTATCATCTTTAATCTGTAAAAATAGATGAGCACCTGGTTGAAAAAACTAACCTTAGCTCTTTCATATCTGAAAAAACATAAAGATGATTTTTATCAAGATGCTACAAGAAAAAACAATCATAGTATTGATGTTCAGATTTTCAGTATTAAACATTAATTTTTCAATTGTAAGTTGATATTTTTTATTCAAATCTTTTTTCTATTCCGAAAGAGCTTTTTCGAATCCTTTGGAAGCTCAGAACCAAATATATTTAAACATTTCAGTTTTCCATGAAATTCAGGAAAATGTGCTTAGCATTTTGACCGGAGGTATCATTTTCTAATTTTTAAAACTTTTGGACAACCAAAAGGAATAATTTAGTTACAGAGATTCAGCTATTTGCAACACGTCATGTATTTCTGTAGGAACCTGGGAATCGGGTTAACTGCAGATGCAAGTTCAGAACTTGTCCAAAAGGTGGATTCTCCTTCCCTTTAACACTGTGATGCTAGACACCGTTGGTTTCCCAGAGAGGAAAAATTAACTTTGCAGCCCAGGTGACAATAATATTCCTTGGCCCCAAGTGTAACTTAGACTCTAGAGAGGGTGTCAGAGGTTTTTACATCACCGATATGCACGAAGTTCTGTCAAACTCCACAACAGCGCCTTTAAGAGGCTGTAGTCCTCGTCTGTACTGTAAGCGTGTCAGCCAGTCTGTAAACAAAATACCAGGAGAAAAAGAACACTGAAGTGGTTAGACATGATTCAGCATGACTAACTCTATGACAGTGTCTGCCTCATGAGAAAAAATATCAGATGGGGCATATTCATAACCTCTACGCCTAATGCCTCTATGGCAAGTTTGGCAGCTGGTCATGTGACATTCATTACTTCCAAGTCATCTCAATCTCACACCCTGGCAGTTTAGATCTGTAGCCTCCCAGATTAATACAGCACAAACAGCTTCAATTATCACAATTCACATCAAAAGACTTTAGAATAAGGATAATGAGTCAAACTGTGCCACTGAGAGAGACACGCACAGTGCCATCTGAGTGTGGTATCTGAAAGGCTCCCAAATATCACAACAGATGACTGAAAAACACAACAAATTTAATTTGTAAAGATATTCAGCCTGGTAAGGTATCAATTTATGCTTCTTATTCTCCTTAAATGTTCTAGCTGTCAGTCAGTGGGAAAACTGTAGACTTTTTGTTGTAAATTCAAACAGAAAAGAAGGGATTTTTTTAAAAAATACATGTGGAACAAAGTTCTATTCCGGTAAAAATACATGTTCTGTGAAATAGGAAAGTTTGTTTTGCAAAGATAAGAACTTCAAATTTCATCTGAAGCAAGTAGTGAGAAAAGACCTGCACCCAGAGGACAACTATCTGCAGAATGTTTCCTTTAATTATATGCTTTTAAAATTCTGCTTGAAATAATAATAATTGCAGAAATCTTAAGACTATTTCTCATTACTAAGATTTTTCAGTATGTAGAACAGCAAAACACCAAAACATTATCCGTTGATTTCTAGGGTTAAATTGTGAGCTCTGTAACTTCAGAAGATCATTGTGTAAATAGAGGCAATAGAAAAATGACGGGGCTATGGAACTCACAGTAAGTCCAGCTAATCTTAGAGAATCAAACACATTTCGTGATGTGTTTGGTTCTTCCCATTGAGTAGCTCCACATAAATTCAGTGGAATGGGTGCTATAACTAATGTGATAATGGCCAAGGCAGCAGCAGAGCAAAAATAAATGACAAAAAGGAGCATTAAAGAGATGCTGTGTGTGGAATCTGTTTGAAACTGTTTCTTGTAACATCCCGTTGAAGCCATCATCCAACATCAACAAACAACATGATGGAGCCGCTGTTAGATACAAACAGCTGGAGCAGGTATGCTAAGAAAAACACATCAGTAGAGTAAGTAGCCTGCCGGTCCCTTGAACTCCCTCTGCAGAGGACTCAAGCCCGTTTCAGTTTCTGCTACTGACGTGTGTCTGGAGTTCCATCTGCAGAGGCTCAGATGTCTCTGAAGACTGGCTACTGGTTCAGTCACACTGAACTGACCAAAAGAGGAGCTGGGAGTGGAAACAGCTGTTTATGTCAGGCTGCTAAGTGCTGTATTAAACACACTTAATTCACAGGCCTGAAGTGGATCCCTGAATGCGAAATGTCAAAGGTGAAAGAAAAGTGTTGATGTGGGCTTCTGCAAGAGTACCGACCCGCATGGAGAACATTCCTTTTTTACCAGACAGGTACTCTCTGGGTGGGATCTACACCTGTCATATGACCTGCACTGTCTTAACTGTTGATGGTTTTCCTTTGCCCAATGAGCTTTTCCACTCCTGAAGGAAAAGAAGCCAAGCTCTGATACCCTTTAGGATGCTGAAAGTTCAAATAAGAAGAGAAGCACAGTGGCCTTTGTGTGACACTGATGCAATATGTTATGATAGTGCATCAAAGTATATCCACATCGATTATCAGGATAATCTCTATAGTTCCCAACAAGAGGAACAAGGAATACAGAATGTTTATACAGTGAAATTTTATGAGCTGAGAAATTTACTAATTTAGAAAATATATTTTCTACTGCATCCATTGGAACTACATCATGATGGGATAATCAAGAGGCATTTTCAATGCAGATTACAAAAAAAATCTCTAATGTCCGTTTCAAATAAAGCTGAAAGAAAAGGGGACAGCGCTTTCTCCTGCCTTCAGTGGAAATACTACAGAGAGAGGTGTGTACAATAACCTGGATTACAGTTTGTTTTACTTTACAGCAAAAGGGAATTAGAACTTCTTACTAAATATTCAGGGCCAAATTATGCCTAACTCAAGGACCCCAGCACGCGTGGTTCTATGACACTCCGGTTCTCTGCATGTGTGCGTGTCCAGCGCTTGTGCTACATGGCAAAGTTTATACATTTTCAAACACTCTGATAATCCAAGTTCTCAGTAGCGTTTGATGTGCTACTGTAACTGCTACACTGGGACAGAACATAAAAGGCATGGCTAGGAGTGCTTGCCCAGAAATGCCAATGTTTCTCCAGGGGGTCATAGCAGATCTGAACCATTAAATGTGTCCCTTCAGAAGCACTACACTTAAAGAGAAGCATCCGACCTCCTCTGTCTAGTTGATCAGCATGCAGCAGATGGGCTTTTTTTTTCCTGTCTCATTCTATTTCTGGCTCTCTAAGATATATGGCAAAAGGTCCACAGCCATCAATACATTAGGTCATCTCCTGTCGCTCAGCAGAAAGGGCCGTGTCAGACAGGAGAGGCCTTCAGAGTTTTCCTACTTCTTCTGTGCTTTCCGGAATCTATCACTTGGTCACATTGCCTTTATAATCCAGATGTCAGAGCTGGTTTTTTATAGAGGATTCTGTCTCTCTGCTCCTTTAACAAGACTCTGATCTCTGCAGTGTTTGTTATGCTGCCTACAGTGTACCTCTGCTGAGCGTGCTTTGCAGCAGAACTGGGAACCATAGGGTCTAATTCAATTCTGCTGCGCAGTACAGCTCCCAGGATTTCTTCGGGCTTTTCCTTTCTTGTCCATTAAGTGGAGGTAGTCTTAAATTATAAGGTATTTGACTATGGAGAATTTTCAGATACAAACTTCATATTATTTTCCGTTTCAGAAAAGAATCTTTAGGGCTGGAAAGCATCTTCAAAACGGTAAGAGAACACCTCACATCAGCGAGAGACAAACTGCATGAGAAACCTGGATATAAACTGTAATAGCCTTTCTCCTTCCCCATCATAAAAACTCTGACATCCTTCATTTTGCTATTCAGTTGAGGAAATTTTTATCCTTGAAGAGAAGCCAGCTCACACTTCAGCTCAGAGCTGATTGTAGGGAGCTGGATGGTTGTTGAGATCCAGAACTAAAAGGGTAGCTTCTACTTACAGGAGTGCAACTGCCGTGTGTGCTTTAGCGTATGAACTGCTTTATAACCTCAGATTACCAGCCTAGCTTTCTGCTAGTTAAAAGCCATAGGTACCTGGGAAAAAGGAGGAGGAGGACTGGAAGCTTAGGGGTTAAAATAATGGCCCTTTCACAAAGCCTTTATTTTATCCACTTTGTCCAGCTGTGATTCCGAGCTCTGAAGGATATGTCAAGCAAACAGACTAGGGGTTTCTCTCCTGTCTACCTATGCTATATAGGAGCTTTTCTGCTTGTGTCACACGTTTACCAAGAAATCAAATTATTTTTCTTTTACTCCTCTCAGTAATGGGGTTTAAACTGGGATATACTCACGCTACACCAATGCCTTAGATCTCTCCTCAGTGAGTGCTAGAACTATTAGTTTTCTTTTGGGCTAAATTGCCTCAGTCTAGCAACTAATTGCACTGGGGCCATTTATACATGTTGGATTTATTATCTGTGGTTACATGGTTGGATCATTTTTCTGCATGCTGAAATGGAGCATAATTGGGCTATTTTTCATAACAAACGGAGTGTGCCTGTACAGAAGGAGGTTGGCCTACATCAGGTTTTGCCTCAATATTTTTAATAGCTCTAGCAGAGAAGGGGTTTCACTTCTCTGTCGGGGTCTTTCCAGACTAAAGTTTCTCTGTTTGCTTAATATCACTGAAGTTGGTCTCTGTCATACTGTTATGAATGATAAAGTGTAAGTCCCGGTCATTTTCGCACTGCTTTTTTGAAAACAAGGTGAACAAAGTCTATGAAGATGTATTACTACAAGTATTTGAATTTTCTATACTAGTGGCCCAGACCAGTGAGTTGCTTGTGAGAATCGCTGGGTTTGTTTTATTTTAACTCAGAATAGGAATGTAATACTTGGGAGGCATTCCAGCCTGGAAGTCCTTTATTGGCAGTCCTGCAATCTATTAATGCTTGATTTAAAGCGGACGTTTCCAGCAAAAAGGGAATTAATGCATCATGGTCTGTGAATAAATTCAGTGTAGCAAGACTACTGTTTTAGTACTATCAGTGAAACAGTTACCTGACCTGTGATGCCTGAATTTTTTCTTTGCTTATTATAGGTCACAGGCATGCTCCAGCAGAAAAGAAACATTTAGAACATTTCATGAAAATCAATCAGATTCTTCCTCTTTGAGCATCTGCTTTTGTTTGGGTTATGTTTTGCTGGTGAGTCTTTGAATCACAGCTAAGGAAAAGCCAGATGCACAGGGAGAACATCAGGCACCGTCTTTATTCCTTTATGCCTTTACTCTCAAATAAGCTACTGGGTAGAGACGAGAGAACAGCAGGGTTGTAGCAATCAAATCTGCTTTCCAGCATATTCCTATGCTAGGCATCTGGTAAGGGACACATATGTTCATTTTACATACTGTCTCTGTTGGACCTTCAGATTACGTGTATGTCTTCATGAAAAATGAGGGTTTATTTCAACACAAAATGAGACTGTTGCACTTTATAATCCTGTCCCCTTCCCCATGTAGACCTGCGGTATATGTGTATACGTGTCCATGCACGTGTGTGTGTGTGTGCACACGCACTTGTGTAGATGTGTTACAGTATATTTAGAATCTCCATACAGTGGGATTACCTGGTAGGCTTTACCCTGGTCGGTTATGCCTTGATTTCTTTAATTGTGTTGAGCATGAAGCACAGAGACAATTCTCACTTTTCTCTAACTGCAGTTCTGAAAGTTTGCTGTATAAAATGGCATTAAGCAAGCTTCAAGGGGGCCAGAAGTGTGCACAAACTTACAGTGAAGTCATATTTCATCTGAATGACTCTTTGGCATGAATTTCAGGTCACAACCTTCCTTTCCAAAATATACTTGCGTGTGGTGCTCACAGTATAGACTCTGTGGCACACCTCCAAGATTTTGGATTCCATAGAATAAATACCCTTCCTAAACCTTGACGTCAGTACATTTTAGTAATTTGCACAAAAGAGCACTTCAGTGAGGAGTGAGAAAGGTAAAGAATGTATTGCTTATTTAGATTTATATCAACACTAATTTTAAAGCAGAGATCTAGAGCTCAAAGCAGTGTTGTGATCTATTAGAAATGTGTACACTAATGTGAACAAAACTCAATACATTTTCATCCAAAAATGATCTGAATGAAATTAAAGTCTAATCGACGCCATTCTTATCAGTTGGCATACATATAAACACTAGCTCATATCAATTGTCTTTGTTACTGTAATGTGCATAGACCTGATCCAAAATCAAGGCTTCACCCCATTTGTATAATGCTCCCACGGGGAAGAGACTATGCTATTGCAAGTAATTGAATTCTGTTAGAATCTGAGAAGATGCAGAGAAAAGTACAGCTTTCATACAAGAAAAGGGTGAGACAAGAATATTCAGCTAGAGAAAGAGATGAGTGAAGGGGAAATTAAGTCTATTAAATCATGAAAGTAAGGGAGAAGTTAAAAGATAACAATTATTTATCTTTCATATAAAGAAAAAAACTACGTGGGACCCAATGAAATTATCAGGCAGGAAGTTTAAAACAAATAAAAGGCAGTATTGTTCCTACCAACATGTACTAACATATACTGGGTTTTTCTTTCTCAGGCCGTAGTGGAAGCGAAAAGCAGGAATGTTTCCAAAAACGAATCACGGAACTGAGGGTAAGTCAAATAGCAAAAACCCACAACGGTCTGTATATAGACTCTGGCACTCGGAGCCTTTGGATTATTGACTGTCAGAAGCTGGGAGGAAAGCTCATGGGAAGTGCGTCAGACCAGTTGTTTATTGGAGTAGTCCTACGTGGATATCAAATCTTATAAACTTAGCCTGTATCCCAGTCGCCCCTTGCTGTGTCAAGTTTGTATTTTCAGGAACACATATTTCAAGGAAAAGGTATTGGGGCAAAAGAGCATCAAGGTTCAGTCAACAAATTATACGCTTCTCTAAGGAGTGCCTGTGTACATTCCCCATCACTGTTCTTGTTGTAGCCACTCTAAAAGTAAAAATAACTCTTGTAGATGGCCAAGTGATTTGCCTTAGTTGCATAGACAAGTAAGATGGGAAACAGAGGCATAAAGGAAGGAAAATGACTTCTCCAGCCTGTATGGCAGAACTAGACAAACAATTGTTTTCTTTCCATTTCCTAGTTTGTTACCTCCCTGTACTTTCTCCATGTGCTGTACCCTCGTGGCACCTTGTGCGTGCAGAAAAGGTGGGTTGCAGTTTGTCCTGAAGATCAGTGGATTGGTAGCTGATGCCTCCCTGCGGACTCATGGACGGAAGATCCTTTAAAACAAGGGTGCTTTAGCATGTTTGCTGATTGCAGCTGTGACATTATTGCAAATCCCTGCTGGTCTTCAGATTTGAAGCCACAGGAGTCTTTATAGGTCAAAACTAATCATTTGTATTGCGCTTGGAAAACAGCACCCATCTTCCAGCTCAGTGCCTCCTGCATCATCTCTGCCTCTTATCTGATTTATGCTTTATTTCCATGTACAATGAATTGCAGCAATCTGATTCCCAGGTAACTCAGGCATGGATGGTAGTAGAAGTGTCCTAGCATCTGAAAGAAGTGGTTGCAGTCTACCAGCCAGGAGCAAATGGACAAGAAAGTAATTTTGACGTAAAAAGCTCTAAGTGCAACTAAGGATTTTAAAGCCCTTCATCTTCTGTCCTTCCATGTCAGAGAAGGAAAACACAGCACACAACGCTGATGAGCTGAGGGATTGTTAAAATCAGAGAAATGCACTACATTGATAATTTACTTCCATAACAATACGACTGCAAGACTGGGACACACAGCCCTTTAATCAGATTAAGAATTGCGTATTTAAATTTCTCCTGAAACTTGATTTTTGAAATTTTTTTCTCCCTTACCTAAGACAATTAAAATTGTAATCTGTTGCTCTGAGAACAAACTGAAGAGATGTAAAACTTCCCAGAGATGTAGCGGAGTTAGATTACCCCTTTCCACTAACGCTGCCTAAGAAATAGGTTTCAGGAACACACATTAGTTAACATTAAAAATGCTTTCAAAAATTAATCTAGCCCCAAATTTCCTTGTTCCAGCTGATCTGGTTTATAATACTTAAATATGCACAGCATGCTCATTTTTGCCTTACATTTTTTTAGTGGAAACAGTTCATAGAAAGCATCTTAAAAAGCAATTCTTTTACAAGAGAAACAACTTTGTATTCTTAAGGATGAGATTCATTCTTACTTTACATCAGTTTACTCTTCACTGACTTTAACGAGGCTTCTCCTTATTTTCACCAGTCTAAAGGAGCCCTGAAAACAGCCCTTAAATTTGTATTCATTTATATAAATGCACAGCTAATTCTGATGTAGACTAACAGAATCTGGCCACCAACCATCATATATTTCTCACAGAAATTTTCTTGATTTTTATCACGAGCCCTGCGATTTTGGGTGGTTTTTTTTCTTGAAATCCCAGTTTATATTGTTTTAAAAGAAAATCAACTTTCAGTTTTCTTTTCAGAAAGTAAGCTTCAAGTTCTCATTGCTGCTAAGAGACGTTTGGAAAGGTTAATCTGAAAGGATCAAACACTAGAAGGCAAATAATATAAAGATCCCAAGGGGTATTACTTTAAAATCTCATGATTTTTAAACCAGTTTTATGGGATTAAATTGCAGCAGGGGAGATTGAGGTTAAACATTGAGAAAACCTTCTGCTATAAGGATAGTAGGACAGTTTGTCTAGAGACCTTATGATTCTCCACCAGTGGAGGTTTTTAAGAGCAAACTGGACAGGTTTCTATCCAGGAATGTTTAAACTCTCATCGATTCTGCCTTAAGAGGTGGAGTAGTAATATGAGGTCATGTAGTGAGGTCATGTCTTGCCCCATTTTCAGTAGTAATGATTCCTGCAGCCTGATTTACCATTTTGAACATGTTGGGTTAACAATGACAAATGCAAAATTGCTTCATCTAAACCACAGACAATCAGTGCTTGTAATGACTTTTTTATCAATATAGCTTAGAAAAATCTTTATAAAATTCAATTGTAGCAGAAAAAAAGGAAAGGATCCATTTAAAAAAGCTGGTTTTTTTCCCCAAAGTCCTTTTCGTAGGTTCTAAGGGATCTCTATTCAGGATATTTCTTTAAAGACTCTTAAATAAGCCCCAAGTAATCCAAACAGACAGGTTTTTGTTTCTTTTTTTTTATTCTTTTCTAAATTTCTTATTTTGTTCTTATCCTACTATGGTTTTATTTCTAGCATGCTCATATTTTTTAAATTTTATTGTACCGTGGCTTTACAAGTTCCGTTGCTCAGTGGCCCAGCTGACGTTTATGGTGGCAGCTTTCTTATATGAAAATAATACAAGGTTACCTTGTTAGCAACTGGAAAAATCTTGTCAATAAATACTTTGGCAATGACTTTTGAGCTAATTTGTTGTGTGTGGACTCTCATAGCTGTTAGCAAAGAATGAATGCAGTGCACAACATGTATAATGTGTGCCCTTGATCTAAGAAATCCTCAGGAATAACTAGCAGTGTAAGAGAGAACAGGAAGGTCTAGAGGAGTCAGGATATTGTTTCCTGCCCTGCAGCCTAAGAGCACACAGCTGAGAGCCTTGTAATGCAGCAGATACTCCAGTGGACATCCCAGGAACTATCCCTTATGTATCTAATATGATATGCAGAAAAGCTGCATGAGGAGCATTTTGTTCCAGCTGATAAATCAAGAGTTTATATGGAGGAAAATGTCGTAAGTGTGGTTGCCTGTGTAACACTGAATCTGTACCATTCTGCACTCTTTCTGGTTATTGAATGAGGCAAAGGTCTTTCCAAATAAAAAAAATATCTCAAAACTTCCGATATAATGCATACCTATAACACAAAGATAAGTTGAGTTAAAGTTTTCCTAAGTTAATAGCAAAGGTCTTTCCAAATAAAAAGAATATCTCAAAACTTCCGATATAATGCATACCTATAACACAAAGATAAGTTGAGTTAAAGTTTTCCTAAGTTAATAAAGTATTATTTACCTTTGCTATGCTTCGTGTTATAGCCTAAATAACATTACTCAGGAGGCTTTTTCAAGAAGAGAAAAATATGCACAACTCTTAAGATCCTCTTCCCAACATTGCTAATAGGATTTTACTATCAGTCTTCAAAACAGATCTTTGCCCTTGGAGCTTATTTATGGTTTATTTAATTGGGAGGAGTCTTTATGTATTTATTGTTATTGTTTCTTAATTGGCAGAAAGTTATTTGCAGTTGGTCTAGCACGCCTGAGGGAGCAGTGAAACCATCCTATCTTTCTGAATCTCAGAAGTTAAGGGATTCCTAAAATTCATGTTGTGTGCTCTGGAGAAACCATCTACCATGACCCAAGAAGTGGTTAGAAGAACTAGACATGGTCTTCTGAGGCCTGGTGCTGACTCCAAGCACTGCCAGTCAGTTCTGTTGTTTCTAAGCCTGCTAATACAATCGTCTCAGCAGATCTTACGAATTTCTAATGCAGTGCTGTACTGCTGGTGCTTTGGGTTGGGCACAAGTTTATGGTAGAAACAAATAAACAAAAAAGGCAAGTCTTAAACTGCAAATTCAATGTGGTCTATCTCAGCTTTAAATAATAGGTTGTGTGTCTCAGCTTTTAAATAAAAGGGATGTTGTAATCAATTTCTTGATCTACCTTAAGAGTCCTAAACCAGGCACTGAATAATCCAAAAGCACGTGTTTTATAATGTGGGTATGTTTATACTATTAACTCAATTGCAATTTGCCAGTTCGGGTCAAGAGTGTTTCCTGGTACTCCGTTCACTAAAGACTGGAGCCAAGCACAGACATTCCATTCACTAGTAGTCACAAAATATGTTCTTTGTTTTAGTTTTACTATTTCTTGCATTCAAACCAGTGTCCCCCAACCATCTCCAATCTACTGTGCACATGTATCCATCCCTCCAGATCTACTTTATGGAAAAGAAACAAGCAATACATACTTTTGCACCAACTCTGTAGTTCAGTGTTTGCTATTAATAAAAGAATCTGGCTACCTCAGGAACTCTTACACACTTTTTATTCCTAGAGGGTGAAAAAGTTACTGAAAATCAATAGAACTACTTTTTCTTTTGCAATATCAAAGTTAATGCTGTTCAATGAAAAGACTCAGCCTTTCAGAGGTGTCTTTCTCAACATCTCTCTTCTGAAACTTCACACACTCCCTTGAGAATTGTAAAAAGTCAGCCTAAATATAAATACAGAAATATGTAACGTCCTTAGGAAGGGTTATAAAAATGAATCAGAGCAATATGCCTCTTGTTCCTCCAGCAAATACACCAAAAATGCAGTAGGCATCTTCCTAGTAAAAATGTTATTTTTGTTACATACACAAAAGAAGACAAAGAGCCAAAATCTGCTGCCAGTTACGCCTATCTAAATCTGAAGTAATCATTTCGTCACCCCAAACCCTCTACCTCAGATCTATACTGGTGTAATTGAGAGGAGACATTTGGATCAAAAGATAGATTAAGCAGTTCTCATGCCTCCCTCTAATTTTGAATGAAAACAAAGTCTGTAGTTTAAAACTCTCTCTCTCTACAATGTAAATCTCAAATGGTGCCACTGAATTCAATGGATTTACTGTGAACGTAGTAGAACCCATATATTTCACTTCCTCGTCTCTGAATAAAGCCTAATTCCTTCTGGGGGGAGGAAGGGAATCTATTTCTGAGCATTTTATTTAGTTTTAAGGTAAAATAGAAGAATTAGTTCACTGTAAAGAAATCTTTGTAACATTCTAATTGTTGATTAGCCTTAATGTGGGTGGATTGGGAGTATGAAGAGTAGAAGAGCCGAGAGCTGATGCAGAGCTGAAATAAGTCATCAAGGCAAAAGCAGGGTTTAAGTAGAGACTAGAGCAAGGAGGAAAGTTCAGAAAAAGCAGAAAACAGAAAGGAGCCTCGAGCAGGCATCCTACTGCACCCAGAGCTGCAAGATAAGAGACAAGAGGGTCTGTCTCCAAAAGGTCAAACAAGCCCTTTTCAGGGGCATCCCTCTGATGTAATGGTATTGTGGGAATGACAGTGGCTATTGCTCAGAGACATTGCTCATCTCCATAATGCTGCTGTGACCCTCATTTCTCACCGTGCGTTCTTCTGATGATGTCATCGGTCAACTCCAGGCAGAGAAGTGTGCAGTAGTGCTTTTTTTTTTTTTTTTTTTTAAAGAGGTCTTAATGTCATGTACTATTGGTGGCCTGATTCCAATCCATCTCTCAACAAAAATACTGAATTATCAATAATCTGTGTTTTATATTGCTGTTGGTATGCACGTGCAGGGTGAGGTTGGAATGCAAGCGTAAGTCCACTCCCTGTTTCGGTTCTAGAATTGTCTGAAGGTGATAGAATAGCATTAACATCTTCTTTGCTGAAGTGATTAATAGATTAATAATGGTATCTGAGTGCACATAATGATTTATTTGACAAGCCAATTAATCATCCAGGTATTGTAGCACAGAATTAGGAACACAGACTTCAGAGAAGGGTCAAAGTTAGAGGTCAGGAAGTCATCTAACAACCATAGGAGAAGATGAAGAATCCAAGAGGTGAAAGGAAAAGAATATCATTAAATATTTGGGCAATGTGAAAGAGCTTCTAATATTTTTCTTCTAAATTCTAATTTAATTTTGAGAGCTTTGAGAGCCTCAAAGAGCAGGGGAACTCTGTAGCATAATAGTCTCTCATCCTTTATTTTTGTTTAGAAGAACACCTTGTGTCCACCTCCTTCTCACAGCATAACAACATAATTGGGAATATTGGGAATAATACCTTTAAGTCGTGTAATCCCAAACACTGAAGTCTGGAGAACGGCTGTAGGAACCCAAGTGCTCCTATACAAAAGCAATTAAAGCTAGTTCAGAAATTTTATACTAAGCACTGCATTGTGTCTGAAGCAAATAAATTGTAAGGAGAATTATAATGAGTAGAAAAAGAAAGCTGTTAATATTTTTAGAGCTGAATTTGTCTGGAATACAGTGGCAAGACAATCAAACCTGTGTCAACAAACAATGGGTTTGTGGAAGACCCATTATAAGCAGATTATAAGATTTCTGACACTAACAAGTTCACTTAGTATGTGAAACTTTTTCCTGTTGCTCCAAAGAAGAAGCTGTGCTCATGAGGAGTATTTAAGGAGTATTTATTTCAGTATTTATTTACTCCTTTATTTAGACTAGACTAGACTAGACTAGACAAGTCTAGAATATTTCCATTGAAAGGGACCTACAACGATCATCTAGTCCAACTGCCTGATCAATTCAGGGCTGACCAAAAGTTAAAACATGTTATTAAGGGCATTGTCCAAATGCCTCTTAAACACAGACAGGCTTGGGGCATCAACCACCTCCCTAGGAGGCCTGTTCCAGTGTTTGACCACCCATGTGGTAAAGAAATGCTTCCTAACGTCCAGTGTAAACCTTCCCGGCGCAGCTTTGAACCATTCCCACACGTCCTCTCACTGGATACCAGGGAGAAATTTAAGGAGTATTGATTTAACAAAAATTAAGCCTGTTTTTTATAGATTTTGAACCTATAGACACACCCAATATGTAGCCAGAAACAAGATGGCGCTGAAAGAACCCAGAAGTAGGAAAATAAAAGTAAAAACTTCGGTCATACAGGGACCAGCTTACCCCGTTAAGCAATACGCACACAGCATAGAGTTCAGCTGTGTACAGTGAGGAGTTTGAGGTCACCTTCCAGAGAATAAAGCAACTCTTAATGGAATAAAGAATAAAGCTGGATGAGCACAACCAATCTACAATTTGTGTCTTGAGTTTCCTGTGCTTGAAATTTGAGGGTTGAGAGAAACTAAATAGGTTTCTTGACTTGTAAATAGAGGAACCAGCGTAAGAGACACATCTGATTAATGCAAAGGAAGAAACTATAAGAATGCTTTGCTTGTACAGAGACCCAAAAACACTGAATAAAGATGTAGAAAAGAAAACATGTTTCAATAACCAACCAAGGAAGAAAATTTGGGCCATATGGCTGATACCAAACAACTATCTAAAATAGATGTATCAGCCTGTGCCTTTATACCATCAGTGTACATGTTCAGAATATTTAACACTCCTTTAGGAGATTATTGAAGACTGTTATTTGGATTTGGTTTTTGCTGTGAGCTGTTTCTTTGGAATATAAAACATTTATTATGCTATTGAGATGAAAAAGGTTTAGTGGCATTTTTAACTGGGAGAAAGCCAACATCCAGACACTCCTGGCAGGTCTTGGGGGAGAGGGAGAGCTGTTGGGTTAAAGATTAAAAAAGCCCAAACCACCCCAAACCAGAGAAAAGTCTAGGAAAAAAGTATACCTCGTAGTTAATGCAGAACACTGCACAGACAAATTCTGGTAATTTTGACATTATGATCAATACTGTCCTTACAAACAAGAAAAAGAAACAGAGGTGAGAAATTCAGAAACTGAAAATAGCCACGTGAAAAGATGACAGTTTGCACTGTGACTTGCAAAACAACAGGTCAGGTTAACAACCTTCAGGAAATAATTTATTATTAGGACAGATTGGCTGATCATTTCCCAAATCAAAGCTCCGGTACTAGGTGATATGTTACTTTGAACATGATACATTATTTATTGGAGCAAACTAATGAAAAAAGATCTTGAAGGTCATTAAGGGACTAAAAATCTAAAAAAAATGGTACAGAAAATTTTGATGAATAATGACACTAAAGATACTGGCTTGACGTGTTACAAATGCCAAAAATGCAACAGAAAAGCTACATTGGTCTCACATGAAAAAAATGCCCCCCTGAAGCAAAGTAGGCATAGATCTGTTTGTGTCAACAACAAAACTTGGTACTCATTCTAGATCATTTTTCTTACTTCCCCAAGAGGCTGCAACTAGATAATATTATATACAGGCATTTGTTCAAATCTGAGTTTTTTGCTAG
This sequence comes from Strix aluco, assembly GCF_031877795.1. Lineage (NCBI taxonomy): Eukaryota > Metazoa > Chordata > Aves > Strigiformes > Strigidae > Strix > Strix aluco. The sequence goes on from NC_133961.1 coordinate 3,079,532, forward strand.
ATGTTATCTACCTGATATTGGGAGCCATTTAGAGGCATATATAATTCAGCAGGTTTTCGGTGGAGTTTTCTCCAATGGACTGGGAGTAATATAAATGGCAAAAAAAGGCAAAAGTCAGATTCCTACAGGAATAGAATCGACGAAACCTGGCTTATCACCTGTAGAACTGGAAAGTTTGTAATCTTAGAAACTCATCACTAAAATCTCAGGATTTTTGGAATTAGATGACTCAGAAGGGACAAGACAAAAAATCCGTATGAATTTAGTATGGAAGCCTGTAACCAACAACATACACACAAGATACAAAGATCTAGTACAGCAAACCACAGGGTACTGCAGTTGGAAGACAGAATTACTGTATTTTTTCCTTCTTATGCGCTTTCCTAGTTATTTATTGCTGGCTGTTTTCAGAGAAAGGACAGATGTGGATGATGGAGACAGACTTTTAATAGGGCCTGTAGTGATAGGACAAGGGGTAATGGTTTTAAATTAAAAAAGGGTAGATTCAAACGAGATCTAAGGAAGAAATTTTTTACGATGAGGGTGGTTAAACACTGGCATGGGTTGCCCAGAGAGGTGGTAGATGTCCCCTCCCTGGAAACATTCAAGGTCAGGTTGGAGGGGGCTCTGAGCAACCTGGTCTAGTTGAAGACGTCCCTGCTCATTGCAGCGGGGGTGGGCTAGGTGACCTTTAGAGGTCCCTTCCAACCCAAACTATTCTGTGAGTCTTTGATTCTGTGACAGTGGCTATACAGTTCTTCATTACATATTGTTTGTTCTGTCCTGATATGGAATTTCCTATGCGGTGGATGCCAAAGATAACATAAAGCAGTGGTGTTGTATGAAGTTTCCCCATTGTCTTTGGAGATTCTCTTTCTGGATCGACCCATAATGAAAAGGAGAAAGAGACAGGTTATCCAGTCTCTGCAGAGGAGGGGAGAAATGGGTACAAAGTTGGCTGTTTTGCTGAGAATACCTTGATGAGGAAAGAGCCACAAAAAGCAATGGCAGCCCAAGCTCAGAACGTATGAACATGTGAGCGTGTTCTTCATACATATGAAGAATTTGTTTTACTGATTGTTGAAACAGTAATACAAATATTTCAAAGGAACTGCTCGAATCTACTTAGCAGCTGAAGGATAACTGGATGTCACTACCTAGTTTGTTCAATAGGTTTACATAAATATTTGTTACATAAATTATTTCTATTAAATATTGAGTTTTGACTGAGAAGGAGAATGTGGTTAGGCTCTGCCACAGAAGCAAAGCAGTGACTATTTACATTAAAGGAAGAATTCACTGAGAGGCATCCCCTTTTCAGCCCTTACAGCCACTGCAACCCCCACGTCTACTGGGCGCCCAGGCTAAGGAGCAGGCTGGGATCCCCCTGACCACACGGTTGCTCCTGGTTCAGACCAGCAGTGCCTGCATTGCGGAAGAACATTCCAAACTCACTCAGGCATCACACAATCTCTGCAGACTGGCTGTCCTGACTGTCAGTCACATGTTTATTGTTGCTAACTCAGCCTCTGACACTGAAGTGGCTCTGACCGCGACAGCCCATGGAGATTGATGCAGACTGTGTTGTAGTTCAGTTTTTCTTACCAGCCTCCGCCACCAGGGCCTGGAACTTGTTCCCTGACCTCCAGATGCAGGCATAGATCCACCCACAGAAGGTGTGGGGCAGAGTCAGAAGAGCACCTATTTCTATAATTGTGACAGCTCTGAACATTTGCTAGGGGTTCCTGAAATATTTCTTGGTTTGGGCTCTTGCTGTGATCAAATTTGTTTCCAGCAAACAACAACTTAATGTAAAACTAGCAAGAATAAAGTGAGGATTTTGACAAGGTGTCATGAGAACGTTTTTTCCAAACACGCAGAGAGGCTGTTAGAGCTTTTTCCGTATAGCTCCAAATATGACAGGGACTGAAGCTGAACCCTTGGTCATTCATTTTAAATTTAAACCATCCTGGGCCACTATGTTAAAACCACTCAAGGTAATTTTTAATGCAGAAGTCAAAGAAGGAATCAATGCAATTTAATTTGAACACCCGGGTTGAAAAATTAAGCATCAATTCTGAGCAGGGCACAGCATTGCACTGTCCTCTGATGAACATCGTGGATGTCACATTGCAAATGAGGCCCTAACAAAGAAGTTGTAGCAATGACTGGCCAGTGGGATTTTCTTTTACAAAAAGCAGAATATGTTATAAATGCTTACTCTATTTTTCTAAGTAGTTGGAGATGGATTTGTCATGTTGAAAACATGAAGTGATGCTGTAAACATCATTTTAATAAACCAGCACACATGTCACAAACTGCTTTAGGATGTCGGGCTGAATTGCCTTGCAGTCACCAGGTACTTTGGAACATAAATGCAATTTTCTAATCACCACTGTTTTGTATTCTCTGTATTATTAGAGCTCTGTGAAGTTTAGCTAGAAGTAAGAGACCTAGATATTTCAGTGGATAGCATTACCGCTGTGGTTATGTGAAATACACATAGTCATCTTTTGCCTCAGGGCATAACCTTCAACTGTGTGAATTACCCTTTTTCACGCAACAAGTTTAATTTTTGCACAGCAGTCCCCATCTGATGATAATACAAGTTCCAGGGGTACTTGTCCTCTGCTTGGTGCAGTGAAATTATTTTCTCAGAGTCATCCTCAGGAGGCAGTGATATAACAGCCATAGGCTTCCTCCTTTGCAGGAATTTGAGAAACAAGCTGCAGTCTCTTTTCTTCATCCTAGGATTTGGAGGCGGAACTTCCACTGCTCTCTTCCCCTGGCTGCAGTCACGAGCAAACCAGTATGTGTGTGGAAAACACAGGTGTAATTTTCCTTGAGCTCATGCACATTTAGGAATGCTGAAGAAACCCTACAAATATATCAATATATTTTACTCACCGACTTATCAAGAGTACGGCTGAAGATGAAAAGGTGGTTTAGAGACAAATGAGACAGTGACCTTTCTGCCAACGCCACCGAAAAGAAGTTCAGCTTTTGTTTCAGTAGTAGGGAGCTTGTGCTATGACTGCCTGTTCAACAGGAATGAGACTCTGAATGTATTTTTTCTTATTTCCAATTCTTCTCACACATGACATGGAACAATTTCCAGATGGAAATCGTCTTTCACTTAGCAGAGCTAGAGATAGGAAAAAAAAGGTAGTAAGGAGGCAATTCCGCTGATAGGACTGTTGACCTAAGTTAAATACTTCATAGTTATAGAGAAATCAAATGAAAAATAATAGGCTCAGTAGTCTTCCAGAATATGATATTCTGTCTTCAACTGAGACTAATTTTGAAAACATACGGGAGATTCCCAATTATGAATTCACCAAATCCAACCTGAGTATCAAAATGACACAGAAATAATGTAGTATTTGAGAGCCACTGAAGTCTTACTCCTGTGCAATATTATGCATAATGAACCATCTAAAAGTGAAGAAAGGATTAATGTTTTATAATAAAGTAATTGCAAAATGATATAAAATCAAAAAGACAGTTATGAAAGTCATCAACAATTTAAATTGTGTTATAAGTCATTTTTTGTGTGAAGGTCATTGTAGCTTCAAGGTACTGATTTCTTTTTTGTCATCTTTGCCACAAGAAGAAGAAAAGTAAGGAAAATGAGACTCAGCTTTTGCTCAGAAATAGACCTGGGAGCTTCCAAGAGCAAATCAATTCTCCAGAAACAGGATTTTTATGTAATCGTGAAACATGATATTCATGTAATCTCATTTATGCCAAAGTACACTTTCATCTAAGTGAAATCCCTTGATTGGAGATTTGTTGTATGCATCCAGCCAGTGATGACACTGATACGATGGGTAGAAGATCCCATCGCGTGTTCTTCAAAGGTCTGTTTAGAAAATAGCAAATATAGTTTGGAATTTAGAAAATTACAGACGCATTAACACAGATAATTGATTGTTATACAAGGTGCCCAGATGTGCCTGAACTCCACATTTTCCAGTTGAGTTCACTGATTATTGTGCCACAGGGGCTAAACGGCTTTGTCTAAGACATACGTGCGCACACACGCACTTGGTGTACCTCTTTCAGAACTGGTGTGGATTATTACCTTCCATTCAAATAATCGGTTCATAAAAGCAATAATGCCCAAAATGTGTAAGCATGAAATCATATGTATTTACTGCAAAAATGGCGTCTGAACCAACTCAGGATTTTACTAATGTGCTCAAAGTATCTGTTGGGCATGGATCCAACCTCGGCAATACCATTCAGCAGCGCTGTTCTGACCATAACTTGAAACATTAAGAATCTACATGTGGTGTTACCAGGGATCTCTATTTCTGGCCCTATCTCCAAACTCCACCACTGAATCTACATCACTGCATTTAATTTAATAAGATGGCATTTTCAAAGAAAGCTAGCTGCTTTTTTTAATCCCTTCTTATGTAATTTCACTTTAGACTCCTGAAAATGCAAGACCCTTCAAAATCTGGAAATGTTTCTCTACTGCTTAAGACGTTCCTCTTGTTGGCCCATGGCTTTGATGAGGCAAAGCACAGATATACAGCACAAGGTAGAAAAGCCAGGCAGAAGGTACCTGATACTAATGTGCAATATAGGACACCGATACAGCCCTCTCACCCTTCACTGATGTACCTGCAGCTGTATGCATGCCTCTGCACATTTCTAAGCATGCATATATGCAAACAGCAGAGCCAAATAACAAACTAGAAGAAATGCATCATTTTTTCAACCACAGAAAAGTATTCGGTCCTGTCAGCAGAGACTGTAACTGAAGGTAAACAACAGTTCTACTGAATATTCAATTTATCATACAACATGTCAGTAAAAATAACAAAGATCTATTTTGCTATAAATAATACAGATTACTCTTTCAGAATTCCATCACTTCAGCAATGTTGTCAGAAGTATGTAAGGCAAAATGCCCTGTAATATCAGTATTTCATACGTCACATTGACACCCTGCACAGCTTTTTCTTTAGGCTTCAGTGGTTGGAGTGAAGATGAGTGAAATGGCATTAACTAGCTCAAGTGCTTTATTGCCAACTCTCATTCTGGACGAGCTGGTTCAGGGACAGCCTGAACCTCTCTCTATGACATAACGTTGCACAGTAGCCAGCCCTTACCTCTGGCTTTTGTGAGTACTGGAGAGAATAAAATTATATGATTTTGAAGAAGTTATTTTGGAGTAATCTTTAATTAGCAACTAATCACAGGTGTCTGGAGCAAAAGGGCTCATGTCTACCAAACATATTGTAAATAGTCACAGTAGAATGGGTGAGAAATGGGATTTTCATGTTCATACCTTCCTCACCTCTTCTTTGAATGATAGTAATAGGATGACCAAGGCACAATGCCTTTGTGCACTTAGATTCCTAATACTGTAGAGCATTGCAAGACATCTCCCTAGCAACACAGGCTACTGAAAGCACATCAAATTTGTCCTCTGCTCACTAAAATTGCTTACTATAAAATACTGAATTGAGTTCAAGGTCGCGGCTTCCTCTAAAAGCATTCAATTGTCTGGGCCTGGCATATCTGAAGTTTGAGCAGGAATGACAGCTTGGACTTTGAATACTTTTCAGTGATGGGAAAGTTCACATGTGCAGATGGAACTGTCTTAGAAATCAGTGTAAAGCTGTTATTGAGCTCTCCCAGGAACAAACGGCCATCACAAATCTTGCTTTTTCCAGCCCAAATGCAAGGTTTCATTCTTTGATTTTTCTTCTGTAATGTATTTATCTTCTCTAACAGATGTATTAAAGTAATATACCATTCAAAATAAGACATTTCAGGCTTCCTTCTAGAGAAGAAGAGCAAGGGAACAAGCTACATATTGCAAAGAGCAATTTATTGCCTAACGCTCCTAATTTATTAGCACAAGTGATATCAAAGGCCACTTCTAGGGCAGCTGATCCATATGAATTTCACCACCTTCCTCAGGCCCCTTAGGGTTACTCTTGGGTTTGACAGAAAGAGGTAGAAGGCTCAAGACAATGTGCAAGTGTGAAAAAAGCGCTTCAGAGAGAAAAATAATGAATCAGAGAACAGTTAATCAGAAAGGTAGATTGTCAACACAGCCCTCCCGCATGTTTTGTAACTGCGTGCAGCAGCAGCAGCTGTTTGCACTGTGCTTAAAAGCAACAGCTCTTCTGACAACATAAATTCTATTAAAGAATTTTAGTTATTTAAAAGGTGATTAGATTGTAGTAATTTATTCTAGTTTTATTACAATGTATTTTCCTAAGCGTTCCTAAAAGGTTGTTACTGTTTCTCATAAAACACTTTTACTCCTAATAATCCGTATCGATTTTACTATATCACATTATTGCTTAGATTTATTTTCTTGTTTTGTGTGGGATTTAGGTATTAATATCATTTAAAAGAAATGAGATGCTCTGCTTCAAAATTTCACATTAAAAATAATTAGCTTTTCCTCTCATTTCCAGATAATGCAGAAACATTTACACTGAGTAAAAGAAGTAGACTTTTTATATTTAATACATTTCTTCTGTTCTTCTGAGTTAAGGAGTTTAAATAAATAAGGGATAACAGAGCCTTTCTTTTGGGAACATCCACATAAAAACAAAGCTTCCTCTCACCTCAGTGGGAATCTAGCTGAGGTGACAATTAGGCCTCTCAGAAATTTGAGGAGATACACAGTTAATTTTCAGTGTGTTATCAAGTGTTAGTCTAAACCAGTTAAGTAATTCAGGCAATAAAGCTTTGAACAAAACCATTTTCTTTGCGAGAGCCCTTATACATTCCATCCCATGTAATTAAGAAACTTGTTTTTCTTTGTTGACCCTAAATGTTCGTTAACTCAGTTCTGTCCCACAGCTCCCACTTACATTTGTTTGCCCCAGACAGTTTCTACCACAGTCTGCACAAAAAAAACCCCAAAAACCAGAGCAGTCTCCTCCAGCGTACTTTGCAGGCTCTTTTCTGTGCTCTGAAGGGATATATTTTACATATCAGAAATAAGAGGGCAAAGAAAGAGAAGCATTTTTCAAAAGGAAATTCAGCCTTTTACTTTCCATGCATTCCAGAGCAAATAATTTTTCCACAGAAGAAGATTTCTTTTTAAAAGAAGAATTAAAGGAAATTTAGTGCCCTATCCTCTGCAGCTAGCTGATCTGATCCATATTTACTGCAAAGACATCAGAAGCTAGCTGACTGAAAGAAACAGAGATTTATTTCTCTGTCTTGGAAGAAGTGGTGTGTGCTTCATTGTGACTTGTTTTGGGTTTTTTTTTAAAGATATATACTTGCACAAAATAAACTTACTTCCATATTGTGAATGGGTAGTTACGCTAGCCCAAAACCCAATGTTGCAGTTCAACCCACTTTACACCTTTATTTTATTAATTATCTGCAAAAATCTCCAAAATAAACAAATTATAATGATATCAGATTTATACAATGCCTTCTCATATGGATTTCCAAAGGTCTTTCAAACCATAAATCCAGAAATTATTATAACAAGTATTAGAAAATGGCCATTTCAGGTGTGGCATTTGGACAATATTAAATGGTGAACACAGCACTAGATATAAAGTTAAGACAAGGAGTGTAAAATAATATTAAGTACTTTCACGATGCATAAAATGGGGTTAGGTCTGAGGTGAGGCCCCTAAAGCACTCTTAGAATCATAATAAATAGCAACAATATTATAACATTCTCTTTCAGAATTCTAAGAAGAGAGGAAAAATGTATGAGAATTTTCATGAAATTTTGTGATAGATTTTATAAGAATTCCCTTTTTATTCACATGTCAGTAAATAGTAAAGGTACCGTATAATAGAAGCAGGATGATGCTCTTGAAACACTCCTGACTATAAGCCAAAATGTTACTGAAGCACCAGAGAACTTGGAAACATTTTCTTCCAGGTCATTTCCAATCTAAGCACTAACAGGCCTGATCCTTCTTCACAGAGAAGTACTTAATGTATGTCTTCCTGGTTGTGTTGTCAAGGGAGAGAAGGACGTGTTATCACAAGGGCTTCAGTAATTAAGGAGAAATTCAATCCGAATCCTTTCAGTCTGCTCATATTCTGAATTTTGCAGGAAGAGGAGGACCTCATCCAAAAGTTTTTCAATATGGTATAAATATATCGACTCACTCCACTGAGGCTTAGATAATGTCTAAAGTAGGTGGGAGCAGGTTATACTTGTCTCAAGTGTAGAATTGCTTTCTGAAAGCAAATTACCTTCTCAGAATAGCCATCCAAACCACAAATGAACATCAAATGCCTAATTGTCATGGATTTTCATGTAAATTCCCATATATTCTATGGGAAGGCATGACAGAGGAAGTATCAGAATGGAATCACAACTCAACATACATATTCTGGGCAGCTTTGCAGCCAAGATTTGCTCTGGGATATTTGGGTGTTCTTTCCAGGAGAGACAACAGAGAACTTGCAGTTCTTTGTAGATGATCCTTAATACAAAAGGACTCTGAACTGTCCAAATTACCACTTTATTCTTACTAGAGTTTACAGACCAAAATTTATTATCTTTCCCTTGTCATTACAAAGTCAATGGCAAGTATATAGAAAATTACCAAAGCCAAACTCCAGTACTTTAGCAAACAAGAGGACAGGTTGTTTATTTAATTGATACAAAGCCAAACAGGCCAATTCACTACTTAGAACTATGGCTTAAAATAATCTGTTGCATTTCCAACCGGAGGACTTACTATCAACAACCCTGTTATTCCTGTCTGTAAGTTGCTTTTAGTATCTATTAACAATTTATTAATTCTTAAGGAATTACGCAAAAATGGGCCTCTCGTACAGAGTTTGACCTCCTACATAAAATACTATTCTGGACAGTCGCCTTAAATTATCAGCCAAATAATTATGTTCTAGCTATCTAGCTAGCTAATTACTAATGTGGCAGTATCTCAGGAAAAAGAATGGTACCAATCTGCAGTAAGTTTATCTTCTGGTTACCCACTAGACTGTGGGTCTGCAACATAATCACTTGTCTTTTCAACTCTAACCTCATTGCAGCAAGTGTTATCACTTCATCTGTGTTCTGTAATGTTCCAACCATGCTATTGATTTGCAATAAATAATAGTTGCAAGAGCACACCTCATGGGACTGCTGCAAGCCCTAATTCACAGTACACTCTTTACCAGATCTGTATGGTACCATTTCCTGTTGCTTGTGTGGGTCATCCCATAACTCCCAGTGTCATCAATGCATTTCATAGACTATCCTTTGAAATTATCTGTCAGTCACATTGCGGCTAATGAAGATAGTCCAGCACTAAAAAAAAGATAGAAAACAGCCACTGAAAAAATGCCACTGAGCAGTAGAAATGAACATTTATTCATCCCTCCAGGGAGAACTCTTCTTGTCTACAGAGGATCCAGGACATTCAGCAATAGCTCCAGCATAGTAGTGCCTCAAATCTGTGATTTCCTGTCTTTCTTTTACTTCGCTTTTTACCTGAATTGGTGCTTCCAAAACAGTAGTCTTTCTCAGTTTAGGCTGTAGTCACGGCAAGACAAGCAGGGAGTGTCATAATGGCAGTTCACTATAAACACTAACAAAGTCCCCAGTGAGTCTGATGTTTTGCTCCATCTGCTACAACCTACAGTTCTACAAGTTAGTAAAGGAACAGAACTCAAATATGAAACCTATCTCCTCTTCCAACAAGGGCAGGATTTTTTTTCTAGGCCTGTATATCCTAAATGTTTCCATGTATAGAAGCACTATACTTGGGCCCAGTACATATATTCATCAGAGTAATTTGTTCCTCCGAAGGCCACCATAGCACCCATTGACACAAACGGATATTTGTAGAAAATGAGCTTTTATCTAAGGTGCTTGTATATGAAGTTAGAAAACTCAGTGTAATACCATTTCTGGTCTAATAACTGAATCGATCTAATATTTTTTGTGCTAAATTAGCTATTGAATCAGAACTTTTTTTTTCTAATTTAATAATGATTTCTGTTGCTGCTTTTGCTATATCCACACATTCATCAAATCATTAACCCATGTGAATTTCAGCTCCCACATCTGTTCAAAAACATTTAGCTTCTGAATATTCATTTTTTGTAGGTTTTGGTGAAACTCATGACGAATGGCAGGCAATGTCACAAGACCTGGAAGAAATATTTGGTTGATAATTTTCTTATAAATTCATAATGCTTTCAGGATGCATGGAAACTTTTGCTAGTGAAATGCAATTTGTCTGAACTGTGAAGGGTATAACATATAATCTGACCCAACAAATAACAGCTGAGTAAACTTCTCGCATTTATCTTTGACAATGTTCATGATTCATCCTGCCTGTCTAGGCACTATAAAGACACTGAATCAACCATTTATTTCCTTTCTGTTTGGACAATGCAAATTTTGCCCCACAGGTGGTGAAAACTTCCAACAGCTTTTGCAAGCTGAGAAGTGTTTAACCCATACAGATGAACTGGAAGGCATGGCTGGAAGCATTGTTCCTTCTTGGTTTTGTATTAGTACAGTATTGGAGCTCTGACTCCTACATGTCAAGGAAACAACACATTAGTTCTTTACTCTCTTGAGATTTACTTACGTTGTCCCAGTTTTCAAGAAGGGTAAGTTGTCCCTGGTAATTACAGGGCTGTTAGTCTCAATCCAGTGCCCGGTAAAATTAAGGAGAAGGTTATTCTGAGAGTTATTGAAAAACACTTGAGAGACAATGCAGTCATTGGTCATAGCCAATATGGGTTCATGAGGGGAAACTCTTTTGTAACTAACTTAATTTCCTTTTATGACAAGGTCACCCAGGTCACCAAGAAGATGTGGGGGGTTTTAATTTTAGCAAAGCTTTTGATACTGTCTCTCACAGTGTCCTTCTGGGAAAAATGTCCAGCACACAGCTAGACAAACCCATAATACACTGGGTGAACAATTGACTGATGGGTTGGGCTCAAAGAGTCATAGTAAATGGGGTTATATCAGGCTGGGGGCCAGTCACCAGTGGGGTTCCCCAAGGCTCAGATTTAGGGCCAGTGTTTTTATAAATGATCTGAACAGAGGAGCTGAATGTACATTAAGTAAGTCTGCTGATGATACTAAACTAGGAGGAGCTGTGGAGTCCCTCGAGTGTAAAAGACCTTACAGCAAGATCTGGATAGATTAGAGAGCGGGGCAATCACCAACCGTGTGAAATTTAACAAGAGCAAGTGCTGGATTCTCCACCTAGGTCAGGATAATCCTGATTATACATACAAACTGGGGGACAAGAGTCTGGAGAACAGACCCAGGGAAAGAGATCTGGAGGTCTGGGTTGATGGCAAGTTGAATATGAATCCACAGTGTGCTCTGGCAGCCAAAAAGGCCGACTGTGTCCTGGGGTGCATCAAGCATGATGTAGCTAGCTGGTCGAGGGAGGTGGTTGTCCCACTCTACACTGCACTAGTGTGGCCCCACCTTGCATACTGTGTGCAGTTTTGGGTGCCTCAGTATAAGAAGGACATCAAACTTTGTCCAGAGGAGGTTGACCAAGATGGTAAATGGCTTCTAGGGCAAGACTTATGAGGAGTGGCTGAGGTCACTGGGCTTGTTCAGCTTAGGGAAGAGAAGGCTGAGGGGTGACCTCATTGCAGTCTGCAACTTCCTCAAGAAGGGCAGTGGAAGGGGAAGTCCTGATCTCCTCTCTGATGACCAGTAGTAGGACACAAGGAAACGGAATGAAGCTGCGCCAGGGAAAGTTCAGATCGAACATTAGGAAGAGGCTCTTCACTGAGAGGGTGGTTGGTCACTGGAACAGGCTCCCCAGGGAAATGGTCACGGCACCAAGCCCGTCAGAGTTCAAGGAGTGTCTGGACAAAGCTCTTGGTCATGTGGTTTAGTTTTAGGTATTCCTGTGAGGAGCAGGGAGTTGGACTCAATGATCCTTAAGGATCCAACTTGAGATATTCTATGATTCTGTGATTCTACTTCTGGAATTTGATCAGGCAGTTGTCATCCAAGAAGTCTAGATTAGAACAAATTAAACATATAAATACAGAAAATTTGTTTAATGAAGAAAGCTATCAGTGTGTGTGGGCAGGGAATTGCTCAAAACCTCCAGCTGCAGTTGCTCTTTTCAGCTTCTATAGAATGAAAGAGAAATAAGCCCCCAGATACTGACAAATATGCAGAAGGTGGAGGCAGGAGAATTTAGACTAATACCTATATCTGCCTGATGGAAATAACATTTGTAGCTTCTTTGTGCCATTCACATTGCATTTTAAGGCTCTGAAATTTCCATCCATCAGTTCTGGTGAGTAGCAAGCACTGCCTTATGAATAGTTGTATGGAGACCATTTTGTAGGCCTTAGGACAATAGCACACCACATTTGTCACAATATACAGGACAGCACAAAACATGTTAGTAGAAACATGTTAGTCATGTAAGTCACATAGGCATAGCTGTACGGTTAGTTAGCTTGTGCAAACGAATTCTTCTGCTGCTCTTCCAGTCAATTCTGGACAACAAATACAATTTATCTCCATGCAAAATAATTATGGTAGGTGCAGTAAGAGTCTAAAATGGCAAAAATCAACATTTCTTAAAAACACAAGAAAGTACATGAAAGAGTAACTAGATAACTAGGAATGAGTATAAAAGAATCTCATCAGCTTCAAAAAAGCTGGACCTCTAGTACTAACTCGTTGGCTGATCCTGGAGGGCCTGACTCTAAAAGATGTCAAGTAGTCTAATATCATTTTGATACAGACTATTTTCCTTCCCCAAAATGTTAAATTTGTGTCAGCATGTACTCTTGTACTCTGACCTATTTAACATTCTTCAGAGACTTTCAAGCACCCCCCTCTACAGTGACTTGTGAGATGATCCTATTTTCTTGTCTCCAAGTACAATTATAAGTTTGAAAGTAATCGTATAGCAAACTATACCTAGAAACTGAATAAAAAGAGAGGATCTTAAACTGTTTTCACAGTTAATATGAGAGACTATTATGCTTTACCAGATATCCTCTAATAGGCAGGAAAAACCACAGTTTTTATTGAGTAAATGTATTCATATGAATAAGACAAATGATACCTCAGACACACTGGCTGGTTGGTTGTTCTTTAGTGCTTCTCATCACAGCCTAAGGATTGAACTCTGACAGAGTAAAATTGCCAGCAGGAATTTTTCCTTTTACTCTTGAACACAAAAGAAGGGAGAATGAACTTCAGACATCTAAATTATAAAAAGCAATGATAAAGCCATAAATCTTTGTTTCTATCTAAGCCATATATAGACCTTTTCTCAGGTAATTTTTTTCTACACAGGTGGAGTTAAGCCTCACTGAAGGAAGAGGAATGCAAACCAAAACAAATAATACAGTAAACTAGGGTCATTTTTGGTCTTACATCGCAGACATGCTCTTCTTTTAATGTGTTAGCTGTTGCTATTGTTCCCACAGACTGGAACACTCATGGGTTAAACAAGATATTGAGCAGTGGAATTGATTTTTTAAAAAGGTAACAAGAACCTTTTGCTTGGTAGATGGATTTTTTTTAATCAGGGCTATGCTGTCTGTGGCCAGAGTGGTCACCATCTGACAGCTTTATAGATGAACACCAGTGAACAGGCTGGTGATTTGACTATGCCACAAATTTAGTATGATGCATCTGTCATTCACTGGCTTCCTATATGCGGATTACAGCTAAGACTCGGTGCCTAAATTGGGAACGGAAATGAAACGCTTTCTCACATTAGTTGCAATTCTTCTTCAGGTTGACAGAGAGAAATATGAGGAAAATGGTTTGGTCTTGATTTAACTGAATAAATGCATGTTGATGGAAGGATGGTTTTTAATAGTTGTCTATGTTGTACAAAGAATTATTCTCTGGTAGCAGATGAAACAACTCCATGTAACAGTGGTCTGGTGCTGGGGTTGCTCTCCATTAAGGACATGACTGAGGAGTAAACAGTGTTCATCTCAGTAAAGGTGTATTGTATATTGGAACAAAATAATCCCACCTGTCTACATTTTACAAACCATTTCCCCCTTCTATTCGAAAAGAATTTTATATTTGTGTTTTCTAAATGTCCAAATTTTTATTAGACTCCTTATGGACAACCTGGCAAATTGAAAGTTGCATAAAATCCATGTGACAACAGTCAGGCAAAAAACTCAAACCAAAATATTGTTTTAATTTTCTTTTTAATAAGTTTTTTGACTAGCTTATTTACTGAGGAACAAACTACTCCCCTTTCATTTAATTCTTTGATAAAATTAATTTGGGGCAAAAATACTGTTGACAGGTTAGATGAAGTTGTTACACTACTGCAATATCTATGTCTTCCATATGAACTCACTTCCACTGCCTGGGGAGAAGTGGGTGAGAAGATGCAAATTATAGCAGAGATTATAAACTATTTTGAGTCTAGTCTTGGAAGAATTTCTCTGCTTCTTCCCTTGAGGAACAGTCCATCCCTTGTGAGTGCTGTATGCAAAAAGCATACATTTAAAAATGGTGCAAGTTTGGCAGTTTCATTAAAAAAAAAAAATCTATCATTTCAGAACTGGTACAATAGCTAAGCAGTAGGCATAATTCTTGTTGTTTAAGACAGAGTCTGAACAACATAATGTAGGTAACTATAGAGACTAGTCTTACCATAAGAACATGGAAAGCTATAGAGCAAATACTGAAGGAAAACTAATTAGGACCATTAAATGAAAATGGAATAAAATGCATGACTGAGTTACCAAATCTAGCTCATTCCAAAGCATTTCCATAACTCTTTTTGGTAAGGCCTCTGACTTTGATCGTTGCAATTTTGTAATAACCTTGTAAAGTGTGCGTTCACCACAGTCCACCCTCCAAAAGACCACACCAGAGTTCTGTGTTACAAGAAAGAGATGTTCGTATTCATTTCCCATTCGGATAAATCTTCCCACACCCTCCTGCATTTCATATACTGTCCTCATGTTTCCCCCACACTCTCCTTTTAAATATGGTTGTGCAGGATTTTGTCTGGGTTTAAAACACCATTTTCTCTGGTAACAGAGGTAGCAGTGATTGGTAAATGTTGAATTATAAAGAGTCCTTCTCTAGCCTTTAAAATAATTAAAGAAAAGGCTGCGTATACAGTGAAGTGATGAATATAATAGATCATCTCAATAGTGGAGGCAATGCATTGCCAGCCAAAAGAAATAAGTAAATGTGTGAATTTCTTATCTAAAACAGTGAGGAACGTGAAACAACTGACTGGGTAGTTTACAACGATCTGTTCCCACATGTGGCTTTAGCCTGAGACAGACAGAGCAGTGGTTATTTTCAAGTTCTGTATAAGCTCACCTAAAGCCTGTGGTGGCTGACAGCAAACCAAACTCGTTTAAACAAATCTTTTTGTATCAATAACTAATTACATCCTTGTTCTGCCTCGGTAACACAGATTGATAGCTCCATTATAGCGTTTAATTAGAATTGTTTTTAATTTATCCTTAAGAAATGGTCTAATTGGTGAAGGAACAGATGTTACAGGTCACATGGCACCAGAATGACTGTGCTGGTGAAAAATGGCCAACTGGGCTGTGAATGCCTCCCGAAATCCCTTTCAAAGAGAGAGGGGGGAGTCTGCAGCATGCCTGGTTTCATTTGGGTTTTTAGCAATTTTGCAGATGTTACCTGCAAAATCTGTGAAGCGCAATCGCCTGCTGGGATGAACTCTAAATGGCTCCTAGGCAGAAAGAGCCTCAAACGGCAGAATTGATAGCAGCTCTTTGTACGAAGATCATGGTTTGTATCTCAACGACCGTTCTTGTGCTGATGACAAAAGGCAAACATACTGACTGGGAGGAGGAGCCAATAACTGTATTTTTCATTATCGTTTCTTTGACAGCTGGTAAATACAACAGATTTAGGACAGTGCAGGCAAACAGTACTCTATTTAGGTCTCTCTTTATTCAGTGTTGCTTTCTGTCCTAAGCATGTGACAGACAAAGAATTATACCTTTTTTTTTTTTTTTAATATCATGCTCTATTAACACTGACTCATGAGAGTGACACAGCACTATGGATTTGACAGAACTTACCGTTTGCAAGTATGATTTTGGGGAGATGAAGTGACATTTACATTTGGCAGAGCTTTTATACCAAAGCATTAACCTTTCGAATGCTGAATTGTTCAACAGAGCCTTGAACCTGTCTCTGAATTGAACTAAACAGGAGTGAAATCTTTACATTTTTAAATTTAAAATCAGGAAGACCTAGAATTTCAAAGCAACATAAAAATCCTCCAAATTATGTTCTCACAGATGAAACAACTGTGGCGAGGTTTAGCACATAGGAAAAACAGTCCTTTGGCAGTGATAATTTCTATCTGTTTTATAGTCATTTTTATTAAAAGCAAAATGTAATTAGGAAAGTATTGGTTAATAATGATAAGAGAAACAGCATAAAATGAAATGTTCAGAAGACAGGATGGTTTTGACTCAAATATCCCATTAGCCAAAGCTCAGATTTATATTGTCACCGTCATTCCAAAAGATATCAATTGCTCACCATAAAATAAATGATGTATGCAGGGGTCTGAACTAACTACTGAACAAACACTGCTGAAAAGCAGCTACTGCAGGGCGCAGTGCAGCAGTTATTGAGCAGTGTCTGCCAATCACCCACTCTGAAACAGGGAAAAACCGGAGTTCTGAATGCAGCAGAAACATTGGGAGAGTTTATGTCAACTAGTGTAATTACGCTGGTGATTGCAGAAAACAGCATTACACTGTGATCGCAAAGGCAGAAGAGGTATGGCTCATTCAAAAAGATGCCAGGCTGCTATTAGTTAGAATGGGTGTTTGATCTAATATATGGTGGTTTTTTTCTCTACATACATCACACTGTTATTCCACCAACCTCCTGGCTGTTGAATTTGTTGGTGGCAGAGTAGGAGACTAAATCTCCCCGAGATTGTTCATTAGTGCCTAAGACCTCACTGGCCAGCAACGGTGTCTCACACGGTGTAAGCAAGTCTCTCCCAGGACCCTAATCCTCATTTACAGAAGCCACTCATGGTACAAGAGGTGGAAATAGTAGATAAATGTTTTTTTCCAGGAAAGAAAGAGGACTAGATGCGTGGGTCATGGGGTCCATCATAGCAGCTACACAATAATCAAGGACTTTATTGACAAACAAAGAGTCCTGCTGGGATTTTCTTCATTTTTTTGCCAGTCAGTGTGAGCCAATTGAACTGGAGAACCAGGGAAGATATGAGTGTTGACAAATTTGATAGATTTGACAGGCATGGGAAACAACACAGGATGGTAGCAACACAGTCTGAAAAAGCTATTTCTTGACATCTTTCACTCAGAAAAATATATATCGTCTCAGTAAGGTGTAACACCAATGCTGCCAAAAAGATTAATGCAAGTGCAGAGAGGCCTGTGTACTATCCATTGTGGTATTTATCCATGAGTAGCTGAGTGTCTTAGTTGAAGAAATACATCTCTGGCTGGCACTCTGACGAACAGAGAAAAGTGAAATTAAGATGCTGTTTTGCCACACAAAGAATTGTCACCATTAACTAGCAAATCGTTTTGCTGAAGTACTGTGCTCTCAGTTTTGATCTCATGTGCTCGTACGTTACTTCCGTTGACTTAGCAACTGGAACTAGTCCTGACAGTTGATGATGTTCTTTGTCTAGATTATTTACATCAAATAATGCATAGAAGTCATTCCTGTCAAAGTTTGTATATCTGCAGTATAGGGAGGGTCCTGACTACTTACGTACAAGTTCATCTCTTTTGTCTCCAAATTCTACAGCAAACCTCGTATGTCCTGTCCTTTTGCTGCACTTGACTTCATTGCAGAGCAAAACGTTTCAAACATTTATACCTCCACATTACAAAAATACGATGATAATGAATATTTCTGTCATTTTAACTGTCACTTAGAAAGCATCACATAATTATTTCTAGATCAGTAATGTAGTGGCAAGCTTATCTACACGGAGCATCCGTGGAACTTGTGATCTTGTACAACAATGAAACCTAATAAGGGTCTGTTAGTAGCATCAAGTTTTTTGTAAAACATCCTTATTTGTAAAATATTTCATTCTTACAGGTTTTGTCACTCAGTTTTACAGACCCATGAAGGAGCAGGAGCTTAAAAAGCCATCAAGATATGGGGACAAATATTCCAATGATTTTCTTCCTTCCCTGCCTTCTCCCTCTGTTGTGCCCTTCCAATCAAGTACAAAATGAATTGGCCCTTTTAGCATAAACTTAAATTCTGGAGAAATGTTTTAATTTCAGTTGTATTATAAACATAATTAATAAAGTTGGCTTCGTTTTATTGTCTGCCAGATGAGACATTCTTCATTTCAGAGATGAAAAAACTTGATAATAAAATTTCAGAAAGGATTTAAGCATTGCCTTTTACACGATTTATGACACACCTATCACAGCACAACCCTTCCATGAGGGCTTTATTAAATGATATTTTCTTTAGACTCTGGTTAACAGCTCACCTGTGTTATAGAGAGGAGTAAGTATAGACAGTAATTATATTTTTTTCGTTAATATAAGAGCAGGGGCACAGAAATCTCTTTTCATGGAACACAAGTAGTCAGAATTGGCTGTGAGTCTTGTTACCTCCAGTAAAATATTCCCTTCTAGGGGGATGCACCTCTCAAATACCTCCTAAACTACTCCTGGTAACTATTTTGCTGTAGCAATGGGCTGTATCTCTAATTCTCTCCCTGATCATTAGACAACGTTTTTTTCTCCCCCTCTCATATACTTTTGCATGTAATAAGAGCAACACATTCCTCTTTATGGCTGTGCTAAGGAAGACTGCGATGGTGCAATGTAGAAAATTGTCTGTTAAGCTGGTTTGTGCTTGGATGGCTTCCCTTTTCCAGCTGTCTAGCTTCAACAACAGCTTGAGATGTACAGAATATTGTTTGCGTGCATGTTTGGGGGTGGGGAATGTATATCTTAGCAGTAATTAGTTTCCCAGAAACAATGCTGCTGGCTTCATCTGCAGAGTACCAGGCAGGTAGATTACGGCTTAGTGAATTACACCCAAGGGCTGTCTCTAACCTTCAAATGTGCTACCATATTATTTCATTTTCAGACAGTTTAATGCAGTTCCTGATCGTTAATATGATTTTAATATCTGACAGTGCAAAAGGGTAATAATGTTGTGGAGCTAAGAAAGTAGAAAAGAATAAAATAGCCATCACCATCAGTGATTCACTGCTGGCATGTCATCTCTAGAAAATATATTTTATTGCCCTGGTATGTCTGCACAGCTCAGTGAAAGAATCAGTCATTCAGCTCTCAGACCTGTAAAAATGGATTTTAATTCCATTTCTGTTTGTTCCCACTCTTACCTCTTCCCCGAGCACTGTGCCAGATACCATCTGTGACCAGCAGGTCCCACTCAGCTTCACATTTGCAGACACCTCTCACCAGCCGCAAGCTTTCCTCAGGAGTGTGACTGACAGCTATAGCATGTGCCCGGGGTAGTCGGGGCCGAGGGGCAGTGACTGACAACAAACCAAATCCGTGCTTTGCTCAGGAGGTTCAAAAGCATGACTCAACACCATCTTGCTGGGGATATTTAATGGTTACCTCATAATACTCTTCCTAATTTGTCCTGTGTTTTCTTTGTCATTTTAGATTTTTGCTGAGATTTAAATAGATACTTCTGGGTCTCAAATTGTTGCACTGGTTTCCAGAGATGGGGATCTCTGCCCTCTGTTCTCCCAGGTCCTGCCAGATTTACATATAGTGGAAATTAGAACAGGAGTCCTGTGGCTAGCACAGGTCACCATCCAATGCTCTATAACCATGTCGCCGTGGCATTGCACCTTCACAAACAAAATTCAGCTGGCAGGCAGAGCTGGTTGGCCTGCCTGCAATGCCACATTAATGCAGCCAAGCTGCTGTCAGGCTTGAAGATAACATCTGTATGGGACTGTAATATTCTCCACATACTGTTTAGTTCACTTAAGAGTTAGCTCAGGAACTAAGCACAATTTTCTTGCACAATATAGGCTCAGCATCAGACCCGCAAATTCTCTGAGAGAAAATCTGCCTTCTCTCTTGTGTTGTAACTGCCAAAGAGTCCAAGGCATAGCAAAGACTCCACCAGGTGACCTCCCTCCACTACCAACACTGACCATTCCTTCCCCTCATTTTCTATCTCTGAATCAGTTATTTAGCTCTGTGATGGCCTTTGCTTTTACCTATGGCTGGTTAATTTAAGAACCCATGACAAAGGAACTTAATTACTTTTGAGAAACCAGTATACCAGAAAAAAATCAGTATACCAAATGATTCTTCCATGCCCACAGCTGATGACTCCTTCAGAGAATGCAAATAGATCTCTGACTTTATTTGGTGTGTTTTTTGAAAAGCAATGTACCATATTTAATTAGGGGCTAGTTATATACTTAAAACAGTTTCTATCAGTTTGCTTGGTAGAATCATCTGGCTTATTGGTCTTCCCTGAAAGCCTTTAAACTCAGTGCAGCTCAGAAATCCATGATTTTAATTGTGGTAGGAAAGCCACCTAAGAAGAGGATCTCCATGAATTGTGAAGCAGCAACTCACAGACCTGTCCAATATGCAGCCCTGTAAGAAGCAGCCTCTGCCTTCTGACCCGTTCTGCCCCAGTGTCAGCTGTCATGGCACTGGTCAATATACAAAATCACTTTCTTACAGGCCTGGATCCTGCAGGCAGCTTGCAGAGTTAGGCCTACAAACTCTAGCTCACTTGATTGCCTCAGTCATCTCACCTCACATTGTTTCATGCTAATAAATTAGATAATCATTACAAGCAAGAAGATTATGAAGATAATTAACAAATGAGGTTGTTGAAGGATATATTGCTCTGGCCTGATCCTTCACTAGTTTCCCTGAGAAAAAGCATCATTTAGCTCACATTTGCCAGTAATTAGCTTTGCCTTTATTGCATTGTAAATACTGCTTTAATTACTGCACTGTTTAGCTCAGGAGATGAGATTCAATTGCAGTAACTTAAATGGGATTCTTGTGTTACCAATTTTTTCTTCCCTTAATTCATTTTATTCTTAACTCCTTTTAAGATAAAGACACAACCAAGATTGGCAAAGACATCTGGATGTGTTTTCATGATTAAAACCTTAAATAGGGCTTCTCTAAGGGGGGGATGAACTCACTTGTTAGACAAAAAATACACCCCTTCAGGGGACTGCCATAATGGACTTGTGCTGGGATACAGACATTCGCTATTATTCCACCAGCATAAAGAGACAAGCACTCAGCCGCAGAACACTAGCAGAAAATTTCCTTGGCTTACAACAGCTCCTACTGCTGTATACGCTTTGTACCACCCCTTGTGTCTCTATCCATCAAAACCCAATAGCAAGATGTGATTTCAGTCTAGTACACGTCACCAGTGTGAAATTCAGATGAGCTTTTGCTGTTTCACCCATAGACAAGGCTAAGCAAAAGAAGATAGCACGGAAGTGCTGGTGTTCCTCACTCCTAACTCAGCCTTTTGTTGATGCAGAATTCACGTGGGAACCCAACTCAGTGGAGCAATACAAAATGTCAGGGTACGTGCTCTCCTGACATTGGGGAATATAAACTCCCCAACAGTTCAAACTCCCTGTATCATAGAGGCTCCAGTGACAGACATGATTTACCCTAATTCTTCTGTTCCTGCATCTGGTTAAGCTTAGCAAAACCTACCTGTCTGAATAAAGAGAATGGTTGTATGCCCACCATAAGAACTGTTAGCAGCTGAGCCTATTCGGTTGGTAGAGTAAATGCTGCTTTCTCCTGTCCCTCTACGCAAGGTTTATAATAATTTTAAGAGTGCAAGGAAGCATGTCTACTTATCTGATGCTCAGAGACAGACAGATAAAAACAATCCTCTTTGTCAACAGATGGTAGCTATGCAGTTTTGGCTGGACTGGGAGATACTTCCTATCAGAAATATCTATTAGGTTCTGGTTATCTTCAAGAAATGCATGGAACCTCACTACTTCAGTTGTTTAAAACTAGACGAAACAAAGCCCTGAATTTGCCATCATGGAGGAATGTCCTTCAGCGCCTACTGGAGTTATTATTGTTGAGTCATGAGGGACCAGATGTGTTTAATGTTTATAGTAGTTCAGAAATATTAATCAGCAAATTTTCTCTAGAGCCTGGAAATGACAATGATTTGGAAACATGTGAAGAAGTAATTGAAATTGGATTGGAACCGTAGCCAGCTTTTGCATAACACATTAAATAATTACACCAATTATTTTCCCAAATGAAGGCCTCCTTTTTTCAGATATTTGTCTTAGACACAGCATGCCATGGTAACTCTGTTCTTTTAAAAGATCAAAGTTTACACATTAAGTAGGATCAGTTAACAGAAAACTTGAAAACATTAAGAAGATTGAGACAGAATAATTTATAGTTGCATTTTTATATTATGTCAACCCTGCCTGTAAAACTACATAGGCTACTTGATACTTTTCCTTAAAGAGGAAGAAGGATGTTACTAAACTGTGCAAATTAAATTCCAATAACTAATCACATTCTGCCCACTACTTTCTCCTGCAGATCACAGTACCCCTTCACTCGTAGTCCTATACTGCTGCAACTTTTATTCTTTATAAAACAATCTGAAGGAACCACTCTAGTCAGTACCAAGTCCATTTAGTAAAAACGCGTGTGAATAAGACCTGAAAAGTACTGTTTTCATGCTAACTGTCTCTGATGGCTCTTATACTAGAGAGCACAGTAAACACCACTGAAAGGTTCCCCAAATTCCTCACTGTTGAAAGAGGATACCCCTGTACCCCCACACTCCACTACAAAGCATTTACGGAGTTCTTTTCTGGGAGTGGCTGTGCTTTAGTTATGACAGAAGTGGCCCTCATTTATAGCAAATCCAGTCAATTATTTTAAGAACTTCAGATCAAAGACACTATATAAAATTGTGGCCCTATCATGAAAGATAAATGAGCCTTCTTATAAAACAGGCCTGTCAGATTGAATATATTTGACTGAGTGCTTCATACAGGATACTGTGCCATAGTTTGGGTAGGAAACATCTATGATTTAATCCTCTCAACTTCCATTAGAGGCTTTGTGCCACACACTCTGTATTACCCTCATGCCCCTATTCCTCTTCCATCAAATGCATTTACTGTCCCAGCAACAGAAGGCTGGAGGTGGATAAAAAATGTGCCTGCACAACTAGGAGTGCTGCGATGCCATTGTAATGTGGGCATAAAATCAAGGAACATATGTAGAGGCAGCTGCTCGCAGTTGTGAAGGCATGTAAAAAATATGGGACTGTTGAGAAACTTTGATAGATTTTATAAATGGAGAACTATGTATTTTTATCATATACTATACGAACCCACAAAAAGTGATGCTTTCCTTTAGTACATTTATTCATTGCTCATTTACAACAGAGTAATTCCATCATGCAACAAACTGGAAGGTTTATGCCTAGTCTTTTCATTGAGAGTTATAAGCACGTTGCACTAAATCTGTCTGACAGAGAAACCAGACAGTGACAAGGAGTGGGGTCATTACAGGAAGGCTAAAAGGAGCTCTTTCTTGCAGTGAATCCCTGGCCGTATTTCAGTTCCCTGTGCAAAGCTTCTTTAAGGAACTAGGGAAAACTTTGTGTGTCTGGAGTTGGGATCTTAGAGCAGATTGCTTAGGGGAAGACTAGAAACCAAGTTTGCAGTTCTCCTCTAAACAGCGAGTTTCAGTGAGTACACACCTAGTCCTCCTGGATTATTTTCCCAATGTCATCCTGATCTTTACCTTTGTTCAGAGAAGATGCGTATACCCTGCAGATCTTCAGATAAGCATCCTCCTCACTTGGTAGATGAGATTGCTGCCTTTGAAGGACAGTTAGGTTAGACTTTGCTGAATTTACCATACTTTGGACCTTTCTGTTTTAAAGCAATCCAAGAGCTTTAACTGAAGAAATGCAGAGGTAGCCAAAGTAGAGGACTAGCAAAGCAGAAACTACACACAAGAGTGAAAAACTCTATAGAGAAACACTTCAAAACTTTCATGAAAGGACAAGGATTACATATTTTTGAGTCAGTCTTACATTGGAACGCCATTGGCCCTATCCTGGAGATTCAACTAAGTTAGCATGGGTAACAAAGCCCCCAGTGCATACGCATGCTACTACGGCCCAGATATCACTTACCTACACTATGTGTGAGGCCACGAGAAAGACCTCGTTTTGGCAGTCTCTTGATGTGCAAAGTGAGCAAACAAAGTGAAATTTCTATCTTGTAGAGATACGGGAAGGATCAGCCATCTAACATGATCAAAGCGCTTTTAAAGTGTAGGCACTTTCATTACAAACTAATTAAGCCCTTCCAGAGAGAGGGAAAATAGGATGTAATTATTATTTCTATGTCTGCCACTCATGTTCCAATTTGTTAATTGACATAAAATACCAGATGGAGAAACCGAGCAGTCTGATAGGAAGTTAGCTTTGCAGTAGCTGTATGCAGTACTCTGTCTGGTTTTAGTAACAAAGCAGATGAGAGCCCAGGTAGAGAAAGATACGACAGTAGGAATCCTAGGAGTTTATGGCAATGGTTCTCCATCAGATTGTTACAGTAATAGCATCATCAGGGTATGCTCCACCTAAAATCACTGGAGCAACTAGCATGGATTAACTTGACCCATAAGACTGATAGTTTGTAGAACCCGTCAAGGAATAGTTTCTTTGTACACAAGTAGACAGCTGCTTTTGACATAAAGTTTAACTTATTAGAATGTTTATGTGTGTGTACAAATACAGGTGATAGTCTTAAAACAGAAGGAATAGTCACTAAAACAAGTCATATCCATGGTGTGGGTAAACAACTAGAAAACAAATCTTCCCTACAAAAACTGTTATCTTCTCTTACCTGTAACAACACAAAATAGCATAAATAGATGGACACAGAATTTTACCTCCTGATTCTTGATTTGGAATTCAGACCAAATTAAGTCAAAAGGAAAGCAGACACTACCTTAACTATTTCTGATGAACTATGTGAAGTGTTTAGACAGTCTCAACCTAATCTCAAGCCACTGTCATTGGGCAATTTATAAGAAACAGAAAATGAATAAGCAATATATATCACTTCTAAGAAAAACACACACTAATGGAAAGTTAATTGTTAGTAATGAACAACATGATTCTGTGCCATATTCTCCTGTGGATAATTAGAGGTCTTCAGTTGTCAAGAATAAATTTCCCAGCATTTTTATCAAAGTTAAAAGTCCTTTGGCTTCTTTTCCAAAAAGCACTCTATGAGAATATGGCAGAAATTATGTTAGATTTCCTTCTCACCCTTCTTCTTCCAGATGCTATCACCCAGAACTAACCTGAAAGATTGACAGACTTTGCTTATCAGTGTTATGCTTTACCTGGTTCTTTGCTGTCTTTGAGACTAAATCAGAAAAACATGTGGCACATTTATCCACTGCTGTTGATAGAATACTGATATTTCTAATCTTTCTCTCTTCCTCTTTCTTGCTATCAAAATGCTACTGATTAATTTATGTCCAAAAAGCACCTTGAAGATGTAAAACTGAATATAAGTGCAAAGTATTTAGAGCACAGCAGTCAGTCCAGTTAAGCATTCAACAGTATCATTGCAAGTATGCTGCTGAAATTGAGGCTGCAAATACCTTATCTCCATATGCTCCAAGCAGACTAATGCCAAATTTCTGTCCTCCAGAATCCTCATAATTCAACATCTACTATTTTTGGTGAAATCCCTACTTGTCTCCAAAGTCAAGAGGCTGTCGCTGTCTTCCTCACCACATGGTCAGTCTCTCAAATTCCCCACATTTCTAACTACACAAAGGAAAAATCCTGGCTTTTCATAAAATTGAGAATATGAATAAGTGCGTTAACTTCTAATTCACTGACATCGAGATCTGGGAGTCAGAACCCTTCAGTATCTTACCTCTCAGCATCACTCATGTTAACCCCTTTCTCAGCCATTCAGGGCTCCAGAGAGGTAGCACAAGGCTACTGGTTGATACTGGGTGGAGGCAGACAACTGTGAACAAAGCTGTAGTAGCTGTGTTTGGCACCCAGTGAGGGTATGTCCTGTCCTGATTGGAACAGACAGCAGGAGGTCTAGGTTTTCTTGAGTCTAATACTACCTGCCAGGGAGCAGTAAGGGCTAGCTGCCCATGAAAAGGGGGTCAAGGCAGGAGTCGAGGTGAGTCCCACACGGGTTGTGTGCTCACCAGGCAGTATCGTCCTGAGTCTGGCAGAGATAGAGGATGAGACCTTGTTTTCTCCAGGCAGTCCCACCAAAAGCTGCAGGAGGCAGAGCTGCGCTGTGAGGCTGAGGGGCCCAGACAGAGCTGGAAACAGGCACCTCCACAACACAGCCCAGGGAAGGGCTGAGGGTCCAGGTCTGACCTGAAATAGTCCTGTCGGCAGCAGGTGAGGAGGGTGGATAGAGGTCCCAGGTGAGGCTCCTCAGGGAAGTTAAGGCCTGTAAGTGCCCTTGGGGACTCGACACCAGTGCTGCCCTCACCTTAGAACTTGGGAAAATCACTGATGCCATCAAAAGTACCCCCTGACTCAAGGGAAAAAATGTAGGGATTGTGCAGTTTTGCATGAGTGCTCAAACAGCTGCGTTATTCACCTGGCCCTCATCACTATACTGAGCTCCAGGGAAACTTTACAATACTGTCAAAATGTATTACTTACTTTATCTGTATGTTTTATAGGTCAAACCATTGTCCTTGTTTTACAGGTAGGATTTCAAGGTTCAGGCAGACTACTGGCATGTCTGCACAGTGCAATGGAGTGTGAACCATACCTCCTTGAGACAGCAATGTCCGTGGCTGCTTCAGAACCAGAAGCAGTACAGTTTCAGCACAGCCTCCAAACAAAGCTATAGTGATGAAAGACTTGAACTTAAAAGGTCTGCCATAGCAGTGTCAAGTGTGGCCAGACTGCTTTCAGATCTCATGATTCTCTGCTCCGTCCTAAGCAATGCCGTGTGAAGGCATCAGCTTGGAATCTCCATGCTGTACTTGACTGTGTGTTGGAGGAATGCTCTGAGTGATTCACCCAAAAGCGTTAAGGGAGTTGATGGCAGAACAGGAAATGTTTTTTGGAGGTTTCCCCCTACAGTCCTGGTTGATGCTAAATAGAAGACCAGCTCCTGGAGCCACTGAGAGACCATGGGAATAGCTGCAGAAAAGCAGACGTTTTAGAGGTGGACGAGAGGTGAAGCATTTTTTATGAACAATTGTATAGATCGTCCTGTTTGGTTTGAAACACAGAAACATCTCTTAACTCTCATTCAGATAAGAAAGGGAAAAAAAATAATCTATCTCCTTCACAGAGCTTACCAACAGCTTTACAGCCTGTACTGCAGTCTCAGCATTTTCTTTCAGTTTATTTTATTAACTGAAAGAAGTTGTAAGAATAATTTTCATAGAGTAAAAAGCCATTGAACACATTCTGCTCTGTATAGTGTGGTAGCTAAATTTCAGAGTTAACTCAATTCCAGCAGGCTCTGTTCTGCTGTTTTGCAGACTTTCCCCTTCCCTCTCCTTTTCCCCTTCCCCTTCCCCTTCCCCCTTCCCCTTCCCCTTCCCCTTCCCCTTCCCCTTCCCCTTCCCCTTCCCCTTCCCCTTTCCCTTTCCTTTTCCTTTTCCCTTTCTAGGCCTTATAAAGCAATTCTTGAAAATGTTTCCATGATTGCATTATAGCAACCACAAAAGTGCTGAGGGAGATACAATGGCAAACAATGCACCATCATCAATGGTCACAATGCAAAGAGACTCATTTGTTTTCAAATTGGTTGTCTATTAGAGCTTTCATTAAATTCTGTTCTGTCTGGGACTTGGAAAATATTACGCCTGCATTTTCATTTAACATGCAGCAACACACAAAGCCTCCCTTATGTTCTCCATCAAATGCTTGGGCACCACACTGTCCTTTATGTTAAACCTCTTTTAAATAAATTAGATTAGTTGAAGGAAAATCTAAGACCAAACAATATTAACTCTAGGACAGGTGGCAAGAAGAAAGGGGTGCAACTGTGTGTTTCTGGCCTTGCAGTATCTCTATCTTCATTTTAATAATAAGTGAAAAGGCACTGGAGGAAATAATAGGATGAGGCATCCAAAATATAAATGATGAAGATACGTACAGATAGCATAACTTCCCATAGCATTTAACTATTCTTCTCCCTATATATCTTATTTTGGTGGTAGTTTTTTTTCACCAAAAGGTAGCAAAACAATTGGATATGGAATTTTAACAAATCTTAGATTAGAATTTGACTCATACAGGTTCTTCTGTAAGACTTTATAGTCTCTCCAAGAAAGTGGACACCTGCATGCAATAGGCAGAACAGTCTATTTCGTATGAAATACAGACCTGTAGAAACCCGAAATAATGTTTTTATGGAGAGTATAATATAGAAAATGGGCCTGTCTTACTGAGTCAGCTTTTAACTTTGGGTGCAGAATCTGAGACACAAATTGCTGGTTTCCTGGGTAGGTCCATCTCCCACTGACTCCAGTGGGAGCTCCAAGTGCTCAGTAGCTTTTTGCAGCTCAGTGATCTCAGTGCCTTGAAGTGATGTCTGAAATTAAGAAATCAAAAAGTAGGAGTAAACTCTGAAATGATGAATCTTGAGTTCTTGGCAGTTCTTTCCTCAGCTACAAAGCAGAGATGTCTTTACTTGGCTATCCTTTAGGACGTGGTGAGAAATCTTTCTATAATATTTGTAAATATGTGAAGCTGCAAGGAGAGCTGGAGATGTGCAAGTTTTACTTGTGCTGATTTGCAGTGGTGTGTTGAGACTCAACGCATACACTCCTCTACTTAGCATTAAGTGCTTTGTATATAGTACCAAATCGTCTTAAAAAGGAATAAACCGAGTTAATGATTCATTTTTTCATGTTATTTTTACAGATTGTAGGACAGCGTTCATAACAGCATTTCAGTAGAGTTATTTTGTCCTGGAGGACATAAACAAAGAAAAAGCCCCTGAGTAAGGTTTAGCCTTTCGTATGAGGACTCTGTTCTTGTTGGGTAAATTACAAACCTAAGAACCCTAAGGCCCTGAGCAAAACACAGCAGTCTTCTGTTTCTAGAAGAATTTTTCATTAGCATCTTTCCCCAGTATTTTAATCTATTACCGGACTTCAGAGTAATGTGAAGCAATGAAGGGTTTTGTAATGAAATGCATGACATCTGGCTGGTTTTTGATTTCTATTGAAAGCCTGTCAGTGTTAATATATAATGCCCAGGTCAATAAATTTCTATAAATCAGCCTTAAATCTATGACACCATCTATGGCACCAGTAGGAACAAAACCAGGAGTTGCTTCCTATATTAAAAAAAAGGCCTTACTTTCCTTAGAATATTAGTAAATCAAATGCTGCTTATCATATACATTATCTATATAGTATATATTTATGCAAAGTGGAAATCTCAGTTTCCACTTATTTTGCATGTGTCCGAATTGAATTGACTTTGGGGAATTGACAAAATCGAGGTAATAGAATGACAAAAAGATTCCCGAGCATTCATTGCTGAGCTTTTGTTTCTGAATGCACTATACAAAAATCTGAATTTGGAGCCAAGTTCCAGATGGTGTCACATTTAGCCTTGCTGTGTTCCCCAACTGTGCTCACTGACACTGAAGGTATGGATCTAGAAACAACACTGTTTACTGTACAATAGCAAAAAATAGAAACAAAGTTAATTTAGTTTTAAATGGTGTGGCAATTTTTTAACAGAATTTTACTTGGCTCATGGTCTTATTCTCTCTTTCATGGTTTTTTTGAAAAGTAGTCTAGGAGTCCATTAAACTGCTGCAACTCAAGATACATCACTTTTCATTCTGCTAAAGGCTTGTTTTTACCAAAAGAATCCCTAGAGCTCATCTTCTGAGCTTTGTTTGAATGTAGTTTTATATGTCCTCAGAGCAAATCATTGCAAATGGAATGCCATAGTTGTGATTAACATGTTGTGTATAGGGGTGTCTGAAATAGAATGTTGAGTTTTCAGATTTGCCTCTGCAAGGAAATCCAAAATGCACTGGTTAGTGACTGCAGAGGTATTTTAAGATCAGACAGGGTTTGTTTTGGGGGTTTGTTTGGTTTTTAATGAATATAACTAAGAAAGACAGAGGGAAAATTTCATGGCTACTAAAAAATACTTACAGCAGCTTGGATAATACGAATTAATCTGATAGCATACATAATGGTACAGGCTGTTCATTATAGGATACAAGAGTCCTTCCTCTACCAATAGCTTTTGAAAACTAGTTCTTGTAGCTCAGCAAGCGTGTTGTCCTTGTATCATCATGTCTTGGCATCTTCTAAAAACAGGAGCAGTGTCAAAATTAAAAATGTGCATTTTCCACGTAACTAACTTTAGCAATTTATCTCTAGAGCTGCTAGTATTCTGCATGCAATTCAGGCAAGACTGTCCCATGTATAAAGAATGCCTACCACTGGCTCCTGCCATTTCACACAGCCAGAACATTGGCATAGCAAAATATTACCTAAATATGCCTGTGCATAGGACATGACAGCACTATGGAAAATTGTGGAACTATCAAAAATATAGAACAGTGGCAGGTAAAAGACCAATGAACTGGAACTGAAATGTCTGCACTCCTTTTAAACAGAGTACTGTTGGGGAGGTAGAGGGAAAGAGGGACTAATGTTGACCTCAGTGATTTTATGCAGGAGAATATTGCAGCAATATTTCAGCCAACTGAAAAGAAGCTGAAATTATGGCAGACTAGAATTCAGCACTATCTATAATTCTGTTACGTGCAAGTCACCAACAAAATTCAGATTTTTTCTATTTACTACCTGATTGCAAATTATCTGATTTATTTTTAACACACTCCTCTAAAAGTCACAAGAGGTAGCTGAGGTTAGGGCTTTTGTGGACATCTGGCTATATTAAGTAGCCATTACATTAACTGATTCCAAGGAGTTAGCATTCCTAAAAGATACACCTCAAGGAGATATCTCTTCATTACACTGCGTAGCCATGTTGTTCTGTGCATTGTTCTATAGTGATAATTTCTCCACTGACTTTAGCAAGAGCTTAGAATTACAGTTTTCGATTAGACACTGAAATGTAGAGATTTGCACTTGGCTTTATTAAATTGCATTCTGTTATTTCAAACCCTTCCCCCGGTATGCCAGGAAAGTTTTGAACTCTCATTCTATCATCATACAGTATTATGTACAAATTTAAATAAGGGTTTTCTCTAGTCAGTCATTCAGGTATAACATACTGGACAAGACAGACTACGTTCGCACACTACTTCCTACCATTTTAACAGAAAACAACAGAAATGGCTGTCAGGGCCCTGAGGGCACTAATAGGTCTAACAGCACTAATCAGAGACCAGCCTCACCTGGGTGTCCCCATGCCCACTCTTGCCCATAGGCCCGTGGGCTCTATTTAAGCTCAGCCTGGGGCCTTTAGACCTTGCCTGAATTAGGGTGGAGGACTGTTAGTCTGTAGCTAGGGTATAGCTGTGCCTAGCAAAGCATCCTGCTGTTTCTGATGTGTGGCCTGGCTTTTTGGCCCTGCATACTGGTCACCGGACTAAGTCTGATCCTGGTCACCCTCATTAGATCTGACCTGTGAGTTGACTTCTTGGCTTGGCCTTAGCTCTGCCTCCACACTGTGGATGTGCCTGCTGATGCATGCTCTTGGTTGAACCTGGCTGCCCTCCCTGGTTCTCTCCTGCTTGGGTGCTGTGGGGCTGGGTCCTGGCTGGTGAGGCCCCTGCCCTGCTGGCTGTGGTATCATGTTTGACTCCCTTTCCCCAGGGAGCAGCTGATTCTAGGGATGACTCTCTAGCTGTCTTTTTATCTGGTATGCACTCATGCAACAGTTCACTATGGAATGTGTGTTTGTAGACCCTCTAGGAGCCATATAGGATGATCAGGGCTACCACTGAAGTCTAGCTGTGTAAATTCTTCTACTTTTCTCTTACACTTAAAGCCTATTATCTTGTTAGAGAATGTGCATAAGTAGATGTATTTTAATGTATTCATGACATGCTTACTAGTTGTCATCATCTCCTGACTAAAATAACAATGTTCATAGATGCTATTTTTTGATTATTCATTCAAGTACTTTAGGAACTTGAGAGTAAGCTGCTGGCTGTATCCCAAGGCTTTCCTTTTTCTTGCTTAAAGATGTGCCCTTTCTAGACTTCTGATGCCTTACCCATCTTGTGCAAGTTATCAAAGATAATGGTTAAAAATTTGAGGTTGATTCAGCCCACTCCAAGTTACTTACTGTAAAAGTCAACAGGATGAGCCAACTTAAACTTCTGAAGAGAAAAACACCAACCCTAAAATTCTATTGCCTATATATTACCTCTGAAACCCACAGTGAGTTTCTTGAAGTTTGTTGTTTTATTTTGTTTTCCATCCTTCCCTTGTGGCTGGCAAGTGCTATCACTTTATCTTTTTCGCTCAGGCTTATTCCCACTTTCACATATCCCTTCCTTTATCAACAAACAGCAATTAGAACAGTTTAAGAGCTTGTTGAATCACTTGTATGGGAGAAAGCTGGACAAAGCAGTAAGAATATCCCTGAGGTGTCCTGAATAGCCCTGGGGAGAAGTCTGTTATTAACTTGGGGTGACGAGCTTACCTCCATCCTCTGTCCTGACATTTTTCTTCCCCAGCGTATATCTGTGTACTTGAAATTCCTTGTTCTCATATACTCCTGTGCTATAGGTGACCTGTTACGTATTCACAAAAGACCTCATCTATAATACTATTTTGGTTTATTGATCTATAGGATCCCGCTGTGACAAGACCCTTTTATTTTAATCTCCTAAAGACTTTTATCATGTCTCAAGTAAGCACCCTTAATGTACAAGGCAAAATTCTTCCTTTTATGTATCCACCCCTTACTAATCAGTCATTATGTTTACATTACTATTGCCACTTGCCAATTATTCTGTCAAATATTTTCTTTCTAATGGAAGTGATTTGTATTGTATCTTAAGAATACAAGTCCTCCTTTGTCCCTCGTACCTTTTGAAGACACTTTTGAGTCATAATTTCTCCTGCTGTTTTACTGTTCTCAGTCTCCCCCAAACACTGATCTTAAATTTCTGTCAAGGTCATTTGTGGCATCTGTCACAAACCTTTTCCCATATTACTTCAGATTCCTTTCTAGTTGATCAACAATTCTTTTTTTTTTTTTTTAGTCCAGATTTCAGTATGCATATTTCACGTAATGGAATTCAGATTTAAAACATGCCTATGGGGAAAGTATCTATTTAACACCATTTACATCCAGAGAAACAAAGGATGGTTTACTCCAGGTTTTGCTGGGATCCGGCTTTACTCTTGGTTAGAGCAGCTGAGTACTAATGAAACCCTATAGGGGCATATTTTGATTGTAAATAGTGATGGTGGTAAATTCTAAGTGTTGAATAAATAGATTCGATTTGCACCCACAGACTGAAATGCATGAACTACACTGATTTCAATATGCGAGCTTCATCATTATGCCAGTAAACAGGAGATCAGATATGGAAGGGAAAACTGGTGGTGCTGACAATACAGCATAGATCTCTTGAAACATAACCCATTTCTAAATGCGGATCTTCCTTTGCTGAGAAGAGGTAAGGTGCGTTGATTCTTTTTTACCGAAATAGAACTAAAGACATTTTATGGGTTTTTAAAATATTTATACGTATGTATGCACTGTATGGAAAGGGTTTGGCCCCTTACTGTTTTAAACTTAGTTAGCTTTCCTTTATCTGAATGCATAGTCCTTTACTTCTCAAAAGCTTGCTGCTTAATAGGTCTGATTTACTGTTCTTTTTAAGAAGACTAGGCTAATGGTATCCCAAAGGTGTTATGTAAGGAAATCAGAAAGCAGTTCTCATTTTAGATAAAACCATTGAGACAATTATTCATATTTATCAAAATTGCCATGAACCACACTGAGGTATGCAATAGAGAAAATCTATATTCATGGTGGTGAAAGACATATAAACCTTGCTAAATACAAAACTTCATTCCATTTCTTCATTTTTTTCCTTTAAAAAATGTAGACTGCTCCTGTCTGATGTATTTTTCCTGCATGATGAAAACAAAAGGTTCTTTTTCTTCCTCCAATCATGTTCCTCCCCAAGGATTTAGGTTTGGGGTTGTTCTTTCTCTGTAAGAATGGATCAATGACTGTAAACATAATTCACTCTAGGGATTCTTCAGCCATTGAAGAAACAACTTGCAATTGTCAAAGGTAGAAATGAAACAGATTTATCTGCACTGTCAAAGAGCCTGATATAGAAGGAAGGGAACAGCAACATCACACACAGATCTATTTCATGGCTTCAAGTAGTTATTTTACTTCTAGGTGTAAGTTCATAATAACTAAGAATCCATTTCCTAACAGTGTTAGAAATCAAAAGTCAGAGAAAGATTGAGCAGGAAACTAACAGAATTTTGCCCACATACATTGTTTTAAGGGAAGTCTGGAAGAGTGACAAATATAAAAGAATACAGACTTCTTCCAATTGTCTGAGAACGTCAAAGTGCTTTATAAACTGCTTACTAGCGAGGTACCGTAAAATGAAGATGTAGGCTTTATCTTTGAAGAAACAGATTAGTATTAGCTGTCAAATGAAATTAGTTGGATAGTCTTACTGTAGCTCAAAGCATGAGTTTAGCGGGACTGCCTTTTTGAGAAAAGTTAGTAGACTTCACCCTGAACCTGCATCTCTTCCTGTTTCATTTCTGTAAAGGAAAACACAGAACATGTCTACTTACAAAACAGGTTTGCCACTTCTACAGGTCTTTGATTATAGAGGAAAGGATATACCTTTCGGCTTCTTAACTCATTAAATTTGTGGCCTATGTGTCATGAATACTATTGTCTAAAAGTTGCATCTGATTGATAACAAATGTGAGTGGAGTTAAGTATCCAAACGCCATAGAACTGTAGCAAGGGAGAGAGGGAAACAGGTTTTCTTTGTGACATTTTCTTCAATTCATTTTAGTAAAACAACAAAAAAAAAAAACAAACCAATTTTACTGATTTACTCAGCAAAGCCAAAGCTTAGAGGACAAATGAAAGTACCATCGATGCTTCAAACTATTTGCAAGAAGCCAATTTGGAATTATACAGAGCGTCAGTAACTTCCTGGAGATAAGGAAAGAAAGCTCGTTTAGTTATTAGAGCCTCTAGTCAGTGGCCATGTGGGAAACAACTGTATTTTAACTTGCTTTGCTTTCGTAGTATATGACTTTGAAAGCAGTGCTGACTGTGTTTACTGGAGTATCTTTCCCTACTGGCACTTGTTAAAGGGTTTTCTAACCATTTCCTTGCATTTCTCTAAACAGCAACAAAAGCATAATCTGATGCCACATCATTTTTGCGGTCATGCCTGGAAAACTTAATTCACCACAATATGGAACTTATTCATTGGACAAAGCTGTTGAATGCAGGGTGTTCTTGCAACTTCTGTTGATTCTCAGCTGTGAATTTCACACTCGTAGTTTTTCATCTTACACAGATATCAGATCAAAACTCTGATCTGCTCTGTGAAGCCACTAGTATCGCTATTTCCAGCATCTTCAGGATGGTAATCCTCACTTTGGTGGGGAATCCACAGAAAAAGGTTTGTGCAGTGATAAAGAATGCTGACATCAAAATGAAATTATCTTTCAGTAATTCCTGGCTCCTGGATCAGGGCTTGGTTTTCTTTATCAGGACAGCCCACTAAATTTCAGCAGATGTACAAATTAAAATAAATAGCACACTGACAGTACAAAATTTGCATTAAATCTCTTAATTAGAAGCACAAAAGCTGATCCCTCTGTCCCCAGAAAATGGAAGGAAAAAAGCACCGATTTCTCCAAATCGTATCCAGCCTGTCTTCCTTCCAGTTCAGAAGAGTAGCCCCATCCCAAGGCTGAATCCAAACACTATCCTTGGAGAAGCTGTCTGCCTAGGGGTGTAATCTCTGTAGGACTTCATTGGAGTATGGACCTTGATCAGTATCCAATCTGATACATGGCAGAAAGGCAGGTTAGTGGCAATGCAGTAACGTGTCAGCAGGGTTAGCTTTGCAAATGTTTAGTTATTGCTCAGTTATAGGTTGTGCAAGGTGAAAGTGAATCAGAAAACCAATTTAGTGAATGCAGGAGTAGCACATTAAGGATAGTAAAACTATAGGAACTTACATAAGAGATTGAGACCTAACAATTGGTATGAAGAGCACAAAGTCAACAGTATGGAAAAAGTCAGTACTTTGTTTTCCTGCTTCTGTGTCATGGGAATAAATTCCCCCTCTTTACCATCACTGCAGGTTTCCTCCTTTTTTTGTCTTCATGTGGTCCTTTCAGTTTAAGTGTGTGGACCATGTTTCAGGTGAACATTTATTGCTGGAAGTCAGCAAATTATGGCAGCTGCTCTGACAGTCTTTCAGCTCATGTCTGTCATCTCAATTTACAGTGAGGATATAGTGCAAGAATTAGGTTGAGAATGAAATGAAAAGTGATTATATTTTCCCTGAAGGAAATGTACCCACAGCTTCTCTAACAGCTAGGTTCTTTGCACTGATAAAAGCTTTTGGAAGTAATTACACATAGGACACAGTCCACAGCATTTTACTTTCATATGCTATAAATAAGCCAGGATCAATTGTAAGTCATAATAAAAAAGGCAGCATGTATTAATTTTACATAGCATAATATATTTCAGGAGATGTGCAAGCTGATAACAAACTCATTGGTCTGCAGGGGGGGAAAAGCTTCTTGCAACAGTGACTCATGAGTCATACGATATCCTAGGAAGTGGTATTCTCTGTGCATGTGTCAAAGGCTCTTCCCTTACAGTTTCTCTCGTCATAGAAATTGCTGGGTTTAATTGTGCATCTTTGGAAAGAAATCTTGACCTTCATTTCCAGCAGTCTCGTGAACTAATCTTCCTTCTTACTCAGTACCCGTAGAATCTCAGTAATAAGTCCCAACTGCTAGATAACTGATTCAGTCCACAAACACTCAAGTACCTGATGCAAAAAAGCAAGGCTCTTCATTCTTGCCTTTTACAGATGAGGAGCCAGAGGCCCAGATAAATTAAATACTGTCAGACCTCATCAGCAAGTAATTCAAAAGACTGAATGAATATTCTAAGCCTAAATTAAGGAAGGCTGAAATGAGATTTTGTTTTATACTAGCTGTATAGTACTGCTTCAGCGTGTGAAAGCTGCACTGAAGGTCACATAGATTTCACAGCTTCCTAAATGTATGCATGCATGCATACGTACACACAGGGGCATATACAACACCCCTTATTGATGTGATGACCTCCATGTTGAATCATAGTCTATATTTAAAGCAGCGGTAAACAGTTCTCCTGAGGTTATGATGCTACGCTGATAAGATTAATAACTAAATATTAGGGATAGGGGAGAGAATTCTGGCTCATTTAATCCTGAAGTTCATTCAAGGTCACTAGAAAAAAATCCCTGTGGAAGTAGAAACAGAAACTGCCAGAAGTGTCCATCTAGGGAAAGTCAAGGGTGTGCTTCATTGAGATAGCATAGCAATGTAAGGAAGAGGAAAGGTTTGTAAAGGATGGAGAACCTGAGGTCCAAATCAGAAAAAAGGATTTATCAACAATTTGTCTTTGTATTTACACAACCCTTTTCATTGATTTCATGTCTGAGAAACGCACACCCTTGTCCCTCGATTCAGGTTTAATTACCTTCAACTGAGTGTTCATTCCTTCCCCCAGTCCTGCTGTAGATCCCTCCTTGTACGTGGGTTTGAAATCACAGACCTCAAAAGTTCACCAGTGCCACCTACTCAGTTACCAAAGCAGGACATAAAAACTTCCTCACTAGTTTCATTGTGCACATGAAGCAAAGTCTTACCCCCACAAATCCCCGCCTGCCCTGCCAGATTGCTCTCACAAGTCACCTCCCCAGGCATAGCAACACGATTTTTCAGGGATTAGGCCGTGAAGTTCACTCTCAGAAAAGATCAGAGTGATCACAAATATTGACCTGACTGAACTGCAACATGTTTCTTGGACTGTGACCTTTTATAAATCACCCCCAGAGCTGCTTAGCGGTGGAAAAAGAGCAAGAGCAGAAGCAGTTGTCTTTATGCCAATGCACTGTAACTGAAATGGTCACAGGACCAGTGTCGTCACTTCAGAAGTTGGTAAGACAGCCTCTCTGCAGCTGAAGTCGTGCGCAGAAGCCTTGCTTGTATCTTTGTTACTTCTAATATATACGTATCTCCAAATCTCAGTTAAAAGGGCATCTTTTCTATTTTAGACATAATCTCTTAATTTTTCCTTCTACAAATATTCTGAACTGTGTGATTTCAGTTCAGGATTAATTGTACAGGACCAAGCGAGGATATCGACAATGGTGAATCCAGTAAGAAGCCAAGTGTTTAAGAACCAGGGAAAGGCAGGAAGAGGGTCCAGAAAACAGGGACTGTGAGAGTCGATAGTTTCATACCAGCACGCATGTGAAGGTGGAAAAGGTCAGAGCAGACTTTATACTTTCTGCATTGAGGAACAGTGAAATATTAAATTCCCAGGAGAGTATTTGTGGATGTAGTAAGGGGTAAAAATACTTTGCATCGTATAACCAGAAGTATTTATATGTTAATAAAAGCATTATTTTCCTACCACACAGCTTCACTCAGTACTTTCTCCTTATTACCTGGTTGCCCAAGTACTCCAAAGATATTTGTTGGTTTTCCCTACAGCTGTTAAAATCTGTATTAACTTGGGAAGTCGCTCTCTCCAATAAGGGAGGCTGAAATTTCCAAAGAAGGATACAAAATTGAAAGGACCTCACTCATCCTTTAAGCTTTTAAGGACAATGAAACACCCTTTCAAAAGAAAATAAACACCATCTTACCATGCTTGCAAAAGCATTAGAATGTGGGTTTACCTCTTGTTTCTCTATCCAAGGAACTGGTCCCTTTAGGTGTCCATCAAACTGGCTGAAAAATACTGAGGTGAAACACCTGAGTCAGTGTAAGTTTGTGTCTAGATCAGCTTAGAAAAGCTCTAGGCACTGTCCGGGGGCAGTGAGGGCGGCTGCAGGCAAACGGCGTGACGGGGTCCTGCACAGCCGTGCCCCCACCGTGGGGTGCCAGGGCAGCAGCGAACGGACCTGTTAAGCCAAACGTCCTGGGCAAGCGTCATTTCAGGTATTTCTTCAGTTTACCTAAATCCTGTCTGCATTCAGTTCCTGTATATTCTGGGTTATTTCAAGAGAAACGCAGCCCTTTTCAGAAGGCAAGAAGAAGGTCTGGGACCCCGCGCTGGGAATGTCAGGTGGGTGGGGACTTCATGCCAGCTGCTGGATTTCAAGGCTGAGTTTCACCTTTCTGTCCAAAGCTGTAAACTAATACTTTTGTACACTCTCATTGTTTACCTCCCACTTCAATGACAGGTAAAATTATTCCTTTTATATAGCATGAAAAGTTGCTTAGTACATTTAGGTGTTTTTAGATGAAAGGCATTTTATCTATATAAGATGATCACCATCTTCCCTGCTCAGATTTCAAGGTATTGTCGCTTTTTGTGGCTATTTCAGAGACTCAGGCTAAGTTTGAGGGAGTTCATGCTTCTACCAGCTAGCTCACCAGAAGTAAGAGCATAAGGAATCATTGCTGCTGCCATTTTTGAATTGGCAGATTATCAGACAATACTATGTTACTTCATTGCTCCTATAATATCATTAATTTCAATGCAGTTATGCTGGCGTGAAACTGGATTAATACATTGGTGAATCAGGTGCAGAAAGTGTAGGTCCCTTAGCTGTAGGGAAAAGTAATTAAGCTTAATAGGAATTATGGTTCTAAATGGAGATATACAGCATTTTCAATAGGAATGGACTGTAGTGGTTCAGTAGCAAGGCTTTCAACCATACTCAACTATTGTTTTAGCTATATTGATTTTTTTTTTTTGCAATTTACAAGCTTCCTTTTTTTCTTCATATTTCCTTATGTTTCTTAACTCACTAGAAAACTTTTCTGTGGTATTGTTAATATTGAAATTGGATCAACATGGGGAGCCCAGCTACCTACAGAGAGTCGTCAAATCAGCCTGTTGCAAGTGTATCTTCATTCCATATGGCTCCATTTATCAGTTAAAAAAAATATAAACAAAATATTAATAAGAGCTTTTGCACCAAATATGCTTACACCAAATATTGCACCAAATATGCAATATGTGTGTATGGCAGTACGCACTTCAGTATGTCAGAGAATTTTATGTGGGAGAGTACTCTGATTCAGAGGAGCATTTAAGCATGTGATTGACTTTTAACTTCAAGGATGTAAACACAAGTTAGGCATGTGCTTACTTTCCTCTCCTGAGTGGAGAAACAAGCCCTCAGCAAGAAGCCAATGACAACAAGATTCAGTGGCCTTTGATGAAAAGGAGGAACTGATTTTTTTGTGTCCAGCAGCTCTTCCCCTCTTCACCCTAATAAACTAAGGAAGTCTTTTTGTTTCTTAAAAAAAACCCCAAACCAAACCAAACTAAAACCAAAAAACAAACAAACAAACAAACCAATAAAGAAGGATTTATTATAGTTCGCTGAATAAACATCTCCCTGAATAGCCAGGCATATAGTGAAGGGTGGTGCAGCATAGGACGACTGGAGCAAGTGAGCCAGGGCAGAGCTGAAAGCAGAAAAAATGAGATGAAGTTCCTTTTGCTATTCCGAAGGAAACTTTGCCTTCCCCGTCTTGTGTCAGTTGTTAGATTGTCACTGGGTGGCACTCACTTGCAAATTCATTGATTTGTACAAATAAATGAAGAGTAACAATTAATTACACACTCCATGAGTACAACTCAGTAGGAAGGCAGAAGCTGTGCAGGCTTGCACAGCACCCCCCACCCCATCCCTGCTGTGTGATCAGGATCCTTATTAACATGCCAGGCAATCTTTGGTGATTCCTGCTAGCTAATTTTTCTTACTCTTTTGATCATGAACATAGAGCCTGGCTGAGTTCAGTGGAGCCATCCAGCAGCCTGAATGCATGTAGCCTTTGGGGAAAAAAAATTACTAGTGCCATTTTATATGCCCCATAGGAAATTTCCACATTTCATATTTTCTGTATAAATTGTTTCTCATCTTCATCAGAGGACCTGATGATAGCTATGGTGTATGGCAAGCTCTACTCTGATCTCTAAAGTGTAGCTTTCAGCTGCTACATGAAAGAAATTGAAAAGGTTAGGTCAGGCATTTAGACAAGAAATTTCAAAGCTGTTGACATGCCTTGTCAACCCTCAGACTGAAAGGACAGTGTCTGCTTTCCATCTAGGTAATTTTTAAAGGGAGGAAGACCTCTAACCTCTATGGTCAAACCAAAGGGATTGCAGATAAGATGAAAGATATAGGTGACTCTCTGGGAGTTTCTGCAAGATGCTGCGGACTCTTTGAAACAGTTTGAGAGCTGTGAATTAGGCACGGAAAGGAGATGTCATATATAACTCTTTGGGCAAAGGCCCAAGGGAGCTGTGCTGCTTCCTCTGCTGCTGACTCCACAGCCAGCTGGAAAGGAGCATCAGAAAGAGTAGATGAGAAGGTCTTAAAGAGAGGCCAGATTCAACAAAAGCAGGGTATTGGGATAATTTTATATATCAAAAAAATTACCCTTTTTGATATATAAAAAAGCAGAAGCTGTAGGTTAGGGAGAAGCTGCTTGGGGTCAGAGGCTTATGAAGACAATAAGAGTAGTGGGTGTCAACACTTGACTTCTTGCCCTTACCATTAGGCACTTGCATTTATATCTAGATGTATAGGTTAGTTCCTAAATGAGCCCTCTTTACAATTGCAAGGTAAACCTACCTTTTCAGCCTGGCCACACTGCTTAGAGGCACATTTGATCTGACTGGATTTTGGGAACTGTGTCTTTATTTAAAGCAGTGATGAATATTCTGATGATCTTCTCAATATTCCAAGCTGAACAGTCAGAATCATGAGCTGCAATTCATCTCTTCAATTAATTATATTCCTTACCTAAATTAGGAAACCTACAGTATAACATTCTTTCAAGCACTTTGTTTCACATTTTAAGTTCAGTGACGGGGTAGATTACTGTAGATACCTTCTTGTTTGTTAGACATGATATTCATTTTTTACCTGAACCTGGCAAAAGTAGTATGAAAAAATAAAAGTGCAGTAACTGACTAAAGTATATAGAACTCTCCGTCCTGAATGGTGGTATTTTCCCATCTGATTAATGATTTTATTTGTATTCAGTTCATTCTTTGTTATCTCTGATATCTTTTACCTGCAGTGTTTGTTGTGCTTACGGCACAAGCAGAACGTTCATGGAAATATCCAGCTATAACTCTATTCAGTCAATAGAGGTGTTTTTCCTTCCAATTACCTACCACAGTGCTGACATTTTATTGCTTGCTGAGATAGGAGACAACAAGAGGGAAAATTGAGTCATTTTATTCACATATCTAAAAATAAAACCCCCAAGAATGCTTTGCAAAAGAACAAGTAATTGTTGCAGAATTCACAAACTCTGTTGTCCATTGAAGGAAGACTATTCTGGAGATGAAGTATTTGGAACTGAATAATTGCTTGTGATGTTACACGTCTGCTGAAATGCTAAGACTTACCTATGTCCTTTCTTTCAATGGATGTCTTTAGCTGATGTCAGTTAGGTAGGAATGTAAATACACTGTAATATTTTAAGTGCTTTTATCCTTGTAGTTGTAGAAAGCTTCACATATATTAACCAGTCTAGACTTCCAGCAACCTGAAAAGCAGGGAAGTGCCTTCCATTACAAATAAAGATGAAGGAGTGGTAGATTAAACAACTTGGTCAAGGTCACACAAGTTTGCGGCAAAACTAGATGAAGCCAGTTTTCTTGATGACTCACTGAAAATAATCTTTTCTCCATAAAACGAGACAAATTTAAGAATTTGGCCAAGCCTGAAGCTATAAGTATGCAATGCAAAGATCATTGTGCTCTGAAATCCAGAGACTTCTCCTATACTTCTAGTCAACATTACCATGTTTCAGAAAGCAAGCTGTAAAGACACCAGTTGCCATGGTGAGCAAGAAAAAAAGGTTGTCTTACTGCTTCTAAAAATGTGTTTGCAATGGGCAGGGAAAAATCCAGAAAAGTAGAAAAGCAGGGACAAAGAATCATGGAATCGTAGAATGGTTTGGACTGGAAGGGACCTTAAAGATCATCCAGTTCCACCGACCCTGCCAGGGGCAGGGACACCTTCCACTAGCCCAGGTTGCCCAAAGCCCCGTCCAACCTGGCCTTGAGCCCTTCCAGGGAGGGGGCAGCCACAGCTTCTCTGGGCAACCTGTGCCAGGGCCTCACCACCCTCACAGGGAAGAATTTCTTCCTTATATCTAATCTAAATCTCCACTCTATCACTTTAAAACCATTACCCCTCATCCTATTCCTACACTCCCTGACCAAGAGTCCCTCCCCATCTTTCCTGTAGCCCCTTTAAGACCTGGGAGGCCGCTAGAAGGTCTCCCCAGAGCCTTCTCTTCTCCAGCTGAACACCCCCAACTGTCTCAGCCTGTCCTCACAGG
Organism: Strix aluco; assembly: GCF_031877795.1. Lineage (NCBI taxonomy): Eukaryota > Metazoa > Chordata > Aves > Strigiformes > Strigidae > Strix > Strix aluco. Next base: position 3,123,098 of record NC_133961.1, read on the forward strand.
GGGGTGCTCCAGCCCCGCAAGCATCTTCGAGGCCTCCTCTGGACCCTCTCGAGCAGGTCCGTGTCTTTCCTATGTTGGTGCCCTCAGAGCTGGACACAGCACTGCAGGGGGGTCTCACAAAAGCAGAGTAGAGGGGGAGAATCCCCTTCCTCGCCCTGCTGGTCACACTTCTCTTGATGCAGCCCAGGACACGGTTGACTTTCTGGGCTGCAAGTGCACATTGCTGGCCATAGTCAGTTTTCCATCTACTACTACTCCCGAGTCCTTCTCCCCAGGGCTGCTCTCAATCCACTCATCACGCAGCCTGTGTTTGTGCTTGGGTTTGCCCCGACCCATGTGCAGGACCTTGCACGTGGCCTTGTTGAACTTCTTTGGGTTTGTACTGGTCCACTTCTTCAGCCTGTCCAGGTCCCCTGTCGACTCCACCACACAGCTTGGTGTTGTCAGGAAAATTGCTGAGGGTGCACCCGATCCCACTGTCTTGGTCTCCAACAGAGATGTTAAACAGGGCTGGTCCCAACACTGACCCCTGAGGAACAACATTCATCACTGCTCTCCAGTTACACATCAAGCCGTTGACCCCAACTCTTTGAGTGCGACCATCCAGCCAATTCCTTACCCACTGAGGGGTCCATCCATCAAATCCATGTCTCTCCAATTTAGAGACAAGGATGTCATGCAGGACAGTGTGAAAAGCTTTGTACAAGTCCAGGTAGATGATGCCAGTTGCTCTTCCCTTATCAACCAACACTGTAACCCCATCATAGAAGGCCACCAAATTTGTCAGGCACAATTCGCCCTTAGTGAAGTCATGTTGGCTGTTGCTAATCACCTCCTTACTTTCCATGTGCCCCAGCATAGTTTCCAGGAGGATCCGCTCCATGATCTTGCCAGACACAGAGGTTAGTCTGACTGGCCTGTAGTTCCATGGGTCTTCTTTTCTTCCCTTTTTAAAAATGGGATTTATGTTTCCCCTTTTACAGTCAGTGGGAACTTTATTGGACTGCCACAGCTTCTCAAATATGATTGATAGTGGCTGAGTCACTTCATCTGCCAGTTGCCTCGGGACCCATAGATGCATCTCATCAGGTCCCATGGACTTGTGCACCTTCAGGTTCCTTAGATGGTGTTGAACCTGATCTTCTCCTACCATGGGCAGTTCTTCATTCTTCCAGTCCCTCCCTTTGCCTCCCGTGTCTCGGGCAGTGTGGCTGGAGACCTTGTTGGAGACGACTGAGGCAAAGAAGTTGTTGAGTACCTCAGCATTCTCCATGTCCTGGATAACCAGATCTCCCATTTCCTTCTGGAGAGGGCCCACATTTTCCCTGGTCTTCCTAGAAGAGGATGGGTGTTAACTATTATTGGTGTAAACCTTAGGGCCTCCTCAGAAATCTCAAGTTATTAGAAGTTAAAAATACTAATCTCCTCTTCCATAGTCAGTCTTTATTGAGAATACAGCATCTGAAAGCCAGTTTTGTTTTTTAATTTTAGTCGGATTTATGGCGACCCTGTCAAAGTTAGGAACAGTCTTGGGGTGTCTCTAAAGTCTGGGAGCTCTTATCAGCCCTGTTCAAAGCTCTGTGTAAATGGGAGTTTGCTGGATAAAAGGTGGTTAAAGAGCTGTGCAATGAAAACCATTTGGAGTGCACAAGTTTATTAACGTGAGAAAACCTAGGATTTTGCTGCACAGTCTTGAGCACCATCTACCGGACCTTTATTTGCTGACTCATTATTGCCTATATACCAACAGAGTACAGTATCAGGACTATTTCTGTTTGAGACTTTGCCCTGCCTTCAAGGTGTCCCTTAAATCAGGCAGATGAACAACTAAGTGCTGAAGAGCTACTTTTGCTGCACTGGCAAGATGCAAGCAGTATCTTCTCTCTTGAGTTAGTGAGGTGAAACAAAGGTAGCATGGTGGAATCCAGGATCTGACCCGCAATGTAGTAATGAACTCTTCATGGGCTGTTAATTCTGAACTTGTTGTCTATTGTCTTCAGCATACAGAAAATGTCAGGCAGAGCAGACAGAACAACCTGTGTTTTTCATCCTCTCAGAGTTTCTGCCAAGGCAAAAGAACTGTTGCAGAACAAAACTGTTTTGCAGGATTGTAAACTCACATGGACTGGGATTCAGGTTTTGGCTGTGATTTGGTTGAAAGTTCTGCTGGGTTTTATAGTTGATTTTTTTTTTTCATTTTTTAATTTCTCCCAAAGGTAGTTTGTGTACATGAAATAATCTGTTCACCTAACTGGCATTATTTTTTTAAAAATCGTTGAAAATATGACCCTCGGTTTCTAGGAAACAAAGACAAATTTTCAGTAGACACTGATAAATCCTCAGTCTGCAGTTTCATCATGCATCCAACAATGTGCTAATGTATAAATGTTTTTTTGCTTAGCATTTTTCTTATGAGCTCAGTAAAAATATTCCTCATCCAAAACAGTCTACTGATTTGGAAAAAACAGATATCAGTGCAGACATCCAATCTAAGATCTAGATTAACCTCACAAGTTACCTTATAAATAAGTGACAACACAATACCTTGGGTGCTGCTTTCCAAAAGGTTTAATCCTTAGTCAGAATATTCAGATCTGCAGGAAGATCATTTCTTCTCCCTCCATTTCAGCAATAGTTCCAGCAAATGAAAAGAAGTGCAGACAGGATTCCATTCTTCAGGGAGAACTCAAAAAGTGGAGCATTGGGCTCCTCTTTCAACGTATTGGTTTCATTATGTCTTCATCTACTAAAATGCTCTTAAAAGGTGGTTTTCTGGAGGCGAAGGGAAGTGACTGGAGTAGGAGATTGGTAATAGGTCTGGCCCATATGAATACAGCTCCTTTGTCCCAGGAACAGCCATCATCAGTCATGTGCATTTTATTCCCTGGTCCTGGGTCACTGTGACATTTTCTCCTGTATTTAAAACAACTACTTGTTGATCCACCTCCCGGTCAAAGGAGAAGCTTGGCACCTGAAAAACAAACGAATGGAAACCAGTCTATCCAGAGAAAGGACGTCACGAGCTGATCCCTTACTACATTTGAATTAGCTTGTTAGGTCACTGCTTCTGCGTGTGAATCACACATGGGAGCACTACACCCTGACCCTTCGAGATCTGTCCAGTTCTAGGCTATTGTCTCCAACGACTTGTTGCTTTCGAGCAGGGATAAGAGGAGTTATTGCCAAATGAGAGGTACAGATTGCAGTTTAGCAGAGATAAGCAAAAATAAAACATCAGGCAGAAATAAGGAGATTTCTGTCTTTCCATTAAGCCCTAATCATTTTGTCACTTATCGGTTATTTAACTAATGAATTTATGTTCCAGGTTTGAGCAGCTGCAGGGAACAAGGGCTGGGAAGGAAACTGTTTGAAAGTGGCATCTGTCTGTTAGTGATAATTAAGCCAAAATTTGCAAAGTTTTAGAGTTCTAACTGCTCCCGTTAAGCTGTTGATGAGCAGTAAAATCTCTGATTAAATTTTAAGCGGAGGGAAATGGGCCAGCCTCCTGATATGGGAGGCTAACGGAGTAGAGCATGGGCAGTTATGTGTGCAGCATGCCTGTGCTAGAGGGGAGACAACGCGTCCAGGCGCTGACTGTCAGAACCAACATCAGCTCACCACTGCTCCCCTGCAGAGGTGGGTCCTGGGCTCCACTCTGTGCTGCCTGCCAGCCCCCCAGACATCAGCCGTTTACAGCGTGGTGAAGACATATGGGATGGAGCTGAATGACTTTTGCACAGCCTTACTTTTCCAATATACAGACTCAAAACAACCAGGGACATTTTTTTTCTTTTTCTTTCACGCTGTCTCAAAGCATTTGGATTCCTTGGGCAAATCGCAGTGTGCTGGTAGACATTTCCTTATTTTGGAATGGTAATTGTGAAGGTTAATTAATGTTTTTATAGCACTCTGAAAGCTCTAAAACACTGTGTAAAGGCAGTTAATTGTTATCCCAGTGAATATCAGTATTAATTATCATTATCTAACTTAGCCCTCCTCCTCCACCACTCCTGTCTGGCTCCCATCCCTTCTCTTCTAACCATTTGGCAGGCAACCTCCTGGAATAAACCTGCGGCATCATTCCCTAACACGTGAAGTGTCATGGAGCTCTATGAGTAATGAATGAACCCATTACAACTTTACAGCAGAGGAAGCAGGTTAATCCTTTGTCAAATCAGTGCACACGGTGTCCTCCTTCCTTGTTCCAATTACTCAAGGGGTGACAGCAGTTTCTCATCCACAGCCTTTCAGGTAACCACCGATGCATGTTTAGGACAGAGATAGTTACGACACTGCACACAGGCCTTCAGATTCTGTCACAGGGGAGCAAAGCTGACAGAAGGTGACAGCAGTGACTAATGCTCTGAGCTAACTTTCTTTGAAACAATCCTTTACAAAAGACAAAACAAAACAAACAACAATGGAAAAAAACCCACAACTGTTTCAAGTTCTGAGAGATTAATTTAATTAAGCATAAAACCCTCAAACTCCCAAACCCCATTGCTTTATGAGACAGCTCTCTGTAGTGAGACCGATGTACATTTGTACAATCTTTCATCCTGCGGACTTCCAGATTTTATTACATGATCTTGATATGAAGAGTAGCCACCTCAAAGGTGAAAAATGACAGCTTCTTATTACAGCAGAGAGCACATAACCACACTGTAGGGGAGCATGGGAAACAGTATTGTATTGAACAGACACTGCAAGGGGGAGATCTTTTGAAGAGAGCGTTTGTAGGGGACATGAGAACATTACCAGCTTTGTGTTTTCCAACAGAGGAGCCATAACTGATTAAGACTTTGGATTCCTCTTCCAGAAGGCTTATAATATGGACTTTGAGGCACTTTACTTATCAGATGAGAAAAGGAAATCCAAATTTTAATGCTGCCTTTGTAGTCCTCTCTTACAGTGAGGGTAGAGAAAAAATGGACAGAGGTGCTTTGAGAGACAGACAAGAATTGGACTTACTTAGGAGGTGAGTTTCCTGCAGAAATCTCAGCAACCTGAGTTGGTTTGGATCACGTGCTACAGAGTTGGTGACCAACTGGAATAATTTCTAGATGGCCATTTTTAACAAGAGCTGTAGTCCAGGCCGGTGCAGGCTGTGCCACCTCCCCCAGCCCTAGGACTACCAGTTCCGGACTCTCAGAGTTTTCACAAAACTGGACAGACCCTCAACAGCTCATATTAAATCAGTATTGTTGTCCCTTCATGTACAAGAGTACTTGAAAAAGGCTTTACAATGCCTAGCATTTAGCCATCATTGCGTTGTTAAGGTTCCTCTAAGCATAAAAATGACACTGCTTATTTCCTTTCATTTACTTCAAGTGAATGGATGGAATTGTGTTTTCTTAACTACAGGGAGCTATGGGGTAAGGCTATAAGCCTTATATAAGCTTTCTAGTTATATACCTGTGCACCAAAGAGACAGTATTGCTATATGGGTGAGTAGCAGTGGGGAGAAGACAAGTGATTTATATAAAGAATACTAAAAAAGCAGGAACCCTACCAAAAGGAAGCAGAAACAGGTCAGTGCCAAGATCCCTCCACTGAAATTTAATGACTGCTAAAGGAACAGAAAACTTCTTTAGCAGACATATGTTGTTGCTATATCCATTCTTCTGGAATTGCTGTGGCTACGAAATCATCCAGGTTGTGCAGATAGGATATCACATGCTCAGCACACAGTGGGTGGTTGTTATGATAAAGATTAGCAGTGTTTGAGGACAGGAGACAAGCATCCAGACTTTGGGTTTGTTCTTATAAACAGCTTTTATCTGGATGTTAATTAAAGACTCAGTAGAGCTTATTATCTTAATATGAAGGTAGGCTTAGCTAACTGTGTCACAGACTGTTTTGGTGGTCCAGCAAGAAGTCCTCCAAGAGGAGGGCTTGGATGTTCTCTCTCAGTTTGTTAGGTGGACTGCGTAGTAACGCTAGCGTGAAGAGCATGGGATTTGTAGATTGGTCTCAGATTCCAATGGTTCAGTCCTATAAGACAAGAGTTCTTATGGGGGTGGGGGGGAAAGGAAGAGTGAGTCGTGTAACACCCAAAGAGTTCAGTTGCCGAAATCAATTGCATCACTTATGAATGTTGCTCTTCTGGGTTATGTTGGACTTAGAAGATGTTTTCTGCCCTCTTGCTCAACTACATTTGGGCTCAAGAACTCACCATCTTTTTAAAAGGGTAAACTCAAACAGTGCAAAAGCTCTTCTTGCTGCCCTCCTTTTAGTTTGTCTTCACTTCTTTCTCCTTTTTGCACTGGAGCACCCTTTGAAGGCTAGTTAGCATCTTGGTCGGCTTCACAAACACCATGACAATGATGAAAATGACCTGGCATTGGTCTTTGCCACAACTTAGGGGAAAGAACACACTACTGCATGCATGTAGCTATAACAGAATTCAAATGTACACAGAGTCCTGGAAAATGTGGAGTGGGACTCCTAATCAGATTCCTATCAGAATTCATTCCAAAGGATTTTATAGAAATTCTTTACTTCTGTTACATAGGAAAATACAGTGGTTTATACTTTCAATTCAGTTTGTCTTCAAATAGTGATTAAACTGAATTCTTATGAGCTGGAAGCAAAATGTTCAGGCACAGGCTTGGGTAGATGCTCTGCAGGATGCTTCTTTTCTAAATAAGAGAAAGTGAAATGGGTTGATTTTGTATGGGACTAGTGCTGTCTGGAGAATTCTGCTCTCTTGGCTCTCAAGTGTATTCAGGGACTTAAAACTGACAGAACTGGGACACTGACTGAGGGAGCATATTGCTTATTTTGAAAGTGGCTTATTTGCTTTTTGTATTATAAAGTGTACTTTCCTAGATAATCACAGATGTGCAGTGTGATGCTGTAGGGTAGCATGAGGAAAACATCACCTCTTAGTTCTGTTAGACCAGACCTCAGATGCTTGGGAGCGGAGAAGGTCAAGCAGAGGAAGAAGAGTTCTCCTCAGCTTTGGGATTTGCTCTTTGACTCTCCTAGGCAAATAATACCTTTTAGTCCAACAGAACCTAAATATGCTGTGTGGTGAGGTGTCATGTCTCATCTGTTTTCTAGTGCTTGTATTTAGCATGAATCTTCAGGAGTACCGGTTTGGTGAATAAGAAGGGTTGTTATATGAGCAGATACTTTGCATTTTGGCCATTGAGTTCATCTGTTGAGCAAGCTATCACCATCTGAATTTCCAAGCCTTTATTTTTGTGTACTAAATAAGCTTTCCAAAAGATCCTGGAACTCCAAACTCTGGGGAATACGAGATTTAGGAGAATACAAAAAAAAAAAAAAAAAAAAAAAAGAATGATAATGCATCTGAAACTATTCTCTGTATTTTTGCAAAGCAAAAATAAAATAAAAACAAAACAGCAGGCTGAGAGGGTGGGGTCTGCTTTTATAAAAATTATAAATAAATAAATAAATATCATTAAGAAAAGACCCAAAGACCCAGACAAACAGTGTGAAAAAAGACAGATTTGACACACCCATTCTGACACACGCATGCTGCTCCAAGATGTTATCCTCATCTATTCTGGGCACCTTTGCACCCACTTGATCTCTGGATCAGAATGCACTTATTTTTACGGAGACAAATCTTGAAGTTGAGGCTGAAATTTAATTGTAAAGATGGAACAATGCGAGTTCTCATCATCAGCCACTACTGTAAATCATCAATACATGGTAAAATAGCATATTAAAGAGAATCTGAAATGGTTTAAGCTACTTTTTATAAATAAATGGGTAACTGCCCCAGGCATCACTGTTTAAATGTCTGATGAATCTTTGAGTTCTATTCCCCACATCTGACACTTATTTGATAGAATGCCTTGGAGAAGTCATGTCCACACATTATGTTTCATCCTCTTAATCTGTAAAATCAGTATGAAAATATTTACTCCCTAGGCTGTTGTGAAAATTAATTAACATTTCCATAGCTCTTTAAAGATGTAAAGTGCCAAGTAGTATTATGATTATGCTGCCTCAGTCTATGATTTTGTCAGATGTCACAAATAACATGGGTCAGTAGTTATATACAGACTTCCAGTGAAATGTAAGGGTTTTTCATGATGTAGTTCTGCAGTATTAAATAATAATAATTTTCACTCTAAGTTAATAATAAAAAAGTCTTCAGCGTTTGATATGAAGCATTATGCTGCCTGGTATGTCATTTTTCAATTTGAAAGTAAAATCAAAAAAACCTCCTAATAGTCTGTGGTTATTAAATACTAATGGAATTTTTCTCATAGATATACAGATGCTGTTAATGGTGTTTTAAATAAGTTTCATGATGGGATGCTGTATTTGGTTTCCATTAATTCCTACTTTTCATGGCAGAACGCGTTCTTCATTGGTTTTGCCATCATTCTTCTGTTTGCCGCTTGAGAACTTCAGTGCTCTTCCTCAGAAGTGGCTGAATTTTGGTGAAAGGTGATGACGTTTTCTCTCCCTGTATCTCTCTCTTCCTGCTCTATTAAATGGCTTCGTGATGAAAGGCACTGTAGCAGTGTAAGCCCTTACTATAAATTACTCAAAGCTTTGATGAGCTGAGGTTTGAAACTGCTGCTTCTCTTTCTTCCCACACATTCCATAACATATGAACCAAGGAGCATTTTCCTGCAAAATAGAATGGACTCGTGAAAATGGGCTTAATTGAAAGTGATCCAGTAAAAACATAATTCAGTGAGATAATGGCTGCGCTGCTTCTTATTCTTGCAAATAGGGGAAGTTTTAATTTATTATCTGCTGAGTTGGTTGAAGCTGATGAACTATGCAAGGAAATACTTTGTTGACACAGTTGTAGCTTACAAGTGTCCATCAGTGCTCCTTAGCCTTGAGGATAGTTTGCAGGTAACACGTCTTTAGCCTCTTCCTCTCATCCAGAAGTCATGTGTAGAATTTCTTTTTATGTCTGTCTGATCGTGGCTTCAGCTCGCTGCGCCGGGTGACTCAACTTGCTTGTGTGTGTTGGAGTTCAAGCCTCCAGGTTGGAGTTCGAGCTTTGTCTCATCTCCAGCCTGCCAGCCCATCTGACTTCCTCCAGACACGAGCTGTCATGGAGATCCCAGGGAATCTGGGCTCGAGGCACGGCGTCCGTTACAAGGCAGTGCAGCTCCTATGAGAGGTTTGCACACCTTTCCGACTGCAGAGCTTGTTTGCTCTTGAGAACTGGTTACCCAGAAACACTGTGTTGGCAAACCTAGACCTGTAGTTTGCTTTGATTTATTAATTAGTTAGATTTGCATGCTATCATTCCCTCTAGGTAAGACAAAAGCTTGCTAAAAGTTCATTCTCTCCCATCAATATGCCTGTCACTTTTGATAAAGTAGTAAATAGCAAAATTAAGGGAAATCAAGGATCATCCAAAAGATAATTTCCATCAGCAGTGGTTTGGAGTAGTGGAATACTTTCCTTACAAAAACTAGACACCCAACTGAGCATAATACTGCTGAGTATGCAATAGAAAATTATCCTACAGTACCAAGGGAATTAATTAGATACAGCTCCCATCCTGATATGACAATGTTTTGAACTCACTGCTCTTGCTTTGCTCAGGTATAACTGGGTACACAGGGTACCAAACATCACAGAATAAAGCCTGTATTTGTCTATAATCAGGTAAACAGACCTCAGCCAAGTCTAAAACCAGGCCTGAAATTCTGTAGAGATCTACAGCTCCTGAGTCTTCCTTTGCATCTTTTGTTTTCAATTCCAGTATATAATCTCTCTTTTCTGGATAAATCCAGATGCTTCTAACAAAAAGCAGATGTAAATTAGCATTGCCACGATCCTGCTCTTAGTCCCAGCTCTGTGTTCCTGTCTCAGGACAAGCACTCTTACTCCATCTCTTCGGCCAGCCCAAGTGCTCAGCTCATAATATTGCAAAATGAGCTAATTCAGGGAACTAAACTGATGGAAAGCTACCCTTTTTTTTTTCCTGTAAGGATAATTTTCTAATAGTTTCACTCCTTGAACAGGTTCACCGCAGGGTCAGATAAGCATCACAGCTTGAATAAGGGAGGAGGAGGAAATGATTAACCAGGGATTCCAACATCTCAATTTAAATTGTCACGGAATTAAAGCCTGGTTTAATCCTTGACAGTTGGAGATTTCTTCTACGGTCAGTGAAAAGAGAAAAGTAGCCTAAACCACTTTATATATCACCCTATATAGAACTTGATTTTTCTTTGCTGGTTGTAGAGAGATCTTGGAGATACAACCCTCTTAACCTAGTCACTACATTTGTGTTATGGACTAAGCCAAAGACATAAACTTTGGAGTAACTTAGAGTTTTCCAGTTCAGCTTTTGTAAGTGAAGATGTGACGACGTCTCCCAGTTTCTGCTTCTTTCCAGGCCAAATATTCCTGTAACAGAAACATAAGTGTGCTCAGGGATGCATGTGGCAATGTCTATGTTTCTCATAACCAAAAATGCAAATTAGTAATGCACAGTCTTCATGTAAATTAGTATGTCCAACACTTCATCTGAAAGATGCTTTACAAATTTCCCTGTATGCTCAATACCATGCTGTTTTAATCAGAAATCTAAATTTATCCCAGCTTCTTACATGACATTAGGACAGCTTTTACACCAGAGATAGTATTAGCCTGCGACATTTTATATACGAGTCATGGTGGTTCGTGCAAAATTAGCTCAAAGTGATAAAGCATCCATATAAATCAACATCTCTTAATTTCACTATTTCATCTAAATGGTAGTTTTGCATACCACTTAGGGAAAAGCATGCTAATCACAGTATTTTATCCATTTTTTTTTTTTTTCTCTTGGGAATTAATAGACCCACGTAGATTCTAATGCTCAAGTCTAAGACATCTGTGCTTTCTAATCCCCTGGAAATACATCATAGACTCAACCCAGATATAAGCACATGTCTGCCAGTGGTTATGGTCGTGTGGCCTCATATTACCAAGTCTTAATCATATTGGTAAAGCGTTCTCCTACAGCTCATTTATGTACACTAGAGAAGTCATCACAAGTAACTGCAACCCTGAAATGAAACAGAGACATTATATTCCATTCACTTAATCTGCTTGTTTTCTTAGCAGTGCATAGAGCTATGGCATTCCCTATTCATTCTCAGATTTGTATCTCAGACTTTCTATGGTAATAGAGGAGGGGATGAAGTTATGGTATGACCAAAGTGGTACCTCATTGCCGTATTCAAGGAGATGGTCTTGACTGTAGCCAAAATAAAGCCAAAGTGGTGGGGATTCGGGATCTTTGTGCCACAATACTGGTGGGAGTTAACCCTAAACAACACGTGACAATGCAATTTGGAGTACCCCTCAGGATGTTCTAAACCGGCACAGTCAAGCTGGTGGCCTGCAGGCCAAAATGTCACCTCTGGCATACTCCATCCAGCCTCCTGCCTTTTCCTCAGAGGAAAAAGGGAAAAGCTACGTGTCTAACATTAATATTTCCTCCTGTGGTAACCACCAGTTCTGTATCACCCTGAATTGAGAGAGAGCTTCCAATGTCAAGGTCCAGCCCCTGTGGCTGTCAGACTTGGCCCACCTTGTCGGTAGGTGATACTTTAGAGCTCAGCAGCAGTCCAGTATGGGGAGAACATAAAGGCCACATTTCCCTCCTTTCCCTGTCTGGCTGTAGCTGAGGAAATGGGCACAGACTTTAGCACTGGCACACAATTTCACAGCCCAATTACATGATGACTCAAGGGAATATGACTAGCAAGTGTGATGTTTGTTATTTGGCATATCTGTCAAAGTCCTATAGATATTTCTTGGCGTTTGCCCAGTTGCTTCCTTAATGTCTTATGACATGTGTTTCCAAAGAGTTTGGATTTTATGTTTACATGTCTCTGGCCAGAAAATGAGCACCAAAACAGATATTCCCAACTTAGGTTTGTTAAGCAGTGCAAGCCAAATACTTTAGAAATAATTTCATTTCCATGCCTTATTTTCTCTACAGTTTCTCTTTTATGACAAACTGCTTGCTTTAAACAGGTGCAGAACTGCCAAGGGGCCAAGAGGGCTGTAGCCCCTCGTTAACACACCCAATGCATCAGACACTTTAGCTACATCTATGGTAGTAAATGTAATGTGTGCAGGAACGTTCCCAGATACCAACGCCAGCTGGCAAAGAATGTTCCATGCCTATGCTGGTTTATTCAGTTAGCTTCCAAAACAGGGTGCTGCATGCAAACTGCTTATTGAGAATAAGCAAAGCCCAGGAATAATTTGGGAAAGTGCTACTTGGCGTGGGCCAAATGCCAGGTGCCATTCTAGCAATTCAGTTTCAATGCCCTTGGAATTTAACAAGTATGTTGGGATTTATTAGTAGAGACAAAGTTTTCAGGGAAGAGTTTGCAACATTTCACGGCTTGTCAGCTTCACCATCCCAACAGTGCTGCCTCCAGCTCTACCAGTAAAAGCTGATCTCAATTAAAGGCCAGTGCTGTGGCCATGTAGACCTGCACTGCATAAAGCACTTTGCATTTCTGTATCATCCCTCTTCTTCAGCATCTCCAAACAATATCAGCGTAGAAGCAGGAAGTCCTTGCCTGTGGTTTGTCCTACGTTACATGATGGATAAATGTTCTTAGTGCCATGAGTGATAGCACTATCAGCATTGAGTTTCAGTCAGTCACCGCCCTTTTGCATGAGAAAAACTTGTATTATGCAAATGCAGCTTTGTCACTAGAATCAGTCTGTTTTGTGTATTTTGAACGTACAAGTATGTAAAGTGTGTGTTGCAAACATAAAAAGTAGTTGCTTTGGTGCAAGTAAATGGATTCCACTTCCTTGAAGGGGCTTTTTAGTCTTCATGTTAAATGAGGTCCGTGCATAAGGAGTCCCTTTGAATGAATAGCTAGAGTCAGAAAATCAAAATGAAGTAATGAGGCTTCATTAACAGGTTGTTTTTGATTGCCTGTGCTGAGGTTATTTTCTGAACGGGCAAGTTCTAGGCCCATGTATTAAGCAGAACTACCTGCTTGCTATTTTGATTCTGTCAGCATAGGTACAGTTTAAGAGGTTATTGTATAAAGCAAAAGAATTAAAGGCGTTGCAGGACATTTTAACCTAGAAACCATTTTATTATTCCTTCCAATACAGGAAGGGAGTACTTCAGTTAGTATTGTCTGATTTCTCTCTTTCATGTTCCTGCCAAACTGTATGGAAACTATTCCATCATTTCTGCACCCCAGATCCCAGTGGGTCTAAGACCTGCAAGTCTAAGGTCTTATTTCTTAACACAGGCTCTTGGGTCAGATTCATTTCAACATAAAAGCGTTCTTCAGCAGTTTTAAGTGGCTAAAGCAAGGTACTGTCTGCCAAGCCAATGACATGCTGTTCCTGACCACTGCTCATTCGCTGGGTAGCTGTGGATCTGTACGGGGACTGCTGAGCCCAAGGCCATAGACATAAGCAAAGCAGGCTGTGGGTGAGGGCAGCAGACTATCGAGAGCAGCAAATAGAACATTCCAGCCATTTACTTTGCAATGCCTTTTGACAGCCCCAGAAAGTCAGGTTGGTTCCTGATGCCAGCAGTAAGATCAGAGGATGTTTGACATAGCGGTGCTGCACGGAGCACTCCTTCCCGGCAGCACCAGTAACCACCGTACTCCCTCTCTAGAGCCCATCCCTCCAGCAGGTGTAAGAACAACTCACTACAGGTCTCAGCCTTAACTCTGCACAGCCCGCTATCTCCCCCTACCATGCTTGCAGCAGCCCAGCTGCTCACTGTTGAAGCAGCAAAGATAAATAGTGGCATTATTAAGTAATGACAATGGAAGTAAGGGCATTGCTGAGAAACTCTTCCTCCCTGCCAGCAGGCAGCAAGACACGCATGATCCTTGCCATGTAATGGAGAAGCAACCACTTGGTAGTTGCTTTCATATCCCTTTCACTGTTTCAGACTGCCTTGTGTTTGAACATTTACAAGACATAATTTTCATAAAATACTCAAGAAACACAGGGATTGTTCCTTTTGTACATTATATATGATGAGTGCTGAGGACAGTTTCACTATGTGCACAAGGGAAACCGAACGCCTGTGCTGTTCCACCTCGCTGTGTTGAAGGTGACTGGATGGAGCTACTGAGTCTCATGCTCAGCATCTCGGTTTATTCCTCTCCTTCATACTTCCTCCTGTGATTGCCGATTTGTTGCCCTCCTAATATGAAGAGAGTAAAACGAAACATTATTAACAGTGATGCTTTTCCAAAATGCTTAATTAATAACTGTGTTTGTATAAAAGAAAACGTTGTGACAAAAAATACTACAGAGACACTGTAGCTTTTTATATCGTATCACCTTGGGGGTAGTTTGAGCTGAGTTTCAGATTTATGCTCTGAGCACTGAAACGGTTAAGTGACTAAAAAGACAGAAGTTGATTTCAGGTTCTTCAGACTGAATTCAGTCTGCAGTGATTATTAAGTATGCTTGCCAGAAACCTTGCTTTGCCCTCCAAACTCATGCATCCCATTATACCTGCGGTCTGTAACTACTCTTTCTAAAGCTGGGAACGGAGGAATTGCCCCTGACAAATAGTGACAGATTGTCCCCATGAGGCGATCAAGAGCTCCGGCTGGTATCAGTCTTTTTCACTGTCATGGAGAGGCAAAAATTGTTCACATCCAAAGTCCGGCCTCAGCTCTCCTGGACATAAGGAACTTCAGGATGAAGGATGCTTTTTCGTGTTTATGTGTTGTTTCAATTTACAAGAAAAGCCCCTTCTCACCGCTCTCACCATTTCCACAATAACTGAAAATGACACTAAATCAAGATAGATCTGTCAAGCAGAAAAAATGCAGTGTAATAACAGACAGCGAGCACTACATTTAATTACATAGACACATCATAATCTGAAGCAAAAATCAAAGCTGACCAGTGAAGAAGTCTAACTGCTTTGCTTACTAAAGATTGAATAATTTCATAAGATGTTAAATAGGATCCTGATGGTTTTTCTGAAATAGGCAGAACTATAACTACCAGGCTACATCAAAATTTAGTGACAATCTGGGGGCAATGATTTTATTGAAGGCAGTGACTGGGATCTGTGGTGAAGTGGTGATGACTCAGGGTTTTTCCAAATCCTTCCTGCTATCAGACTGGGGTATAAACAATCACCTTTTCTTAAGGTTAGTAGGAAAAATCTTTCTGGTCAGTAAGTAGATAGGGGGTTTTTGGAGGATGGATGATAAAGCGCATGCAGAGCAGAAAGCTTTCAAGAAAATAGGAAGCTGCTATCCAAGGAAGAGGTAGAAAATGAGAAGAAACTATTTTTAATACATGTGAAACCAAGAGGCTTTTATATGCCTGAGTTATTATTGAAATCTGGCTGGATGTGATTACAGGGAACTGTTGTTTCATGAATGATTTTTAATCCTGCTGGCAGAGTCAGACAGGGTGTAAATCTGCAAGCTGATTTGTATGCAGATCACCCTGCTGCCTTGGTATTGATTTGAAAGATGCAGGATGAATGTTCCCTGCTTTATAAGGGAAGCATCTGAAAGGGAAAAAAAGATGCTCCAGGTCCCAAGAGTTTTTGTTAAACACTGCTGGATGGGAGTATCAGCATCTAAAGGAGACGCAGGATGTCATTCCAGGAACTGGAAGAAACTGTATCCAGGATGCTTCACCTAAAAGGTAGAGGTACCAACATGCGGTATGATGGTTATGGATGTACAGACTAAGGGCACTAGACTAACTTATTTGTTTTTCACCTTTGAGGGCGTTGGTTTGGCCCACGCTGCCTGTCACATTGTAATGACCCAAACAAATCCTCTTTCTGAGATCCCTTTTAGACACCTCATCTAGCCCCTCCTCTTTTAAAACGTCCGCATAATCTCAGGCGAATGTAGCCTCTCAATGACTCAGAGTGAAATGGCAGAGGCAGAGTTTGCTGGCAAAAATGAAATGCACTGCCTGATCTCATGGACCCGACGATACCAGAGCAGGAGGACTGGGTAGGTCAGGGCAGGAATACAGCTCATGGGAGAAGTGTCAGGGAGATGGTGACTCTCCTGATGGCTTCCCTCAACCAGATTTTAATAACCCTTTACTTCTGTAAACAGTATAATTGACACAGACGTTCTATAAAATATGGGAACTAAAGAAGAACTGTTGTTCTGATAAATTTACTGTGCTCACATACAGGTTCTGCTGGTTTACTCCCCATTTCCAGGCTGCATAGTGTGCATGGCAGTGGCACCTTGGACCATGTTAAGAGCTCAGGTCTCCTCAGTGCTACCCTACCAAAGCAAATGCAGCTGTAGAGGTACAAACAAGTCAGTATCTGAACTACATTTTTGCATAACCAATTTCCAGACATATATCACTGAATTCAGAATATTTTGATCCCTAGTCCAAACCTAGGCAGGTTAATCCTATCTACAGCTTTAATAAACAGATTAAAAATATCGAAACTGAAGACTTTGCCATCTGTGTAACCAGGCCAAAGACACAACGAACACCAAAATAACACAAAGGTCTAGACTAAAATAACAGAAACTGCAAGTATATATTTCCTGCAAAGCGCACTTCTCATGCATGAGATGCCAAACAAAGCTGTAGTGGAGAGTCCAAGATTAAGAAAATGTTCTGATGCAATGAGTTGTGCAAAGGAGAACAACTCAGTGCTTCTAGTTATTTTTCATCCACAACTCCAGAAAAAGAAATAAACCTAGTGAAAATTCAGATGGCGTTTTTAAAAGAGCTAATAAGAAATCTGTTTTTAACCCGGAACACAAGGGGGAGTCATAGGCACTGAATATTATTCCAGTTGTGTAGTATCCAAAAAGAATCAGGTATTTGGGCAAATAATAAAGCCATCGACTCTCACATTCGATTAGATATGATATAATACTGATACTTTCACTACTGAAGATTACTGCAGATCCAGTAAATTTAAACTGCTGAGTTTAGAGTAGAATGCAAAGTTGGCAGTCTATACCCTCTCTGTCCTTTTGGAGCAGAATAAATCATAGTAGATGTTGCAAGACAGCTACTAATAAACAACTGCTTGAACTGAGGAAGAAAATTAAGACAATGAGCGAGCACCTTTTTTAGCATCCTTATCACTGAGTCATTTTATCCCTTGAGTTAATCTTTCATGCCAAAGTAAGCTCTGATGAAGCTTACGTGTCCTATCAAATACTGTTAAGGATATATTGTACGGACTTGCTAAAATCAAGGAGAGTTCCTTCCCCCCACTTTGTATTTGAGATTTAAGAGTGAGAGTGCACCATTATCTGTGCTGTTGATGGACAGGATGATTACTTTTTCTCCTGATGCAGCTAGAACGTGTCCTTTAGCATACCACAGCCCGCTCCATATTGCCAGTTGAAGCAGGTGAATAATTGGTCTTTCTGAACATGGTGGTAACACAAAACCCAGTCTGTTCTGAGGTGGCAGGAAGGAGTTCTGGTGAGACACTTATCAGGATCAACAGGACAGTTATTAGATCCTTAGTGATCCATCAGATGCACCTCATTATTGCAAGAATAATCTGCTGCTCTTGCCTGCACACTGAATTTTGGGTAGTTATTTTTTTAGGTTTATTGTTCACCTGGGATGAGACCATCAGTTATGCCTATCCTCAGAAAATGGTCCTTTTAAAGGAGCCTGTTGACTCCACAATAATCTCTGGGAGGCCAAGCACTCACCCTCCATATATAATTTTCAGGATATTCAATGGCAATGTAAATTATTTTTAAGAAGCTGTACCTGGCTGTAGAGATTTGTCTCAGTCACTGCAGCTGATTCATTGATCTTCCATCTGATATGCAATGTAAAATGAAGCAGTAATGTCATTTTAATGGTTTTTAAACAATTTAAAAAGTGTAGTGGGGGGTTCTCCACTATGTCTCTCCCAACAATTTGTAAAAGGTTTCTGTGGTTTCAGGGACACTGGATGTTTTGGCTCTAAATTGTTCCTTCTCAGCTGTAAATCTGCTTGGAATATTTAACAAACGCTGAGGTAGGAATTTCAGGGATACTGATGGTACCTCTAAAAATTATCTCTGACTTTCCACACCCTCCCCTCAGAGATACATTTTTTGACATGGATACAGGCTGCTATAATTCAACATGACACACCAAAATCAACCCATGTAGCCTTCACAGTCACATTAACACTAATTCTCAACAGTGCTAACAAGTCATCTTTAGGAAAGCAAATTAATTAAACTATTTTAAACTTTCCCCCTTACTATTTCCATTGGTAAAACTCACACAATTCTTTCAATAGATGTTAACCTTCACATGGGTGGCAGTCAGTCTCATTCTCTGTGCAAATTGTATTAAGCCTAGTAGAAAAGCTCAGAGCCTGGCAGAAAGGGGATTTGGATTATAACAGCGATGAAAGCAAGAGAGAGAAAAATAGTAAAGAAGGAAGAAAAATTAAGCAATACCTTCTGAAGTTTGTTTACAACCAATAAATAAACATTATTAAAGAGGAGATAGAAAAACATGGAATTTTGCTTACTAGAATAATATGCTGTGACTATATACTCTCTATGGTTAAGGATCAAATCCTAGTACTCTTAACCATGGTAAATAATGTTTCTCTCACAGGTGTCCTTGGAAATCATGGCAAGGAAGGGTGGCCGATCCTGGCCCTTCATTGTGTCTATGTGCTCTTGAGTGCGTTAGAGGATGTACACTCCTGCTGTTCTACGGTTCTGTGCTCTCTTTCCCACGAGAGGTTGGACCGGATGATCTTTCGAGGTCGGGTCCGTCCCGGGTCATTCTATGGTCTGTGGTTCTGTGATTCTGTTCTTTTCTTCCTTCATTCTGTTTTGCTACAGAAGAAGTAGTTCTTGCGCACAAGGTATGAATCCATCATGCTTCAGAAGAGCTTGTTTGAACGCGTTAGGGGTATTGTCATAAGTCTGCTGGAAATGGGAGATATGCAGGCAGTTTCTCATATACCGGGAGGGTCAGGAGCTTTCATTCATCCATGCCCATCTTTCTCCCCAACACACACATCTCAGGAGTGAACACCATTGTTTGAAAACTGACGTTTTACATTCCCAGCCGTGAGGCAACCAGAGGTAGTTAAATACATATTTAAATAAATACTTTTAAACACACACAGAAGACCACTTGGGAGGAATGTAAATCTTTCTACCAAGCACTGTAAATTCACATACACGTCAATACTTCTAATGAAGAAAATGGAAAGAACCTAACATAGACTGGAACTACTGCAGGCTTAGTCTGTTCTCACAAATCAGCCCTGGTTGAGTCTGGGGTTGTTCTGTGCATGCTTAGGTAGCTATTTGCCAGGTAGGTTACATTAAAATCATTAAGTTAGCAGTAGATATGTAAGTCAAAGCTTTGCTTTCATTCCTACTAGATGAAGAAATGGATCATGAGTTTTTGGAAGGATAGACTGAGCATGGGTGATGAGCAAATACGGACTTTATCTTTCACGAGTGTTAAATTATACCAGGGTTCATAGCTCATGTGTTAGACATTACTGTCTTCTAGATGACTATGGGTTGAACAGTCTCATGGGATTTGCATAGGTGTTGGCTTAATATCCCCAGAGCCTAGTCATCTGTGTGTTCACAGACAATTATTTCTTTATATGCAGATTTGCCATAGCTCCTTCCCTGAAATACTCACCTGCTATCAATTTTGAAGTCCTTAGCTCTTCTACTGAAACTGCCAACACGGCAGATGCATAGAGTGGTTTCGTAATGTTGGTGTTCACTGAGACGAGTTCATCAGTAAGCTCTTGTAGCCAGCCAGCTTTCACCAAGCCACAGAAATCTGTGCAGTTTCACCAACGATCTTTTATTAACAAAGAGTAGGTTTTTGCATCTCTCTTTGCACCTTAAATTTTCCTCTATGTAAAATAAGGAGGATTTTAATTTTTTTTTTTTTGCTTCTGAGCTCATTAATATTGGGAAAATGTTATTTTATTACTACATCTCTTTCCCTTTCACCTTTACTAATTCATATCACGAACCTCAGAAAAATAAGTCTGGTAACAAGACACAAAAATAAAGTAACAAGGACAAAGAGGAAAACATCCTTGTGGACCACTTGAAAGAAACAGTTGATGAAAGCGATCTTATTGTGATGATGGTCCTGTATTGATTTTCAGTGGAATAGGAAGAAAAGCAGTCAGGTGAGTATGAAAATAAAGCACATCTTAACCTAATGGAAATACTTGCCCAGTTCCATTTTTCAGGATTCCTTGTTGTCTGCGGAACTGTTTGTACCAGCTTCATATGTCGTTCACCATTCATCCCAATAATTTTGTTCTGCTATGCAACTTTTCCTTCTTTGCACTTACCAGCACTTATCTTCTTTCCAAGCACAAGCAAATGATACATTTAGACCTAGCAACAAATTGAACTTAATCATTTTAGCCGTGTCCTGTAAACCACAATCCAGCAAAATTAAGTCAGTCATTTTCAGGTAGAAAATTATACCTCTGTGCAGTGATGCATCAGCAAAACCTCAATCAGCCTTGAAAACAGTTACCAAAGCAAAAGCTATTTTAGTTGCAAAAAGATGAAGCAATTATTAATTTTATCTGTCCCTAATTTGTTTTAATGACTGCATCAGAGCCACATTAAAAGCTCAGACTTCAGACTATCATAACCAGCCAATGCAGATAGAAGTTTGTGATAAATGTCATACGGATAATTAAGTTTATGCATGAATAATTTGTTATGTCATCTGGGGGGAATGTGGCATTTTTTGGATGACATGTAAAATTAAGTCCCGGGCATCTTACAGTTCTACTCACAAACAATTAGATGTGGTCTTTAGGCAAGCTTCTGACAGCACCTTTCCTCATGGTTTCCTTTTTTTGCAATTTCGGATGGGTGGAGAATTGCTCTGCAGATTCCAGCCATCACCTTCCATTCCTGTGGGGTGCTACAAAGAAAGCAGAAGGTCCTTTTGCAAACAAGTGGGTATTCTGGGAGGAGGGGGAACTTTTTCTGGGTATTTTATGTAGGGCTTGTTTTTGATCTCACATATTCCAGCTATTCTTCTAGCTAGAGAAGAATATCTTCTCACATCCACTTTCCCAAGTGAGATCAGACACCAAACTTGTAAAGTGTTTAAGTCTTATCTTTGTAAATGAAATGCAAATTAAAACAATGTGTTTGTCTGAGGTTGAGTGATTCTCAGACTAGTTTTGTCTTAATGACTGGTGATATTTTTTGTTTCACTGGCAGCTATACTGGTGACTTTCATTCAGTATGACTAAAGGTATCTGAGTCATGTCCTCACTCTGCATGTTCAGCAAACAGCTAGATATACAGTAGCTGTTTGTGATTCCACAGCTTGTGTCACTGTGTTAAAATTCCTATTTAACTGAAAGAAAATGGATATCGACCTGTATTAGCTTGATTGCGTGTCAGGTTCTGCACTCAGTTTGAATTATTAGGAAATAGCCAAGGAAAATTGATTGTATTTTAAAGCTCCTGTGAAAAGTTTTAGAGCTGCACATTAGGAAATGGTGTTAAGCAAATAAGAACTAATTGTTTTCAACAGCATTAGTAATTGTCCATTCTGCCTTACCTCTTCAAAGTGCATTAATTTTCTCTGAATGGGAACAATAAACAAAAGTTTCAAAATGCTGTTAGCTGCTGTGCAGGGTTCACAGCAAGACACAATACAGTATTCCCAGCACTCAGAGATTCATCCTGTTACACTGCACTTCTCAAGACCAAAGACGTCAGAAGTCATGTACCACAAAACTAGTCATGAGCATGACATAAGCACGCTGACTAACTTTGGGTTTTACTACTGGAAAAATTGCAGTGGAAAGTCAATGTGGTGGTCTCCAGTTGTGAATTATAAAAGAGCAAAACCCCTCTGCCACCCTCCAGCGTGGAGCCCTAGGTGTCCTGGCAGAGCCAGGCAAACACTGAGCCTTGCCACAGCTGCAGGAGCTGAAGGACCTGAAGGCTGTCATGCACCACCATAGTGTCTGGAGCACATTTTCCAGGCTGGTACCTGTGCGTTGGGCTAGCACTGGTGCTCCCTCGCTGGTGAAAAAACCCCACCAGGCAGAGTACCATAGTGGCACCAAGAATGGGAGTTTTTAATTTAGCTGAGCGTGAAAAGGGTGATTGATGAGGTTCCTGTCTGCATTTTCCAGGGGCAGTCCTGTAATTCCATCAAGTCTGTCCAGTTACAGCAACTAGCTTCTGACACGGGGCTTGTGTACAAGTGGCCTTTGATTAGGAAAACGCCTGCCTTGGGTTTCACTGCTAACATCAGCACTAACACTCATGCTCATACAAAGACCTGGCATCGTTTCTAATGATCATATCTCCCAGAAACAAAATTTCTCAAAATGCTGTTACGAGGTTAGCCAAGTGGTATTTTGGTGTTATGGAAGCTCACTTCCAGAACTGCCACTTTTTGGAAAGGATGTGAGCTCGTTACATGTGCAGCTCTGCACTCAAAGGGGTATGAAGAAACATAATCTGGGTGAGCTGTCGACAACCTGCCAGTATGAGCTAAAATACTTTCTGGAGCTGCTCCATGCACAGAAGAGATTTTTCACTTTGCAGTGTCTCTGTGAGAATACTGCACATGAGCACATAGTGGAGGTGAAGATTACTTTCATTTTGGTAGGATAGTTAGAGAGCAGAGCTTCAAAATTTCTATGATGTTAAGGCAAAGACAAGGAAAGCTACAGAACAGTTATCCAAAATAGGAATGTTTCTCCAGCCTTGTCATGGTTAATCTTTGTCTCTACCAATGTATTTTCATCCTGCCTTTACACAAAGTTTGAATTTCTTTCTTGTCCCACACAGGAGTCTGTAGTGAGACCTGTGCCACTGAAAGTATTCCTAAATGATCTAATAAAGAAGGTAAACAGCGAGGAGACAAAGTCTGCAGGCAATACAAAATTATTCAAGAGAAGACCAGACAATGAATTTTTGTAGAAGGGTCTTGTGATACTAAGCACCTAGGTTATGAAACCGCAAATTAAATTAAATGTAAAAAAAGCCAAAGTAGTGCCTAAGGAGAAACCAATGCACAATGACCATCTCTAAACTATTATTTTCTTAACACTTAAGAAAGAGGCACTGGAGTCATTCTGGATAGGCCTCTGAAAATATCAGCTTCATGCCCAGCAACACTTTAAAATAATGTTAGGAAATAGAAATAAATATTAGATTATGACTTATGTATTAAGAAAACGTATAGAGAAAAAATAAATATTGGTACACCAGTGTGTAAATCCATTTACACCCACACCTTGAGTGCACTTTTGATCACCTTACCTTGAACAGGCTGTAACGCAGCTGAAACAGTACAGGGAAGAGCAAGGATGCTGGGGGTTATTGAAAGGCTTGCATATGTTTAGTAACAGAACTCCTCAGCATGGAGAACAGATGACACAGAAATGGTAAGATACAGAAAGGGAATTATTGTTCTGTACTGACTATAGCCTTATATTCATTCTTCACCTCAGCTTCCACTGTTGGCCATTGTCAGGGGCAGTGTAGTGAGCTTAGTGAGCTCTGTCCTGCTATTAAGTTCTTATGGTCTTTTATTATTTTATCCTTTTCCCTGTCTCAGACTATATAAAATTGGCTATAACAACTTAAAGCTCCTGGCAAACTGGGGCAGATTCTTGACTATTCAGAGGCATTCAAATTCTGGATATTTCTGCGAATGCCATCATGTTCTCCTCCGCCACATGCAACAACAAAAAAAAGTAACTCCTCCTTGTTTTTCATTCTGATGTCTACATTGCTATTCTGCCAGGAGACAAAAACATGGCCGGTCAGCAAAACTGTCCCTCAAACTACAGCCATATGTCATTCACCAAAGCTTGAGGAATATCTTATATTCATTCAGAGGTATGTATCAGAGGAATGCAAATTTCTTATCACTGTTTCCTTCCATTTGCCAAGAGGCAGCATGTCAAATTAATTTAGACTGGCTGAGGCACCACAGGAAAACAAAGCCATCAGTCATCTCAGCTGCATTATTGATCACCAATAACAAGATACTTGCTAAGACAAATGGTTCTGTTATTATACCAGTGAATTTTAGTCTACCCTGACTAAATAAATCCTATTGAGCTGTTTGTTGTTTTAAGATGTCCAAACATTTCTGTAATAATTTTTACCTTTCATTCTGTCCAGCCATCTATAGAATCTCTCTATATTTCTGTTGTTTGTTTGCTTATATCTTTCTCTAAATGCAGGTATGTACTTACTTACCTTAGAAAGTTGGGTAAGGAATTTCATGTCTGTATACGTACTGTTTATATCCACAATATCTTATTTGGATGCAGAGGAAAATGTGAGAAAGTTGATTATATAAGTCAAACATTCCATCAGCTCTCAAGATGTTTTCCTGCTATCTTATAATAATGGAGCTTGTCAGGTTCTTGTACCCGGCGTTATGATATTATTTTTACTTTACATATGGCTTTTCCTCCATTATCAACACGTAATTATTACAACAGCAGTGCCCAGAGTTTCTTAGTAAACCTATTTCATAGAAGTGCTTCACTATCTCAGAAATATCCTCCTTCTTCTCACTTTCCTTCCAGTATCTGATAATTCGGAATCTGACAGACCTATGCAACTGCTGCGTGCTCCTCTGTCAGCTCCCTGGGTCATACTCCGGGTAAAGGCGAAAAGTCCTCTCCACAGTGAATCTAACCAATTCTAAAGATACAGGGAGGAACACTCGATCCTGAGCTTCTGAAGCGTCAAATGCTGTTTGCAAGATGCTGTGCTGTCACAGCAATCAAGTGACAAGTTCTCAGCACCTTGTGGATGTGTGGAAGAAAAATTTTCAACCAAAGCATGGGCTGAGAATGGCTCTCGCAAATCCTAAACCCCTGAGCTTCCCACATGATTTTTTTCCGAGACTTTTATAAACTGTGGGACTGATCTTCACCAGAATTTTTTATTTCATGGTAAATCTTGCCAGTTAACTTGGAGTAACTAAGTATTTTAAAGGATTAATTTAGTCATTCTCCAGACATTTCATCAAAACTAAAGGCATATGTAGGGTAATTTTAAATTATAGGCAGTAAGTTTCAAATATCACATTCTTCGAAGGAAAATGATCTAGGAATGGAAGTGAATACAAAGTGAAGTAAGAAAATATGCTGGGTGGAAGACAAGAACAACAAAAACATTTCTAGAATTACAGTTTGAAAAATGTGAAGCAATGCTGATTTTATAGCTGAAAGCCTCTTCTGTGACTTGCTGGCATTTTATTGAACAGCAAACTGAAAACAAGACTTCCTTCACTGGTAGAAATACATGCCAGAGTCTCTGGAGACTTACAGAAGTATAGAGATACAGTGAAGGCAAACAAAAAACCCCTCAGTATAATGTGGGGTCTTGAAAGCTGCGATCACCTCAGGGACACGCTGTTGTGCACCTCACTGGTGGGAAAGAGTAGTCACAAATAGTACAGGTGTCACAAGAATCCCCAGTGTGATGAAATGAGGCTGACACCTTGCATGGCTATATATAAATGGCAAAACTAGAAGCACTAGGTCCAAAATCCCTAGCAGTGAAAAGCTGAAGCGGATCACGGTCAGTAAAGACCGAGAACACCAAGGCCCAGGACATGGCACAACCACAGTTAAGGGTCTTACAACCATCTGACACCATAACACTTGTTGTTTTGGGGGACACGCCCTAGGCATTTCTGAGCCTAATTATATATTTTATTTTAGAAAGTTTAACTATATGCCTGACATTCCATGTCATGCTTATAATCACTGTTTTGTGAAGTTTGGCTGAAAAAGGAAGATGTAGAAGTCTGCACCTAAAGGCTCTTGCAGGAGTCAGTTGACATATCATTTAAGAGCTTACCTTAACGACATTAATCAGTCACAATTCTGGCCCTTGATAAAGCAGGTGACTGTTCAAAACTCGAATTTCCAGGAAGGGAAGCTTGTGTTAGGATCTTTTTTTAATTAAATCCCCTGTGCAACAAAACTTAGATACATGCTGGCCTGAATTGGTACAAAATGCCATAATCAAGAGGGGTTTTGCCCTCTCAACTGATTATACAAATATCAGCCTGGATTCCTACTCTTGAGAGTCACATAGATGTCAATCATAGTGACTCTGTGGAGCTACAGAGATGTAAAAGCAGCTGAAAACATATT
Source organism: Strix aluco (assembly GCF_031877795.1). NCBI lineage: Eukaryota > Metazoa > Chordata > Aves > Strigiformes > Strigidae > Strix > Strix aluco. The sequence goes on from NC_133961.1 coordinate 3,149,217, forward strand.
TGTTCGAAACTCAGGAGGTGATAAGATTTCTGATTAAAGGGCTATGCCCAAATGCAGCTAACATGAGGAGTTATCAGCTCCCACATAGGAGTCTGAAACATGGCTTTATTATCACACTTGTTACTATTCCCATCATACAGTTGACACTAATAGACAAATAGATTGGGTGAGCTGAGTGACATCCATCAGGCAGCTTTTTGAAGAGGGCTTGGATTTATGATTTTTGTATCATGAGTATTTGCTATCCTCTGCAAAAACCAGACCCACGTGTTACCCCTAGAACTAAGCAAGCTGATGTATTGTTAACCTCGTCTAAAGCTTTCTGTTCTTTGACTTGGTGAAGAACTTACACTCATCTACTCCTCTTTTCAAGATTTGGGAAAACATACTTGTCATATTTTCTTCACTGTTTCTTCATCTCCATGCATCTCTACACTTCCAAGAGTCAAATTATCTTGACAGTTTCAAGCAACTATTTTGACCCATCTTGACAAAGTAGGTAAAAAAAAGTGAATAGGGAGATACTACGATCAGTAGCTACCTCAGGTAAAGAGGTAACAAATTATGCTACCTGTTCTAATAAGAGCTCACATGACTAGGCATGTGTCCCAGTTTCAGCTGGAATAAAGTTAATTTTCTTCCTAGTAGCCGGTACAGTGCTGTGCTTTGGATTTAGGAGGAGAATAATGTTGATAATAATAATGCTGAGCAGTGTTTACAGTGTTTATACTAAGTCAAGGGCTCTTCAGCTTCTCACACCGCCCTGCCAGCGGGGGCTGGGGGAGCACAAGAATCTGGGAGGGGACACAGCAAGGACAGCTGATCTGAACTAACCGAAAGCGTATTCCATACCATATGACATCATGCCCAGTGTATAAATTAGGGGGAGTTGGCCGCAGGACACCGTGGCTCGGGGATTGGCTGGGCATCAATCAATCAGTAGGTGGTGAACAATTGTATAGTGCATCACTTGTTTTGTATAGCCTATTATTATTATTTATTATTATTATTTCCCCTTCATTTTCTGTCCTATTAAACTATCTTTATCTCAACCCACGAGCTTCACTTTTTTTTCTTTTTTTATTCTCCCCCATCCCACTGTGGGGCACAGGGAGTGAGTGAGTGGCTGTGCGGTGCTTAAATTGCCGGCTGGGTTTAAACCAGGACAGTCCTTTTGGGCACCCAACGTGGGGCATGAAGGGTTGAGATAACAACAGATCCGACCAGACCACGTTAAAACAAATTTGTTACAAGCACTCGTTGTATTAGTTTAATAGTTGTTGATCACAATGTTGATTTATTGGCTCGCAGGGTTGTTGCGCTCATTTTCAGAGTTGTGTTGTGTAACACCTCACTTGCTATGTGCTGGTTATCATCCCTGGGAGTTGGATTAAGGTTATCGCTTTGCTGTACTATGTAACACCAGCTTATGGGATGTTAAAATTATCAGTCGTGGGACTAATCTGGTATTTGTACTCAGCACTGCTGTCATCTTCGTACTGTGGGAGCCACCTCTCGGAAACTATTAATAATTACAATTTTTACCTTTTCTCCTCAGAGAGTAAATCTATGGGGAAACACCTTCCTGCACCTTCACCATCTCCTCCAGGCTAGTTACAATAGCTCTTGAGAATTTTGAATATACTTGGGATGTTCAAACCAGCACGCTCTTATTGCTGTCTCCTGAATGTGTTTCAGGTCTTGTTTAGGGTTAAACAACTATTTAAGAGTACCACCCAGAGATCTACCCCGAGGCTGGAGAGTTATGAGTGGCAGGGGTGTGGGATAGCATGGGCAAATGTCTAGGACAGTGGGCACCTCTAGCTTTTGGAACTTCACTCTTGAACAAATGCAGAATCCTGAAAAACTAGTAGAATATTCAGAAAAAGTATGTTATCAGCCTGGCAATTCCAAGAAGACTCCCAGCGCCGAAATACAACAACGGGGGCTACTTCTCCCATCAGAGCCCCAGCCTTCTTTGGGCACAGCCGCCTGCTCCAGCGTGGGGTCCTCCACAGGCCACAGGTTGCGGCATCTTCTCCTCCAGTGGCCTCCATGGGTGGCAGAGGGGGATTGCCCTGCCATCGCACCATGGGATAGAGGGGGGTCTCTTCTCCAGCACACCTTCCACCCCTTCCTCCTCCTTCTTTCCACTGACCTTGGTGATCACACAGGTGTCCTTCTTGTAACTCGTCCTCAAAGTCCTAACTCCCTCACAAGTTCCCCTTCTTAAATACGTTATCGCAGAGGTGCAGTCACCATTGCTAATTGGCTTGGCTTTGGCCAGAGGTAGGTCCGACTTGGAGCCAGGGGAGCTTTTGAGAAGCTTCTCACAGGAGGCCACATCGGGGCCACCGCTGTAGCCTCCTCCCCCACTACCAAAAACCCCTCTACACAAACCCAGCACAGATAGGTACTTTCTGTCTTCTCAGAGCAAAGCCACTGTTCTTTGACAAATCTGCTGATAGTCAAAACCTAGTCTTTTATATATTCATCTGTTTTCATGACAAGTGATATGAGTACACAGAAACATCAAGTTACTATATATCATTGACAGTAGTGCTCAGAACTCTTCTTTCTACCTGGTAAAGGTTGGCCGTGGAAAGAAAGTGGTACATGGCTGGTAGTTTTCTCTCCTTTATATTGCTTCTGCTTGTGAGAACTAAAACAAAAAGTAAGCCATTGTAATAGTTTACACCGTGCGAACGGTTTTGAAGATTTTTCCAAATCTTTGTATTCCTCAATAAAGTCCCTGAAGGACTATTCCGATGGACAAGGACATAGACTGTTTTTCAGTGTGTCTTGTGTATATTTGATCAACATGAAGCAAGCAGTTTGCAAAACTGCCAGCTGGGAGGATTAGCTATAGCTGTGTTGGCAAATAGCATGGGACAGTATGAGTGGGTATGGAAACAGTTGGTGCTAAAGGCCTGGAATCCACACTACTCACTTATCAGTGGTTCCGTTTCAGACTAGCTCTATCTAGTCCTGTTTGATAGCATAAGTACCCATTAGCAGATGGAGCACAGTAGGTACTCTTCTAGAGCACATTGTCTGCTTTACCTCAATCTGAAAGGAAGCCATTTAGTGAGCTCTAAGACATAAACAAAAATGCAGTAAGTGGGGACACCCAGGAGATCTACCTCAAAGCCTTATTCTGACAAGAACTTAAGAAATAACTTTGACACATCCCTGGTTCTTCAATTAATACTGTCACAGCTTGTGCTTTTAACGGTGATATTCATTTCCTAGGAACGACTAAAATTATGTCCTTCTAATAGCATGGCAACTGCTTAACCCAAATGTTCTCCCCCTTCTTCGTTTCTGGAAAAAATGCATTCTGGATAAATACCAATCTCTTCCAAGTAAGTGGGCTTATTGGAAAGTCACGATGTTGTCAGTTCTCATAAAGTAAGGCCAAAGCAGTCTTAGAAGACAATTTGTCCGTTCAATAAACAGTGCCCTTCCTTCAGATTTAATACAACACAGATGTCCCTTCTAAGGGAAATACCATTCAAATGTGACAGAAAGCAAATAGTTGGAAGCCATAAGTGGAATCTTGTAGTATTTCACCCAAGAGTATTTTTCATTTTTCCTTGAATGGCTGACCAGTTGTAGACAGCCTATTAGTTAGCTTCATAATAAAGATGAGCATTTGGTGAAGAATACAGATAGCTACCCTCAAAGCTTGTTTTCTGTATTTGCGTTTTGAGGGTCTGTCTCAATATGTACCAGGGTTGTCTCCAGCTCTTTTGCAGATGTTTATACAATCCCAGATCTTGTTCACACACACAAAACTGCTGATCTAAGTTAAGTGGCGCTTAACATTTGGTTTTCGTTGCTGAAGTTGTGTCAACTAAACCCCATTATTAAAACTTTAGTGACCTCCAAGTTTTTAATCAAGCAGGTGAGCTTTCATTGTTTCCTACAGAGCTGCCTAGTTGAAATAGAAGTAACTGAGAGGAGAACATGTGCCGCATCGTAACCACATTGATACGTAAAAAGATTAAATGCAAAGAAAATGTAAACCTTGACTCCACAAAGTACTAGGTTTGCAGTGCTCGAGACAAGACAAGAAAGTCTCACTTTGCCATGGTAAACAGCTGTGCACTTGCCCCAAAAGGACTGGACTACCCAGGGTTCTCCCCTGTAGCCCAGAATGGGACATTTCCGTGTCTCCTCTCTCATTCCTTAAGGTGATTCTTGCTCAAGAACTTTTGCAAAGTGAATTGATGTGCTTATTTTTGAGAGCATACACATATGCTTTGTGCTTGTTTTACTTTGACCCCCACACAAAAATTAGATCACAGATGATCCCTGGCATTCTAAACTAATTACTTATTGATCTATAAGTTGTTGTGTACGATTTCAGCCAGTCCAACAAGCTTCAGAATAAGAAGAAAAATAATAAATTGGTGTCAGTGGTGTATAAATTCACAAAGATGAGTTAAGGGGATTGTGTTTATAATGGCTAAACCAGGAATTTAATTTTTTTAAAATCTAAAATACCACTACAAGTTGATCACGGAGGATGAAATTACCTTGTAAAAGGAAGAGAGAAAAGTCACAGAATGCATAATATTGCTCTCTTTTAAGTGGAGTAGGAAGACAATCCCATGTAAAACCATGATGCTGAATAAATTACTAGCAGTAAAATTGCCAGAATGTTCATGATTTCAGCTGCAGAGCATAGGCTTTAACCCTGTTGGGGTTGCTCAGGTGAACAGGAATATTAGCTCGTTGGGATCTCTCTCCCTTGCTTGTCATTGCAGCTTTACATCCTGCATCTTATTGGTTTCCTAGTGACCTCAGCTACGTCTGCGTGTTAAAACTCATCTTAACTCCAATTTCATTTTTACTAGCTTTGTGTCATTCTAACTTTAGTGGAATACCTGAATTAAAAAAAGCAACACATGGATAAGCTGGGTATTTTCAGACTTACTTTTTAGGCAGAAAATCTGAGTCTAAAATAAAGTAATTTACTTGTGGTTGCAGCAAGTCATCCTTGGAGCTAGATGATCAGCTCTGTCTAGAAACAAATGGAAGAGTGAGCTAGAAATGGGATTTATGGGACAGACCCTCAGTTGTGACAGTTCATATAGGCTGAAAACTGCCTGAATTTCTGGTTCTGCCACTAAACACTGACTTGTAAATATCGAACATTCTCATGACACTAAGTCAGGTCTTAATAGAAGTTTTAATGAAAATGCCAGGAGTATAAGTTTTTGATTCAGCTGAAGAACATAAGTCCTATACATACAAATAAACGATGAAAGTGATAGTAGGTTTGTCTGCACACTTCCCCCAGTGAGAGAAACATTGTGCCTGAAAAACAAAGAGACAAAAGCAAGTACTGTTGCAAAGATATTTGCATATTGTTATTAAACAGCCAACCTTTACATAATGAAGGGCCTGTTTACAGTACTGATCAAACTGATTGCTCTAAGGCTGTTTTATGATATTTAAATATTTATAAATAGGCTTTAATTCTTCACCTCTGTCAGAAAACTCAATGGAAATCCTAATTACCATTTCTATGCACATATGAAAGGCAATCATACGTAGGTATTGACATTCAACTAACACTATTCCCTAAAAGGTTCCGTTGTTTAGCATGACTGCCAAATCATTAAATAAGGGCATAGGCTGGTTTTATAAATAATGCTGACTGTATTTGGAGTGATATAGGACACACTTGAGTTGTACTATCTAGGTAAATAAAATTGCCTATACCCTCTCTAGCACTGCCATGCTTGAGATCAAATGGAATGATAGAAAGTAATTTTTAGGCTTGTCATCCAGGGTATCTTTCACAAGTCTTAGCTTCAGTAAATATAAATATATTTATAAATTAAACACAGTATTCCCTGATGCTATTGATCAAACTGCATCTTGAAACGTGGTTCAGGCTCAGGTCTTTCTCTTCAATGCATTGAAGCCTTCTCTGCACTTACCTTAGAAGATGGATAATCATAGCTTGAGCCTGATGGGCAGAGGGACGCACTGACAGATTTAATTTCCTCATGTGCCCAACCTTCTGTCTCCGCTGGGCATGTTTAACTTTGCCATGTTTGCTATCAAAGAACCTTTTCACATTTGCTACTGGGCCTGCATTTTATGGGAAGAGAAAGAGGAAAAGGCACAGTGGAGAATTATCATAGACTAGCTTTTGGGAGCAGAGAAGAAAAAGGGAATGCTGCTGTCTCTTCTTGCTTATAATCGGTGCATTGCCTCAGGTCAATAATCTCATAAGTACTTGGGACTTCCAAAAATTCACTTGCTAAACTTTTTACAGAACAAACACAATATAAACTGTTGCTAGTTCTTGAGGTGATCTGTACAGCAATGACTTTCTTTGTTTTACTGTGCTCTTTAAGGAGACTGGTTTAACTCAAAGGGATTGAAGCTACAGGATTGTGACAATTATTCAAATCAGTGAGTGGAAAATTGGCTTTCAGCTTTTAAACTCTGTTATTATTGGTGCATTCCAGATGATTTTCTAAAGGAAGGACATTTCTTGTATATGACATTTGTTTTTACTGACTCGGGAGGACATGCTAAATGTACAGGCATTGATGTAAATGATTTAGGAAGCTGAATCTATAGCCACACAATTCTTTAATTATCACATGTTTAATTTGTTAGAAAATTATTAATTCTGCATTTTTATTTATTACATAATGATTATCTTACGGTTTATGCCAAGCTACATTTGAATGGAAATTGATATGTCATCAAAATCATGGTTTTATTTTCCATTTTGCTCTAAATCTAGCTGAAGTTGCCTTAGGCCTGACTTCGTGCAAGTCTTTCCAAACCACCAAGACAGATCTCCTAGCAGAGGAAGAAAACAGCATGTGTTATTAATGAATTGAAGAGATTGTTTCCAGTCACCTGTAGGAGTCTGGGCTGCGCTGGGAGAAAGTTAGTGCAGACAGAAGAATGCAAGGACGAAGACAAGGCCAGCAAAATAAGGCTGGCAAAAACACACAAGATAGCAGATAAGTGAGAAACACCTGTGGTCAGCAAAAGCACACAAGTCTGAGCAAAACAGGGTATGAGATAAGGGAGTTTTGGCAAGTTTTGGGCTTTACGTGCTAATTGCAATTAACCAATGCAAATGCTTGTAGAGGAGCGTGAACAGCGCGTGTAGATGACCTGTAGCCTATTAGAAGATAGATGAGTGCGTGTACGGAACTTAGTAGAGTATAAATGGAACCAGAAAAGGAATAAAAAAAAATAAAGATGGACGACCTGATCATCACATTGGTGTTGCGTCGTTTCTGTTCCCGCACGGAGAAATAAGGACCCCGGCTAATGGTGACTCCGACAAATGGTGACCCCGACGGTCAAGAGATCCTTTATCTTTCTAAAACTAGTTGATCTTCTCCTTGTTATACTCAGACTTTATTCATGGGCTGGAAGAGGAAACACAATTGTTACATTTTTATCAAAAATGTCTCCCCTTAGATGGAATCAGTAATTGAAATAAACTTTTTGAATACTGACTTCTGTGCCACAGGAAGAGGCTACAGCCGTTTTGGCTGAGTTAGATAGTCAATAAAATGGATTTTTGGAATTTGACAATTTACTTCTATTTCTTAGTGGTTTGATGTGCATTCACACTATGATAGCAAACATACTACATTTTGTATTAGTTTTTAATACGTACGCTTTTAGTACAGCAATAAATTAAGTATTTATATAAGTTCTCATAACTTCATGACGAAGTAGAAATTATTTTGATAAATTTTTAAAATGTAAGAGTTTTTTAATAATTACCTTTTATTTGGTCTGTCTTGAAGTGTTGCTCTTTTTTTTGGCAGTAAAATCCACAGAGCTCTGAGAATGATTCATACAAAGAATGACACAGGTTTGATGTCACAGGGCCATTTATCAGGTTTAATAGAGACAAAAGCTTCCTTTTACTTCCCTTGTAAAGACAATACAAACATAGGAGAGCAAATGTTTCTTCTTTCATGGTTCTTCCATTCTCACATATCATCAGTCAGTAACATATGAGATGGAAGTAACATACATGGGATTTGGAATCCAGCCTGGCTATGAAGATCTGACAGAAAAAATATTCTGTCTCCTGAAGTGAGCCAAGTTGTTCTGACCTCCCTGACAGAGAGCAGATTTGGTACCCCACAATCTCACTTGGAGTGTTACCGTCCAACCATACCCACCCATAAGTTTACACTGCCATCAGTTTTGAAATATGGTGCTGTGAGAACAATTTACAGTATTTGACAGGGTGCCACAAGCCATCTTAGCCTCTTTTAAAATTTGCAGTTCAGAGGAAACGAGTTCTTACCACTGTTACCAAGCTGTAAAAGCCTTGCTTTGAATGACAAAAGCATGTCACAACAGTGCATGAGTAATGTGGAAATATTCTGCCAGCTCTTACACTGGAAAAAAATAACCTGGGGGTACTCAGAGCTGAGAGGACAGCGTCCCCCACAGCACCTGAGGGCAGGTCAGAGAAGCATCTGAAAATTCAGAGGGTTAGAGACACTGTGCAGCCTTGGGGTCTGGGTTAAAACACTTTTCTTTTTGCGAAACCTGTTTTCTCTTTTCAAGAGTGTTAGCCTTTCAAAGGCATAAGGAAGAAGAATATTACAATTTGCTAAACAAGAAATTCTTTTAACATTTTCAGAGGGAAGAGTTATTTACTGACCCAAGCTACTTTGAAGTCTGAAAGGATGAGCTTGAAGTCTTGGTGAAATGGCTCATGCCTGCAGTAATTGGGTGTTTCTTCTTGACTGGAACTCAGAGATACAAGAGCTAACTTGAAAGCAAGCTGTATAGGAAAGAAAAGTTGACATACATATTCCACAATATAAAAATCAGATTTGAGACAAGGACAGGCCAAGGGCTAAGACAGAACCTTTGCTTTTCAACGTACAGGAGAGTGTTGGCATAACAGTGCAGCAGGAGTGACAAAATTTCAGTGGCAGAAGTCTGTGGCACATAGAAGGAGAAACGAGGGAATCCAGCAAAAAGGGAAAAAGCATTTGTCTAAACAGAGCAGAACCACCACATGAAAAAATGTAATCACACTTCAAAGTTATATCCCAACAAGTACTTCTATGTCAGATCATAGTTGAAGGGAACAGAAGATAGCTTGGCTTGGAACACACCAAACTGAGTAACTATGAAAATCTGAGGATTTTCTTCTGGTTCTTCCACCAATTCAGTCTGAGATGCTGGACAAATTATTTATTTAAATACAGACTCTTTATACAAAGGCGCAATAACATTGTACTTAGCTGCTGCACTGGACTCTCCTGATTAACTCACAACACTTTGGGATGGCACTCAGTTGAAAAAAAGTTTTTAAAAGAAAAGGGTGTAAAATACAGAAGATTTCAGTGTGTTTGCCCTAGATTTCCAGTAATTAAAATCGGCAGTATATTTACTATCTGAGCATTGATAGAACTGCTCCAGCGTATAATTAAAAAGAAAAGAGAAGCAACTTTGCCTGACAAATGCCTTAATAAGTCATGATTTCATTCCACACTGTGTCTGCTTTGTAATGCCTATCGTTACAACGTAAGCAACTAATTGGTATCTGTGCAGAGATGTCTCTATTGGCACATTAGACATCTAGAAGAAAATATCTTATTTGCAAACAACAATAAAAATACCAACGGAAAGACTTGTTTTTAATACCATACCGAACGCAGCCTGAACAAATGAAGAGTCTTGATGTGATTTAGTGTAATGCCAACAGTGAACACAACTGTAAATTATTTTTGCAACCTGCTCTCAGAGTCCCAAATTGCCTTTTTACTGTCTGCATTCCTAATGATGGCTGATACATCCCAGGGAAAAGAAAATACTGATGGCTTTTATCTTGATTTAGTTACTGGGCTGGGTTCTTTTATATATTTGAGAGCAACAAGAACAAAAAAATTATATTCTGCTTTTGCAATGTAATAATGTAAATACATTCTAAGAAACGTAGAAATCACTGTTCATGAGTAGAAAGCTTTTATAGTGGTAATTTAACCTGGCTGTTATTTACACTATAAAACTGTCCCTATGTCTGAAGCTGTGTTTACTAGAAAGATCAGACAAGTTTTCTTGTCATTTTAGCTGGCTTTAAGGACAGCAAACTGGCAAAGTCACAAACTGTTGTGCACAGAACAGAAATGGTAAAGTTTTTAGAATACCTGTGAATTTGTAATGTTCAGGGTGTTTCTTTCCATTTCTAAACATAGGAGTTTGAAGAAATAGAGACATTCAAATGGAGACTAGAACAACCTTAGTCTGTCTGTTGGTTTGCTGACCTAAAAATTTGTTCACTTACATAATGATCAGCTCCACAACATGCTGTGCCAGTTGTACCCTGTAGATATATAACATGGTGTCCTAAAATTCTGGGGTGGGAGGAATGTGATGAACACCTAAATTTTGCACATCACACTATACAGGTTTCTAGAATTTCCACTGGGATTTAACAGTAACAGCTGTGAGGCTTACGTACTGTGAAATTTTTTTTTTTTTCAATTAATCACAACTATTTAAAGGCATATTTTCAGCCGGCTAAGTGACTTTTTGTGATGGAAACTGCATCTTGACCGCAGACAAAAGCACTTTTATGAAATGCCTGCATGAAGCAAGGAAGCATTCTGGAGACAAACCCCCCACTAAATATACTGGTTTGCTGACATAATACAACACAATCCTGAGATAAGATACTAGTTCTGAAGTACTATTAGTGTACGAGCACAGCACTACACTAAAGCTAATTAGCCTTTCTCCTTACTGTGTATAACTGATGTGATTCCAGTGCTGCAATAACACAGGCAAACAGCCATTCAGGGCTATCCCTAGCACATTTGGACGGGGATGTGCTGACTTGCCTTCACTACAGGTGAATGTCCTGGGGGATGTGGACGAGCTCTGGATTGCACTGCACGCTCACCTCCCCTATAGGCAGGTCCTAAACGGCGTTGTATAGCTTCATCTGCATATAGCTTCATCAGTCTGACTTTGATATTTACTTTGAGACGAGTTCTTGCTGGCAAGGGCTGACTTCTGGACGTGGAAAAGCATAGCTGTAAAACCAATAGGACCCAATCCCAAATGATGCTTTTGTGTCATGTTTCAATGATAATACAGACATGACCACTCACATTAGGACTCCGCTTCCAGGTTTGACACAGCAGACGCCTATAGGGTCAGCTCTGCAGCTGACCTGAATCTTTCTGTAAAGCAGAAGCAGTTCTAGGTTACCCTCAGGCTGGGCAATGCTGTGGCACAAGAGCTGCAATACCAAATAACTATCATCTTCGGAGAACCTCTGCAAGAACCGTGTGAGGAACCATGTCAGTGATGCTAAGTAAAATCTTCCCTGGCTAGGAATCAGAGCCCTCAGTTATAAGCCTTTCCACATTTATTTAAGGTGAAGTTCAACCCCATGCTAGAGAGAACAGTAACATATATAACAGTGAACTACCCTAGGGCAGAAGTGGATTGAAACGTTGCTGAGATGTGAGCTAGAAATAGACCTTTCAGATTCTATCAGGCCTTTTCTTCTTCTCTACCAAAACAGGGTCACTCTCGTTCATACATTTTCCAGTGCCTACTCCTAAAATTTCTTAAGTAATGAGGCTTTCCACCAGAAGAAAATGTTTCTTTTAACAGATATACAATGGGACATGGCCCTCTTGCATCTTATTGTTATTCTGACAGTGTTCAGTATGTCTGCTTAGGGGATGTCATTCTCCTTTGTGATTTCAAAGATATTTTACCATTCACTGATGCCCTTGACAATAAAATTCCTCCCCTCAGAAGCTGAGAGAGCAGCAGCAGTTTAGTATAAAGGAATGCAAGGATAGTATATATTACATATCTCCTGAAAAAAGACATTAAAAAAAAAAAAATCAAGTTTGCAAACTCTAACACTCTGAAGTTAGGAAATGCTAGAATTAAGGATTCCAGTGCAATCTTTATTCAGATCCCCTCTGCATATGCCTTTTTGATAGTCTTTAATTACAAAATCAGATGTTTCCCATAGGTCCCCTGCCTCAATTAGTGCACCAATTGGATAGTACCTACTGAGTGGTGGCTGTTCAATAGCGCTTTTCATCTTCACTATTCATTGCACAGTCTACCACGCTTTATCTACTATATGCCATACAATACCTTCACTGAATATAGAATTAAAGGCCAATCTACTGTATTTATAATGCTGTGTCTTAGTTATTAGAGAATACATTAACATTTATATCAGCCATGTGAAGGGAGTTGTATTACTGCTCCATTTTACACATGGGAAGCGAAGGCAGAGGTGTGTTATTCTGCAGTAGCCCTGGGTGTCCAACCCAAGAAACAAAGTGTTATTCCAGAGTATTTAATGGTTTATATCAATTTATCTGCCACTGACAGCTGCTATATTTGCTAGTAATCCACACTTCAGCAAATCAGTCACCAAGTATTAAATTAGGTACCCTTAAAATGAGGAAGCAGCTGGAAGAGAGGGTAGCTTTAAGGAATAAAGAGTCTGGCCCACCTGTTTATAATCAGCTCTCCTTCCCCATTGGAGGTAATGATCACAATCAAATGTCAGACAGTCCATGTGCATAAATTATGCCAAGAACAGGGAAATAAGATTTTACAGGAGGGAAGAAGGGAAGGAAGAGGAGGTTGAAAGTCTGTACTAAGATCTTCCAGCCTATAACGGGAAAAAAAGGAGTGTTATAACAGGGATTCAATTTAGGAGAATCAGCGACTTTGTAAAAGTACATAAAATTCTTTTTGTGTAGTGTGCATACAATGAGAAAAATCAGAATATTTTTCTTCTATTAAGAGATGACAATTTTGTATCAGCAAGATCGTGAAAATGCAGACATATGTGCATGAGGAACTATTGATTTTCTTTTAAAGTAATTTGGCAAAATAGCATAGTAGTGGCTTCAAAGAGGGAGGGGAAGAAGAGAAGCTAAAAAGCTGAGACCTCAGGAAGAAAATTAGAGCAATAATTGTGATAGTGTATTGAGGATTATTTTTTAAACATCATTGAAATGTGTAATTGAAGAGAGGGCGGGAAATAGTCCTTATTTTACATATAATCACAGTTTAAAGCTGAAGCTTGTCTGAGTTCATTCCTGACTAGTCTGGCTATCTACATGTCTTTCCTTTTGGACCTGAAATGTGCAGTGAATGACGTGACTCAGGAGGCTATTTATAATTACTGACTAATCTTAATAGCAGGTTCAAAGCATAACAGGGGATTCAGCACCACAACGGGGTCTATTTATTCATCTGCCCGGTGATGTACCACTCAGTGTTTGGTGATTATAAACTGAAATTGTAACTTCCCAGCAATCTCAGCTTCTCTCCGTCTGTGCTCTGGATATTACTCTAAAATTCTGGTGATCAATTTTTCATTTGTGGAGTCTGCCTTTCTTTGGCTACACGCCAGATTGTAGGTCTCAGGGAGATCAAAGCAAAACTTCAAAGCAGCCGATAACCGAATTTTTTTCAAATGTTGGTAAATGAGACTGTAGGATATTGTTCACTGTGCAGCCTGTTTGCCACAGGTCTAACTGGATTTATAATTCTCTGTGATCATATAGAAGTCGGTGTGATAGCACTCAAAATGTGACAATACACTCCTACAGGCATCTTGTATCCTTTTTATTCATGGATATATTATACTTCGGTTATTGGTCTCAAAAGCCAGAGACAAAATTAACAGATAATTTAAACACCTGTGCTATTTTTGTATATGGGATGTTGTGAAAGATGAGGCCTACAAATTTTTAACTCTCTGCTTGTAAACTGTTCAATTTAACACTGAGAGTCGATGACCTCTGGAGGAAATGTTCCCTACTCTGCATGGTTTTTCTCTAAAACACTGGTGACACCTACAGAGACCAACATACAACTTGCTGCAGAATCAGCCCCCGAAGAAGGGTTCCAAGCTGAATGGGATTTGCTTGGGCCCTAGTGTAGGAATTGCCACTCTCTGTATTCTTGGACATCATTTGCCAAAATTTGGCTGAGCTATGAACCATGGTGTCCAGTGTCAAGGGGACTCGCAAGCAGTAGAGAAATGTTAACTGAAAGGTGTAGTGAAAGGTGATTAGATACTAATCTTAGGTTCTTCTCCCATAGCAGAGGCCCAGTCCTTTGTGTGAACTTCAACAGTCGTACAAGCCTTAAGAACCCAACAGAGCCATATTTTCACATCGTGCTTCACATTTCAAAAATTAATCTAGAAGTGAATCGTCTCTTCTTGTTCCAACTTAGGGGAATGTTGCCACCTTTCAGGCACAACAAAAAAGCAGCATTTTCTACAGTTTTTAAGGGTATAAAACTTAGTTTTACTTTATTTCTGAGAAAGTTCCCTTTTTTGCATTGCTGATACACTTCTAAATTACTTCCCCATGTTTGCCAAGTTTCCTAAATCTGCTGCTTCTTTTAAACTATTACAGACTGTATCTACTTTGAACTGGTTTTCATCTCAGTGACTGCACTGGTAAAAACTGGACTTGCTAAAACTGGAGTAGACAGAATCAGAAACAACTAAAAGGAAATGCAAAGGCCAAGATGAAATGAAGTACACTCAAAGTGCCATCGTGTAGTTAGCTCCAATATGTATTTGATGCTTAGGCTCCCACGCAGGTTTAGGAGGTCTTTTATTGCCAAGTCCCTTCTGGATAAACTACAAAAGCTATGTCTTGCATTTACATGAGTAAAATTCTAGTATTCAGTATAAAAGTTTACACATGTCTCATGATTTGGTGTTCTTTAGATTTCAAAACTGACTGTTTTCATGAAGGTATTTTCAAAAAACCTTTATTTTGTAGCAGAAAACACCAAATACTTTCTAAAAATCAGGGTCCCTGAAAGAATTTCACAGGCACACCAAAGCTTGAAACACTGCCAGCACCTACCTACTTTGCAAAAGCAGAACAAAGTAAGTATCTTTCTGATGTGGCATGGAGCAATTAATGTTTGTTAAATGCTCAGAGAGCATATTTTCCTGTCCTCTTATCTACAAAGCTGATTTATTCCCAAGACTGAATATAGTACATCATTGTACTTCGGCACACATGAAGTGCACTCCCAAGGCACAAGTACATCATTTCAACAGCATTCCATTTTCATTCAAAAAATTGAACAAGATTGAATTATGCAGTCAGATCCCAGAGTTCTTGGTAACTTTTCTCTTAGAAATGCTTTCTCTTATTCAAAGTCTTGTCTTTTCATGATTAAATAATACACTCATTTGTAGCCATAGGATGCCTGTCTCCAGGGACACTGCAGAATAGCTACACTCGTTTCACCAGCTAGCAAACCTAAATACATCTGTGCCAGGGAAAAAATACTGCACACTTGAGCTGTGACAGACAGAACAAATGTTCCCTAATTTTCTGTTGGAGAATTTGCAGTTTTCCACTTGAGTTGATGATGCTGAAATGAGGATTTTTCACTTCTGAATATGACATAATTTATGAGGAAGACATGCAGTAAATATTTCAGCTGGGGTAGGTTTAAAATTAGCTGAAGCTCAAAAGGTTTAAAAACTAAGTTCTGTCTTTCTGGGAATTAATTAAGCTCTGTGGGCTTAGATGGGTCAATGATGAATGAATGACCACCTTGGGAAAGGGCTTTGCTTGGGAAAAGCTTGCTATTTCCCCTGATCAGAAAGAGGGTCCCTCTCCTCCTCTCCTCTCCTCTCCTCTCCTCTCCTCTCCTCTCCTCTCCTCTCCTCTCCTCTCCTCTCCTCTCCTCTCCTCTCCTCTCCTCTCCTCTCCTCTCCTCTCCTCTCCTCTCCTCTCCTCTCCTCTCCTCTCCTCTCCTCTCCTCTCCTCTCCTCTCCTCTCCTCTCCTCTCCTCTCCTCTCCTCTCCCTCTCCTCCCCTCTCCCTCTCCTCCCCTCTCCCCTCTCCCCTTCATGCCCTTTCTCTCTCTCCCTCTGTCTTTCTTATTCTTACGGTTTCACCTGACGTTATTATTATTATTCCTCCAGCCTCCTATTTATTTTCAAGCACTCCTCCCTGGGACATGAGGTCTGAAACACAATGGAAAATTTCATGGCACCGGCAGGACTCTGCTTATATGTGTTCCTTTATGACACAACTGTGCTTTAGTTGACTGTTCTGGGTTTGGGGGTTTTTTTGAACGGTGGGAGAAAGACCAGCAGGAGATACTGTTATTAGGACATGGGGCTTTCAGTCTGCAGCTTCCATTTCAGATATGACCTATGCTGTTTATAGTGTAACCACCAAAGGGCACACTTGTAGGAAGATGCAGGATTAACAGTCTAGGACCGGTTCTTAGTTACCAAATGTGTACATCCCCTGCAGTGTCATTACAGTTTGGTTTTTTTTCCATAGCAGAACTCTATAGCAGAAAGACCAATGACAAGGAGTTCAATCTCACTTACAATCCCTGTAGCTGTTTACCTAAGTTCAGTCTAACGACCACCAGGATTGTACCTGTTGCACCAAGGACATGGCCAAAACTACCTCAGTTTCCAGGGAAAAAAATCATATCTTTTACAGACAACAGATGAAACAATGAACTGTTACCGGTGCTTTTTTTGTTTTCCCCTTAGAGATACCCACTGACATTGTGTTATCTCCAGCAGATGATCTCCAGCAGCAGGGCAGGGGTGACCTTAGCAGAGGAGTAGGCAACATATCAGAAGTGACTCATTGATTTTATGAAGCATTTCCCTTCGTAGCCATGACCCATTGGCATAAGAGCTTTAAAAAAAAGAGATTATAATTAATTTTTCAAGACAGAGTCAGATGTCAGAAAACTCCCTACCTCTCTTGGCTAAAATGTGATGTATTCTAAAATGCATTTAGAATATCATACAACACTGAAGATGCTGTTAGTGATTTTTTTATTTTATTTTAAACAAAAAGAGTTATAACCTATGTTAAGTGAAATGCAAAGTGGTCAGATACCATGACAATGACTGCATAAAACATAGAAAGGGAGTATAAGGCTTACCAGAAGATTAGGTAGTGCATTGTCTAAGAAAAATGTTTATTAAAACTACTGGATCACCTTCCTTCAGCGTATGGGGGCACTGAAAAGCCTCTCAGTAGTTACGGCTTTCACAAGGGATACTATATCTAGTAACCAACATGTTTAGCCATATAGCCTAATCTTTTATAATAACCTTTCTGGACCTGTAAGCACTCCAGAGGAGTCACAAACTATGTCTTTTTTTCTGGACTATTTTAAATATGGAAAGACTAAAAGTCTGAAAACTGTGAGCTATCTTATTTGTGCTGGGGAAGCAGAACTTCCTTTGATCTTCCTTACCCAGTAAGTATATTGCTGGCATATATATGGGAGTAAACTGGATATTACTGCATCCCTAAACATATAAGCTGTTAGCTGGCAGGACATATTTTTACAGAGGCCTGTAACTTGACAGATATTGTGGCAAAGACTGTGAGTATAGACTGTGAGTATATTCTGTGCATGAATATATACTCTTCACGTCAGAACAAAGGACTAATCCCAAACAGGACAGAAACCAGAATTGAGAGGATATAGTATATCCTGGGTGACTGTAATGTCTGTGAAAGATGCTCTTTGAGCTTTTTCCCCTTTAGTCAAGTGAGTGTCCCAGTCCTGGAGAAGACCCTACCCACAGTTTCCCATATGCCAAGTATTTCCACATTTCTCACTTAAGTCTGCAGAATGCAATTCTCCTTTCAGCTAGCACAATGATGGTAGGAAGCAGACAACCCACTGAAACCTAGGTGTCGGGGTCACCATTAGCCGGGGTCCTTATTTCTCCGTGCGGGAACAGAAACGACGCAACACCAAAGTGATGATCAGGTTGTCCATCTTTATTTTTTTCTATTCCTTTTCTGGTTACATTTATACTCTACTAGGTTCCGTACACGCACTCATCTATCTTCTAATAGGCTACAGGTCATCTACACGCGCTGTTCACGCGCCTCTACAAGCATTTGCATTGGTTAATTGCAATTAGCACGTAAAGCCCAAAACTTGCCAAAACTCCCTTATCTCATACCCTGTTTTGCTCAGACTTGTGTGCTTTTGCTGACCACAGGTGTTTCTCACTTATCTGCTATCTTGTGTGTTTTTGCCAGCCTTATTTTGCTGGCCTTGTCTTCGTCCTTGCATTCTTCTGTCTGCACTAACTTTCTCCCAGCGCGGCCCAGACTCCTACACCTAGGTATTATTTACTTCTGAGACTTCTGTGAAAACTTGCCTTTAAAATGCTAAACTGAAGGTCTGCATATCTGCCCTAAATTTTATCACCTCCTAGATCTGAGAAAACTCTCTCTGTGGTTCAGACCCATTTCTCCCTCACATCACGCGCAAAATAACTCTTCCGATTCTTCCAGTAAAGACTTTTAATTGCATTCCTACAGAACAACTTCATAAACAAAGGTAGAGTAACTTCTCCGTATTGACTGCACCTTTGCTAGCATTCAGAATATTATTATATCCCGGTGTTCTTAAATGAAGAGTTCATATCTGTCACTGCCTATTCTTGTGCTGTCATAGACAAGTCACGCAGCGGCTTTAGAAAGCTGTGACAGATTTGAAAGTACTGGTGGGATTCTGCTATAACACCATTTCTGCAAGGGCTCTGTTCCAAGTCGGTGCTTTCATCCTCGAGTGTTGCCTAGCATCAGCGCAGGAATCCTTCTGCCTGCCTGCAAGGTAGCAGGCAGATTTATATAATTATTTTTATTATTCTCTTGCATCAGAAACAAATAATAGATGTGCTCTTTCCGTTCTGGGAATGAGAGGGCATTTAACTGTGGTTTATAATCTTCCAGCATATGATGTTTAAAAGCCATTTGGATACATCTTTGAAGGCAGTGGACCAGCCCTCTAAACTTCACTAGTGGTTGTGTGTGTGCTTTTGGGGAGGGGAGTCGTTGTTTTCTTATGTTAAATAGAAAGATACTAAAGTTACTGTACAGTTAAATCCTCATTATATATGGTATTAATAAATGTGCCACTAGGACAGTCTGTTCTGTTAAGTAACTTTGCTAATCTGAGCACATTACGCTGCGTTTATACTCTAGAGGAAAATCTCTAGGGAAAGCAATGAAACAACCTAATGCAGAGAATCCAGATTTATTGTTGTTTCTGCTTTTGTGGCACAGAGAGAGGGAGAAGAAAATGTAAAGGAAGAGAATTTGCATCAGAATGACTGCAGTATGTTCTGTCATTGATAATGCAGATGATCATCTCTGGTTTCAAAATTATCCCCTCCATGATAAAAAGACTCATTTTTAAATGTCAGTAAATATGCATTGGCATTCCAGGAGTATAAGAAGCACTTTGGTGCTGCAGGTCATGTACTTTCCCTATTAATCATCCCTCAAAGATCCCTGGAATACCCCTGAATTACTCCAGGTATCTCTCAGGAAGCAGAGAAAGGACTGGTGAAAGGTCTTTGCAGGGAGATCCTACAAAATACAAGCTGCTTCTCACAAGAGAACAGGTGATGTACACATTGAAACTCCTGAATATAGTGGGACTTGAATTAAGGAACTTGGCATTAAAAACTACGTTTCTATCACTTGGAACTGTTGGAAAATGTTTTGTTAAAGTTTATCTTTCCCAGGCATTCGTGTGCAACACAGAGACAAGTTTCTTACTGTGGTTTTACTGTATATGCAGCCCCTGTACAGTCAGACAGCATCAGCTCTGTACATTCATGTGCTCCTGGATCCGATCTGTCCAGATTACATTACAGCTGCATCATTCAGTAGGCACCTGCACAAAACATTATTAGCTGGCCACTTTAGCACCAAATCACCAAATCACAAAGCAGGGCTCTACCACTTCAGCCAGGACAAAATTTCTTTTACAATTGCTGCTTCCTGTAGTTAGATCTTTACAGATTTTCAGGTATCGGGGAGTTCAACTAATGCCAGGGCATGTCAGACAGCTTAAATGCAACAAAGAACTCCTGGCTTTAAATTGTTCAAATTGTAATATTTCTGTAACCCTTAGGACCCGAAGGCAAATATTCATACACCGAACCAAGAGAAGAAAGCAGTTTTTGTCTTGTCGCTGCCTCCTCTCTGCTCCTTTGCTGTTTTATCCCTCCGTTTCATATTTCCAGCCTTGCATCAAACACTGAAACCTGCTGTCCCAGAGATGAAGATGTCAACATGATGCATAACTCGCACTTCTGTAACAAAGTAGTTTTCTGTCTGCAATCAGCGTGACGCTGCTGTAAACGGTGATGGAAACATCCGTGTGCATGCACACACCTAGGGACTTCAAGCCTGAGCACATTGCCCACAAAACTTGGAGGACTCAACAAACGAGTTCAAGTTTTTGCAAGGGCAAAAAAGAAAAAGAATATTTAAATACGTTAGAAGCTCAGGAGATATAGATTTGACAGGATGATCCAATTTCATGCTACATTAGTATAAATAGGTCTAATTTGACACACATTTGTGTTAGAATGGTCTTTCCTTTTTCAGGATCAAATTTCAGTAACACGTGGATATTTAAATGAAATATCCTTGCTTTGACTTTAACCAAAATCCCTTTGGGGTAATGGGACAGAATCTTTCAAGCAAGACTATTGGTCCTACTTTCATATACTGGTGGAAACACCAGTATATTTGTGTCTCTGCTGCCTCCATCAGCACAAAAATAATGCTATTTAAAGATTTGTATCTGTCATCGCCCGTTGACTGAAGAACCTTCAAAGTGTTTAGTTCTCTCAATCGTAAAAAAAGTGGAGATCTGTTAGCTTTGATCTCTAGAAACCAACCTTTAGTCAAAAACCTTACTGTCTCTTCTCTTGTTAAAATCTAACCTAGTGTTGCACATAGGACGTATCTAACAGTGCACAAGTCAGCTTTGTTGGTCCCATTCTTGAGTCTCTTCTTTTGATATTACCTGTTTACTGATGTACAGGATAAGAGCACTTTGAAATGTCCCGTGGGGACAGATTGTGCAGAAGATGAGCAGATTACATGCGTACAGCCATGGAGATCGCATTAGCCACAAAATTAGAGTTGCGCGTGAATGGCATCATCCATTTTATTAGAAGTTATTTTCTCACTGAGGCTTTGATGTATTTCATACCTTTCAGAAAAAAAATGACACTATTTGAACTGAATTTCTCAGTTCATCAGAAACAAAGTAGCCATTTACAGTTCTAGGTCTCAGCAGCTTCCAGGTGTACATGAGCTATCCTGGAGTCATGTGTAAGGAAAAAGGGAGGACAAGGCATCCCAAACTTTAATCTGTTGAGATTTTCCTGCTCATATTTATTACTTACTTAATGGATAAGTTCTGGGATACCAGCTCTGTCTCTCATAAGAACATTTAGGAGCTCCCAGTTTGCTATTTCCAGTAAGTGCTGTTATTATATAAACAGTGACAAGAAGAAAAAAATGTGGAAACATGATGTACTTGAACTTGAAAAGGACTCTTGTCAATCTTATGGAGAGGCTATATAGCTTTAATCTGATATCAACTCTGCTCCCATTCCTACTGTTCCCATTTATGGTTACCGGTCAAAACAGGATTCAGCACACTAAGAGGACGCTCAGAAATAAGCTTAATGATCTTAACAAGCAGAGATCTTAGGAGAGATATTTAACCTGGTTTAATAGAAACGGAGATTTTGGGTTGGTTTTTTATTTAAAATTTTATCTAAGTACAGCCAGATTTCATCAGTGATGTCAGCCAGTCTCATAGCTTCCTTATTAGATGTATGGATCCATAAGAGTTGATCACTTTTCTCATCTCCAGATTCTTCAGGCACAAAGTAAACCCAGATGCTATTCTTCAAAAAAAATCTCATTCTTCGCTCTCCCCGTTCCTCCCCTGTGCTGCAACTGTTTCTACTTTTCTAGATTTCTCATACTTTTAAATTTTCCAGCCATTCTTCAGATAACTCCCATTCCATCAGTCCTAGAGAATTTAGAAATATAGAAATCCTTCTTTTCCATCTGTAAGGTTTTAGCATGTTGTCTATGACCCCAACCCAATAAATTTCTTTTGACTGAGCAATAAAAACATGCTTTCCTGAATCAAGCCACGGAACCCTTTATTATTTTATTAAGAACCTAATCCTGATATCCTCTTTCTTATAGAAATAGAAATCTTAATATTTAGGCTAGCCATAACTGTTCCTTGGAGAAAGCACTGTAGGCTTTGAGAAAGGATAGAAGTAGATACTCTAACTTAACACTAGCATCCCTCCTCACAGTTTTTGAACATTTTTCTTTTTTTTGTTTTTGTGCATGCTTAGCCATCTCAGTGATTGCATATTGCTGAAGCTCTGTGGCACCAAAGAGCATTGAAAATATCCTTTGTGTACTCCTTGCTTTCATCCATTTGCTACCAGTCTCTTAGACTCTGAAGTAAACTCTTGAGAAAGAACAAAGTGTCCTCTGCTCTCTTCATACCTATTTAGGTCATCCAGAGCCTTTGTTGAACTCTTTTCTATCAATCAGACATATGTTCTTTGTAAAAGTGAGTTTAATGCCACCTTGAGTGGTAGACTGACAGCCCTGGAGACTGGCATCCCTTGTTTATGCTCAGAAAAGGCTGAGACTGGCACTACTGCAAACATTTCTCTCTGTAGCCCTTCACCACCTCTGATGTGGAGAGACCACCTCCAGGCAGAAGGATACTCTGGTCTCCATGGCCATTCACTGGCCATCATTGAAGGCACATTGGCAGGATTGTGTGAACGAAGCTTTTGTGCAAAGGAGTTCAATATTCAGGGCTGCCAGGCTGGTTCCTTTTGGCTTCTGATAAATACACTTCTGAATTCAAAAGCCAAAAAGAATGACAATGTGACCTTGTCTTTATTGCGTAGTGTGAACAGCAATGTATCCAATAGCAACTTCTTCGGCCTTGTACCAGAATGCCAAACCTATATTCTGCTGGTTTATTCTCAAACTACTAGCTTGACAAACACATCCAGATTTTATAGACTAAGCACTTTTTTCATCTTTGGAAGCTGTGTAATTCCTACATCTCAGGAGATCTTACCATAGACCTCAAATATCTGTTTGACTTGACTTGGCTAAGTTAGAGCATAAACTACACCAGAGTTTGTTACTCACTTCAGACACCACGGTTACTACTCAAAGAGCCCGTGTCATGGGTCAGACAGTGAAAACACCTCTTTTTAATGACTTGGGCAATTCCTAGTATAAACTATTACTTTGTAAATTAGTATTGGAACTGCAGCGGATGAAAAGGTGCCCTGTCAGCTGATGTCCTGATTAGCAAAGAGCAATTCATTACTCATCATTCAGCCTACCAGAGTATTTCCAACACTATCTTCTCTGATGCTAAAGGAAACACAACCTAGCATGTCTCCACTCACTCTGCATAAATACCAAGCCTTACAGCCCACGTGAAAAAATACAGAATGACAGCAAATGCATGGATAAGTCATAGGACTGGAATTCTGAAGATCTGGATTCTTAGACTGGCTCTTCTCAAGATTTCCTGTGTCACATTGGATATATCATTTTTAGTTCTGTACACCTCATTGCTACAGTCAAGTTAAATTTGTCAACTACCTTAAGGTATGTATAAAATCCAAGAGTGCCTATAATTCTAATACGGACAGTTCTCTGCATTTATAAAATATTGATTTTCTTTTATCCATTTATGTTGTGGGAGCATTATATATGTATCTTTCAATATATCATGAAATAAAAGCTTTCTAATGTCTGTTTTTTGGTTCTGGACTACTAAAAATTACATGTGTCATGTTTCTTTGTTTTTAACAACCTAATTTATGAGATTGGCAGAAATGGAGAATTCCATTTCACAGACAATGCTTTGAAATGTGATTTGGGCTTGATTCAAGACAAAACTCCAAGTTGTTTAAATTCTCTGGGAAAGGGGTTAGAGCTCTGACCCCCATGGTCTTCATGGCACAGATTCCTGGGACATGCAGTCCATGGAAGTGCTCTGTGGGTTCGGCTGTCCCAGAAGTGGGAAGCCTTGGGAGCCCAGGCTGAGGGTGCTTGGATGCCAGCCCGCTCGTGCTCTCAACTCTGATCAGCCCACCGGGTGGGATGTTGAGGAGCCAGGAGTTCAGGCCCCAGGGCACCAGACTGAAGATCCAACAGCATCATGGTCAATCACAATTCTGTCAAAATCAAATCACCTCCCTTGAATGTTTCCATTTCAGAAAACTGGCAGATTCTGCCAAAATTATGTTTTATTGAAAACTTCACAGTTACCTCTGGTTTCTGTAGGTGTTAAACATATCAGTCATGTCCTCGCCTGTTCTCTCATGCGTAGATATATATGAGTTACAACGATAAATAAGAGGAAATTGAAAGAAAGGTACTGTAGAAAGTCCCTTTACAAATCTTAATTTATATGTTACAACAGCTTCCTATTAGTCATAAGGGTGTTACTCAGCAGGGACATAAAAGTGGACAGAAGATGATTGTGATAGTGGTTGATTTAGTAGAAAAAGTCATTTTTCTCTGCTTAAGCTGGCTAAGGCATTAGAAAGACATCTGGCAATTTGGGTCTGCCATCATCTGTGGACAGTTTTCATCTGGAAACTTTTGTTTTCTCCTGCAGGCGAGGCTGTTCTTCACCCTGGCTGCCTGGCAGCCCAGCTGGGGAGCCACGGGCACCCAGCTCGTCTGCTGCAGCAGCTGCGGGACAGTGAGAAACAGCACCAGTTTAACAAATATTCTTACCAAAAGAAGATTTGTATACCAGTTCCAAATTTATGATTGCTGTCTTCTTCCTGGACTGTTTGGGCTGTTGAAATATCCAGTAACAAACTGAATGCATTCGTCTTGAAAAAATGATTTTAATTTTTAAATATTGGTGACATTCATTAGATTTCACAAAAATAAAATATATTTGTTAATTCAATGTGCAATGACCGATCCTCAGCTGGTAATACTCAGAGTAACCTTATTGGAGGCTGCATGAAAGTCTGGCTTTCAAAACTGGAATATCCAAGCCACAACACTGTTAGAGCATACAGATGTCTCTTTGTAGAAATTCAGAAAATCTGATTTAGATAGAGGCAGAGGGACATTCCAGAAATTATTTGTATTTGTAATGTTTTTGTTGATGTGTCTTGCCAGATCAGAGGCTGAAGTAACTCAAGAAGAAGTTAGGGCTCCTGACCTCTAACCTTGGTTTCCTCATAGTGTGAGTCTTTATATTGAAGAGCTAGTTTAAAATATTTGTGCCTTATTTTTCTGTGTAAAAAGGAATTCTAAAAATAGTCACCATACTGGAATGTTATGTGACTGAAATCAGGACATCTAAAACTGAAATTTCTAGAAAGAGGAATTGCCATTGAAAAGCAAAATTTTTTCAGAGGTAAATGAAAATTATTCTGTTAGCTGTTAAAAAAAAGCCCAGATACACTAGAACAGCAGGTAGTAGGATTATAAGCATAAGAAAATCACTGGAAGAATCATATTTTGTTCTCACAAGGTGTCTCCTTTGTTTTATATCATCACAACGAGGTCAGGACATGACAAATGTTGCTGCTCCTGAGCTCGATAGCGTGCACAGGACTGTTCAGGCAGTGGGTGAGCTGGTGCAGGGGCAGCACCCACCTCACCTGCAGGTTGTTCCCAGGGGAAGCAAACCACTGAGGGTTTGGGGTTTGTTCTAGATGTGTACACTCCAAGTAACACTAAATCTCCACACACATTACTCAGCAAATTTCTTCTTGCTATTTTATTACATTAAGCAGCAGACTAGCTCGTGCTTAAGTTAGGACATGAATTCTCCTATAATTTTTTTCAGGGTTTATGGATTTGTCATCAAGATTTCATGGTGGCTGTGATGAATTGCCATTAAGACATCATCCTCAAAAGAACAAAGAAGGGTTTTTATACCTGAGCAATTTTGAAAATAAAAGAATTTAACTGAAGTGAAATGACTGCTAGAAGAATACTTCTTACTGTGCCCAGGAATTCTTCTTTTTGCTAAACATTTTAAAGCTTGACTTCCCCTTTGGCACAGAAAGGAAGACATTACTCTGCACATAATGCACGTGACATCGCAGCCTTCAGTCACAGAGATCAGTGTATTCCTATACATGTCCCAGGCCTGAGGCAACGTTGTATTTAAAAATAAGCACAGGCCTGTAAGGGTGGATCTCTCACAATTTAGCCCCAGCTTGAACATTTATTCCCTTTTGTGGTTTTGGTCTACTCACCACCATTTGTTCTGGCACACTTTCCTCAGCTATAAACTGAGGATTATATGACTGATGGGTATCTGCACCAGTATTAATGTCAGAAAAGACAACGTTGATCATATCAGCATTACACGTTGTTGTTCATACCAGCATTACAGCTTCACTGTCGAAAAAGCAACTAGATCATGGAGGAGCAGCAGCTTTTTAATAGCTATGAAAATGAACAAGCATGTTGTGAAACAGTTCAGTCCTGTGAAGGATGAGTGAGTTAGTGTTTGATGGTCAGGACCGTCCAGTACTAACCCAAACAAAGAAGTAAATTTAGCATCCTGTGGGAGATCAGTTGGCTTTATAACTTCCCAATTATTGCTTCCAGGCTTATTTTCAGCAATTTTTTTCCCTTTGTTGCTTTCTTCTTTTATACCTTTCAATGGAGGAGACAAAAATAATTCTGAGAGGTATAGAATTATAGAACGGGGCAAAATGGGATTATACTGGGATGGAAATACTGAGTATTTCAGCTACAGGAATTTTCTGTATTTAATGGATCGCTTGGGCAGTCGTTAGCAGTAAATGGACAGCATTGCCACCCTGGCTGTGTAGTTGAAGCTATGTAGCAATTCTAGCTGAGCCATATTGAGACAGTCTTTTGTTTTCTAAGAATAGTCAGTTTGTTAAACTGAATCATCTTTGTGATTGCCACAAAATCTCATGTGGAAAAACTTCTTGTATTCACAAAAATTTGGGAAGTGGTTGTTCTTTATAATATCTATATTCACATCAAACATCAGTAATCACTGGCCATTGTTTTTTTCTCTGATGTGTGTTATTCTTGCAGTGATGGACCACAGGCAAGAGAAAAAAAAAAAAAAAAAGAAATCTAGGTGACAATCATGTGTCTTGGTTAGAAGATAGTGAAGTTAATGAGCAGCTCATAAGACGAAAACAATTCATTCCCATTGTCTTTTGCAAATAGTAGACATATATATATAAAATCACAGTAGAGATAGTAAGGAATGATGTGGAACATAAAAGAGTTTGTTATTGTGATGCTGCTTTTAAGCATTTGCATGCAAGTGTGTATCCAGGATACTCAGAATTGCTGAGAAAAAGACTGCATTTATAACATTATTATTACCATATCATTCCTGCTGTAATAATAAGAAGTATAAGTATGGGTCAGGTTCCACTGTGCTTGTTAGCATTCATACTCAGTCAGGCTTACAGTCCAGTAAGAGGTTTATTTGCTTGTTAGATACAGAACTAGATACATCCAGTGATTTAGTGTTTTCATATTGCTTATTAATTCAGAGCTTCACACTAATTATTTGCTAGCTGAAGAGCATGCTATTGATGGCTTGAATGTGGTCACTGGCTTTTTTTTGTTTAGAAGGATGGTAAATAAAGTTTTAAAAAAAGAACACAAAGAGTGAAACTAGTTTTGCAGTTTTCTGGGGATACAAAATGAAACACAACAAGAAAAATGTTAGTCAAACAATAAGACAAAACCAATTGTGTTTACGATGTTTTATTACGAAGTCCTGCAGCTTGACACATTTAATTTAATATTCTTTAACTAGGGAAGAGGAAAGATCTGCGTGACAATATTATGCATGGAAAGTGGTTTTGTATTACTTTCAAATAATTCCTACTGAGAGGAGAAGGGAGAAAGGAGAAAAGACAGTCCAGGCTTTTTATATTATTTGTTTTGTTAATGTAGTGCTTCTAAACTAGAAAGAGAGAAGAAGAGAAAGAAAACAGACAATTTCTTTGGCTTTCAAGTGAAATATTCAGTAAGAAAAGCCTGAGGCTCTGTGTGTTGTGTCACAATAGCTATTACGCAGATAGGCTTACCAAATCAAACTCATGTCAAAGTGGAGAGATTACCCTGACTACTGATGTTGGGAGATAACCATCACCAGGGTGACAGAAGCAGAGAGAAAGACAGCAACTGCAAGGGTAATAAGATATGTGCATGTACAGGAATTTCATCTCTCTATGTATAGGAAATGTGTTTGCACTTGCTCTCCCAGAGCATTCCTCTCTTGTCCAGAGGAGCAATCCTCATTCCCTGGGTGTCTCTGCAGTATGGCTTACAGAAAGTGTGGTGATAACACAGTGTGGGAAGCAGCTCAGTGTGCGGGAAGGGTCTCAGAGTCACCCACGCATCAGGCCACTCTGTATGGGGGAACTGCTCACTGGTACAGCGGGTCTCCCCAGCTTCTCGCCGTTATCTTTGGAAACAGTACAGCTGCAAAGATCAATATCTTTACCTGTTCTGTTACAGGAGACTGATAGTTCTCATCTTCTACTCGGTCTCTATTGCATTTTCACGGTGGAAATTTAATAGCAATTACAGAATTTTCAAGTTCATTTGTGTGGTACATGAATGGAGAATGAGACAGAAGGAGAAAGCCACAAGGAAAACAGGTGATGGCAGTGCCCTATTATCTGGGTATCAGTAGAGCCAGGAACACTGCTCTTGTCTACCCTGCTTTCCCCTGTAAGATTTCTCACCACTGGTAGTCACTGGCAGCAGCTGATGGAAAGCTAAGACAGACAGAGCATCGCCTCCCGGTGTTTTCTCAGTAAGTCTTAAAACGAGGTCTTCAGAACACCACCGCCTAGCCTAGGCTCGCAGGACTCTTTTGCCACCTGACAGTACAGCAGAGAGAGTACTGGTATGAATTTTAAACAACAACAAAAAAAGTTAAAATAGGCCATCTGAGAGGAACAGGTCAAATCTTGCCTGCTTTCCAGTAGAAAAATTCCCACTGAAAACTGATAATTTCACCTCAGTAAAGGTCATATAGCTTGGAGCAGAGAATAATAAAGATGCAGAGACACACAGATACAGATGTATAGGTGGAAAACTAGTATGCACATCTACTTTTCCAAGAAGAATGACAGCGGGAAAAAACCATTTCTATGATGTAGATTTACATTTCTGTCCTGCTAATAAATGGACCAATGAAACAGCTGACTGCTCCCCTATTGCAGATGTGGGAGTTATTTACTTTCTAATCCTTTCCCTTTTAGCCCTGTCTGGACAAGAATGAAAATCCCTGGCATTACGTATTAGAAGAGATGGAGAAAGCACAGGAACCAATTTACAGGGTTTCACTTGACTAGTTTTCTTCATTTGACTCCTATTAGCTCTGATAATGTATCCTCACCATTAATCAGCTAGGGAGAGAAGAGGTGATGCCTGTTTTTTCATGTGCATAAGAGGATGTATGTACACCACAGCAATCTCATTGGAAAAAGGTCAGTACCTTGAAGCGTCTCCTTCAGGACTTACAAGGCAGAAAGCCACTGACCCTGAGCACTGAGACAGCTGTCAGCAGGCACAGAAGCTTTTGAAGGAAAGTCTGAAATAAACATTTGAGTTAGTGGTACCTTCAGCAGAAACTCTATGGAACACATCGATCCCTGCTGTAATCCCATTAGAATCAGTGGGACCGAAGGGACTATGGAGGCAGCTGATATTGTTAGATGTGAACATCTTCCAGGCAGTGAGATTCCCAGCACAAAACCACAGCAATCTAATAGCTGCTGTGGTCGTAGCAGCAGCTACTTCTGGACACTTGTGTTCTGCCTGTTCCTAGCTGCTCCTGAGAAGAAGAGACAGTCTGTGCGCTGAACAGACCCTAAGCCTTTGTCTCTTGTGTGTTGCACTGTAAAAACCAAATTGTTTCCTCTGATGACCTTATGCAGATATCAGAGCTTCATCAGTATGGAGCCTGTATAATGTTTCTGCATGTTATGCCATTCACTAGTCAAGCTTGACAGCTCCTCATTGCTGGATCATTACACAAAAGTGTAAAAAAAATACAAAAGGTGTTGGTCGATTTCCACGAGATTAGATGCAAATGCATCATCACTAATGTATTTTAAAAGTGTAGTCAGTAAATTGCAGTAGAGTTGGTTTCCATAGCAATGATGTCGACAGCAATGTCACTGAAATTCGAGATTTTGTCACACAAAAATAACGATGTCCGTAATGAGTCAGAACAAAAGTCCAGCCAGCCCCGTATCTTATCTCCAACAGTGCCCCAGATAAATGCCATGGGCAGAATATAAGAGTAGGGCAAGTGCAATGCAATGGACACCAGAGATGCAGTAGCAGTACCCAGGAGCTTGCAGCTTAGAAGCTTTCTGAGTTAGGGATGGTGTCTTTGTTTTCAATGGTCCCTGATGGATTTTTCTTTCATGGGTTTATTCTACTGCTTTCTAAGCCTATTTAATTTTCTGCACCAGCTGTTTCTCTGTCTGCCACTTCCCTCCATTTCAAAAAT
Source organism: Strix aluco (assembly GCF_031877795.1). NCBI lineage: Eukaryota > Metazoa > Chordata > Aves > Strigiformes > Strigidae > Strix > Strix aluco. The sequence continues at coordinate 3,179,678 of NC_133961.1, forward strand.
CTTTACCAATATACACATATCGGGAAAGAGACAGGTAAGCCAAAACTCAAGATGAGGTCTACTGCAAGACTCCCAAGACCAAATTTAAGCTTTTGGGTTTTTTGCTAGCAGTTAAAAACTGGTATAATGGACTTGCCAGAAATTTCTCTTTCTGGTTACTAACTGAATGATGAGCAATCAGCCCTGAGCTAGAGCAGCCCAAATACTCCCCAAAAGCTAAGCTAACTCATGGGAATATTCTGTATTTTGATAATTCAAAGCAGCTCTAAGCCCCTTGAGAAGAAACAAATAAGGCTTCATGTTGAACTGGACCCTGACAATGCACAAATCTTCACCCTTCGGACGGATATCTATCTGATCCAATTAGGGGTCTGCAAAAGATTTACACCTCTGCTTCATTCCTGCCACCCCTTACACCTGAACCAAGTTGAAAGGAGGTTATAGCACAGAATCTGGGCCCTGCATCTAATTCAGTGTTTGCTTTCTGTCACTCACTAGTCCTGTTTCATTAAGACCCAACATTTGTTCCTGCTTATTTAGAGAAAGAATTGTTTTTCCAACCGCTGTATTTTAACCAGGGGAATTCCTGAAGAACCATATGAAGCCTATACAGTGGGACAAAATATCACAGAAAGATCCTAAATTTAAATACTTTGTAATGTGGTAACTGAAAAAAGAGAAAAGAAAAAAGACCCCACAAACAACCGAAAAAAACCCCAACCTAATTTACTCTTCTGTCCAGTGCAGAAATATTTCTCTTTAAGGGAAAGTGTCCCAGTAGATTGTGAGTCTGGCCCTCAAACTGCTAGAGTGGGCAACTGAGTCTCTACAGGGGGTGTTGTTTCACTAGATTTTCACCAAAAAACACACTAAAAGTGCAGCATGTTTCCCCAGCAAATCTGATTTGGGAATGTTTTCATAGCGAATAAATCATTCAATGGAGCTTCCTGATAGATCAAACTTCTATTTTCAGTAGCACTGGGTGAATAAATATATTTCAATTGTTGTGTGCTCAGATGATGTCGTAACAAGGCTAGATAAATACCTACTATAAAGAGAGGCAAAGCCTTCTCCCTTTTTGCTTCACCACAGTCATTCCTTCCATGCTACTGCAAAGACTGCTCTGATGATTTAGACTGCATTGCCTATAAGAGATAATGTTTGGGGGTCTCTTTTTTATTTATAACCCTGTTTTTTATAACTTTGTCCTTTCAAAGACTCTCAGATTTACTTCAGGTTTCAGAGAGACTGACTTGCAGCTACAGTCTCATAGGACAAAGGTCATCAGATTAATTTCTCCTGGCAATGGCTGTAGACATCTTGAAAATACAAAGCATTCCGCAAGCAAATCAGCTGTTGGCTTGGCTCCATTCAAAAACAAAAGACAGCATCAAATTAAAAAAAAAAAAACCCCAAAACACAACAAAACAAGACACAGAAACATACATGCCACATTGTAAATTCAAGCATGAAAGTCCTGTGATTAGAAGTAGAAATTGTTCAGTGCTTTGGTCTCAGTCTCCCTGTGAGTAATCAGTAATAAAATCATTCTGCTTTTATGATGCACAGAAGGACACATTAAAGTCTAGTGCAAAAGGCTTTGAATTTTTTATTCTTTTTTTCCTCTTGGATATGAAATTACCACTTAGAGTGATTTAGCCAATTGGAAATGGTGCATGGCTTTAAATATTTATTTCCTCTTATGTCTTTTTCAGACCTCAAATTCCTGTAAAACTGTTTAGTGCAGGGAGCTGCTGAAACTGAGCTGTGCAAAATGTACTGAATGTCTTACCTTTGGAAAGCTGGTTTTGCCGTGATACTGATGACTGAAATCAAGGGTTAGGTGTACATCTACATTAATGATTCATGCTGAGAATTAGTTGCACCATCCTAATATCATCCTTAGATCGCTGGAGCCCTAGAAGTGGAGAAACTGAGGATTTTTAGGTGAGGTTAATAACACTTTGGAAGGTTAAAGTATATGGGGAGTATTAGTATAGCAGTGAAAGTTATAGGTCTGGGGAGAGGTTTATTATCAAAGCGAATACAAGAGGTGCATCAGTCCTGAGAGTGAGCGCAGCAGTAAGATGGGACAGAGCCAGTTCTGAAACACAAGAGAAATAATGGCTGCAAATCAGAACTTAGTTTTAGAAAACTGCAAATTGTTCTTCACGCTGCAGCTATTGCAAAAAAAAAAAAAAACGGTGTTTTGGTTTTTTTTTAAGAGTTGCCAGGAACTCAGGGAAAGTTTTTTCAATTCCCACTTCCATTTGGGTAAGCCACTTACGGGCTGGTATACAAGATCTGATGTTTGGATGCCTGCAGATGCAAATAGGTCTCCCATTGTACATCCTGTCTATTAAAACTGTCAACTTCTCAGGGCTGGAATTATGCCTCATCCTATGTTTTTATACTAACTGGCAAAAGCTTTCTAATTTTGATTGAAATCTCCAGTCATTATTTTAATTAAAATAACTGTAATTATCTCCAATGGGACAAAATCCAAGGCTCAAATTGAAATTAAAAAGCTAAAATGGACGTAGTGGCAAACAGGTACCTACGTGCAGTAGAAGCCCTTTGTACCACACACACCGTTAAAATATTAAACTTTCAATCAGCATTTTTCTGAGTTACCCAAATAAATATTTCTACAACTAAGAGTTAATACATACTCGCATCACATTTTATGTAATTTCTAAATTGAACTAACCATAATCCATGTACATTCTTCTGGCAGGTTTCTATACCCCTACTTTGCAAACCCACACTCATACCCAAAAAAGCTGGTTCTCTAAAGGTAGATATCAGGAACAGAGGAGATCACAGAATCACAGAATCACAGAATCATCTCGGTTGGAAAGGACCTTGAAGATCATCCAGTCCAACCGTTAACCTAGCACTGACAGATCCCAACTCCACCAGATCTCTCAGCGCTATGTCGACCCGACTCTTAAACACCTCCAGGGATGCTGGGCAGCCCATTCCAACACCCAACAACCCCTTCTGCAAAGAAATACTTCCTAAGAGCCAGTCTAAACCTTCCCTGGTGCAACCTGAGGTCATTCCCTCTTGTCTTATCGCTCATTACTTGGTTCAAGAGACTCATCCCCCCTCTCTGCACCCTCCTTTCAGGGAGTTGGAGAGGGCCAGGAGGCCTCCCCTCAGCCTCCTCTTCTCCAGACTAAACCCCCCCAGTTCCCTCAGCCGCTCCCCATCAGACCTGTGCTCCAGACCCTGCACCAGCTCCGTTGCCCTTCTCTGGACACGCTCGAGTCATTCAATGGCCTTTTTGGAGTGAGGGGCCCAAAACTGAACCCACTCATCGAGGGGCGGCCTCACCAGTGCCGAGTACGGGGTAAGATCACTTCCCTGTCCCTGCTGGCCACGCTATTTCTGATACAAGCCAGGATGCCATTGGCCTTCTTGGCCACCTGGGCACACGGCTGGCTCATGTTCAGCCAGCTGTCAATCAACACCCCCAGATCAGTGAAATGCATGGAGTGGTGAAGTGGAATCAAAACCAAGGCAGTAAATGCCTGGAACCAAACGTTCTGCCTTCAGTTTAGGCTCTTTTCTTGAAGTTCTCTTCAGTTTAGGCCACCCAGGCCTCAGAGCTACTGACATCAATCCTATTTATTGCTAAAACGTTACTCAAAATGTTAAAAAGATTAAGTTTCCACAGTTAGTCAAAGCTGTGCTGGGAGCTAACACAATGAAGTACAAGGCAATGCAGCTGTGCCTTGGTTCCATACCGGCGTGACCTTCAGCACCTTCTGGATGTAACAGAACACTAGGAATGAAGTAGAGAGGGGGAAAGGGAACAGGAGTCCTCTGCTTGTGTCATTGGGTGGACATATGAGAGAAAATCTATTTTCAGGAACAGGAAGGCCAAAACAAAACAATTTAGATGATTGGTCAAAGTACAATAAGAGAACAGTTTTAGCAGATCTGCCCTTTTGTACAAGACTTAGTTCTGCTTGTAGAAGAAATGATGCCAAGCAGCTCACCAGGATTGATCTGATGCTCACAGAAAGTTTCTGATCCATACCAAGAATTTTTCCAGGAATTTTTCTTGCTTGTATTTACGCTACCTTGTGTCACATCTCTTTACCCTGTCTCCACTATCTTTGATCGCTTTTGTAGATTCTTGTCCTCATCTCATCCTTTCTCCTGATTTTTTGAGGAGAAATAAGGCTTATTAAAGGTGTTCTTTCAACAAGGCATACTGAATATTTGCTCAGTTACCAAAATCACATTTGCTTCTTTTTACCATTTTTTGTTTCCATTCCCATTCTTCCTTAAGGTTCTGGTTTTGTGTTGCAAAAACCAGTGATTCTACTAAAATTTTTAACATGCAGTGCTTTCTCAAGAAGTGTAAGTTACTTATTACAGTCAATATAACACCCAGGTTCTGTTATCAGTCATTAGAAATTACTTAAATGGTTATAATTATAAAATAGATTTTTTTTTTTTTAACCAGAAAATGTAGCTGTTTTCACTGGGGGACCTTTGGAGCTTTGAAGGATTGTTGAAGCACTTTAAAAGCTATTTAAGCATTAATATCCCCAGATAAATGGCATGAAAGATGGTAAAAACTTAAGAGAAATGCTTTGGGATGGGAGCTTTGAAAATCTTGCTGATTTGAGTCCGCTAATAACTGAAATAAAAGCACTAAAAAGCACTAAAGTCTGTGACCAGCTGGTAACAACAGGGGGTCACTAGAATGAGGACAAACAAGACAGACTAGCCTGGAGAGCTGTGAGGGTGTAATGTTCAGAATGAGGATGTAATAAGACACATGGATTTTCTGAGTGACTTAGATACAAGACCTTAATTGTATTGTAGTTCTGCCTGAGTAATGTAGACAATAGACTGCATTATTACTTTTAATAGAGACTGTGTTTAATTGTATTAAACACAATTATATTGTAGTTCTGCCTGAGCAATGCAGACAATGGAATTCATTATTACATTTAACAGAAAATGTATTTAATTTTCTAGTAAGTAATCTCATTGAAATTGAAATGGTCTACTAAAATATTTTCCAAAAACAAATTACCTGTGGCTGTAATATTTTTGCAAAATAGAGCTGTCCATATTCAATTAAGTTAATTTCCTTTTAAGCTGAACTGCAGGAAAAAGTGATTTGCTTTTAATTTTATGTGGAATTGTTTCACATTCAATCGAAACATTACCCCTGTTTTATGCCCTAGTTATGAGCTTTCTGTATAATAAGAAAAACAGAAGCATCCATGTACATATGTAGAGATATTTACACAAAGGCTTTATCATCCAGTTCAGTGAGTGGAACAAAGACACCTCTGTGACTGGGTTTCCTTCCCAGGGAAAGAAGACAACAGAAAATTAGTATTTCTTTACAGAACGGGTTATTAGGCAGTGGAATGGATTGCCCAGGGAGGTGGTGGAGTCCCCATCCCTGGAGGTGTTTAAGAGTAGGGTCGACATAGCGCTGAGGGATATGGTGTAGATGGGAACGGTCAGTGTTAGGTTAATGGTTGGACTAGATGATCTTCAAGGTCCTTTCTAACCTAGTTGATTCTGTGATTCTGTGATTCTGTGATTCTGTGAAAAGAATAAAGTGTACCCCGGATGTCATACAGAGCCTGAACATGGCCAGAACACATACTCAGATCCAGAAATTTGGAGAGTCCAGGAATCTGAAGGGTATCCCAAATCCTGTAGATTAGGCCGTAGCTGCTGGGAGCCGTATATATTTAATGTGCATCATGAAATATATAAGTTAATAGGTTGATTTAAAGAGAGGCCATTTACAAGCAACAACCGTTCATGTGCACAGAGGCAACTACGCTCGGTGTCATCTAGGTTTGGCCACAACATCCACATAAATTAAGATGTTAATTCACAATTAGAACAGAGCACGTCTCAAGCCCTGTTTTTGCGGCTGCTGCTGGGATACACAGTCACCGTGCCTGTGCAAGATGGACAGCCCAGAATTAAAGTAACTCAGACAAAGTAGAGCTTGAAGGTAAGATGACCACGACTGGTTTTCCACTTGTGATCTCAGTGGGAGTTCTGAGCAGTCCTTTTTTTTTTCACTCTCTTTCTACCCATCCCACTTCTCCTCCCACTGCTTTATATCCTTCTTAGAAAGAGAAAGAAAAGGTAGAGGGAATGCATTTTCATTAAAAAGTAACAACAAAAACTGAAATCCAAAAAACATAAATTCCTATAAAAATTTCAGTAAAAAACAATGCATTTTCTTTTAGTAGCTCTCACAGGGGCACTTTGAGAATGAATCCAGAACAGCGTGTTCATTATGCTTAGATCAAAGAAACTGGAGGGGGAAAGGCAATGGTTTATAATTATTTTATTTATAGTTTGGTAGGATCAAGGACTTTGTGATGTGGATCTGGACCTCACTGTGCTGGACATTGTAAGTAGAGAATGAAATGATGAGCTGCACCTCACAGAATTTATTACCACTGTCAAATTTCAGCAATAGCAAAATGAATCTAGCTTGGAAAAGCAGCTTTTGCTAACATACGTGCTACATCCTTATTTTCCTAGGAGCTCTTAGGAGCTAATCATAACTATCCATTGTGAATCATTATAGCTATTTTTCTTTTTTCCTATTGTCATAGTAAGCCTCCAGAGTTGACGGGGTTTTTATGGGCAGCAAAGGTTAGTAGTGAGATTTGTTGGGGGCCAGAAAAGTGGGACATTCCTACTTACAATTCACATCTTACTTCTGCTTGTATTGCAGTTCTCAGGACTTCATGTGCTGTCAAATTTATTGTTGGGAAACTGATTTAAACTTGATCTTAATAAAAACCTATTCTAATTATATATTAAAAAAAAAAAAATCCTAAAAAGCTCAGCTTGCTTCTTCCTGCCAGGCAAATTCCAACAAACAATGCATGAAGCAGAAAATTACTTTGGATGGCATTGCATGTTCATAACCTAGCTTGAATATCTGTCTTAAACCTTTGAAAAAAATGGTCATGTGTAGCCATCCTTGACATCAAGATCTAAGGAAATTTCTTTCTTTCTTTTGGTTTCTCTGAAATCAGGAGAAATTTTGCAAGTGACTCTGGAAAGAATTGAGAAAGAGAGCAGGGTCAGTAACGTTCCTCCTCCACTGGCCAGCTGTGTAAATCCAGTGTCAAAGGGAGAGAAAGAATTTTCCCAGTAGGTAGGAAATGACACAGAGATGAAAACTGGCACCTGAAATTTAAGTAGTCACTGCAGTCTTAGTAACAAGGCCATCAAAGAGTACAGCACAGTTAGTAACACTGATGCACTTCAAAAGTCCAGGCGTACCAGACAACATTTGTCTCACTTTATGGTAAGTAAGTGCCATCCACTCAACAGCAGCAGGGAAGAAAAATCTGAGGCAAGAACTCAAATTCTGAAACAGCCTTCACTCCCGCTCTTCTCACATACAGCCACCACCATGGTGGCACTTTGCAGTGGAGAACCCTGGTGTACAAGTCAGCAGTTCCCTTTCATGACTCTTGGTAGTTCATTCATCCCTTTCAGGCTCTTGGGGCTCCATTCTCTGCGTAACCCTGGAGCCTGGGCTGCAACAGTGAAGACTCCATTTGTGACCCTGAGGACCTGGATCTTCTCTGCCTGCCTAGAAGGGTTTGAAATGGTGAGTTTGTCGCTAATCTCTCATCTCAGCAGAGATGAGACACTCAGCAGAGACAAGACGCATATCCAGTCTACCCTGCCCCAGTCCTCAGTCCCCACTGCACGCTGGCCTGTATCTTCAGCTTCGTCATTCTGCCTGACTATGAATGTCTCAAAAAGGAGATAAACACTGCAGTTTGGTCAAAGACCCTTTGAAGGGAAGATGCAGAGCAGAAGGCAGCTGCTGGCAGTCCCAGGTTATGGGAGATAGAAAACCAAACATCAGAGACTTGCCTACAGTACCTGAGCGGGTTACAGCAACGTGGAAAAAGTCCTGAAGCCAGTGGTACGCTGGAGAAATCCCAGATCTCACTGTCACACACTTTCACTCGCAGTGAGGCACTGCACCTGATGACAGGCACAACTCATGCCTCCCAGCACCACAGTTTTCTGCTTGGCAGAAGAGCCAGCCCTTTTTTAAATGAAAGCTAAACCATTCCACAAAGCTTTGCAGGAAGGCAGAGATTCTGCAGCAAATATAACCTCCACAAAACTGAGAAACTCATTTGGGGATGACGTGGCTCCGGGATAGTTTCAGAGCTACATAACCCTCATCACATCCAAAAGCACAGAAGAAAAGAGAACGGAACATGTGGTGCCACGAGAGTAGGAAGGAGTCCAGGAGAGGCACACGATTCCTGAGTGACCCATAATATTTCAGTTTCGCTCTTGTTTTGGCAGCACTGTTATCAATAACAGACTGTTCTAGGATTTCTCTCTACAAACTGCAGTCAATGTGCAGTAAAGGTTTCGAAACAGTTTCTTATAACAGAAATAGTTTGCCCTGATGTCCTTGGCTGTAATTTTCCCCTCTCTATACACTTTCTGCTAGTGCAGCGTTTTAGTGCTGCGGTCGCATTCACATGGTTTGCGAAGCGCTTCAGGACCATTCGGCTTGAGAAGAGCTATATTAGTGTAAAATATTCTTCGAAGAACAAGTTAAACAGTAAACACCGTATCGATTCAATGCCTCACAAGGTCTTACAAGAATTAATTCAGATAGGCTTGGATGTAAGCCTTTGTTGCACAGACTGAAAACTGGCTGAAGGCTTGTAAACAAATTGCAAAGATTAATGGCACTGCAACTTGCTAGGAGCCCTCTCAAACACGTTTTCTGGGTGCCTTGAACATTCAGTACTTATGCTTACAACACTCTGGAAGTCAGGAGTTATTGTGGGACGTCACCCAGTTTTCTAGGTGGGAAACAGAGAAGCTTGGAGAATCTTTGAAATGCATCAGCCAGGATTTTGGTAGGAATTCATATCCAATCTGATATCCTAGCTGCAAGACCATCCTTTCAAACAAATCTTCCCCACATATCTTTGGAAATACTGATATCTGCTTCTCTCAGTTCTATATCTGGTTTGAATTAACATATTTCTCAAGCTTTAATAAAAGTTAAACAAAAAATTAGTGGCAGTTTCTCTCCATAACACTTCTGTCACTTTCTCTGCTCTTTTTAGTCATACAGTATTTAATATTATGACATAAAGTGCACCTTATAAAGCTTGTTTTCCATACTGATATTTTGAAATATTTAGAGGAACATCCCAATAGCAGCAGTTGAGAGTATCCTCTCTCTGACACTGACCACAAGTAGATGCTTATGGACAGATATGAAAAGGAGGCAAGTGTATACCTTCCCAGCCCATGGTATAGAGACCAAAGATTAACTCAGTGATTAAATCCACATTTTACATTAATATCTCATGGTGTGCCTACCCTCCACCAGTCTTTCCAGCCACTTTTTAAACCCTGTAATGATTTTGGTCTCTTCATTCTATGACAGTGATTTCAACAGTTTAATTGCACATTGAGTAAACAATTGCTTTCACAGAATCACGGAATCATCTCGGTTGGAAAGGACCTTGAAGATCATCCAGTCCAACCGTTAACCTAGCACTGACAGATCCCAACTCCACCAGATCTCTCAGCGCTATGTCGACCCGACTCTTAAACACCTCCAGGGATGGGGACTCCCCCCCTGCCCTGGGCAGCCCATTCCAAGGCCCAACAACCCCTTCTGCAAAGAAACACTTCCTAAGAGCCAGTCTAAACCTTCCCTGGTGCAACCTGAGGTCATTCCCTCTTGTCCTGGCGCTTGTTCCTTGGTTCAAGAGACTCATCCCCCCTCTCTGCACCCTCCTTTCAGGGAGTTGTAGAGGGCCATGAGGTCTCCCCTCAGCCTTCTCTTCTCCAGACTAAACCCCCCCAGTTCCCTCAGCCGCTCCCCATCAGACCTGTGCTCCAGACCCTGCACCAGCTCCGTTGCCCTTCTCTGGACACGCTCGAGTCATTCAATGGCCTTTTTGGAGTGACGGGCTATTTCACTTAATAATCTCTGTCTGTTGTATTATAAAAATCAGTGCATAATCATGCCCTATTCACCTTCTTCAAGTCATTTGTGATCTTACGTTTTTCACATACTGTCCCAGTCTCTCTTTTTATGAGACTATGTTCTTTTAAGACCATCAAAAGTTTCTTGGAAATCAAAATGCGCTATATCAAGAGGATGACGCATGTCCAAAGATTTGTGAAGCATAGATTATTGGTTTTTTTAAGAAAAGTTTTACCGACTCTTCCTGAAATGTCACATTTATCCACGTCTATTATTTCTATTCTTTATCACAGCTTCAGTCAATTTGCTTGATAAGAAAAACAGACTTATTTGTTTGCAGATTTCACAGCTTGCTTATTCCCCACTCACATGCACCCCATGGGGTCCTTTTAAAAATGGGCGTTAGGCTTGCCACCTGCTCTTTCTCTGGTATAAAGACTAATTTATTCAATAGTTCACCCAGAGAGGTTAGTAGTTCAGCAGCAACTTTGAGAATTCTTGGGTTAATGCCATCTGTTTCTTACAGTGTTTGTTATTATACATTTTATTGATCTGTTCTGAATCCTCTTCTGCTGACATTTCACTTTGAGACAGTTCTTCAGACTCGTCCTCTATAAGTAAAGGCTTCAGCGCAGCAACATCTCTAAGTTCCCATGTGGTTAACACTAATCTAAGAAGTTCTTTTAGTCTGTCTGTTATGACCACAGTCTTGTCCAGTGCTTCTTCCATAGCTGAGCCGTCTGTCAGCCCTACAGACTTGGGAAGGATGCTCGGTTTGCATGTGTTGTAGAAAGACTTTATTATCATATTTCCATACCTTTAGCAGCTCGTTTCTCAGAATCAGTTTTGACATAGCTTATTATGTTTTTACATTTCACATATCAGACTTTTTATGCATTTTCTGTTTTGCACCTTTAGATACAACTTCTGTTTTTTGAAGAATGTCGTTTTACTTACAGTTGTCTCTTTCCCTCTGTTGTTTAACCACACTCCTTCTTTTTGGTCATTTAGACTATTTTTTTAATAGGGATAAACATTTACTTTGAGGCTGCAATATGGTGTCTTTAAATACTCTTGAGGGCATTTTACCCTTTTGAATACTCCTCTTCATCCTTTAAAATAGGTTCCTGGTTACCACATAGTTCCCATTTTGAAGTTAAATTTTACTGCAGTGATGTTTTTCACTTCTATAAGGTTGCTGAATTTGAATACATGTGGTTATTGTTCTGTCTTTGGAGATAGATGTTTCAAGGGACACTCATCAGTGATTTCTAAGAATGTAATTTTTGCATAGTGCCTTACCTCGATGCTTAGCTAATATTCATGGGGAAAGGGGAGGTCTCGTTACAGCTCCTTTTTCAACCTGTGCTAGCTCTCTTATCACTCACAGTATTGTTCAGTCATCCTTCCCCTCCTGATCATGTAGTCAAGACATCACATAATATTCCCCCCGTTTAAACATTGAATTTTTATGTGAAGAGTTTCTGTGATGCAAATTTAGAGATTTTATTTTTTAAAGTTAATTTATATTAAGCACATACACCAGTCATACAGACTTTCCGTCTCTCTGTTTTCCTCAGCATAAAGCACCAGGCTCTAATTTGCTCCTTGATTTTCCAGTGTGCTACTAATTGTTACTCTTCCACCAAGTACCTGAAATGAATGTTAGACCAACTGCCTCATTCATAGCTGCAGTTTTTCCACATATCCCCACTGTTACTCCTCCCAGAGCTGCTGTTACCCACGTGAGCATTCACCAACAGCTCCACAACAGTATTCTCTAGGAAATTGTCCAGATGGCTCATGAATTTTGCCATTTCTGCACCTGGCAGAGAAGTCATCATGCATAATGTACTTATGTGGGTTTTTTTATAAAACATGTAGTTTTAAAAATAAATAAATTAGGAAACAAAGACCCTTTTTTGGCTAGATCCTCTTCTTACACAGAGTGTTTATATGTTGTTTCCTAAGAGACAAGGAACAGAGAGACTACAGACTCAAGAACCCTTGAATGAACATTTGCAAATCTGCTTAATAATCTTCATACAAGTATTTCTTCAAATCTATTGTTTACCAATATGTTTATAATCACAGATAATTTTTAGGCTGTTAATGTGTGATCACTTTATACCAAGCTAGTATGCCAGTGGTTTCTTTGCATTTAACCTCATTCACGTGTGTCCAGTGGCTTGCCTTTGATTTGATAGTCACATTGCAGGTTTTGGGGACAGAGTAGGAAGGCTTTTTTTTTATTCTCTATTTCCTGAGTTGCTATTAAAGTATGGTCATAGTCCACAGTTACCAAGTCTACATAGGCTACACGTTCATCCTGCTTGTGCCAGATGGACAGCCCCTCTTTCTACCACAACAGTGCATATAGTGGAGTAGGCAAGGAGTTCTTATCACATGATTTCGTAGACACACACATGCACAGACTCCACTTTTAAGAATGAACTTATAGTTAGTGTGTGACAAATGGACATCACATCATCCGTACACAGCAGTACTGAACTTGCACGATGCAATGCCAAGTCTCCAGTAGGGACAGCTTTAAAAGTCTAGTTAGTGCAATCCAGTCAGAGAGACTGTAATCAATAAACAATTTACATTTTCTTCTGGTATGCAGCCTTAGTATAACAAATTCAAACACCTTCCAAATCTAAGATATAACATTTACATAGAACTTTATATACATTCAATGTTCTGATTATTATTATGGAGTCTAGTGTTTTCATGTACAGTGTCTTGGTCTTTTTTATGTAGCTGAATAATTTAACAAGTGACTTAGAACTGACCCCAGGAAGAATATCAGTTGTGGCGTTGGCACTGACAGATACTCTGAGTGGGATGATCACAACCAGAGTCAAATGCTGTCATAAACAGGGATTTTACAGAGCTTATAGAAGCACACAAACCATTCAGTCAGGCCTGTGGCATTAGTCAAACTTCCTTCACCAGCAGGAACAAATACAACTGCCCTCATGCATTTGAAGACTATAACAAGAAGTTCCAGTCTGCTATCCTTTAAACTTTCATTTCCTCTGATTTCTTGCATTTAGTTCTATGCAGCTTTGGCTTGTGTATTCCTTACTTCATCATTCTCTGTTCCTGTGGTCCTTGCATGCACATAGTGTCTGAGAAACCCCCTTGTTTCCTTTGTGCTACTTTTCCTTCACAGAAGACACGAATTCCCTTTTTTTCTGAGTCACTTGCCATGAGAAAGAGGAATTACCATAGCTGACTACAGCCTTGCTCCATCTGGTGGCATACAGCACCCACATAGAGGATTAAGAAGGGTGACTAATGTCTGGATATATTTATTGCTTTACAGAAACCTATTAATTCTATTGAGAAGATATTGGAAAAGTGGTTGGAAACTCAGTTTTAGAGAAAGATGGTTCATACCATGCCGGTAAGAAAATGACTCCATGGTGACCCAGCATGCTCTGGAAATAATTTCTTATAAGATGTCAGAAGAGTCTGGACTTTCCAGCCGTGTTAAAACCCCTCTTTCCCTTTCTGCTAATTTATCTTTTGGGGTACACAGAGTAAGTGTGTAAATGCATGCAGATGAAGGCATTAAAGTTGTGTCTGGATCTTTGTTGTACACTTTAAAGGTACAACTGTAGAATTTGCAAACAAAAACGGGCCAGGAAACAATAATGGAGAAGATAATATTGCAAACGTATAGGGTCTGGGTCATTCCCTCATTCATCTTCAGCTTGATGGAAGAAGGTCTGCAGTAAATGAAGGATGGGCCTGCTGTAATGAAGCTGTCGGCAGTAACGAAAGTCATTTGTGCATGGCCTACCACACTAAATTACCACTGACTGCCTAAGACGGAGCTCTCATCAATCCAAACACACCTGCTGGGCAGGGCGATGTGGACCATGGGGTAAGATATCATTATTCTCTCAGGGACGCCACCACTGGTTCTTCATCATCTCGCACCCCTCCTCTACGTAAGTTATCATTGATCAAGTCCTGTTATTTCTTCAGGTACAGAGCCATGGTATATACAGTAACACCATTACTCTTCCTTGCAATTCGCATCCACCTCTAAATTATTTCTTGCCCTTCCAAATGAGTTATTGTCCAACATCTAAGCATCTAAGCTCTTCTTTTTTTCCACTTGTGCCCTGAATATCAATGCTAGAAAATAAAAAGGAACACTCCACTTAAATCTGTGCTTCCTAGAGTTAAGCCATTCTATATCTTCTCTAAAACAGGTGACTGGACCACTTCTAATTAGCTCTCCTCAGTTGAGGGTCATGTACAAATTTTTTGTAGAGTGGGCCCTGAACAAGAAACAAATCCAAATGTTACCCCTCTGAATGTAAGGGCAGTCCTCCATGTTCAAAAAGTAAGGTTGGTCACGTGTATAGCAGAAAAATAAATTTCAGCAACATATCCCTTAGTTATAAGTGTCAGAAAAAATAAGTAACAGTAACATTTGTTCAAAATTAATTCTGTGGAATTAATTTTTCTGTACAGGAGAGAAGGATGGTATGTTGTTTACATAATCTGCACTCTCTAATTATATTCTTTCTGATGAACTCGTCACACCTTGACATTTATTTTACATCACTTCCACTGTATCAGTCTCAAAATTAAACTAACACTGAAATGTTTACCTCTGAAGCTGTCTCTCCTGGATTTGCCTAGTCCCAGTGACTGTTTCTTCTGTAAATCGGCTGCACAGCACCATGAGAGGATTCACATTTCTAGTGAAATGAGGTGTTTGCTAAGTAAACAGTTCAGTGCTGTTCAGTGCTGTTGGGACGTCAGCTATCATTTCAGCTCTGTGTATGAAGACTGGTCACTTAGTATCACCTTCAGATTATCTCTCCTGCAACTTGTGCTCCCATTGTCAGGCTCTGTACAGACCCTACATCCTGCCCATGAGCCATACAAGTTCTGGGTTAAAACAATAGCAAATGGATGCTGTGTCTGTGCTATCCTTTTATATATATTTTCCATAGCTTTCTATGCATTTGTTCAGAGCTGCATTCAGCGGATAACCCCCATTTGTCAAAACTCAGGCACTTCAGTCTGTTTTGCAGCAAAGTTGCACTTTATGGTTCTGATGAAGACCTGAAGTGAACATGCCAAAAGACATCCTGAAAAGCTGTCCTCTAACAGGTATCAGAACTGATCAGAACAGCAGCCACGTAATTTTGGTTGCTCATCTTAAAACTGATCATAAGTCACTGGCCTTCTTAAGATATCGGGCAGAGCATGGAGTACCTAGATCTATTCTAAAGAAAAAATGCGTCTTATTTCTCTATCTATTATATATGCGAAATAAGTGTTGTCTTCATACATAAATGTGATTCACTATCAACATTCCCTTTCGTGTTGTGGCAGCACAGTTTTGCAATATCCATCACGTCTAACTTGCAACACCTTACCTCTGTATTTTTAAAATGTCTTTATTACCTACATCCAATGTGCTTTGAGAGTTCAGCAATAAAAGTTATTAACATCTTAAAAAACCCAATTCTTTTCATTTGCAGACGTAAACCTGGCTCTATCATAAAAAACAATGAATGGGGTACATCAGAGAGAAATATGGGAAACTCCCAGGTTAATATTTCAAAATATTGGGATGAAAATGTGTCTGGAGAAATGTATTTGGTTACTTACAAGAATAAGCCAGTCTTTTGTCTATTCATACTCTTAACTATTTACCCTTCCGGATTTATAGTCATGTAGAAAGTCAGTAGACATAACTTCCACATTTGCAGTTATGAACTAGGTTGGACACTGAAAAGGGGTAAGAAGAAAGTGGAGAAACAACAGAAAGAGATAGAAACATGTAAAAGACCTTGAGTTTTGCTTTAGTTATGCTTATTTAAAGGATATGATGTGCTCTTTGGTTATGTGTATTTGTGACAGAATGTACGTGCATATTAATATGTGTTCATCAAAATGAAACGACTGTGTTCACAATTTGAAGAATTTTATCAAAGTGTCGAGGGCAAGCATTGACAATTGGGAAGTAACAGAACCAAGGCAGTGCCTGCAAATGTAGTTTGGTGTCTGGTATGTGTGCGTTACAGTACGGCTCAATCCCATGATCATGTGCTTTTATTTACAGAGAACTGTTGTCTTATTCACTGTCCGGAATTGACAGGGTGTACTTAATAAAAAGCTCTTTAATATTTTATTTTCTTCTTACTGTTCAGTACGTGCTCTTAGTCCTTATTTACTGCATTACATTCAAACCCTTCTCTGAATACGCAACTATTCACTTTCTCATGGATTTTCGTGTGGTGTTCATGACTAATATCTAAGTACTTCGCACACATTAATGAATTTATCTTCTCAAAACCCAGGTGAGGTGAAGGCTGTCATTATCCTCTTTTTAGTAGACCGAAAACTGAGCCACAGAGGAGCTCAAGTGAAACATAGCCCCTGACATCAAGCATGCTGTCTGAGATATTGTGGGAGCTAAGTTTTCAGAGTATTTAGCAGTCGATCTCATTTTGTACGCTGAGAGCACACCTCTGATTCACTGCAGCTATAGTTGTGAGCATTTTACACCCCTGCCAATCATGAAAAAAAGTACCATGCTGGGCACCCTGGGAACAATGAACAAACTGTTAATGACCCCATCTGAAAGCCCCACTTGGGTCTGAAGTCACTTGCTAAGCAACAGATCAGAATTCAACAGAAAAGATGAGTATAAAACCCGAGTTCAGCACATGACTCTTTTAACTGTGAGACTTTCCTTTCTCTTCTTAAAATTCCTGCCTCAGAAACCAAGCAACTTCTAAAAATGCACAACAAATGAAGGAACAATCCTATGCAAGTTTCTTGCACTACACAACACGCGTTTCCCATTCCTTATTCTTCAAAAAAGCAGATGTGTTTTATCTTGTCCTAGTTTAAATGACAGGCATGGGGAAGTCAATTTAAAACAAGCCCAGAATCTTTCATCCTGATGTAGTCTAGTTAGGAAATCATTGCTGTGGAGGGAAAGATAGGTATCATCATGGACAATAAAAGCTGACTGTAGTCACTTATTTCATGAGCAGTTAAAGATAGGTTTAGTCTTCTGTCCTTTCTGTACCTGTGATCTCAGAAACACATCCTTGTCTCACGTAACAGATGGAAATGAGCAAAGAGTCTTTACCACGTAATGTCACCGCTTTCATCATAGAATCAAAGAATAATTGAGGTTGGAAGGGTCCTGAAATTGTAGTCATCAACCTTTGCCATTTTAAGAATGTCCCCAACTAATAGCAATTTAGAACCTTGCTACTAATAATTTCTGATTCGATTCAGGACACATCCTCTGGCCTGCTCATTAGTGAATGAATGAGCAATATTACCAGTTCATTATCTAAAGATTCAAATATCTAGATTACCTATCTAAAGAAAGTCCCAGATAAAGAACCTGCATCTACAGCCTTATTGCTGAACACAGAGGACTGTCTCCAGAGTCAGTTTGAATTAGCAGTAAATAATATGGACATCTTTTCTAAGGCTCTTGATGATGTTAAGTACAGTTAAATATAAAATATGACATAAAACTAGAGCATGTCCTACTGCAGCTACCGGATGACAAAGGGAGGTTTCAGTGCTATTTATACAAGCCTAATCAAGAACGGTCATCTGAACAGAGCACCCTCATGGGACATTTGCCAAATGACTGTTTTAATGACATTTAGTAGATTAAAACCAAAGGGGAGCATGCTCAGTTCTGGAACGAAGGATATGAGCAATTTCTAATGCTACATTGATTGCAATTCTTTATTCCAGTGCAGTGAGTAGTCAAAGTCAGCATCTGAATTATTATAAACAATATACAAGATAAATGGATAGATTTCTGTATTTATGTTGATCATCATAATACTGTTCAGTAATCATTGCTGAAGAATGGAACAAGGTGAACATTGTGAACATACCCTGGAAAAGCTAAGAGGTGGGACAGGCTAATGAAATACGGCAGAGACTGATAGATCCTGCCAATAAAATTACCCAAGATGTCAACGGTAGTTTTAAACTTGGGTTTTCTTTTAGTTTCTTTCTCTTGCTCTTTCTCCTCCAATTTTGCCATACTCCATCTACTCTTCCTCCCTTTTAATGCTGAAATACTCTAGTTATTTAGAAAAAGCCCAAGGCAAATACTTCAGCGAAAACTGTGACAAGATAGGGTAGTTCTAGCCTGAAATAGTCACACAAATGAGTATACAGGCATTTAATGACCATCCTACAGAATCAAAGAGTTCATTAGGGACCACTGTGGCTTTCTGTACCTCCTGTGTCCACTTGATGCGTACGTCCTGGGAACAAAGGTATTGCAGTGCTGTTTCTTTCACACTTTTTTTTTTTACTCCTTTTTCCCTCTCCCTTTCACTGTACTGTATTTGTTTTCCCAAAATATTTTGTCCTAAATCTTACTGCTTTCCTCGTCTTCCCATTTATTCTTCCTTCTTTTCCAGTTCCTTTCTCACCTTCATATTTATCTTTGCTTATTTTCTGTCCTATCTCTTCTTCTAAACCTTTTTTTCACACTGTACTCAGTTCTTCCCTCCTGTAATCTCAGTCTCTCAGGTCCACATCCCTGTGTCTTTTTCAGTGTAACCTTCGTCCTAGACATATATTATTTTCTTTCTCTTTTAGTTTTCCTTGTCTTTCTTACCCATGACCCTACTGACCAGACATCAGAGAAACAGGTAAATACCCAGAGCGTGAGAGAAACAGAAACAGTTCTCATGTAAAGCAACTTTCAGTCAAGTAAACAAGACCTACAAAAAAGAGAGGGATTTTAGAGAGGTAAAATTTAAGTGATGTGAAAATTATTTTTGGAAGCCTAGGGAAAAACCCCATCAGATCTTGACTGGACTCAGGTGTCCTACCTCCTGATCCCAGTATCTCAAGTATAAGGCCATATCTCTCTGACTACTACCATTTTTTCTGTCAACGTCTCCTTCAGTCTGGACGACTGCTTTGGACTCTTTACAAGGAAGAGCAGGATCTGACTGTCTTTCTGTTTCGTGTGTGGCTCTCACTTCTTTAAAGAAGCGAGGTTCAAGAAGTCCTCATGAAGAAATCTGCATATAGCCCAAAGAAATAATTTGTTTTCCTGTGTTTGCATTTTAATTGAAACCTAAAAGCAATGAGAATAAAAGAAGCCGCATGTGTAGTTCATGATTAAGAATTTGCAGCTGACCAAGATAACCCCAGCAAAGCTCCGAGAGCGAGGTATCTCTGTGGGAATGCCTGACCTTCCAGGTCAAACCCTTTCTTCTAGTCCTGCCTTTCATGGCAGATGAATACAAACTTCAGTGCAGAGGCACAAGTAAATGCTGACTAGAGAGAATGGCGATTTGTGATGAGGAGTGAAAGACACTTCTCTGCTCACATAGAAGCAGTGTATTTTTCTTCTCTCTCATCAAATGGCACCAACTGTTGAACACCACTGGTACAAAGATAAAATTAATCAAATATACATACTTCCATCTGTAAGACCTAATAATTAATCACCTCTAACCCACTTAACAGCCCACCCCTGGTCAGCTCGTAATGGACATTATTTAATGATACAACTGCAACATCAATATTAATTGAGCTTTCAATTGCTCAAGTACATCTTAAAGGACTAGGTAAACATTCCAAAAAGAAAAAAGGAGCAAGATTCTTTTTAACATAGCTTCGTATTAGCAGAAAAAGAAGAATGAGCTAAGCCACAGACTATAAGCCTTCCTTCTCAAGCAGCTGTACCCATTCAAACAACATGTCCATGCCTTTGCTTTGGGTGTAAATTGCCAGAACTTTCCTTATTTGACGTAATTCTGCTCTGCAGTGTTCCAATGCTGTCTGTATCATAGCTTTACATTTTCACAAGTGATCCTAGCTGCAGGAGCGGCTGCTGTTCTGTGAGACACTTAATATAACAATTTAGCCTGTGTTCAGATACTCCCTGCAGTTTCAGCTGCAGAGATATAGGATGCTACTAACCTCAGATAGTTTGGTACCACATCTCTGTTGGGGGTTGCCCACCCCGCAGCAGGGCCAGCAGAAGGGAAGGAGGCTGTTTCGTGAGTGATCCTCATCTAGTGCAGTGCAAGGAAAACATTTTAGATGAAAACACCAGTGAAAGCTGTCTAAACTGAGCCAGCTGACTTTGCACTGGAACAGAAAAATAACAATAAGTGGCTGGGAGCCTGTAGCTGTGCACATTATACACCGATCGGTGCAGATCAGATGATTGCAAAGGGAAGAGATGTATGCTGACTTCTTGTTTCCTCTTTTGGGTTTCATTGTCCTCATGACTAAACTGAAAGCTTGGTCAGAGTGAAAGTACCCACGTGCTTTCCATGCATTAAAAATACAATGCATAAATAAGCTTGAATTTGTGTATATACAGGCTGTAGTTTGTACTTTATAAATCACTTTCTAAAGTTTGTTGAATGCACTGTGATCTTGGGTAAAATATCAATTAGTCTTCTATACTTTTGAAATGCTTTTGTGAGCACTTGGCTGCATCCCCAAGTAATACAGCTGCTTCTAAAAGATGGTTGCAACCTCGACAGGTTTCCAAGATGTCAGCCTGCCCTGTACGAGACTGCAAATTAACATACAGCCTGTGCTGAACTGGTCAGTGCCACCTGCAATCAGTCCCAAGACAATGTTTAACAATTAGAAAACACATAACCTGAGTTAACAGATGTATCTTGTTTTCTCTTATCTCCTTGCCTGCCCTACCTTAACACAATTTAGTCTGCAGAAACTATTCTCTGAAATCACACCGTGAGAGGTTTTGATAAGCGATCACCATGTTAAGACATGTCTCCAAGGAGGATCTGAGGAAAACATAGAGGCAAGGCCTTGCATTTATGCATATGAATTCAGCAACATTTCAAGTTCCCTTTCTCCTAGGATGTGGAAATTCAAACAACACAGACATGGCTGATGTGACTGGAGCTCACAAATTGTAGCTGAGCTCCCAAAGCCTTGGCAGCCTTCCTTTTATAATTGGCGTATGTGATTACTTCTGGGGCAGAGTGGGGGGGGTTTTTTCCCTCTCAGTTTTCTTCATCAAACTTGAAGTACTGACTGCTGGGGACTGCTGCTGAAAGGTGTCAGTACTGTGATAAAGTCTTCCTGCTATTAATTTCACTGTTAACAAATTATGTTTGTACATTGAAAGAGACATAATTCACAGAAAGATGCGTTTTTAGCGTCTAGCAATAGTAAAGGGCTGTAAGTAGATAGAAGGAATTGTTTTAATATGATTTTTCACTCTCTACTGTGCTCAGGTGAAGGGAGAGCATGTGACTGAGAAGTGCATTGTCCGGCGCCTTCTCAAGGCAATCCAACCAAAGCATCTAGTTCCACATTTTTCAGGTGTGCTGTCTGCAGGATAAGATTTGGCACCTGATTTTCCTAAGCAGCTGCACGTTTGCAACTGCCTATGAAATCAGTGTCTGTAGTGTCTCAAAAAAGGTGCCCAAGATTAGAGGATTTTTTGAAAAGCCAGAAAATTACTTAATTTCCTTGTGAGATTGGAAATGAAAGTAAGCATAATGATACAAATACCTCTTGGTTTGTTCTAAAATGAACAGCTTATATCTTAATCAAAGAACCAGATTTCAGATGAAGTGTAATACAGAAATTAATAACAGTTGTTGTTCAGGGATCGGTTTCCCACACTGCCATTGCATTAGCAAATTCACTTCAGCTACAAAGAACCTTTGTGTTTCTCTTGGGATTTCCACAGTGGTGCTACTTGTCACTGGATAATTCTCAAATAATAGGATGAATAACTCTAGATACAGATGACACAGTACAGTTTATTAAGGCCAGTTATTTCCTGTATCTAACATAAATCATTCTATTTGGCATTTATCGCACACACGTTGTGTTTCTGGATCCAAATCCTCCTGAGATGCATGCTCACAGTGTAGACGGTTTTTTCTGTAGCTTGAGAATCTTATTCAGAGGGCTTCCTCGATGGAAGTAGAGATATTTAGGGGGAATGCTATCTAAAATGTTAAGTAAATAGTTTATTCTTCCCATCTGTATGCAGCAAAAAATATGTGGCTATGACTTTTGTCAGAGTTATGTTTAGCCTAGAAATTAGCATTGAGGAAGATCCACAAAAATAACAATATAGGATCAGGTTTTATCTTGCACCTGGCCCCACATATCATTGTGATAGTTTATGAAACCATGAATGAACCTCAGTAGATCATTGCCCAGGCAGAAAATTTACCACAGGAAGACCAGGGCTTAAGCTGCCTCCTTCGTAATTTTGCAGGAGAACCAGGATCAAAGGCGGGAGCAATTGGCTTTGCGTGCAGAAATGCAACAGGGACTGTAGCTGTACTGCAGCACATCAGTACCCTTCCCTACACGTGACACCTGATGTCAAGTCTGACCCTCACTAATGGGGCCTTCAACAAATTCATGTCAATCCTCACAAGAATAGAGATGTAAACCCATCTGCCCAAACTCCAACATACACAATAATTTTTTTGAGTAAACTGCACTGGACTTTCAGCATTTTTCATCATTATTTGTCTTAAAGGCTGTGTATATTTGAATGGTGTTGAATTTGTCACATTCAGCACTACAAGTGGCATCTTAGTTGTTTAAAAAAGTAATTTCACTGAGCTAAGTGATAAAGTGCCAAAACCACCCAAGGGCTTCAATGGAATCAGAATAAAACCTGTGTGAAACTGAAAAGCAGAGAGTAATTTATGAAGGCAGAGCAACTATCAGAGATAGGATTCCATCAAGGGCATAGAGTAAAACAGTTTGACTCGTATGGGAAATTGCAAGACTACCTTCAATGACCGCAAAAGGTTAGGACCTTTGTTCTGTATTTCTGGAAATATTTCTGGCAGAGCAGCAGCTGTTTAGTGCCACATCACCCAGTTAAGATAAAGAATCAGAGTGATTCCTTTGATACAAAGACATTGAAAAGATGGAGAGAAACCATGCACACAAAATAGCTTATGTAAATTGCCTCTGGTGATGCTTCAAAATGCAGCCTAGGTGGATTAATCAGTGTTAAATAAATAGCCAGCAGAATAAAAATTGCTGTGATGTGTCTAGACTTCTCTTCAGGGAAAGAATATTTTGGTCCTGAGCCATGTGTCTTGATTTGTCTGTGGAGTTACAGGATCACCTGTCATTAAGCACTGCTAAAAGATGAAAGCTCAGTTTGGAAGCTGGAAGCTTGGAACTGGCAGGAGGAGGGGTGGCAGGTTGCTGGATTTCTGGAGCCAGTTTTCAACAGCATCTGGAATAAGAAATTAAATTTATCCCATGAGGACAGCTGTTTGCATCAACCTAATAGTGATGACTATATTCCTGTGGTTTTGTACACCTGATTGAAATATGCTTCCATTAAGTGTTATCTGATAGCGATGAGGACTTAATATTCATGTGATAAGACTACTGGAAGATGTTGTCCTTTACCATACTCCTGTTGGAGCCATATGTTTTATGTATAATTTTGATTAATCAATATGTGTGAAACAGCAGCTCTGACATGACTCTAATTAAAACAGCAATATGGGCTGGATTCTCATTTGTCATGAGTTGATACAGCCCTGTTGACTTTGGAAAAGCGATCCCCTATTCTTACCAGAGCAGCACCCAATCTCACAGTGATACTGGCGTACAAAGCCAGAGCAGGGTGAATCAGCCCCAGTATGTCTTAAACCAGAACTCACCTGTGAAATAGTAACAAACCCCTGACATCCCTGGGTCATGCTATATGCTCAGCTAGGTGACGTTAAAGATGATCTGCCATCAGCTAAGAAATTACCCAGTGGATACTCCTTTCCTTGTCACTTGTATTATTTCTGTCCTATTTTTGCAATAACAAAATTTGATGGAAACAAGTATCTCCAAATTAAAGTCATACTATATTATAACTGTGTTACCACTGTAGGTAATAGCTCCAGTGCATAAACATTGATTTTTTGTGCTTGAAGAAAAGGTAGCTCAGGCCATGGGGAAAATACTGTAGAGCCTTTCATCTCATGGTTAGGTTACTAGAACAGCACTAAGGTGTGTCAGTTCTTGCCATCTGATGAATGATTTATAGTCTGCGGAAAATCAACTGGTGATCTCATTGCATTTCTACAGATCTAGAGATTGCATCAAAAAAACTGGTATTAAATGGGTCTCTAACAGGTTGCAAAGGGATGAGAGCGGTTGCAAAGGGATGAGAGCTGATGCAAAGGTTAAACTCGCATGTCTGTCAACTTAAGGTCATGATGGGGTAGATTGGTCATGGCCCGATTTGGAGCAAGTCTGCAGTGTTTATGCTCCACAAGGAAGCCAGCTCGAGACAAGCCAGGTGATAATGACTAAAGGAGTTTGTAGGGGTGCTAATTCATTGTTCACATCTCTTATGAAAGTGGAAAGAGTTGTTGCAAAGTTCCCACTGTTCCAGATACAGATAAAATCTTTGTTAAACATAATCAAAACTCAAAAGTTTGGGAATACTGAATTAAGATTGCAAGCTAAAATATAGTCCCTCTGTGTATCAGTGTATAGGATAAACTGAACTGGGATATCTTGTTCAATTCGCATTCAGTCAGACACACCCACACCTGCATCCTCACTTAAAGTCAGCAACGAAACCAGAGAAATCTGCCAACTCTTAGTTTGTGGTCCTTTGACCTGGATTTGTTGTAGACTGCTTTGCACTCTGTGGAAAAAGTTACATTTGCAGAAAATCAGTTCAATTCATCTTCAAGTCTTTGCTCATTTGTTGTTATTGCACAACTCGTAGCTTTGTCCATTTTTTATGATTTAAGTCTTCATCAAGGTCATAATAGTGAATTTATGCCATGGTAGGCTTAATTTCGTGTTTCCAGGCTGTCAAGTAAAGAGGTTATCACAGAAGGAAAGGAAAAGTGGGTGAAGGCAGAATCTCTTTCTTCATAGCAGCGTTACAAAGATGTTATTTTTCATTATTATTTTCTCTATGCAACACGTTAAAATGCAACACATTAAAATGCGAGCAGTTCTGCTTGATGACAGTGCTGTGAAGAGATTCAAGATGGCAGCTGGAAAAAGAAGTCCCTATGTCACACACCCTCACAACAAATTCGTGTTTGCTTTTTATTTTTCACTGTTTTTCTCTGATGTAAAGTGAAATTGTTTAGACTGAAAGTACCAGTTGCTTTTTGCATGGGAAACAGAACTGAGTAGTCTGAGTAGCAGAGTAGGGCTTGCCAAGAAAGTTCAATTTTAAAAAATTATTCCAGACAAGTTTGCAGAGGTATAAAAGTCTCTCTTCTGTAAAATTGTTAGATTATATGTCATATTGTGACTGCAAAATGTTGAAGTTGTTCATATGTTTCCCACTGCCTATATCTAGGGACATTTAGAAGGGCATTACACAGTTCTTCTGGATTCATTGTTTATCCTTGAATGAACTTGATTTAGGGAAATTGGCTGAGGGTAACATTTAGCCATACCTGACCTTCCATGAAAGTGTGTCTTAGTCTGTTCTAAAATAAAATCCTAATTAAACAAGAGCTGTTACAGAATCACAGTTCATAGCACCTACAAGTGGGGGCAAAAAAAAAAAAGAAGAAATCCTGTTAAGTGGTCTGTGAGGAGGCTGATTCAAAACAAATTATAAAGAGAGCCATGGGGTCTCATTCTCTTGTCTGGTTATACGAGTTTTGCATTATTGTACATTTGCATTATTGTACATTAATAACACTAGACTAAAACTAGTGTAAATAATTAAGAATCAAGTTTACATCACTTCAGGATCCCCTGGCAAAGTAGTGTACCTATTGCTATACATTGCAAGACAAAGAGGGGTGAAGAAAGACATGGAGGAGTGATAGTTAACTTTCATGGTTTCGCTGTGAGAGGACATTAGTACCGAGATCTCTGTGCCGTGGTTTAAACCTGGCCGGCAGCCCAACACTGCGCAGCTGCTCACAAACCCTCCCTCACCCTCCCCAGGAAATGGGGAAGTGAATTGGAGGGGTAAGGGTAAGGAGACTCGTAGGTTGAGATAAAAGCAATGTAATAATTGAAATAAAATAAAATTAAAATAATAATAGTAATAATAGAAAATACAAACAAATAACGCACAATGCAATTGCTCACCACCCGCTGACCAATACCCAACCCGTTCCCAGCCTAGCGATCCCAGAGAACAGAGAATCCTGAAATCACCATCCTGGAAGCAAGAGAGAGCTTTCCGATCAGCCCTCATCTATAATGAGCATGATATGGAATATTTCATTGGCCAGTTTGGGTCTGGTGCTCTGGCTCTGCTCCCTCCCAGCTTCTTGTGTACCTGCACATAGGCAGGACGTAGGAAGTTGAAAAGTCCTTGATTTCTTAGCAACTAAAACCATCAGTATATTATTGACATTATTCTCATATCGAATCCCTGAATCCAAAACACAGCACTATTCTACATATTAAGAAGGAAAAAAAAAAAAAAATCAGCTTTATCCCAGTCGAAACCAGTACAATTTTTATGTATGCACACACAAATATCTGCATGCGCACTTCAAATTGACAACAGAAAAAGAAGTAGCTTGAGAAGACCATACCTGGGGTAGGGTCTTGTGGAGTTTGCTTAGGGGAGCAGCTCTCCTCTAACGGGCTGCGATGCTGCTCTGTCCCAGGTTTGCTCCGCAAGAGCCAGGTCAGCCCAGGCTGCAGCAAAGGGAAGGCTCCTGACTGCGGGCAGAGCAAGGAGGAAATCTGCCTCTTGCTGGGTCTGGAGCAAGGGCTCCGTGTGTGCTGGCAGCAGGGGGGGAGAGGCACCCCAGGGCTGTGCTCTCTGTGAAGGAGGAAGGAGAAGGGGGGGACAGCTGTATCCAAAAATTTTAGGGGATGAATGTGGTTAGGGAGAAAAAGATGAAGGCAGCAGGCTGATGTGCAGTATTTATGAAACCTTCATGAGTTCATCAGAGGGTGAGGGCAGCTGCAGATTCTTTGTCCTCAGCCAGTTAGTGACAAAGTCATTCCACCAAGTGCCATTTTCCATGGATTATTACAGTAGGCTAGACTAGATAAGAATGCCAAGAAGCCATGGCTGAGACCAGAACCCAGTTATGATGGGAAAGAAAAGTAGACCAAGACTTTGATCCAGGGGAAAGAGAGATGTTACTGAAGAAACTCTTGTGGAAAAAGTAATCTCTGAACAGCTCTTGAATATTATATTAACTCAAAAAAACCCAAACCAAACCAAAACAAAGAGGTTCATTCTTTTATTGAAAAGAAAACCAGCAGCAGTCTTTTAGGAGAGCTAGACTAAGTTTCCGTAGCTTCTACTTTTTGTTTGCAGGTGAATGTCAATCAATGCAAAAAGCTGAAAAGTCAAGTATTGCTGATGCAGGTCTGATTAAATTTCATGGCTGAGATCATTGAAATATTTTTTTTAAAATCAATTCTACAGATACATGGTTAATTTTTTTCCTGAGAAGCCGGAGGTCATTCTTTTTGTCTCTACTGTGCTCTCAGTGGTGGAGTCAGGGTGCTTACAAGAGGGGCTGAACAACTAGAGAGTCTTTTCATGTCCCTCTTTCCACTTTAATATTTCTCATTTTCCAGCAGGGAAGCCAATGTGCTGTGCAGGCAAACTGAAAATGAGCACGTGCAAAAGCGTTTGTATTTGACTCTTGGAAAAACTGTTCAAAAATGAAAACATACGTAGCATGAGGCTGGGAAGAAGGGAGAAGGGAGAGTGAGGCAGCGGAGAAACACCTTATGTTGGCACCTTTTATTAAGAAAGGTGTAAAAACACTTCCCCTGTAGACAAGTTGGTTCAACCATCGGAGTCACCAAACTCTTTTTGACTGCTATGTTTTATCAGCTTTGGAAATAATGCTTCAGCAATACCCAACACGGGTGATATTATCAAAACTGGATAAATCCTCCCAAACACCTCTTGGATTAATTCAAGAATTGCAACGAATGTAGAGTAAGAATAGGCTATGGCAAAGGTTTAGGCAGCAAGGCTTGCCTGCTCCTTCCCCAGCCTCTGCTCATCCACTCCTGCCGCCGCAGCAGAGGCAGCAGCTGCAGCAGCCAGTGCAACTCTGGCTTGTTGACCTTCAGCTTCTGTCCCACTCCAAGGACTGGAAGGACAGGCAGTCTTTTATCCTTCCTTCATTAAAGCTACTGCCAGAAAGCTGCTCCTGCACCTCTCAGTTTCTATCATAGAAAAATGTCGTATAAACAGCTGTTTTCTTACCTTCTGCCTCATATTTGGGGGACAAGAGGGATATTCACTGTGCTGTTCTTCTACCTTCAAAAAGAAGTTTCCCCCGTCTCTTCACATGTCAAAATCGGACTTGTTATCCACTACTGTACATAGAAACGTAATATTTCTGTTTGCAATTCCAATTTCACAGTTGAGCAGGATCTGCAGAGACAGAGAATTCTAATAAAATTGCAGAAACATTTAATGCAATGACTGGCAGATGGGGAAAGGGTTTGTGGCAGCTCTATTTTTTCTGATTATGTTAACAAAACATGGCATGTGCTTTTCTAATGCATAGACAACAGTTTCATTTACAATTTAAATCTGATGACTGAAATGCTCATTAGATCACTTTTTTGGAGAATACGTTTACCACCTGAATGATCTAATATTACAGAAATACTTATTTTTCTTCCCTTGAATTAATGTTCCAGACTTGAAGTTTAATGAAGTTACATGGGGTAACTTCAAAAATTGTCTAAGTGCAACAATGTAATTTTGGTAAATTATTTATGCATACTTGACTCAACAATTAGAAGACAGTAGCCTATTTTGATCCACACTAGGAAATCCTTTAAATACAGGTAGGTAGCACGAATGGATAGGAGGATAGGAGTAGTAGAAATGAAGAGTCTCTGCAAAGTCAACTACACAGGCTAATGTATAAACTTTCCAAAATTTGTTCCAGTTTATTTATATGAAACTAGTTTGGAAGGCTGGACATTTGAATAAAATCTGCCTAGCTAAATAATGCCTCTTATCTACCTCGTGTCACAGCTCCTGGATCAAACATTCTGAGTTTTCCCAATGCTTAAACTTAGTTGTCTCAAATCTGACCTGCCTGATGTGTCGGTGCTCATACACACCCACGTCTGGTTTGCTGGAATGGGAAGTTGGCAAAACAAATTCCTTCTTTTAAGACAGGATTCTGATTATTAAGTGGGCAAATGTATCAAATGTCAATGAGAGTGGAACTGGTGGAAACACCGAAAGGCAGGCTGCACTGTCTGTGTCAGGCAAATGCAGACCTTGGAGAAAACATATGCATGTTGGTTTTGTTTATTTGTTTTCCTTTGGTTTCTCCAGCTGAATCAAAGCTCATTTTTAATGCAAGTTTAGAAACCAAGCGAAAATTGTTTCAGCTGATTTTAGCTAACCTCTGGTGAGCCTCAATCATTTAAGGTTACAGGGGAGTTATCATGTGATTTGCCATGTGATTTATTCCTATAAATTATCATCAGGTCTCTGGATGACTGAAAATGTGAAGATAGTCCTTGAGGCACAGTTTAATTGGTGTTGCTGAAAGTCTGTGTTACAATCCCTCTCATTTATAATCTCATCCTTTCTCCCTTTCATTCCCAAATAACACCACTGCAGCTGTGGTGAGGCTAGCTAAAGTCTAGGAGCATCATCCTATATCTCTAATTAGTGGCCTTTTAATAATGGCATAGAGGAGGTAAGGGAAATTTGCCTTACTTTCCTTCAGCCTGGCCTCATCCTAGGCTTACACGTTGGACTTCAGTTTCTAGCGCTGCCAAGTCTTACATGAAAAGCATTTGAAACTATATGGATTGCAGTTACCAAGGAAATGCCTCACTGAAAATGGGTCCTGGAACACCACAGACTGCTAATGCCATCAAAATAAAAGCAGGAATCATCAGCAGTGATTCACAGGGGCCTCACCATTGCTCTCCAAGCCAGGGCTGTTTCACCGCGCCCCCGCTCCCGTGGTACGTCAGCAGGGCCACGCTGGAGTCACAAAGCAGTAGACATATCTTCTGATCCCACCCTTAATCCTCCCTGCCTTTTTCTTTCCCGGTGTGACACTGCCAGGCAACTCTTTGTTTCTCTTCTGTAATCACGGTTCTGTTCCCTTTCCATGTCTCCCCTCATTAGGGAGCAGTTCTCCTGCTGTCCTCTCAGTCACCAAAGTGCAGCAGACAGACCTGGCTCCTGTGACACTTCGGTCCCTCACTGAGCACAGATCAAGTTGATGCACTCTCCGTCTTTCCTGGCCTCTGCATGTTATCCAGAAAAGTAGCTATCTAAAGATTGCACCTTCTAATTCAACAAATCTGCTCCCTGTGGAGGAAATTTAGGGGTGTGTTGCAGCAATTTATGCCGGCAGTGGAGGAGGTCAGCTAGCAGAGCTGGCATAAACTGGCAGCAAAATAGGCTTGAACGCTCTGAGATAAAAAGCAAACCCTGACTGGTGCGGAATCTGTATAACCAGTTTTATACCTATGCCATCCATCCCTGGGAGTCCTTTGTACCGTGTGAAAATCAGGAATTAGCACGGTTTGGGTGTTCATTCATGGCGACCATGCTCAAGGGCCAGAAGCTGCACACGCAGGCTGCCTAGAGCCAGAGGAGCACGGTGTCCCCTCCTTTTCAAGGTCTGTGCTGAGCACAAGCACGAGGCAAATTGTGTGTTGGGCTGTGATGTCCTGGCACTGCGCTGCTTTGTGTACATTTTTCCACTCCCACTAATCACACGAAGACACGAGAGGAAAGTCAGCTGTGATCGAAGTGGCATCATGCATCCACAGAGAAAGGGGAAGAGAAATCTAGGCTCTTGGATTACTTGTGCTGATTTCAGAGATATTTATGCCGGTGGGTTTTCTGTGAATGGGAGGAATATATGGCTACCAGCAGTCAGAAGAAAGCCAGGAAATCTTCTGGCTTGGGAGCTGAGCAATTCTGAGAGAAAGCACTGATGAAAGAGGGATGCAGTACCAGGGATGCTATTTCTAGAGTCACTTTCCAGAGTAGGAAAAAACTGACATTTAAAACTGACAAAACACAGCTTTAAACTGACATCCGAAACTCATAGCTCCAAAGAATTCTTTTAAACGGTCTTTCAGAGAAGATTGTGAACTGATATTGCAGGTTGCCATTGTGCGCTGTAAAACAATGAGCTAAATACCAGCAGCACAGCAACTCTGTGGGCAAATGTTGCAGCTGACAGTTAGCATAGGATATCTGATCCTGGTTTTTTCTGAAAGAGGAGGATTTTATACTACCTCTTAGTGAAAAAAGAAGTAGGATGCACCTATGCTGAGCATAAAGAGCTTTTTTATTGAGGATAAATTCATAACCTTCCTTATCTTTCAAAGTGATGAAAATAGGTTACAGTGTGTGATATAAAATTATATAGGATTACCATGCATGAGAGAAATTACATAATACATTACATAAGCTTAAAAAATATTGCAGTCTGATTTTCTAACACTTCCAGACAGAAAAAGCCCAAGACAAATCAAAAATGACGGAAGTACTTTCTGCCATAAACTTTTATTTTCACATTTTTGTGTGCTGTTTTTCTTTCTGTTTGGTCTTTTGGGTTTGTTTTTTGGTTGGGTGGGTGTTTTATTTCGCTTTCATAGCATTAACAGGACTAGAAATATCACTGGACTTTTTAAATTAAATTTTTATTGTTGTCAGGCTGACAGTTCAGATATCTCTGAGCTCGTCTTAAATTGAACTGAGCTAAGACCTTTTGAAC
This sequence comes from Strix aluco, assembly GCF_031877795.1. Lineage (NCBI taxonomy): Eukaryota > Metazoa > Chordata > Aves > Strigiformes > Strigidae > Strix > Strix aluco. Next base: position 3,211,412 of record NC_133961.1, read on the forward strand.
TCACTTTATCATCGTGCATGAAGTGGTACAAATTCCTCCTGGTTCCAAAAACAGTCATATTTTATGCCATGGACTGCCCTGTTAGTCTTTTTCCCACCCTTTCCAAGGTAAGGCTGAAGTAAGAATTCTCTCTCTTGGTTTTCATTCTTCTTAGGAATTTACCTTCTTCCTAGACTATCTGTGTTTCTTATCAGCCTTGCCTGTAGGATGTGATTAGCAAGGCTTCAGACCATACATATCTAGATGTAGCGCTTCTGTAGCATTTACCCTGAGGCAGTGTCTAAAGATGAGTTTTCTCCATCTCAGAAATATTTTACGGGTTTTCTTAAGGGAGGGGGAACATGATTTTGAAATGTATTGTTTTCATCTTATGCAAAGTTCACCCTGACAGTCGGCTGGTAAGGATCAAAGCTTCATATGGCACGTTGAAAGGTCAAAGCGTGTATTAAATTGTGCACTGAAAAATCAAAGCTTTGTAATTTACAGGCAATAGCTCAGAAATTCATACTTGAGAAGCAGGGTCAAAAGAAAGCTCTTATCCCTCTTAATTCAGTTGGCAGCACAGTTCCTTTCCGTGTCGTAGCAGTGCCTCCTGCTGCTGCTGCCATGCAGGTCTGTTCACGTTTCTCCTAAAAATTTCAGGGCATGTAGGTCTCTGTGCTCTCAGTCTGCCTCCTGCTATGGCACACCTGTTTCAGGACTGAAGAAAAATGTACTTTTGGAAATGTTTGACAGCAGGTTTTCCGTATCTCAATATCTTCTTGGTAACATGCATGAAATACTGTCCTTTACAAGAAGATTGTGAGGATTGTGTTTGCAAATACGCTATTGCATTCTTTGAGATCTCTTTGTGAAAGATCCCAGTGATACGTTTACTTTATCTGTGTATACAATAAATACAGTATAAACAAGAGCAATTCTAAACTGAAAAATTCATTTCTAAGCAATTCTGATTTGCTTCAAGAGTCAGCCTCCAATAGTTCTACCTTATTTGATTGTAAAATCTTGAGAGGTTAATGGCTTTTTGCAGCCTTGCTGACACAGAAGAGTTACGTTGTTTTGGTTACAACCTGCGCACGGGTATGGATTTAGTTAAATTGCTCCATATTCCGTGTGAATACATTTGGTTTATAACTGATTTATATGGATTTATCTCAGTTCAGTTATTGAATTAACTGGATCTGTAAAGGATTTGTATTAATTTTAACTACATCAATTTAAAAAAATAACCTGAGTTAAACTGGTGCAACATGCTTATGTAGAGAAGGCCTAGGAAGAGGAAAATCAACTTTTCTTTTACCTTTCTTGAAGGTTTGGCCTTACCTCACTTTCACATACTCTCCTGTCCATGAAGAATGATTTCAAGAAGTCCATGGAGCCATAGGGTAAAAGAGATCAGAATCAGCCTATTTCCTAGACGATCTCTCTCTTAATATGTTTTTAAGTGCTAAACGTAGTGCTTATTAATGCAAAGGTTTAGCGGTGGCCTGGTTAGGGACACACTGGGGAAGTGGACATGTGTTGTCTTCCTTAGTCAGCCTCAGCAATGCCGAGGCACTTTGGCATGAGGCTGTTCACCCCTAGCCCTGTCCCTGGTTCCTCCGTGCAAACTTTTGTGTCATTGCAGTTTTGTTTCTGTCCTGCCACAACACGGGAATATCTGTAAGCTCTTGATAGTCCCGGCAGAGTGTAGACTATTGGATACAAACCAGAGGAAAGGAGTAAAAACAAACAGAGGACTGGAAAAAATTATCTATGAGCAAAGATTGAAAGAGCTGGAGTTATTTAGCCTGAGGAGGAGAAGACTGAGCAAGACCTGCTAATAGTCTTCAGAGACAGATACGTTTGTTCTCTAAAGGAAAGGAAGAGATTATTCCCTTTTTTTTCCTGATAAAACAGGTGATGTCCCAGGCCTAAACTGCAGCAAGAAAGATTCTTGTTAGAGGATCAGAAACACCTCCTAATCCTAAGAAAATGGAACTACCAGAATAGATGGCTCGGGGACACTGCAGCTTCTCCTTCATTAGAAGTCTAAGAACATTGTCCCATGTCAAGAGCATAGAAAATGATACAACAGGGCACTCTCTAAACCAATGTTTCTGTTATTGCTGTATGCTCAAGGAATTGCTTCTTCCCTGTTTATGCTTCAGAGTTTTCTTCGTTCCAAAATGGCCAACCAAAATTCAGCTCCTGTAGCATTAAGCAGAAGGAAAATTTATTTAAACTTGACTGGGAAAAGAAAAAACAAAAAAGAAAGAAAATCAACCCCTTTCTTGTCTAGACAAATAGTCATTATTTGACAGGCACAGTGCTTGGGTTTGAAATGCACAGTAGTATTATCTAAAATTGAAGTTTCTTTAGCTCAGATGAAAGGTTGCAGAGTGCCTCCTGACTTCACAAATCAGGTTCCTCTCCTCATTTCTCCTGAAAGTCTATTCTTATCACATCTCCGTTCAGTGAATCAAAGCTCCTCCGTCCTTCCCTGTTTTCCCCCACCCCAGTGTGATATTGAACTCAAGCACAAGTCCAAAACAATTTGGTAATGAGGAAAGAATTACTAATCCTCAAAGTGCCATCCAGTACAGAGTATTTCTGCCTGTTGCCAGTGTTGGGGACAGTCTGCCACCACCCTCCTGCAGTGGGACAAAACCATGCATGTCCCATGCCTGCCAGCCCGGGTCAGGGCTCTGCTCGGCTCTGCCTCTGTTGCATTTTAGTAAATGCGGATTTCATAATAATAAAGGAAATAAACAGGAGGAAGTCGTCTTTCCTTCAGGGGTTTTAAGTAGTTTTGGACCTTTAATCCAGGTCTGGCATGTTACTTGTAGGAAATGTGTGTCTCGTACTTCCTGGAAGACATCTGGTATTAACCTGTTGGCTGACTTTATCCACAGCATCATTCCTCCAGAAGCAGAAGACTGGGTGCCAGTCGCTCTAGAGGCCTGCCTGATTTGTTGAAATGTTTCTTTCCCTCTGATGCACTATGGAGAAATGATGGGGAAGACTCCATATGTCTGCAGCTCCTCTTTGTTGTGTCCAGTGCAGGGTTTGCGTACCCCATCTCATCGACCATGATTACTTGGTGATGTAGTACAGGGACCTTTGTACTACTGCAAGGGTGCTCTAAAGCTTATGTAGATATACTGCAAGGTTTTATTGTGTCGTCCAGGTCTGAAGACTAAGATCACCCTTTTTATCTTTTCAAAATTTCCACGATCTCTCAGGAGGAAAATGCTATGCCACCATGCATACAGTGATACCCTGTGTTTGCAGGCTGGTTGTCATATAGAGTTCCAAATAGAACATAGTATTGATTTTCTTTAGATTTACTGTACCCGTCATACTAAGCAGGAAGATACCAACTGGCACAGTAAAACACAGAGAAGTTTAATGGAAAACTAATGTGCGCTGTTAGGTGTCACTCCTTCTGCAAAAGCAGGGGAAGGAGGGGGAAGGAATTCCAGCTAGAGAATGAGCAAAACATGAAACAGCCCTCTAATTTCTGTAATATAAATTCCCCTACTGGAATATCTCAACTAATCAGGGGAATAAACACAGAAAACTCTCTGAATAATTTAAAAATCCACAAGCCTAGAGTATAAAGGAGCTATCAAAGCAAGCTACTTGGAGGCTGTCAGGTCTGAGAGCAGTTCCTACACATCCCCACGGTAGCCTCCTAATCTCAGTAAGTTGTTTGCAGGAGCTGTGCGGAGGCAGCCTGTCATCGCGGCAAAGTCTTACCCCACTTCTGAAGTGAGGAGCTATGAACACTCACACAGAAAACTGAAACCAGCATGGCATCTCGGGCCTAGGCTGCTCTGTCAGAAAGCAGAAATGCCCCCACAAATCTTTTCTATTGCCAGCGCTGTATTCCACTGGGTGTAATGAATTATTAGCAGGCAGTTTGATCTATATAGTCCAAAAGCAGCATCTGATGATTCATCTGTTCAGGCAGACAGTGCTCAGTCACTGCTCAAAGTGGGGGCAGGGCAGAGCAATGGTCAGATCAGGAATCAGGGTCTTCTTCTCATGTGGTTGCTGAATCACCGTGTGGCTTGGAGCTTTGCTTTGTGAGATTTGTCCTCGGTTCTTTCTTTGATCCCTCTGCAAATAGGGACAAAGAGGTATTTGTGAGCAGAAAGGACTGACAGCTGGACATGCTTTCAGGGAAGTTGAGAATGAGCCACGGACTGCAAAGCCACCAACCTGCATCTCACTTAAAGTTTGTTGCACAGTTGCAGCCAGCTTCACTGAGGACACAGAAGAAGCTGCAGCTCTGCACGACAGTATATTTCCAGCACGTTTACCATCATTGCATGTGAAGACTGTGTGATGAGTGTAGTATGGGTAGGCAGTGGGTTAGAAAGAAATGGCATGCTCACTCAGAAGGGTAATGATAAATAGCTTTTATTCATTCATCTTTTTCTGACATGAAGAACCTAATCTGCAAGCGAACCTTGACAAAATCTCCCCTTTTGTTGATAGTAGCTGAGGAGACCCTTTTGGTCCACTTTGTTCCTCTTCTCCAGATATAACAAAGCAGGAAGAGAGCAGGGAGAGGCAGAGGAAACAATTCCACCCTGCTGGTGTCCCTGTCCCCCTCCCAGTGAGACCTGCAGCACTCAGCACACATAAACCAGAACATAGAGCAGGCTCGTGCTCATATCTTGAGACTAAACCAGACTGGTTTTTCCCTCTTAAGAAATAAACCACTGATCTTTTGCATTGTTGGGAATAGTGGCACTTTGCTTTGTATTTTCTAGAGCAAGAGAAAGCTTTCAGAGTTTAATGGCAGAGCATCCAGTCGCCAGTGTTGAGGTGTGCCCTTACTAGTCAAGTGCTTGTATATTCATGCAATAAAATTTGAAGGCGCTTCACTGGATGTCAAAGGAGAAACTATTGGTGGCTTTAGGCACAACAGTATCATTTTAAGTTTAATGTCCTGCATGCTCATCCTCACACTGCTCATTGAGATTAACATACATTTTATTGAGTATTAATTAAATTCTGAAACAAATTATTGTCTACTAATGATTTCACAGTTGTCACCAGCTTAACCACCTTGATGAACAGAAAGGCAGTAAAAGAGCACAATCAGGAAAATCACCTTTTCTATGAGCTGTAGAGGCCCCATGGGACAAACAGATGGGTAATTCTGACTGAATTAGGCAGAAGGGAGTAGTGAATGCAGAGACTAATCAATTTATTATAATATTGAGCTTACACGGTTCCCATATTTGCCCCATTCCTGCAGGAAGAGTGTGCTTTGACTGAAACACTGTGACAGGAGTAGTCACCTGTGCTATTTTGGTGTCACAGCAGGGGAGCCAAGTACAGCATGGATGCTCAAGTTTGAATTCCCCCCTCATCCCTCCTCAGCTAGATTTGAAACCTGCCAAAGTGAAAGAAAAGCCTGCATGTTGCTACCTGCACCCTGCCCACCCATAGTTAAACAAAGCTTTATACCACTGAGGTTGTCCAGACACCATATAGTTTGCAGATAAAGCTCATTTGCAAATACATTGTAATTTCTTCTCAGAACAAATAGAAGGAGGCATGGCTTCAAAAACTATGTAGTAATGCCGAGAATGTTTTCCATTAAAAGGTAGAAATAATGGAGCAGAGGATGGAAGGGATTTATGTATGTAGTAGTCATTTAGAAAATAATTTCAGGGTGCATTCTCTCAGTGATCTCAGCTTAAATAAGCTCAGGAGCCAAAGGATTTAGCTCAGAGGGGCAGTTAACAAGCATTCCTCAAGATATTACGCCAGACTGCAGTGCCTGTCAATTAACTATTATCAACAGAGAAAAGGAAATAAGTTTCTATTTTGTCTAGTGAATGAAATGAGGGGCTGAAGCAACCGTTTTTATTGCTGTAGTGATGTGAATAATATCAACGTAAGCCAGTCAAAGTGAAGAAAATTATCTCTCCATTTTCAATCACCACCCTGCTTTTTAACATTCGACTCAATCCTGTTTCACTACTGCAAACATGAACCAGATACCAATTGATTTTAAAAACGAATGTGCTACGACTCAACAATAGCTGCAGGGCAGTGAATCAAAACTACTCACATGCTTGTGACTCTGTCTCTGTAGTGGCTGAATCCCTACAAAGAGGATATCAGCTCTAATAATGCAGAGCTGATCCAGTTTTTGTGTAGTTATCTCTGCGCATCCCAAACTTATCCGCGTCACATCTGAATCCACATAGTGAACAAAGTCTGCAGTTTAGCAGCACGGTAGTTTCCCTGTTTTGATGAACTGATATATTAGATCTGTGCATGTAGCCAGAGAGTATTAAAGCTGCAGATCAGGGTAAGAAGATCCCCAGGTCTCCATAAAGGAGACCAACATCTTTTGGGACAGAAAAAAACCCTCCAAACATACATTTTTTCCACTAATAAGGCAGAAAACTCTATGTTCCTCATGTCAGAAGAGGCTTTCAGAACAATAAGAGCGGACCTTAAATTATAGGCTTTTTCCTGCTTCTCAGCACAGCATGTCCATGTGCAATTTCTTCTCAGCAGCCCTGTGTCACTTCCTTTAAAATAACAGTCTGGAGCTGTTCTGTGAAATTGTTCAACCTTTCAGAAATGGGAAGGTACAGACTGCTGCTTCTCCCCTCTCCTCTGTGAACCTGCCCCACTCTGCCTCTCCCCATCTCAACGAGCACTGTAGGACCAGGTCTCCAGCAATTTCTCTGGGAACTGACCTCAAATCATTTGCATGCGGTGCGAAATCAATAGCATTGGGAAGACTTTATAGTTGCATTTTCTTTTTCTTTTCCAAAGGAACCGGAAAGAATAGCTACTGTATTTCTTTCAATGGACAAAATTCAGTTCTGAATCCACCAAACTTACTCCCCTTGTGACAGAATTCAATGTAGCCCAAAACATGCTTGCTTCTTACTTTGCATCCAATCAGATATATTACGACTTAACACTTGCATATAAAAATTAATTATACCTGTCTGACTTTTTGGTAATTCACATACTCCACACAAGTATAAAGAAAAGAAACCTTACATCCATTTCTGTCCTTTCTGTGTGTGGCTCTTTAGCTCCACTGTCTGGTAGTGATTTAAAATCTTATACAGACATGTAAAATCATTTATTTTCTGATCTAAGTAAGATGTCACTGTTATGCTTCACAAGACAGGGGGCATTTCATGTTTCTGGATGGTATAGCTGGCTGTCAGATATAGTAGATGAAAAAGGTGTGTTGATGTTAAATGCTTGTTTGTTCTTGAATTAAGCATGTTTAGTATTTTACTTGTTATATTAATTAGAAATTATCTCAAATTATACAACTCAGATCTATTACTTCCAGTTTTCTTCTGTATTATGAATCAAAATGCTGGATTGTTCCATTTAAGGATAGGAACATCCCAAAACTTAAGAAGAGACGCCCTTTAAGTATTTTCTTGGCCTGCCTTTCCTTCTCTGTTCTTCAGAAAATTATCATTAGCCCCTAAATAAACAGTTTGCAAGACGTCCTCCTGTTGTCAAACTCCTTTGGATGAGGCTGTGATATTTTTGGACTGCTTGCCTTAAGCAAGAGCTAATCTGTATTCTGGAACGTGGGAAGGGGGGTAGGCAGCAGAAGAAAGGAAGGTTTTAATTTTCTTCTATAGAGAGGGTACTGAAGATATCATGGTGAGGACACTGGTACACACGGTTAGTTGGGCAGGCAGACAGAAACTGCCTGAGTAAGCACACAGCAAGGTGTCCTGAGAAACACATTTTCTTTCAAACCAACACTGCTGACTTTAAAACAAATACTAGGCAGCTGCACAGTCTTTACTGTAGAAAAGACTAGGTACATTCCAAGCCAAAGCCTGCCCTGTTGACTTTCTTCTATCAGAGGACCGTATGAAAAGGCAAGGTCTGTGCTTGAATCATATGCACCCGGTATAACAGCTTCAATCCACAGACATTACAAAAACATCATCTACCTTCTTGCAGCACTTGCCAGTGTTGTCTTCAGGTGCCAATGTTGTCAGCAGGATTTGCAGAGGGGTCCTGGGTTTCTCAAACCAAGCCCTTAGTTCATCTGAAATCTGGGGAATGTAGAGTACTCTTTTTTAAATGCTTTCCGAAAAAGAAAATAAAAGGCAAATATACAACAGAGCATGTGATTTCACCCCTTGTACCTTTGTCAACACCCTACTCCCATCCCACTCGTCCTTGGCTCGTGAACTTCTGTTACGCTAAGTCTAAATACCTTGGAAGGCTTCAGCTGGATGATGAAATGCATGTCCCCCAATAGCTGTTTACCATTTTTGCTGTAGGTCAATAAAAAGAGAAGTGTTATACTTTGAGGAAAGTAGAGGAACTAAATTCAATGCATCAGAGAAGCCATCTATGAATCAAAATAATTGGAAGTAACACCTCTTGCATTTTCATAGGCACTCTTCCTGGACTTAGATGTAGTAAGGTAAATATAAGGATTTTTTTGTTGTGGGCCAAAAGATTCAACAGAAGCAGTTTTCAAAACCAGCCTTCTCTAGTAGAAGGATTTACACAAGGATGATAGTGCTTTTATTTCTTAACAGAATAGTCTATTATTAGATAAGCAGCCACATATTTATAAATAAGCATTTCAGTGTGACATGTTGTAACTATAGGGCTGATTATTCACGCACCATTTCAATATGTTTTCACAAAATTATTCCATTGTTCAGTGCGTAACTCCAGGTTTGCTCTCATCTGTAAAATAGCTCCTTCCCCTTCACATTTGACAATCAGTTGAACCATGGGGCTTTGCTGTGAAGCGCGGGATACTCTGTGCAACATCTCACCTCTCATTAGTGCATTTTTTGAATGTCCCGGTCTCCAGTTCTCAGACCCTCCTACCACCAACCACCTTTCTCTCTTTTGAGGACCCACAACTGACTACTGATAAGGTTTAGTTTTTCAGGTCGTGACATCAGACAGAACCAACGGGTTTTGCTCCTCCACGTTGCCACCTTCCTGCGCTTCTCCCCAAACCTGGGGCGCCGTGGCTCCGCCAGCTGTTTGGGCTCTCTCTGTGTGCCCGTGTCCCGTGCTCTCCTGGAAGGTGCTGCCATGACCCTGGTGTCCGGCTGCATTTTCATCCACCATGTTGTGCCTCCTGAGCTAGGCCGGGTCCACGCAAAGTGCCTGTTGCTCCTGTCTCTCCTGCTTCTCTTCCAGACTTTCCTCCTTCTCTTTCAACTCTAAAGCACAAAGAGGAGGGCTACGCAAACACCACGCCAAATGTCCACGAATACACGTCTGCGATAGCACAGGAGATACTTGCCTTACCCACGCGATATTTCCAAACAAAAGCACAAACAAGCTAGGGAACCCGAAGAGACTTATCTATGCCCTTTAAAAATAATACAGTTGAGCAGTGTTCACAGGTCATTTTTCTGGGCTATCTTCATGGCTTTGCCTGACGTCAGGACTTCAAGGGTTAAGCTGGGGATGTGTTTCAACCTTGTAGCTCTGTTCTGGTCATAGGTCATTTTAAAATGTCAGCACTGAGATACTGCTAACTTACTACAACTGATCTTAAACAGTCTAGTGCTTCTCAGTTTTAAAACGAGCCTTTCAGTTCACCTACAAAATATGTGTTTTTTCCTGACAGATGGATAATAAGCACATGGGGAAAATAGCTTTTATAACTGACTGGTTGTACTTGAAAGTGTATGTTTTGTATGCATAAAAATGTACACAGGCCGGCAGTGTCAAAGGCTTAAAAGGAAAGATCATTATAACTTCTGCTAAATGCAGCTATGCTGCTAAATTGCCTGTGATCCTAGAGAGCAAATCTTGCAAGAATAATCTATGGTTTCCCAGTCAGTTGTAAAAGTCAGGTTCCTTTGAACACAGTCTTCCTTCAATATAGCACTCCTGTCTCCATTACTTGACACATAGTTTTTCAAATATTAAAGCACTTTTTCAAACAGCTTTGCTGCCACACAAAGGACAACTCAAATCTGTGTAAAATATTTACAAGGAAAATAAAAGACAAACTAAAAGGAAATGCAAACTAGAAAATATTCTAGTTATACAGGCCATGTCAAGCAGCACCAGACTCCCAGAAATTAAGATTTAATATATACAGAATCACAGAATCACAGAATCAACTAGGTTGGAAAGGACCTTGAAGATCATCTAGTCCAACCATTAACCTAGCACTGCCAGTTCCTATCTACACCAGATCTCTCAGCGCTATGTCGACCCTACTCTTAAACACCTCCAGGGATGGGGACTCCACCACCTCCCTGGGCAGCCCATTCCAATGCCTAATAACCTGTTCTGTAAAGAAATACTTCCCGACTTCTAGTCTAAACCTTCCCTGGCGCAACTTGAGGCCATTCCCTCTTGTCCTATCGCTTGTTACTTGGTTAAAGAGACTCATCCCCCCTCTCTGCACCCTCCTTTCAGGTAGTTGTAGAGGGCGATGAGGTCTCCCCTCAGCCTCCTCTTCTCCAGACTAAACCCCCCCAGTTCCCTCAGCCGCTCCTCGTACGACATGTGCTCCAGACCCTTCACCAGCAAAGACTTACGTAAGACTTGAGACATCCCACCTATGTTGTGTTGAGAGTTGTTAGACTGAACTACTGTGCAGAAGACACAGCCTATTACCTGACTACAGTCTGAGCTTTCCTTTCACACCTCTATAAGGCAACTTCCTTTGAAATAGGACAAAGAGCCTTCCACCTCTCTGTGATCAAATCATATCTATGGAGGATCATAGATATCAAGTCATATCAAAGGGAGGATTTTACCGTCTGATGGTTGCCTAATTCTTGCTTTGCAGCAGGAACTGGTGGGGTCTGGCCCATTATATCAGGAGGCAAATGTCCACCCCTCCAAAGCTACTTTGCCAGTCTGTCAGTCTTAGGAAAGACACTGAAATTGTTGTGAGGATAGAAATGAATTCCTCTTTCATCCTGTAGTCTACCAAGGTTAATGTTAAGTCAATAACATGTAATACCAAGTCGAACTTTTGTTGTCAGACTGACTCCCTCAGTTCTATGCACCTAGCTATAATTTTTATCCTGGCATTTAATAATCAGTTTATGCCTTCTTCTAAGCATGAAGGCAGCCTCTGCTCAGATGTCACCAACCTCAGCAAAACTACCAGTTACCAGCTAAGTGCAGGCTTTACCTATTGTGAGTGCCTGGAGCCCCCCCACTTTCCAAGTTAACAGATATCTCCTAAACTTTTATCCATTTCTCCTACCCTCAAATGAGACTTGAGGTACATTCGCTTAGCACCAACCATGATTATCTGGTCCTGAGAACTGTTTTACTTCTGGCAGCCTAATTAGTATCATGAAGCTACTATTTATTAAATAGACTGTTTTAGAACATCAGTGCCCATTGAAAACAGACATTAAAAAATGAAAGTCTGTGCATATCTACCCATCTGCCATTTGGGTGTCATGTCTAACATTGTACAGGCAAAGGCAGTGTCTCAGCTCATCGGTGACATAATACGTTCCCTTGATTTACAAATCAGGGTATTAAGAATATAGCTCCATGCTATATAGAATTAAGAATAATGTTTCATGATATGCTAACATTGGTGGCAAAATGATTCGGGTGTTTAAAACAATCTTTTGCTGGCTAATTTTTTTTTTTTTTTTTTTTAAACTCAGAACGTCTTAGTGATCAGGTTTATGGAGCACCTCAAAATAACAGTTTTCCCATTATAATGAGCAGAGGAAAAGCATCACATTGCTGCCACAGGGCAAGAATGACTGGGTAAGGGCAGAAAAGACTGCAACCAGCTTTGTCATGATAGGAAACACCTATTTTGAACCAGATTTACAAATCAGTGTCACCAACTTTCCGTCTTGTTCTGAGAGTTGTTATTCAAAGCCAGTCAAAACCAAATGCTATTACAAGTTTATCTGATGGACTGGAAAGTAGATGGATGCTTCTGACAGGAGCATGATGGATGAACTTGGGAAAAGAAAATGAAAATTACAAAGTCCAATATATTGCTTGCTTCTTAGGAGATAGATGTCTGTAGTTGTTTATATTCTACAAGATTCCCAGGCAGCAAATATCCTTAACTATTGACACAAATTTTTGTCTATTTTAAGCTTGCAGGCAAGTTGTATATTAAAAAGTGACCTAAATATTAGATTCAGATAAGAATTTTTACAATACCCAGGGAATGACCTACATAGGAAAGAATCCTACTTAGTTAAACAAGAGGCTGCTTCATGTTTTAATCTGTACTTATGAGATTTTCCAAGTCACAAAGTTTTAAACAATGCTAGAATCTGTTATTTCAAAATTCTAACATATCATATAAATGTAAATTACATCACAATCAGAGGAATGAATTCATCATAAACAGTGTCTTTATGGAAAATGTTGAGGAGGAACACTGCAGATAAAGGAAGAAAATCTCATTACGCCATTGTAAGAGCATGTGATTGTAATAGTTCTTGACATCAGCCAGCTATATATCTTATGGAAAACCACAGGGGGTTTAAACACAGAATCTCTCATCAGAAACAAACTGTGCTTAAAATCTTGCAAGAAGGGCTCTGAACATGTCTTCTGAAGATGCTGTTTGAGAAGCTATGGAAAGAAGCCTGTAATATTCTAGAGGCAAGAACATGTTTGCATGTCATTCCCTGTCTTCCTCTGTCGGTACAAGACCCACTGGAGGTAGGTCCTCAGCTCCCTGCCTTCACTACAGTTGTGCTGCCAAACACATTCTTATTTTCTTTGCACAAAGAGGAAGAGCCAAAATGATACAGAAGAGAGATTATACAGTCCCAAAACAATGGGAGAGGTTTTGTGCCCTGACCTTCATATACTGTTCATGGGATGGTCAGAGCCTACACTGTGACCTGAGAGGCCAGACGGGACTTCTCCAATCTCAGGCATGTTACTGGCGTGCCCACCGCACCTCGATGGGTCACCTCACAGGGACAGCAGCCATGCCTGACTTTCCTCTCAGACCAAATCTTCCATTCAAGAGATGAGAACGTGGCAGTCACAGATCTTGGAGAGGTAAAAACTAAGACTTGAGACATCCCACCTATGTTGTGTTGAGAGTTGTTAGACTGAACTATTGTGCGGAAGACACAGCCTATTACCTGACTACAGTCTGAGCTTTCCTTTCACACCTCTATAAGGCAACATCCTTTGAAACAGGACAAAGAGCCTTCCACATCTTTGATCAGAAATCACGAAGAGACCAGCAGCCCTCCTAGTTTAACAGGAAAATGCAAGGTGGTGGAAATTCCAATTTTGCAGTGTCATGTCAGAAGAATGATGGTTAGTGATGCTGGAGAAGTCCAATTTGATGTTTCATTTAATGTCAGAATCATTTTGAGTTTTGTTTTATTTTATCTTTTTTTCTTCTTTACAGACTTGTTTAGCTGCTACCATTTCTAGGAAAAAAATCCTGAGTGCTGGAAAGATTTACATTCAATGAAACATGCTCAGAGGTAAAACTCAAGACTACGGAAAGATCTGTGCTCTTACCTGGGCTATTCATAATGTTTTCAGCTCTTAAAAAATACAAGATCATGCACATCTAACATTTTCCTCAACATGTGTGTTTGTGTCCCAAACCCAAGATAAGACCCTGTTCTGTTCTTCCTGTTTTCTCCTCACCTTGCAGCAATCCACCCATAGATGTTATGAGTGGTTCAGGCTATCTGTATGTTAGAGAGTACACTTAGGAGGTATGTTGCTGCCCACTGCATTTTCCTTAAATATCTCGAGATTTCCAGACCACAATAATATTCATCAACCTAGCAACTGTGGTGGAATATATAATAGTCATTATATGATGTATAATGGTGTTTAAAATGGAAACTTTTGGCTATTGTCTGTCCAGCTGTAAAGTGAATAACCCAGCTAAAGTATAACACAAGGCAATTCCAGCTCTTGTTTATTATCTGAGATTTCCCTCCATCAGGGACTCTCCTGTACATTTTTGTTTTGAACAGTAAAAAAAAAAAAAAGCTATAGCAAACCACCAAAACAACTGTGCTAATGCATTTATAAACATCAGGTAGAAACAAAAATTGGTTGTTATTATTATATTGAACACCTGGAACAAAAATATTTCTCAGGTTTCTGTTGAAAATTATTAGCTCCTAAATAAATATTGGTGGGATGTATTTGAAGATACCATTTGCAATTCACATCTGATTTACTTTCTAATTAAACAGTGCTTACAAAAGTACTAATAATGAAATGCATGTTAAATCATCTAGTACAAATACCCAGAGTGATTTATGCCTTCACATTTCCTGCTTACATCCAGAGCATCTTTGAAATCCTGAGCCTCCAGCAGCTTTTCTCACATTGTAGAGAGAGGTGGGGGGGGAGGCAGTGGAACAACATTGCTTTAAAGGTACCTTTGATTTTAGTAAATTTATTTTAGTAAATATGATAAGTTCTTTAAAATAGACCAATTTAAGGAATAAAATAAACTTTATTAGTAAAGTTTTCCTGGAGAACAATGCAGTAAATTTCTAATATAGAAAGTACCTCTTTAAATGTCATATAGCAGAAACCTACTCTCTGAGCACTTGTCCAGAACTTACCCTGCTGATACTGAACACAACGTGTCGGATAAAAGTACAGCATTCATTTTAGGAACAAAACCTCAGAAAGCTGAAAAACCCTGACCTTGCTGGGATTTGAATGTGTTCTGTAGCAGCTGTATCATCCCCGGGACTTTTGCACAACAGTTGGTAAAATTCAATAGGACTTGGTTATTTTTTATACTAATCACAAAGCACAAGTGTTAAAGGTTTATATATTAAGTTCAAAATCTCTTTTCTGATTTGCAGTGCATATATAAAAGGAATACACCGGGCAGAATGAGGCAGACACTTAAAAAGTGTTTGGCCACAATGAATAAAACCTATGAATTCTCCTTCGTAGTATCTATGGACTAATTGTATGGGATTTATGAACTACTCGTATAGCTTTTCTATGCTCACAAAAACATTTATAGAAAGAAAGGATCATGGTTATACACATGAACAGGCTTATATCACATTTATGCAACCGGCTTGAAAACATTTTGTGGGTTTGTGGAAAAAAACAGCCAACATCTGTGACTGACACTCTTGAGTAACCAAGAGACCAACCTACGTTCAAATAAACCACTGAATTTGTTTCAAAGCATAGCAAAGCAGAAAGTCAATTCAGAACTGAAATGATATTCATAACAATTAGAATTCTAGTTGGATTCAGCTGTGTTCATTTCACATTCATAAAGCTCTGGAGGTAATCTAGGCAGCGAAGTCAAAACACTTATTTCAGGTAAGTACTCAGCCTGCTGTGACCCTTCAAGGCACCTTGTTCATCCAGTCAGATGAACAGCAACAAAATTATTTGACAGCTATTCAGGTTCAAAACTGAAAACTCATTGGAAACCCAGCTTATTTCATTATGCTGCTTTAAACTATATTCGCTTGTAATATTACCTGGATATTTTCAAGCACAAATATATTCCCCAAACCAGGTCAAGGACACTGCTGAGAGAACCTAGGATTTGGCAAATTCTGTTTGACCAGCACTGCAAATTCGAACAAATCAAAATCTGTTCATGAATAATCTGTAAATACAGAAGGAGGCTAAATTTGTCAAACAAATCCTTAACTCTACATTGTTTGCCCAAAGTTACTCCCCGTTCCAAATGCTCTTTGGTCTCAGCTGGTGTTCTTTATGTACCCAGTACAGGAAAAAATCCATACTGGGAATAACTGAGATGCTATGAATTTCAGAGAAAAGTTTACTCCAAGCTTCTGTGCATGTATACATGGAACTGACTCTGGTAAAATGCTGGTGCTTTTGCACTCTATCACCTTTAGTTATACAACAGGAACAGTTTAACTTGAACAAAAAAAAGTTCCTCTGAAACAAAAAGAGGAGCTCAGCCCCTGTGGCTCAGCAAGCCCAGGACAGTTTCATTATATCTGACCCAAAGGGTCAGTCGCCCAAGCCGAGCAGTCCCTCCCCATATTCTGATGTGTGCTGGTATGCCCCACATGCGTGTAAGTGTGCAGTGAAAGCCACCCATGTTTCAAACTGGCTTCTCCATGTACTGTCTAATAATGGAAGGCAAGTATCCACCAGCCTATTCCCGACTGCCAGTTAAGGCAGAGAAACACAACATGGGCATCGTCTAAGTTCATCCCCAAAGTGAGTGAGACAAAATATATCACACTCAATATTCTTGCTTCTTTTTTTTTTTTTTTTTTTCCCCTACTTATGCTTGGCAGGGAGTAGGAAAACTAATATTTTTATTATTTACAGATATGGAGCTCTCCAATACAGTAGAAGCTCCAATTTCAAGCTGGAAATGTATTGCTCCATCTTTAGCAATGAAAATAGAACCCATCTGTTCTTTCTCTTACTGTGTTTCTGTGAATTTAGGTAGGGTGTGACTCTTACCTTGGGGTAGTATCCTTGCCTTCTGTGATCCCTGGATAATGCCTTTAATTTGGGTATTAGACTGATCTAGTTAATTAATCATAGCATACTCTCAAGGTCCCACTAAACCTATCATGGACTTCTCATATGATACTTAGCATAGCTGTTAAACTGGCAGAAAAAAGTCTTATCTTCTCTCCCCGGGGGTGGATAATCTAGCCTCTAAATCTAGCAAAACTTGCAGCAACTATTGAAAAACTACGTAAGATGTCATAAGATCCATAAGCAAACTTTTCCCTGCTAGTTTTCTGTTACTGATTGAGCCTTGTTTTCCATTTCTTTTTCTTTTTTTTCAGTAACAAATGGTGACTGATGAAAGCTTTTCACTGCAAATCAAAGGCATTCATCCTGTTTTCTGCAAAAATTGGGGTAGTGACAAATCCACAAATGCTTTGCCTGAGTCTGTTCTTTGGAAGAACTCTGGCTTGGCCCAATGTATGCGTTTGATCACTGTAATATCTTTTACCCAGTGTGTGAATCTAAAAGCAATTACCAGAAGGAGTTTAGCCTGGTGTTTAAGCAGAAGACTACACCCCTACTTTCTCTGGTTTGGCTCTGCCACTGAGGTTTACGTTTTCAAAGCTAGTTTACAATTTTGGAGGGGTTCACTGTTTAAACATCAAGGTCCTTGTGTTTGGCAAGCAGAAAATAAAATACACATTCAATTAGAGTAAATTTGAAGACTGCTCTAAAGAACCTTCAAAGCATTGCCACCAATTTCAGTAACCTTTGGGTCAATTCCTCAGGCCTTTAATTCTGTGCCTATCGGTAGCAGAAGACAGATGAAATGAGTGCTCTGGACAGGCAGCACAGTTAAGTGGAGCTGCAGGTCAGAAAATTTATGTTCTGACCCTGCATCTGCCGCTGATGCAAGCCCAGACGAATCATTACATCCCTCTCCATCTCAGCGGTAAAATGGGGTGATACTTACTCACCTTTTAAGGCATTGCACTTCATGCTCCACCAGTGGTAATCATTCTATGACTAGGAGGCTTAATTATTTGAAACGCTTTGAGATGTAAGATGCTCTGAAAGTATGAAGTGTTATCATTAATAATAATAATGAAAACGCAAAAAGAATAATTTCCAGTAAATTAACGCAGAACCGCAGATCAGTTCCAACCTTGTAGGTTTTAAGCGTGGCATCTCTTCCCCAGGGCTACAGTAGGATCTTCCCCCCTTCATTCATTTCAGCCAACAGTTAGGTTCAGATTGCCTTTTAAATATTTAATAACTGCTTGGGACATTTTATTTTATGGTAATTCCATATCATGCATCCCTGGGTTTCTAAATTCAGTGCCAGGTTTTAGAACAAACAAAGCCAGTTAATTCTTCTGTGTCTAGATCACACGACCCTCCCTTAGAGTTTCCTGAAGGTCAAGTGAAACATTCAAAGGAGTTTTTTTCATTTTTCACACCCTTCTTTCCACCCACCATCAAATCAAGCAAAGCTTCTCTTAATCATTATCAGTGAGACAAAAAGTTATAGTGCGGAGCAATGGACCAGAATTTCACACTCCATTTGCACAATAACTCCGAGGGCTGCTAATGTGCTGTTTGCTTTTTAGCAGGCATCTCTGCAGCCATCACTGAAATGCATTTTGGCGCTGCTCCCAGGGCAACTTAACTATTTATGACAGCTTGTCTTGAAGTGCCTACATGAACATTAGGATGTCCACGGCAATCTGCAAATTGACCCATCCACATGGCATTTGAGATCAGATGGAAAGAGCTTTAATAATGTAATGAAGGTTAGGGTAGATGTCATTTTTAATTTATTTTTTTTTACTCATGCTCCGGCAGCAGCTCCAATTTTCCATCCCATCTTCTGGCCAGGATATGTCAAGCTGTGAAATCCTCCCATATTAACAGATGCTAATGACCTGACTCTGACTTGGACTGTCTTTTATTACACATTCAGTCAGACAATAAATGGGAAATATAAACTCCCACCCTGCGTAGACCATTTTCCTCCAGAGGGTGAACCTACTACACCAGACCCAGCTGTTTGTTTATTGTCCAAGATGAGTGATGGATGAGTAATTTAAAAGACAGACATTCTTCATGACAGCTTTCATTTCCGTGCTGCTCCAAGGTTCAGAGGTAGATTTTATTCTCCAACCTTTATTTCAACTTTTTATTCTCTCTTATCAGCAAAGCTTCCTAATAAAATGACATTTTCAGACACACATAATAACAGGGAAGAAGAAAACAGACTTCAGCTGAGATCCAACTTCAGCCCCCAGCAAGAGCGAGGAGTTATGTCAGGAAGATTCACTAGGGTGAGAGAGGTCACAGCTCCTAACTCTGTTGCTGATTTATTCACAGGGCAGCCGGAGTTAAGCTACCTCACCTCATTAGGCCACACTTTCTCTGCTAAAGAATTGATGTGCATCAGGATCTGCGAGAGGAGCAATTTGTTACAGGAAGTTATAGCAGAGAAAGATACAGATAAAGAATGAATTACTTCCCATCTTTGCACCTTGGCTTCCCTTCACCTGGTTTGCCTATAAATATTTTGTGTAGCTATTGGTTTTAAATATATGGCTGTAGAGTACACATTGCAATTTTCCCCATAACCCATCTCCTTAGGAGATAATTATCTTTTTCTTTCTCCCCCACAGGGCTAACAACATTCTCACCTCTCTCTTTGTTAACATCTTCCCTTCCATGGATACCAGTCAACTTTTTGCTCCAACTCTCAAACTGATTAGCATAATTAAATTACATTAGACTGGCTGATCCCAGCTTGCACTCAGTTTGAAGTTTGTTGCTTCTGTTCTAACGAGCACAAGGTTTGGAGTATCGCAAACTTTTTCATTTTTCTATCAGTAGATTCTAACAAAAGACAGACTCTTTCTAATTATAGTTTTCTTTATAATTGTAAACCACAAACCTATACGTATAGTTCTGTGTATATATATATATTTAAAGGGTCAGCAAAATGTGCCTTCAGCTGCAGTAAGACCTCCAGGTCCAACAGTGATGCAAAAACATTCATAACCTGAGAATTACAGAGGCCTCCAGAAATAAAGGGGATTTATTAAGTCACTTTGAAAAAAATCCAAGGTGTGACCGATTTTAGATTTAGGATGTAGGGCTGTTAAAGGGGAGCAGAAGAGCTGTGTACTCTGAGAAGGCGCCTGTCTTCAATAAATTGTGTTAATCTTTTACAGCATTACTGTCATTGGCACCACTCTACCATTGCCAACATCACATGAAACATGAATAAGCTTCATGTAAGTGAGACATGTCTGTTTTAGGAAGTACTATGGTTAAAATGCTGGCAATAAGTCTGGACTAGTTTTTCTCATTCTTGTGACAAGAAGGCTTGTACCAGTAATCACAGGAGCCGGGAAAATTTAAAGAAAAGGGGATACAGTGTGGTCAAGGGCAAGCATTATTACAAATCAGCATAGCGGTATGCTACGCACAATTAAAAGAAGAACAGTCAGAAAGCAGACTTCATGGTAACAAAAATGGTCGCTCAAAGAAATGCGTTGGGTTTGCTCTTCAGAGAGAAACAATTTAATTTTATTTGCTGTGGAAAGTTTAACTTACTCCTGATTGTCAGTGCACTGCAAAAGTCTAAGCAATAAACAGCCCTTCATGCCTGAAGAAAGGTGGTGGGAATTCTTGGGGGAAACCCTCGACGGAAGCAGGCTGAGGCGCCAAGTGCAAGGACAGGACAGGGCGCCTTGCTGCCACCCTCCCCAGGGTGGGATCAGCTCTGGTCAGCACTCTACTGTTTTGTGCATCTAAAGATGTTCTTACACGGCTGCTAAAATAAGAGTTTTTGTTTTCTGAAAAGTAAAATTCCAGTCTCTTCAGCCTTGCCTTAGAAATTACAACCATTACATCTTAATTTGACACGGATTTCTTGCATAAAGTTTCTCTGTGTAAAGTTCCACCACATTCAATACCCTAGATAAAGGCACTTGTGAATTACAGGATTGGTCTGGAGAAGGTCATCCTAGGAAGGTATTTTATTTTGCTTCATTTTTGTTTGGTTTTGCTTGCTTATTTGTTTAAAGACAGGTGAACAAAGAACAAGAAACAGGGTTAAGAAAGGGAAATTGTCATTGCCTTAATCTCAGACTTTCGACAAGAGGTAACGTTTCCTGTGATTTAGTATGGTGGATGGAATTGTATCTTCTGAGAGAGACTATAGATTACAAAACGTTCCTTCCTTGTGGCTGCAGACATTAGTCAGCCCCAGCTTACTTAAGACAGCACCAGGAATTCATTCCACAACTGTAATCATTCACAAAACAAAATGTTTGTGGTTTTTTTTCCCAAGGACCCCATTTAGTGTCAGTAGACTCAGCAGTAAAGCTCTTATTGCCGAAGGAGCAGTGTCTGAAGCAATGACTACGAAGAATTCATCCCATTCCTGTCCTTCCTTGACCAACAAATGTGAGATCAATTGTGGCTGAGCAGCATTCTTGAACTTAGCACCAATGTAGTTGCATTGGTTAGTCAATTTGCTTTGGTGGCTTTCAGTCCATTTTAAAGGGAAACGGTGTCTGACAGACTTTGGAGTTTTTATGCTGTCTTTTTCACTACTGAGTCCTTGCTACTCCAGAGGAATCATTCCAGCAGGCTAACTGGGAGCTATCAGCTCACTGCCCAGTCTTTTATATAATGTCCAAAGCCACAGATGGGATAAAAGTAGAAGTAATAAGGAGGATTCTTTCTCACATCTGCATAAAGTTTTAGTATCTGCAGCACCCTACGGAAGGAGTTCATCTACATCACGTGAAGAATCACTTCCATTGGAGAGTTTGGAGCCTGCCAGCTCTAAGTCCTTTAGACAACCCTTAGATCATCTTTTGGAAGACACAGTGAACAGCTGCCCTGTGTTCCCCATCTCTGACACGCATCGTTTTATAGACCTCTGCCACATTCCGCCTCAAGTCATACCTTTTCCAGGCTCAAAGAGTCCCAGGACTCACAGTCACTCCTCATGTGAAGACAATTCCCAAACCTCTTCTGAATCTTTTCCAATTCCATTACATCCTTTTCAAGACGAGGGGAATAGGGCTGCACACCAACAACTGCAGCATGGATTTCTATAGTGGCATAATGATGCTCTGTATTTTGTTGTCTGTATCTTTCTTAATCGGGCCTAACAACCAGATTGTTTTTTAGACTGTTACTCAGCACTGAGCTAAAACTTCCCTGAAATTTTCATTATGACTGAAAAATCTTATTCTTGAGTGGTCACAATAAGCTCAAAGCCCATCACTTTGTATAAATCAGTATCAACTATATAAAAAATTCATCATTTTATGTGATGAAAGGAAATACATAAATGAGAAACTTTGTCATCTCTCTGAAGCGTACTCACTCCTTCAGCTCCAACACGCTCCAACATGCTCTCATTTCTTGATCTGGTATTTGAAGGTCTTTCTCGCAGTATGAAAAATATACAAGTGTATAAATAAATAATAAATAAATACTTTAAAAATTCTTTTTTTAGTTCCTGTAACATTCATGGAGAATAAAGACTGTCAGTCCTGGGTGAAGCTAAAGACTACTACTTATAGAATGGAAGCAGAGCAAGGCTTCCTTATACAGCCTGACTCAACCAGAGCTGGGTGAATATTTCAAAAGAAGTATTTTACGTTCCAGTCCTACCTTCTCATCTATGGAAAAAGGACCTAATACCTGTAAAGAGTATTCATGACATCTCTGGGACACCGAGCTAGCTCAAAGGTCTGCTGGTTGGTTGAGCAAACGTTTAACAAGCTCCAAAGAATATTGTCTCTTTTTTTCATCTCTGTATGCAGATTTTCATTAGGAAGCTGTGGTTATCAGCAAGCTCAAGTTCCTTTTATTGTCAGTGTGAAATTAGAAAACTAAAATACTTCTGGATCCAACTCCATTCCATCTGCACATGTCGTCAGAGTTGGGAGCAGCCAGCTGTAATGCTGATTTTCCATCTTGCAACTTTTGCAAGTCCCCCTGCCCCCTGACGTATCTGCAGTGCTTTACCTATCTTTCCTCCATACCCCTGTGCATCTCCCATAACGTATATTCTGCATCAGGCTCCCCTCACAGCTAGTTTGGAAGAAAACCCCACTATCTGTGTGTGAACAATTCCCACGGGCAGCTGAGTGGCAGTCTCCATCCACAGGTCCCAGGTGCCTGAGGGAAGCCAAGAGGTGCCCCAGCACTGAGTCTCTGCAGCTAAGCCCTTCCCCAGCACTGCCTCACCTGGAGCTCAGTGATTTTTGAAAAGATAGGGCTGCTTGCTTCTTCCTTAAAAGGAACTTTTAAGTTCCTTGCAAACCTGAAGGCAGCACTGAAGTTCATAAAATTCTCTCTGAGGTTTTCTCGAGGTCCAGGTGAAAAAAATTACTTCATTGTGTGGGTGTGCACTTACTGAGATCTGCAGAATTTCAGAATTTAAAATTTTTATAAAATATAGATATATTTTCTGGTTTCGGAATTTGACAACGTCACAGTTTGCGTGATGACAAGCATGAAGGCTATATATATATATATATGGAACAGAATACACAAACAACCATGAAAAATATCTGAGTATAAATGTTAACTAAACTCTTACAACTCCCGATTTCACAATACGGTTTTGTCAACAAACATTTCATCCTTCCTCAATTCATGCAAAAACCTCCTTGCGTTTTATAATCTAAAATCCAAGAGATGACATCTCACTAAAAACAAAGAAGCAAACAAAAAAACCCCACCACAACAAAAAAAAAAAAACGAACAAAAACCAAAAGCACCAAAATGTAAATGCTCTACTTAATTTAAACTTTTAGAAACCACATTCTTTCAGCTACTGACAAGCCTCTGCAGACAAAGAGTGGCGGAGGGTGAGAAGGGATTAAGCACTGAAAGAAACTGAGATGCCAAAAGAAACGTACAGCTTGTGTGGGGGTCAGGGACTCTTTTCTCAGCAATGTGTTCATAAATTTTACCCTGAGTGTGTATTGTGAGCAGAAAGTCAAGGATTTAATATTGCTGGCAGTGAGCCAGCAGCACTTTGGGAGGGTTTTATATTAACTCCCCACACAGCACTCTGCTGGTACACCTCAAATTGATCTGCGGAGCCCCTTGCTACATCCATTCTGGCTCTCCTATGCACAGACCTATTGGCACATCTCAGAGGAGGCTTATACAACACCTCACTACTCCAGCCCAAAAGGTCACCAGTGATTCTGCCATACGCACCATAATTCTGAGTTTCTTCTGAAACTCCCTGCAGCCTCTTTTGCTAAAGCACAGCTCCTTCGTGCCAACTCCCAGTAACTTTTTGACTTTTCATCCCTGTCGCTCTCACAGCAGCTAATCCTGTTCCTTACTCGTGAAAGGAAGAACTTTGGAAACCGCTCATCCAGGCTGAATTTGAATCAGCAGCCAGCTCTATATCCTGTTTAGAGTCACTCGAGCCATTCAGCCTGTAAGAACTATTAATCTCACTCTATCTAGAATTTCTCTAGCCAAGAAGTTAGTCGTTAAAATTATGCATATTATATTTTATAGTACTGAAACGCTAAAGTGATGAAGGCCATATAAGCAATTTGCAGATCTAAAGGGAATGCTAGCTAATATGAGTATGAAAGTTGAATAGTATGATATATTCTGCCAAAGCTGAGCTTGGAAGTTGCCTTGTTACTTTAGGAATGTATTCTGAATGTTTCCTCAGCCACCAGAATATCATTTATGTCAAAGTGCCAGATTCAGACACTCAAAGCCTGACAAATATCTTACCTTGCAGTTAGTTCCAATGACTTCAGGAGAGGCATAGATCATGTTTTGGGTTTCTGAACCATGGTGAATTCTGCTGTCTGCTCAATGAAAGAGAACATACTGCCTAAAAAGGACAGCAATTTCCAGCGTAAATGATTTGCAGCCAGTGACATTGTTCTCCCTGTACTGAGGACTAACTTTGTTTGGTTGGAACTCCAGTAGATATCACTTGTTTAGGCATGGAGAAACGGGAGTAGATGTGCTTCCATCAGTCCTGATTTCTAGGTCACCCAGGTTAAAATGCAGCCTAATTACATAGGGGATTGTACGCCCAAGGATGGCTGGGCCAGAGCATCCTGGAGGCATCAAAGCCAGCTCCCTGCCTTAGGACATGGTTTCCAGTCACAGGGTCACTGTGGTGGTTATGTTTAACAAAGCTGAACAGAATGAGTCTCGGCAGAAATCACAGTATTTGAAGTGAAAGTCCTACTAAGCGATGTTGCTTTGTTATAAGAAATGCTCAGACTTTTTATTTGGGAGGCGAAGGAAGCACCTTCTGAGTTTGAGAATAACAATACAAGAAAATAGAATAGGAGAAAAAAACCACTTGCCATGAAAATATAAAAAAATTCAAAAAGAAAAGACATCAGTAATTTTTTCCCAGTCCTTAACCAAGTAAAAGTTTGTTTCAATATTTTAGCTTGGAAATAAGCATATAGATAAATTATAAAACTATACACCTTCTTTATAATGCTCTCATATGAAGTTTTAATAACAAGCCCATTCTTCCTGCCTTTCTTTGCCAGTAAAGCCTGTCTTTGGCCAATGCAGGTTTTATTATTATGAAAAAAGCAATTAGCTAATTAGATGGGAGTGCTGATCTCAAGTGTCACTGAGAGGGGAATGGGAAACAAACTTCCTTTTTATGAGCAAGCAATCTCATTTTCACAAAGGCTGAACACCAAAACGTTAGCTGCAGGTAGCAGAATCTAGCCTCCACACACTAGTAGTTTTTGCGACCTGGATTTCCATTTTCCAGTCATCTACTCTTCATTCAGACTCTTTCAAAATAATTTCTTAGTTCCGTGGAGCACTGGTCCCTGAAACATGAATTCTGTTATTCGTCCTCAGGAGATAGTTCAGCTAATTCATTATGAATCAAACAGTGGAAACAGATTCTACATGAATCAAACAGGTTCCCAAAGCTTCTTATAATTATATGATAATCGTCTGGCGTTTGCGTTTGTTTATGCATGTATATACCAGTGTATATAATGTGTGTGTACCTGTAACCACGGGAGAGCAATGCCCTTTAATGAACAATATCAGAACAATGCAAGACTTTTGTCACCTTCCTTATTAGCTGGAGATTCTCCTTTAACTCACCATTTAAATTGAATCAGTTATTTCAAAGCTACGTTCACACTGCCAGTGTCTACACAGCGCCTAGGTTGTGTTCACAAACTTAATACAATATATAACAAACTTATGATTATTTCATTCGCCATGGCAAAGCCACTACTGGAGGATGCCCTTAGGAACACAAAGGAAGCAAAGAAGAACACTGAAAACACCAAAGAAAGCTGAATAGACTCGAATGGATTACCTGAAGTGAAATTTTTGCATGGTACAAGTAGCCCCCCACAAATCGAGCTCAGTATCTGTAATCAGCACACCTGTAGACCTTGCTACATCTTTTCTACGGCACAGCTGGTTCTTTGTTCAGAAGGAAAATGCCACCTACAGCTTTCTAACATCCATTCAGCCCTAAACGTTCTTTCTGGATCTCCTCAGTCAAATACTGACTGCCTGAACCTGGTTATCTTACAAGATCTGATGAACGTATGCTGCAAGACGGTACTGTTTAAGGAAAAAATGTTCTTGATACTGTTACAAGTGCTTCCAAGGTTGTGAGTTTTCCCAAAAGAGAAACTGTCTTTGCAGTAATATTGTGAAAAAATCCTGACACACGTTAAGGTTTTTATGTCATATCTTATTCCACAGTATCATTCAATCTCTTAAAAATTCCCCACTTGTCTGCTTGCAATCTATCTTGCAGCCAGCAATGTGAAAGCACTGTCACTTCCTCTGCTGCCTTTCTCCTTAAGGCTGCTCGTAACCCCTACTATGAAGGAGGTATGTGAAAATTAACCTATGTATACGTCTTCCCGTGGTATGACTGTCAGTAGGCACTACCACAAGATTTCTCATTTGAGCAAACACGGTGAGATCAAAGATCCGTGTTCATTTCTCCTCACATACAACTCTTTTGTTAACTAACTGTTATTCCGGGGGGAAAAAAAAAAAAAAAAAAAAAAAAAAAGCAATATTGAATTTGATAAAGTGGTGTGGTGTATGTCAGCTGTAGGCTGGGAACAAACATTTTGTAAGCTCCATCCTAAGACTTGCAGAATGCTGTGCCATACCACCCAGAAAAGCAGCACCAATGAATCATACCAGTTCAGAGGAATCCTTACAAAATGATGTAATTCTTCATCCCAGTGACATTATAGATTACCTTTAAGGAGACACTTAGCAGGATAAATTACTTGTTGTTATCTGCAAACCAGACTTTTCGCATTCTTGGGTCTCAAATAAATACTCTTAGATTTGTTGGTTATTTCAAGATCAATATACACAGCTTCATAATAGCAGAAAATTAGTTCATCAATAGGAATTGACCAGTGCATAATCCCAAAATTGCAGTTATGCAGATTAAAAAGCAGCTACTTTGTGTGTGTGCATGGGTGGGTTTGCATTGGTTTAAGAAGACTCTTTCCCTGATGTGCCTGATCATGAAATTCGAAATTTTCCATTCCAGTGCAGACCAAATCTAAGATTACTAAATCTGGTAGAACTGAGGAAATCAAAGTCTGAGATGACACGGCCAGAGGCTTTGAAACTACATCTTATTTTCTGAATCTCTACTGCACTGAAAAGTCAAACATATGACAATGGAATTTTCTTGGGACCTTCTTTTAATGTCTGGGTTCCAAAAATACTCCCTTGGCAAGGATCATCCCTTTGCACAGAGTGTTTGCATTGCTATGTGGAGCAGAGGGAGAGGAAAAGGAAAGAATGAGACAACCAGGGTAAAGAGGAGGAACTCAGTATCCCGGAGAAGACTGTAAACATTACCTGTGAACCCCTCTGTGCACCACTGGCTTGGAAAATTGCTTATTTCCAGTGTGACTGCTTTAGAACTTTACATGAATATGGCATGGGAATGACAGAGAGAGGAGCCATCCATAGAAAAGAACATTATTCAGGCTTTTCCTTTTCATGAGCAATTCATTCTATATATCTTTCAATTAGCTGTCGACTTCAAACTTTTGTGCCCTGTTTTAAACAGAATGAACAATCCTTCTAACTGTTATGTGCAAAAACTGGAATCCCCTTTTTGAATGCAGGATAATCTGAACATCTGTAAAAACTGTGGATGATTACCACGTCTTCCATAAACCATAAAACAACCAGAAAAACAATTATTCAACTTAGTGGTTCAAAAACCATGAAAATCAGGATTTAGATCTGAGTACCTGTAGTTTGTCTGAATAATTTTATTCATTTAAGCCTCATCACAATGGGTCAAGAAACCTTCTGGAAGAAAGGGTCTGCAAAATATCTGTGACTTGTTCCTTCTGCCTGGACACTCTGCACTGGGGGCCCAGGAACAGATGCAGAGTTTGACCAGGAAAAAAGGAAGGAGGAAAATTTCTAGAACATTTTCAACATTCATAATATATCAGGATGGAGTCCTGGCTGAGATTGAGTTCAAGATAGTTTAACTTCGAGCATTAGCAAGCTGAAAAAGAAAGTTCAGGTTGATGCAGGAATTCATAGGAGTCTCATTTCAAGGGTTCGAAGCAGGCATCTTATTATGGCCAAATCAGGGTATTTCCAGATGAGATCTCTGAAGTAAAACATTCAAAGCACCTAAGGACTTTCTGAAAAATGTACCTCTTGTGACCTCAATTTCCAGTTCCCTCTAAATACAGGACTATAATCTAGGAAATGCATAACTTCTGGAGCAAAATTAATTATCTGCAGTTTTCTACCCTATTATTTACTATGTACATGAAATGTGCTGGAGACATTTTTTCAGCAAAAAACAGATTCACCAAATAAAGCCCCACACAGAGGTCATCCTCCAAACATGGAAACAATTTCAGTGCCAGCTTTGCAAATCTCAGAAGTTGGTAGTGTCTTCGTTCTAACCAGTGGATTGAGACTCAGAAGAACACTGAGCTGGCTCGCATGAGCCCTCAGTGACAACAGGACCAACTGATTTGGGAGGGCACCTGATGGGCCCAGCCTTGGTCACCTAGTCCCAGAGTGCCACCTCCCTAGAGGCCAGGGGCACAGTGCCCTCAGCCCAACACTACGCAGTGCCCACCAGCCTGAACCAATTTGTGGCTCCTCTGGGTGGTTCTGACTGCTTTCCACTGCTCATGAGACCACTCTGCAGGAGCAGAAGCCCATGGAGGACCCTAGAAGCCATTAATCCTTGCCATTTAGGAGTAGATGAGGTGGGTTGATAGGGTTACGTTCTGTCTTTTCTGCATATATGTTAATCAAGCTCTGAGCAAGTACTGAGAGTCACTGCATGAAACCACTGAGAATCAGAAAATACCGAACAACAATGAATTCCTAAAAATAACATTTCTTTTTACATTGAGAAAAGAGACCTGAAAAAAAGACAAAAACTGAAGCTGACCTGCAGTCTCCCCAAAAGCTAAGTAAAATGCAGATTTCTGAAAAACAGAAAGGGAAAAGTTAAATGTCCGTACCACCTTGACTCAACCTTCTTCCCATCCAGCAATTCATACTGTGCAGGCGTGCACTCTGGCCTTGAACTTACAGAATAGCAATCATCTCTACCAGCCTTACACTCAAAAAAAACAGAAAAAAAAATCACACCTGTCAAATGCTACAGCCCTTTCATCTCTTTTTACAAACTTTCACATATATGTATATGATGCCAGCTAACATGACCCTCTTGATCATCATTAAAAGCCAGGGTAGCTGCTGACAGTTCTTGCAGCAAGGAGATCTCTATGCCCCAGTATTGATATAGAACTGAAATCAAAGTACATGCATTTTTTCCCTTTGGTCACAGAAATGAGTCTCAGCAGGAGCTCACGGCCCCCCTAACAGAGGTCCAGGACTCCCCGTAATAAAGCACAGTCTGCCCAGGAGGCTCCAGCCATTCGCTGCGGTGAGGAGTGTGTCTTCAGCTGGTACAATGAGGAGAGATAATTCCTCTTGACTGTCACTGCCTGCTCCAAGGAAGCAAATTAAAGCTGCCTGGACAGATACCTTCCAGCTGGATTTATGACATTCAGCGGATTGAGCGAAAACATGTAACTCTTTGTTTCCCAGTTTTCGGAAGCGTTACTAAATTCAGTGTCCTGAACGGTCTCAGGATGCCATTGGGTCAGCTTAGCACTGTGTGAACAGTTTTGTCACCGAGGCCCTCAGCAAGAGAACTCTCTGCTTTGACCCCACAAAGCTCGTTTATTTGCCTCATGACTGCCAGGAGGAGGAATCCCTTTCCCCCTGCACATCTCAGGTACAAACGCAGCCGAGTGGCCGTGACCACAGCTCACTATACGGGATCGTTTCCCACACCAGCAGGTGCTAATGTGCAGATGGGAATTGAAGCCCCCATAACCTCACTACTCCCTCCCCATTAATCTGTGCCGGTATTTGTGCTCATGGCTTCATTATTAGAGGCGATATATGCAACTTTTTTAATTTAAAGGCTTATCATAGAAAGACTGACCAAACCAAATGCATGGTTCTGCACTTTCTCTAAACGCATGTTCTGCAGATATTACTTTAATTTACAGCAGAATTCTCTTCATTCTTGCTCAAAAACACTTATATTGAGCACATCACGGGCCCCTAACTGTCTGATCATATTACTGCTGCCTTTTTTGCCCATTCTTCTACCATTTGTTATTTATTCGTTGCATCTTTGAACACGGAGTGATCTGTACTATACCACTGTCCTTTAGCCAACAACCTGAGAAGTGATCCTTTGGAGTCAAAACTGGATGAAGTAAGTCCTTCATCTAACTTGGTCGGTTTTTTTGTGCTTTCAGTGTTTTTACACAACTCCTATTAACAACTTGACCTTATAATTGAAATTAAGCATAATATTTATTCTTTTCTGATGCAGCCCACATAATGACAGGATTCCTGAAATTATCCCTTCACTCATTGTCCACATTTGGATGTGACGGTAGCTGCTATAATTTTGTTTTGTTCTTGCTAAAATAAGAATAAAGTAGTTTAAACAAAGGAATGTCTAAAACCTTTTAATTGAGGAGAAATAGAGAGTTTATTTTGAACTCATACTATAATAAATGGGATGTCAGCTTTTGATGAAATGGTATTGGAGATTCATTTCACAGAAATTGCTGAAACTAGTTAATTTAGATCCTTGTTTTAACCATTCTAAAATAATGATAAAAAATGATATAGTCTTTAATAACTGTTGCTATTTGAAACATCAGTATTTTAAAAAAGAGAAGCTCATGTGGCAAATTTGTATCAGGCAAGTCCCTGCTAAGGGATGCCTGTCGTTAGTCACACTGCTACTCTGAACCAGTAATCAGAGATGTTT
Organism: Strix aluco; assembly: GCF_031877795.1. NCBI lineage: Eukaryota > Metazoa > Chordata > Aves > Strigiformes > Strigidae > Strix > Strix aluco. The sequence goes on from NC_133961.1 coordinate 3,242,229, forward strand.
GATTTTCTTGGGTCCTGTGAGGGTTCAGCAAAGACTTTAGGCTAGCAGTTCAAGTTCATTCCAGTTTCAGAAAAAATAACAGTAGAAAGTATCTCAATCTTGGATTCAATGTTACTGCTTTTGGTGCCCTACCTACTGCCCTCCAGAGTCACCGAGCCTCTTTTGGAGAATACTGAAGAGCAGAACAAATGTAAGAGAAAGATTTTTGTGTAAAACTCTATTTCATAAAGCTTTGGTTTGGGTTTAGTCTCAAGAGCAGATGCACGTAGATATGTCAATGACTATTCTGACCAGTTAACTCACGCAGTCTGACGCCATCACTGCACGCACTTACAACTCCACGCCACGGACGTCGCCTCTTTCCCTTAGGGAGCTGGGAACACACATTGTTTAGAAAGCAATAGAGGGGAAACGAGTACCCACAGTGCACTGAAGCATGAGGAACAAAACCTCATTAGCCACATCTGTCTTCAGGCTCTCCCCCAATAGTAGGTGGAAGTTTCACACACTATCAGCCTTCTTCTTCTTTGGGTATGGAGTAAAATCAGCAGGACCACCTCTCCCCTAAGCAAATCCAGATGTCTTAGACAAAACAATTTCTTGTACATGTCCCCCTCTATCCCTGCCTGACACCCCTACCCTGAAGACAAGGACAGAATTAATTTTCCATTCTCCATTCACAGCAAATAAAGAATACAATGTTCACATTGCATCATTTTCATCTTTCATCTTAATTATCACTGCAAAGACTACAGAAATCATTATCTTTATGATGATGAACGTCCAATTAGCATTTCCCATATAAATTTCAGATCATGAAGGAGGCTGTAATGGATAATGCAAATTCCTAATGGTCTTTTTTTTCCCTAGCTGAAAAATTGAGGTGCTTAACAAAATGAAATTTAATCTGAGCCATTTTGAAACAAGTCAAGAACTTTAATTACTTGACAGGGAGGGAGGGAAGAAGAGACTGAAACTAAACCTTAAAAACAGGCGTATTTTAAAAGACCTTACTTTTCCAGCCCATTGCTCAAGCCTTCTCCTCCAGATAGCTAAACACTTGTCTGGTTGTGCTCAATAAGTTTTAAACTATTGTGAAAGCTGGTAGAAGCAATTTCTTTCATTAGTTATACTATTTTAGTAAATTGAAAAATTATTCCAAGTAAACATTCTGTTGTCTCTAACATAGCATTTTAATTGCTTCCCATCCACAGTACTTACATGTAGAGTGAAATTGCCAATAATTACATCATTGCCATCGCAAGGCAGCAACACGTTCCTGGTGCTGGTCAGGGTGCAGAGGTGTGGGTAGATATATGCCAGTTGGATTCATTCCCCCTGGATGGTTTTGGTTTGGGGGAAAATTAATTCAGCTGGCAATTTTAGAAGCATCTGAAGTATTATTTGCACATAGGAGCTGCAATGACAAATGAGTCATGGGGTCCATATAGTCTGGTTTGTCATCTCTGATTATAAATGGTAACTAACTCCCTGAGCCAGGAAAAAACAGATCTTTGCCCATGTCCTTCTACCTAAGCCTGCAGATAATTGTACTAACACAAAGAAAAACTATACCTGCTCCAAAAATGAAGTAGGGACCAACTGCCTAGTTCCTTTTTCCTTTTTCTCCCCTCTTTCTCTCTTTTTTTTTTTTCCAGAAAAATTGTGTCCCTTGTAACCTGCAGGTAGCTCCTCACGCTTTCCAAGAGGCTTACCCCATGGCATGAGTGGACACACACACACATGCTGCCTCTCTCTTCCCCATCCTCTTCTTCCCCTACTTTCCCATCCTTCACAAATAGGTTCCAGGATACATTTTTTCAGGTTTAATATCTTGTTAATGAGATGTGCAAGTAGAGGTGCTGCATTGGGTCTGTGAATCGCAGTGAAAGAATTTGGCAGCCTTGAGATTGTCTCCTTCAACAAATGCCACCATTTTAGTGGGGTGCCAGGGGAAAACGTGCCCCTCAGAAGTAATGTCTTAGACCACAAACTTTCCATTTTATAGCAAAATATGGTTAATTACTACCAAATCATTTCTCTAGGAAAGTGTTCTTTCCTGAGTAGAACTGTGTGGTTATATGTAGTGTGACTTTATTCTCTTCAAACTCTAATCTCCTGGGGACATGAAACAGACCTCTAACTTTGACACTGCATTCATGGACATGAAGTAATTGCAGAAATTTTTACTGGGCTTTGATACTGTTACAGGTTGGTTGTCCCAAATCTTCTTGTGCCTGTAACAATTTTTTCTGTAGGTTTAACTTTTATGATTCTTTTTAGGCCTTCTAAGGTCCATTAAGTGAAGGATTCTAAGTGATGGTTGAGTGCTGTTTTGTTACTGTATATAGATCTTATATACTGATATAGATCTAAGTTTGACTTTAGCATATGGGGTAGATGCATGACATTGAAGTACAAGAACCTAATAAACCCTGGCTACTGTAACATCTGACTGTATGTTTATTACTCATATAAATGTCTAATCCATTTCTGAATCCTCATTTAAGCTTCCTCTCAATCATGTCTAATGGTACCAACAATTATTATTCATCTTAAAAAGCATTTCTTCCCAGCTATTTGCATAATCATTTTCACTAGTTTCCATTTGTTTTTCTTCATGAGAAAAAAAGCAGGGAGGATTATCTATCGTCTGATTTCATTATTTTATATTATTTTTTTCCTTTTCAAGTGTTGAATAGGCCCCATGTCTCCTCAGTGAGGAGATTTTTGTGTTTCTAATATTTTTTTGATGCCCTTTTCCCCACCCTTTGTATATGCATTTGGGTGTTGAGAAGTAGAGTCCATCTTTTAAGCGGTGATGAATTACCTCACTCTAGGGTCATGTCTGCACTACACCATAATTACACAGCACAACTGCATCCTCCCTTCAGCTTATATATTCCTCACAGGAAGGAGATCTCTGTTTTGGATGCACAGTGACAGGTCTACAAAAGCCTGAACTGCATTTAGACCAGAATCATATGTATGATATACTTAACTGGGGTCTACAGAAACTAACTGGCTGTTTCCACATCTTTACAAATTAGCTATTGAGAATGCTAATAAAAATAGCAAAGTTCTGTATATCATTTTAATTTATTTTTTCTAAGGGCACTGTGCAACTTTGATCTACTTTTTTTTTTTTTTCCCCACTATTCTATTTCAATAAAGTTGTCAGAGAAGTAGAATAATCAAAGATTTAGATTTTGCTAAGTTTCATGAAAAGAATTAGTGAGGTAGCTTAAAGAAACCCTATTAGTGTCATTTGAGAGGTGAAGACTGTAGTCCTCATTTAACACCAGGGAATCCACACAGGACAGATGTTATAAATGCTTTAAAGACAGGGAAAGAACCACACAGAAGAAAAACCTTGGCCGAGGAGTGAATTCCCTGGTGTCTACTTAAGCGCTCATTCCAGCTGAAACTTTGCTGACATTTTTCACATTTCACATTTTTTTAACGTTCATTACATAAGTCACTTCAACCTACAGATTCTCCAGTGTTAAATATAGTTTATAATCTTACTTTGTCTTTAGTCGCTGAAATAAATTAGTTTTCTCAATAAGGCCTCTGTCTCTATGGTAAGGTTTTATTAACATATATCAAAACAACGTGCATAGACGGGTATAACAGAAAGGACATGTTTGAGATCTATAATCAAGAAAGAATATATAACATCAATTTAGGGTCTGCTTATCAAATAATGAAGGAAGAGGGCTTTCACGCTCTATAACTCTACATCATTATGTTCTCTTAAAAGCCCATCAGAATATATGAGAAGTTGGGACAGTTTTACTCCCCTAACAGATAAATAACCATACAGTCAAAGTTCCTGATGGAAAGTGCAGAAGCAAATTGATGGATGGGCATCTGCAGCACAGGAGCTGATTTTTCAAGCTAAACTCATTAAGAAACCTTAATAGTGATTGGCAAGTTCCTTCAAACAGAAAGGCAAATAGGTGAACAGGAGTCTGCCTAAGAAGCTGTCATGTCATTGATTAGAAGTGAAAGCCATGTCTAATGTATTTTCTAGTAAATCTGCTCGTTGAGTAAACAAATTTAACTCTTTCACACAGCAAAAATAAATGTGCTGCAATGAAGCCAGGTGTTACCTGGAACATAGCACAGTCTCAGCCTAAGCAGCCCTGTGTGTGAGACAGTTTCTAAGTGCTTTGAGTCTACAAAAAAAACCCCTTACGGACTGTGCAGCTTAATGCTTAGAGCTGAGAGAAAGAGCTAAGAACCCTTGGCTTTGCTTACATCTCTGTCCCCACTTTCCTTGCTTGACATTTTTCTGTACAAGCTTGTCCCACTGTGGAAAACAGCCTTCCTGATTGAGACATGACTGTATTTTGATGGGAAGTTACAAGATTTAATGAGTCAAAGCCTGTTTCTATGCAGTTGAAGCTAACGGAAATTTATTATTGACTTTCACAGATGCAGGAACAGAACATTAAGGATTTTAAAGTCCTTTTGTCCAAAATACATAAGTATACATAAGTATAAAGCAGACCACGGTGAAAGCTGTTTTGCCAAGCATGTGTGTTCAGCATTCAGACGCTTGAAGAAATCTTTTCAATGGCCTTATAAACCGTTTGTTCTCTTAAGCCATAATTTAATCATGGAAAATTTTTGGCCTACTGACAAATATTCTGTTGCTTTTTTCCCATCAGAATAATATTCTTAAAAATAACAGAATGCCTTTGTGTCAGTAACACTTTGCACCTTCCCTGGGCAACTCTGTGCCATTCACGTATTCATATTTGCATAAGAGGCAAAGAAAATTTTATAATGGAGACAGGGAAGGTAGGATAAACTTGGAAAACTAATGGCAGGGAAAATGTAAGACATCTAGTTCTTAACAACTGTGGGACAATTGTGAAGTAAGATGCCTCTGAAGAAATTATCTTCCTAAACCCATCAACTAGCGATTGACTCATGCTGGAGTGTAAGGACTGTAGAAAGCTTTTAGGTTTTTTTATTCAATTGGATGCACCTGGGGATGTTCTCGTTATCCATATTTTAGTTGTGGTAGATTGTTGGCCCACTGCCAAACATTTTGCTGCTTTATTCCTATCAGAATAATAGAGTCCAATAACTTAGATTTATTTAAGAGTTTTCTCTCTCCTGGAATGCCAATAGAATTTACACATTTTGGAAACGATGTATTTATAGGAATGCAACATGGTGACTGTTTAACAACACTTAGCGATAACCTATAACAGAAAATGGTGTCTACTGTGTCAGTGTAGGAGGGCATGCACATTAACAGATGGTAATTAGATCATCTTCCAGTAATTTGATAATTAAGATACAGTGTTTGATGAAAGGGACTTACAGAACACTTTGGAGAAACAATTTCTCTCTTGTGAAAAGCACCATGAGCTCTTTAATGAATGCAAGCAGTCTGGTCTTTGAATTTATATTTCATCTGAAAGCTCGTACCTCACACAGACCCCTCACTCTTCACTTCCCCGTATAAATCACACGTTTCTGAGGCACAGGATCAGCCCAGTTTTCTGAAATTCTTGCCAGATGTCATTTTACTTTGTCACTCAAGAACATAAACAATCTGGTGTAAGCCAGGCAGACTTTTTTTTTTCTTTCTTTCTGTCTAGAAACAATCATGTATTGCAGAAATATCCCTGCTTCACAAAACTATATCAATGAAAACCTATTCCATTTAACGTGAAAAAAAATGTTCATTTTTTAAAGCAGATTCTAATAATACTATCTCTAAAAAAAATATGTTGTCTGCAACTTAGCCATCATGAGGCAGGTGGTGAAATCTTGAGCAAGATATTTTTCTTTCTAGGAAAACCCGTTTTCTAAAGCTGCAATTTCCTACAGGACATATCAGACAAGTTTTCAGGCATAAAATCTAAGTAAAACATTGTGTGCATATCAGCCCGAATCTGAATATTGTATCCTCACGTCTATGATATTTAAAAAAGGATGATTTGGGAAGCATTCTACTTTAACCATCCAGAGCTAGAAATACGTATGACCACATTTCAGAAAACATATGAAAGTTTTGAGCAAAGTTCTCTAGTTCTCCTCAGTAAACTAGAGCAGGATGCTGAAGAATGAATAGAATTTCAGTCATATGAGAGAGTGGCATTCTAAATTTTAGTTGCAAATGTAGTTAAGCATTCATTAATAACTGTAATTTGCTCTCATAATAACTCCTTGCCCAGTTGCTACAGATTATGTGCCAGTCTCAGTGTTCTATTCCCCTCTGAAACAGAATGCAGTATGTCATGCAATAGTAAATAGATTATATTTCCTATCACAGCCATTGAAATCAGTCAAGTCAAGTGGCTGGAACCTGATATTTCAATATTAAGCAAACACTAATAAGACTACAGACAACTCATCAACATGATTAACAGGCTGACGGCCTTTACTTCTGAATGAAATATCATGCTGGCAACACTCACAGCCAGTGATCCATTGCTTCTTGCTTCGGATTGGCAGCTTTGGCAGCTCTTTCAGTGGATTCAGGAGTGAGTTTGATCCTTTGCCCATTAGACCTTTTGCCCATTAGAATTGTCTTAGACCATACGAAAAATTTCTAACAGAGCTAAGCATCACTGGTAAATTGGTCAACTGTTAAGTGATGGTGGATTATGTTTGTTTTAAGACTTGTCCAGTGCTGTCAAATCATTTCCTGGAAAAAAAAAATAATTATAATAATGACAACAATAATAATATCCACCTTCATATAGTTTTAATCAGTAGAAATCCGGGTACTTTACAGCCAAAAAAAAAAAAAGTTTGATATCTGTTATTTTGTGGTTTGTAATAACCATCCGATATACCTGCTGAAACAGACTTTTTCCTTACAGACAACAAAACTGAATTCAAGATGCAAATATTTATTCCATAAATAATATAAATAAATAATACCACTGCTGTGGTATAGGGAGAGATCAGAAAATATGAAACATGGGAAACTTAAAACTCAGTCGACCAAGCAGAGTTTTCACTCAGAATATGATTGTTAAGTGAGGCTGGTTAAGCATCACCTAGTTTTATTCTTTTTTTATATTCAATCTGTTTTGCTCAGTTGGTTTTTTGCCAAAAAGAAGAACCAGCAATATGAAATCCAGGAATTTCAAGGTAGCTCACAGGGAACTTTAATTTCACTACAAGGTCAAAGGAGTAAAAACTCTGGAAGGCAAATTGCTCATCTCTTACACCTTACAGCTCTAACTGTGGGAAAACCCTTATTTTGCTCCTCTACATCAGCTATGTTTCCTGGCTTTCAAATCTCTTCAAAAAGCACCAGAACTTCACTGAACTTCATCTAGACCTTTGAAGCATACCCACACTGAATGTTGTTCCTCTCTTTCCTCCACCTTCTTTTCCATCTTCACTAACTACCATGCAAAATACTCGATTCAAGCATAATGCGAATCAATAAACAAATAATAAACTTTTAGATAGATATGTTCCTCACAAAGCTCTGATTGTAAATCGAAACTGGAATTTCTGTGCTAGCACACCTTATACTACCCCTGGGTAAATAGTTATCACATGCTTTAAAATCTGATATAGGTCATAAAGGCTTGGCCACTCACATTAATAAGAGCACTTCCCAAGGATTCTAAGAAAATCTTGAAAACATGCCACCCTGGACAGTATCCAGAAGTGTATAACCTTCGTAGAAAATTTATTGTGACCTGTAAAGGAAAGCTTGCACTGCATATGATTAGCACAGAGTTCTCAAAATTATTTTCCTTAGGTGAGCAATGAGAAAGATGGGTTTCTCTTTGTCTCATTATCATCAGCTTCAGCGCTGGTAAATCACGGGGCTCTGGTGTGTTATTGCCATGGAAACCTACAACTAATACTGTACAACTTATCTTTCTTAACATATTACACTGTTTGCAACATCCTTGTTCAGTTCAGCAAGTTTAAGAAAAGTGATAAGAGAAATATCTCCAGATCGGTCCCAACACATTCAGACCCACTTTTTAAGTGGGTCAGATTCTGGCTTTCTGGACACTCAACCAAAACTCTTTTTTTTGTTTCTCAGCCATATCCATCACTAAAACTTTAATTTAACCCTGACATTTTATCTGCACATCTTTTGGGATGCTTCAAGAGGGGAATAAGTTATTGCATGTGGATCCTGTCTAATTTGTTACCATTTGCTACGTCCAAATCTATTCCTGGCTTATTTGTCATCACCTTTAGTTATTGTCCACAGCTATAATGTTTTGCAGCCCTAGAGGGATCAGCTGGAATATAAATGTGGTGCTGCTACACCCTCATTTCTATTAGATAACATGCACATGGCTGTGCTATACCAATAAGCAACCTGCCGTGTCCACAAATTTGCCACATTCAGTCTGCTAAAACTTTATTGGGCACAGTATGGAAACCCAATTAATACTGGGAATTACGTTGTCTAATGTCACCCAAGATCCACCCAATTATTTTTTCTTAATACCTTTTGTTCAGTCCCAGGCTAACCTAAGAGCGTGGGGCCAGCGCCCTTCCCCTTCCAACAGCCCTTTGGCAGGAAGGGAGGGATCTGCTGGAGAGTCTCAACACGGAGGCCACCGGCGTGGCGGCAGCTGTCACCCTTCCACATTAACCCACAGCAGCTCTGTCACTGGGATGGAAACCAATGAATATTGAAGTTTGGCTGTTCAATAGATTTTGCTTTATAGCACGCCCGTTCAAATTACTCCTCTTTATGTCTTTAGCTGTTTTTTACGTTAGGGTTTTTTTATTAATTTTTCCTAGGCTCTGGGTACCTGATCTCACAAACAGAAAATGCCATCAGGCTAAGAAAAAGCACCCTAGGCAGCATCTGCCCTTCACTTCCTAACTACGGAATACAGTGGAATAATATACTAAAGAAGACCCCAAAACCCAAACACAACCCTCCCCCAACCTTAGCTTCCTTCAGAGCTTGGCTGACTAGATCACCTTAATACAACTCTAGTCATAAATCTGTGCAGGTCATTAACTTCCAGGTATCACAGGGAGAATAAATGTAATATTGCCATCGGCTCTGCCTGATGGGATTCTTAGCAGAGTACCTTTCACCACTGAGCTTTCAACCAAATATCCAAAATGGGTTCATTTCTCTCTCTTATGCACAGAAGTTTCTACATACTGGGGGGAAAAAAAAAAAAAAAAAAGTTACATGCAAGGAATGAGCAGCACTTTAGCCTCCTGAGAGTATACCATGAGTTTCACCTCAGAGAATATCGCTGTACTGTAGTCATAGAATGACAGAATCATTTAGGTTGGAAAAGAGCCTTAAGATCATCATATAACACATATTCCAGAAAATTACACTGTGAACAATTACCAGACTTTTGAATTGGTTGAAATTACCTTTTTATCATCATTGGAACACAGTGTTTGGGGTGGGTGGCTAGAGAAACTAGCAATAACTTTTTTAGACACACCAACAAAAATTATGTGATACTGATTAAGGCCAGCTGAAGACCTGGTTCCATGGGATGTGCAGTGCTTCAAGGGAACAAGAGCATTGTTAAATATACTGTAGCTTATATGCTTGTCATATGTATAAGGTCTGGGCTATCTGCAATGTAGAGAATTTGTCTTTCGCATTGATATAAAGCTCTCCCTGATGGTTCCCCTACCAGTCTGGTATTGGTTCAGCTTCATGCTACTCATTCTTTACCAGGAACTTAATGATCTCAGGAGCAGCTGAAAGTGCAAGGCTCTTCTCAGGCCCTTTGATTGACAGCTGATGCCTGTTAATAAAACCTCATAGGAAATGAAAAAACACCCCATGTGTAAAATCTGTGCATTTATTCTGGGATTCTTGATACTTTAGGTAGACTTTAGAGCTCTAAAATGTCACCAAATAACTCTGTTTTTTATGGTAATTGATTGCTGCGTGTCATAAAATGTGCAATACAGTTATTAGCAATTTCAGTCCTGAGATTCTTCCCAACAGTGTTGGGAAATGTAGAATGAAACCTGCCCTGTTGGCGCTATCTGCTTTCTGAACCCTCAGTACCCCCAGGTATTGTCTGAAAGCTTAGGCAGTATTTATCTCCAACGTAAAATAACATGATTATAGGAACTGACTTTCTGATGAATCCTTGTCTCGTGGCTTAAGATACACCTCTGTGTCTTTTTTATGTGATTTATATTTGTGTACACAATTTATATAAAAATGTATACAAGTTGAATATATCCGTGCACCGTCACAGAGGTGTGGTACAAACTTTAACAAAAGTGGGGTTGATTACTCTTGACCATTCTAAACATGAACAGAAAATTTCACCCACACCCATCAGTTTTTAGTACTTCATGATTCTGATTGGCAGGAAAGACTGCAAAATCTAGTGTTACTTGTGCAAGGCTACCAAAGAATATGCAAATAAACCCCAAACCCATTGCAGCTGCTACTGCAGTCATCCAAACAGATGGACTGAGGGTCCATCCATCTGTGACAGGCTGGTGCTGGGCTGTCTTCAGGCACTGTCGCTCCACTTTTGCACTTGGGCCAGCCTGTCCCACCTCTATCTTTCACATCAGGACTCCGCTCACCTCCTTCCAACTGGTTGAAGAGGAAGGAGACAGCAGAAGGAGTGTGAGGTAGCAGTGGCTCGGAGGAGCTTGAGGGCAAGCTAAACTGCCCAGGATAGGTACCTGTAAGTGTTCGGGACAAAAGGCTGTGTGCCAAAGTGACATAAACTCTAATTTCCCAATGTGATAGCTTCGGTTGCAATTTCACTTGTAAGAACTACTGCTCATTCTCCTCCTTACCTCGACATCCCATAGGGCCACTCAGTTACCCTGACACACCTGCTGGAGTGCGTGCACTATAAACCAGATCAGTAAAACCCACCTCTAAAATAATCCTCTGGGACAGCATCATAAGGCTCCTTATAATGGAGCTCCTGGAAAGCTCCTAAAAGGCTGCGTGTAGTGATTCCAGCCAAGGCACCTTTGTTCAGGGCCCTGTACCTGGAAGGCAAGATCAGGAAGAACTAATCAAGCAGCAAGACCTCCTTCTAAAATTTCTAAGCAAGGTTAGAGAGGGTAATTTAGCTGTGAAATTGGTCCAGAAAAAATAGTCCCTTGGTTGCCCTCACCTCGGGTCTCTACAGAATAAGCTTAGCGCTATTGAAAGGACCTTTTTGGAGCAATGCTGAGCCTCGGAATGGGGATATTTTTTTCAGTTTTTCCAAGTTATATTCAAGCTAAATGTTCAAATTGTATCTTTTTTAATCATCTCGTAATAAATAAGCAATCTCACATAAACAGTTTGAACAGCTATGGCGTAGGAACAATGGCTGATGTGTTATGCTCATGCCACATAATATATGTGTCCATACACACAAGTTTGAAACTTAGACAACTCCTTAACACTACTTTTCTTCCTTACCTCTGCAGCCTTCTTTTTTATTTTTAAGGTAACATTTGTCTTTTTACCAATTTTCCCAGCTTAAGCTTTTCTGATGACGTAAAATGTAGTTAATAAAGTGATAGTGAGAAGCTATTGAGTAATCTGCCCAAGGCATTTAGCAATAATTTGCTTGTTCTATGTCCTAATAACCATTTTAGCTTCAGGGTACAATAAAACAGAAGAGCTAATTCAGTAGTGTTAAAGGAAGACTAATTATACAGAGGACACATTCTCTTCTGAGCTTAGTCACTTGTGACCTATTGTGAAGCTACCAGAGAAGAGGCAGGCACTCTCCTGTGCTGAATTATTCATGGTTTTATCTGCTTCAAGTGGCTGATAGAAGCATTGTTCATGCAGTTTTACTCAGCAGACTCTGGCTGCACTCTTCTTGGCACAATTTAAGAAGTATTCAAGTCATGAACATTCAGATAGGGAAACACAGATTCATGTTCTATGTCATGTTCATCTGATTTTCTAACAAGTCAGAACATTTCCCTATAAATGAGACAGAATGTGTGAGAAAACAATGAGAAGGAAACTCTCACGAGCAAGTGTGTCCATGGGTTATGATCATGGGCTGCACTAAGATGAAACAACCTGTTCAGCTACGAGGGGAGCCCAAAAGCTCCACTAACTCTATCACCTACAGGTGTGTAACAGTCCCTTTATTTCATGAGCCATTTACTGTCATCATTACAGGAATCCAAGGACTCTACAAACCGAACAAATGTCTCTGAAATTGCATTTCTGTATTAAAAAACCCCAAAATGTACATTACCAACATTCAAGGAGAAAGCCTCTAAGTTGTGCACGCAGCAAAACAGGATTCCTTCACATACCATCACCTCCAGCTTGCGCAGGTCTTACTTGAGACATGAGAAGGAAATCCAGTCTCTGTGTGCGTTCAGTTCTTGACTCAAAAGCTGAACCTGCTAAGCAAGGTACAGTTTTGCTTCATTTTAAGACATGTGAGTGCCCATAAAAATAATTTCAGATGGTACCAAACAGTCATAATACAGTAACACACTTAATTACTATTAGCCTTGGATAAAGCTAAAACAGCAATAATGAGGACGAACACTGTTGTACTGCGTTGTGTTTAAGCCACCCAGACCTAATCACGCAACTTTATTCCCTGTAAAAAGATGAAGCATAAAAAAGAAAGAAATCTTTATGCCCCTATGTGTCATAAATCACTGTGCAGGGCTTTCTGTTTTGGACCAACAGGTATTCAAAGCCTTGACCATCCAGAGTGATTTAAAACTAGTGAGTTGTTTCACATTTTTATACACACTTGAATTCGAACAGGATGAAAAGTGCTGGTCATATGCAGATTTTACATTCTAAACCTGTTAATACATTGCATACAAGCAATTTGTTGGTGCTGCCATCTCAGGCATCACACGCTAGTTCAATCAATTCTTACCACAGACAACCTGAAATGAGAGTCAGACAGGAGGAATGGTCTGTTCCTCTCAAACCCCTCATGTTGCCTAGAACTGTTACAGTGAAGGAGCCATATTTTAAACACATGCACAATTCTTTTAAAAAATATGCCATCTCAGGCCAAGGGAGTAAAACTACAGAATCAGTCTGACGAGAGCTCAAATCTGAATGGAAAACCATCAAACGTCACTCCACTAGAACTGTTTTCTAGCTCAGATAAACTGAATTTTCCTGGTGGAATTGCAAATGTAGAGGCAGAGGAGGAGGACTCTGATACTTTCCTATAATCACCTAGCCCCTATGGCTGTACATATAGATACAGTATTTAAATCACAGTACTGGATTTGGCAACACGTTGTCTGGATTGGGCTGATACGTTCTAAAACATCCCTCATCTTTAAAAATAAGCTACATTCTTTAGCAGCTGTAATCATACAAATGGAACTGTCAGCCCACGTTCCAAATATAAGCATTTGTATTCATTAGCGTTCAGAAAAAAATTCAAAAACCAGGGGATTTCTACTAGGTGTTGATGTGACCAAATCCAGCAAATCAATACCTGCCAGTTTTACACACGACAGAGCTGACCTGCACTTCACTGTGAAAGCATTAAATCTCTTCCTCATCGATTTGTTTGTTTAGTTTTGAATTTGTCCTATTAGCAGATTCTCTGTCAGCCTCATAATTGGAACAAGGCGCTCACTTAAGAGAACCAGTGGAGAGTTTCTCTATGAATTTGTCAGGGTGGTGTAAAGAGTGGTATTGCATTAAAGAGCTGCTTTCAAACGGCGGGAGAGGATAGCAGGTGCTTCCTTATGCACATAACTCGCAGGAACAAAGGCAATGGTGTTTTATAGAAAGGTCAGTAAAGGAGCTGCAGCACCGAATAAAGCAGGCAACGGAGACCTCACTGTTCACCTGGTTTTGTCCACTTTGAGTGACCAAATGCCATCCCCATTCTGAGACATTCATGTCAGGGTAACAAACCAGGGTTACGTCTTTGTATCTCGATGCCATGCTATTCCAAATAAACACATCATAAATGTGAATACTATTGCGTTGCGTCACGTACTGCACAGAGAGACTTACAAAGCTGAAGCTCTGCTATTTCCACAAAGGTGGGGCTAGGGAAATACAAGGGTCAGAATAGAAACCCAAAGATGCATTGTTCATGGCTCAGTCAGTGAATGAATATTCCCTTCCTTTGAAGCACCCAGTGTTGGATTTTGCCAGGCACAGGTTTACCTGAGAGGATAGACTATACAGTGCTTACTGTCCCATCTGTAAGCATCAGTACTGCAGATCCTCACATGTGGCATGATGGTGCCTCAGCTCTGTAGACCCCTGCTTAAATCAGAGCTGTGTGTGTTAGGAAGAAAACATGATGGACAGAAGCCTGAATGGATACGATAAAGTCTGTTCTAGTTCAACCTCTTTTAGTGCAGAATCTCTTGAAAAACTGAGTAGCACCAATGTTTGCCCTTATTATGATAATCCTAACGAAGTTTCTTCAGGAAAATTTCTGTATACAAGGATAATATTAAAGCTTCAAATCAATTGTTCTTCTGTGTGGGAACAGACCCATGAGATCTACCTTGCAATCCAAAGGATTCTATGAATAGAAATCTTCTGTAGTCTTATTTGATCTGTATATGAATTTGCGTCCCTTTCATCTTTTCCCCTAGATGAGTGCTCTGCAGCTGGAAGCTTATCTATCCATCTGTTTCAGTAAACACAGAATTAACTTTATGGCCAGAAAGTGCCGAGCACTGCACATTTAGTGCAAAGGTAATGAAAGGCACACTAATGCTTCCACTGTCCACACTGGATATTTAACTACACTGCCAGAACTCATCCGTCTTTTGTTACGTTGTCGCCCACATATTTACAATTGTGATGTTGTTCCTGCTTTCAGCACTGAACTTATCTTTAGCTATTATGGGTACGTCCGGTGTGATATTGGTACATCTAGCTTGATATTGGTACCTTGGTTGACTCTGTGTTGCTGTGTTGTAGCACTTTATAGTAAGTCACTTCTGAGTATTTGAGCAAACAGTCTGTCGTGTCCCCAGCTCCCTGCAGTGTCTGTCACTGCTCTTCTCCATTGTATCTTCATCCCAATGGTTGCATTGGCATTTTAGAATAGGTTGCTGTATAGGCTCTGTAGCCAGACAAAGAATCTTCCTGGACTTCCCAGCTTTTGTATGTGAGTTCTCCTGCAAGGAAACAAGGGCCTACGGTGAGCTGGAGTGCACCCATGTCCCCTCTTGGCAGGCAGGTAGTCTATAATTGCAGAGCACACTAAGGACCAGATCAGGGCCATGCTGCAGAGAGCATCTTCCTTGTACCATCAAGGCTCCTATTCAACTCCCTACATGCCTTGGAGGTAGCTCAGTCTCTCCTGGTACATGTACCTCCTGTGGGCCCCTTAGAAAGCATCTCTCCACGACTTTGCTGTCCCGTTTCTGTCACAGTCCTCTCACCACATGTTCAGTCCTGCAAATGCACACCTAAGTGAGCTGTGAGGACATGTGAGTAGCTCTGATCATGATTTCAGCTTCACTTGTGTGAAGATCTGAACAGCTGAATTTTGTTTGCTTTGTTAGGAGCTTATATTTTTCCAAATATAGACAATTTTTCATGACTGAAAACTTGTGAAAAGCTGCAGATGCATAAAAATTTATTGTTCTGGACAACTCGTAGAAAATAGAAACCATATCAAATAACTCAGCTGACCAGTCAGGCAATGGAAATTGTGAGCTCTCTGTAGTGATTACTGTAAGGAATGCTTCTTATGAACAACCTAAGCAGCTCACCAGCTGAATTATGTCCATTAAGATAACTTCTCCTCAAAAAGAACAGCTGAAAAAAACAAAAGCCAATCAGTGAAGAAAAAACATCTGGCTATCTGCAATTAAAAAAAAAATATGAAGAAAGAACAAAACTAGCATCTCACTTCTCCACTTCCTTCCTAGGCAGGCTGATCTTCCCCAAGTTGCACATTCTGCCAGTCCAAGCCTGTTCAAAACGTAGCTAATGGACGTGATTCCTTGAGCCTTGACTTGCTGGTCTGGGCTGCAGCTAAGCAGAAAGAATTTATACAGTACATGCAAATAAACAAGCATTATTGTTATGATCATCATTCTCATTATTATTATCGCCATCATGATCATTGTCACTGTTGGCAGCAATATCATTATTACTATTAAACAAACTGCTATTTGTTTCTATCACCATATCTTTTAGGAGGTACAGCCATGGATTAGGACTACACCGTACTAGCTTTATCAAACTGGAGTCCATAGTGATAATCTCCTTAGTTTATGGTCCTGTTTACACTTGTGCCCAGCTCTGCAGGAGTGGGATGTCAGTGGATGTCTGCCTTCCACACTTGGTTTCCTGAAGAAACAATAATTTTGTATTTGACCTAAAAGTCAAGGGGACTCTAAATATTGGTGAATGGATTTGGAATTATTTCCACATGAAAATCTCACTGTAAATCCTTCACAGTGATGAACAGACCAGTATTTTAAAATGTCCACGCTAACGGCAACCTTTAATAAAGAACGGCTGAACTACCCAGAGCTGCCACTGCCAACATGCACACTTGCAGCAGAAAGTGTTTTATTGCCAGATAAATGCTTATGTGGTTGTATTTATGCCAGAAGACCATGGCACCCTGTGAGAAGTAAATCACCCGTGTCTATACCACTCCCTTCTCCATCTTCTCTGAGAAGTCTCAGGGCACCAAACACGGTGTCAGCCCCTGTCAAACTAAAAAGTGTTTGGGGTTACACAGCACCAAAATTAAATGGACTAAGTCATATTATACGAGGAAACTATGAAGATGAAGCCTCTTCGGAGAGGTCCTTCATCTCATGCCATCAGTTGTAGCCTAGGCCCAAGCACAAGCCTTTCCCTGAGGTCTAAGGTTTCACTGTGAAGCAAGGGAGGCAGTTACCATTTGTCTCCTTAGGGCTGTCCTTCACATACTTCTTGGTGGACTGTGTTTTCAGTGCTGGTGATTGCCCAGCAAACAGAGACTGACACACCTAGCAAGCCGTCAGTGAAACCACCTACACTCAATTTCTTTGTGATTCCAGTGACGTTTCCTGTTGCAAACGCCATGCCCTTGGGATCAACAAATTAAATTGAGAGCCTTCTTGTCCATGTTTCCCAAATTTGCCTTAGCCATTCTGCTCTATTTTAGACCAAAGGACATGAGCAAATGAAGCAGTTGGCACATGACAAGGTGTGACATAGACCCTACTAAAGGGTAAGCAACTTCAAAATCCCTCACATCTACTTGAGGCTTAGGCATACATGTGGATAGTTTCTGGAGAAAAGCTTACAAGCTTCTGTAAATTGTGAATGTCATAGACTGATGGGGTTGTTCAAGTTGGGAGGGACCTGTGGAGGTCTCCAGTCCAGCCACCTGCTCAAAGGAGGGCTGGCTATGGGGTTGGACCAGACTGCTCAGTCAGGTCTTGAAAACCTCAAGAAATCTCCCCATATTACATGTTGCTATGCAGTTCTGCTATTACTATGAGGCTGCATATTGACAGCACGTGACAGAGATCTACAGCCAGAGAAACTGAGAGTATCGACCAGTAGAGGTGGAACATTATCTTTCTCATCCTGAATCCTGTCACAAGGTGGGACACTAATCATAACAGGTGCAGCCAGGAACACACCCAGCATATCCTTGTTCTTCAGAGCAAGAAAATTAAAGGAATTGGGAACCTTATGACCAGGAACTATCACCACATGGCCCCATGACCTCCCTGAGCCTCACTCGCCTCCAGTGTATCGTCACCCTGACACTTTGCTACTTCATGTCTTAAGCCATAATGAATGCTTAGTGTGTTCATAGCCTTAAATGAAAGTACCATAGAAATGCAGTACTGCTGATACACTCTGGGGCAAAGACTAAATCCATTATGAAATAAAAACTTAGCCATAATATCAAGAAAAACCTGATAGAAAGCAGGGACAGAAACAGACACATTCTTCTACCTTGGTGGCCTGGGCTGTGTTCATTTGCAAGTCACATAACTTAGCAGGAGTGTATTTGACTCGACTTCATAGGATATACACAAGCAACAAAATAATTTTCTTTATTAAATTATGAGAATTTATGTTTCTCTAAAAAATGCTTCAATAGCATAAACGATCGGCTCAGAGCATATGTGACCAGGATACCTAACACCTTCTTTTTTTCATCTTTATAATAACTTTAAGGATCTCTCCTGCAGCTCTTAACAAAGTAGAAAAGGGCCATATGGCTTTCACCTAATTTCTTTAGCATTTCTCAGTGGATATTTATGAAGATTACGAAGAGACAACTGGGAGGCAGCTGGCATATTCCAAACATATCATACTTTTCCACCACAAGAGAGAAACAGCCAGAATATACAGAAAAAACCCTTTCTTTCTCTTCCTTCTGTGTTCAGACCATTAGGCAAGTAGTCAGGTACCACCCTGGTTACCACCTGGTACCACCCAGGACACCCAGGTGTCACATAAAAACTGGGCAGCAGTGAGTGTTTAGAAGGTAGTGGTAAAGGGCAGAGGTGAAATCACCTGCTTTACTTGAGGAAATCTACCTTTGAGAAGACATTTCATTTCTTTCTTTTCAGTGGTCCTGCTGGATATTTATTTTCAACCATCAGTGTTTTAGTTTTTATGATGTCTTTCATCCCAAAAGATCTTCAAAGGCTCATCCAGCTGCACAAATACCTTCATCTTTGCTTGGCATGAGGTTCTGCAATGATTAAATGATATCAACAAATGATGTGACTGCTCAAGGCAGGAAGCAGTATCCTGTAATAATTACTACCAGAATTTGATCAGGCAGCTTAATTTTTCTTCAAAAGTTTAGATATTCTCTTCCAGTGTCTTCAAAAGGCTGTTGCCTTATTAGCAGAGTAACCTATCAAGATCCTTCTTACTTTTGCAGGTTTGAAATAGGTCCTAGATGGACAGTAAACCTGGATTTAAGTCTTTTTACTAATGTAGATTTCTTTAACCCAGTTAAACAGCTGGTCAGACAAAAAGGCATCATCTTCAACATTTATGAAACCATACAGGCTTCTTCTATAGGACAACCCAGTTTCTATCTCGATCTCAATTCAATCTCAATAACTCTCCAGCCAGGTGGGTCAGGCAGCTTGGGGTGCCCAAACGATAGCTAGTAGACACCTTTGGTACCTGTGAGATAAGTCAGCTGGGCGTCTCATATCATCTTATTCACCCAGTTGATACCTACGTGATCAAGCTCTGTATTACTGCTTGGGATGTAGGGTCTTTTTCTAACTCAGTAATTAAGCATTTTACCTACATGATATCTTCTGATAGCATGCACGTATGTATTTTATGAGTCTGTGTCATGGTTTAACCCCAGCCATCAACTAAGCCCCACACAGCTACTTGCTCACTCCTGCCCTGCCCCTGGTGGGATGGGGAGGAGAATCAGAAAAAAAAAGTAAAACTCATGGGTTGAGATAAGAACAGTTTAATGACTAAAATAAAATATAATAACAATAATAATTGTAGTGAAAATGAATATAGCAAAAAGAGAGAGAGAAATAAAACCGAAGAACAGACAAGTGATGCACAATGCAATTGCTCACCACCTGCTGACTGATGCCCAGCCACTCTCCAAGCAGCAATCAGCCCCTCCCGGCCACCCCCCCCCCCCAGTTTCTATACTGGGCATGACATCCTATGGTATGGAATAGCCCTCTGGCTAGTTGGGGTCAGCTGTCCTGGCCATGCTCCCTCCCAGCTTCTTGTGCACCCCCTCGCTGGCAGAGCATGGGAAACTGAAAAAATCCTTGACTTGGGATAAGCACTGCTCAGCAACAACTAAAACATGGGTGTGTTATCAGCATTATCTCACACTAAATCCAAAACACGGCGCCGTACCGCTACTAGGAAGAAAATTAACTCTATCCCAGCCAAAACCAGGAGGGTCTGTTAAAATCATATTGATAAGATTGTGCTGTTTCTAAAAATCCCTCCTAGCCCTCCTGTACATCTTTAATTAACTAAAGATATTTAAACATCTGGATACCAGCACACTGAGATACTAAAAACAGGTAGAAAGGGTTCTAAGGTGTTCCTAAAAGTTATCCCACATTTCAATTTTTAGACTTAAATAAGAACATTTGCTGTTATTATGTAAATACTATGCTGAATATTCATTGTATGAAATTAGGACAGACATCATTTGCTTTAGAGTTATACATTTCTGCACTTCTAACATGGATATGTAACATTCTGCTGATTTTGCAAACTGAAACCATTTGTTACATTTTATTCTTGGTAATCACACAGGACTAAAAAGTTTGTGAGGAAACTAGCACATAGATTATCAGTAATACTGCTGTATTCAAAAAATAGAGTTTTTCTGTTTTTTCTGCAGGCAAGCACCAGCCTATCAGATCTAAGACTTAGTTTCAAGCAAAGCATTTTTTGTATTTGTCAGATGAGCAGATTTAATTTGGAAATACAGAAAAGCAATAAATATAGAACTGCAAGATATTTTATAACTTTTTTTCATGAATGTGTGCTGAAAGGGAATATTTTCTAAGCACCTGATGTATCATAATATTTCTCATTTTACTGACTTTCAGACAAATGACAAATTTTTTACTGTTTGGAAAAGTATTAGTCCTGAGTACCCCTAGCAACTTTTTCTTCATTCAATTTAAGCAGAGTTCTTACCCTCACTCATAGGTCCTGAGTTGCAATTCCCAAAACAATAAGAAAGCAGAGCCAGAAGTACCAAATGGTACCCAGTCAACCCACAGGACATCGGTTTTCACCCAAGGCACTCAAAAATCTAACTCTTCTGTTCTGTTAGGGAGTATGAAGGAGTAAGTCTGCAACAGAGGCCAGAAGCATTTGCAATAGGGTCCCCAAAACGTGGGTGACTGGTTTAGGAATATAATTACTCTTTTAAAGGTTGTAAAGTAATTACATCTCTAATTTTGTTTGAACATAGATTAATTCACTCTGCTGAGATCCATGAGAAGAGAGAAATCCCTGGAGTTCCTTAAGAACTGTTGGAAGAATTTTAATTGCAAAAGATCATGTGGAGATATTTCTTCCTACAGAATAAATAAAATAATGAAAAGTTACTAGAAATTTACGTGCTCATTTAGAAGGATATCAAATGTTTGCCCCAAGAGAGTCATTTTGGCTGGTATAAATGTAAAAAGATGCAAGTTTTTTGAAGCAAGTTGTACTGGGTCCAATATCCTAACAAACAAGGTGGAGATACTGGAAAAAAATGAAAAAAATTGTTTTCACGAACGGTACAACACAAATGTGCATGCCTGAGAAGTTAAAGTGATAGTCCAGATTAGGCAGTCCCAAGTTTAAATTTACTATAATCCATAAGTACCAGTTGTCTCAGTATTTCAGTAAATTAAATATTTCATCATACATATATCTCTAGCAGTGAAGTCCATAACGTTTGACCATGAAAAGTAAAAGAAAGCAAAAAAAATTTTTTTCAGTTGCACTGTTAACCTCCAGTGTACTTATCAAGCATTTTCACAGAGCCAGTAAATACAGTAAGGAGAGAAAACTAGTCAACGTGCATTTCATTTCTTAAATTAAAAGAATAATTTTTTCTTAAATGAATCTGGAAAATGCCCTGAAAGAGAAATCAGACACTTTGACAGCACATTTTTGAAGACCTGAGCTATTTCATTCAAAGACCGGCGTGTTGCAAATAATCAGATCTCCAGTGCGTAGGGTACAGGTCGAGCAGCAAAAGAATTTCCAAAGCCTTGTACAGAATGGTAGCTTGTTGTGGATGAAGCAAGAGAAATTTCGGCTGTTGATTTGTTTAGTTAGTTATTTTTCCTTGTGCTTTTTTCTAGATGGTCTTCTAGGACAATGATCACACAAAGCTATTCGTGTCCCAGACGGGGGAATAATGAGAGGTACGTCTTTTCTATTATATAAGAAGAAAATGGTTTCCCTCTGCAGTGGCAAGTACATTCCTTCTCCCTTTAAAAAAAAAGAGCTGGCGGGGATTTCCCATGCATGAGAGTGTATAAAAAAGGAGTCACTATTTCTAAAATATTTCAAGTAGTTCTTCAGACATCCAAGTAACAAAAAAGATGCTCAATCTGTTAATAATCTCATTCTAATTGCATACTCAATTTGCAACACTGGAGTTGCACAAAACATGTATAAGTGAAACAGCAATTAACCTTTAGTTCTGAGCATTTTTTTCTTCTACCCAACATGGGTCAGTTACCATAGAAATTATACCTACGTGATCTGCAGTTGTGACTGAATAATGGCTGGAGTCTCCATCTCAGCCACATCTCAGTGTGGCACCAGGATAATTAAAAATCTGCTAAAAAATAAATGAAAGTTCATCTGAAACACTAAGGAAAAAAAAAAAAAAAACAGTTAAAAGGAAAATTGCTACGGGGGAAATGACTTTGAAACTCTGGGAAAAAAGACTCCTTTCCTCAAGAGAAGATGACCTGGCCAGACCCAGAGAGTGTCCTCTGGAGGTCAACGCGCTGTGAATGTTTGGTGTCACGTGTGGTTCAGAGCCCAGCACAGAGCAGGGCCTGGTCCATTCACCAGCTGAACTCAAAGTGTTCAGCACTACAGAGCTGAACCACACGCCAACGCCATCCCCTTACACCATATAGCGATTGATTCCAGCGGTGCGCTGAAACACTGAAGCAACTATTCTAGTCAATGCCTTATGAAGAATATATTAAAATTAGTTGGCAGGAGAGATCATCCTTTCCTGATGAGATTTTCTCAAGGGCTTTTCATCAGCTTCCAGAAAAGCCTGAAAAAGAGCAAAAACATTGTGGGAATGTGCTGTAAAGAATCTCGAAGAAAGGAGACTTCCGGGTTTTCATTGGCCTCTTAATTTTAGGTAGGATTGCATTTTGGTTACCCTTCCAAAATTATCTATATAAGCGCTCATATGATACATTTGCCACAGAGTTTGTACAATGCCTTCTAAATGGGATAATTTTGTGCACAGTTTCTTTTAGGCATCATCTGAGAGGCCTTGTTAAAAGTTCTTTCTGCAATGTGTTCAGAAGGAAATTTGGCTGAACAGTGTTCACCTTCATGGCATGAATCTTTCATTGAGATAAGTAACCTGGGCTTCAGAGAGAGTGAAGAGTGCACACGGTGCTTGGAAAACACACGTGGGCTTTCCCCGTGCGAAAGAAAGGAAAATGAAAAGTAGTGTCTATGACCCCCAGACTAGAGCACGTAGTGCATCGCCACATTTTTATTGAAATCATCACCATAAACTTCATGTAACATCATTCATGTCAATGTATCACAAAAAGCCTTACAGACTGAAGAATATCTAGAGAATTACACAAATTGTGCTAACAGTAGAAGCAAGTCACAGAATCACAGAATCATCTAGGTTGGAAAGGACCTTGAAGATCATCTAGTCCAACCGTTAACCTAGCATTGGCAGTTTCCAACTACACCATGCCCCTCGGCGCTATGTTGACCCTACTCTTAAACACCTCCAGGGATGGGGATTCCACCACCTCCCTGGGCAGCCCATTCCAACACCCAACAACCCGTTCTGTAAAGAAATGCTTCCTAATATCCAGTCTGAACCTTCCCTGGCGCAACTTGAGGCCATTCCCTCTTGTGTTATTGCTCGTTACTTGGTTAAAGAGACTCATCCCCCCTCTCTGCACCCTCCTTTCAGGTAGCTGTAGAGGGCGATGAGGTCTCCCCTCAGCCTCCTCTTCTCCAAACTAAACAACCCCAGTTCCCTCAGCCACTCCTCGTACGACATGTGCTCCAGACCCTTCACCACCTTCGTTGCCCTTCTCTGGACAGTCAATGAAGTATTTATGGAGCCCTATAGAAGAGCTGTATGAGTGGACAATGCTACTCTCCGTACACAGTGTCTTTCACCTGACAGTTGCAACCTTGAATGGACTGGGAAACTGAGGCAAGGATGCCTTACTCCTTTCACCCCAAAATAGCTCAGTCAGAAATATGATCCACGTTACCTGTTACAGCCAGTGCTTCTAACCAATGTATTGTATTGCCTTGAAGTTAAAGCAGAAGAGAGGAGGAAAAAAGAGCTGAAGAGATAAAAGCAGGGAATTTTCACCTGAAATATGAACAAGGATATTGAATCAATTAGGTGGAGAGGCACAAGGCAGAATCTTTGTGGTGGAACAAGCCTTGTGGAGAAGCAACCTGATGTATTTGGCTTTCTTGTGGGGAAGATGAGAAAACAGTGTACCTGAACCACAGAACTCCAGAAATGTTAATTGGTGGCTTGAGGAGCAGGAGTCAGCGGGGCATCCCCGCAACAACCTGTAACTGGGGTGGTTTGCTTTGAACCAGTAGTTACAGCCACTCAGAAAGCAGTGTGGGAAAGACTGATTACACGGAGCCTAATGCATCCTTCCGGGGTTTTATGTCTGAGATTATGGTGATACAAATTATTATGAATTACTGTTTGTACAGTACTTGGGCAAAGTAAATCACTGTTTCTTTATAAGTCACATGCATTATTGATGGTATCATCCTCATGAAACTAAACATCTTTATTCTACTGGTCAAACTGTGTAGAAATTAATAACCAAAATAGAGTAGCATTTCTGTAACAGAACAACACAGTTCTTCTCTTTGAAATGAGGCCAGGACGTAATCCGGGTGGAGCTGAAGTACATGACACGGAGGCTAAATATCGCTTATGCTCCCATGCTATGTTTGTGTGCAAGAGAGGCAGAAAGTGCCATTACCTCCACTTGTGCATGAAATCCTATTGAGGATGTTTCAGGGATGTGGCTAGGAAGGGTAAACCTGCCACCTGGGATTGCTTAATGAATGTTGTAATTAGCAGCACCAATTAACTAATTGTTAACCTGTTCAGGAGATAGTGCAGAAGTAGCCAGCCTGCCTGCCTGTGTTGTCCTGGATGGTGTTTTAAAGCTGGGGAGTCTTGTGGCATATTAGGGCTTCCTTACCTCATGTTTCGAAACTGATGGCTTGGTATTTTTCCTAATACATCCATCTTAAATGGAGCACCAGCACTGCCTTGAAAAATTTCCAACATAGCAATCAGAAATTAGCAGTTTGCCAACCCTGGCAATGCTTCTGATCCAGGCAGAGTTTTTTCTTCCTACCTCTTACTTTCCCCCAGGGAAAACAAAACAAAACAAAACTTGAAGGAAATTGAGATCCTAAAGGTGAAAGCTTTAGGTGAGGAGGAAATTTTAGAAAGACCAGTCCAGGCAGAGGTTCAAAGTCCTGTACCTTAAAAGTGATGATGTCTTTTAGAAGCAACAGAACGAAAGACAGTTCCAGACCATGAAACCAGCTGGTATGAAATCATAATCATGCCCTAAGGTGCACAGGAGGAAGCGCAGATCCACGGGTCACCCATGAAACCTGTGGCAGAGCCTGCAGTCTCTGACTCCACCGGTAAGAGAGTAACCGCAGGATGGTGCTGAGCTCCCAGTGCTGCCCCACCACTGAGCCCAGCCTGCTCCTGGGGACCTGCCACAGCCCCATGAGTCCAGGAGGACTCTCCTAGGCCCTCTGATCTTTGTTGCTTCTTAGACCAAAGTCCAAATTTTATAAATTCAATGTAAATGCTTGTCAGCATTCTTGTAACAGATGGGTTCACTCTATGGCTAAACTGTCCTGGTTTTGGCTGGGATAGAGTTAATTTTCTTCCTGATAGCTGGTACAGTGCTGTGTTCTGGATTAAGGATGAGAATAATGTTGATAACACATTGATGTTTCAGCTGTTACTGAGCAGTGCTTACACCAAGTCAAGGACTTTTCAGCTTCTCATACTGCCCTGCCAGCGGGGGCGGGGGGGCACAAGAAGCTGGGAGGGGACACAGCTGACCCAAACTAGCCAAAGGGGTATTCCAGACATTGGGACATCACGCCCAAAATATAAACTCGGGGGAGTCAGCCAAGGGGTGGCAGCCCGAGCAATTTCCTTGTATATTACTTGATTTGTGTATTCTTTTATCATTATTATTATTTTCCCTCCTTTTTCTGTCCTATTAAACCGTCTTTATCTCAACCCACAAGTTTTACCATTTTTGCCCATTCTCTTCCCCATCCCGCTGCGGGGAGTGAGCGACTGGTTGCGTGGTGTTTAGCTGCCTGCCAGGTGAAACCACAACATAAGCACAAGCAAATTTCACGGTAGCGACTGCCATAATATGTAGTAATCTGGGCTTTTGCCATGAAGGAATTAAAGGAAACAGAAATTTATGAGAAAATCATTGGGGCTTCCACATTATTTCCCTCAGATCTTTAGCAAAATGCAGATTTATGTCTGAATGAATAAATCATAAAATGCTGGTTGAAATAAGTAAACACAGCGATAGTAGCTAGAAGTAAATACTTGCCCATTTTTCTGCAGTCCCTAAGCATTTCTTCCTTAAATTTTACTCAGGTACACACAAGTCAATCAATGAGTGAAACCGCTCCTCCATGACTTGTTTTTTTAGTTCAGAGCCACCCCCACTGTTCTACTAATACCTTCACAGCAGCCTCCAGTGCTCCGGGCACCACATCCCTCCCAGAGTGCTGCCAGCTTTAACAGTCCGGACGTCTCTGTCTGAGAGTGGTGCGTTTCTTTATATACCGAGAGTCCTTCAGCACTTCCGTGAGGTATTCCGGTGGTTTCAGAATCCCTGTAGTCATGTCACACCAAAAAAGCAACTTCTCTCCAAAACCACTTACAAGCAGGAAGGTGTATAACATTGAGAAGCAAAGAAAATTTAAAATGTTAATCACAGGCTCTCAGCCAGCTTATTTATATTATTTCTAACTTGCTAGGCAATGGAAAGGACTGACATTAAGTTTATATCTGGCAGACATTCAGTGGTACAGAGGACTAAAATCACCATCCCAGAATGTTCAATACATTTTGATATGCTGAATCTAATTCTAATTCCATGGCAGTGATATTTGTATTCTGCAGAATTCAGTGTAACATACAGAAAACTGAGCTGGCTTTAAAAGAACCACCTTAGGTACCTAAAATAGTTCCATTTAGGTTAATTTACACTTTACCCAGGCAATCCTTGCTGCAGTAGGATCACTCTTTCCGATGCAGCACTTACAGAAAAAAATAAAAACCTTGAAATTTGCAGTCCCAGGAATGAGGAAATAGGGCCAGGGAGAGCTAGAACAAAATGCACGTTGAAAAGTCCTGACTAGGCAGGATTTTGCCTCTAAAATGGCAAAAGTAGCACAGGCTACTGGTGGGGAGTCACTCTCTCATCCCCAACAGGAGGAGCCACCACCTCCAGCCCAGCCCCAGCCTGTCTGCTTTCTGGATTTTTTTGCCTTTGCAAAGCAAAGCAATAATGGGACATGGCCTCTGCCACTGCCCCTCCTGCTCGCCTTTACCTTCTGCTTCCTGATCCACCTCCTGCATCTATTTAAAACCATTCCGGGTTCTTTGTACACCAACCTGACCAGCACGACGTTTTATCCAAAGTTTGGCTCAGTGTGCTCCTGGTTCATTCAGCACCAGACATTCCTGTTGTTGCTGTCAGCAAGCCTCACTCTTGCACATACACGATGTTTGCGTTGAATCATCAAAACAAGCCGATTCCCTTGCTGGCAGCTACATTGGAGATTTTTACTTCTGAGGGGGCTGTACGGCATGAATCGCCCCTCGCCTTTAGCAGGGGCTCTTCTAGGCACCCTGCCCCGCTACTTCCTCTGATGGCTTCAAGCTCTGCTGTACCTACACTGATAACGTGAGAATCTCAGTCTGCGGGGATATCAAAAAAAGCTAGCACCTTCAATTAGCATCAAATTTTCTCAAAGTACTATATATAGATGCCTTTTGTTTGACTTGTTCTTAGGGGTAAGATGACATCAATGAGTTTTACAGAGTTTAGAATTCTCTTATCTACCCTTCCAGTATCACTCTATGTCCTATATTAGAAATTTCTATTAGGGAATGCACATCATGATGTTATCTCACTTTTACCCCACAATAACAATAAAAAAAACCTCCAGACCACCTAACTGTGTGCCAAGAGCACATCACTACTTATCTTTTCTATTTTTCAGTGTAAGAGTGAGATTCTTTCATTGCCTAAAGTACTTTTTTGCAGCTTATCTAGTTTCAAATGTGCTTTGAAATACAAACCTACAGTTTCACAGTAATGACTCTTCACATCTGCTGATCACTTTTGGGAAATCAAAACTGAAAAGCATATTTGAACGGCAACTTTTGGTCATGTGGAATTCTTAGCTGGGGTTCAGGAGGTACGAACGGCACAGGAAAGACAGAGGAGCTGCTCCATGTTGTAAGAGGTACTTGGAGGACAAGAAAGTAGGAAATGGTATAACACACTTATTCAAGGGTAAATCATTGGATAAGAGGCTGTAGGAGGAGAAGCAGCAAAGTTTAATACAAAAGGTTATGAAGGGATAGAAAGTTTTTAAAGGGTTTTTTTTTTACATTCTAAGCATCTCAGATCAACAGATCACAAGGTGTCTCAGACAACACAGATTTTTATTCCTCATTCATACTCAGAAAAGGCAAGCAGACACATTTCATTTGTCCAGGATTGCACAATCCTGGAAGAACCCAGCGAAGAATCCACAGCAAAGTCACCAACTGTGAGGGAGCTAAGGGCAGAATTTCCTGACTCCAAATCTGGTGTTGTACTATACTAGGTCTCTCTCCATTTGTTCCAAAAACTTCTGTTTCCTGGAAACATCAGCTGCTTGTTGGGAAGCAGCAAACAGTAAACTTGAGATGTGTTTCAGAGGAACATTTTGTGGGGTTTATACAATTAGAGTGGGATTCTTCTGAAAATATTTCCAGATATTCTAAGTGCAAGTTGTCAAAGCTCAGATAATAGATGATGAGTGTTGGTTAAATTAAATGGATACGCAAGTACTAAACAACTTCAGGTATCCAGCCCTTAAACTTCCTCTCATGGCTTGAATGCAAAAAAATTTTTCATTTTTAAGTGGAAAAATGAATGGCACCCTTTGTAACTAACCTCCTCATTAAGTTTCCCTCATTCTTCCTTTGGGCTTCCCAGTTCACTAGATTACGCTAAGTTAAGCTTACAGTGCAGCATAGTTGAACAGTGTGTATTTTCATCTTCTTCCCTGGGAACTGTCAAGGTCAATCTACTAATCAGTTCATTTTTCTCAGAGATCCACAAGGGCTGATTACCCCAAGGGCATCACTAATTAATATTCAGGGTTGAAATAGAAGACAGTTAAGCTTGGCGCTAATTAAAGCTGGAGACTTTCATTCCCAGAAGCCCACAATGAAGTTAGTTTTAGTGGTAGAATGTGTTTTGCAGCACCTATTTTCTTTCCCTTTTACCATTGCAGAAATTTCTTCTGGAATCAAATGTGCCAGACTCTTTCTCTGTCCAGTTTAATGGTCTGAGACACATTTGGTTAGCTTTAAAAATCTCTGCTACTATTTCAAAGGTCATCAGACACCTTACACATCTTTTTCTTTATGCAGTCCGGAACATCCAGCAAACTCCACATCTTAAAGCATTCACAACACACAGATTCTGTTTCCTCTTGTGGTTTCATCCTTCACAGGGGATCTTAGTGGGCATGAACGAGTTTGGAGGATCGGAAAACTTTTCTTTGGCCTCACCCAAGCAAAGCTGGTTCTGATATCCCTGATACATACATAAAGTTCACTGAAGACCTCTCCTAAGACCTGTAAGATCAGTGGGAAGACTGCCACCTATTTAAATGGACTTCAGATCACACCTTACCAAGACATGAAAAATGGAAGTTTTATATGTCCCTAACTTATATTCATATTTTCAGATACCTTTACCTTATGGAGTTCCTGCCATTCCTCGTTTACCCCCAGGTACACAGAAAGATTGCTCTCGATACACTTCAGGAACTATCAGTAGCCTATTAACTTGTCATTTCCAGATCCATACACAGGGCGCTGCATCACCCTCTGTGTCACTGACATTTGATGTCCTGCTATTTGCTTTTCTTGATAGGGCCAGGGTCTCTGAGGGACAAAGGATTGGAAGCAATGTGCTGCACCCATTAAAATTAATTGCATGCAAACATTAGAAACCAGCCACCCATTTCAGTCATGAAATATGGATAAGGATTTGCTGAAAGCCATTTATATTAAATTACTTTTATGATAATATTTAACTTTTTGGTATTAAATATTTAGTGCCCTTTTGCATCCCCAATGTGATGAACCTTCAAGCTCCCATATTTTTGACAGAACTGCAGAAAGTGGCTCACTAGTACCTTCAACGTCTGTCTTTGAATCTACAAGGTGATTCTCAAGAGCAGGGATAGACAAATAAGCCCGAGCCATGAGCACCTGCATGTTGCAGCACTGGACTAAGTGCCAACCAGTTCAGATTAGGATAGGCCATATAGGATAGGGCATACATTTTTTGCGTGCACTGCACCCTTCCTCAGAAGATCTCAGAGGACATCACTAACTTGTATTGTTACCCTCCACAGCCTACATAAAAGGTAATTCATGTCTCCCATACATGTGATGGTAGGCCTCTCTCACCAGATGAACCCTTTCCTGATAGCGAGTCAGCAACGGACAGGCACGGTGCCCAGTCCTGCCCACTCTCGGTCCCAGGACAGGTCTCTGTACGTGTGCATCTGTAGCAGCGCATCCACAGTCACTCCCAGCCCAGGGGTCTTACCAAGAGCTCACTGAAAGGATTAGCTGTCCTTTGGGGCATCAGAGAAATCTGTGGCCAAATGCAGAACATCAAACATCAGAGACCAGCTCCAGTCTCACTTCCACGTTACAGCCAAGAAGAAGCCGAGAAAAAGCTTGGAGCTACAACAGCAGCACCACTTAGCTCAGCTGGGAGCTCTTACTATAGTAGAGTCAGGATTGGGCTCCCCCTTACAAAAAAACCTTTACCCTCATTGCTTTTTTCCTTTACGTTTCACACTAATTCAAACGGAAAAAAACATCAAAAGCTGTTCTGTATCTTGACTCCACTTCTCTTCCCAATTTAAGCAAACTTGGTGCTGACTTGAACTTCCCGGTTAGTTAACATGGGAGCTCTCCGTGTACCAGCTGCCTCTGCTAATATGATGATCAAAACCAATAGCTCAGATTACGTTTCACTAACAGCAAAAGAGATGCTTCAGCTGCTCATAAGGGAAAGACTAGAGTGGGATCAGCATTTATGGTGTTGAAATATTGGCCTCTGAGCAGCCTAGAGCGATAATATGATACACAGAAAAGCACCCAGCTGCTGGATGTGAACAGAATCTCAAATGAAAGACCATGCAAATAAACCCCATCTTATCACCGGCGGTATCAAAGATTATAGAAGGCACATTCACTGTGCTAGACAAAGCTGCTCAGTCCTGGCGATGCAGAGGAATTAACCACAGGAATATTAACTGACTGGGGAAACTGATGGTAGTTGCTCTCTTGCTAAAGAAGTGGTGGCTGAAAACCCGGCCAGAGCAGTTTAATCATGCCTGTGGCAAATATTTCATATCGTTCATAGACATCTATGCTTCGCTCACGTTTAATTTCACTTAAATGAGAAACTACTGTACAGTGTTGAAATACTAAATTAATAGAAATTAATATTTATAGGTGTTTATTTAGCATTAACAGCAAGCAACTGTGTGGAGTATACGTCTTGTGAATATAATCTGGCGCTGCAAAATTAGAGGTGAAGTTGGGCTCAGCCTGGGCAAAGCCAGCTCGGAGCGGGGTCCGTCTGTTTTGTGTCTGTGAGTCAACTAAAGACAGAACACCACCAGCTATATAGCACAAGCAGGCTGAAAGCTCCCCTTCAGTCTCCAAGAAAAGTCACCTCCATTGCTTGAATCAGAATAATTACTTCCTCCACCATCCGCTCACACTGGAACGAACTGTCAGGTTTCTTCCTCTTCTCTCCAAAGACGAGGGAAAGCTGGGTATAGCTCTAATGAGCGCTGCAGTACCTTTTTGGGAAGTATCCAGCATGTTTCTTCATTTGCTCAAGTGCTTCAAGGAGAGTTTAGACTACACATAAAGATCAGTCACTGTCAGCAATAATCAGAGGAGCAGCTTTGTCTCTCTTCGCCTTATTCAACCAAAGCTCATGGATCAAAAACAGGTGCTTGAAGTTGAATTCAAGCAAGTTAGGCCAACTGGCAGGGTGAGCTGCTCCTGGAGTTCGCAGTTATGGTGCAGGCACCTTAGGCTACTGATGTAAAAGCCCATTTGGTCAATGCTGCGCATAGATAAAGAGAGTTCCTCAGTCTCTGATGGCAAACTCTCACAGTGCTTCGTAGAAAAATCTAGCTAGCGAAGAAAGCTACAGTACATTAGCTCAGCTACAGGGGTTATGGCAAATGCACCTACCAGTCTTCAGCTCTGTACACGAGCTTCCCAGAGGACATGGAATTAAGTTCTTAGTCTCGGTCTCTATCCTCAACGTGTTCAGTGGCTTGAGGCCAAAATAAGCTAGAAGCTAGGCACCCAGAAAATGAGAAACACACACATGCTGTGTTTGAAAAAAGTGGTTTAAATGACTTGCCAACTTCCTAATAGAAATATCCTACAAAGGTTTTTTTCACAATAGATGAAGAAATGGAGAAGCAAGCATAACATCTACTGCTGTAAATATGTCAGGCAGCTGCCAATTCATAAGAACTTATTTTTCTTCCTGACACTCCTCGTCTTATTGACTGCACATTGTTTAACATCTCCAACATACAACAAAGGCATCTCAGATGAAATTATTTCATGCCCTGTGTGAGCCTGACTCAGTCCACAAGCAGGGCCCATGCTGTGCTGTGAATGAGGCTCCATGAGAGAAGGTATGCCACTGCATACCTCTTTGTACACTGTGAAGCATAGAAGGACAGCTAAGATTTCAAGGGCAAGTTTGGCCACATCTACATTTCTTGCTGGGGCTAAGACTCCGTTATCCAAGCTGTCCTACTTATATTGCCAGATGGTGCAATGGCTTAGAATGAAAAGGTGAGCAAACACAACACAACTTGGAAATCAACTAGTTTGTGCTTGAGTGCCACCTAGGCCCCTGAGCTAATAGAAAAACATAACCTTTCTTAATACATCGTTTACTGTTCTTTGGCTAGTGGGATTCACAGGCTTAACGTTCCTCCTGTTTTGTGAAAAGTCACAAACTTTTCTCAAAAAACGTTACCCAAAAGCAAGTTCTCACTGATTTCTGTGGAGGCAAAGCTAGATTCTCTGTGAGAATGATGATCCATCAAGCCTGCCAATCTACTCCTAAGGACCTTGACCCAATCCATAAAATCATTACTCTCTTTTCCTGCTTGAAAAGGTACCTCTTCAAGCATCACTTTGCACAGGATAGAGAGCTGTAAAAACCCTGTTTGTTTCAGTTGTTTAAAAATTATCTTTGAGCATACAAACTCTGCATGCTGCTGGTGGGCAGGATCAGAGGCTCCTGTTCCTCCTGTCCTCCATCCTCTGTGGTTTCCTTTGTACCTTCCCTGGCATGTGTCAGTGCGTTCATACAGCAGAAAATGGCCTCGGGGCTTAGGGGTCTACAAATTCTTATCACAGAAATAGCAGGTAGTAATTATGCCTCTGTTCTCACTTGGGCAACTGAGTCCAGGGTGATTTATCCATTGAGGGAGAAGGTAGTACTTTGCCTGGCCACGTAAAGAGTTTTGTGTTATAGTGACAGCACATTAAAAATATTTAGGAGAGGCTGTTTCTACAAAATCAGACTATATCATGAGCATCTTCTTTCCACCCAGCGATGTGAGCCTAGGTGGCGAGCTACCTTTCAGCTTGCTGCAGGTAAATCACAGCAATCCTCGTGCCCTAGGCTTCATCCTCGAAACCTTTCACGTTATGATTTCAGACCAGGCTCTGCCAGATCCTAGCAGCTTCTTAACTCTGCTACCGCATATCATTTCCTCACTGGATGAGTGCAAGGATGCTGTAATCACCCAGTCCAAGGCTACTAACGTCCAATGTCAGGCTGAGAGAAAATGATCCAGTGTACGCCCAGCACTTACAAAAGCGCAACCTTTGCTTGTAACGTAGCAAGTAACTTTGGCTGTAAGTGGCATGTCTTGGCAGAGTAAACACCAGTCATTGGAGGCTAGCGACATTTTGCCTGCCACTATGTACAGGTGCTCACTTGTTACAAGTACATGTTGCATTTGTCTCATGCTTTGTAGCAATCAACCCTTCGCTTGGATTTAGGTGAAATGGTCTGAAAAGTGACAAAGGTTCATGGTGTGGGAGCAGCAGCTTAAGAAGTGGTTTTGATGTCTGCCCAAACAGCCATTAGAGGCAAAAGAAATGCCAATCCAGAGCTGGCAGAGTGTTTCAAGTGCTTTGAGTGCACACAACTGCATGATGGAAGTGACAATCAGATGATGACCCAATCATCTTTTCTCAGTGGAAAAAGATTAAATGCACATTCATTCTCTAGGAGATAAAACTATTCTGGGGAAAAAGTTTTCATCTGAGGGCTTGAGGAGAGTACTGAACAAGCCAAAACATATTTTAAAGAAATCGTTCATAATCAGTACTTGTATTAGAAATTTCTAGGGGACGATGAAGCATATCAGGAAGGTGGAAGGCATTAAAAGCATAGACACGAGTTTAAGCCTCTGTTGGAAGAATAAAACAAACATTTAAAGAGTTTCATACCTGAAATAATTCCTTCTTTTCATGAAACCCAACCCCTAAATCATTTTGGTTGTCCCAGTCTCCAGAAATGGATGAGAAAGAAAGAATTTTAAATCTCAAAATAAAGCGCTTTCTAAGCAATCTACAAAACTTTCAGACCCTAATGTTCTGAATACTAGCACTTTAATTTTTCTAGAACAATTCATGCTTTGATTTGATTATCCCGAAAGACTAGTTCTTGAGAGAGGCTCATCGAATGAGGGCCTTCTAAAACTATTTCAGTTCTTCTGTTGACTCTGGAAAGGTGTTCCTGGATCTGCTGCCATCTCCACCGAGCTCATCTAGTTGTCACTGTGGGGCCCTCTCCAGCGTATGGCAAAGGAATAGATGCCCACACACATTCTTTAGCTGTCTGAGGGAAGAGCTATGCTGCTACAGGCACAGCTGTGGATGGAGCACACAGCAGGGATGGGCATGTTCTGACTTGATTTAATACTGCATTTTGCTGGGCAGAAAAATATCCCAGTGTAAAAATGTCTTTGGCAGAACCTCACCCTGCAATGTAGATCCTCCCTTCCATCCCCCTGCATCACAAACAGCTGTGGTGCTCTCTCCAGTGTTACTCTAATGCCAAATGTTTGTTCATATCACAGAGATTTTAGTGATACAAGCAAGTCTCTGTGTGTGTGTGTGTGTGTAATGATTTTTGGAATATCTCCCCCACTGTCAGTGGAAAGGCACCAGGAAGGGAAGGATCCAGAATGTCTGCAAAAACTGGTGAATTAGCCACCGTTAAAGGAAAAAGTACCCGCCAGAAATTCTCTTCTTTAACACTCCACAGACCTCTCCTTCCCACCCCATGTCAGTAAAATGTGCTTAATGGATCATGCTGAACTTTTGTCGAATAGCAGCTGCTCATTTTAGAGATTTAATAAATTAAAGGCCAGATTCAACGGGCTATGGGTCTGCTAGTGCCAGACACGAATTGCTCCGAAATCACATGCTAGATCTGGGCTGTCCTGTGATCTTTGTTTTTCCAGACTACAGGCCAAGAACTCAAGCTAAATGGCCAGCATGGCAGTAGTGAAATAAGTGAAGGAAGGAAGTTGTGAAATTTAGCAGTGAAAACTGCTAAAATCAATAGAGAAGGTGCCACACTTGTGAGCTGAGCTCAATAATATACATTTTATGGTTGCAAGCAATAGCCCAGTTTAGAAAAAAAAAGTCTGTATTTATTCAGCAAAGGACTTGTGGTTGTATTATTGCTCATGGATTTTGAAAAAATAAACATTGTCAAAGAATTGCCTGAGCCTCTCCGTTTACTCACTGTTGAGCTGGGTTTTTAGCCATATAAGTCAAAGTGAAGTGTTAACGATCTTGGTCCAAGGAAGCACTCAATCACATCCCTAACTTTGGAAATATAACTGGTCCCATCGGAATCTACTGCACGGCTCAAACGCTTAAAGGTAGACACATGTCTAAGCACTTTCCTGCCTAAATCCTTCAAATGAAGAACGAATATTTTTTAAACAGGAGACAAGCTGAATAAAAG
The DNA here is from genome assembly GCF_031877795.1 of Strix aluco. Classification (NCBI taxonomy): domain Eukaryota; kingdom Metazoa; phylum Chordata; class Aves; order Strigiformes; family Strigidae; genus Strix; species Strix aluco. Next base: position 3,278,307 of record NC_133961.1, read on the forward strand.
CAGAAAGTGATCCAGATCAGGGAAAAATGGTGACCAGTAAATGCAACTGCAAAGTGTTTCCAATTAAGGGAAAAAGTAGAGAGAGATTAAAGGGATGCAAGACGAAGCTCTAGATGTAGACATGAGATGTTGTACATGAATTGAGATATTGAGTAACAGTGCAGCAAAAGGCCAGCTTTCCTCAAACGCTTCGACACAATATTGCCACTGAGGAAATTAATTGAATTAGATCAATAAGAATATGAAAGTCCCCTTTGCAAACATAACTGCTCGCGCACACACAAATTATTTTGTGTTTAACCGACAGGAGAAATTTGTGTGTGAAATTAGCAAGGAGAAGGACTATTGCAAAACAAACAAATAGCATGGGAAAGTGCTAACTGCACAGTCAATGCGGCAAAGATCCTGTGTTCTGTCTGTGACTCAAGGAATGAAATAGAAAAGTTAAGAGCTCACACCATGAGCTCCCAGCAGCCTGACTGTTTATGTGCAACAAAAGGACTAAATAAATACAAGGAAATGGGGAGAAAAAAGTTCCATCAGCAATTTTTAACCATATATTTTCTAAAGAAATTACCTCTCATGGAGCTTTAGCTCCACTTACTGGCTGTAAATTAAAGTTTTTATATTTACTCAAAGGACAGCTCTCAAATAATTTTTCCTGCCTTCAGTCTGATCTCCCTTACCATCCAGCTGAGCTACCCTGACTGACCTTGGTGCAGCATAAATCAGAGGCACAGCAGCCAGTAGAAGCTGGGGAGGTCCACACGACTGGTCATGCCTGCACTCACCATATTCGTGGTGCTTGGAGCTCCCCTGGGCTACCTAACTGCTGCCAAGTTGGGTCCACACCTGGAAGGCAAAAGAGCATACCTGGGCATGGAACACAGCAAAGGCAAGGCAGGGTGAATCAACTGTGAGTCGTGAAGCAGAGAGATCATGCGCAAGTCCTCATACAGTTGCAAGACATGAACATTTATCTGCATGAAGCAGTGGCCCTGCCACCTCACAGAATCACAGAATCATCTGGGTTGGAAAAGCCCTTGAAGCTCCTCCAGTCCAACCATGAACCTCACCCTGACTGTTCCCAACTCCACCAGATCCCTCAGCGCTGGGTCAACCCGACTCTTCAACCCCTCCAGGGATGGGGACTCCCCCCCTGCCCTGGGCAGCCCATTCCAACGCCCAACAACCCCTTCTGCAAAGAAATCCTTCCTAAGAGCCAGTCTGACCCTGCCCTGGCACAGCTTGAGGCCATTCCCTCTTGGCCTATTGCTTGTTACTTGGTTCAAGAGACTCATCCCCAGCTCTCTGCACCCTCCTTTCAGGGAGTTGTAGAGGGCCATGAGGTCTCCCCTCAGCCTCCTCTTCTCCAGACTAAACCCCCCCACTTCCCTCAGCCGCTCCCCATCAGACCTGTGCTCCAGACCCTGCACCAGCTCTGTTGCCCTTCTCTGGACACGCTCGAGTCATTCAATGGCCTTTTTGGAGTGAGGGGCCCAAAACTGAACCCACTCATCGAGGTGATAGGTACAAGAGTACCCACAGATAGCTGATCAGAGATGAGCAGAGTAGCCTGAACTTATACTCAAGGGATCCCAGCTGTTACCCATTCAGGCACAAGGAAGAACATACCATCCGAAGAGCTAGAGAGGAGCTCACCAGCAGAAAATAGTAAAATCCCTTTCCAACTAGGGAGAACAGCACATGCTGTCTGTGGTCCATGTAAGGGCATTGCATTGCCCTAATTAAGCCTGAACAGCAAATGGCAAAAATTCCTTTACAGAACCAGAAAGCAATAAAAGGTGGACTCAGAAAGCCATGAGGCAACTGTCTGCCAAAAAAACCCCACACCCTCATGATACCTGTAACATCAGATCATGCTCGAGAATGGAAACAATGTGCTTAGTCAAACTCCTGTTCTTGAGTATTGTATATTCTGGATATGTGAATAGCTTTACAGTTACCAATTTTCACAAACTTCTTCTGACCGTCGGCAGGGTGAAACAGGCTGGGGATTGCCCCAATTCTGGTGGGAGGAATCCCACAAGTGTGAATTAACCACCTGCTGTTCTTGCTCACAGTCCCATGCTTCCCCCCAGCGCCTGGCGCCCGTCGCAGTCTGACAGGCTATGGTGGTACATGCACGCAGTGGGTAAGGCAGAAGCACAGGTGGTAGAAAACACTGTTTCTGTGATCACTCTGAGTCTGTAGGGAGTCGAGGTTACCTCTTGACCTGCTCACTTGAGGTAAAAAACATTGCAGCACAACTATACTAGCAAAGCAGTCATCTTTAGGTCAGAGTTAACTGAACCCAACGTGACCTTACTTCTGCTCATTTTTGTAGCACAGAAAAGCCCAAAGGCATAATGCAAAGTAACATGTATTAAGAGGGACTACCTTAGAAAGGTTACCTCTTCATTTAATCATACATTTCAGTTATTGCTCAATTAACATACCTCATGCATTTTCATCCCCCTATTACAGCCGCAGTATCTTTAGACCTGGAGCTGTACGGCTCTGTGCCAGGCATTTACTGTTATCTGCTCAGATAGGTAAATCATTTTCCTTAGTGCAGACTGTCAGCACGTATGCTTTCAGAGCAGAGGATAATTTCTGTGGTCTTTTATGAGGAAGTATGCCAGGTGTGTAATCCAGCGAGAGCACCCTTGTTTCTCCTCAGCTCCCTGTCTGCACTAGGGTCGGAGGAATGCCAGGTTGTGTGCAGGTTCAGAACCCAACGGCAGCACAGGATCCTCATCTCTTTCCTGTTCACCAGGAGCTTTGGTCTCTATACACCAGGTAGCACCTAACTTTGTTGTGTCCGTGACTAAGGCATCCAGTACAACACTTCAGAAAGAATGATCAGGAATTTCACAAGCAGATTGTCTCTATAATAGATAAAATTATCTCTGAGCACAGAGTGAAAGATTTTATTCATTCATACGACAGCTTGTCATCACGACTGTATTGCACCATGCGTTAGAGCTCACAGATGCCGAGGGCTCCCCAGGCAGTACAGGCCGGCACAGGTCCAGAGAGAATTAGCTACGGCTCATACGGAGCTTCTTGCTAGGCTGATCGTGCTGCTTTCAGGACATGAGCTGGTATCTCCAGGCACAGCTACTTCCCTGCCTATATGTACCAGCCTACTCAGTGGTCATGCAGAGACCCCGATCCCGTGCTCCAGTGCAGTGTGCACGAGCCTTCTGTTGCTTATGATCTCAGTGAAAAGTATTTCTAAGCATGGCAAGTGAGTCACAGTTTTTGTCCCAAGTGAACTCTGGAATAGGCCGGGTTTAGTGCATCTCTCTTTTGCGTCTCCAGATGAAGCTCATTTGTCACTTCACAAGCAAACTTTACTAGTTCCCACGGAGTACAACTACTGCTCTAGCTGCTTGTCACTGAAAGTGGCTGAATCTTCAAAGCAGCGTTACAGAAGAGAGGAACTGGGTTCAATACAAGTATACTGTGTGTCCGTCCTCTGGGACATGACCTTCCATATCCATAGGGAAGAAACTGCATATGAAGTAATGGATTCACACCGGTGTAAAACTACTTTGCACAAGCAACTACCGTGTTCAGGTTTACAAGGCTGTTTGACTCAGTTGATAAAACTGAGATGTTGCTGTTCTGGTGAATGGGAGAGTGAGTTCACGCTCCCATGGCTCCATATGCAGCCTTCAAGGTCTATGTCTTACTTCGTTTTCCAGTATGGGGCACAGATGCTTTATGCTAGCTATCTCCACAGGGAAGAATCATTTCCCAGCAAAGGCCAGGAGAAAAAACACAGTCACCAAAGCCCTTCTAAAAGAAATACATTGCCATAAAGAACAAGGAGAAAAAAAACTTTGAAACTGAAGAAGGCTTTGCTTGCCCAGAAACGTTTACCCATTTAATATAAAGCCTCAGGAAGGAAATGCAATAATCTACAATATTATCACTGAACTGCTGTATTATCTAAAATATACATTAAAAAGTCACCCTGCTGCGAGACAAAATATCATTAACTTCCTGGTCTTTAGAGCAGCTCAAGTCCTTCAAGGGATACTTAATATCAAAGCATAGCATATCTCACTTCTTTCAGCTGAAATGGCTCTGTACAAAGTATAAAAGAAAACCTGGCCTTACTCCTATTAAGCATGAAGCTGAAGACTACAACAGAAATTTCTGATCCTCCAGTAGCTCTGAAATGGCATACTTACACAGAAAGAGAACGACTTCTTCAAGAAATTGTCCATCCGTTTTCAGTTGGAATATGGTTTTTGTTTTTCCTTTTTTCCCCTTCTTTCTCTATACATTCATTCTGGTGTTTCAGATAGTTAACCGTGGTGAAAATGTGACTACTAGCCAGAAAAGCATCAGGAATAAAGGGATATGGGATTCCCTATGTGAAAATAAGTGGAACAGATTGCAGGATACATAGTTCACAAATTGTGTGTAATTATTTAGACTGGTATTCTTCTTGTTCGAAAATTGAGCTCAATGTCTTTGTATTGCTTAAGTCCTACAAAAAGTATTAAAATGGTGTAGAGGTCTTGAGCTGTCCATGTGTACAGTTGTTCATTCGAAGTAGTGAGCCTCGTCTGAAACCAAACAACCCATTAGATTTACAGCAAATTCAGATGAGATTGGTAAAGATTAAGGGATTAAAAACGAATATAACATTTAAATGTAGATTTGAACATAATTCTTAGCAGGTCTTGAGTCTGATATTCTTGAAAGACAGTGAAGGAATAGTAGGTACCCTACCAGGAGTCACAATCCATTTCTACTTGCTGAGCATGGAAAGAAAAATGCCTACTGCAAAACAGTGGGAGCAGTATTAGAATATCTCTTCAAGAACAGGCTGAGAAACCTGGGGTAGCTCAGCCTGGAGAAGAGAAGGCTCCAGTGAGACCTACTAGCGTCCTTCCAGTTCTTAAAGGGGGCTACAGGAAAGGTGGGGAGGTACTCTTGGTCAGGGGGTGTAGGGATAGGATGAGGGGTAATGGTTTTAAATGGAAAGAGGGAAGATTCAGATTAGATCTAAGGAAGAAATTCTTCCCTGTGAGGGTGGGGAGGCCCTGGCACAAGTTCCCCAGAGAAGCTGTGGCTGCCCCCTCCCTGGAAGGGTTCAAGGCCAGGTTGGACAGGGCTTTGGGCAACCTGGGCTAGTGGAAGGTGTCCCTGCCCATGGCAGGGGGGTGGAACTGGATGATCTTTAAGGTCCATTCCAACCTAAACCATCCTATGATTCTGTGATGATTATGGGAGAAGGCTTATGTCTCATCTTCCCTCAAAAAGAGATATTCCGCTACAGTGAAGGGGACAGACTTCTGAGTCCACCTTCTCCTCACCACAGGATTTACCACCTGCTCCCCCACCCCAGCATCATGGGCATCACCAGTGCTTTACTCACCAGACACACTTCTCCTATGAAACAAGGTGCTGCACATAAACAGAAGGGAGGAAATAGAATTTAGTATGAATTTGGGGTCAGTGTTCCATGAAGATTGCTCAAAAATGTCATGATTTATGAGAGGATGCTGGTTTTGTCTTTATTATTATTACTAATGTGGAAAAGATAGTGGGATGTAGAGAAAATGAACCACAACAGGGAAAGAAGTCTGGGCATGTAACGTCACTATTCCTTTAAAAAAGGTCTTTAAAATCTCTAGGCGTGTAGACAATTTGGACTCCTAAGAAATGAAACGGCAGTATAGGGTGCTGTTGTACACTGGCCAGTTTTAAGCTCCGAGTACCTGTAAATGTCCTCTTGTGTTTCAGGGAGCTTAACTAGCACAATATTTAGACACTTAAGAGGTCTATAAATCAAAAGCACGTAAGGTAATCCTCTAGCATGCATGTCAGGTGGTCCATGGTATAAACTGACTGAAACCTTAGATCAAATTTGCAATCACTGTTTTCATGGACTACTCCTCTCCAGCATGATATTAAGTGATACTCATTATAACCGGTGATGCAGTTCAAGTAAAGGGAATAATACAGAGATAGTTCAAAAGGACTCAAATAGCTCAGAAGCTGGCGTAAGGCACGAATGGACCCTCCCTGTCCCACCTGACAATGCAGTTTGCGGCAGTCTTGTCACAGCCACGCTGCAGCACCGGGATTGCCATCAGCGAAACGCGGAAGCTCTTTTCCTTCTCAATTCTTAGTCATGCTTACAGTTACCATGTAGCTCTCACGCCTGCAGGCTGAGATCTGACAGCCAAAAAAGGGGCTATTGGATGCATTTCACTTCTCTCTCTGCTTAAGTCTCAGCTAATTCTTCAGCTGTGTCAGTCAGGACTTGAGTGGTACATAATGCTTGCAGTGGCTCTGCAAAAGAATAAATTTCACTCTTTGGTACGGCATAGTTTTACAGTGACATTTTGCCATTCATGTGAGAGATCTGTAACAGAAATATTAATACTGCAAATATTAGTATTAGTATGAATGAGATATGAATAGAAATGTGGGTGTATGAAAGCACCAGAAAAAAAATGTCAGATCAAGGGACAAAGGACTGGTGGGCGTTAATTGCGACAGAACACCATATCTGTGATTTTATGCAAATGACCACAGAAAGGAAGAAAAAACTCACATAAACGTAAGGTGAAGGTGGCGAATACTGCTGGAGCTATAAAACACTCAGATAAGGAAAAAGTTAAATTCATGAGTTTTACCTAAAACCTATATGGGGGCAAGAAAAAATATGAGGCAACAAGTCGAAAAACCCTGAACTCCACGTAAAGGCACACGTATTTCTTACATTCTTTATTTTTAACTACAGTAACCTACCACTGCAGAAAGATTCCGGAATGAGTCTGTATATATTTCCTTCCTTCTTCATATATAAGTAATTTTCTTCATCTCTTTATTATCAGGTCTCATTCTAGTTTTTCTTTCTGGGATGTCAAACAGTGAAAGAGATATTTCCACGGTTCTTTCTCTGCACACCCTCTTCAAAAATGGTGCCTTCTGATCTGCTTGGGTAGTTGCTCTTCGTTGTGCGAGTCTCATAACAAGCACGGAAACAGTTTGCAGCACATAGGGCAGAGGGCTTTGTTTGCAGGTTTGATGTTTCTTTTTTAAAAAGGTGTCAAAAGAAGGGTCAGTAGGTCCTCGCAGCTGTTTAAAGCATATTGCATAGCCTCTGGAGTGATGGGCATTTCTTCACTAGAAATATTTCAACACCAGAGACAGACCTAGGACCGCTACTGCTCTTTGCAGCATTTGCAGCAGGAGACTCTGGCTCCTGCTGTGGGAGGATTTATGGGTGCTCTCCCTAGCCCTGCCACAACTAACTGTGAGGTTTAGGTGAGCTTCTGACACCGTCAAAGCATGGAGTAGACACCTGTCCTAAGAACTGACTCTGATAGCCGGACTGCACTGCCTGCAATAACCTTGTCAGAATAAAACCTGCGATGGACAACTTCTGTCTGTGGCAAGTTTGGAATAACCACTGTTGGTCCAAGAAGAGCGAGTCTTCCTTTTGTTCCCATAGCAGAACATACCTTCAGTCAGTTTGCAGATGACACCCAGTTGGGTGGGAGTGTTGATCTGCCCGAGGGTAGGGAGGCTCTGCAGAGAGACCTGGCCAGGCTGGAGCGATGGGCTGAGGCCAACTGTATGAGCTTCAATAAGGCCAAATGCCGGGTGCTGCCCTTGGGCCACAACAACCCCCAGCAGCGCTACAGGCTTGGGGAGGAGTGGCTGGAGAGCTGCCAGTCAGAGAGGGACCTGGGGGGGTTGATTGACAGCCGGCTGAACACGAGCCAGCAGTGTGCCCAGGTGGCCAAGAAGGCCAATGGCATCCTGGCTTGTATCAGCACTAGCATGGCCAGCAGGGACAGGGAAGGGATCTTGCCCCTGTACTCGGCACTGGTGAGGCTGCTCCTCGATTACTGTGCTCAGTTTTGGGCCCCTCACTCCAAAAAGGACATTGAATGACTCGAGTGTGTCCAGAGAAGGGCAACGGAGCTGGTGCAGGGTCTGGAGCACAGGTCTGATGGGGAGCAGCTGCGGGAACTGGGGAGGTTTAGTCTGGAGAAGAGGAGGCTGAGGGGAGACCTCATGGCCCTCTACAACTCCCTGAAAGGAGGGTGCAGAAAGCTGAGGATGAGTCTCTTGAACCAAGTAACAAGCGATAGAACAAGAGGGAATGGCCTCAAGCTGCGCCAGGGCAGGGTCAGACTGGCTCTTAGGAAGGATTTCTTTGCAGAAGGGGTTGTTGGGCGTTGGAATGGGCTGCCCAGGGCAGGGGGGGAATCCCCATCCCTGGAGGGGTTGAAGAGTCGGGTTGACCCAGCGCTGAGGGATCTGGTGGAGTTGGGAACGGTCAGGGTGAGGTTCATGGTTGGACTGGAGGAGCTTCAAGGTCCTTTCCAACTGAGATGATTCTGTGATTCTGTGATATGTCCCAAATCCAAGTTACAGTGAAAGAGGAAGAGGAAGAACTACACGCAATAGGTGGGTTATGCTGACTAGCTGGCAGGGACAGTTTATTACTGTGCCTCTTGTGACTCTAGTAGCAGCAAACGGGTCATTCTCACTTCAGTCTGATCTCATCGACAGACCAGCAGCCAGCCAAGAAGGTGGGGGCAGGAGAAGCCCTCTGTTTTCCAGCCTCAAGCTCGCTGGGAGATGAGAAGAAACAGTTGAAGTATGCAGGAACAAATGTGGCACATGGACAACTCTCAGCCCATTCCTTTGCTGTCTCTGTCTAGCCCGGCGCAGTTAAAGAATTAGGTCCCCTTAAAACAATCCAGTAACAGAAGCCATTCTCTAAGTTTCTCTTAATTACTGAAGACAGAGTGGGTTTGGCTGCCACATGAAACAAGATTCATGTAGGAAAGGAACTACTTACCCCACGAAACATCATATTATTCTGGCCTGTGAAGGAGGCCACTTACCAACTTAATGAAAGAACAGAAGGAAAGCGATGGGTTTAGAAGCAAGATGGAACATGAAGGGAAAAGCAGAAGAGATTAAACAGAACAAGAAAGTACAACTGAGCTCTCTTAAGTCCACTGCCACACAACATAACATACCCAACGGATTGACTGAACATAATGTCGTAATGCTGATGAAGCAACAGGAGAGGTAACTTGGCCATTTCACTGTCTGCAGCTACTGCAGTTAATCAAGTTTTGACATTGTGGTTTTCTTTCCTTTTTGTTCCACCCCAGACTAAATCAGCGCAGAGACAGGATGTTCCTGCAAAGCAGCAGGGGCCGGAGAAGCAGATGGGGCCAGGCCCATTCCGCGCTAGTCCTGGTACGCTCTTCACAACATTGTTTCCTGTGCTTTGCCTTGTGCTGTTAAAATTCCTGCAGGAAAGGGAGAGAGGACAGCTTGTAAAACAAGCACAGCATGTGAGCTGTGACTTTTGTCTTTATTTCTAGTCCAGGTCCCTGAGTCATGGAATATGTGTTCATCCTCAAAGCAAGAAGATATTCCTCAACTGTTTCAACAGTCACATTGTTAAAAAATAAACCATCTATTTCTTCCATCAGCTCACAAATTCAGTCTCTCTTTAGATTTTTGTATTATTCTTATTATTGTTCAAATCAAGACAGCAGATTTACTGGCACCATAAACTGGAAGACTGACAGAGAGGCTCACACAGAGTATGCATTTCATATGTTCCTCCATGCCTGGGCTGGAGTTACTGCGTCCTCCCAGAAGTAAGAGCTGTTTTTCTTGCTTTTGTCAGACCTTTTTCAGTGCAAGGTTATACGAAGTTATACACACCAGCCTGCTGGAGCAGCTCGTATGAGGAAAGCCCATACTGAATACCATGGCATGCTTTCTGCAGCAATTACCCAGCTGGTGCTGCTTCCACATCTCTGCAGATTTTTGACGACACTAAAAGAATGGTAAATCAAACAGAACTACCTTCATTTCTCGTGCATTAGAAACACAGTCTTTGTGCAGCCTAAGCTCACTCTTTTTGTACACTTGAAGGCAGCTTCTATTTTATTCTGGGATATGCAGCAGAAGGGAGAACACCAGGTGATTTGCCAAATGGAGAGGAATTAAACTGTGCCAAGTGCTGTCTGGAGTTTACTCACAGACACATACACCCATATCACAAACTGTCTCGCTGCAATATTTTTCCACTAAAACTAGAAGTGGTGCAAAACGCATTATTGTGTATTTCTTCATGGATTACAAGCTTCCTATGTGCTCCAATGCCTTTCAGCTGGTAACATGTGCCCTGCTGTTTCTGAAATGCGTGTTGGTACGTCAGAACCAGGCTGCTGTCAGCAGTGAAAGTGTTAATGCATCAGATACAATAAAGCTTCATGAAAAATAGCACCCCTACCAACTAAGGCTTATCCCCTGGGAGACAGATAACGCTCTTCTTATCATTTTGACTAAACTCCTCTGAGTTCTTACAGTTCTGCTGACTTTTCACACCGCACCCCAGCACCGGTGGTTCACAGGCAGTGGGTGTCCTGCAAACCAAGAGCATTTGCAGGTCTGTAAGTATATTAGAAATGGCTGGGCTTTCAAAGCTGGGCTTGTTCAAATACATAGTCCATCTTGTAATTGACTGTCAGCTTGATTTACAATGGCAGTTGTGACGGGTTTGGAGATTTCAATCCAAAAAGCTCTCTGAAATAAATGAGGGGAAAAGTCAATCCAGTGAGGCAACTCGATTTGTTAATATCATCAAAGAGCAGTGAACAGTTTAGGCAACACATCAGCCCCAAACAAAATGCACTCAGGACAGAAGCAGCCCAGAAACAGGCAGTTTATAAAACAAATCACAACAGCTGTAGAAATTATAGAAGCTGATGAAGGAATGAAGGTCAAAAAGGGAAAATAAAAAAATCAGTCTATACAGAAGCAAAGCAAGGAATGCGCAACAACATTTAAGTTCTGAAGATTTTGACCTTTCAAATGCTTTATGTCATTTGTGGAAAAAAGCTTCATAAGAATCCAAATCATACGTTGTGTTATCATATGCTTGAATTGTGGCACTGCAAATCTTCCAGTCAACCACAGTTTGCTTCAGAAACATTGTGCCTGACCATTTAATTTTTGTAAACTCATGAAACTCTTATTAAACATCAGGAAGGGAGGTGAAGGGGAAAGGAAGAAGATGCTGATGGAGACCTCCATGTTTCTTGGTTGGTCTCTGGAACCACAGACACTCATCTTCCCTCCCAAGGCTCTGAACACCTTGCATTTTGCACCCATTGTCTTTCCACTTTTAAAGTGAAGAGAGGCGTTCCAGATACAATAATGTTATCCAAAACTAAGAGGACTAAGGGAAAACATATTTCGCACCTATTGCAAGAAGCTTGTCAGCAGGTGGAAGATGTTAACACCACGCTTTCTAGCCCCAACTTTGTCAAGTCTCGCTCGTGTTTAAGCTAAATTTCTTTGTTTAGACTAATACATCTGAGATTTTCACTGAACTAGAATCATTCATGGACATTTTTGGCTTTCTTTAGATGTAATAAACAGCAGTGAAAAGTAAAGCAAAGCTGACTTCAAAATCTATAACATATTTTATAAAGAAACAAATATTAAAATAGGACAGGTTTTGAAAGAGACCCACGTCTTCACATAGATCCAACTGTTCTGCTGATCGAGGATGCCAATTAAACTCAGACACCAGAGTGAAAAGAGGAGGCTGATTTTACTGTTACTAATTAAAGGATATAACCAAGTAATACAGAAAATAAGCAATAAGAAAAATACAGAATAGTACACTTAATTATTACAACATACAGTTAATTATAGAAAATAAGAACAAGCAAGGTAATGCACCTAATCATTACTACATGACGGGGAGAATAGTGATTAAGAAAGATCCATCACCCCTTGCATACGTTACCAACATCCAGACCCGCAGGCGCTGGGCAGCCCCGGTTGCAGCAAGGATTTGTTGAGCCTTTCCCTGCAAGTGGGAAGTCCTACGTGATGTGTCCACCCGTAGGTGAGGCTTCCAAAGTCACGGCAGGAGGGTCCACCCTTATATACCAAAACACAGCAAGTCAGAATGACCTGCACTTTTCCTTGAACGGAAACATCTGGTTTCATCCTCCTGTTGGATTCCACCCAAAGCCTGGCCAGGGCTCGCGGGGGAGAACCAAGGGAGTTTCTAACAAGACCAAACACTTGGGTTCTCAGCCTTGAACAAGCTGAACAAGGGAAGTTGGATACACAATCTCACAGCATTTCATCCTCACTGCTGATTACGTTTTGCCTAAGCTACATCTTTCACTAGTGAGCATACGTATTTCGTTAATGATCAGATACTAATTAATAAACGCTAACGGTAATACACCAACACAGATGATCTGGATAGTTTATTACTTTGCCACCAGTATCCTCCCATCTCCTACTTCTGATTTCTGTGTTTTGCTGTTAGATTATAAGAACTCAATAAGTCAAACAATTAGCCACATCAGCAAGCAGCTGCTTGGTAATAATATTTTATGCCTTCCAGTTTTGAACTTGACGTTACAAAGTGCAAGTGCTGTCATCTGTCTTTAGGCGTACCAATCCTGTTGGTCAGGCAGGTTAACCCCTTCAGTAAGTAAAGCATGCACAAACATTGGTTCAAAATCAAAAGTTTCTCCAAAGCGAACTACAGAATGAGTCTCCGTTTACTAGCACCTGCAACAAAGCCACCTCTGTCCTCTTGCCAGCGAAGAACAAGGACCCTTGAATGTTTGATTCCAGTCAGCAAGGGGACCGTATGCATATGTCCAATACCCTGTCCAAAGTCCTAGTGCTCCAATTCCTCTCTTCCCTTGTATAACTAAGGCACTCGTCTTCACTCCTTGAGAAGGTTTAATTATGTGTGGATTTAAAACCCTTTGTCTCCATGGGAAATTATGTCCATATTGTTTTCAGTCGTAATGTTTATGAAAAAGTTCTTCTTTTTCAGCTAAAAAGGAATATATTTTTTAAAGACTATCTCTGTTCCAATTTCTCTTGAAAAATATTTTACCTTAGAAAATCAGAGGAAAACATAAACCAAAAATTATGTGAAAATATGTTTTTCAAATAAACCGATATATGAAAAAACAGATGGTGCTTTTCATCAACCTTAATTCTCCTTCTTTACATCAACTTCACTCCTGTCTACCTCATCTTCAGAGCTTAGTGCAAGTTCATCCAATATACATCACCATTCTTCTTCCATGACTTCCTATCTTCTTGGCCTCATCATTGAAAACTCCCTTACCTTTCCACTCACATGCATGGCCTAATCTCATATTGATATCTCTTTCCTGTTTCCCACTGCTGCCAGAGTTCCTTTCAATCCAGACAAAAAAACTGTTCTAGCTTTAAGGCTCTAACACAGTTTCTCCAAATGTATCAGCTATAACTGTGCTCCCTGTTACACAAAGCTAGATCAATTTTTTTATGATTCCCTTGACTTAATTCATCGAATTTTTTCTTTGGATATTATCACTTGGCAAAAACCTATGGGATCTCATTAAAATTGCTTTCTTTTGCCCTTGTCCCAGAAGAGAATGTAGGACAACCATATTAATTAAAATACAGATAGGTCCCAAAGTCTCAACATCATTCCCCATGAGGAACATGCTCATAAAATTCCACCCATTCACATTCCCCAAGATCTGGGTTTATTTTTTTTGGCTGTCTGTAGCCCTCTTGGGATTGTTGGCTGGGGAGTCTGTCTGGGGGAATGGATGAACTGCTGCAGCTGCATAATGTTACTGAGATAAATCATTTAGCACATTTCCATATACAAATGGCTTTATTAAAGTAATTTAAATAGGGCCAGTAATTCTGAGGTCCAAAATCTCCAGAGATGTTAAAAATAAAACCAAGATGAATATAGGATTTGACAACAGCAGTCTTCAGGGCACTATTACAGAAAGGGACAATTCAAAGGAGATTCAAACCTGGCATTTTGGGATGGTAAAGAAACAATTTAAATAAAATATAAAGGAAAAAAAAAGGAAATAAGATATGGCTAAAACAGAAGTTTCTCACAATATTGGAATTCTTTGAAAACAATCTGAAATGAGCATACACCAAACATGGTATCAGTGTGTTGTGATCAGGGTGTTGACTTAAACTAGATTAAAGCATAAAGAAGTAGATGGTTGAGATGATTGAGAAAGGATAAAACATAAAATAGCTGGAGTTCCATGAAAAATGAGATGCAGCAAGAGAAAGCTTTCTTTCCAGGTTTCTGAAGAGTCACTGCTTTTTAATACAGAGCTCTGCTCCCCAGGAAACTCCACTCCTCAGGACTGTCAAACCCACAGCCTGGCTAGCAAAGTGCTTGGAAAGTAAGTTTCACTCTGATACTGAAAGAAAAAGTGGCAATTGTTTCTTTGTCCAGGCTCTGTTCAAAAATGCAAAGACAATGTCTTTGAGAAAAGCTCCTGTGAAACAGTGAAGGATTTCAAAGTATAGCAAGGGAAGACAATGTAAGAAGGAAGGGATGGCCAAAGCCAGCTTTCAGCAGAGTACTGGAAGCCTTTGAAATAAACTTGGAAAGGACATTCACCAAGTTCAGTAACATTTGTATGCTGAGATCTGTATAGATAAAATCAGCCTTTGAGTTCTATATCTCATTTGGATCCATCTGCTTCTTGACGACTACTTCTAAGTTCTACTTGGAGGCTGATACTTTACATGCTGAAAGGAAGATGAAAAGAAAGATACAAACTAATGCATATGTTCAGTAGAAGGTTCCTGTGAACGTAAAGGAGGGAGGACTGAGGGCTCAGTACAAATCCAAAATTATGCCATCAGCATCAGAATACCCATTCCAGTTTTTGCTGCTGTGACTGAGAGCAAGATCCAGCTTTATTTAGTGCTGGTCAAAATTTCTTCATCGTAAATGTGTGTGCCAGTTCCGGGTGGTCCAGCATCTTCAGAGACCCTCTATCTGCACCATGGGATTCCTGTTCTTGGGACAGGAAACTAAAAATAACCTAAGGTTTCTGAAGCATCAGTGTTCATACGCTATCCCTCTGCAGGAGTCATTGCTCTCCAGCTGAAGTCAGACTTCCTCTTTCACAAATCGATGTGAGCCAGCAACCTTTCTTCTCACCTTCTGCTCAACCTTCCTTCTGCTAATCTGTGTAAAGTACGGTAGGAAATCCAAAATGAGAGGGCATTGCTAGAAACAGACTAACAAAGCAAAGTTCTCATGTGGAGGCTTTGAAAGTAAGCAGCAGGAAACTGGGCAAGTAATAAATGCTACAAGGTTCTGTCTCTAGCAAAGGAAGGAACATGGCCAGGATGCACTGCTTACCTCGCTCCGGAGCCTGATTCACTCTAAAATGCCTGAGAGGATTTGCAGTTTCACAGCAGCCACAATACTCCCCAGCCAGACATCCCACAGCACAGTGTGTACCACCCTGTCAGTGTGTACCCGCTGCTCTGCTACCCCATTGTCTACCTCAAGACGATTTCTGTAACGTATGGGAGCTGCCTCCCTGAAGCATCCTCTGGGTGAGAAGCTGTTGGAGAGAGCAGGGGAAAGACACTTGTATCTGCCACTAGGAAACAATTTACCGGGCGCTTGCTTGATTTCAGAGCTACCATATGATTTTTTTTTTTTTTTTGCCTAGCTGCTGAAAAAATTCTTATTCCTCTTACGAAAGAGAGTAGAGCTTATTTGGCTCTGATGAAAAACCATTGACTCGTGTTAGTGATAAATTTGCTCCTCAGGACTCAAAAGTAAACAGTCAGAGCATTCTGGCATGCAAAGAATCGCACTTGCTCCTAAAATCCTTCCTGGGGTAGAGAATATTCTTCTTCTGACCCACACAACTAGCAAGCTCCACTAGTGGTACAGAGTAGGAAGCAGAACAATATCTCTGCACCCTCTCCCTCTCACCTTGCTTTTTTCCGGTCACCATCCCACCTGGCAATATGGGAGCTGCCTGCTGAGTGCTGCTTAGCCCTTCCCAGACACGGAATACAGGAAGGCGATCTCCTGTTCTTCTCCCCCACGCTTTCCCCGGCCCCAGTCACTTGCCTGAACACCACCAGACCGAAGTTTACCTTTAGACTGGAAAACCTTAGAGGTCCTCCCAGCTGACAGGGGCTGTGGAAACACAACATCAATCTTAATGGCCTTCTATTGGCAGTATCTGGGATCATCCTCGCCTGCCTGCAGGCATTTATTGAGGTCAGTAAAACCACTCTGACATTTATGTGTTGTTTGCAGAAGGAAAGGGGTGGGTAAAGACTTACACTGGAGGCTGAGTCCCTGTTTTATCAGGAGCTATTTGAAGAGTGCTATTGGAAGAATCAGACTAGATTTAGCGAGGCGTTCAGGAGGGTTCAACGGAGCTTTATTTCATATAGTCCCAACTTGAGAGGTAGGATTCCTTTACCTGAAATTGCTCTCAAGTTGTTTCTCAGCAGAATACATGTGGATTTTATGCAACTTGCCACCATCTCTCTCCTTAAAACCCTTTATCTAACATCTCAAAATTTCAGCCTTTGAGGATACATTATTTGACTTTTACAAGGCGACCTCTTTGATGCATCAGGGTACACACAGAAGCCTGATAGTTGTCAAAAGGGCCCCAGCAACAGTACTAAGTAATCACAAAAGCCAGGGTTTTCTCTGACATATAAATAAAAACTACAAAATTTCCAGGGAGAAGTTCCCATCTTTATTTGCCTCCCAAGCAGTTCAGGCAAGGCCAGCCTTTATCAAGTTGCCAATACTGGGGACAACACTCTCCCATTTTGGGCCGTCACTGGAAAATAGTGCAATCAGGTCAGCAGAGAAGAGCATCTGGTCCAGTCATGGCAGCAGCAGCTCAGCCAGGATGCTCTGCAGCTCGCTGAGGCTGAAGCACCTTGTAGAATAAGCCCCCTCCAGACTCTTCGGTTTGTCCTTTTGAACACCTCAGAGTGACTATGACAAGCCAGCCCATCCTCCTCACCTCACTGGTGAGGTTCAACAGCTTTCCTTAGCCCAAAACAAGGAAAAAGAGACAAACAAGGTCACCAATGATAAATCAACTTTTCTTCATTCCTCCTCCCCAAAGCCTCAGAGTGCAGAAACTGGGATCTAAGACTTAGGTCCTCTGCTCTGGTGCTTACAAGCTCTCTGAAAATAACCGCCGGGTTTTTACCAAGGACCTGTAAAAGTCCTTTTAAGTAACATGAGGCTTAAAAGATTAACTAATTGCTGAGACCAGACTGTGATTCTCCTGATTCAGCAGTACTCACCCGATGCGCCTGAAACTGCTTATAGATTTCATCACTCAGAGCCTGAGTGAATGACAGATGGAGACAGACAAAGTGGTGATGGCAGGGGTGGAGGGTGCAGTATTTCCTTTCCTTTTTCATTCCTTAATCAAACAAATGGCAGTCAAACAACACTCTCCAAACTCCCCCATCTCTGCAAGTTAATGGCAGCTACAAGTTGTAACATTCATTAGTTCAATGGTTTGCAAGGCTCAGCTGGTATTTTTCATGTGAAATAAAGCAAGAAAATATAATTGGAAGGCTTGGTGGCTGCATGATGCCTATTTCTTATTTCTCTGATTGCACCTGAGAGTTAAGTGTGACATCTTGCATTTAAAAAAAAAAAAAAAAGTTATGTTATAGTAACAACTCAATAAACATGACTGTGGAGCTTTTAAAGAAGCAGAAAGCAATGATCTCTTAGTATTCACTTGTAGGAGTATTTCAAGTAGTCCTTTTAATTAGCTGTTATTCTTGACCACTTTTTCCAATACATTGATTTTGTACTGATAAAAAAATAACAGAGCAAGAATCTTGGAGCCTAAAGTCCTCTAACCAAAGAATAACTGTAACACATCAGCAGCAACACAATCTCTCCATCTTTCATTGTTATAGCCTTCCTCTTGCTCTTGGTGCCAAAGAACGAGCAAAGAAATCTGTGTCCTCTCTTTGTGCCACATATATCTTCAGTCAGGTCTTTGGGTGTGGAGCAAGAAACGCCAGGCTTGTTCCTGGGTTACCTCTCTTTAATGCACTGGTTTTCACAGAATTCAAATCTATCTTCTTTCACCCGGTTGGATTTAGAAGGCCAAGCAGCAGAACTAAATGGCTGAACACAGACCTCATCAGGGCAGTTTAGACAGCCATTAGCTTAAAAAGGAAGAAGAGAGAAACTCGATTCTCATCTTTCCCTGTTTGAAAGAGGGAATAGTGCGAATGTGTAGTTTATTCTGGCACTGGAAGCAAAACAACCTGCAGTGACTAAGGCACCCTCATACCAATATAACTTTTTAATGAAAAATCATTTAAATGGAGAGGATTGTGCCTTACGCCCTCTTTTGAACCACGGCCCAAGTCTGCTGGCCTGTTGTCTATATCCTCTTCATTCTCTGCGTCAAAAACACTTGCTATAGGTGCCCAAAATAGCTCCATATGCCTTTTTCCTATTCTTCTTGGTTGCTACATTCTTCCAGCTTCTTATTCTGTATCCACACATACATTATCATTGACCCTGTCATTTTCTACATTTCATTCACTGTGAACACATCCATCATGTAGTTATGGCAATTGTGTCTCTTCATATCCAACAGCTGCATCTCACCCAAACAATGTCTGCATTTTGCAATCTGCATCTATGAAAACACAATTGTAATGGACTATAGTAAAAATTCTGTTGCTACCCATAAGGGTTCTCAAATCTGTCTTTCAATGGGTTTTCTGCTCCTGAAGAAATTGTTTTCTTTGCCAACTTGGAAGCTAAAACTTTGATATTTTTTATGGTGGTTTTTTTGCTTAGCTCAGTAATGGTCTGTTGTTATTGTCCAGAAGGGAGCCCCAGGTGGGATCTAGGCCTGAGACATCAGCTGTTTAAACAAGTGGAACGGCTGTCATTAATCTTTGCTTCTGGAGCTCATAACAGGAAAATGGAGCAAGCAGGGAATTGGCTCTCAATAAAAGAAGCGTCCTTCAGCCTTGCACAGTTTCATGTCCAGCCACTAATCAATATATATTGTTCCCATAGATCACAGCAGCAGCAGATGAGAAATTGCTTGGACTAGAGGCTTGTGTGGAGTGGACATGTGAGGATTTCCCATGCACACTACAGACAAATCAATCTTCTAGAATAAGACTTGAAAGAAGTATCAGGAAAAGACAAGAGATGATATCAAAGATGTTTGGGAACAGATCCCTTGGGGGGAATATTTAAGACAGGAAGAAATTCTGGTTCTTGTCATAAGGGTTTTCTTGTACTTCAAAGATCAATACAAATATGTTAGAAGATATGTCTCTGCAAAAATACTGGTAGCTGAGAGCTAACTGAAAAGTGTCACCTGCCTGCACACCAGGCCCTCCTTGTCTTAATGCCTCATTCTCACTAGTGTCTCAAAACACCTGCATCCTCTGGTCCACACAGGCCATATTTCTCTGTATTGATTCTTTGATCTGACTGCCTCACTCTTGCTCCTTTCTCATCTCTCCAGTGAATCTCTCTTTGCCACAGCAGGCCTGTATTCATCAGCAAAAAGTTACTCTGATACAGGAAAGTTCCTGAGTGCTATAAGCCAATTCAGACTCCCTTCTGCACTCTTGAACTGGCAAAGCAGTTGCTGCAAGTATAATTTACAACAGCCCACGAGTGGCCCCAAGATGCAAGAGGCCCATACTGCTTAGATATAGGAATGTAATCTTCAGATTACTGCTGTCTGAGTCCAGAGAGCTGCGTTCGCTATGGCTGAGGCATCACACTGAAATTTGACAGCCAGCCAGAAGTTCCCATCCTGCAACCAAAAAACTACAGTTCTTACTAGAGGCTTTAGCTACAAGCAGATCAGTTTTTCTTCAGGAACAAAGCAAAAGAGCAGCGCCATTCAACTGGCTGTGGTGATCAAACTCTGTGCAAAGGCTGTTACTCCATGGCCCATCACAACCTTACCTCTTTCCACTGCTGGACAGTAGGACACACTAGTTCTGGCATACACTGGACTGAGCATCTCTGAAGGAATGGTTTAATGGGCCCAACAGCAGTCTTTTCTGTTAAGAACAGAGGGTACCTTAAAGTGGGCTGTAATGGAGAACAGAAAGGTTTTAACAGCTGAGAATTTGCCCAGTAGGTAATACAGCCCCCATGTTTTCAGCTGCTGTGCAGGAGAGGTTACAGCAAGAGGCATTTCAATTCCCAAGAGGAAGAAAGCACTTCTGGTTATATTACCAAGACAAATAGCACAGTGAAATCAGTTCTGAGAGACAAGAATTGGTCCCGAAAGATTGACAGAATAAATTTTCAATACAATTCAATTCATATGCTCCTTTGGTACTTTCTATTTTTTCCTCATAAGCAGGTGGCAAGCAGTGCAGAATGTGGCAAGCTCTTTTATATGATTGATGGTTTAGACTCTTCAATTAAGAGCATGTTTGCAGGTTTGAGGAAAACTCTGTGATGAGGGAGAAGGGAGAGCTCTGTGTGTGTAAAGAAGAAAGCCTTATTTTGTGTGTCTATTAGCACCTCTGCTCCTGCTCCAAACCTGTCATTCCATAACCGAGGGGATAGGGCACCACAGCACACGGCTGTTGGCTGGAGGTGTGGTACCCAGCTCCCCTACAGCACAGTGTCCACACCACCCTGCCAAGGACATGGGGAAATCGAGCGTGAGCTGGGCGCTTTGCCGTTGCTGATCGAGACTGGGTGCTGCCCTCACACAGGGACTGGACGCGCTGTGGTTCTTGGTGCCTTCTGTCACCCATCTTATCGTTCTCAAAGGGCCTGGCTAGGGAGGGATAAACTCAGGGAAGCTGTGTGTCACTATGGGTCTGAATATTTTAAAAAAGTGAAAAAAAGAAAAATATCATTTCTGCTCTGGGACATTATCATCCATTTCTCTTTTTCTCCTTGAGAACACTGGAAATGCCTGCTGCTGGTGTACCTCCTCTTCCAGTCTGAAGAATGCCAAACCCTGCTTTGGTTCGGCAGACCTGGGGTCACACTCCACCCACCGTGTTCCTGCCAGCTTCCAGGGCTGCAAACATGGGCTAAACCGGGCTGCTTCTGAGCACTGGGGCTTCCTGCACATGCTCGTTTGTTTTTACAGACTTTCTAATAAGCACTGAGACCAGACACCTTGGATTGCTCCGCTGCTGAAGGGAGCCTGGCTCCTGACAGTGGTTTTGAAAAGAACATTTCACCTTTTTTTGCTGAATGAAAATGACACATTGAGGATGACATACAGTGAATATTCAGATTCCCTGCAATTCCTAAGTTAACTAAACCTGCCTGTCCTATAAATGGTAGCCTGTAACATGTCCTTAGCACGTTTTTTATGGGATTCAGTATCTTCGGTACTTGGATATTTCTTTTGACACTAAGAAATGAGATTTTGATTGATTTATTTTATAAATGGCCTTTTATTATGGTCATGATTGCTGAGAGTGATCATAAGGAATTTTTCTTTTCTGCTTTCACTAATTTATTACAAATTTATGGCAAATACCTTCACTGCTTCAACAGTCCTGGGATGAAAAATGCCTGTGTTCTGCTGGCTGTGAGAAAAGAAGACTTCTGTAACCATCTTGTTATGAGCTGTATTCTGAGCTGGGAGTTCACTGGCAGCTATTTGCAAGGTACTGAAACAACATGGTAAATTGGCTTGGCACCAGCTGTACTTTGGAAGGAGTGCATAAACAGTGCGTATCATTCAAACCCGCCAAATTTCAGAGATGTGCTTTTGTTGTAAATTTGGGATACAGAGCCATGTTAATGCATCTACAGAGCTTCTGGACTACAAGTGTTACTTCAGTTAGCTGTCATGTTCTGTTAACCTAAGGGATGTTCCTACAAAACTGCCTCTCGCGAGCTAAATCTGAGTTATCCTCTGGAAATGCCTCTCTTTATTTCTCTTGCTTATAGATATCTTGGTATATCTTGATCCCCTGTGGAAGTACTTGGCTTAAACATCTCTGACTAGATGAAACAAAGCCAGTTACGTCCATCCCCACTGAGAGCCGTGGAAATCCATGCAATCCTGATGTGATCAGAGAGATTAAGACTGCAATTTTTAGCATGATGGCTAAAGCAGGCAATATACAGCGGGCTGGATCCACAATTTGGGATGCTGAAAATATTCCCATTGGAACAAACATTATCACTGGGTCAGAAGTGGCTTGGACCTCCTGTGTTAACTTTAAACATATTTAGAGAACAAATCAGGGGAGCAGTCCTTTGTATGGACTTCTGTGGTATTGAGGGCAGGAAGGTGTTTTAATCAACAGAGGCTATCATGGAGTATAAGTCACACTGTTGTATCATCTCCCCCAACTCCCAGCCCCTTGCAGGTTGACAGATCACTTCTCAGAAAGATTTCTTGTGACAACAGGCCTGTGTTGCAGGGTGATAAGCCTGGCCTTTCCCTCTTCTGTTGTCTGCACTGACTTAGGTCTGAAATGCACATGCCCAAACCTTACCTGAATTTCCCTTTATGGCAGCAAAGGTAAAATCTGAGACATGCAGCAAGGATGTAGCATTAAATTATTTTGACAGAGCTAAGATTACTTGCCCAGAGTGTCAGTCAGGAGAAAGCAAGAAGACAGCATGAGAAGTACACTGATAAGGCAGCCGAGGCTGGAGTCCAGGGAATCATCTTTTGAGGTGGAAATGCAGCAGTCTGGGCATGGAGCTCTTTAGAAGAGGCATACCTGGTAGCATCTGCAATACTATGCCTCGAATCCCACGAGACTCTGAGGGCCCCTGTCCTTTGAATATCTATGGCTGTCGAAGATAAGCAGGACATGAGCAATAATAATTAGCATCTCCCTGTCTTTTGTATGCAATCACTCAGTTCCCAGTACCATACAACCCAAATCATTACTGTTTAAGAATGACTAAATCAACTTTTATCTGAATATCCACATGTTTCTTATAAATATTCATGTGTTGAGTTTCACAACACCCTTATTGCTCCTTCAAAACAGGGATTTAAGCACCTGAATGACCTAAACTGCCAGCACAAATTAAGGCTAATGCTCAAAAATCTCACCCTAAATGATGGTCTACATCAACTCAGAAACATGTGCAGTATGAAAAATGAGGCTTGTGTGATCTTAACTTCTTGTGCCATTTCTTAGTCAGAAGACCATCCTTTCTGTGTCTTGTTCCAGCATAAACTATGAGACTGTACCTTAATTTGTTTAAAAGGAAATAAGTCTTAAAGGAGTACAGTGAAGTAGCAAGTGAAAAAGTTCTGCTTAATATGTATGGCTTGAGCTCTACCTGCATAACTTCATTAAATGTTTTCTGAAAAAGGGGACAGATATTTGGATTTTTATACAAATAACCTCACCAAGCAGAGGGTCCTTCCTGCAGCCTGTGAAATTATTAGCTGCTCACAACACTCGTCATAACTCCAAGCACAGCATCTTGGCCAGCCATGGCTTCTGACTGTTCACTTGCAAAATGCTTTCAGTGCCTTGATGATCAGTAGCTTTTCTGCCCTTCTCTGGATGGATGGAGGTGTGAAACTAAGATGTTATGAATGTTTTTCACCTGTTCTTAAAGTTAGAATTCCAGTTCATAGCATTTCCACTAGAATAATTACTTATTAGATTTGTCATTAATTCTAGGTTTTTTTAATGCATTATCATAGAGGCTGTTAAGAACGGAGGGAACAAAACATTGGAAGCTACTTCTCACACATCAGTGAAATAATAAAACATTGTGAACTGAAAGAGGAACATGAGCTTAAAAGAACAAATTATATCTGGAAATTTTATTTATGTATCAAAACTAATTATTGCAAGTTCTACCGCGGTAGCACTTGAGGATTTCATTACAAGATCTAATTGGACTTACATGTGCTGTAGAAGTTTTTTATCTTTTAATTGGTAGCAGAGATCAAAGCAAAGAGAATGAGAGACAAACTTGGTATTTGTTCCATAAACTCATCTTCTGGCTTCATTTGCATTTACAAGGTTCTTTGGAGCTGCTCACAGGACAGGCTTGTATTAGCATGCCAAAAGAGAATCTGCTCCTGGTCCTTCAGTTCAGTGCTTCAGAAATTCATCAGTCAGCCAGCCAGCCAGATCTCAATTACCAAAGGATGCTACTTCAAATCAGCCCTGAGTATCCTGCCTCTCCTCATGCCTCTCTGGAACACATTTGGGAAAAAGACAAGTAGGAGCTGTTGTGCCATTTTACTGCACTGTCCATGATGGAGCTGCAAGCCTGCTTTCCCAAGGGTGAGCGATTCCTTGGGATAGCTCATCTGAATTAAGTTTGTGGGTCTGGACCTTTTAAACGTCACTCAACCTGGTAGCATGAGCATTTTTTGTTGATTCTATCTTAAACATAGCCAAGCTGAAACAGCTCCTTCAGAGTCCACGGATGTGAGGAATGAGAATGACTGAATTCTGTCTGCACTGCCCAATGCTGTTTTGCACACTGACTCCCACTAATGCCCACCCAGCTGGCACCAAAACCAGAAGCACTATAGCTGTTCTGTCTAATTGGCATAAGTTAAAAATGCTACATATGCAAAAATGAAAAACCGGTAAGAACCTCGTCCCCTCCACCACTTTTCACAGTATCATCCAACAGTACCTGGAACTGGAACCACTATGAATGAGGGTAAGTGAAATATCTCTTGAACTGGTGTGGAGACACTTCTAGAGTCAGTGATGAGGAAGTGGATTCTTCCAGTCTAGTGAATCAATAATAGCTGAATTCATTAATTCTGAGGCAGCAGTAACAGCAACGGGGGATAGGACCCACCACCACCATCTTAGGGCTGCGATGTGCAAAAGCTGGTTAGACACTAGTGCTACTGACCCACAGCACAGCAAGACAAACAGTGGGTAGAGATGGCCCAGGTGCATCCCTGGACCTTACACTATAATAGCTGACACCAAGCTGTAAGTGGACACAGCAGCAGGAAGGTGAAAAGTGGTATAAAAGGGCCTCCTGAATGCTGAGCATTTATGCTGGCAAGCTGGGAGGCTGAATGAGCAACAGCTGCCAAAGAGACTGAAGAGTTTGTGTTGTACTTATCATTCACATTTTCTTGGCTTATTTGTTGTATTTTACCAAAGATTCGCTGTGTTCTTTCTTCCTTTATGCTTCTATATTGTATGCAAACTCAATGTTCATGAAGGAAGTTTGCCTGTTGAAGTTTCCATTGGGAGGTATTTAATCTTCCCAATTTTCTGTGTGTTTGAGCCATGTGTGTTACATCTGTAAGAGGCTGGTACTGGCAACACAGCCTGGGAGAAAGGTTATATGTGTCAGAAGTGTAACACCTTCCAGCCTCTCCGTTTGAAACTGAAAAAGCTGCCAGTCCACCTTTCAGGTTGTCCAGCAAAAACAGGGTAGATTTTTTCTAAAATTGCAAATACAAGTAACTGGCAAGCTGCATTCACGCCACAGATGGAAGAAGAGAGGGTGCAGGAACATTGTTTTCAGAGGCTGTTGACTTCTTGCTGTCGCCTTGCTCTGTCATCTTGCAGTGTTTCACTTTTTCAGGTAGAAAAAGGAGACCACAACGTTTACACATAGATTTCCAGAGGGCAGAAGGCCAAACTGTCATTGTTCAGTTGCTCTGGGAACCTTCAGAGAAAGTGGCTCAGAAAAGACAAAAGGTGACGTTGGTCCAAATGACACCATCATTTTCTCTCTGTGATGGTCCTGAGATGTGTCCTCCACCAAAAAAACATCCTGCTTCCTATGGTGTTTGGAAATAAAATGAGTATTAAGGAAGAAGTCTTTCAGGAAGTTGCTTTATTTTTTTTTCTCCAGCTCATTCTAACCCTCACCCTCTCCTTGAAATGGCCCAAGGGCTTCAACAGTAGATCCTTCCCTTTCTTTTCCAGATATTAATTAAAGAGCTCAATCTTCAGTGCATTTATTATAATAAAATAGCCATGCAGTGTAAAGCAATCTAATTTTCCCTACTCCACAGAGGCCAACAAATGCCCACTTTGGGGCCTTAATATAATGAAAGAGCTGAAGAGTTATTTAGAGCCATGCTGAAGATTCGCATGTTTGACTGGGACATGGGTGCTTTATCACACCCTCATCATTCTCTGATGAGTTCCAGGGTGACAGAAAGCAGGCAGAGCATGCTTTATAAAAGCACTTATAAGAGCAGCCAACATCTCATAGAAAGTATGTGCAGTCCTGTCTCAATATTATTAGCTTCTCCCAGCTAAACAGCCGCAGAACTGGTTGTGGCCTGTGACACAGATGGGCTACGCAGCAACACGTATCTTCCTGAATCAAATGGTAGTGCACTGCACCAGGCCATGTAAACGGACGGATGGGAGGAAAGGCTACGGCTTCTTTCTCATGGTTAGTATGCCCCAGTGACAACGCTGGGAAGTAAATTTTGCTCTTACCTGGTATTTTTCCTATCTGAAAAAATAAGGATTTTTGAGATATGATCATTCCCACTCAACATGAGATAGTCCACATGAAGAAAGCTGTCTGAAATGCCTCACTTGCAGTTATACGTTACTAGATACTAGAAAATCCAACCGCAATACACAAAACCACAGGAAACCAGACTTCATTAGTTCATTTGCTCTCAGAACTACATGTTTATTTATGACCATAATTCTCTTGCAAAGAAGCTCTCCATTGCATGAAAGTTCTCC
This sequence comes from Strix aluco, assembly GCF_031877795.1. NCBI lineage: Eukaryota > Metazoa > Chordata > Aves > Strigiformes > Strigidae > Strix > Strix aluco. The sequence goes on from NC_133961.1 coordinate 3,304,869, forward strand.
TGCTTTCATAATCCTCTGCCTGGAACATCCTAATCCTCTGTTTGCACAGGGGTGTCGATACTTTGACGTGTTAAGTCGTTGAAAGAGGACACTTCACAGACCAACAGCCCAAAAATGGCTTTGGAGTTTTGGTGTATCAAAACATACATGGGGGACTGATCTCCCCCTGCCTAAGTAATCATTTCACATCTGTGCAAAATGAACTTCAAGCTTTTCCATTCAGATTCAGTTGAGTTCTGACACCCTTTATGGGTTAGTTTAAATGACAGCATAAGCGGCAAGACAACAGAAAATCAAGCACTGTGATATGGATATGCCAGCTCAAAATGAATAAAGCAATAATCAAAAAGATTAGCGTTGTGGCTTTCGTGCCAGCAGTCCTAATATAATTTACATACTCTACAGGAATCACAGGAAAATAGGGAAACAGAATTGGTAGGGACTGCCCAGGTCATTGAGTTCCAGACCTCTGCTATCACAGGCAACAATGTCATATAATCCCTTTCATAAATCCTTTGACTTGCCAATGAAATGCAGCAAACACAGGGGAGAACACTGCAGCTGTTCAGAAGAGCACAGAAAAACCCACAGCCTGTTTACAATTAAAAATGCAATTGAAGTTATACAGGCTTTTAGTAAGGACGAACCACAAAGTTTGGTTAAGTTCATCTCTGACTCCAAACTTTCCTGGCATCCAGGTGGGAAAGGGTTACGTGTGAGTATCTGATGGGAGAGATTCACATTCCTCTTTCACATATAAAGAGGGACTATGAGAACTGAGATTTGATTTGAGCACCAGCATGGTTAAAAAGTGCCCATGGATCTTGAATAATCAAGACGGGTTGAAAATTCCCCTTTATAGACCACTTGAGGTATATTCGAAATAACATTTGACTAGGTTGGCTGTGGACTCCAGGAAAGGCTAAACAAATCCAGAAGAGAGAACAGACCAGCTTAATCCCTGTTTTGCACAGGATATCGGAGGTATTCATCTATGACATGGACGTTCTGAGAAAGCCGCAGGTGTTTCCCAGAAACTTGGAAGTCTCTGTTCAATTTGTGATTCAGATATTTAATTTCGTCTTGCGCCTCTGCAAGTTACATAGAAATAACCCATTGCTCGTTGAGTTGGCTGCCAGAAGGGCCAAATTCAATGGCAAGAGAAAGGGATTAGCTGAAATGGCTCACTGGGACTGATAAGACTAACGAGGAAACAGTCTGATTGTAAACTTCTATAGAGTGTATGTCAAGCAGTTTAACCTTTTGATGTTGCCTTGACAGTGGCTGATATTTCTGTCTTCTTAACAGGGGAAGCATAGATCTCTCTTCCAGAGCTCTTCATGCTCCAGACTGTATTATTAGCCAAACTATAAGCAGTAAATAATGAAGACATCTGAACCCATACCAGAAGCAGAAGCCCAGACTGTTTCCTAAGCTAAGAGGGCTGCTCCCTGCTTGTTCCCTACAGGAGGTGATTCTCAGTGCCGCATCGGACAAATGAGGAAGAGATCCACATCTGCAGAGGGTCTTCTCATCAAACTTGTCCAGTCTGGACTGAGAAATGGCTGGTGGTCAGCACTAGGTAAAAGCTGAGAAGGTGTTTCAGTGGCTCCCTGTTGTCACAGAGTCGAAAGAGGAGTGAGTCGATAATGGAAAAAGTTCAGCCAGTCCACAAACCTTGCCACAAACTTTGCTCACCCTCAGATATCTTCACCGGTCGCTGGTTCACACCTTTTGAAGAAGAAAAAGTGGGAATTGAGGCCAAGACACTGTGCCTCTCCCAAACTGTCATAACGCGATGCCTGTAACATTGTTCTAAAGTGAATATTGCACTTTTACTGTGTATTATACTCAATTTTCCATAGTATGTGTAAGATTGTGTTGTAATTGCAGATTTCTGTTCTGAAATGATATAATTATACTAGAGAACCGTTTGCTTGGGATTCTCTAAAGCATGCAGAGGTGAAGGAGGCACTACATCAAGGAGCTGGTGCTCGTTTGGAACATGTTACAGATGAGATGTTGGGGGAGAGAGGAAAATGGCCAGTTTGTGGAGTTGAGGTGCCATTCTGTCAAAGATGTTAAAGTTGACCAGATGGTGTACATAATGAGCTCCTCCAGCCTCTGAGCTTTGGAAGAGAGGAGAGAAACAAAGAAGGAATGTGAGAAGTAAATTAAGAGTTAAAGCATTGGCAGAAAATAAGTGAGCAACTTCTAGCCTGGTTTCAGCAGCTTTTGCAGGGCAGATATGCCAAGGAAACTGATGGAACTGCAAATCTAGAAGGAAGAAAAGTGAAATTTAGTGCTGAATTTATCTGGAGTGTTCCAATAATGGCCTGACTTACCAGGAAATTTCTCTTATACTTTGCTCAAGATACAATGTTGATATTTCTGTGTATGTGTATGATAATAATTTCTTTATATTTATACTCAGTAGACTAACCTTTCTGCAACATTCCTCTCTACTTCTGAAAGTTAAATCTGAGTGTATTTTCTCACAGGAATGAACTGGACAGATAGGTAACCGTTCCCTTGCATGTTTCCATGGCCCACACAAGATTGACCCAAATCAGTCATGCAGGGAGAGCACAGGCTTTTAAGGGAGGTCAAGAAATGTAGAGGTGAAAAGCACACAGGCAAGTATCTCTAAAGAAAAATAGCCTGTTTTCCTGTCAGACTGACTGCAGAAAGAATACCTGAGTGCAAATGCACGTGGCAAACTTAGGAAAGGCTTTGTCAGCAGGCGAGCCTATTAAATACTCACATTTCTTTAAGAAAACCTTAAAAAATATATTTATGTCCTTCTTCAAAAGTTTTAAAAAGTTTTAAAAGGTTAAAAGTACTTTCTTAAAAACTCTTCATTGCAAGGTTTTTGTCCTCACTTCCACTATTAAAAATTAAAGCATCTCCTTGTCTTCACTGAAGTGTATTCATCACATTTCCCACAAAAGTCCCTTCACTCCCTGATGAACATTACTTGCATATTCCCTACATTTCCCTGTCACTTGCTTAGGTCCATATTTTAGTTAGTTCCTTCCCTTTGAAAAAGCAGGGGAACAACCATGTACAGCGTTTATAATAGTGTCACAAACCCTTCACACTTTCACCACAGCCAGTGTAACTAAGTGAGTGCCCTATAACTTCCATGTCTTGAGAGAAAAACCCTGGAAATACCAGATCCTAGTTGGCCTTCACTTTGATAAAGGAATTTTTAGATTGCTTCTTCCAAAAAGTGCTGTGCTGATTCTCCTGATCATTAACAAATACCATCAACGTCTCACTCCCTGATGCCAGAACAGAAAATGAAGGTGAGGAGATTCCACCTCATCTCAGGGGCAGGCTGTGGTGAGGTGAGCAGGGATGAGCAGCCGGCCAGGTGATGGTCCGATGAGTTCCTGTGGTCCCAGGGATACCCAGAGAGATGTGAAAGGGCATCTCAAGCATAGTCCCTTGAAATGCAAGCTAAAGGGCAGACAACCTACACGGCACATACAAATGGACACAGGGATGGGCCACGCCATACACTGGGCAAGTATCATGGCACGGCCGTGCCAAGAGGTGGCAAGACTGATATTTCCTGAGATTAAAGGCAGGGAAGGGATAATTTCTAACAAGAGCAACAACAAGTAACAAACCAAAACAAGGTGAGAAGGGAAACAGAAAATGAGATAGGGAAGGAGGTCTTCTAAAGGAGGTCCAAGCCAAAGTAAGGTAAGTAAGCAAACCAAAGCAGGGAGAAAAGGAGCAGGTACGTTCAACCTTATTCATAAAACTGGGAAAAACGCTCAATGCCGCCACATGTTGGAGAGCAGAGAGAATAAAAGAATAAAGGGTAAAAGAAACAGTAGCTAATGATGTACTTCATGTCTCTCCTTCTAGTAGTCACAGCTGCGGCAGCAACTAACTTGTTCCTCTTCCTCTGTTAGGAGAGAGGAATACTGCCAAAATGCACTCGGGTAGTGAAGGGTCCCCAGTGCCTTTCCTGCAGGCTAGCACTGCCTATCCATGGAAAACCACCTCCCACAGCAGTTATACCAAAGCCACACTGTGCTGTTCTGGAGGGAATGAGATGTCACTTTGGTCTCTGGCCATTCAGGCATCAGCTTCCCTGTTCAGTGCTCTCATAAATGCATGAGTTGATACTAATAGGGATGGACTGAGGAGAGAAATTCCTTGTTTCCTTCCCAGTTTTCAGCCTGTGCAGCAATGCCCAGCAGCATACATGACACGTAAATGCAGTCTGATGATGCAGTCTCAAGTCTACCTCCTGCTGGGCAGAGTTCATTTGTATCTGAAGTACAAGAGCAGAGCATATTGCAACTGTGGAAATGTCACCAAATTACAGCAAGGTGAGCATCTGCAAGGGAAAAAAGGCATGCTAGCCAGCAAGCATTTTCAAAGCATGTTAACAAATCCAGCTTATCTCACATGCCAGCTCTCTCCCGCCCCATTCCCATTCCCACTGAATAAGACACTAATTGAAAATTATGTTTTCAATGTGAAGCCTTTTTCTAATTTGGTCTTGTTTAGAAGCATTTAGGGATCCTATGGTTTGTTGTATTTCAAAGTGATTTGCATGAACTCCCCGGGGAAGCCAACAAAGGGCACTGTCAACATTTTGCTGGCAGACAGCAAGGGTTTCTACTCAGCACAGAATATTTATGTGCTCCAAGGAGCGTAGATTCTTGGGGTAGAGGGGACAGCTGCAGATCTCCAGTGCAAAACATCTAAGAAAATACTGTAATATCTGTTCCTTTCCAGGGTTTTTTGCAGTCCTTCAGCAATCCTAACTTCCCTGGTAGGCACAGGTGAACTCTACTGAGTATTTAAATAATTAAAAAATATTTTTCATGGGGTAGGTAGAATTGTCAGTGCAGTGTAGTTAGACGCGCTCACAAAGATGCTTTCCGGGCTTGGAGTCACATGTACACATCACAGCACGTACTCTAAAATCTTTTTGTGGAATTCTATACGCTTCTGCACATGTATGACAAATGAGTATACAAAGTATAAAACATTTCATATTTATCCAACGAAATATGTAATCATGCACTCAGGCATGCAGTACACACACGCCTGTATATTTGGCACACGCGTGCTGCCGGGCATTCTGTATATGCACAGATGTGTGCATTACATTATACATGAGTGAATCTGCAGATCGTACAAGGCACGGGAACAGCCTGAACCTTAAAACACGCTCCTGCAGGATCTGCACGCAGCCAGCTATCGCAGTAAAGTTCAGGTTGCTTATACCTGTGTGCATTAACCAAACTCGTGTGGTTTACTACATCTTCCAATCTGTATGTATGCAATACATGCCTGTACATTCATTTACTTAATACGGTATAGTATGGAGGAGAAAAATATTAAGGACAGTGAAGTCTTCGGAAGACAATTTATTAAACAGAAAGCTCAGTTCCTATTTTCAGATTAGTGTAAGACCTGGTCTACATGCAAAAGTTTAGCTGGCACAGCTAGGTTAAGAACATAACTACCCCATTAATTGACATCCCCATGACAACAAAAGTCTTAGAGCTATGCCAGAAAAAACTTCTTTGGCAGTCTAACTTTTCTGGCTCAAGAAATGGAAGAAGAGAAAAGAATATTTTCCTTCTTTTTTAGGGTAGTTGGAGATAGAAATTACCATCAAACTTTTTCCCGTGTAATAAAGGCCTGAATCTCCTTAGGATAATTTTTCTCATTAGAGTGGCTCAGAGTGTGAGAGGGATACTATTTAATTCAAATCTAGTCAAGTTCCAAGCAGAAAGGGATCAGCTACTCAGAAATCCTATTTCAAACTATGATTTGGGGCACAGTAAGTGCTGCAGACTGCGGTTTCCATAGCCATGCCTACACAGCCTGCTATAGCCCACAGAATTTCACCCAGGTGGCAGGGACCTTTCGGTACTAAGTGCTACTTTGAACACATATTCCAAGTATTCCTGGTATTCCACCCCTCTGGAGAACGTGGCCAAAACCCGGTAGAAACAAACCTGAGATCCTCACAATTCTCTCTCTTTTGTCACCGTCTAGCTCCTTCTGCATAGCCAGTGTTATTTTCACACTCTTATCAGCCAGCATGGATGAAAACAGTGCTCCGTGCCATTGCAAATGCCACTGCAAATACACAGAAGCTGTGGATAAGTTTTCACAGCTTGCTGCCATGTGGCTTTAGCGCTGCCAATCTGCCACTGTGCTGCAGAGCAGCTCTCACACATTTTTGGAAGCAGTAGCACCAGCTGTCTCACCAGCAGCAGCCTCAGGAGCACTGGAAGGCACAGGCCATCAGGCTGCTCAGCGTGGGAGCTGGGTCAGCAGCCACGGCTGAAATGCTGGTTCTGAATTTATCAAGCAAGAAGCAAGTGGTGGCGAAGGTCCTGGGACAACCATCAGCATCTACTAAGTTTCTGGGCAAGACAGACCAAATTTTTGGATGTCTGTGCAGGGCTCAGCTCAAAGTCACTGCCGCCTGCCCAAGCAGCAGATCTCCTGCAGGTAAGCATGCCATCATTGTTTGCCCCGGCTCACTGTGGTGCAGACAGATCGGACTTCTGTGCTGGAGGTGAGCAGTGACATTAAAAAGATAGTATCAGCAGATGTTACAAGGTTGGCCAATGTTCAGAGCTTGTTGAGGTCTTTGTATACGCATGGTTGGGAGTCTGAAAAAAGAAATGTTGGATGTCTGTTTTCTCTTTCTCCCACACAAGGTGTCAGAGGCTGTTAGTAGAAATGGGTACCATTGCTTAGGGCTGCGGGATGAGCACAATGGCAGATTTACTAATCTGAATGCAGATGGTCTAGAAGCAGTCCTGAGTCTGATAATGCCAGGGACTCTCAAACTCATTCAGCAAAACTGCTGACTTGTTCCTATCACCATAACAGACATTAATGTCACTGATATTCTCCCTGTAATTCTGGAGAGACTGCTCATCCTCTGTGTGTGATTAAATCTTCTGTTTGGTAAAGTGCATGCTAGAAAGAAGTTGTTCAATTATTTGTAGCTGAAGGATAACATTAGAAAGTATTCGGGTGTCAAAAGGGGAAATGTTGCTGCCTTGTACTAAGTGGAAACATCGTGGAGCACTACCTGCTGTTGTCCGAAGTGCTGAGTTTTGCCCAAAGGTTGTGAGAACAAGGTGGAAATACTCCATGAGCACCGGGAGGTAGCAGCGCACAATTCCTTCTCCAAAGTGACAGCTGCTTGGGACATGTACTCAAGGGTGCCTTATGCTCCTGCTTTTGGTGATTTTACACTTACATTTGATTAAACTTGTGGCTGTGTAGTTTTCTTTGTGTAGCATTCCATGAATATTGCTATGAATTTCAATATTTTAACAAGGCATTGAGAGTGAATACTTCATGGATGGTAGCACAAATAGTTTATGTAGTTATGTGAAATATTTCACAATACATTAGATGAGTATTTTGTATGGTCTGATTTGTGTGATTCCAAAGTTATATCTTATTCAAGTTGTGGAAATACTTCATCGGAATGGCAGCGAATATTTCATGAAATATGCCATGAATATTCATATGAAATTGCATTAAAAGTTTCATGTCTAGCCACACTCCAATGTTTCAAAAGTATGTTTTATGGAACTTTCCTTTTGAAAGTTTCCTAAAAATATTACTACCACTTTTCAATTACGCTCATGTTTAATTCAAAACATTTTCAAAAACAGTAACTTTCTTTTTTAATTATTGTGCAGAAGTGAAAGGATTTTTCAAGGATTTTTCTGGGCTGGGTTCCCTCCCCAGCGCTCGTTAAGGGAGCACTTCAGCACTGCAAGCACACCACCACTTCATCTCTAGCTCTTGTACCTGGATGACCAAGACCTCTTCTTTGTTGGTATGACAGTCAGCTGCTGGTATTTCATTGCCCTTTCAGGGGGATTTCCTATAAACTGTTGCAATCTCCATATCCTTAGTCTTCAAGCTCTCCTTGCCCATTTCATCACAACTTTCTAAACATCCTCCTCCCGGTCTGCCTTCCCAAGGGCCTCTGAACCTCCTCCTTGCCAGGAGTCTAGAAACTGGACGAAAGCAAACAGCGGGTGCAGCCGGGCTACTGCTGTCCTGCTGCAGTACACTGACCCTGAACAGGCAGCGTGGCAGTGCAGATGCTGAGAGGCAGGATTGGGGGATGAAACCTGCCCTGAGTGAGCCCAGAGAAGCAGCAGGCTAATGTTTAAATATCCCAGGGGGTAGAAGGGATCACGGCATGGCAAGTCAACGATGGCTATGCTAGCAAAGAGGCACAATGCATCCAAACTTCAGCCTGTAGAAAATTAGCTTCCCAATCATTTTATATCTTTTGAAAAGGAGGATGGAGTACTCATTATCTGTCCCATTAATTTGCCCTAAGCAGCATTGTATATGTGTGGAACTTTTCAATAAAAGTAGAATAAACTCAGTACAAACCAGTCATCTGTCCCCCTTATATAGATGTTCTTTGAGCTGAACAATTTGTAGCTGCTACATCATTTTTAAGTCTTCTTACCAGATATTCACAGTCACATTTTTCTACCCTGAGATGTTTCCTCTCCATTATTGCTGCGTGAATGTTACACACAAACAAGAGAATCAAACTGACATTGGCAAGGGCTGAGTTTTCAATCTTTACACAACCTTGCCTGTGTGGAAAGGCACACAGCATTCTGGGCTCCGACTAATAGTGCCAATTAACTATCGTTAGCATGCAAGGCACAAATGCTTTGTCAGGGCTATGGTAGCTCGTGAACTATAGAGCAGAGTGAGCGTTACGGACAGGTTCACAAATTATTTAAAAGGATACTCTAAAATTCCTACACACGTAGCAGGGTAAAGAGTAAGACGCGAACAGGCTCCTATTACACGTACAAAGGCAGCAACCTGAAAATACTAGGAGAAAAAAGCCCAACTCTATTTCTCTAATCTCATTTTCCGGCTGAATTTGGAGCTGTCACTTGGGCAGCCCAGGTGCAGGGTGTTTCTCACCCAGCAGTGCAGTCCGGTTCCCAGCACAGAGGCGGGCGGTGTTCCCCTGGGGGGAGCAGGATCCCCCCGCTCGGGCACTGGCTCCGCTGTCCGCGCCGGGGCCTGGGCGGCATCTGCGGGGACAGAGCGCCGCCTGCCGGCGCGGGGGCTGCGAGGCCTGCGGGGCTGCGGGGCCTGCGCTGCGGGGCCGTGGGGCCTGTGCTGCGGGGCTGCAGGGCTTGAGCAGCGGGGCCTGGGCTGCGGGGCCTGGGCTGCGGGGCTGCAGGGCTGCAGGGCCTGGGCTGTGGGGCCTGGGCTGCGGGGCCTGGACTGTGGGGCTGCAGGGCTGCAGGGCCTGGGCTGCGGGGACTGCCTGTGGCGGGACCTGGGCTGTGGGGCTGCGGGGCCTGCGCTGCGGGGCCGTGGGGCCTGTGCTGCGGGGCCGTGGGGCCTGGGCTGCGGGGCCTGGGCTGCGGGGCCTGGGCTGTGGGACTGCAGGGCTGCAGGGCCTGGGCTGTGGGGCCTGGGCTGCGGGGCCTGGACTGTGGGGCTGCAGGGCTGCAGGGCCTGGGCTGCGGGGACTGCCTGTGGCGGGACCTGGGCTGTGGGGCTGCGGGGCCTGCGCTGCGGGGCCGTGGGGCCTGTGCTGCGGGGCCGTGGGGCCTGGGCTGCGGGGCCTGGGCTGTGGGACTGCAGGGCTGCAGGGCCTGGGCTACGGGGACTGCCTGCGGCGGGACCTGGGCTGCGGGGCTGCGGGGCCTGCGCTGCGGGGCCGTGGGGCCTGTGCTGCGGCGCCGTGGGGCCTGGGCTACGGGGCCTGGGCTGCGGGGCTGCAGGGCTGCGGGGCCTGGGCTGCGGGGACTGCCTGTGGCAGGACCTGGGCTGCGGGGCTGTGGGGCCTGGGCTGCAGGGCTGCAGGGCCTGGGCTGTGGGGCCTGAGCTGTGGGGCTGCGGGGCCTGGGCTGCGGGGCCTGGGCAGCGTGCGGGGCCTGGGGTGCCGGGCCTGCGCTGCGGGATGTGGGCTGCGGGGCCTGGGCTGTGGGGCTGCGCTAAGGGGCTTCGCTGAGGGACCTGCGCTGCGGGACCTGCGCTGCTCACACAGACACCAGGTGCAGGGGCTGCCATTCCTCTGGGAAAAAGAAGTGGGCAGCCTTGCCAGGGAGAAATTTTGCAAGAAGTTCAGATTACACCAGAAGGAATCTGGGGGAAATCCGTCCATGGCTGAAGACAGTACTGAGATGCTTATAACCATGCAAGACACCTTTACTGTGTGCCAATAAAAGGCTTTACATCTCTGAACATCTTACGCGTTCACTGTATTTCCCAGTGATACCCAGACACCTTTTTCTGAAAAACACTCAGAAATTTTTAAGATGGATGGGGGATAATTGCTATATCTCTTCGTCTGGTAACCTAAGCGCTATTAGTGACTCAAGCCCAGTTCTAGAGTGAGAAACAGAAAATTAGAAGAATTCAGCATCAATTGCTCATCCGGCATAAACCAACAAATGGACTCGATTTCAGACAGTTTATTATCCACCGGGTATCTGGCCCGCAGAAACTTTCCAGGTTTGGTACTTGAGGATTCATGTGATTAAACCACTGTTCCAGCGTGAAATTTTCATTAAGCGTGTCTTCTCCTCCTGTCATGGTCAAAATCATTGCCCCTGTCTATGGCTTCGTCTGAAGTCTGTCCTCCACCAAAGACCAGGGGAGTTGTGCGACAAGAATAGTTGGGGTTTTTTTTCCTCTGAGGGAAAAAGTAAATTTCATTGGTTTCACAAGTAAAGTATTTTTCCTCTGGAGAACCTGCTGTGCAGAGGTCTGAAACGATTCCAGAGTACAAATGGTTTAGTGGGCAGCGTGCAGGAATAGAAGTCTATAATGATAACACTTCGTTATCAAATGAGCCTTAGCACAGGGTTATCCCCGCATGCATCGGTGTGAGGAGACTGAGAAGAGAGAGGAAAAATCCTGACTGATGGCCAGATTAATCGTATTTCAGGAAACTAGGAGGCTTGCACTGCAGAGTCTAAAAACCCTATGTCATTCTCAAATGTGCATTTCAAGCTTTTGAGTTTCTAAAGATACATTTCTAAAAATATCCCAACTTTAACAAACCAAGAGATCCCTGACAGACTTTGAAAAATAATTTCAAACAAAACTTGCAGCATCATCAGTTCTTCATTCGTGTTCTTTCCATATATTGATGCTAAAGACTAACGGTGATTAATTTTAAACAGGTTCAGTATAAAAAATATTTCATATATTTTCCTATATAAGTGAAAACTAGAGACTGGTAAGTGGGAAATGTTGTAAGGGGAGAAAAAACAGAGAAGAATGATGTAAAGCAACAAGGAAGTAAGTGAGAAAAAAAAAAAAAAGGTGATATATGGAAGATCAAAGGACGGAAACAGAACGAACCTCAGAGAAAAGATTTTCTTAATGTGTCTCTAAATGCCCCTTTTAATTTTGTGTGTGTGAGAAAGATAATTAGCACAGCTGAATGTAACATTGCCAGAGAAGGTAAAAAACTAATTCCAAGACATATGTTTTATGATACAACATATATAAATGTGATTAAAATAATACATATATACTTAGATATAACAAAACCAATAATGTGTTACAGTATATTGAAATTTCTTACCTCCCACCCATCAATCTCCCTGCAGCGCCGCCACACCCCAACAGTCGAGTTCCCCTTCCTTTCCCATCACTCAAGCGCCTGTTCCGCTCTGCCCCGCAGCGCCAGTCTTTCCCCGAAGGCACACATCCATTTTCATTCATGCCTACTTCTTCCCTTTTCTTCACCACAGCTCTCATACATACAGTAATGTATAAATGCTACATATTTATCTGATTATCAATGTTTGCCATAGAATGTAACCACAGTTTAATAGTGTGCCATTGAGGAAACAAGCAAGAGAAGGAGATAACGAGGTACCTCCATCTATGTAAACATTTCATGGGGGTTAAAAAGCAATTAAATGGGAGGTTTGTTTTTCCTCATTTCTGGCCAAGTTGTAAAATCTTGCCATGGCGGTGCTGATAAAGATGATTACAGAGTTTTAAAACCTGCATTCAGATGAGATGCTGCCTGGAAGGTGTTAGAGGGCAAGAGATTGACATCTCTTAATATCCTGAGGAAGCTGTCCCTAGAAAATGAAAGGTTCAGGTAAGCTAGTCAAGCTCTTTTGATGCATTAAAAATATTTTTTCTCTCCTGTTACGTTTTGTTTCCAGTACTAAGATTAATCGGCACACTCTTTTAAGAGGATTACTTCGGGTAAACGCGATAGTCACAAGCACAGGCACAAGGTGGCCGTGGTTAGGATGTGACAGCAGCCACAAGCCTCTGCACCCTCAGAGCCCATCAGGGCACGCAAAAACCACATTACTCCACCCACAGACAGGTGAAGGCACTGGGCTGCAGTACAAATTGGGGGAAAAAAGTGACTGATGTGGTCACTGCTGCCACTTGCTGAAACACTGTGAGAGCAGAGGAGCAACGCGAGGAAGGGAAACGATGCCGCTGTACACCCCTGCCTCCACGGGCTCTGGAGAGACAGCGGGGCCTTGAAGGCCTCCAAAAGCGCCCTTCATCCTGCGGGAAAGGATGTGAAAGAAAGGTCCAGCATTTTGCTTAGCTCAGGCTGACGTGAGGGGAATCCTCTCTCGTTTGAAGCGCCTGTGAAGTCAGCAGGATGCTAAAGCATCTTGAGATGAGGGGGAAGAGGCTGCTACAGCCTTTTAACTTTTGCCACAATTTGTATTTGGGTTATTTGAGCCTACTGCATGCATGCTGCCTCTGTTGACATTCGTTGCAGATACTTCGGTTCCTAGATGCTGGAATTAGGGGGTACTTTCCTCTGCAGGAAAAGGTGAAAGTCACCAAATCATGGGAAACCGGTCTCTTTCTTGCACCAGGAGCTCAGTGTACAAGCACTTCCCATACGTCTTTCATAGCATTTGTATGTGAGAGACAAAGAGGGATACACAGACGAGTAGCTGGGGGAAGACAGCAGCCGGGGAAAGGAGGAGCAGCGCGGAAAAAGGCCAGGGGGAAAAAAAAAAAAAAAAAAAAAAAAAAGGCAAGGCTGCAAAAGGTGGAGGACATAGCGCATCCCTGAGCAAACACACATCCCGTACCGCTCCCCTGACAGTAAGAAAAGCCGCAGAGTGCCGTGGCTCGAGACTGAGGGCCAGGCAGATAAAAAGCACCAAATTTTGAAATCTTGTTAACACGAGGCGGTCGTGAGAGCGCGTTACGTTTTGAGCTCCGGTTACGAACGCGCAGACACGAGGCGCCAGGCAGGAGCCGGGGCACTCCTGCTGACATTGAACAGCCGTTTAGAGTCACCGGAGTGCCACTGCTGTGCGAGACACGGAGGGGAGCATGGGTGTGGGTCCGCGGGGCCGTCGGTCGGTCGGTCGGTCGGTCTGTCTGTCCCGCCCCCTCCCCGCCTTTAACGGGGGGGGCAGTTCCACCCCCAGCCGCCTGGGGGCGCTGCGCAGGCGCCGGCACACGGCCGCTCTGGGCCTTCCGCCTCGTTGGTGCTGACGGCGGCGGCCTGAGCGGCGGCGGCGGCCCGAGCGGTAGTGGCGGCGTCAGTGGCGGCTTCGGTTGCAGCGGCGGCTTCTGTCCCTTCCCCGCCGCACCATGCCCACCGTGGAGGAGCTCTACCGCAACTACGGCATCCTGGCGGACGCCACCGAGACGGCGGGCCAGGTGCGGCGTGGCTGCGGCCTGCAAGGCCTCGCTAGGCCTCGGGCTTGAGTACCGCGGCGCCGCCGCCGCGGGGAGTTCCGGGCTGGGCGGGCTGAGACGACGCGGGCGGTGGGCGAGCGGGACGGGATGCCGCCGCAGGGGCTGCTCGCCCCGCCGGACAGGCGGTTGGCCCCTGGGGCTGTTCTCGGTGTATGTTTCCTCATGACCGGGCGGGCGGGGGGGGGGGGGGAGGGGGCGGGTAGAGATGAGCTTCGCGCTCGCGGCTCTGCGAGGATGGTAGCAGCTCTCGTGGCTTTTGCATCCTCCTCCCGTCCTGTCAGCAGCTCTCCTTTTAAATGTGGCGTCGTGGATGATCACTAATTATTAGCTAGAATCAGGCTGCTTTTTGCATGGGGGTGGAGAGTTTCGCCTGACGAATTCAGGCCCTCAGGAAGCCACCGGTCATCTAGACCTGACCCAGCACACTTGCAGTTCCGGAGAGCTTCTGGCAGGCTCTTGCTAAAAGGCTTGTTGGAGGAAGGTGAAAGTCTGTTACGGTTTGACAGTTGCTTGTCACCCCCTTTTTTTTTTTCCTTAAGGCAATAATGGAAGGTTGATCCTCACAGCTGAAGATTTTTACCTGAAAAATCTTGGCAAGATCTGCTGTTTGTTTATACCGTTACTGAATTACTGAAAGTAAAAAAAAAAAAAAAGATTACTTATTATATTACCAATACAAAATATTATGGTTAGTTAAATCTAGTTTTTGAATTGCGTTAGGCTCTCATTTTACTGAATGGCTACCTGAAAAAGCAGCAGATATTTAGTTATTTTTTGGTCATAAGGTACATAAATAGGAAAGTAGCTTTGCACATACCTAGCAGTGGATTTTAATCTAGATACTACTATGCAAGGTCACTTGTAAAGCTCTTTAGAAGGACAAATAATATGGTAGTTGTTTGGTTGGTTTTTTTTAAAAAAAAGGGGGTTTTTTCTTTTTAATTCAAGTCCATTCACTTTGCTTTTGTAATTATGCCCTAGTGAAACAAAGCATCCTTGCAGACAGTCCAACAAAAACATCATCTGAGAGCCAACTAAAAAATGCAACTAAAATGTTGGGAACTGTGGGGAGAGGTACAGAATAAAACAGATGCAGTTAGTGTGCCGTGTTACAAATACACAATCCATTATCATTTTGACTCTTGTGGGTAGCTTTTGTAAGATAGGAATGGCCATCTTAGGTAGAACGAACTCCAGCGTAGTTGAGAAATGCAGCCTGTGACAGGGTTCAATAGCAGGTGTGTAAGGACCTCTGAGGGTAAGTATAGAGTGACAATTCCTGATATACTCTTCCCAGCTTTGCTTCTCTCCAGCTTGTGGGCTTCCAGAGCCAGAGATGGTGTCTTTGTGATTAGTATATCTTGCTAGATTGTTCTTCAGTGAACTTTTCTGATGCTTTTTTTAACTGATTATATTTCTGGCATACAAACGTTGTGTGGCAAAATGTTCTGTTAATTCATTAACCTTTCTGAAGGAGTTATCTTCTTTGAACTTGTCATTTCATAATCTTATTTGATGTCTCCAATTTTTGCATTCTGAGAAGCCATGAGTAATTGTTCCTTATATTTTATGCCACTTATTACTTTATTATCTCTTAACAACCTTATGAACGTGATGTCTCACTACAAAAAGCCATAGTCACCTTGTCTCAAAAAAGAAATTTTGAACATGAGAAGAGCAAGGGGACAACCAGAAGCATGAGATTAAGAGGAGTAATTTAAAAGACTCGAAGTATTGAGCTTGTAAAAGAGTGTTTCAGTTGAGAAAGGGGCTCGGGTATGATGAGTCTACCTCATGAGTGGAATGAAGGTGAGAACTTGAAAAAAACTGTTAGGAGGCAGGCTTAAAAATAAAGAGGAAGATGAAATATTCTGCATAACGCATCTGGTAACTTGTCACAGGACGTTATAGCGTATGAACTGGTTCAAGAACTAATCTAGAGAGATTAATGGATGATTGGTCAGTTGACAATTATTAAAAATAAAGCTCTGGACACTGTCTCTGTCTTAGGACATTCCTGTACTACAGATTGGGAGGAAATGTGCAAAACTGAAGGCTCACGCTGCTTCTGCAGTTGCCTACTTTTATTTCTTGACCATTCAGTGCTGCCAGGTACAGGGTAACACAAACTTCTGCCTGAACTGGTTTTTGCCTAAATGATAGGAGTAGTTAGCATGCTGTAATGCAAATCCATGGAACACAAGCTACTCTATTTCATTGCTGTATGAATGCTTGTTTAATATGTGTTAAGTAATTTGTTACACAAAAAAAGTTGTTCTTAATGTGCAGTCTGAGAACCTGTGACTACAATAGTGTGTGTTTCACTGTTTGTGCTGGCTCATTCCTGCCTTCACTGTTGAGTACACTCTGTTGGCACAGCTACAGAACAAACTGGACAGGGATGTGGATCTGTTGAAAAGCAAACATTTTTTTCCTTGGTTATTTTTCTCCCAGATCAGTGTCCCAATCCAGTTCAGAATCAGGCAACACAGAGAGCTGTCAACAAAGTGTAAGGAGTGTTTAAGGAGCGTTGGTACTGAATGTTAAAATACAGCTTACTTTAGAGGGAATTAATGCTGTGTACTGCTTTGTAAATTAGTATCTCTATTTGCTGTGGGTGAACTTTTATGGATACATGTGGCTCTGGGAAATTTAAATAAAGCGAAGTGTCCTGTGCTGTTGATGTTGCGGTTCAAAGTAAGATACGTTGTCTATAAAGTGTTCTTTTCACAGCCATGAAGAAAATTAATGATAGAAGGTTCTGATTTCTGCTAGCATCCTAATAATGCTGACTTATTTCGCAAACACATAGCTAACCACAACAAAGACTTCCATTTAGTCTAAAGTTTCAGTCCTGCAGGCACAAAATCAGAAACGCCTGTGTGATTCTAGTAGGAGCAGCTAGAGAATCATCTACTCTGTGGCTGAAGTGATTATTTCTATATTACAACTGGAGATCTCTTTTTTTTTTTTTTTTTTTTAATTGGATCTAGTCTCAGTTAAAAGATCCTTTAAGAACTATGTTTTATCTCAGATAAACTGCTTGAGTAGAGCCAAAGATGCTTTAGCGCAGTATATGTTAAAAATCATTCTCATTCTGAATGAAAGCAGAATGATTTTCAAATCATTCAAGATTGATTCAAGCAGGTTCAGTGAAGGTGATCATGTAATTCCTTGAGTCTGCACTAATCTAATCACAAGTGGTGTGCAAGAGCTGTTAGCTTTCGGGCTGGCAAGTTGAACAGTAAGCTCTTGAACAGACAGAGGAACCAGAATAACAGTAAAAAACAGTCAATAGAGGCAAATTTTACTACATTGGCACGGTTATATTGGACTAATAGATAAATTTATTTCTTTGTAATGAAATTCAAGTGAACTGTACTATAATTCACTTAAATAGCTGAAGTGAATGGGAGGGGAAAAAATCCTTTCCTGGTCTTGAGAATACCCCAAGATTTTTGTTTATGTATTCTGGTTTTCCTCTTTCAGCATAAGGATGCATACCAGGCCATCTTGGATGGTGTGAAAGGAGGTGCCAAGGAGAAGAGACTTGCAGCCCAGTTTATTCCTAAATTCTTCAAGCATTTTCCTGAGCTAGCTGACTCAGCTATCAATGCCCAGTTGGACCTCTGTGAAGATGAAGATGTTTCTGTAAGAATAAGAACATACATTGAATTTGTATTCTGTTATTCTTTTCTCTCTCTTTTTTTTTTTTTTTTTAATGGGCTATGTCTTTTGGGAGGGGAGAGTTGGTCTTTGGAAAGCTTAAGAATGCTTAGTTGTATTCCTGCCATAGAAGAATCTATTGCGTGATGGGATGGGAAGATACATCAGTGTTCATTTGCCTTTTTTGCTCCCATAATTGATCAAAGGAACAGCTCTGTAGAGAGAAACTTAGATATTCAAATGAACCATATCTATTACATTTTTGCCTTTCAAAAAGCACTTTGTGGTAATTGATGCTAATAAATCCTGCTGGGAGGCAAGAAAATTTTGTTTGCACCTGAGAACCATGGGGGATGTGATTATGAATGTATTATTCTTGCAGAAGTCTTGAGATGCTTCATGCTGTTATTCTGATGTTGATAGAAGCTGTACCTTTGAAGCATCTCTGGTTATCAGATCTTAAATGGTTTGGGCAGGATTTTTGTTGGTGCTGGGAACAAAACGTGGAGTTTATCTCTGCCATATGCACAACTGTAAAACTGTGCTTCCTGTTAGCAAATAAGACTCCACAACAACACAGATCCCAGCCCTTGATTTTGTTGATCAAATGGATGATTTTGTGAAGAGAGGTGCTGTTTGAATTTGTTTTTTCCCCAGTGCTGCTTAGCTCTAAGAAAAATATTTTCTTCATAAATACATCATAATAGTTTCATAGCAAATATGAAGTTTGGAGTGCCATTAAATCCTCCTGAATGATAGTCATGTTAAAAGAATATGTGGTCATTTTCTCAAATTTGGCTGATTTTTCTGCCAAACTTTGGTAGTTGAATTGCCTTATTTTTTTTTTTAATTAATTTTTTTAATATTTCCATGATACTGACAATTTTGACAGATCCGGCGACAAGCAATCAAGGAATTGCCTCAGTTTGCCACTGGAGATAATCTTCCTCGGGTAGCAGACATACTGACCCAGCTTCTGCAGTCAGGTAGGAGACGTTGGCAGTTTCCTGGCTGATCTCCTTGTAGCACGGCTAAAAATTGTACAGTTTTGTTGTGTAAAAAGTTTTCTGTTGATACGTGCTTTGTTACAAAGTAGTCTGTCCCAGTGCCACTCATGTCCTGCTTCTGCTCTTTTCTCCCTCCTTTATATTTGCTGTACAATTATGCTGCTAATTCTGCTGAAAGGTCACTAATTATCTTAATCTAAACCGAAAATCTTTCTTTTAAATATAACAATATTTTTTTCATTCAAGTTCTCTGAAATCATCTGTAGAAAAAGGGGGGAGTGAAAAGAAAAAAACCAACCCTCCAGTTATGGACTGCAGCAGTTTACCTTCTGAAAAAGTTAGTGGGTTTCTAATCCAGGTAGTCAGGAACTTTAAAAATCCTGAAGGCATTTTCTTCCATACAGTGCGTTTTTGGTACAAAATATTTAATTCAGGATTTAATATATAATATGTATTTTTTTTAATCTCAGTAAGTTATAGAGTGCTAAATATTAGATGTTCAAATTTGTATTAAAAATGCATGATTAAGTCTCTAGGCTTCTCAGAAGAGACATTTTTTTGAGACTTACACATTTCTCCATTTAATTCATGAGGAAAATTGTTTCTCCCACCTAGAAATACTGTAGATTACTGAAAAGTTTAAAAAGAAATTATTTATTTTACCTTAATTTAGTAAAGGTCAGCTTGTTTATTCAGCTGTTGCTTAAAATGACTAAATAAATTGATTAATAAGTTTTCAGTCCTATCAAGTTGGTAATGTTAAAGTTTTGGCAGGGAGGTTGAAGTGGCAAATAACTTTTTGTTTTGCTTCCAACTTTCATAGTCGTGACTTTCTACTTCCTCAGTCTAGTAGTCATTAAAAATACAAGTTGTGTTGTTTATAATTATATGCTGAAGATGGAATACTTCTTGTGTGATATCAGAAATCTTTGGTTTTCTGCTCTTATGTTTACATTTCAAGGATATGCATATAAGTTTTTTTCCCTCTCTTCAGATGATTCTGCAGAATTCAATTTGGTGAACAATGCTTTGCTCAGTATATTTAAGATGGATGCTAAAGGTAAAGGACATATTTTTCTATAAATGTATTTTATTAATACTTTCCAGTCTCTAGTAGAATGAGAACAGGACTCAATTTTGTATCTTCTCAGTACAATGCAGAAGTTAGAGACACACACTCATTGTTTGGTTTTACAAACAATACAGAAGTTTTCAGTAATTATGGATCCTAATTACACAGGCCAATGAAAGAATGTGGATACTTATGTCAAGCTACGTGAAAATTGCAGGTTTTCTTAAAAGTTAGTATGGCAGTTATTTTAAAATGTGTTACGGAGTCTTAGAGGACGAAACTTCTTTCTTCTGCATAGAAAGCTCAGCTCTTAACGTCTGAAATTATTTGCATTACCTGATTTATTCTCCATTCAGGGACTTTGGGAGGCTTATTCAGTCAAATTCTTCAGGGAGAGGATATTGTGAGAGAGCGAGCCATCAAGTTCCTCTCTACAAAGCTGAAAACCCTGCCTGAGGAGGTGATGACAAAGGAAGTAGAAGAGTTCATACTGACTGAATCAAAGAAGGTAAGTGTCTTCAGTACAAACTTAAGTATTATTAAACCATCCCTTATCACTGGTGTTGCTCTGGAGGTCTGTTTAAACCACATGTAGAGTTAAGCATTGTACAAATGCGGTCTTTTAGTTGTCCCGTTCTGCTACGATCCAAACTTCGCAGCATATTTTTGTGGGAATGTTAAAATAATGCTAGACTCTCCTCATTTTGTAAGAGGGACTTTTATTAGAATCATAGAATCATTCACGTTGGAAAGGAGCTTTGGGAGATGGATCACCTCAGTGAATCACGCTCAGCTGAATTCAGATCAGATTTCTCGGTGCTTTGTCCAGTTGGGTTTTAAAAACCTCTAAGGATGGAGATTTCCCGTACTGTCTGTGCAGCCAGCTCCATTGTTTAATTGTCCTCAACATGATTTATTTTTTTCTTTGTCCAGTTGGAACCTCCCGTTTCGGTTTTGTATTGTTGTCTCGTTCTCACCCTGTGTACCTCAGTAAAGAACTTGGCTCCTACTCTTGGTGACTTGTTCTTTAAGTATCGGAGGATCAGTGTTAGGTTGCCTCAGATCTTTATCACTTTTTTCCGTTAGGCTGAAAAAGCCCAGTTTTGTTAGGTTCTCACAGGTCATGACGGTTGTTGGCTGGGCTTTCTAAAGCTTATCAACAACTTCCTCATACAGGAGGGCCGGACGCCAGGTGCAGTATTCCAGATTTGTCTAATGAGGGCATAGCAAAGGAGAATCGGGGATCCCTTTGCTTCCCTCAGTCTACTGGCTGTGCTCTTGTCAGAGCCCAGGACACTGTTTGTCACCCAAGGAATGCTGCTGACACTTAGATGTAGCCCCACAACCCTCAGGGTCTGCTCAGCAGAGCCAAACCCCAGCCATGTCCCCAGCATGTTAGTTTATCCCAGGTGCAGGGATTTGTCTTTGTTGAACTTCATGAGATTCCTGTGCATTCCCCAAGCTGAGGAAGATACAAAAAGCATTATAATAATACTCATTTCACACTTATTCTGTGAAGCATATGATTTTTGTTAGATAAGAAATTTGTTCTTAAGGTTAGAGTTCAAGAAAAATGTTTTCTATGTGCAACTTAATGGCAGTTACTTTAATTTGGAGATGCATACAATTATCCTTCATGTTTTCATGTGTTCCTTTAAACTTGTGTTTTTAAATAACTAGAAGCTAAATTTAAATGCTAAATATTTGCATACTTTACCTTTTCGAATCAATTAGACTTGACTTTGAGGTTTGCAAATTACCACCATAGACATATGTTTTCTGGTGTTCTGTTAAGGTGCTGGAAGATGTGACAGGCGAGGAATTTGTTCTGTTCATGAAAATATTGTCTGGATTAAAAAGCTTACAGACAGTAAGTGGGAGGCAACAGCTAGTGGAGCTGGTAGCTGAACAAGCTGACCTGGAACAAACGTTCAATCCATCTGATCCAGATTGTGTGGACAGACTTCTACAGTGTACTCGGCAGGCGGTGCCACTCTTCTCAGTATGTATTTATTTCCTTTGCATGAGGAGTATTGTGGAAAGTTAATGGCTGTAGCTTCCCTCCAGTGTTCTCAGTGATTATATTGGAATGACAGCATATCAGTTCGTCCCTGCTTTCAGCTTCTAACGTATCAAAATGTTGGAAAACATCCTTAAAGCCTCCAAATACAAAGAGCTTTTGTGTTATTCTCTGCTCTTCGACATTTTCTTTCAAATTTAAGATGTTACAGTGAATTATGACAAGATTCTCACGTTAGGCTCATACATGTCTGAGTTTGATTGTTTCAAGTCTAGTGCCAGGCAAGTGCAGCACTTAGGCCTATTCTTGCGTTACAGGCAATCTTTTCAGCCCCTGAGTTTAAGCTACCTGGAAGGGTCTCTGGTTTTTAGGAACTAGAAGGAAGTTTGATAAAGCTTTAAGGTACAGCTTTAGCTGTAGGCATTTGTAAGGGTGGTGGAGTGGTGGGGGAAGAACATTTAACTCTTTCAAACTCAAAGAGTAGCCTGAATAATGTGTGGTGGTTTTTGCAGAAAAATGTGCATTCCACAAGGTTCGTTACTTACTTCTGTGAGCATGTTCTGCCAAACCTCAGTTCTTTGACTACTCCAGTGGAGGGTCTTGATATACAGTTAGAGGTAAGCCAAAGCTAAAATATCTTTCAAATCGTAAAAAATAAGTATCTTTGATGAAGACAGCTATTTTTAAAATTGTGAACTCTTTTTCTTAAGTGGCTTTCATTTCTTAGCTTGGAGGAAAACTAGCTACACTAGAAAATAAATGTTTTGCTGTATTGAGGCATGACTGAGCATTGCCTCTTAAAACATGCGTCATTTGTCCTGAGCTTTAGAGGCAAGGCTAGAATAAATAGATTGGTGTAATCATTTTTATATTACTGTCAATTTTTTTTTTAAGCACATAGCATTTACTGAAATGAATGTTGCATGGCTTGTGCTAATTTAGCCTCCTAGGGGAGTGGCTTAATATCTGTAATTTTGCTTAACGTTAATCAGTGCTTCAGCTAGATCTCTGTGAATCTCACTTTGGAGGTGAGCTGTGCTGCAGACCTGGGAGGTGAAGTTTTGTTTACTTGTTGACTAATGATGCTTGTTGGGATTAGACACACAAACTTGTGTGTCTGTTTGAGGACCTGACAAACAGACTAGGCATATATTCTTTCCTGATGTTTGGGAGGGGTTTAATTGTAATAGCTGACCGCTATTGTGCCAGCCATAGTGAAGCGATAATCCCTTTTAGGTTGAAAGTTAAGCCTTTGTACTTTTCAGTTAACACGCAAAAACCCAGCTGTCCTTATGTGTAGGTTTTGAAGCTTCTTGCTGAAATGAGTTCATTTTGTGGTGATATGGAAAAGCTTGAATCAAATTTGAAGAAGCTGTTTGATAAATTACTGGTAAGACTAATTCAGTTTTTACTCATATAAAACACTTAAAAAAAATTCATCAAAGCAAGTTATTTTTATCTATTAATCTATTTATCTTCTTTCTAAAGTGGCTATTTCAAAGGTAGCTCTGTCCATGATACAAGGTCAGACATCATTTTGCAATTCAAAGCCTTTGTAGATACAGAGCTGTTACCTGCATAATTTTTTAATCCAGTAAACTCGTGGCTTTGTTCTTTTCAAATTTTATAGTCATGAGAGATTCACGTTGATCTCATTAAAGGCTGTATCTGCACTGACAATTTCAAGCAAATGCAGCACTGTTTCAGAAGCATTAGTGCAGTACATTGCTGCTTCCTGTGGTAACTGCTACCGTGATATTTCCTCTGAGTCGGAGGTTTTGAGTCCCATAAGTGTTGGCAAACCAGCTGCACCAGGACTTCATGCAGCGGCTCATCACGTTAGTGTAGGGATGGGGGATACTTCTTAAATTGTCAGCATAAATAAACCCTCCAGTTCAAACACTGCAAAAGAATGGTCAGTCAGCATAAATGTCTCACGCATTTGTTTTTCCTTTCTGTTCATTAGGAGTATATGCCCCTTCCTCCAGAGGAAGCAGAGAATGGGGAAAATGCTGGCAATGAAGAGCCCAAGTTGCAGTTCAGTTACGTGGAGTGTTTATTGTACAGCTTCCATCAGCTGGGTCGTAAACTTCCGGACTTCCTCACAGCCAAGCTGAATGCAGAGAAATTGAAAGACTTTAAAATCAGGTAATGATTTAGAGGCAAGTGTTAAAGTTCTGTTAGAGAGTGTGAATTATTATTGTCTGGGTGCTGAAGAAGCACAAATCAGATTGATAGAAGACTGACTTTGAGCATTTTTCCTAAAGGGAAAAAAATGAGGTGACAGCTTCCCTTTTGCTTATGCTTTTATTTTATGGGAATACATAAAATTTATTAACAGATTGCTTTTAAATTTTTTAGGCTACAGTATTTTGCTCGAGGGTTGCAGGTGTATATTCGACAGCTTCGTCTAGCACTTCAAGGAAAGACAGGAGAAGCCTTGAAAACAGAGGAGGTAACTGTTGTTGAAGGCATTCTGATTTTCCTAATTGAACCTACCAAAGTAACCACTGGCACACGTTAATGGGCTGCAGTCTGTTGTAAGCATGCAGATAGATTAAGGGAATAATACTGCTGACACCTATTGCAACCGCATCTTACCTGATGCTGCATTTTAAAAGCTAAGATGATCTTTTAGTTTCTGCTGTTAGCTACTCGCTGCATCCCTATGTATTTGGCTTAACTGTTCTGCATTTTGTTTTGAAGGGGAGATTTTCATATATTGTGGGAAAGAAATTTTAGTGGGAAGTACACTGGAACATTAAAAGCAACTCGTTAATGTAAAACTGCAAGAAACCGAAGAATATTTGTAATGAAAACGCAGAAGTGTACAAACCTTTCACTATTACTACTGCTATAGCAATTCACTAGGGAGAGCAGTCAGTTTAATGTTATGACTTCAAATGCAGTTGACATAATATAAAACTGCTAGAATAGGTGTTCAGTGGTGTTTCTTTTTTTACAGAACAAGATTAAAGTGGTTGCCTTGAAAATAACCAATAACATAAATGTTTTAATCAAGGTAAGTCTTCACATTATGAAGGAGTAAATTCACACAGTAGAGTAACCTGTGCAGAAAAAAGGAATAGATTTGAACTGAGTTGTACTGTGTTACTAAGTTAGTCAGTGTTAGCCAGCTGAGGGTTGCTGCCTCTTTACTGTTTCTGAAGAGACAGGCATCTGCAGTTGATGTAAGCTGCTTAGCCGCTGCTGCTGCTGTCGGGATAGGGTGTTGAGGCCCTTTTCTGCAGCACTAGTTGCCTGCAGGAGCAGAAGACCTTGCTTTGGGGGTCTCTGGATTCTGGCTGAGCCTTTTTCCTTGTCGTTTCCCCTTTCTGCAGTGGCAGGGAGGGTAAGGAATAGTTTGAAGAGGGGCAGAGAGATGTAAAGGAGGAAGGAGGCAAAGCAAGCGGCTATACAGAACCTTTTTCTCCAGAGAGTCTAGGAGAGATGGGCTGCAGAAAGAGACTTTCATCCAGAGCCCTGATTTCTTGTAACCACCTTTTCCTCTTTTTCCTCTTTTCCTTCACTTCCATCCCTCAGTCTCAATCATCACGATAAACCAAAAACTTTGCCCACAGTATTGAGAAGCTTCTCTTCTACCATCATAGGGATATTGGTTGTCTCCCTACGGAAGGCATTGTAGCTCATTATAAGATGCTTGATGTGCATAGGGAGAGAGGGAAGGTATATTACATCATTATAAGACACTATTCTGTTAATATAAATCTCATTTGAATTTCCTAGAAAAGTGTACGGACTAAGGCAGCCAGATAAGGCAGTTAGCTACTGCCACCTTCTCCCTCTGCTATGGGACTTCAAAAAGGATTTAAAATTGTTGGACAGTAATTGTTATTCTGGAGTCTCAATAGGTAGCTAAAATTTTGAGGTGCCATTGATGTGAATTTAACTGTAAAATAAACTGTCCAATTTTGCCTCTATAGGATCTCTTCCACATTCCTCCTTCTTATAAAAGTACAGTTACACTGTCCTGGAAACCAGTACAGAAGGCAGATGCAAGGTGAGAGTTTTTCATATAAAAAGAAAACAGTGGTGTTAATTTTTGCTGTTTACAAAGTAAAGATCCCAAGCTTGTGTGTATATAATGTAAAAGTTTCGCAGTCAGAAATAACACCCATCCTGGAAGGAATTAAGGCTGTAGAGTGATAATCTTAGTCTTGCTTTAGGGATACAATAGACTGAACCAACTGGAGACTAGCTTACTTCCTCTTTGGAAGTATTATTCAGGGCATCTTCATGAGCTGCTGCTAGCTTCCAGTGGTTAATCTTTGAGGCTGAACTGCTATTCCTGTACCTGTCACCACAGGGGTGTAATGGCCTGTTTTTGTTTTCTTCTGTCAGTCAAAAAAGAGCAAGTGAAGATACAACCTCAAGTTCACCCCCAAAGAAAGCTTCAGCGGGACCAAAGAGGGATGCCAGACAAATATATAATCCCCCCAGTGGAAAGTACAGCAGTAACCTGGGTAGTTTTTCTTACGGTAAGTTAGGCAGCTTGGAAGAGCTTGGGATAGTTGTGCCTTGAGGTGGGGGAACAAACAAATTAAGCCAACTTCTGTCACATTCTCAGAAGATCACACTGTCACCAATTTGTGTGTGTAATGGCCTCTTTCTAGGTGTTGATCTGTTACAGTGCTACCAGCCTATAAACTATATGTAAGTCATTTGCAAGTTAGTACGTGTTTTAAGACATAGTTAGTAATTGAACTATTGTGTTCTCTATCGTGACACACAGCACTCGAACCCCAGATTTCCCACTGGACAGACCAGTTGCTGCACATGGCAGAGCTGGGCCACTTCCTGTCATACGACTGGACCTGTGCTGAATTCCCATTACAGCCACTGCCGGTGTTGCAGACCTGATCCAGAACTTCTGGGAATTGCCAGGTTCACCGTGCACACACACAGTTTTGTCCTCGTACTCCCAGTCAGAGCGATTCTGTCTCTGTTCTGGGCAAACCGCGAGAGCAGTTGCCGACTGGATGAATAGGCCCAGCAATGGCAGCAGCCCATTCTTGCTTGTTCCCTGTAGGCCCGCTGGTCCTACCTCTGGCAAGTAACCAGCCTGCTACGGCAAATTATCAACTGTGCCCATAGGTTGAAAACTGATCTGAAGCACTGTCTTCTATGTAAAACGAAGAGAAAAAGTAAATCTTCTGCAGATTTCTTACTGCAGACTTCAGGTGATGCACCTGTGTCTCTTAAGATAAGCTTGTAGTCCTACGGTTCTAAAAACTAGGGAGTTTTCACAAACATTCTTTTTATTGCTTGCTATTGTTTCTTGTTAGTGAGATGCTTAGGCCTCTGATCAGCTTTTGATTTCCACACTCTTTAAAATAAGCACACAGTTGTTTCTAGATTAATATGACCTGTATTTTAAGACTATACATGAAGAGAAAGCATGGAAGGGGGATGAGGGTTTGATATATTTTCAAACAAATACAAAGAAACTTTAACAAAATATTTTGTGGGTTTTCTTGCTGTGGTCAGATTTGTTCTTGACAAAGGGAAAGGAAAACTTTTTTAACAGTATACAAAGAGTTTGTGTGGTATCCATCTGTCTCGTAAGATTTTTAACCGGATACAGTTAGGATACCAGCCCAGCAAAAAAATTCTAAGTATGCTGGTGATAACGTAAAGATAGAAAATGACAGATAGACTGTGGTTTTCCATCATCTTGCCAAATCACTAGGAGCAAGTCAGAGAAACACCTCAATATCAACGTGGTGTTACTGGACAGAAGGATGAGTTAGGTAGCCTAGTGAAGTTCTTTACAGACCAGTTTTCAATTCTGTGATAATGGATTGGCCCAAATATAGTTCTAAAATAATGCGACAGTTACGTATCGTAGTGTTAGTATGCAGAAAGACAACATTTAGTTTAGAGAGGCTAATTGTCCTGACCTTTTACAATTGGTGGGGTTCGTTGTCCATCAAAGCGTAACTCTTGAGATCTCACGGTATATAAGCAGGATTAGCCTCAGAGACTTAAGCCAGCCTTCAGTACCTCCAGTTACTGCTATTTAATTTTAATCTGTGCATAGCGTAAAACCTGTATGAAAAATTTTGACTTTTATTTCAGAGCAAAGAGGTGGTTTCCGGGGTGGACGAGGAAGAGGTTGGGGAGGACGTGGCAATCGTAGCCGAGGAAGAATCTACTGAGTAGACCGCTAAATCTTCCGTGCCCCTGAAGGGCTAAAGTGAAAGTGCTACTCAGCAAGTTTGCTTGGAGTATTGTTTCCTTCAAGGACTGCCTTCCACTAAGACTGACTTAAATGTTCTTTCTACCTTTGTATGTATGATCTACTTTTCTAACGGACTACAACTTGTCCATAGTGAAACTACAACTGTATTTTTGGAGGCTTACAGTCAGCAGTTTTGGGTTCTTATTTTTGAAGCGTCTTCAGGATTTATTCAAAATTGGAAAAGAGCGTAGATGTTTTATCAAAAGCTACATCTTGACAGTTTGTATATTAACCTAAAAATCAGCTACTGCATAACTGAAACTATATAATTGAGTTTATGTATTAAGTAATGGACAGGAAAGGCATGACAACAGAGATACGTTTCAGATAAGCTTAGCAGCTGAAGTAATCCTTTCCTCATCTGTAACCATATTTTGCAATAAGTGGAGAAGAGTACCATTGTTAAATTTGCTTTGATCTACTTTTTTCTTTAATGGAATTGAATGAGATACGTGCTGGGTTTCTTTGAAAGTTTGCAACATGGATGGAAATTTTATTTTGCTTGTAGCATGAAGCAGTCCTTTTACTTAGAGATGTGAAGAATGTGGTGTTTTTTAGTTTACACATCTTACTCTTCTCCTTGCATTGTAATGCAAAAGTGATGTTTTGCAAATTTTTAATGTTTAATATGAATATGTGCATATAGTTATGCCGTGAAACTTCAGTAAATGAGTAGGAAAAACAATAAATGACTATAATTATTCCAGGAATGGGTAAAGACTGATGCAGTGATTAAGCTTCATAGGCTGGAGCTGGACCGTAGCAGTACCTGGCTCTTTTCTGTGTTTTGCAGATTTCTGGATTAGTTGGCACTTGAGGGTTGGGTTTTTTTTTTGTTTTGTTTCGTGGTTTTTTGGGTTTTTTTTACCAATACAGTTGCATTTAAAAATATATAAATAAAATTGTATTTTGGGTAACATTGAAAAATTCCAGCTATGTAGTTCGATTCAGGTGGAAAAGTTAACAATTCCATGCTATTTTTTTCCATAGCAACTTGGGATTCTTATTTACTGGTGTACACCCAGAAAATATAATGTAAGAGCACAATGCTTTTTTTTTTTTTTTATTCTCACCACTCAAAAGTTTTTACTTCTCAGGTCATTCAACATTGTAAAGGAATTAGCAGATAGTAAAAAGAAGTTGGGACAGAGGAAGAGAATTTTAATAAGTGTTCCAGGGCACGTTGATGTAAAATAGTTTAGGCTTTAGAAGAATGAAGATTATTTCTTATCCTCCTTTTTCTGTCCAGCCATTTGATATCCACAGACACAGACAAATGCTTGAAAGTGATGTTTCCCCACCTACTTCCATTTGTATTTGCTTGTGAATCTGACTCAGGTGTCTTCATTAACACTCTTTGATATTTATCAATACAATCAGAAGGCCAGAATACAGAAACTGTGTCAAAGTTAGAGACATTGCTGATGCTAAATTACAAGTCTGGTTTTGCCTAATTCTGGAGCAGTAGGCAGCAAACTTTGGACATTCCAGGACATGGGAGCTGACTTTGTATTTATAATTACGTGCCAGCTGCTAAAATCTGATTTGTCACTAAAACCAACTAACCTGGCAAAGAACTTTCAAGGACAAATACATGAGATCAAAATGTCGCTCTGAAAATAGACCTTAGGTGGATAATAAGCTCCCATTGGGGAAAAAAAAAAAAAAAACAAAACAGACATTTTGCACTTGTGGCTATAATTTGTGTTTTGAGGGGTTTTAAAAGTGTAATCTCAAAGCCTAAACATAGTTTGTATTTAGATTAATAACTAGGTACTAGCAGCTTATTTTCTCACTGAGTTTTGAGTGAGTTTTCTTTACAGGACTCCTGTTTTTCAGAGCTGATGTGCAAAGTTCTTGTGGCCACCGAAGTAGTTAGGATTTTTTTTTCCCCAGTTTCATATTTAAGGTTAATGCAGTGAGTTCTTGTGGAGACACCTGTTCACCATCTTGTTGAATTGTAAATGTTCCCTTATGCTTTTGGAATAAATTCATTTTGTAATTTTGTTTGGCTCATTGTTTCACAGTCACTCTGCAACATTTTGTGTTGGCTTAGTAAAAGGGTACCCTGGTAACTTTTTGTTTTAGTGACTTAGATTGCTATAGATGTATTGAGCTATTTGCCATTAAGAAATACATCTTGGCAAGACTGCATTAGCTGTTTCAATTTTTAAGTAATTCAACTTCTAACTGCAAAATTTTGGATAGGAATTTAAATACTCAGCAAAAGCTGCATGTCCTACATCTTATTTGGGAATTATCATGTGAAAAGGGGTCATTCATTGTCTTATTCAACCTCCTGGAATAAACTTGCAATAAATTTGTTAGTATCTTAAGATAAAGCAAGAGCGGTTTGGAGTAGCAGCCTGGGTTTTTTGGTGATGGGAAAACTCTGGCAGCAGTAAGGAACTGTCATACTTGCAGGAATATGTTTTCTACCCTGAGAGAAACCAAATCCCTTGCACTACTTTAACCGCTGTGACACCATTTGTAATTTTTTTTTTTTCTTTGTTTCTACTTAGTGAGTTTGAGTTGCAGGCAAATTTTACCGTTTAACAAGCTCTGGGAAGTCTGGTGTCCCCAAGCAGAATGTTTGCAGCTTACTTGCAAACTTAGGAAGGTTGAGCGGACCAAAGTTTGAATCTTGCTCTGGACTGGGGAAACAAGCTCTTTACTGTTCACTGGAGTAGGAAAGGAAAAGTTGAGATTGTTCTGTGTAACCGAAAAGCCTTAGAAGGAGTGAGCAGCGATGTGTTGTTTTTCAGAGCTAACTTCAACCGGCTCCTCAGGGAGCTGGCTCAAAGCGGGAACAGCCGCAGGAACGGTTCCGTTTGATGGGGACAAGGAGGCCGTTTCCTCGAGCTGTCGTGGCAAACGTTTCAGCGTGTATTAAATAAAATATTTTTTAATGAGAGCGTTCAGCGCGGTGCCACAGGTTGCTTTGTTGGCGTGTAAAGTCAGCTCTGCCGTAACCGGTGGCTGCCTAAAGTGCAAAAAGGCTCCGTTAACCGGACTCGGCTTCCCCAGCGGGGTCAGCGGTGCCTCGGCTCCTGGCGCGGGCGCTGCCGCCGCCATCCGGCCTCCCTCGCCCCGGGGCTACCCCGGCTGCTGCCGCGGGGCGAGGCGGGCGAGCAGCTCCGGCCGGGAGGCTCCCGGTGCCGTCCGACCGAGCGACTCCGAGCCACCGTTCTGCCGGCGGGGGCAGCGGGGCCGCCTCAGGGCCCGTCTCCTGCCCCCGCCCCGCCCGGCCCGGCCCTTCCCCTCCCAAAATGCCGGCGGCGGCGGTTCCGGTTCCGGGTGGCGCGGGCAGGCCGGGATTGGGGAAGATGGCGGCGGCAGGAGCGTCCGGGCGGGGCGGGCTGGGGTGGGTGTGGGTCTTCTCCGGTTGGGCCCTGGGCCTGTGCTCGCTGCTGGCCTCGGGGACGCGGCCCGCCGCTGCCACCACCCACTGGGTGGTCACCGAGGATGGCAAGATCCAGCAGCAGGTGAGCGGCGCCGGGAGCTGCCCACCGCCGCCTGCCCCGGCCCGCTGCGGCGGCAGGGAGAGCCCCTCCCCGCCTCGCCGTTCACCCGCAGCCCCGAGCTGGACGGTGGCGGCGGGACGGGGCCCGTTGGCCCGTTGCGAAGCCCGAAAGCCGCCGCAACCAGCCGGGAGGCGGTGGCGGGCGGCCCCAGCACGGGGGTCGCCCCTGGCGAGCTGGCGTCGGTCGCGGAACGTGTTTGGGAGTCACCGGAGCGGCGGGGAGGAGCGGTCGGGTCAGAGCGAGCCGAGGCCGGGTTTTAACTGGCCCCGTGTTTCGGTCAGCGGCCTCCCTGAGAGCCGTCAGCTCCTCAGGCCGGGCCGCTGGGTAAGCGCGGAGCCGGGGTCCCGCCTTGGCCCGCCGAGACCCTCCGGTGGGGTGCGGGGCCCTCCCGGCGGCGGGGCCGGGGCCGTTCCCGGGGCGCCCCGCCGGCTCCCCCGCCGTGGCTGGCGCAGCCCCCGTTACGAATGAGTCTGCGATTTTTCACCCCCGCGTTGCTTTTCAGTCTTTCTGGACGTCAAAAAAAGAGAAACGGTCGGGGTCCGCTCGGTGCAGCAGCACCCGCGTGCCCTGTTCTGCAGTGATTTTGTGGCTTTACTCAAAGCATCTTAATTTGATACCGCGCTGTGCCTCACGTTCGCTGAGCGGCTGAAGGAGTCGACGTGTGTTTCGTGTTTGGGCTTTTTCTCACTTGTTTTGGTCCCTTTGTTGCAAGGGCAGCAGCCCCACAAATCCGCTGTTGTGTCAGCTCTGCTCTTGTTCGGTTTCCCTGGGGAGTGGAAGAGTTAATGGCTGTAGCAAGCAATGTGGCCTTCCCCCCTTGGAAAAAAAAAGTGTGGGGAGATGAGTTTCTGTTAACATCCCCTTCATTTTGTGAGACTTTTTGGTCGGGTCTCCTGTCAGAAAGCGTTAGGGTCCCCAGGGAGGTGGAAGTGGTGTTCTCTGCAGGAAGCCCCCGCTGTTCTCGGGCACCTCAGCTGTCTGCGTGGATCCAGGTACTCTCACCCTAGTTAATCATAAATTAATGAATGACAGCACTTCCAGAGCTAGCTCACCTCATTTTTCCACTTTATGCAGTGAGAGTATACGATAACGGTCTGGAAGCGTCTCTGTGTGTATATTAATTGTATATCATCAAATTTGGGTCAAGGGTTGATTTTGATTATTGTATGAAAAGCAGCTGTGACTTGGAAAAAAATCTAATTAGTTAAAATGACTTGAAAAATCTGGTTAGCTGAAGTCAGCACTGATTTTAAGAAATGGCTTTTTATGTCTGTCAACTGATGGTACAGGTAGAAGCCTCCACTGTACCGTTGCTGTCCAGTAAGCTATTCTATTACGGTCACCGATGATTTTTAAGCAGGGGCATTCCCATGTTCCATGTATGAAGTTCTGCAGGGCTGTAGGTGAAGTGATGAAATAATATCTGTGGAATAACTTCTCTTACCTGCCCGGTCAAAATTAATCCATCCATTTCCAGCAACGAAACTCAAATTATAAATATGGTGTTACTTGGAATGTGAGGAGCCAGATTCTTCAGTAGCTGGTGCGTAGTGCTGGTTTTTTGTCATAAGATATATTTCAGTATTTGTTACTGTCATCCCCCTGGCTCTTGTGAAAATGATATTTAAATTTGTGGTTATTGCCATCCCTATAGACAACCTCTGAACTTTTTATTTTCC
This sequence comes from Strix aluco, assembly GCF_031877795.1. NCBI lineage: Eukaryota > Metazoa > Chordata > Aves > Strigiformes > Strigidae > Strix > Strix aluco. The sequence continues at coordinate 3,337,827 of NC_133961.1, forward strand.
ACTTATTTGTATTTTGGGGAATGAGAAGAGAGGGCATTTTCTAGAGCGAACTTGAACGTTGTTTTAAATACCAAAGTGTAATTGTGGTTCGGTGATTAGCAGCAAAACCAACAGATAATCTCCGTTGTCCAGCAACATGAAGGAATTGTCACTGTCCCGCTCTACGCTGCGCTGGTGCAGCCCCACCTCGAGTACTGTGTGCAGTTTCGGGCACCTCAGTTTAAGGGGGACATCAAACTAGTGAGTGTGTCCAGAGGAAGGCAACCGAGATGGTGAAAGGTCTTGAGGGCAAGACCTACGAGGAGCAGCTGAGGTCACTTGGTTTGTTCACCTTGGAGAAGAGAAGGTTGAGGGGTGACTTCATCGCAGTCTGCAACTTCCTCAAGGGGGGCAGTGGACAGGGAGGTGCTGATCTCCTCTCTCTGATGATCAGGGATATGACACGAGGAAATGAAATGAAGCTGTGCCAGGGGAAGGTCAGGTTGGACATTAGGAAGAGGCTCTTCACTGAGAGGGTGGTCGGTCACTGGAACAGGCTCCCCAGGGAAGTGGTCACAGCACCAAGCCCGTCAGAGTTCAAGGAACATCTGGACGATGCTCTTGTATGGCTTAGTTTTCAGTAGTCCTGCGAGGAGCAGGGGGTTGGACTTGATGTCCTCATGGTTCCCTTCCAACTTGAGATATTCTATGATTCATTGGCAATGGGATGGTTCATAACTGATTTATTAATTCGTTGGTAGAACCACAACATTCCAAAATATTTAAGTTGCCCTTCTGCTAATACCAAGACCGAAGTGCTTAACAGGACATAAGCCTAAAATTTCCCTGCAGAGCATCCCTTTGCTTGAATTTTTCAGAATATTCTTTGTTAGGTTGATATTTATCGTGAGAACATGTATTTTTACCAGTAGGCTTAGCCGTTCAATCGTTCTTTCCAGCTATTTTTACTTCGTGCATTTTCAGTGGGGCTTTTCTCCACATTCATCTCAAACTCTTTGGCTGTGCAGCTTCTTGTGTTTCTCTGGAGCATCTGGCGTTTTAGTTTCTCAGTGTACGTAGAGCATTGCCTGTCATCAGCTTCTCTGCTAGTTCTAATTAACCTACTCTCATTTTATAGAAAAATATTGTCACATCAGGTTTTTCTATAGTACTCCAGACTACTCTGGACTCCTTTGAACATCCATGTTTGCTGCACAGCAGCCCAAGTTTGAATTTTGAAGCACCTTACCTACTGAAAGACAGCTGTGTAAGTCAAGACTGGTGTGAAATAAACCTCAGCTCTGCTGGTTTGAACTCAGCCTAAGCAGGGTCACAGAGTAACACCACCTGCCCTCAGCTCAAAGCAGGGCCAGCTGAGGGTCCTGCCGGGCTGAATTTTCTGTCCAGAGGTGGGGATTTGACAGCCTTGCTGGGCACCTGGTCCAGTGGTCAGCTGCCTTCAGTGTGAATTTTTTTCATCTTTTCTAATTAGAATTTCCCATGTAGCAACAGATGTACGATGCTTCTCACTGTCACACCTCAGGAAGAGCCTGGCTCTGTCTTCTCTCTACCCTGCCTTTAGGAAGCTGAAAACAGCAGCAGTGTCCCCCTGCAGCTGAGCCCGCCTGCTTCTCTCAGCCGCTCTGCGTGTTCTGTGCTCCAGGCCCCTCACCACCTCGGATGGGCTTTGCTGGCCTGAAAACGGGGGACAGAAAGCTGAAGCAGGTGGGTGGCTGGTGGAGGGGGACGATCGCTGCCCTCGCCCTGCTGGCTCCAGCCTTGCTGCTCTAGCCCAGGGTGCAGCTGGCCACCTCAGCTGCAAGGGCACACTGCTGGCTCATACCAACTGTTTCCTCGCCGTAGTCCAAACATCCTTCTCTGCAAAGCTGTTTTCAGTTCAGCTCCAGCCTTTCCTGCCACACGGGGCTATTGCATCCCACACACCGGGTTTGCGCTTGCCATTGTGGACTTCGTGAGGGCCCTGGCAGCTCGTTTCTCCAGCTCTCTCTGTCACTGCAGCCCTGCCTTACACTATGGCCACCCCCACCCCACGTTTGCAGAGGACACCAGGCTTGCTGAGCTTTCTCCCTGTTGTTAGTAAAGACATTAAACAGTGTTGGCCCCAGTATTGATCCCTGAGGGATGCTGCTGGTGATCACCACTGTTGGACTTTGCGCTGCTGATGGCAACACTTCCAGCACAGCAGTTTCGAACTGGAAGTGGCTATTACTGTCTGGTGGCTAAGAGTGGTGGTATTAATACGCATTTATATTATTTAATTTTAGAAATATTTGCATTCTCAGTCTGAAACACGTTTTTCAAGATTGTCACCTTTTTACAGAGGAACAGGCTTGATCTTCACTTGGACTACCTCATTATCTGAATGAAGCCCATAAAATTAAGATGTGGGCGAAACTTAAGTGGTAGTAAGACCCAGACATTCCCCTCCTAAACGCGCCACTAGTGGGTGTCCAGATAAGCACCAGTGACAAGTGACTTCCCTGTAGATTTTAGTTTGCTACTGTGAGCCTTGTTTTCCTTGTTACCAAAGTGCACTATGGATGAGGAACTGAAAGCAGAAGTTATAGATCCTGGCCTGTATACAAAATCTGATAGCTGGAATCTGAGGGAAAGATTGTGAGAATATTTTATATTATTGCCCTAAAATCTCTGTCAGCTGTTTCTCCTTATAGCGCAGCAACAGCGTAAGCCTTTAATATGAGACTACATTCAGGTGAGATTGACTTTCCTGTGGCGTAAGGCTGCTAGCAATACCTTGCCTGAGACTTGAGCTGGAGTTCCTAGTGGTATAACAGCCTGGCAGGGGTAGCAATATTAATGCAAACTGAACAATTTTCTGTATATCAGCAAGCTCTCATCTCGTAAATGGAAGTGCTTGCTAAGTAGTCTCTGCTGTTCCAGTTTGTAGTGAGCATTTCTGAATGATGAAACAAATTAATTCCCAGCAGTGCATGTAACGTTTCATTGTCTAAGCCATCAAGGGAAAAGCCATCAAGCTGTATCTGTTGCCCAAGTAGCCTGTTTTGAGGTCAAATACATCATTCTCTGGATCACTTCGTCTTCTTTTAGTCCGAGTCCACCTTCAGATATGTGTTCCTGCAAAACCAGGGACTGAGTAATCGTCACTGAGTGATTGAGAGATGATATGTCCTCAATGCACATGTTTATAAGCCTTTTTATTTCACAACTGGCAGTATAAAGTTCAGGCTAATATATAACTGATTTTAGACAGTGCTTGTCTGCCAGTAGGGAAACTAGCCACTCTACAGAAATACTAGCGTACTTCAAGAGAAGAGAGAAACTTGGTGTAAAGAGAGGACAGACAACTGACAGATTAAATGCGATGCAGGAAAGTTTCAGTAGTCATTCATGGCTTTAGGGGTGGGTGCCAACTGCTGTCATCTCAGACCTGACATATCAGGGCTGAGGTAGGGTCTTTCTAAAGATCCCTTGGTGGAGGTGATTAAAGCTGAGCAAGCTGGAGGGGGATTCAAAGGACTCTCTTTATGTGAGCTACTATAAACGCTGCGAAAGTTAGTTCTGAGTAACTAAACTAAAAGAAGCAAAGAAACCTCCCAGGGCAGATGGTCCAAAGCAGGACTGGGGAAGTGTTGCCAGGGACAGAGAGCCTCTGGCAAGGAATCTGAGCTGGCAAAAAGTTGTTTTGTTTTTAATGTGCTGTCATGGTTTTTGAAGTTTGTTAGAGGTGATCTGGAACAGAGAGTGAACGAGCAGTGCTGGTTAGCCTCTTTGGGGCTAAGAGGACGAGCCACTCGGTAAACATGACATCTGAATTTAATGCAGTGCAGTAGTGTGCTTAATTCTGGCTTAGTACAAGAGGGGAGACATTACCTAACAGTTGTTCACTTGGTTGTGGATTTGAATGTGAGTGTGCCTCAAGTTGCAGCAAGGCAAGATGATTCATGGATGGCTTTAGAGTTGGGTAATGCATTACTGGTATCCATGATCTGACTACATGAGTACGCTGACAGCTTGAGATGAGAATAGTGGTCCATACGTTCAAGACTGGAGGAGAAGCAGCCATCCAAAACTAAGGAAAGCTGAAAATCTGGTGCAGCCAAATAAAAATCTATTTGCTACTTGCAAAAGCATCTTCTGCAATATATTAAGCAGTCAGTACTATCTTGAAAATGACAGGTGGATGTTTGCTTTGCTCTTTCTCTAAAGGTTAGTTTGCTTGGCCATATGACCTCTTTCTTGACTGAATTTCTTATCCTTCCAAGTCTGTTGTGTGCTAAGCAAAAAAAAAAAAAAAAGTGTTCATTCTTACTGAAGTGTGTAACGTAGCATGCCTTCCCCAAAACAGTTGGCAGTGCCTCTTTCTGAGTGTGTGCAAAGAGACCTACCTAGGCTGGAGGTTGGTGTGAGTCTGCTGCAGTTCATCCTGTCATCCAGCCCTAGGGTGATGAGCTGAAGCGTGGTGGTTTTGAAGCATCAGTCAGCTTGTCCTTAGGAAAAGGTAATCTTGTTCTGTTTTAAAACTTCTCTCTTGATCACCAAAAGACTGTGGGATTTAGGCCTTCTTCTAGTATGAAAAATAATAACTTTTAAAAATGCCTTCACTTTAAATTTTCTGCTTTTTCATAAGTCTATTTAAAAAGTTTGAACCTGAACATTTTGTGTAGTGAATGGTTGAGATGCTTAACGTCCTTGTCCCCGACAGGGTGCTGCTGACCTAGAACGCGCTTCACCAGCGCTGGGCTCTCAGGGGAGTGCAGCCTCTGTCCTTCTGTATTGCTGTGAAGGTCACAGCTAGAGCTGAATTTGATTAAAAATAGGCCTTCTGGTAGCCTGTATGTGGAGTGCAGTCAGAAATGCAAATATTTTGTTCTTTGGGGCAGTGGTGGTAGAGAAGTAGCTTTGCTGCTGAGTTGAGAACAGTGAAAAGATTTGCATCTGTGGTGGAGGAGCTAAGAGGCAGATCTGAAGAGCTGCTGAAATATAGCTGTTGGTGCCCATGGCCCTCACGCCTGCCACGGTCTAGCAGGTAACCTTCTGCCAGGTTTTAACTGCTGACAGCAAAGCTTTAATACAAAAATGTCTGCATTTAGCCCAGCGTAGTAATATACGCTGAGGTGGTTCAGTTTGTAAGTCCAGAAGGACCCAGCAGTGGCTCTGACCGTGTGTAGGCACCATGTCCTGCTCGCTCTTCCCACTCCTGGTGTTTCCATACAGCCTTGTCCTCCTGGCTCCCAGGTCCCATTTCTCTTGGCATCCTCACACTTTGATTTCCTGGCCTATCATCGTGTTTTCCATCACTTTTAATGTAAGGGTAGGGCAAACTGACAAGATCATACTAATCAGCCGTTCAAAATGGATTATTCTGTGGTGAACGCTGTGCTTGGTGCCTGGCAGGCCTTCTCCATATTGTGAGCTTCACAGCGAAAGGATAGCCTGGCAGTGACCCAAGCACATGTTTGCATGAAGGCCCCATCAGAGCCCGAAAGAGCAAAGTCAGCGAGACTCTGAAATCCACTGTTATTTCATGTGGCTGAACTTTTTTTTTTTTTCCTTTAAAGCTGAATCCCTACCTGTTACTATCCAGCTAGGAAATAAGAACCACAGTATAAAGCCCTTAAAATACACCACTGGATAAAGTCATTTCCCTTAAAGTTTAACCAGAAAAAACCAATGGGTTGTCTGCTGTTCATTTGCTGAAGAAATTACTGCTGAGGCTTAACCTTTTTTTTAGGTATCTTGTAAGTCATTTTTCACAATGAGAACAATCAGCCACTGGAATAATCTCCCCAGGGAGGTGGTGGATTCTCCAATGTAGGACACTTAAGATTAGCTGGACAGGGTGCTGGGTCATCTTGTCTAGACCGTGCTTTTGCCAGGAAGGGTTGGACCAGATGATCCTTGAGGTCTCCTCCAACCTGGTATTCATAGAATCATAGAATGGTTTGGTTTGGAAGGGACCTTAAAGACCATCCAGTTCCACCCCCCTGCCATGGGCAGGGACACCTTCCACTAGCCCAGGTTGCCCAAAGCCCCGTCCAACCTGGCCTTGAACCCTTCCAGGGAGGGGGCAGCCACAGCTTCTCTGGGCAACCTGTGCCAGGGCCTCACCACCCTCACAGGGAAGAATTTCTTCCTTAGATCTAATCTGAATCTACCCCCTTTCAGTTTAAAACCATTACCCCTCATCCTATCCCTACACCCCCTGATGAAGAGGCTCCCCCCAGATTTCCTGTAGCCCCTTTAAGTACTGTGAGGCCGCTCTGAGGTCTCCCTGGAGTCTTCTCTTCTCTGGACTGAAAAACCCCCATCTCTCTCAGCCTGTCGTCACAGGGGAGGTGCTCCAGCCCCCTGAGCGTCTTTGTATTCTATGATTCTAATTAGTATTTTTCCTTTTCTCTACTTTCAACGTTAGAACGCAGTATTTCTAGTATTTGGCAGTGAGCAGGCAGCAGGAACCAGTCTGCCTTTATGAAAACAAGTACTTGTTCCTTACAGACATACATGAGTTGATCTGGCATCTGTTTTGCTGCTGTAGAATATAAACCTGGACTAGAATATACATGTTAGAAATTTGTTTTGTACCCTTAAGTATGACCAACAGCATATTGCAGACAAGTGGTGTTACAAATAAAGTCTTGTTTTCCTTTGATGTATTTAGATCTGTTATCTACGATAGTCATAGCTGGTGTGCTCTTCAGAAGTGATCTCTGTTGAGCAGACCTATTCAATAATACTGCAACTTTGTTAGGTTTTATGTTTGAAGTGCTACAAGTGTTTAAAATTTCTATTTTCCCTGTAGTGCAGCTACTCTCAATATCCAAACACCTAACGCTGTTTGTTAACAGATTCTCCAGCTGTAAGCTTTTAAATGGCTCAATGCTTATTATAAAAACTCACTTCAACATCATTTTTCTGTGTGAATTTTTCAGTGACATTGCTTGGAACAAACAAGTACCTTCTGACACTCCCTGTTCATCATTTGTATAAGCCAAAGCATATATTTTCCAGTTTTGTAGCTTGTCTTGCACCAAAACGTGTACAGAATTTTTTGTGACTTTTTCAGAAATGCCATGCTAGCATCACGTTGGAGTGGCGAGTATCTCAAGACAGCAAGAATATACCAAAAGGCACACTTCAGTTTTTAGATCCTTTGCTCCCAATTGAGCCTGCAAGGAGTTCCAGCCTATTTGAGTGGGAATTGCCTTCATTTCACAAGTACAGTGACAAAAGATCCACTGTCTGTAAAACAAGCCTATAAAACAAGTACAAGGAGCCCGCTTTGCTGTACACCATCATTTGATGTAGTATCTTTTCCAGCTTCTTTCTGTCCTAATCTGCCTTCTGCATGTAGTAGAAGCTTTTAGGATGTGCAGAGGCACTAACAGCTGTTCTGATTTTGGTGTTCCTGTGCCTCAGTTAACAGTGGGATTTCCACCATACTTTAAAAAAAGCCTTACCTAAAAATAGCTGACCGAGGCATTCACCGACCTTCATTTTAAAAACTTACTTCCTGGTGCAATATAACTGGGTTGTGGGGAAAAATACACTGCAAGTGTGGCGGGTTAACCCTGGCTGGGTGCCAGGTGCCTGCTAAAGCTGCTCTATCACTCCCCTCCTCAGCTGAACAGGGGAGAGAGAATATAACGAAGGTTCGTGGGTCGAGATAAGGACAGGGAGATCACTCAGCAATTACTGTCATGGGTAAAATAGATTTGACTTGGGAAAAGTAACTTAATTTACTGCCAGTCAAATCAGCGTAGGGTAATGAGAAAGAAAAGCTAAATCTTAAAACACCTTTGCCTCACCCCTCCCTTCTTTCTGGGCTCAGCTTTGCTCTCAATTTCTCTCCCTCCTCTCTCCCATGGTGCAGGGGGCAGGGGATGGGCGTTGTGGTCAGTTCGTCACCCGTTGTCTCTGTCACTCCTTTCTCCTCAGGGGGAGGACTCCTCACACTCTTCCCCTGCTCCAGCGTGGACAGCAGACAGTCCTCCATGAACTTCTCAGCACGAGTCCTCCCCATGGGCTGCAGTTCCTCACAAACTGCCCCAGCGTGGGTCCCTTCCAGGGGTTCTGTCCTTCAGGCACAGGCTGCCCCAGCGTGGGTCCCCCACGGGGTCACAAGTGCTGCCAGAAAATCTGCTCCAGCGTGGGCTCCTCTCTCCACGGGCCACAGCTCCTGCCAGGAGCCTGCTCCAGCGTGGGCTTCCCGTGGGGTCACAGCCTCCTTTGGGCACCCACCTGCTCCAGCGTGGGCTTCCCGTGGGGTCACAGCCTCCTCTGGGCACCCACCTGCTCCAGCGTGGGCTTCCCGTGGGGTCACAACCTCCTCTGGGCACCCACCTGCTCCAGCGTGGGCTTCCCATGGGGTCACAACCTCCTTTGGGCACCCACCTGCTCTGGCGTGGGGTCCTCCCCGGGCTGCAGGTGGGTCTCTGCTCCCCTGTGGACCTCCCTGGGTGCAGGGCACAGCTGCCTCACCATGCTCTTCATCGTGGGCTGCAGGGGAATCTCTGCTCTGGCACCTGGAGCACCTCTTCCCCCTTCTTCTTCACTGTCCTCGGTGTCTGCAGGGTTGTTTCTCTCACATTCTCACTCTGATCTCCTGACTACAGTTGCCCTCCCAGGTTTTTTTTTTTTCCCCTCCTTAAACACGTTATCCCAGAGGTGCTACCACCGTCACTGATGGGCTCGGCCTTGGCCAGCGGTGGGTCTGTCTTGGACCCGGCTGGCGTTGGCTCTGCCGGAATGGGGGAAGCTTCTGGCACCTTCTCACAGAAGCCACCCCTGTGGCCCCCTGCTGCTAAACCTTGCCATGCAAACCTTACAAGTCTAATTATTCAGAGACTTTGATATATGCAGGTAACACGGGAGACTAAAACTTCACGGTTTGATTCAACTTCAGTGTCTTTTTTTTGCTACACAAATTCTGTGTGTTTCTTGCTGAATCAGGTTCTTAGTGTACTTTGTGACAGTGAATAAATTTGAACTGTGCTTTATAAAGAAACTTTCACCTTTGGGCAAAGTTGAACAGAGAATGCTTATTCTAAGAGTGGGTTTACTGGCAGGCTTTCTGCAGTGGAGCTATAGTAGCTGTAGTGATTTCCTGTTGGATTGATGTAACTTTACAAACAAATTCACCGACATTGTAGTTGTTGCTTTGATTTCTGCTGCCAGGTGGTAGTTGATAGGAATTTGGTACTTGTTGCATTGTTTTTCTGTCAGTGCATGCATGCTGGATTGGTAACATACCACTCCAAATTCCCAAATGCTAAATTCAAACCTAACACTCCTGAGACTTTTATCGAAAGTTAAAACCAGAAGCTGTCCCTGGATATCATTCTGTTTCTGAATGAATGATAAGCTGCGATCCTTCATCTTTCAGAATAAGACTTTCTAAATGGTGATGCCTGCATAACTTCCTGCAAAAAATCACTCCCCAGATGCAGTTTGTCACTGGAAGTGGAGCTGATAGTTGACTTTGCTCCCCGTGACTGTGTAGTATCATGCCAGCAGCCTTCAGATGTCAGAGGAACAGTGTTATTTTTGAATGGGTGATCAAGTGCTTTAAACACAGTAAAACTTTCCCTTGTTTTCTTTGCAAATTCATCTCTCATTAGCTTGCACATACCGTGGTAGTTTCTCTAGCAAATGAGGCATGAATAGGTGCCACATTCAGTGCATGACTCTGGTTTTGTGTGCAACCAGTTCAAAGTGAGGTGGGGCCCAGAGGAGGAAATATGAAACGTGACTGGAAGTAAAGCGCTGTAGACTTCAATACTTCAACTAACAACATCATTAGTTTTTTTGATACAGTGTTTTCTGTGCTTCTCTGGATCATTGCAGATACTTGGTCACCCTTTATTGGCAACAGTTAAATCCATAATCTCCAAATTCATAGTGTAAAAATTAACTGGTGTCGGTAGCACCTATTATTTTCTATTCATCTGGTGATGTAAGAGAATTAATTTGCTCAGGCAGAAAATGAGTTATATGTAGGTATCTGGACTGTGTAGGTAGCCACCCACCAAAATGACTCCACGCTAAAGGAAGCAGTTCAGCTTTCAATTTGGAAAGGAATACTTAGCCAAATTTAGCCAAAACCACCATTAGGGTTGTTTTGAGGGGGAAGATAAAAGGAACAAATGTTTTCATCTTAGAGGATAGGATCTGTGCTCAGCAGGGAGGCTTGCAAGGAATGTCAACTTCACAGTCAGTAGTCCAAAGATTTGAGCTTCTTATCTGCCTCACAGCCAAGAAAACATGGCCCAAGGCTTAATGAGGATACATTAAATATTAAAATGACCTGGAAGTTTGCTGTTGTCCTGCTGAAGTTCTCTGCAGTAAGAGAGAGTGCCAGAAATGTGTCCAAGTTGTTTGGAAAGTTGACAAAAAAATGAAGAGCAGGAGCTCAGGAGGTTCTCCTGCACATGTATATATGGCAGAGTTTTTCTATTAAATTGTAATGTCGCCAAGTTTGGAGAGACATCATGGGGGTGGACAGCCGCGTGGAGATATCAGCACTACACCCAGGTAGTGCGTACATCTTCATGCAGCAGCTAGTTCTGTATCCTGAAAGCATTTAAGGAAACTGAGCAGATCCAGGAATATCTTGGTAACAGCCATTATGTTAAAATGTGAGATCTTGGTGTCCTTGTCACCCTTTGTCCTTTCATCCTGCCATCACATACTCCTGTCCATTTCCTTGCTTCTGTTCTCATAGTGAATCCTCCACGAGCTAATTTCATATACCAGTTCAGATAAAGCAACTGCTAGGGGATCGTGTCCTGTTCTACTGCTGAGTTTGGGTTAGCTTGCAAGTGAGCCTGGTGGGCACCAAAGCTGACACGCAGGACTAACTGGTATCACACTGGCAGATGGAGGAATTGGGGCTGGAATCCTGGAAGTGAGCCTTTGGATCAGCTCAGCTGCCCATACACCACCTTCTCAACTGTAGTGGCTTTTCCCCGACCTGGTCAGGCAGCAGAATTGATCTGGCATGAGGACAAGGCTGGGGTGTTTCAGCTGTGCAGTGAAGTGCCATGGCTTACTGAGCCCAGTTAAGGACCAGTAAAGGTCTGGCATGTAACCGCTCTTGTGTGACTTATCTGTAATGTCGCTCCTCATTGAGCTGCCAGTTCCTGCGCATAGCTGGGGAGACTGTAGCACGGTCTCCTGTATCAGAGTTTTCAGTCTTCGTCTGCTTACCTCTTCATTTTGTTCACTTACATCTTAATTCTGAAGGCGATAGGTCTTACTGCTAGGCTGGTGTCTTAAATTAGTTGCATGGAGGAGTTGACTTGAAACTGAAGTAATTTATGCCTATTGAGGGACACGATGCAGGAATTTTAAAGCTATAAAAGAAAATAGGTTTTTGCAATTGAAGTTTAAGGTACCTAGTATTTCAGCAGTAGGTACTCTTAGTATGTTGTAAGAAATTTACTTGCTTAGAATTTGTGTGCCTAAATAAACTAAAATAGGTTTAAAATTAAAGCATGGTTTGAACCGGATTCTCGACTAACAACGTTGCTTGAAGTACAGATTTAAATTATGGGCATATTATGAATGCTGAGTGGACAGAAAACCTCCTAACAGGCAAACTGTAGTTGAATGAACATAACTTCATACCTTTTAAAATTGCTCCAATTAGGAGGATGTCTGGCATGATGGACTGTTGAAATGTCTTGCAGGTGGATTCACCAATGAACTTGAGGAACCCGCATGATTTGGTAATACTAATGAGACAAGAAACAACAGTTAACTACCTCAAAGAACTGGAGGTAAAGCTTAATGTTAAGTACTAACTAATTTCTGAAAATACAGGCTTTTTTTTTTTTCACAGGCTTTTTAGTGATAGATGTTGATGGGGAACATAAATCATTCGTGGTATAATTCTGCTTCAGTGAAAAGATGAAGAATCCCTCAGATCTCAAGAATTTTGTGCCTCAAGTTTGCTCAACTGGTTATCATTGTCCCCAGTTGCATCATTCCCTGTTGTTATCCATAAATCCTAACATTTTTAAGTAATTTAGGTACTTTATTCTGTTGCTGACTACTATATTCCAGAATACAGAGCAGGTCGCCTCTGTTTTTTTCAAGCCCATTTATTATTGAAAAAGGATCTGAGAACACCCTTCTGGAAAGGACTTTTAATGAACTTTGAACTGATAACTTAAACTAAAGTTTAAATATAACATGGACTGGGCAAGCTACCATGTCACAGCCTTTCTTCTGGCCGTGCACTCCTTTCTCTTGTGTCAGCTTTGGTTTTGTCAGATTAGCATAAGGAGCTAAATGGGAGGTTCGATGAGCACCAGAGGCAGCTTTAGGTGAATGGGAGAAGTGGAAGGGAGGGGAAAAAAGCAGGACTGCCTCTCGTGTGACTGTATTCAGCCAGTCTTTCTCACTGAGGTATACTCATTTTTGTGGTAATGGACATTTTAGCTATGGATGGAACTATAGTTGTAAGCTTTTCAGGACATGGGTTGTGGGTTTGGAAATTACTAATGTACAATTTGTGTCATACAAAGGACTTCCAGCAGAAGTTATCTATTGTAAGATCTGGTACAAGTTGCTACTACTGTGTATCTCTCTAGTATTGCATAGTAGTGGGTAATCAAATGTGTATGGCTTTAATTAAAAATGCAAATTTTCTTCTCATTTCACATATACAAATCCTCATGATATTTAATGGGTTTTCAATTTGCAGATCTAGGTGAGAATTAAATACAACTTCCTGTGCTGGGACAGACCGTTAGGCCATTCACTGCTCATGGTAATCAATACCTGTGAGCTTTATGGGGCGAAAGGTAGCTCCTAAGGCACATCATGAGCTGATCTATAGAAATTAGTCTCAATTCTTGCATTAGCCTGCTACCTCAGTGGTACTTAGCACACTGAGTGGTTAAGAAGTTCATTTTGTTTACAGTCTCTAATATTATTTCCATGAGGTCTAACAGTGGAGGAGAGTCCAAATATGGAAAAGTTAACAACTGTTTCTTCTTTTTCTGAATTGCCTATCATGAATTTGGAATGCTCTTAGCCCTCTTTTTAGGTACAGAAGGAGAAATAAGGACCTGTTGAAGTTGTATTATTTCTCATGAAAGTGTTTATATTCCATCTAAATAAAAAAAAAAATGTCATACAGATGTTATAAAATACAAGGAAATAGTCCCAAAATTTGAAGAGATTGTTTTAGATTTTCTTCAAATAGACTTTGTTTTAAGGAAAAAGTTAGACTCTTCAACTCCTAGCAACTATAGAGTTTGCTTTCATCAGTATGCATTCTTCTGTTTCTTTTTTTTTTTATTCCTACAGAAACAGTTAGTTGCTCAAAAGATTCATATAGAGGAAAATGAGGACAGAGACACAGGGCTGGAACAAAGGCATAATAAAGAGGATCCGGACTGCATTAAAGCAAAGGTGCCCTTGGGGGACCTAGATCTATACGATGGCACGTACATCACCTTAGAGAGCAAAGATATCCGGTAATAAGATGGTTTATATTTTAAGATCTTTACTGAATGAAAAAATCAACAAAACCTCTAAATGCAAGTAAAAAGAAAAATACCATCACTGACTGTTCTTTAGATGACAGTTGGTTTATTTTGTGTCAGTGTGGAATAAAATTGAAACAACCTCTGCCACTGATTATGACAGGGTACGACAGAAATGCTGTTTCCCAAAAACTGTCCATGTTAGTCCTACCCCGAAACTTCTCAGTTCTGTTCCAAGGCTCCCAGTCAGTTCTACCACTGTAACTCTGCACTGATATGGCCAGACATGTGAATTAAACTGGAGTGTGTCAAGTAGAAGGGGGTTGAATTTGCTTGAGTGTGCTTTGTGTATTTTGAGCTAGATAACACTTCTGGTCGTGAGAACTGTCTTGACTTAAATTTGAATGAAATTCTGTTGATTACCAAGCTGTTGAACCTCCTGGTCATATTTCACCCCCTGTGTTTAGCAAGTAAAGAATGTGTGGAGAGTCTGCCTGACATCCAGCTTCACTGGGAATTCATCTTCAGGGCTGACTGTTTCGGTTTTGTAGTTTTAATTTTTTAACATAATCATATGAGCACTTGAAGTGGGAAGAGATTAATTTTATCCTCAGATACCTTCATTTGGGCTTCTTGCTAATACTTGGGGTTTGTTTCAGTTGAAGAGTCTTCTAATCTGCTTGCGTTGCCATTTTCCTGGCAGATAGATCATTAATCATAATAGTGATACACGAGGTTGATGCTCAGACATTTTGGAGGCTATCCAAATGTTGATGTTTTCTCTAAAACAGTCAGAAATTTATCTACTTTATCCTATAGTGGTGACATCCTGATACAACTGGAGTCTGGGAAGACATCAGAAATGATCTAGTGTGCTCAAACACAGGATCTTTGTAATGGTCAAATCAGAATACTGTGTCTGTCAACCACAATACTGTCTCTTATGAACTTTAGCAGTATTTTAATCTGGAGTCTGCTGTTGTTATGTCCTCAGCCCTGAAGACTATATAGACACAAAGTCCCCAGTGCCTCCAGACCTGCAGCAGCCAGACTGTACAAAAGTTCTAGATCTTCCATACAGTATTCATGCTTTTCAGCACTTACGGGTAAGTGAGCAAATGCAAGTATGGTTTTTTCCCCATCAGGAAGAGGAATAGAAAACTCTTACTGGCAGGTCTCAGTCAAGGTTGAAAGGTATTGTAATCTTTCAAGACTGTTTCAGACTTTTTTTAAACCACAATTGTGCCCCGATTAAAGTATCCCGTTTCTCTTTTGTCATTGTTTGCCTTATTTTAGAGGACATTTTTAGGAAAATAGAGTATTTTGTTTTCATAATACACGTTTCATTAGTAAAATGGTAGCTTTCCTTGGAAATGCTTCTAACTTGTGAATTGTTTCAGTTAAAATTGGAGAGTGCTGAACATGGTCCTTAAACTGTATGGAGATTCAGGGTCAGAAAATTGTTTGCAGGCTGGTCGGTAGCTTCTAACACACTTGACTCTGTCTTTGGTATCTGAGTGCCAAGCCCTAACCCAGAGGATGAGATAATTGTTCTTTACTAGTACAAAGTTCATCTGCTTTAGAAAGGTGACAGTGGAAGTGTGGTGCAAAAATTGTTTTTGTCAACAGTATTATATGAGCAATTTTTCTAATGCAGACACAGCTTTAGTGCTTGTGTTTTGCTATTTCTTTTATTACAGGTCTTTAAAATAACTTTTCATCTACAAATAAGGATTTTCTTACGGACAAAACAGGAACTGAAGTTTTTTAGCTCTGTTCCTGGGTCTAGATGTACTTTTGAAGGGAGTTTGTTTGTTGTTGGGGAAGGAAGAAAGAGAAGGAAGAGATGTAGGGATACTTTCATAGCGTGCCTGTAACCTGACAAACATGAGTTAAGTGCTTCAGTGGTCATCAGTGAAATTAGTAAGCTGCCAGATACGCAGTGCTACCAGAAATTAATATTTCTCCTTTAGCATTCACAAACAGAGGCTGCTTTTGTCTACTTCTAATGTTTGCCTCTCTGTAATAATACGTATTATTCATCCATCAGATGTGACATTATCCTGTCAGGTCCCAAAGACCTTGGTACGAAAGGGTGATAGGAATGTAAAATCACCAAGCTGTAAATGGGAGTTAAACTCTTGCCTATATTTCTCTACTTTTAGTTAAAGTGTCAGCAAATACCTATATTCAATTTTTATTTTAGGGTGTCCAAGAAAGAGTTAATCTTTCCGCACCCTTGTTACCTAAAGAAGATCCAATCTTCACATACTTATCACGGAGGCTGGGAAGAAGTATAGAGGAAATAGGTCATCGTATTTATGACGGGCTAATGAAGGTATGAAACTCATCTTGCTGCATGCACAAAAAGAGTGTTAGAAAGGTCTCGCAAGATTAGATATGCCTGGTACATGCTATCAGGTCCAGTACTAGTTTTGCACATACGTTTTTGGCTTACATTTTAGTTACAAAAAGGCAGGCTAAAAAAATTAGATGCTAGGCAAGCAAAGGTAGGAGAAGGCATCAGCAAAGCCAGTAAATAGATTCTTACTGTCATCTTCAATGGCAGGCTGATGGTCTGGCAAGCCCCATTCATTGCTCTGTCAAAGTAATAAGAGCTTTTAAACAGAAATGCAGGTACTTAAAGAACAAAGAAGAAACAATAGCACTGAAATGCGTATGTTTTTATTAAATGCCTTCCTGCAAAATATAGAAACTCTTATTGAAGTCCAACTAAGCTGCTGATGCTTAAACCACCATCACCTCTCGTTTCATCTCGTTTTGAATTTTTACCTGTCTGAAAGGCAGAAGCTCTGTTTCTTTAATACATTTATATGCTAGTTCATTCTTCCTAAACATTCACAACTGTTGCCAAATGGCAGCTTTTCAGAGGAAGAGGATAATTTAGACCAGAATTGGTGCTCGTATTTCCATCGCATAGTAATTAAAGCCCTGATTAACCTTCTAGTTCATGTCTTAGGAGTTAGTGCAGCTCATGTGTTTCTCTTTACTGCAGAACTCTTCTTCCTGGGTTCTCTATAATATGGCTTCTTTTTACTGGAGAATAAAGAATGAGCCGTACCAAGTAGTAGAATGTGCCATGCGTGCCCTTCATTTTTCTTCAAGGTAAGAATTGCTAATAAAGATTTCTTTTCAGATTGCTTTTCTAGTTATCCTAATTAGTAAACAGGTTTTAGTTTCTAAGACTGTATCCTAAAGAATAATCCGTGTTACTTGTTCTTAACCATTATGCACGATACTAGGCATATGTACAGTTTAGACATTTTTCTACCAGATTACATATTTAACACGTGACTGTATCCTTATGTATGTGAATGTATCCTTACGCATGATTCTTACACAGTCTGACCTATTAATGTCTGTTTTTTTCTTTTTTTCTTTTCATTTTCTTTCCTTCTTTTAGGCAAAATAAAGATATTGCACTGGTAAATTTGGCAAATATTCTGCACCGGGCTCACTTCTCTGCAGATGCAGCTATTGTGGTCCATGCAGCTCTGGATTACAGTGACTTCTTTACCAGCTATTACACTTTGGGAAATATATATGCAGTAAATACCATCTTTATTTTCCAAGACTTGTAGAAAACCAAATATTATTTAATCTTTGTGGCTTGACTTGTAATGCTTTACTCTTACAATGTGTCTGTGTTCCACATGCATTTCATGCTTAATGCTTAAGATTCTGTCAAGATATTTTCATCCAAAAGTCTGTCTTTCAGCACAGGTTTTTATCTGCACTTGGAAAAAAAATTGCAGGGAAATTCTCCTGCAGCCTTTCTCTAGCAGATACGGTGGCTTGAGTTTCAGAAATAACAGGCTGCTTGTTACCACAAAGTAAAATTTGAGTTAATGACTTCTTTGAAAATGGAATATTTTTTGTTACCTGTTACTGAACAGTAGCTAATTTTCTCTCTCCGTCATTCTTCAGATGCTTGGAGAGTACAACCACTCAGTCCTGTGTTACGATCATGCTCTACAGGCCAAACCAGGGTTTGAGCAAGCTGTAAAAAGGAAGCATGCTGTCCTATGTCAGCAAAAACTTGAGCAAAAACTGGAAGCCCAGCATAGGTAACTAAAGAAACATCCTAGTGACAGTTCATACAGTCGCGCTTTTATTGTTCTGTTACAGCAATTTCTTACATTTCAAATAGAATAATG
Organism: Strix aluco; assembly: GCF_031877795.1. Classification (NCBI taxonomy): domain Eukaryota; kingdom Metazoa; phylum Chordata; class Aves; order Strigiformes; family Strigidae; genus Strix; species Strix aluco. Next base: position 3,355,480 of record NC_133961.1, read on the forward strand.
ATTTTCAACTTTCTGTATTTCTTTGACTATGCAATAAAATTATTTATAAGAATACTTTAAGAAACCTGAAGTTGAAAATGTGCAACACTTTAGGAAAAGCTGCTATTTTAAAAAGCATTCGAAGTAAATCTATTCTACTGTTGAACTTTCAAGATCACTTCAGCGAACATTAAATGAATTGAAGGAATATCAGAAGCAACATGACCATTACCTCAGGCAACAAGATGTTTTAGACAAGTACAAGCTCATCCAGGAGGAACAAATCTTGAGGAACATCATTCACGAGACACAGATGGCAAAAGAAGCTCAATTAGGTACAACTTTTTAGAGTTCACGCTCATTATAGCAATTGCACATATTCAGATTAATGTCAGGACGTAACTTCTTAGTATGTTAAGATGGCCATAAGTGGCTGTTGTGTTTTGCTTATTAAAACAGAATGTGCAATGTGTTCTTGAACAGGGGTTTTTTGAGTCTTTTGAAGACAGCATTTCCTATGTGCTGGTGAAATAAATAAAAAGGATTGACTGAATTAGGAGTGGAGGGGTTGACTGTATGCTGTCTTTGTCTCCTCGGAAACCTCACTTATATAGTAGAAAAAACTGTTTTGTGCTTTGCAGGGAACCATCAGATCTGTAGACTGGGCAACCAGCAGCATAGCTTGCACTGCCAGTGGGACCAGCCTGTTCGTTATCACCGCGGAGACATTTTTGAAAATGTGGAATATGTTCAGGTTTGTCTGTGAATTGATACCACTGCTTTAAGTTGCATCCCATTTGCCTTATTAGCTAAATAGTTCAATTTTTTTTGAGGCTTGTCAAAGGGGGTACATTTTGGGTGTGGTAATTATAGTGAGAAATCATTTAGTCTCTTTTCCAGAGTGTAAAGTATTTAATGCTAGTTTCTTTTGCTAGTCATACAAGCTGAGATCAGCTGTGGATTATAGAAATTTAGAGGGTTCATTGTATAAGACTTTGTTTTACTTAGAAAAGAGAACTGTTAGAATTATTTGAGTCAAAAAACTTTATAATATAGTCCAAAGTCTTAGTTTCCAGCCACTTCTATATTGACTGCTTTGCTTTTTCAACCTGCCAAGAAGAGCCAAGTATTTCTTTCTAGGAAGTATAAGAATCCTCACCTGAGGAATTAGAGCTTTCTCTTACGCAAATATACTACATTTCAGGCATGCTAGCAGGAGTGTAACATGTTTAATTTTCCAATTTAGTTTCCTTCAGAGAGGACAGGAAAAAGCATTAGGCAGTGAATGTTAATAGAGAGACAAAGGTTTTCTAAGGAGTTCGTTTTCTTTTCTAACGTACATGTGGTATATGAAACAAGAATTATTCTTTAGTGGAAAGAGTATTCCAGCATAACAGCTTGAAAGTGTGCTTAAAATAATATTGTATCAATCACTTATCTCCACGGCCTTAAAATGGATCATAGTTTCTTTCGTTTATTACGCTGTCATATGACTTGAGCTACACAACTTTTGCATGCTCCTTCCAGTTTAATCTTTTTTCCTACCAGAAGGAGCACAAAACCACCATAAGCAATTAAATGGAAGAGCAAAGCTCAGTGGGGTTGAATCTGTGAGTGCTTTTGCAGCCCCAAAATAAGGTGTTAGCCCCGTATTTGCTGATTGTGAATCCTGAATTAGACAGTGCACCAAGGAAATCTGATACAGGAATATTGAGAAGTTTTGGAAGCCAGGTGTGTACTCACCCTGAAAATCCAGAATGACACCCAAGCAACACCGCTGCTGGGTTAGAACTACAGACAGAGATTATGGCTTCATTTATTTTGCAGTGTGGAATGTGCTCTGGAGTTTCCCCTTAACTAGTTTAAGAAACAGGAATAATTATTTTTAATTATGCTGTGTTTTCTTCTTGGGTGTTCTTCCTACTATAATAATTAAAAATTCAGATTATCAAGATAATTTTGCAAGCCACGAGTCTTAGTAACTCTGACTTGAATTAGAGCTATGCAGTCTAGATAAGTAGATTATGTCTGCTCAGTACCTTTTAGCATGTTTTTGTTGTTTTGCACTTGTGTTTTCACTGCTGACTTATTTACAACATGAGTATTACTTTTCCATGGTGTGAGTCAATCAGGAGACTTGAATTTGCATTTTTTTCCTGCTACCCAAATTTGAGCTCATCAGTGAGGCTTCGCTACGTAAATGGTGGGGAAAAAAATAATTTGCAGAAATTCAGACAGTGATATACCATCTCTTTTCTTTATTAAATATTGGTTTTCTGTTGTTTCCAGTTTGGTGAAGACTCTTCAACTTCTAGTATGACATCGGTGAATTTGGATCTTCACGCAAACCAAAGCGACCACAGCCAGTCCTTGCAGTCTTCCCCTGTTGCTCGTTCTATCGTTTCAGTGTGGAGTGTAGAATCCAACAGAGTGAGTGGCGTGGATAAGCTTTGCCCTTTTAAAGAGGAGTTGTGAAAGAGTGAAGCTTGTCCTTGTTTACGTGAAACTTCTTAGCAATTGGGCTACGCTTTTGATGTGTGGCAGAACTGGAGAATGTAGCAGTCTGAATTTTCTTCAACATATAAGCATCTCCATAATTTCTCTGTACCAGTTTCCCATCATTTGAAACTCTACTAAGAGTGCAGAGAGGGATGTTCTTAGCTGACTTTGTAAACATTTGCTGCAAATAAAGCAGTACAACTGAGTGAAGATAAACTGAACTGCTGATGTTCCAGAAAAGATAGAAAAATAATAGTTTTAAAGATCTCTGCTCTTTTTTTCCTCCAGACTATTCCTTATGTTTTTATTAACTTGTTAATTAGAATATTTAAAATGTTGAGAAAACAATAAAAAATAATTCCTTTCCCCCTTAGGACAAGCAACATATTCTTTGGCCTCAGCGATCAGAGTGCATGAAATCGTTCCCCAAAATTCCTGACCCAGAAGAACTGCCAACTTATTTCCTGCCTCCAGAAAATAGGGGATTCAGGCAAGTGTTGATCGTTAAAAACTGTATTTGTAAATTTTCACTAATGAGTATTTTCTTTCTGGAGAGGATGGATGCAATTAGTAATCAGCAGCACAGATGTGCTCTGGCCGTTCCACAGAAGGAGGGTATTTTCCTTTATTGTTGTCTTTGCTCTAACTGTAACAGTCAGATCCAATTTCATGGTGATTCTGCCCTGACTCTTAGTACAAGGTGAATACATGAAATATCTACAGTATTACTAAAAGAATGAGGATTTAAGCACAAGTCTGAATGTCTTGTAGAGTATTTAACAAAAAAAAATCCTTGAGAATGAGCTGAATATCTATTTAATAACTACAATTGACTGTTGTACATTGCATACATCCTCTCAGCATTAGTTATGACAACAGAACATTGTGAAGACCAGAAAATACTAAAAAAGGGTTAGGAGTGGAAAGCCCTGGCTCGTTGCTTTGGGACAGAGGTAGAAAACCAGCTTATTTGTGGAATAGTCAGTAATATTTGTTATTACGTAGGATAAAATAAATGTGTGTTGCAGTGGCTACCTCACATAGACCAATGCAATTTCATCATATCCTTCTCACTTTTGTAATAGCGATAGTAAGAAATCTTTCTTCTCCTAGTCAGTATTCATTCTAGTATTAAGCATGTGTTAAAACAAAGGTTCCCATCCACAAATGTCCTGAAGATTCCTTTGGAAAAAAAAAAAAAAGGGTTCAACTTAGAATGTTCTTCCCAAACACTTTGTCTACCTCTTGATGTTTTTGAAATCAAACTTCAGGTTAAAAAACTTCAGCATTTTCTTTTTCACTGCTCTGTTTAGTCCTAAACTTCATACAACCCTTATTAACATAACATGAGTACCTTCTGTGTCTTAATCCCTGTTGCATTATTTACAGGTATTCTATGCTTAAGAATGGAAAGTAAAGACCTTACCTATTAATGGCTTTTCAAGGGAAGGGTGGGCCTTGAACTCTCCTGGTTTGCAGTTCATGTCTTGTGGCAGTCTACAGCATGAGCTTGTCAGTCCATATAAGCTGAATCTTATGTTTAAAGATACATACAGCACGTGCTATTAATTTGTCTTGGTTCTCCCTTTTGCCAGAATCCAGCCAGTTCTGAGTATCCCAAGAGATGCTGTTGGACATGGAGAAACCCAGGCACCAGACTGTTCTTCCATTACTGATGCTCGTAACAATGAATCTCTAAACATACTGGTCAAGGAACTAGACAGTAATCTAGATTTGAAATTCAAGATGCCAGATGATCAAGCAAGACAAGTAAGAGACCTTTTCTTGCTGGTTTTCTTCTGTCTTCAAATTCTCCTCTTACTGCCTTAAAAATCTCGCTCAGAACATGAAAGATTCTGATATTTAAAAGATTACTTGATACCACAAGCCAATCATTACTTCCAAAAAAGGGGAGCAAGTGCTTTCTAATAGGGCTGGAGGAAGGGAGAACTTCTTTCAAATGCTGACCAAAAGCACACAGAATAGGAAATGTAATTTACTATTTGAAATTACTGCTTTCTTCTAAAACGTCTAACAGTCACTTGACACGATTCATCTTCTTGGGGTTTCCAATAACTACTGTGTTCTACCAAGTTGGTAACTTTAGGCTGGGATTAGTCCTTCATATTGCTTTCTGGAGATTGGCTGCTTTAATCGTTACGTGTTCACATCATCTGTTTAGAACAATTTTTCTGGGTTTTTTTTCGCTTTACAAAAGGGAAGACATAGGGATGTGAGACTTGAATGATTTATGTAGATATATACTGTAAAATTTATTCAGTTGCTCAAAAAAAAACATTTTAAAATTCTAATCTTTGTTGTCCAGGTTTTACATTCTCGTATCAACAATCAAACTATTACACAGGCGAAGATAGAAGCATTTCTAGATCATGCCATGAGAAAGGTATGTCAAAAACTGTAGAATGAGAATTCAGAATTCTTATTTGAGGCTTGTTTCTATACTTCTAAAAAAGTCAGTGAGCGATGTGCTAGAAATAAGGTTATTTGCTGCCTGTAACTGAGATGACACTAACTTTAAAATCCATGTTTACAAGTAAAGCACAAACATACAGAGAAGCATCTATTTAATTTAGCTTAGTGTGGACCAAACAGCCCTGTGGTTACCTGTTCTTGTGACTGCAAGACGTGGAGCAGCAATATATTAGCTAATCCTGGCAGCCATTTGCTTAACTGAGAGAAATATCTTGGAACTACTCTATCTCTCACCCCTCCCTGCGTGCTCTTCCTCTTCCTCCCCACTAACCTGCCTCCCCCCCAGCCTCCTCCAAAGAAACCAGCCCTCTGTCAGCCTTCTGTCAGGATAATGAGCACAGCGTGCACATCTGTATAACACCCCGTGGAATGCCACCTCCATCTTGCGTGGGGCCTCTGAGAGTCATCACAAATCAAATGACAGGAAGCACTGAGATAGAGGTTGCCTCTTTTTGATGTGTCAAGCTGATATTTCTCAAATTAACTCTCTTGTGCAAGTTGTGTCAAGGCAGTGTATGTATGTATTGGTTTTAATCTAAATCAGTACCATTTACTACGTGCATCTGTCTTAGAAGAAAAATTAACAGTAGGGGTTGATTCCTGTTATTACGCTGTTCAGAACAGTCCTGTGCATGTCTAATGTCTTACTGTTGCAGTGCACAGGTATAAGTATTGTATTCTGTTGCCTTCATGCTAAAAGTCTAAACTTCTCGCTCATTTAGGTGCTGATGTAAGAACACTGTTGTGTCATGCCCGTTCTCTAACGATAAACTGTCTAGAGCAGGAGTGCCACAGTTGGTATCTTTGTATTGGGAAAGACAAAGTGCTAATAACTTGCTGAGGATTTAGTTAAAGAAAGGTCATTGAGACCTGTGGATGAAGCGTAAATCAGTGAGGAGTTTGATGTGAATAACATGCAAGTAACGTTATGTATGTGCATTGCAAAATAGGGGTGATAAATACATTTACAATTCTAGCTCATGCAAGGTACTCCGAACAAAGAGGTAATATATTCTGTTGATATCTTCCGGTTCATCTTGAGCTACAGGTAGAACCCTCCTGTATGAAGTGGTTTTTAAAATCTGGAAGAAAATCTGTACTGATTAACTTCTTCAACACACTATTGCTCTAATGCCGGCTTTATTGCCTTAATACAATACTACTGTAAAGATCCTTATCTGTTTCGCTTCTTTAATTCTAGCTGCATGTTTCCTGCTCATGCGTGCATTTGGGCTTCAGATGTGTAGGTTGGATTGGACATTAATTTCAGTTGTTGCTTTTATACTTTAAACTCTGTAGAATTGGGTAACACAGAATGCTGAAAATATTAAAAAATAGAACGTGTTTCTAAACCATTTCAAACCCTTCCATCTGAAAGCGGATGTCTTACGTAGCTCTGTCCACCTGTCAGTATTGTAAAGTTTTACTGTTTCTCCTCTAGGATGAGTGTTTGGTTTTTCTTATAGGTGAAGGAGGAGGAAGGAACATTCAAGGTGTATTTGACGCTTCCTCCATTCTTCCACCTGCCCTCACTGGTTGCTTGCTATCTTATAATCTTTAAGTAGATCTAATGCATGTCACTTGTCAACTTTCATAAGACAAATAGATAGCTAAATCTTAGAAAAAACAACTCTGAAACCATAAAATGACAGGAAATCTCAATGTTGGATATAGGACCTGGAAGGACATCTAACAACGACTTAAAAGCTGCCTGACCTTCAAATTGTAACATTTCTACATAGATCTGTGTTAATGTAATTCTAAGACTCTGAAGTGGCTCACAGATGTTGCTTCCTGAAGTGAGTTAACGGTTATCCCTTGTTATCTTTTAAAGGATTTTGTGGTCATGGTATAAGGCAGTCATATGAGTAGAGTGTGAGCAACAGCTGCTACTAAATTACAGTTCAGACTGTAAATCGCATCAGTTTGAGTAGAGCAGAGCAGATTGACTGATCAGTCACAGCAAAGAGTAATTTGTATGTAGTTAATAAGGTAGTATGCAAGGGTGAGTTTTGTTTGTTTCTTATGAAAGAGCAGGCAATTCTGTCTTCCTGAGACACCACTTCGTGGGTGTTTTCATCCTTCTCCCTGACTCTCCCATAGCCAGAAGATCCTCTGTGGCTTGTGCTTAATGAAGCTGGATTGTACTGGCGTGCGGTTGGAAATAGCACCTTTGCTATCGCCTGTTTGCAGAAAGCATTTAATTTAGCTCCACATGAGTATCAAGACATCCCTCTGGTCAATCTTGCTAACCTCTTGATTCATTATGGTCTTCATTTGGATGCCAGCAGGCTCCTGCTGAAGGCTTTGGCCATCAACGCCTCTGAGGTGAGATGACGGTTTCTGTGTTCGTTCAGCAGTGAATGTCTTTTCCTTTGCTATTTTCTAAATATATGTTACTTACTTGGGCTTACTTACCTGTGTCTTTGTGGGTTGCAACTTACGTTAATTTTCATTTACACTCTTGATCGCACTGGGGGTGATGCTGGTTGCTGAGACTATAAACATCTAGAACAGAAGTTCTTCTAAAACACGACAGACTTTTTGCCTCCCAAAACTTGCATTACCAGTAGTGGCACTAAGGAATCTAGTCCTGGTGTTTTGGCTACTTTGTCATCTAAAACAGAGATCCACAATGCTGTCAGCATTGTGTCTTGATTTTTAAAACCCTTGAAGCAGCATGTGTGTCACCAAGATCTTTGGCTGTGTAGACATCTTTTCTGTGCCACTTTTTATCTGTGCTGTTTTATTTGTACCTAGATTTCATCTATATACCTAGAGGAAAAAGCTGTTTTCGTGTTGTTTGCTGACTTCCAACAATAGATTCAAAACAGGTTTTCTGTATTTCTGAATGGGAACGTTATAAACATTTTGTAGGTTGTCACCTATGACACATAGAAAGTTTCTGTATAAACTGTTTAAACTACAGAACTGACCAGAATAATTGTGAAAAGGAAGGCAGGGGTGGGGAGGGTGCATGGCAGGGGACACGTTTGCTCTAGCAAGTAATTTTGGTCTTACATTTGAGATGCTTCAGTAAGAGGTTCAAGTGACTTTTTCCTGTCCTTCTACTTCTGTAGTTAGATAAACAGAGAGCTTAAACCTGCCAGGCCACCAGTCATAGAGCACATAAAAAAGCTAAAAACAGAATAAGCCTTTTCAATGTAGCATTCAGGAACAATTTTGCAATTGTTGGAGAGGAACCTAGCTCATCTGGGTGGCAGGTAAGAGTGCAAAAGGGAACTACAGAAAGAGCTATGCTTGAATGATGGGCCTTAAGCAGAGCACTTGAAAGCAGAGCCTTGGAGGGAAGGAGGTCCTTAGCCCCATGCTGTGGGAGTAGGGCTTTTCTTCAAAAATATTGGTGAGTCCTACCTCGTTACCACAATGCCTGCTCCTATTTTTTTTCAGGCATTCTCAATACCTATTGTATCAAAAAATCTGGCAGGATAATTTGTACTTGAATAGTATTTCCTGGAATATAATGGAGAGTAAATACAAATTAAAATGAATTACAGCTACAGGGAGTGAAGGATGTGCTATATTAGCAAAAGCTTTTTTAGAAAAAAATCCTCTTGCTCAGCTTGCAGCTTTTTCTGAATAGTGTTTAATAATACAAGATGAGTTTGAAAAATCTTAAGCCACTGATAAGTCTCCAGATTTTCAGATAATGAATGTAAAATTATGTCAATGGAAAAAATGACTGCTGAATTACAATATTACAGTCATTATTCTAGCATTATACTGTTAATTGCAGCAAATTACTTTGTGTAAGTGAAAGACTTTTTTGTCAACAAAATGTAATGCTTTACTGTGTGCCTATATTAAAGTGCTAATCAAATCCTACCCAGTGAAAAAGGTGTTTATAATTTGTAGTTTTTAAAAAAATACATATTTTAGGGAGATTAGCCAAAAGCAGTGGACAAAAATACTAAGTTTTATAAAGAATTTAAAGTAAACATAAATGTATACCCCTAAGCTAGTGTGACATTGTGTTTTCAGTAACCTACTTCTGCTCCAGTAAATCCTGAACACTCCTGACAAGTGAAATGCATCTGTCCTGCTAGAACACTAGTAATATTTTTACTGACGTTTTGCTGACTTTTAATCATTGTAAAACGTCTCCAAGCATTGAAATTTAGTTCTTTGCTACACTGTGCAGTAAGCATTAGGTTTATGATGGGTTATAAGTAAGTATTTAATGCTTCATTTCAACTTGTGTGTATTTAACAGCTGTTTTTCATCGTAGGAAGATGGAATCCTGAACACAACCTTATGTCAAAACAGCTTTTGTTTAGCACCAATGCATGAAGCTGTTAGTTCTCCATTCTAAGAATAGGCAGCTCCTATTTAAGAAGTTTTCTAAATTCTTTCCAGCCAAATTTGGGAGGGTGTGGATTGACAGGGATTTTTCCTAGTTGGCTTCAGTTTTAAACAGTGAACATACTTATGCTGGGGTACGTTGCTTTTCTCTTTGCAGCCTCTGACTTTTTTGAGCCTAGGAAATGCATATCTGGCTCTGAACAACATTAGTGGAGCCCTGCAGGCCTTCAGACACGCTCTGGATTTGACGACCAAGTGCTTGGAGTGTGAAAGCAGCCTGAAGATGATCCGCTGTTTGCAGTTTTACCCTTTTCTGTACAACATCACCTCTTCTGTGTGCAGTGGTAAGCAACTGCTTAAAGATGGACCACAAGTGAAATACTGTCTATTTGCCTTGGGTGTTGCACCTGAAATTCATGATTACTCTACTTCTTTTCCAAGGATCCTCCCTTTTGCTTTATAGGGCTTCCTCCCTGTAAGAACCCAGGCTGAGGCACTGCTTTTAATGGAGAAGTTACAGTCCATTAAGAAGTGCTTGAGGGTGATCTCTTAAATATCTAGAGGGCTGCCACTGAGTGCAGATGGCTTCCTGAGTGTGTCACTAATACAGCCTCACGGATATCTCTTCCTGGTAAATGAGGAATGCTGCATTCAGTATTTATGGAAGTGCACAGCTACACTGCTAGGCTACGCAACAGCCTCTTTGTACATCCCCTCGAATTTTACAGTCAGATGGATATGTTTTCTTAAAGCTGAAGAATTTGGTGAAGAGCAGTTTAGTTTTAATTCATATCCTTTCGGTGTGTTCAGTGCTTTGGATGTCATTTTCTGCTGTTCAGTCTTTACAGAATAGACTATATTGCGTCAACATAATTTTGTTTCTATGGGGTCTGTGGTCACTGCTCTTAACCCTCCAAAAAGCTGTAAGAAGAATGACTTTGAACCCAGTCTCTCCCCGAAAAATATTTTAAAATATTTGACATAGAATACTTTATTGTCCATAGTGGCTACTTGTAGTTTAAAAAACCCCAATAATAGCTTTTGGAGATCGATTCTTTCATTTCAGTGAATCCCATGGAATATTTCAAGTATTGTGTCTGTACTTCCATATGGCTAACATGCTGCTTATGAGCAATCTTGAAGAACACTTATGAATATATTTTGCAATCCCTTCTCTCTCAAATTGTTACTAAGGTGTCCTTTGTTACTAAGGTATTCCTTTGTTTTTAAACAGAAACCTCACATGAGAGAAATGCTTTTGATTTTTAGTATTGCTAGGACTTACTCTGAATTGTTTTTTTAATTCCCTCGCCAGTGCAAAGACATGGAGAAACCTCTGATTTACCATCTAGAATTACTCTGTCTAACCATAAGCTAGAGGCCATCGTATCTCCTGCTACAGTATGGATCATGCCATTGTAGGTGAAATTCCAGGACTATGTCATTAGAATAATACTATCTTCTATGGCCTTATGCATTTTGCCCTGATCGACAGCACATCAGCTGTGCGGAAAAATTAATGCTGTTTGGCTAAATGTAGTGTAGGAAATGGTATTATGGCCCAGCTGCTGGGTCTCTGGCTGACTTCCATACCATCAACTCTTACACTGGTACCTATCACTGAATCTCTTAACATCAGATTGCCCTTCTTTTAAAAATCCCAATAGATAGAGTAAGCAGCAATGGAACTTGCACATTTCATCACAAAAGACGCTTTCGCTGTTCTGGAAAAAAAAATGTCAATGTTTGTTTACTTTTTATTAAGATCTTCTTTAAAAATGGCTGTAACAAGGTTGAAGTTGTTTCAGCCCAACCTCAACGATAGCCACCCTGTTTTGAAGTGAAGCAGAAAGTAATTTAACAGTATATTCACAGAACTGAGGCAGTAATGAGGGATGGCTGTATTGGAACCCCAAAGTGATCTTTTACATCTTTCTTTTGTGTTGTACGCTTTTTCTCCTTGTTATAATACTTAAAATACTCCTCTGCTTTGGCTGATTCTTGACTGCTGTTTGCATTGATTCCTGATCCATTTTGAGGCCAACTATTACTGCATATGCTGTTTAGTAAGTTTTAGTAAGTTTCTTGAATGTGAGGAGAAACCCCTATCAAAAGTGCTTGTGAGAAAAGTGTTACCTTTCCTTTTTTTGCTAGCTTGGCCACAGGTTAACACAGTGAGTGTGAATATATTCATTGGGATTGGTTTTATTTGTTAACGAATCTATGAAGCTGCTAAATCAAGAGAGAGCTGAATATGCCTTAGCATGTTAATTTGCTCATTAAATTTCAGTATTCCTGTATTTAAATATTTTACTCTCTATTTTTGCCTTTTTCTGGGACTCTTCCTGTCTTAATATTTCTTTCTTTTTCATTTCTATTTATAACATCCTTTAGGTCATCTTTTGTCTGAGTGCAAGAAACCTGAAAGTATGAACCTGACAAATAGTGTAAATTTCTTGTGCAGAAAAATTCTTGTGCAGAGCATAAAATAAACACACTGGTTAATTCAACCTTGATGATGATTTGTGGTTTAAGTCAAAACTCAGAATTCAAAAATGGAAAGGTAGATTTGCCTATCTTATTTTCATAAGGTTTGGGGAAATACTTTTTTTCCCCCACTGTAAACTTCAACTGACTCGAGAGGAACCTTGACAGGCTGTATGAAAGTGAGGTTAAGTCTCCAAAACCAGAATTATTTCAAGAACGCGTACCCAGAAATCACACTTCGCACTTAGAAGTATCCTGAAATTTTGGGAGTCCTCTGTTCATCCTTCAGTCCAAAGAAAAGAGTTGAAAAGAGATTGTAAGTTTGAATTTTGACCTTACATACGTAATGCAATAGTACATACAATTATTCAACCTAAGAACCTGAAAAATGGGAACTGTATTTAGATGCTAATATTTAACATTACCTGTTGCACTTGGAGCATTTGTTAAAACGTTAATGTCATGTAGACTTACGAGATTCATAAAGCAACATAATGTGCTCTTGTTTGGCTCCATGACAGACTGGAAGGCACATTTTGATGACAAAATGCAAGCTGAACACTACTTTCACACACCTTTCTGAATGGGGCTTTAGGTTTAGAGCTAACGTAGCACATTTGTAAATACATGGATCAAGTGTCTGCTTGACAATCCCAGTATCACTGGATTGTTACTTTGGGAGATTTTCACATCCTTTCAGATCATGTGTGGCTGCTTGGGGTCATCTGATGCTGAATTTAGTTTGTCCTCTTGTTACTATGTACTTGATGGCATGTCATAACTATTTATATCCTTTTAGATGGATATATTATGCTGAAAAATTTACCAAGAAATGGGAATGTCAAATGTCTCTGGTTTAATATTTTGTTTTGATAAGCATTCATTCAGTATTTCTGCAAGTAACAGTAGTAGGGCTGCCTGTGCTTTGGGTTGTAGGCCCATGTAATAGCTGTGGTTTTGCTTCGCCTGTCAAAAGCCTCTATTCACAAGAACTGAACCCAACACGGAGTTCCTTGCTCTGCTGCCGTGAGCCATCGGCAGAATCCAGCAAATGGTCAGTGGGAGTTACATGTTAGCGTGGGATGGAATTTGGGATCAAAAATCTGTATTTGTAGTCTGATTTTTTTATTACAGTATGTGCCTGGTGTGTATTTCAAATAGGTGAAATGGGAATTTTCTCGAGCATGTTGGGACATTTGCTGTTAGCACAGGACTTTGGAAGTGTGAAACACTAATGCTGACTTGGTGGACGCTTGCTTATATGCTCCTGTCTATACTGCTGCCTGGCACTTTTTTTTTTTTTCTAACTTACCTCTGTTCTAGATAGAAATTTATATTTCGAACCCGAGTCACTTCACGCCTGTAAGAAGAGGAATTAAAAACCTCAGACCAACAATTTTCTATTTAACATCTGCTTCCCGTATTGAAATTTACATAAATGTTTGGGTTTGTTGTAAAAGGATTTCTAAATCTGCAAAGGTTTTTGGTGATTTATTTTGCTTATGGAGGAAGTGTGTGAAGTGTGCAAAATTTAGTACCACTATAATCACCTATGACGTGTTTTAGGCAACTGCAGGAGGTCAGTGAGTTGCGACAAATCTGGATACTGTAGAGCACCAGTGCTGCAGTGCAACATACGCCTCCATCACTTGGACCAAGAGCCCACATGCTGCCTTATTCCCAAATAACTGAGAAAGTGGTCAGAAGACTTCATTGTTACGGGGTTATTCTGTGGTGGTCATTCTAGAGGTGACTTGGCAGTGTTCAGTGTTGCTACTGCATGATCAACCGTTACGTTACTGGCAAGTCAGTTCCTGAAGCATGTTAAGTAGCAGAAACCTCATGTTGCTTGACAGATACCTGAGCAGCCATATCTGACACACAAATAACAGGACCAAGAGACTTGTGTAAGCGTAAAGAACTTCATGTGAAAAACACGGTCAACTCTCAGGGCTGCAGAAATGAGATACTTTGGCTTTGTGCTGCTCATTAAGCTAGTAGAGAAAGCCAGCGTTACCTTTGATACTGAAATGGTGCTGTGGTGGTTTGACCTTGGCTAAAAGCCAGGTACCCACCAAGTTGCTCTATCACTTCCCCCCCTTTCCCCTTTTTTTCTCAATAGGGCAAAGGAGGGAAAGAAAATAAGATAGGAAAACAAAACAACCCTTGTGGGTAAAACAACAGCAGTTTTAATATAAGCAAAGCGAAGCAAAGGTCCGCGCGCGGAAGCAAAAAAAAGAAAACAGATTTATTCTCTACTTCCCATGAACAGGCGATGTCGGGCCTTCTCAGGAAGCAGGGCTCCAATACGCGTAGGGGTTGCCTCGGAGGACCAAGGGTGACCCCACCCCCTTCCTCCTTTCTCCCAGCTTTATACTGAGCAGACGTCATATGGTCTGGAATATCCCTTTGGTCAGTTCGGGTCAGCTGTCCTGGTTGTGTCCCCTCCCAAGATCTTGCCCACCCCGTCCCACTGTGGGGGGGGAAATGTCAGAAAGAGCCTTGGTGCTGTGTAAGCACTACTCAGCAGTAGCCACAACACCAGTGTGCTATCAACACCCTGCCAGCTCCCAGCATAAAACACAGCACCATGAGGGCTGCTACAGGGGAAAACCAATTCTGGCTCAGCCAGACCCGATACAGGTGCATTGCCAGGGTTTGTTTTGAACAACTTTATGGCAAAAATTGCAAGTTGCTTTTATCATGTGAGAAAGCCTGTAGAGGAATATCCCGTTAATGCCAAAGGGATTGTTCCTGTGGCACTTCATTGGCTGATGTGGACATTCAGATGTTGTCAAGCCTTACTAAAAAGTATACTAGCAGCATAATTCTAGTGTGATGGTCAGCTGGCTGTTGAAACATGCTGATTTAATTGCTGTTGCATAGGACTTTTCCGTACGTGTGTAAACAGAATTGCTGCTTGGACAAGCAGAAGTCATTTGTACTCAAAATATTTTTACCTGACTGTAAGCATCTACCCCTGACTGACAGTTCCAGTTAGGAGCTCGTGCACTTCACATTCTTTTAGACAAGATCAAAATTCACAGTCCCTTTTCACAATCACAATTCACTTTATTAATAGACAGATGATGTTCAAAACACGATGCACAACGTCTTTCAAGTTTCTTTAGTCTCTCTGTCTTTCGTTACTTGGCAGGGTAGTACTTTTACAAAAAGCTTTGTGCTGCTCTGTTGGAAGTAGAGGCAGTGTGAGTGCTTTATAAATGTATGGGTGTGCCGTCAAGATATCGGAATGTTTTCATGTAGTGATGTGTGTTTGAAAGCAATGCGTGCTTCCTTCCTTTATGACTTAGTTCTGTAAATGTGTACAGCAAGAGCCCAATGATCCGCTTTAAGTATGGCTTCAGTGCCCTCTTGTGGTGCAAATACCTTGTACCACATGCAGTCGAAAGTCTGGTTTGATTTCATCTACGTCCTCTTAAAATAAAATGTGGGGAAAAGGTATTTGATCTTTTAAGTGTATGGATTTTCCTTTGTCCCCCAGCACTTAAGTTCTTACAAAGTTAATAAGCTTAGACCTTTAAGCAAATTGACCTGAAGAGGAGAGGTTGACCTGAAGAAGAATGAATCTCTGCTTGAAACCCTAATAGTAAGCTTATGGACAGATTAAATAACATGTTTAAATCAACATCACAGTTTAAGCCTCTGACTCTTAACTTGACAGCTGCAATCACGTTGAGTTCCCTATAGCGATTTCAGGGACACAAAACACTAAGGAAAAGCTTCACATACATTTTCTTTACAATAGTGTGTTAAACCAGAGACATGTGAAATACTTTGCATTTTTAAATGCACCCTTCACTTAGTGACCCTCTGCAAGCTATGACTGACAAGGGGCTGCTGAATTTTGGTTCCACTTGCTACAGATTTAGACATTTTTAGACATTTTTATCATAATAGCATTTTAGTTTCCTCCGTATCAAGCTGCTGTGTCTTGTTCCTTCAAGGAACGCTCATCACTGACAGTGTTAATAGGTCGAAAAGGGGATGTTTACTCTTGGGGTGAAGAGTGTTGAGCTTAGCTCAGAATTTGATCTTGTTTTAGTTGAAGCAAAAGCCCAGATTCTGTGCCAATTGTATGGGATTCTGAACTGAACACTACTGTCTGTTTAAAATTCACTTTTTCTTTCTTTGACTTGCATATCATATAAAGGCAGAATTCTTGAGTGCTCCCGAGCCTTATTTAGACTACCACAAGTGTTTAGTACTCTTACTGATGTGGTTATATTAATGGAAGGGATGGGATCTCTGACCATTCCTTTCTCTATTGCTTTTACTCTCTCTCCGTTGCCTTATGGGAAAGTTCATCTGTATAAACACAATAGTCAAGCCCAGTAGGGTTTTTAAACAAGCAGAATTCTGTGAAGCACGCAAAGCTTGTCAGAGCTCTCAGAAGCATGTCATGGCAAATGTTTGCATTGTCATTTAAGAGTAGCGTCGAGAAAATGGGTTCTGTCTTAAACAGCAGCAGTTCTAAAATCAGTGTTATCATTTGAAGTTAAACACTCACTTGCTTATTTCTCCCCCCAACACACACATGCGCGCACCCGCGTGCCTGTTGTTCAACCTGCAGGTTCCACCTGGGATCTGAGAATCGAGCTGGATTCTTTCTCCCTCCAGCATTTCTGACAACGGAGATCCTACAGTGTCAGTCCATCTGAAAGATGTGTTGGTGCTGCACAGCGGAGTCTGGGTCACCGTATTTGGGCTCTGCGGTGCTGAAGGAGTAAGAGGAGGTTAAATTGTACTTGTGTAGAATGGAAACGTCTTACTGAATGCAGGCAGGTGGGAGATAGGGAGAATGAGGACTGTTTTCTGTCCTGTTGGACGCAGACATCCCTAAGGGGTGGGGGCATCAGGAAATGTCAGATGTGCCTCTGACTGGGAGATCCTGGAGAAATCTTCTGTGAGAATGTGCTCTGTGGGAATAATGTGACCCCCATTATTCTTTCCATTTTGTGCCACCATTTCTGCATCAGTAGCCCAGCAAGGGAAGAAGCCGTTCCTACCATCCACCTTTGCTGCAATAATCATGGCATTTCTAAAATTTTAGTGCTGTGATGAGGAAGCCAGTTGGCCAGACGCAGGCTTTTTGATACTTTTTACTATTTGCTTTGGTGCCTACTGTATAAATCAGATCTTTCCCTGAAAAGTCTTTGTCTAGCATCTCTTGAGTGGCTGAAGGAGGCCGAAAGTGAAGGACCTCACGCAGATAGCGTTGTGTCAGGCTCACTTTGAAACCTGTCTTTCCTTTCTTTTGCATTTGCTAAACATGCTAATGGGTGAATTTGGTCTGCAGCATCTTTTTATGCTGACATTAGGCAATTTCTTTAAATCATGGCTAGCTTACACACTTACTCTGCTTATTTACAGCATGACAGTGTACCTAACAGCTTCTCCCAACAGTCATCAGTCTCACTTCGCATCACGCTCTCTTAAGAATGGTGTGCCTGCGATATTTAGTGTTCTGTATTCGTTCGGTCTTCTCCCAGGATCAGAAGGCTACAGGCTAGCAGAGGTGGGAGAAGAAAGTCATGGCCTCAGCTGCAGGAGTGACTGAGGAAATGGGGATAGCACAGTGGAAGGGAATTTAGAATTGTAGGAGAGTTCAGTGAGAGTCTACTGATGCAAAACTATTAATATATGAAGGAAAAGCAGTACAGTATTAAACTAAATATGACATTTCCCATTTTTATCTGCCTTTATAGTGCAGCTGATTCTTCATGATATGTTATGTGGATCCTTCAGTTACTTCAGCATAACTACATGCTCACGTAGTAGGAGGAAGATCATTGGGGTAGAGTGGAAGGGAAAAGGTTCTCTTCCCAATTACATTTTTCAAAACCTGCTACCTTCAGTTATCAGATGTGTTAACATTTCCCTGCAATGTTTTTGGTGCTTTTTTTTGATAGGAATGTAGAGAAAATGAGACATATTTGCTACTGTCTGTGTCTTCATCTCTTTTAGGAGGCTGCTTTTGCCAGTGGTGGTTTCTTGCACGTAGCTGCTAAAAATTCTTACTGAACCTGAACAGTGTGCACTGCCTAGAGCTGGACCTTTTTAAAAAGGCCCAACAACTGCATATGTTCAATAGCCTTTTTAAGATCTACATCTCCAGGAAGATGTAGTTGCACAAACAACTTCATAGTAAAGCCACACAGACTGAGTTAGTGAGTTGGTTTAAATATGTGATCCCCACGTATGGGAGAACTGACAAGGTGTAGTTTAGTGTCATTAACAAGGTGGCAAGACCTTGAAGGCTGTATTCACTTGGCTTAAATCTGAGAACTTGTAAAGTGGTGATGTGTAGCCTCAGCCTATAATGAGTCATGTTGAGATTGTCTCAAAGCAGCATGCAATGCCATGTGCTCAGATTAAAATGAGCACTGCATGCTGAGCCATGGAGTGCCAGGCACTTAACTACCCCTGATCTGTCTACTTTATTGATTTGTTTTTTCCTTTTAAGGTTGGTTGCCTGGTTCATGTGAGTTTGTGTTGTGCTCTGACTGTCCTCAAAGCTTTAAATCTATCATCTATTCTGGCTGCTAGTGACTGAAACTAGGACAATTCAAAGTTTCCCTAGAGGAAGAGATTGATGCTTCGTGAATGCAGCGGTTTTGGGGAGAAGGGACATTCTTCCAAAAATTCCTAGTCTTTCTGCAGGCACTGTTCCATAGCTTCATTCTATTCTAGCAGTGTGAGGAGAGTATTTTCCTGTTGAATCCTAAACTAGGGTGGTTGGCAGTATTCTTGTCAAAATCTTCTACAGGTATTCCTTACCTGGACTTAAGAAAAGACTAACCTGATTCTTGTTCATTACTCCCTCAAAACCAGGATTAATTTTTTTATCTTACAGCAACAACCCTGCTTCTTCATGGAATTGTATAAAATGTGGCCTGTCAGACAAACTGCTAAGCACTTCAAAGCTGTCTTAGATCAGGAGCAAGGGGCATACCTGCCTGACCAGTTAACACAGTTTTGCTATTTGAGTGTGTCAGTGTCTTTGATCTCCAGTTAGGAGGAGATTGCATGGATATCTATCCCAAACAAATCTATAAAAAGTCATGGACCAAGTCTGACTCTTAATCTGCTTCTGTGGAGCAGTATAACCTAGTGAAGAGATACACAGATAAACATAAATACAGCCTATCCAAAATATTTTCTTAAAATAAAAAATATGAAAACAGTTCCCTGTGGAATACTGTTTAAATCCCAACATATGGTGTAAACCTTACAGACAGAGTGGTAGTCAAAAGACACACACTTAAGGCCGTTACTTGGCTTTATAGTGCCACCCCTGTACGTTGGGAGCAGTGGAAAGCTAACAGTAACTAGTTAACTGTTGTGGAATTCAACTACACGATGCCATTTCTCATGAGTAGGTTACTGTTGTACTTAAAGTCCCTCTTAAACTTGAGTTCATAGGTATCACAGGATCTGACAAAATATTTAATGTTTAGCATAGGAAGAGGTATGGTGGAGGAAAGATTAGAAAGAGAGCAAAACAAGTGCAGGCCACAGTTACCTTTGCTTATGCTAGTGATCCTTAACTAGGAATGTCCATGGCCTAATCAGAAACAGATTTCAGAAGTGCGTTGTGTGCAGGGAACTAAGTATTAGTAGTTTGATATTCATAACACACATTATACTGTGGTCTACTGTGGGTGAGTGTTTATTAAGGAATTAATGAGTAACTGTTTTCTCATCTGACAGTAAAAAAAAAAAAATTTAGCACATAGGAGAAGTCACTGAGGACAAGCCTTTATCTTCAGAACATAGATGTGCTTGTTTCTCTTGCTCTCTTTCCTTTCTTCCCCAAAACAAACAAAAAAAATCAAGCTATTCTTGAGGCACAGTCTGAAGTTCAGACTGGAGTGCTACTTACCTCCATGCTCCATATATAGGACCAGGGTCCCCCCAAAGAGACATTTTCTGGTCTTTTTTTATCCACTGACAGGATTGGAGAGTTTAAATTTAGATGTTTCTGTGTTTTGGGCCCTATTCCCAGGCATCATAGAGCAAGTTATTGCTTCTAAATGTGCATCATTGAAAAAACAAGCTCCTGTTTTAGTGGGTGGTGAGGAAGGAGGAGAGTGAAGTCTTTAGGTAGTCAACCTCTTTGATTTTCCCCTCCCTGTTTTTAACTGTGGAAGAGGTGTTGGGGGGGGACAGTTGACATTTTCTACTCTGTTACGAAGTAGTCTACTGAATTCTTCAAGACGTTTTGCATGCATATCCCTTATTAAACTGCATTGTGTTCTAAGTTAAATAGGTTTGGCTTCCTCTTTAAATATTTTTCCATGTTTTATTTATCACTTTTTTATATTTCATAAGGAGAATTTGTGTGTCTGTGTATCAGGAGCTGCTCTGTTATGCAGTGATGAGGTATTTCTCTCACTTAATACGAACAAGAAATCTGGTTATGTGTTGTTGGCATTTGTATGTTTTGAAAGGTTTAATCAGAACTGCTGTAATGAGACAAATACAGAATCTTTAAATCTATAGCTAAGCCAATTCAGAGGCATCTTTTGGCTTCAAATCAGATTTTAAAACTATTTCCCTACAAGTGAGAACAATTGTTTTCTTATATAATCCTCTTAATTGAAAACCTGTTGTTGGAATAAATAATAAAAAAGAAAGAACTTCTGTATGCTTCATTTTGTGTGCTTGAGTCTAAATTTTGACCACATAAACCCTCATCCTGTTGTTTGCTATGCATCAGACCAAAACTGATGTAGCACACTCTTCTGACTACCCGATTTTGAGCATGCCTCTCATCATCTTTGAAGAAGGGCCAGTGACTGCTTAGCTAAGGGGGAAATTCAGAGAATTTAGGAATTTATGAAAATCAACTTTTAAAATACTTCCTATTGCTTTTCATTATTCATTCTTTATACTTAGCTTATATTTTTCAGTTAGCAGCATGTCCTGTCCTTTGAAAATGTTTATTTTTGTCCTGTAACTTCCAGTTTTGCAAAGGGTTTATATTAAAGGAAAAAAGCTAAAAATGAACAAGTGTTTCTGTGTGGGGAGAAAACCAAAAGTTCAGTCTAAATTTTGGGCATTACACTCACCATTCTTTGCCAGTACCCATACTGATACTTAATTTGAAACACTTGACCAGAGAGGGAATTTACTACAATCTGTCCTTCATTATTCCAGAATAGTAACAAAGGTGATGCGTGGGTAGTAGATAAATTATTTTTAGTGATTTATCCAGTATGTTACAGCTGTAAAAGGTACTGGAGGTAACAATAAGTTAGGGAGTGTAGTCGTGC
The DNA here is from genome assembly GCF_031877795.1 of Strix aluco. Classification (NCBI taxonomy): domain Eukaryota; kingdom Metazoa; phylum Chordata; class Aves; order Strigiformes; family Strigidae; genus Strix; species Strix aluco. The sequence goes on from NC_133961.1 coordinate 3,376,560, forward strand.
CTTGATGAAGCTGTCGGTGATGCTGTTGGGTGCAGTGAGCAGTGGGTAGGCTGTTTGCCTTTTCCAGCCTGCAACAAGGCTTCCAACAATTTTATGCTTCTGCAGATGTAGGTTGCCCGTCTGCTTTGTATCTTTTCTGGGTCCTGTAGTGCACAGTGAATATGTAGCAGGACTCATGTATTTCTCTTCAGTTAAATTAGACCTGTCAGACACTCACAGCTCAGTGTTGCATAGCCACGTAACTGTAATTAAGAACTTCTACTTTTCTTCTCCCTTTACTTCCTTGCTCTGTTTGTCACTTTGTTGATCATTTTTCACTAAAAATAAACTGAGAACTCTGTTTTGGTGGGGTTTTTTTATCCTTGCGTGTGTGGAAAGCACCAGATTTTCTTTGGCATCGCTTCTGGAGCACAGTGCTGTCTTGCAGTTCAGCAGTTAATGGCTTGTGACCTTTCTGTAATGTTTCTGATGACATTCCTGTTCAGTCATAAGTGGTTTGCAGTTTCTGCTTTCAGAGCTTAATCATGGGATTCATTTTGAAGTGTAAATATGTATTTTCTGCAGGAAAACTGTAAGAAAAGGAATGCATGAATTTTAGAGCAAAATCTTAATAGAACCATGTTAATTTATAATTAAGGTGAGCAGAGCAGCAATAGCTGCTAAAGATAAGTCTCTTCTCTATTTCCTGCTCATTTTATTGCTTTTAAAACTCATCTCAAAATAATTGGCATGGATTTTTTTTTCCCTTAACAAATGTTTTGCAGTCAAATACCAGTTCATACGTGACTGGAATAACATGGTTACTGTTAACGGCTCACAACATCTTTAGGAAATTATCACGTGCACGTTGAAACATCAAGGTCATTTGGGTACGAAGCGTGTTAATCACCAGTTTTAACATTGTCCTGAAAGTCAAAGTTTGTGTGTTCTGTGTTGTCTGAAGGATGGTCTCTCAAACAGCACTTCCCCATAGCACTGCCCTGGCTTGTTAGTCATGTTGTAGCAAAGTCACCGTGGTGCAGAAAGTAAGACAGTTCTTCAGGTGCTAGTTTAGCCCAAATCTTGATGACTGAGATCAAAGGAGTTTTAGATGCAAAAAAAGGGTTCTGGTAGGTGAGTTCGTTCATTCCAGTTTATTTTTGTAAACCCTGGTAAATGATACTGCCTGTGACGTGAGGGACTGAGCAAGGCTTGTTCTATAAAGGTGGTGGGTGACAATATGCTGGTTTTCAGTTTAATTTCTAGACTTGATATATTTTAGCCTAATTCTAAATATGCAGTGTCACCCAAGCAGTGAGCACTCCTAAAGTTTTCACATGACCTAAGAGCAGCATTAATTGTTACTCATTTTCATGTGTAAAGTGGTAATATACCACCTCCTTTGACTCATGTCTCTGCATCTCTGTAAGCAGCGACTAGCAAAAGTAAAAAGACGACTGCTTATCGATACACTGCTCCTGAGATGTCTGTAGGTGAGACTTTTCATCTGCATGCAGGGATTAAAACCTGTTTCCGTTAAGCTCAGTGATATGTCATTCCTGCTATAAAAAAAGATAACTACCCTCACTGAATTTCACTGTGGGGAATACCAGTTTTGAGTGTGTATCAAAAAACAAGTCTGGAGTTAATAAATAACTCCTGTTAGCATCTTGGGTTCAGTTTGTTCCGTGCTCTGACAATTCGAGTATTAGGCTGACTTACATCTGTATTAAGTAGAGTTCTCTCTTTGCATTGTTTAACCATAAAGGGGCACATCATTTAAGTGACACTTATCTCCAGATAACTTGCATTTTGCATAATCTAATGCAAGTCACTGACTACAGCAATAGTCACTTGACTCTTGTAATCATTCATTCAAGAGATAATCCAGCTCTGCTTATTTCAAGTGGTAGGGGAAAAAAAAATCAGTATCTAAATTTTAAATGACTTTAGTTTTGAAGCATTATTCTGCCATCATAATTTCTAAATATGTAACAATTTAAGGAAATTCATTTGTCTCATCATAAGAAGTTAGGAGCTAATAATTTTCTTAAACCTAGTATGTTGGAACATAGATGGTAGTTAGAAATGCCATATTTTGCAAGCTCTGCACTGACAAATAAAGAATTAAAAGTCAGTAAAAACTCTGTGCTGACCAAAGACACTTGGAGATAATTCTACTTTTTATTTCCAATGCTGTTGACACCAAATCATCTACCTTAAGTTGATATATAGGAGTCGAACAGTGGAAATATTTAGTGAGGCCTCATTCTCTCTGTCAGATGTACCTCAGGAGACAAACAGGAAAACCCCAGGTAGTACCAAAAAAGTTTATATGTAACAGGGGAAGTTCATAATTGTTTCCAAGTGTGACTTTTGTGAGAAATGTGGCAATATGAAGTATCATTCAGAACAAATACTTGTTATCCCTCTACAGATGGAACAAGTCTTCAACATAACTTACTGCATCACTTCTCTTTCCTACTATTTCTCCTTCCTTGCTACAGATGTCAACACTCTGGGTGTTTCTTTCCTTACACTAAGTGGCTTTCAGCTTAAGAGTTTGGATATATCCAATTCCTAAACAAGAACTTAAGTTTGACTTTTTGTTTGGGGTTTTTTAGCCCTGGCAAGTGCAGTAGGTACCACAGCTTCGATGGATGTTGGAGTGGGGTCCTGAAAATCAAGAAGGTGGTTAATATTAGATGGAATGATCTAGCAGATCTTTTCTATATTTAAAATGTTTATTGTGCTAATGCTGTACACATGCATTAACATTGGCCCCAAAAAATTACAAACTAGAACAGTATGAGAAAGAGACCTTTAATATATAATACTGTATTCTGCTTTTGATCTCCAAGCTCTCGATGTGTCAGTTTAGAGTTTGTGTTTGTTTTTTCTATCCAGTGGATTTGCTTTATAATTTAAGAACTATTCTCTTTTTTTTTCCTCCCAATTTCCACATTAACCTGGCACAGTCAGACTCTTCATTTGTGTTATTTCCATCACTTAAAGGCCCAGACACTTGCTTTGCATCATCTCTATAGCATCTTTGTTTCACTGCCTGGAACATAGTAAACAGGTCTCATGATCCACTTTCCTCTGACCTTTCTTAGCTCTGCAGAATCAGTAGGAACAGTGGCAACAGCTGCTCTCAGAAGGTAAATGAGCAGGAAGGTGATCCTTCTCTAGTAAGTTTTCAGGATGGAGTAAGCTGGATTGATCAAGTACTGTGAAGTAGTTTCAGAGTTCCAAGTTTTGTAGCTGCAGTATTGCTGTACCAGGTCTTTACACCTGGAATTCACACGTGCATGGTTAGACAATCACGATATATGAAATGTTAATACATAATACACAGGTGAGCAGTTGTAGGCTGGCAGTCACTTTTGTCCTTCACACGGCTGAGGTGCTGTAAGTGTTGCAACGCTACAACTAATGTTTTACAGCCACTGAATGTGCCTGGAGTTCGGGGGCACGTTGTTCCCTTGCTGCTCTCGCACTTTTACCTGCTGATCTACCCCACTAGTCTTCAGGCATCTGGCTGATGCAAGCTGGAAAGTCCTCGCCTGCAGCGTTTCAGCACCACCAGCTTCACGGGACGCTCATCTGAGATCTTGAACTTCCATTGGTTTTTTCAACCAGCAGGTTTTTTTCTCCAGTGACGTCAGACAACTGAAAACAGCAGTTTGAAAAAAAAACTAGGGCACTCAGGTTTCTATATATAGCAGCTCTCAGATCTCAAGAAAGCCAGTACTCTGATCCAGTCTGGTTTTAGCTGTCAGTGTTTGTAAATTAACATTAACAGAATTGGTCTTAAGTAGAATTTTAAGTGTCATCTGTTTTTTTTCCTTCTGCTTGCTATTTCCAGCTTTTTTTCTCTTTTTGGTGGTTTCATTTCAATTTAAAATAGTTGTCTGTTTTTCAGTCCCTTTGCTTTTGTCTCTATACTAACGATGAGTTGACCTTCGGCAAAGGGAACTGTGGTCATCGCATTACTGAGAAGCACCTGACTTGCATCACAATCAGGCTGGTTTGATGTCAGACAGGGGGACTAGTTTCAGCTTTAGGGTTCTGTGCACAGCATTTCTCATAAATTAAACATGAGGATCTCCACATATTGAAGTGATTATTTTATAATTTTTGTAATGAACCAATTAATTTTTTATTGATGGCATGGGGAGGTGGGGAGGGAAGTAAAGAAAGACTCAATGACTGATAGAGTGGGAAAGGCAGAGTATGACTGTGTGGCAGATGTTAAAAGAGTTTATGAAGTTAACTGCTTCTGTTTTGTGTATGTACTCATAACACTGACTTCTTTACGGCAGAAAAGGTAGGGCAAGAAAGTTTTGACAGTTTATGAATATAGTTTTATTTGTTTGACTTGGTCACACGCACCCACCCCCAGAAATTACTGGTCTGTTTCTCCTCCAAAGATGCCACCGGAGTGTTCACAGATGCAAAAGTAGAGAGCATACAGCAAAAAGCTATAGTTTTACTTAGCTGAGAAGCGTTGGAACACGTTACCCTTACATGAGAGTTACAACCATCCTTTCGTCCTGCTGGCCTGATGAAAGAGTGAGACCTAAAAATATTCTTTTGTAACATGGGATCATTGCATGGAGAAGAAAGGAGTCACTGTTCTACTTTATTCACATTCTTCGTATTTTATGCTGCCAGTTGAAAAAAATAATGCTTTCCATATGCATGGAGCAATGCAATTTGCATTCGTGAGGATAGAATGGGAAACATAGTTGAGAATCTTGCATTAATTCAAGCTTTCTTTGATTTGCTGTGTGCTGCTTAACTCATTTGTATACGTATGCTGTTTCACTCGCAAGCGACTGAGATGAAGGAAGGAGGGGTTTGAGAGCAGCAGCTTTGTACACAGTGCATGTTTTTCTCCGTGGGGACAGGCTTTCCGCGTGAGAGTGGGCAAGGTGCCCTGGTCCATCTCAGTCCCATAGTGCGGTGGGGTTCGGGGCAGCTCCCCAGCCTCTCGCACACGTGGGCAATCCTGTTTCTGCCTGGGCGGCTCTGGAGGTTGCCCAGGGGGAGCAGCTCTCTGAACGCTTCTTGCCCTGGAAGACTGGCCAGTAATTATTATTAGAAAATCTGAGATCTTTAGTTAAAATGTATTCGAGATCAAAAACATTGCTACAAAGTTGAAGGTGGCTACCCTTTAAACTCTGTGAAAGCTTAAGGGTGTCTCACTGAAGGATGCTCAAAGGCTAGTGTTGCATGTATGCAGCTTTGGTTTTTTTATGGGCTCATCACTGGCTCTACATTTGGATTTTTCCAGTGTTACTCCTAGATATTTGTATTTGGTGGAATCTGAGCCTGTAACCTTACCACAGAATTAGAGACGTTAAATTTTCAGCTGAATAAACTTCTGATTTTTGGCACAGATTAATACCCATAGCTTTTGTTTGGCTATTTAACGAGCTAGCCTTACCTACATACTGTCTGTCGTTGGCACAGAAGATCAGAGCCTGGCAATCCCATATCAGTCTGCCTTGGCCCTTTTTCTTTTGCACGTAAGCACGGTGCACATTATGGTGTCTAAGTGAAGTTCATATGGCAGGCAACTCCCACGTATGGTGCAGTGTCACTAAAAATATGTCTTGGAAGTGCTCATTGGAGTGGCTACCAGCACATTAATTTTCTATGTACTGTGCAACCTTCTCTCAAAAGATACTTGATTTTTCTTTCCTCAGTAGTTCACAGTGTGTACCTAATGACGTTGTTTCCTGTTTGAGGTGATCTGCCTTGTCAAGAGGCAGGTCAGCTTTTTAGTCACTGAATGAAGTCTTTGATACCTTGTAGAAATATTCTGTTAAATCCTATGTAGAAAACTAGAAGACTGTAGCTTCTGCAGTACAGCTTCTGTGCTTGTATCCAGGAGTGGTCTTACGTGGTGTATCAGTGGAGTTCTCTCTTTCAGGCCACTGTCATGAGAAAAATCCAGATGACGGTCATGACAAGGAGAAATACTTTGATGACCACCATGAGTCAGTTACAGCAGTGGCAGAAGGACTCTCTGAGGGAGGTGCAGAGGATCCCGAAGTCCTTACTCAGAGTTCAGCAAGGGATCCCTCCTTCTTGAGACTGGAAAGTAAGTCAGCCTTACAAAATCAGTGCTCACAAATGAATCCGTTTCTAGATTTTTCAGAAAAGCTGTCTTCCTTGCTGCAAGAAGCTACGTTTTCCCACCCTCTGTCTGTAAAGCGAAAAGTAACCCTTAAAACCAGTTTCCCTGTTCTTTAAGTCTAACATCAAAATGCATTAAATCAAAAAATGAGATCAAGGTTTAGATGCTTTCCAAGCTAAAGGATGTAGTTTCTTGCAAGACTCTACAAACGCATGTTGGTTGTACCTTAGTGAATTCTGTATCAGATGTGCCAGACAGAAGGGAAGAAAAAGTGTCTATGGTTCAGGTACAGAGCATTTTATTCGGTGTTTAATACACATATGTAGAGAAAAGATACCACATGGTTACTCACTCAGACAGAGTTCTGGTTTGGAAAGGAAACTGATGCAAGTAGTCTAGAAGTGTTGATTTTTGAAGCAACTATTGATGCTTCTTTGCAGTCCCCCTCTCCATTTGCAGTGTGCAGTGAGTAATCAGTGATACTTGGTTTGGGCAAGTGGAAAAGTCAGGTCACAGAAAAAAAAAGATCTTTTTTATACAATTTGTAGAAGCAGCAGTAAGAGAATTTTTGAAGTTTTTGTGGTGTTCCCTCTTAGACGCAGTCACTGCAGAAAGCAACGGTTCAGAAGGAGTGGAGGGGTTAGAAGATGATCAGATGTCTGAAGAGATGCTGGCTTTGGTGGATGAGTTTGAAAACTCTTGGCCTCAGGAAGCTTTTGAAGGGGCACTGGAGGTAAAAGGTCGTCGGATGGACTTGCAGGGAATCCGGGTCCTAAAGAAGGGATCTCAGGATGGGCTAGCTACCTCCTGTTTCGGGGACTGTGGTGATGATGATGAAGCTGAATGGGTAAGTTTGGATGAGTTAACTTGGGTCTTGTACCAACTTACTGTTGTGGAGGAGGGAAAGATGAGGCAGTTCAGGGGGTTTAACACTGGAATATATATAGGAACTTCCCCTGTGGGCCTCAGAGAGCTGGTTCATGGCTTGTGTGAAATGAACCACTAGTTTCCATCTGTCTTCTAAAGGAAAGGCCTCCACATCACTAAAACTGACATCGTTTAGTCTGGAGAAAAGGAGGCGCAGGGGAGACCTTATCGCTCTCTGCAACTACCTGAAAGGAGGTTGTAGCAAGGTCGGTGTCAGTCTTATCTCCCAAGTAGCAAGTGATAGGACAAGAGGAAACAGCCTCAAGTTGTGCCAGGGGAGGTTTAGATTGGATATTGGGAAAAATTTCTTCACTTGAAAGGGTTGTCAAGCATGGAAACAGGCTGCCCAGGGAAGTGGTTGAGTCACCAGCCCTGGAGGTATTTAAAATATGTGTAGATGTGGCACTTAGGGACATGGTTTAGTGATGGAGTTGGCAGCGCTAGGTTAATGGTTGGACTCGATAATCTTAAAGGTCTTTTGGAACCTAAATGATTCTACGATCTTAAGTGTTGATTTTCAGCAGCAAGAGCTTAGGCATTGAATGATGCTGGGTGCTGTCAAACTTCTTGCTCACAGTTACAAAGGAGAAAATTTTCTAACCAGTAGTTCCTGTTAGCATGAAAACAATGAAATATCTGTTGTCATCGAGATACAAACAAAATATATAATAAAAAATGCCTTTTAATTCTCTAGCAGTTCAATTGGTTTTCTTTTATGTTGGAGATTGAAGTTGTGTGCTTTGTTTTCATGGTGTGATGCAGTGAAAGTGAGCAGGCTTAGAGAATGGGTTGAGATGGAAAGGGAGGGGAGAGAGAGAGACAGATGTCGTCTGTAACATCTTTGAAATTGAATCTTTGGGCTAAAACGAGTAGTGTATTGGAGCTGATAATGTTCAAGGTATTTCTCACTGTTAACCTTGCCAATACTGTTCTTTTGGTAGATCACTTTTCAGGTCAAACGTTTAAAGAAACCAAAAGCTGAAAGCTTGGATCTCCAGGAGCCAGTTGGGAGAAATGGGGAAGAAGGGACTAATGGAGAAAATGAAAACTTTTACCAAACTGCCCTGGAGATCAGTGGACCAAAGATACCTTCTCCTGGACCAATAGGTAACCTGCTGCTTCTAGAGAATGCAAGTCGTTTGCAGCTTTTGTGTTACTCTGGTTTATTTCCTTTGCAGCTTTTATATTTATATTTTATATTTATGGTTTATTAGCATAAATATGCATCACAAAGACTACATAGTGAACTATGCCTTCTAGATGAGTACATGGAAAAATTAGAAATCGCTTCCATCTGCACCTTCTTCATGAAGTGCAGTGTAACTTTTATCTGCTGAGTGAAAACTTTCCAGTTAATTCCCAGAACTTTTGGGATGAGGTGGTAAGAGTCGCAAATGAAAGAGGCAGATACTGTGAGAAGTTGTACAAGACAGAGGGGGGTTTAATGATCTTTTTCTTAAACTAACTTCTCTGCCCATTCAGTTTTAGTCAGATGAGAGACACACCTGCAGGGAAACACGCAGGATGAGAGCTTGAATTGATTAGTGACGACACATAAGAGACACAACTCAAAAACAAAAGGTAGAAAACTTGGTCGAATAAAAACAAAATTAAAAAAAAAAAATCAAGTGTTCTGCTGTAATTGGTTTGGTGATAAGAGAAAACTTAGACTAACTTCCAGAAGACTGGAGTTACAGAAAAGTGGAGATTTGCACCAACATAGATGAGGCAGTTTGGAGAGAGAGGTGGAGTTCTTGCTAGCTGAGTAACAGAAATTGGAGAGTGGTCTGTTGTTATGGTGCAGGCTAGTTCCACTGGTGTGTTCAGGCGGACAGAAATCACCAGCACGTAATTGCTTGGGGTGAAGTTTAGAGCTGCTGGAACCTAATGATGCCAAAGAAGAGAACCGAAGGAATTGGCCCCCATACTTTTTGTCTTACCTTGATTTCAATGGAGGTAAAATCTTTATGTCGTAGGGCTGATGTGTAAGCAAAGATGGGTTCTCCAAGACGTTTTAGTCCTTGACAATTTGATGACCTAGAAGGTGATTTCACATTTTCAAGGCTTTTCCATTAAACCTTTAACAAGCTCTTTTTTTAGCAACTGACAAATGTAAGCTGCTGAATTAAATATTTAAATAGGGGGAAGGAATTACATGAAAAAAGACTATCATTTATGAGCACACACCTGTCCTTTCCTTGGTGTATCTCCTCTCCCCGGAGTCACTTTTGTGGCTTTATTACATAGCTTCTCTTGACTGTAAAGTAGTTATCTTCCTAACCCTCCTGTGAGGCAGGGTCCACTGACACCCTCTTTACAAGAACTAAATCATCAAAAGTTTAAGTAACATATTGGAGGTCGCCTGGGGAGTGCCTGGTAGAAGAGGGAGATGATGCTAGCTGTCCTGTGTTTGACTGCCTCTCAGACTACTGAACCGTCTCCGTGTAGTGTTTCCATACCTCTCGTTATCTTTTGCTGTTCATGCAATTAAGAACTCACAGTCAGTTCCCAGCGGTGGTGGTGAGAACTGATCATCTTCCTCTGAAGTTTCCCAGTGTTTCGCAATGTTAATTTTCCTTTAATCAGAATACTTTACAAAAGACATGGTGTTACAGACTTCGTCATTATTTTGCAAAATCACGGTGAAGCATTTTACTATACCTTGGATGGGAAATAGGATTTGCATCCAAATGGGCAAAATTTCAGGTAACTAGAAATAAATACTGAAATACTGCCTACGTAGCTGGTGCGATAGACTGGCACGTTGTTAAACTTGGCTTCCCACTGTGCGAATTTACAGCTACAATGACTTTTTCTTACGTTCCAAACAGTCCGGATGTTTCTGATATGAGAGGAAAACGTTTCCTAACAGTTAACACAAGCTGGATTCCTAGGACTTGGTACAGTAAGGGAAAGATTTCAGTAGGCTTTGGTTCAAATGTGAAGATCAGGTTCTTGTGTCTCCCAATGATCTATTTGTTAACCCAAAGCAAGTTATTTACCTTTCCCTGCCTTGGTTAACTTCTCTGCAAAATGAGATGGCTGAAGTGTAATTGCTTAATAGTTTCAGAAGTGTTGCTATCTTGAGTGTAAGAATGCAGTAAAAGCCACTGTGTCTTAAACAATATTCATTGAAAAGACGCGACAGTATTTTTCACCTGGGATTGTCAGAAGATGGAACAATCAACTTTTATTAGTTTTTACTGTAGCTGTAGAACATAAACGATGACTCATTTACGAACTTTCTTTAAGGGCATTTAAGTAGAGACATTACCTGTAAACAAGAGTGGCGATTGTTCTTAATGCGTAGCTGTTGAAAAAGTGTAACGAAACAGGTTTTAAAAGTCCACCTCCTCATCTGTCTTGCGTAGGATCCAGTTCTGTCTTTGGATTGCACAAGTTCCATTCAGTCCATTTAGGTTCAGGAATGTTCTTAAATCTGGCTGCAGAACCGTGACTTTTATAACGTAAGGAATGTATCTACTGGTATAAAGTATTTTGTAAATCATTGTACTGAAGCAGAATGCCTTTCTGCTTCCAGACAGTTTCTTCAATTTATTTATTTTATTTTTTTTTTTCCCTTTCACAAGGAAAAAGACGTGACTATCGTAGCCTTGGCTGGCCAAGTCCTGATGAATGCCTGAAACTCCGCAGGGTAGAGCTTACAACTGTAGCCAGCACATGGCTTGCTGTTTCTGCTAAAAACATTGAGTAAGTATCTTGTATATGAACCTTAAATAAGTTACAGAAAGCAAGACAGTTACATGGCCTTCAGTAGCATAAACCGAAGATTTTAGTAGTATTTTAAAGTAAGCAAGAACTGCCAGGATTTCAACAAAGTTTGAATACAGTATGTGGTATTTCATCAATACACTTACAAAGAAAAGTGCAAGTGCAGACAGAAGGTCCAGTTTCTCTTGCTTCTTGAGCTACTCAAATGAGGTTCTGCCAGGTTCTGGGCAGTCTCACTAGAGAACTTTGTAATGACTCTTCTTTTTTCTTCTCCTGACTGATTTAACTTGTTCTATGACCTTTGCAGCATTACAGAACACATTGATTTTGCCACGCAGCTGCAAGAACCAGCCATGGAGCCCCTTTGTAACCCAAACCTACCAGCCAGTATGCATACTTTGGACCACCTACAAGGTGTCTCTAGTCGGGCCAGCTTGCATTACACTGGAGAAAGTCAACTGAAAGAGGTATGCCAGAGTTGAAGGCTGTCACTCAGAAATGGCCACACCATGGCTGATTCAAGGCACATTGAGCTCAGTGCCCTGTCTCCAAAAGTGACCTTCAGTGAGTAAATGCCTGAATAAAGCTGTAAGAACAATGCAGGCTGAAAGCCGTATTTTACCAGAGTGTTTTCCCAGCCATCTACAATCTGGGGGAAATCCTAGAACACCGTTAGTGTCTTTGTATTTATAGCTCTTGATGGATGAATTAGTGAAAGAAAAGTCCAACTGAGCATACATAAACTTCTACCATTCTTACTATTCAGTGCCATGGAGTTACAACTCTGTGTGATGATACAGATAGGATTAACTCAAGATAGACAGCGATGTTTAGGTTGGAACAGGTTACACCATTTGTAAAAGGCTGGGGGGAAAAAGCAACCAACAAGTGAGGGACATCTCTTACCAGGTTTTGGCATCTAAGCACTTGTTCTTCCTCTTCACAGGTGCTACAGAATCTTGGCAAAGACCAGTACTCACCACAGTCATTAGAACAAGTTGGTACTCGAATAGCCAAAGCTTTGGAAAAGGTATGTGTAAATGAGAAAAATGAGAAGTCTGGGCTTACCACTCGTGACTGACGTTGTGGTCAATCCAGTCTCAAACCTTGTCTAAAGTCCCAGTCAAGGAATGTGTTAGTAGTTGGACTAAGGATTTGTGTCTATTCAGCATCTGTAATGCCCTCACAGGTATTTTGTTGAGCAGTATCCTGTGCTTACACTGTCAGATGTCTTGCATATCTTTCTACTAAAACCTAAGCTTGTCAGATTTCCCAATGTTTCCAGCCCTGTAGTGAGCAGCATTGCGGGGTGTTGATATTTCAACAGCTCTCAGCCCTCCTCTTTCTTTTTGTGCTACACTGACTTGGAGCTTATGGGAAGTTAAGTTAAGCCATGGCTCAACTCTCCAGTTGTGTTTCTGGTGTGCAGTGGTCAGACAGCTGACAGGCAGGAGCTCTTGTCACAGAATCATCTCGGTTGGAAAAGCCCTTGAAGCTCCTCCAGTCCAACCATGAACCTCACCCTGACCGTTCCCAACTCCGCCAGATCCCTCAGCGCTGGGTCAACCCGACTCTTCAACCCCTCCAGGGATGGGGATTGTCTCTCCCCACTTTTTTCCCCCTTCTCTGCCTACTTCCTTCTACCTCATGCAGTGTTGGGCTGAAGTGTCAGATGCCTTCAGGCAGGCTGTGGCACCACGTCCAAGGCTGCACTCCCTGTTCTCCCCGCAGAAAGCCAAACATCCTAGCTAGATCAAGGCTGCCAAGGACCTCAGCTGAGGTCTTTAGGAGGAGATGATTAGAGGCATAATTTTCCCAGGATCTACGAGGTAGATAAGGATGCAGGGATTGGTGTTATATGCTTACAGCTAGTGGGGAGGATATCCCAAACTACTATAGAAAAGAGGGCTCAGCCAAAAGAGTTTGGTGCCCCTCGCCTATTCTGCCGAAAGCCATCTGAGGAACTTACTGTGCTTTGAAGCTGAAGCCAATATAGCTTTATCACCCAGAAAGTAAAGATGTTACTCTTACGCTCATCTTACCAGACTTAGTTTCTTTTCACTTTAGATGGATACTGACTCTCTCTTACATGCTACAGTTCCCTCTGCAGACAGCAAGCTTTATCCAAATAAGTTGAGAATGTAGCGCTGAGACCAGAAGCAGAATTCTCAGTAAAGCTAGCTGTGTTGGAAATAAAATGCAGTTCTTCTGTCTACCAGTCTCATTCAGTATTCACAAGAGCTAATCAAACAAATCAAGATGGCTACTTATCTAATTGCATATGTGAGCATAAACATTCATTTACTGTATCTGAGTCCACAGAATTCAAGCACATAGTATTTTCCTTTCTAACACGTGACATGGGAGTCAGCCAGCTAGAGGCACCAACCTCAGTCAGCTAGGCTTGTCAGGCTTCTGCCCTGAGCTGCATCCCAGAGCATCCTTTCTCTTTCCCGTGACTACAGAGAGCCTGCAGGTCCAATCAGCTAACTTAGCTGAGTTTTTTTGCTTTGTGTTGGGTAACGTGGATACACATGAGGATGTTCGGCATCAGACAGCTGGTTAGAAGCTGTTGTGGCTGCTGAAACTGTTGCTGCTGTTTAAAGCTATTTAGCTGCTGTTCCTTTCTTAAGAAAATTATGTTGCATTTGGAATTTGTGTTTCGTTTGGCAATCTCATTTACCTGGCTATTGCATATGTGTTGTTTGATAAGAGACTTTCCGCTGCTTTGAAATAGTTTAATGCTGTTTTTAAGTGTAACACCCTCTAACTCAATATATCAAATAAATTGGAAAGAGCAAAAGACAAGAGTATTGTTCACTCCAGGTGTTTACATGACTGGTTTTTGTGTTCTTCTTTTGCCAGAATCAGACTTCCTGGGTCCTCTCTAGCATGGCAGCTCTTTACTGGAGGGTGAAAGGCCAAGGAAAGAAGGCAATTGATTGCTTGCGGCAAGCGTTGCACTACGCGCCCCATCACATGAAGGTGTGTACACGTGTGCCTCTTACTCGGGTGAAATAACGTTTTGCTTGTCACGCTGGAGCTTTCACAGACTATTGTTAAGGCCAACACTGTATCAAGTGTCTATAATGTATTAGATATTAGCTAACTGTGGTGAAACCTCAAGACTTTCACCACCTGTTTAGTGTGGACTGTCTCTCTTTAAAAAATAATAATAAAAAAAAAGACAACTGCGGAAGAGGTTCAGTGGCCTTGCCTACAGTGCAGCGGGTTTGATGCCTCTCTGGGCAATGCAGGCTTGAACTTCCCCCTGGTTTGTAGGGCTTCAAATCTTCATCAGCCTTTGTCTGGACAAGTCTTCCAACCTAAGATGTGGGGAGTGCTTTTAAAGAAGGGAGGAGATGCTATCTAAGCAAAGAACTTAAATGCATAACTCTTAAAGTGTTTGGGCTGTGAATCTCAGCTGGGCACTAGTGCCTGGCTTGGTGCTGCAGTTCTGTGCTTTACTCCAAAAAAAAGTCAGTAAGTTTGGACACAATCTTCTGTTTAGTGTCTCAGTTGACTAAAGTGCTTTCTGCCCTTCATCTTGCCACGTGGCGTGCTGAGCATTATAATGTCTATTCTTACACATCAAGATCCCCCCTGCAAACTGATAAACGCCGTGTAGGCTCCTCACTCAGCATCGCAGATTTCGCTTTGGGACCTGAGCAACAAATTGTGCAGCACTGCAAAAATGTGTACGCCTTTTGGAATCTTGGTCTTAAATCCTTCTCCAAAAACTGAGAGACAAAGTAATTTACACTCTCGGGATATTAGTAGGAGGATTTAGCCATTAACAGTAGAAATGCACGGCCTGTGTATCTGTCCCCCATAACTCTGTCTCTCTGCACTCGTCCTTTTAAAACAAGGTTGGAACCAAGATATAACGCAACAAGCTCTTGCTTATTTTCCTTTCTTTCTGTGTAACTGGGAATGGTTCCTCCCTTAACTGTGTGACTTGTAAGGGTCAGAGTATGGATTGGAAACTACAGTCTGGCAAGACGATGGTGTAGCAGTGCTGTTTTCTAGAAAGGTGATGTGATGTTGCTTGGGACTGGCTGACTGTCTGAGTCTGTGCCTTGTTTTTATCCTCTGTACTGAAGCTGCCTCCAGAGAAAACTGTGGGTCTTGTTTGTAAAGATACAAGTGGAACTCAGGGAGAGTTAGCACTGAATGAACAGCTATTTAATATTTTGTTTTATCCTCCTCTTTGGTTTTATGCACTCTCGCTACTTTATCTTGCCTTTTCTCATGTAAATAAAAGGCAATTCATTTTCCTGTGGGCTTATTTTGTGGTCCTGACTTCCATACTCTCTGCTTTGCAAATATGAATGACTTGTCCACCAAGGGTGCTCCTTGCCTTGTAGAGGTCAAGGAGGCAGGGATCAAATACATCCAAAATTTTTTATTGTCCTGTTGAAGGCACCTAAGACTTGCTACTAAGCAGTATTTTGTCCTCTGAAGGTGTGAAGCCCAGCTCCCCGAGAGTCTGTTACAGCTTTGTCAGTCAGACAAGGTCACAGTCTAGAAGTCCAGGAAATAAAAAACATACCATCAGTGACTAGCTGAGAAAATTTTATTTATAGCTGTTATCCAGCATCATATAGGAATTCTGTGGCAGAGGCAGGATAAGAATCAGTGCATCAGTTGCACTAATGGTTAGACCCTTATCACTTCCCTGCTGTCCCTTTTATTCATATTCCTTCCCCTTTTATGCAAGAGTTGAAGGAGGGTGGTCAAACAAACAGCTTTTCTTGTCTCTGAGAATGCCTCTCATCTTTGGGGAGAAAGCTAGTGTAAGAGCATCTAAAAAATAAAGGCATATACTAGGACACGTGAGTTAATTTTTTAGTTGTTTGCCTGTGCCACAGTAGTGTTTGTCACTATTGTGAGCAGATGTGTGTATGTGAGGTTTTTTTAATTTATAACTCAAGTCCAAATGCCCTTTTCTAGTAGGTCCGACTCCCCACTTTCAAAGTCACTAGATAGTAGAGTGGGCAGTAACCAAGTGAGAGTGGCCAGCTGGTGGAGTCTTCTGTTTGTCTTGCTGATTCTGAGACCGTTTCAATGGAAAGAACCTCACTGTTTATCTCTTGCTCTTCTCTTCCAGGATGTACCACTAATAAGCCTGGCAAACATCTTCCACAATGCAAAACTTTGGAATGATGCCATCATTGTGGCTACCATGGCAGTGGAAATAGCACCACACTTTGTGGTTAATCATTTCACACTGGCAAACGTCTACGTAGCAATGGTGAGTGTGCTGTCACCCGCTTATGGCTTGTCTTTGGTACTCTGTGTGTGTGTTTATGTATACACTTATCTTATTCTCACAAATAATTTTGGAGGAGCAGCATTCAAGAAACGGAGGTAGGATCAACAAGAAAGAATGTTTTGTGAATGCCAAAACTTATTACTCATTTTACTCTTATTTAGTACTTGAAGGCCAACATTTTTATAAACTGGCTTCAAAGAATGTTGTCTGCAAAGGTTTGTAAAGACAGTAGCAAACAATTGATAATTTTGGTTGGCTGCCCATCTAAACACAGGATATTTTTATAATACTGGAAAATGAATGATAAATTGGGTCTCTGTCCTGAAGAGTGGAGCTTAGCATAGTGAGTAAAACCCAGTTCACAGTTGCAATGAACAAACACAAGGGAAGTTTCATTTCAATATCTGGATTATCGACACCCAAAATAATTCACAAATTGAACTCAAATTTCTTCATACTGTCTATATATTCTAATCTGCAATTCGGCTTTCAGCGCTTACTCTGAACACAAAATGTTTGTTCCTTTTAAATGCTGGATTGGTTCTTGTGTGTTTCATCCTTATCTTTAACAGGACGAGTATATCTGAAGGGTAAAAGAGGCACCGTTAAGCTGAGGCATAGCTGACATATATATGTATGTCTGTGTCAAGAATGTTTTCAGTTACACACATTCTTATGTATCCCTGCCAGTTTTCAGCACTTGTCATAGATTTGTCCTTAATGTTTTGCTCCTGTGGTTGAGGGGATCACGGAGATAACAGGGCAAGTTGACCAGGTAATGGTGTATTATGGCTATCAGGGTTGAGAAGGGTTAAAATGCACAGTACTGTCAAACACACAATGGAAACAAGCTGAAGAAAGGCATGGCTTTGTTCTGTTAAAGTATTACTTCTGACAGCTGTTTGAAAGAAATGGAGTAGAAGTTTGATGCCTGAGTTGCCAATGTCTTTTTGAAGTTAGCACAGTGCGTAAGGATAACTTCATTCTCCCGGGATCTGAGAGAGATCTCAGTGAAGCCCCATATTAATTATATGAAATGACTGTAGCAACAGGACAGAATTTATCTTCTGGATCCAATTATACTGACATAAAGACAAGTTAGTTTATTTACATCATATTTAACCTGCTGTATTTGAGAGCTGACTCTGACCAACAGGTTGTAGAAGATGTCGTGCTAATTAACAGTGTAGCGTTACAGAGGCCACGGTTCCTTTAGTTGCAAAATTTTTTAGTAAGTTGCCTTACAAAGGAGAGAGCAGTTGGCCGTGTTAAGGACTGAGAACTTTGGATGGATGCTATAGAAACTTCTGATGTGGGAATCTAAAGGAAGATCAAAATAATGTCAAATCGCAGAAAATGTAAATTATTGCGTCTAAAAATGGAAAAATCTGATTCTTGTTTTCATTGCTGTTTGTCAGTGCTCCCACAAATCCATACAGGATTTTCTGTGTAATTCCTGTTGAAACTGTATTGAAATACACTTTTTTTTAAAATCAAGACTTTACAACTTGCATTGATCTAGTTAGTGCTTATAATGTGGCTAGAAATGAATATTATCTCTACTGGACAAATAAAGTTACTGAGAAAAGGACCGTAAGAGAACAAAAACAGTGTTGAAAGTGACTGAAAAACCCAGAATGTTTTTGGTCTTTTCCCCTCTCGTTTTTCTTCTAATACACCGTGGATGTTGGTGCACTTTCCTAGTTAACAAAAAAGCAGAGTGGCATAGGAAATTAGATTTCAGCTCTATCAAAATAGGTGTTTTTTCAGCACAAATGCTTCTTACTACCATTCCGGAGTCCAGCTTATCCATTGAAATGGTCTGGCTACTGTCTGCTCTTAAAGTTTTGTTTGTTTGTTTTTACTTTGATTAATCTTTTAAAAATAATTTCAAGCTGTTTCTAAAAATGTTGGCTTTTCAGCAAAGTAGTTTCTGCATTGTCCAAGATTTTAAAGCTTTGACCTACTTAAATTCTGACCGAAATCTGTTTTTAAAAGTTACTTTTAAGCAAGAATGCTAAGATCTACAATTAAAAGGAAGAGGTGAGAACTGTGCTAAGCATTGGTCGGTAATGCTTAGCAGGGATTTGACTCCACTACACGGAGTATGCAAAATTGGGTCATTAGCCTAAGAAAATACCAGAGTTATCTGGGGGAGGGGGAAGGAAATCTGTTCCAGTTACTTTTGTGCATTCCGTACTACTCAACTACTTAGGACAGGAAAGGCATAGAAAATGCAGTCACTGGTTTTTAGAATCTCAGTCTCTGCAATCTTCTTTCTTTCTTTACAGGAAGAGTTTGAAAAAGCAATGAAATGGTATGAGTCAACACTAAAACTTCAGCCAGAGTTTGCCCCAGCAAAGAATCGAATCCGCACCATTCAGTGTCATTTACTTATGAAAAAAGAGCGACGGTCTCCTTAGAGATCAGCATCTTTCTCTTTTTTTAAAATGTCATTATTCTCTATTCTGCTTTTAAGTGTGCTAAGATGAATTGATGAATCAAAGTTTTTAACAAGACTTTTAAAAAGAGATGGGATTTGGATTCAAGGGTTCTTTTTTTTTTTTTTTTTTCCTCAAATATAGGAGCATCTTTGGAAAATATATTTCACAGACCATAATTTTAAAACATCCGTGTAAATATTAAACCAAGAAACTTCCATGAGTCTATGACCACCTGTACCAGAACCCAGGCACTGTTAGTTTTTCCTTAATGCTCAGATTGGCATCAGCATCCAAAATAACTTGCTTCATGTCTTACAATCCAAGCCAATGGAAATGCAAAGCACACACCTGTACCAGCTAGTGAGAGGAGATCATCAGCAATTCATCCATGTGACACTCATGCTTTGGCCAGTCTTGGTCACTCCGTACTGCATTAGCTGCTGTTTTGGAAGGAGAGGGGCAGGAGTTTAAACGTTTATAAAAAACATTAGGAACATCAAGCATTTTTGGAATTGTTTATTTCTGTTGAGGGAGGAGGAGGAAATGAGGAGGAGGGAACAGCAGGACACTAAAGTCAAAGTGGTTTTTAATCTTACTTGCAGAAAAAAAAATTTGCTAAAAATCCCAGTAAGATGTTTTATATTTGTCTGTATATTCGTAGCCCTCTGCCACCCTGAATGGTTGATTTACTAATTCTTCGCTCACTGTATTTTTAGCCATTTCAGAATAAGGTGCAAGTTTATGCTCGCTCTGAGCCGTACTTTCAGCTGCCTAGGAGGAGGAGGGAGGCGGTGTCGAGGTATCCTAAGAAAATAAGTCAGGTGGAAGATTTCCAAATCAGTTCTCTCTTTGGTTGGTGGAGGACATGCTTCTCCAGACACCATTGTCGAATCAACAAGGGCACATATTTGAAATAAAATCAATTGGTTATGAACAAAACGCAGCTTCTCCTCTCATCTTTGTGTCGTGCGCCGTTTGCAAGAGTCGAGGTGTGGGGAGCTACAGCCTTTCCTCGGGCAGGAAAGCCTTTAACGCTCCTGATTAGACAGTGATTTTCTGCCTTATCCATGGAAAATTTCCTGCACCTCTGTGCCTGGCTCCTTTTCTGTGGCAGAAGGGAATAAGGGAAGGTTAACTAAATCATCTGCCTGTCACGTAACCTACCCTGCAGCTTTTACTGTTAAACATACTGCTTAGTGATTCTTTTTAAAGAACTAACAATGTTTATGAAGTTACTCTTTTTTTTTTTTTTTCAGTCTTTTTCCTCTTTCAGTGATGCAGATTAAGAGCAAATATGGCAGCGGTGGAAACTATGACGTCAACATAGCTTTTTTAACAATGTAACTTTTTACTTCATAAAAGGATCCCTGAATATTTTTATATATAATTGAAGATGAGCGGTTCTAATGCAAATTTTACCTCTGTTTTTCTGCAAGTGACTTTTGTTCCTCTAGAAAGCCTGACAGAGGTATGAGCAAGTGCCGCTGTTGGGTAGATTTTTATTAAAAATGGGTGAATGTGTTAAATTTTTGTCAACAGAGCCAACAGCATGTCAAAGCCTTCCCTTCCCAAGGCTCCTTGAAGGCTGGATGTTGTTGGCTGGAGATGGGTGTAGCTGTGTGTATAAGCTCCAAGAGGAAGGTGATACACCGCCACTAGGATCATGGACCGGGATAATGAACTACAGAGATTTCTCACATAGAGGTGTGGGAGGGAAACCAGCCAGGCAGGTACGAGTAAACGGAAAGAAGTTCCAGTCGAGCTAGAAAAAAGTTAGATCAAAGGCTTTTCCTTGAACTAAAGCAATGTGCTTTATTTGGTTTTGTTCATGATCTGCTTTATTTTCGTAGTGGTTGATAAATACTTTGGAGTCACTTAAACGTGTTTGGTAAATCTCCCGTTTCGTGTTTTGTAGTTTTAAAATGTAATATGCAAAAAGCTTCTCTTGGTACAGGACGTCCACCTTACCACTTGGTTTCCTAAGGCCTCATATGGTCAAACCAAGTGACTGCCACGTGCTGAACTCTTCTGCTGCATCTGTCTCACTGATGATGAGAGATTTAAGTGAAGAGTAAGGCTGGTTCATAAGAATCCAAAGCAGCAATATGTGGAGCACAGGTGGTCATCCTTGGTTTTGACAAAAGACGGGATTAAAATAGACCTTTTCTGGATCACCAGGGATTATGCTCACGGACAGCACTGATGGGCACTTAAAATTAGCCGTTAATACACGTCAGTTTACATCTTGCTTACTGCAATACTTACTTTATATTAAGAAATGCACCAAGGTGTACTGTGTACCGACATCATACAAAAGGCAGGAACACTTAAGTTTTGTGTGTGTGACCATACTATCAATCGGTACGACCACCAAGGAGCTCGCAGGCTTTTGCTTTTCTTGCTCTGTTCACATTTCCCGTGAATTGGCACCTTCTAAATGGCTCTTGAGAACTGCAGTAGTCTGATTTCATGCAATTTTTTTCTGAATCTTGGTTAAGTGCTGTGAGGGAATGTGTACTGCCCTACTCATAAAATTTGTATGTACAGTGTTCATTTGCTGCTCGGCTACTGTACGCTGTATCTGCCATACAACTCATTTTAAAACAGCCCGTGCTTCCCTTACAACTGTCTTTTCAGAAATTTTAGGTAATTTCTCTAAGTGTACCGCATAAGCAGTACATAAAGCTGAAGCAGGGAGGCAAAAAGATCTGCTCAAGAGCATAAACTTGACCCAACAGCAGCAGTAGAGGGTGTGTCTTAAACATTTTCACCCGTTGATGAATCAACGGGGGAACGCTGGCGCCCGCCCTGGAGAAGGCGAATGGAAGACTAATCTCTGGGTCTTCAACCCTCCTGTATAAATGCAAAGAATGGTGGTTTTGAGTGGTTTGGCCATGTTCAAATGTTAGTCAAAGAAAAACTAATAATCCTGAACTTATGAACAGAAGACAAGTTGGGCAGCATGTTAAAAGGGAAGCCAGTGAATTTTATGGAGCAAAGGTGCAAGTCACTGCAGGAGGAGCTCGCTATTTAAGGATGACATTCATCTTCTTCCATTTCAGCTATTTTAAAGTAAGCTAAGGTAGTTGTCTAGGCTCTGTCTTCAGTAAATGGGAAAGATTATTATCTTGAGAGGATGATCCACCCTTCCTGTTGTAGAACGTGACAAATTGCCTGTTCGAACTGCCTGTTCCTTTCCATTGACTGTTGAGGTACCTTTGACCAGCTGAACTTCGATATGATTTCTTATAATGAGGCTTAATAACTCATTTCATATTGACTGGCTCTGCTAAACATATCGCCAAAGTAGTCTAATTTAAGGGTGACATAACCATAAGTAAATGGCAAAATCCTGTCTTCTCCAAAGAAGTTTTTTTTGCTCAGTTGTTTTCAGAGCATACCCAGAAATGAAGTGTAGGTGGAGAAAAAAGGTTGCCATTTGTTTGCAGATAGCATCATGCTCCTGACATCCAGGGGCTTTTGAGGTCAAAAGCTACAGGAGGAGCAGCAGATACTCCTATCAATGGAGTGGGGGGGTTTCATTCACCAGCAGTGTTTTACTGGTCAGGGCTGCACTGATGCCATACAAAAAAGAAAACCCCAAAATACCATGTTGGCACCCAACGTGACCACAGCATCCCATTCAAACAACAGATTTTACAGTGCAGTAGAGCCTGGGATCTTAATTTCCATCACCTGTGGACACGTTGCATCACTTACGATGGGCATTTTTCGAAACAGACTGAAAATACTAATCAGAAAAGTTTTCTGACGGAGCTTACAACTTTCTCCACTTCCTAACCCGCTCTCTTCCCTCTTGAAGGAAAAAGATGAAAAACAAACAAACAAAATACGTAACATCTCCCTAGCAATTGTATGATGCAGCCGAAGATGCTGTATGAGCTCTCAGTGATGCTTTTGCTTCCTGTGACTGTCGGTAGCTGCCATGAACTTGTCTGGCAGCAGCGTGGGACCTCCTGGGTTTAGACCTGCTTCAGGAAGAGTAACGTTCCTACCCCTGCTGCTGCTCTCCTGTGGGACTTTAGGCAAGGCATTTCCCCTCCTCGCTCTGCCTCCCTTCCTCCCGCATGTTGTCTGATGTCTTTTTAGAACATATGGGGGTTTTTGGAGCTGGAATCATTGCTGTTTACATCTTTGTACGAGAAACAGTTGTAGTGCCAGAGAATACACGTAGTAGCACCACAAGTTAAAAACAACGGTGTGGAGACCTATGAAGCAGGGAATAAGAAGGGTTTAATAGTCTCTGTATCGGCACTGAAAGAGTGAAAATGCTTTAGAAGCACTTCCCTTGGCGTTCGGAAAAATGCAAGCTCCTTCTCTTCGGTGCTACTGGATGTTGTGTGGCAGGTTCAGGGCGGTCCTCCCGTCTCAAGCATCACTTCGAGGTGTCCTTCCAGAGTGCTGCAAGGTTGCCTTGATTTCTGAGAGGACCAGCTGGCCATGTTTGGGTCAATGAGACTCTCTTGAAAGAAATGTCCCCAAAGAGTAAGGTTTGTCACTTGTGGCGTTGCTTCTGTTGATTTTTTTTTCTTTTTTTCCCCTCTTAATTTGCTGAATGTACTCAAGCATGCTGGTGTTGATTCAAACAAAGCAAAAAGATCTATGAACACTGAGGCTTATGAAGTTTTCCTACCAATTTGTGGTCTTCTTGCTGAAGTCTGATGGCTGGTCATCTGTGAGAGCCAACAGAAGGTTGTCCTGCAAATGACTACCAGCAAAGGACAGGCAGTGAGCTTAAAGGCAATTTATTATTGTTTGTAGGGAATCCGCACAAGAGGGGTACAACCTGTATTCCATACAATATATATGGAAGTGTTAAGAAAGTGGAAGTCTGAATTGAGACAGTTCTCGTACTTTCAGCTTTTCTAATTTTTTCAGTATTGAAAAGCTCGGGACCGATTAAGAACAGTGTTTTGATAAAGCTGCTTAAAAAAGCAGCCTCTCAAACTTCTGCAAGTAGTCGATTTTTTTTAACCTTTTAAACCTAATGATCTGCTTCTGGGACCAAGAGCAAAATAATAGTAACCGAGTTCAGTATCCCAGAGGAGGTGCAGTGACAGTGCCACAGAAGGAACAGGTGAGCCTGAGTTAGCTTTGTGGTATTTATAACCTAGGGGGATTGTCTTAAGGCAGGTGTTTTGATTTGTTGAGGTTTTTTTCTTTCATCTACTTTCAGGCTGCTCCTTCCATGTTCAGTCCTTCTGAATCGGGTTATTACTGGTCTAACAGAGTTTCGCTATTTATATTTATTTGTGCCCATGGCACATCAGGTGGTTCACAGAAGAGCCCGTCTCTGCTCTGGAGGGTGTACAGCCCCAGACGTCGGCCCACAGTAGACTTTTCAGTGGTTGCAGCCTTTGTGGAGCTCGTTCCATGGCCAGGGATCAGACAGCTGTTCAGCCAGACCTGGCTGCAGTCCTTCCACCGTAACACCACTGCTGGTTTTAAAATCCAAGCAATCCACGTTTCTCTGAGAAGACAGCACTCTGCCAAATTAAGTGGTCATCATTCTAATACAATTTAATGGAAAACTTTCAGGCTGAATTTTTGACTGTTGTGCTTTTTGATCTAAATCCAGCCTTGTCTTCTCTCTATAATTGCCTAATTCTACTGTTGTTTTTTTAAAAAAAATAATTTCCCAGAGCTGCAGATGTTACAGATTACAGCATGGTAGCATGAGTTACCAGTATGCCTTTTGCTGTACCCCGCCTTGTGATCCATGTGCTGAGGAGCAAAGAAGTCATATTTAAAAGTCATTAAGAGACACTAACTGGTGGGCAGATGCAATCCCAACAAAACGGATGGATGGAGGAAGCTCATATGAAGCCAGTTTTATCCCACTGCTGTGCTAGGAGCTGAGGTAGGAAACCATGCTCTCCAGGAACAGGGAAGAGCAGCCAGTCTTTAGTGGTGAGACTCTCAGAGGAGGGAGAGGGAGCTCCAGGTAAGAGCAAGGAAGCAGAGGGTCTGGCTTTTGTAGCCTGAAACGGGCTTTTGTAGGCTGGAACATCAGAGAATGTTCCTGACCGCAGGACCAGACGAGGTAAACTGGACAAAGAGGTGGCCTGAGTGGGTGGTTTCTTCTGGTTGTCTGGAGAAGTCGGAGAAGGAGGAGGACATCTGAGAAGCCGTGAGTCGATGCTGCAAAACCATTGCAGGCGGTGGGGCACATGCCATTGGCACAGAGTGCCCCGCGTGTTCAGATGTGCCCTATGTCCTCATACTCTTTGGAGGACCGAGGGCTGCTCAGCCTCCCCAGCCAGCGTAGGCACAGGTGCCAGGGACGAGCACAAGCATGGAAACATCCCCCAGAGGATGGGACGATAGCTCCCAGAGCACCCTCCCAGCTCCCAGAGCACCCTCCCAGCTCCCAGAGCCGAGGGAGGTCCCTGAGCCTGGGACAAATCTGCTCTGCCCGACCGCACCAAGCCCTGGTGCGCTGGCGTCCCTCCCTCTGAACGTGGCCATGTAACACCACGGAGTTTCCTCCCATGACTTTGTCGGTCCATTTTCTAAATTGTAGGCATTTTAGCATCCATCATCACCTATGGCTGGGAGTTCCAGAGCTCACTTTAGTTTCCAGTGAAGAAGTTACCGGTTTGTTGTGAACTTGCTAGCTCCATGTGATGCTTCTTGTATTAGAAGAGGCAACGAACAGTTGTTCTCGCCCACCTTTTCCATTACATACTTACCTCAGTTGTGCCTTTTTGACAAAACTGAGCTATACTTGGTTTGCCTTTTAGCCTGCTGACTTCTTTGGGAAGGCAGAACACTTACTCAGAAGCGAAATTTTTTTATCATGAGATCGTACAGCATCTGCAATCTGCTTTTTTTCCTCCTTCTCCACCTGGTTTGCAAATTCTGCTGGAAAAGTCAGGGTGAGATTCAGGTAGCTGAAGTGTTAACACCGGGGTGGCCAGTCTCCAGCCCCCACACCAGATGCATCTTCTGGCCCACTCGCTCTCGCCTCTTTCTCGGGGAGGTGATGCAGCGAGGTCCGTGTCCTGCCGTGTGGCACAGGGATGTGCCTGCCTGGGGGGTCACCTGAGGAACAGTTTTCTACGCAAGTGGATGGCACCGTGGCATGTGTGTGTGTCCCTAAGCATGGATGGAAGCACACAGTCACATAACAGCAAGTACACGACATGTGCCCCAGCTTCTCAGGGTGGAGAATTGGGACACCTGACTACGCGTTTGACTCAGCGGGGTCACAAACAAATGCTTTTTGAAAGACTTTGTACGAGATGGCTCCATCTGCCCAACCACACCAGTATCTTTGTGTACCAGCGTACGAACGCGTTGGTGTACCGCGATGAGATACAACCCTGTGGTTCATTGTGACCATGAGGTATAAATAAATCACCGACTCATTCACTGAGCCGGTTCTATTAACTGTTAGACTGCCATAACAAAAATTGGGACTAAAACCTTTGTAATCTGTGCGTTATCTGTTGGTTACAGTCATGCCTTACAGTCTTGTTCAGTGAACTGAAAGGTGTGAATTGAATAATCTTCCAAACCCTAATTAATTAATTCCTGACTGTCATCACAGGGCAATTTTAATTATTTGGAGCAGCTTGGTCAGCACATGAGGTTGCAAGAGCTCTGCCAGAGTTCTTATCCTCATCACTGTAGGTTTACATGGGCCTTCCTTTAAGTTTCTATAGCGACACCCCCCTTGCACCCAGGTACAATAGCCACCCTTGGCAAGAGCATCACTAAAAGCTCTTGAACGATGGGGTGGTTAGAACCTGCTGCAGTCCTCGCCAGCTGAGGCAGGAAGGATTGTAGCGGTTCCTCCGGAGCAGATCGGATCAGCGCGGCACCATCCTGACAGAGCCCTGCGTCCCCTTTCATAAACAGGGGGTTTTGTGCTTTTAGAAACACAGAGTGTCTCTTATGAAACACTTTCCCCTAAAATCTTTCGAAGACATTTTGACCAGAGGAACAATTGGGCATATCTCAGTGTAGGCAAGGCTTTTTGTCTTCAGCTGGAGGACCTGCAAGAGAAAAAAACAAAAGAAAAAAAAACAACTGGGTGGGAGTTTCCTTAGAAACTCTTCAGAAGAGAAGCCAGGACAAACCCCTTCTGTGCTGGCAGCAGCTTCAACCTTCCTCTGTGCTAGGAGGAGGAGGAGAGCCTGCCCATTAGCTACATGAATCCAGGGACACGGCTTTTATTTTCTGTCCATCTTTTTATTTATTGGCTTAGCCCTGAGCTTTTTTTTTCCTTTTTTTTTTTTTTTTTGTTTTGAGTGACTGAGTGGCAGTTGTAGTTCTTTCAGTCTGGATAGCATGTCCCAGGTTACCGTGATTTGACTGTTCAACATACCACCCTTCAAGGTAGTGAAAAAGAAGAGCAAGACTTTCTCATATTGTCAGCGTGGCACTAGGAAGTTTGAGAGGAGAATGAGAAGTGTGGATGAATTCGTAATATTAGTTTAAAAGATGGTATTTAGTAGGATGAACAACAAGGGCACAGTGGGTAAGACAGAAATGAAGTCATCCCTGTGACTGTCACTTCGAAGTGCCACCAGCAACCCTCGATTACCATCTCAGACCCTCGCTCGCACACTACTCCCGGGGTCTCCAGCAAAACGGATCCTGGCCAGCACGATTTGGTTTTGGGAGGACTAGCAATGAGTGTTGTTATTCTTTTTTTTTTTTTAATCCTCCAAGGATCCTCCCTTACTCGCAGCCAAGTCGTTGCTTCTCAGGGCTGCGGTGACCAGCTTTAACTCCCAGGCACCCACATTTCTGTGCACCCCGCTTCGTCGACGCCGCGCAGCCCGGCCACCTCTGCGAGCGCTGCTGCCAGCTCTGAGCAAATGGAGGAGACAGTGAAGGTTGAAGGAAGATGGGGCTCTGGAAAGAAACCAGGCAGTGGCAGCTGTCAGCCTCTAAGTGCTTCCCCTGTTCCTTACCGTCTCCTCCAGCCTCTTAGAGCTGCTGTGTGGGAGGAAAGAGCAGCACCAGCAGCTGGAAGAAGGTGGGAGGAGTGGGAGGAAGAAGAGGGAAGAGCACCTGGGGGCTGAGCGCCAGCCTCGCTGTCTGCTCCCTTTCGCAGCCCCCTCCAGCCGTGCTCTTGTCACCCACCTGGTAGCCAAAGGGGCTGAGGAGCTGGTAGTGGTGTGAGTAGCTGGTTGTGGGGTGATCCCCCACCTCCCTCACCGTGTTTCTGTCTTTCTCCATGCTGGGAACAGAGCCATTACTGATACTGAACCACTCCAGCACTGTCATTGCCTTATTCCCTGTGCCTCTAAGTTAATGAATGAGCAGCTGAAGCAAAGATGAGAGAAGTGGTCGAGGACAAAATTATTATTGCCTTCTTTCTGGACATATTTGGACTTGGATTGAGGGTCCGTCCTAGCAGAAGCAGGTAAGAATTGTCCCATCCCAGTACACCCATCCTATCCCACAGACTGTCCCAGTATCTTCCCTGGGGAAGGGAAGGGCCTCGCAGCTCTGTGTCGCTCTGCGAGCATCAGCTTTCCTGAGCTGCGGCCGCGCTCCCTGTCCCCCTCCTCTGCCACCACAGTCTTGGTTTCCACTGGCTTCTGTTTCCCAGGTCCCAGTTTTTGCCCGGCCTGGCTTTGCGTGCCGGCTTTGGCCCTCGCACTCCCCGGCTGTGCAGTTTTGTGCCCACACACCCGCAGCGCTGGAGCCTGGGGGTACCCACACACGCCTCCCCCTCCCCTCCCATCCAGGGGGTCCCCGCGTTGGGCCCCGCCCTGCTGACCCTTGGCCACGCTCTGTCTTTCTTGGCCGGGCTTGGCCACCGGGGCAACGCTGGCAACAGCCACGATGCCTCCCCAGTACCCCCAAATTCGGGATAAACTCACGCCGGGGCAGGAGCCTTTCATGATGGGGTTGGGGGGGGGGGGGGGTGTCGTATCACGGATGCCCCGGTTTGCCCCCAGCCCGCGGGGGGGCAGGACCCAGCCCCTCTCCCCGGCAGAGCTCGGCGGCCCCGGGCCCGGCGGGGGGAGCCCGGGGCAGGGTCGGGGCGGCGGGAGGCGCCTTCCCCCGCCGCGGCCTGCAGGTGGCAGCCGGAGCCCAGCTTGGCGGCGGCGGGGAGCGGGGCCGGGCGGGGCAGCGCCCGCAGCCGGGTCCGGTACGGCACCGCACGGGCTCCCCGTCGAGCCCCGCTGCCGGGCCCGGCCGCCATCCCCTCCCCACTTCCCCCCGGGGGTCCATCGCCTCGGGCCGGAGGAGGAGGAGAAGGTGGGGGGGGGGGCTGTGACTCCCGTCGGTGCCCCCCTCTGCCGTGCTCAGCGCCCCCATCCCGGGCCGGTGCTGCTCACCGGGGCGCCCCGCCGGCCGCCCCCTCGGCCCAGAAGGGGGCTGCCCCCCAGGGCCGCTCCCCGCCCGGGGGATGCCCCACCTCTGCCCACGGCGGGGTCGGGACGGGGCGGGGGGGGGGGGTCTGGTGCGTCGCCGGTTCTTTTAGCGACGGAACCCCCCCCCCGCCCCCCGTGGCACCGCTGTGGGAAAGCCGGGCTTTGGCGGGGTGTTTCTGAGCCCCACCCCGCAACACGAGCACCGGCTGCTCCGTCAGACGCGGGGTCCCCGTGGGGACCCTCTCGGGGTGCAAATCCCACACACACACACACACACACACACACACACACACACACACCCCGCTCCCCTCCGGCAGCGCAGCGGGGTCCCGGGCCGGAGCAGGAGCGCCTGGGGGGGGCGGGCGGTGCCCCGGTAGCCGGGCTGGAAACCCCCGGCTCCGGTGCCAGCTCCGGCTGCGGGGGAACCTCCCGCCGCCCCGCCCAGGCAGCGGCAGCGGGGGCGGCCGGGGGTCCCCCGCGGGCACCGCAGGGCCCCGGGGCGGGGGTGAGGGGGAACCTTCCCCCCACCACCACCAACACTGAAAACCGGGGCTCCTTCAGGCGGGGGATGCGGGAGCCGGGGTGCGGGGGGGAGCAGGGAGGGGGCGCGGTGTTAGCGGCGATCCGCTCCCGGGCAGGTGATGCTCAGCGGCGGGTTTCCGCGGGGTTTCACCCCTCCGGCTCCGGGCTGTGCAAGGGAAGGGGCTGCCCTCAGGAGAGGTCTCCTGCCCATCCCCGCAGCCCACCGAAACCTTCCTTCGTGCAGCCTCACGCCGATCCGCCCTCCGGGCTGCGTCGTGCAATTCCCTCGCCTTTCACTGTGGGTTGTTGTTTTGGCCCAAACCTTAGTCACGGCTTGGGCTGTATATATTTCACGATCTTTTCTTTGTAGTTGACCCTCCTCAGCTCCTTTCCCAGATCAGTCCCTCACCTCTGCGAGCCCTCCGGCTTCTCCCACCCGCCTGCCCCCCCCCCAGCTCCGGGGCCAGCCCGTCGGCGGGGAGCTCCCTGCCCGCCTCTCCTGCCTCTGGAGGAGGCAGAGGCATCGTCCAGCACCGCATCTGTCCTGAAACGTCTGTAATTCAGACCAGAAGCCACCTCAGGCTCTGGCAGCTTCAGACCTTTCGGGCTGGATTCGTCCTCGGAGAACAATGACGCCACTTTCTTCCGAAGTGATTCCAATTCAGTCAAAAAACCAAACAGAAAAGTCACGCTCAGGGCTGGGCTGGGCTCAGGACCTGGGAGTGAAACATGGGCTAGCTTCTCATCTGTTGGTCACCAGTCCCGCCGAGACAGGTAACAACCGCCTGTTTGGAGACCCAGAGGGGCAGAGCTGGAGAGGTGGTGGTTTGGGACAGATGGGATTCATTAATAAATCAACAAACATCCTCACCTCAAGTCCCACCACCATTTGTTAGTCCCTGCTCAGAGCCCTGGAAGGTGATGGGAGATGAACTGGGATTTTGCCCCTGCAGGGTGTAGCACAGGCACTAAAAGCTGAAGTAACACAAGCCATGGCCATGGTGGGGACTTGTCCTGCCCGTGTCTATGATGTTCTTTAATATCTTAGGATACGTAGGGGACCGCAGGCTACAGGGTTCTCAGTCTGCCCCCCATTTGCCAGCTTGAAATGCTCTTTAAAATGTATTTAAAAAAAAAAAAAATCCAAACACTATTAAATGCAAAGAAATCATGAAAAACAACAAGGAACAAAAGCTCTCAATCCTAGCTGAGCACTGCACAGACAGGAACCTGCTCTGACGTACATGAGCACCCCATAGGGATTAACTCTCTCCTGCCCAACAAAGCCAGCCTTCTAGTTTCTACTTTGCAGCACATTCCGTGTGCTATAAATGTATTTAATCTAGCCAGATAGGGAGATTAAAAGGTACAGGCTTAGTGCCTACCTGCAGTTGCCTCCACCCAAAATAAACCCCACAACCCTGGTCCAGGATTTTTCTGCCTCTATGACAGATCCAAAGAAATTTCCCTGGTGAAGCAGGCACAAGAAATAGGCAGCAGAAGTCTAAAGCAAAACGAAAAGGAGAAGCTCTTGGAGTCATTTTCCCCTTTGCTTTCCTGTAGTAAATAGGAAGAAAGGAGGCTATCGCATGTCTACTACCAACCAGTTAATATTTTGCTACCCTCACCCCTTAACTGAGGTTCCTAAAGCCCTTTGCAGCCACTGCTTCCCTCAGTCTCAGGTACCCCCTTCTAGGCAATAGCTGGTGTTGTTAACCCCCTTATTCCAAGAGGGGCAGTGAGCCACAGGGGGGACTTGTGTAAAGCCACGGTACAGGCAGTGCCTGGAGCACAAATTCGGAGGTGGGATTCTCAGTTTTGAGACCTTAACCTTCAATTTCCTCCTTTCCCCAAACCTGCAGTGCCAGACCACTGCAGTATCAAACGTGCAACAGCATCCTCCATCTTCTTGCCATCTTTGGTACCATGTCAGGGTGGAGGGATGTGGAGCCCGCAAGCCTCCAGACCCTCACCTGCCTGTCTAGGAGACTGCCGTTTAGAAACCTGGACTAGGAGATCCACGCTTTTGGCTATCTGCAGTATCTTTCATTTCTATAATGGAGCATCATCGCTGAGGAGGGAATTACACAGAAATTACTTGCTTCAGGTACTGTGTCACTGCATCTGTCCCATGTTTAAGCACAGTGAGAAGGTCTGATGTTTTTCCCAATGTGCCACATACTCCCATTCCATTTTTTTTCCCTGTATCTGGGGGCAATTTGAAGTCTCACTACAGGACCACCTGCACAGGGATACAACCCGTAGCAGGTCTCAGCTGTGACTGCAGCAAGAAAAATTGGGAACAGTGTAGAAAGAATTTTTCCATTGCCATGACAATTAAGGCACAGCATTGCCTAAATGAGCTTGTCCTCACCATAATCAGCAAATTTAGGGTTCTCTTTTTTTTTTTTTACTTTCACGTCTGACTGGACACGACTAGTGTCTTGGGGTGCCTGGCTGGTATCTGCACGGAGATGTGTACACATCGGCGCTCTCTTTCCCTGATAACCAGCTACCGTGGTACAGCCCAGGACCTGAGCAAAAGGCTCCCTGGCATCTGAGACAGCAGTGAAACTCCCATGACAGAGGGGAGACCCTTGGGGACAGGTAGGTCATAACAGGTCTGATGCTGTCCTTGAGAAAGCCAAGTGTGGAATAGTTACTACTTTTCACTCTACTGCACTTAAAGAAAATTACAAAAAATAAATTTCTTCCTCAAAAGAAAGGTGGAAAATGGCTTCTTGGGAAGAAGGGATTTATGGTCAGGAATTCCTCATGTCTGCGCATCTGTTTGGGAAATGCGAAATGTTCATGAGCTGTATCCAATCACTTAGTTGAAATCTTTTCCCAAAACACCACCTCTACTTTTCTTAATTCCGGGATGGAACCAATCTGAATCTATACTTTGAGTTCATGCTAAAATGAGATAACACTAGGTTAAAGATGCCTAGTTAGCTTTGCAGGAGTGAGGTACGAGACATTCAGGTGTTACATGGTATGAAATGTATGGTGGACCAATATTGAAGAGGGAATGGCTTTAAATTACAACGGGGAGGTTCAGACTGGACATGAGGAAAAAAATTTTCCCAGAAAGAGTGGTCAGAGAGTGGAATACTGCCCAGAGAGGGGGTGGAGTCACCATCCCTGGGTGTGTTTAAGGGTCGTTTGGATGAGCTGTTGGGGGATGTGGTGCAGGCGAGAACTTTGTAGAGTAGGGCTGATGGTTGGACTCGATGATCCCAAAGGTCTTTTCCAACCTGAATGATTCTGGGATTCTGTGAATCCAAAGGCACGCCAGCAAGTTTCCAGCTGACCTTGCTCATCAGTTTGCCTCGTGTTTAACAAGTTTGTGCTCCTCACACATCAGTGCAGTGTAGAAGTGTTGGGGGAAGTGCCGTAGGTGTCATCCTGGACTTTTCCAAGCCTCTTGTCTTCCTCTTGACTGTGCCTAAGGCCCTTGCCCTCCACGAGGATCTGTCTAGGAGCGAGTGCAAAGTTTGAGAGAGAAGTCTCTGAGGGTATTGTGGTATGAGATGGGGGAGAGAAGAGGGATAAAACAGCAAGTAACAATCAGAATGTGAAAAAAAACACTAATTTCAGGCTTGTGTTGCTCAAAAGCCACTGTTCAGCTAAGATCAAGCAGACATCAGTGTGGTTCAATGTTTCTTGAACACTGCACAAGTCTTAAAACCCCTTTAGTGCTCCTAATCACTTAACATTTATCTATAGAAAGTCCAGCAAAGACTGGTTTTCGTATTGGTTTAAGTGTCCTGAAACTTGGGCTTGAAACCTAAAACCTTCCCCATCCATGGCCCTCCTGTTAGTGATGGGACCACAGCATCACAGATCCTCTTAAGGATCTCAAGTTAAAACCCCTTTCTTCCAGTGCTGCTCTTCTTGTCTCCATTTGCTAATTGTGAACATGGGAGCCTGATAGCTGGAGACCTCGTGCTAGAGCCTTACAGATCTCCAGATTACACAGCCGTAATTAAATTGAGGAGAGAAGAGGGAAATTAATTAATATCGAAAAGAAAAAGAAGGAAGGAAGGAAGGAAGGAAGGAAGGAAGGAAGGAAGGAAGGAAGGAAGGAAGGAAGGAAGGAAGGAAGGAAGGAAGGAAGGAAGGAAGGAAGGAAGGAAGGAAGGAAGGAAGGAAGGAGGGAAGGAAGGAAGGAGGGAAGGAAGGAAGGAAGGAAGGAGGGAAGGAAGGAGGGAAGGAAGGAAGGAAGGAAGGAAGGAAGGAAGGAAGGAAGGAAGGAAGGAAGGAAGGAAGGAAGGAAGGAAGGAAGGAAGGAAGGAAGGAAGGAAGGAAGGAAGGAAGGAGGGAAGGAAGGAGGGAAGGAAGGAAGGAGGGAAGGAAGGAGGGAAGGAAGGAGGGAAGGAAGGAAGGAAGGAAGGAAGGAAGGAAGGAAGGAAGGAAGGAAGGAAGGAAGGAAGGAAGGAAGGAAGGAAGGAGGGAAGGAAGGAAGGAAGGAAGGAAGGAAGGAAGGAAGGAAGGAAGGAAGGAAGGAGGGAAGGAAGGAAGACAGGCAACCTAACACCCACCATGACAATGAGTTTAAATGTATGGTGTGTGGCCAGTGACATATGAGTCACTTGAGCCTATCTTTATAAGAGGAGCAGAGTATGAATAAAACACCCAGCTGGCATGGCACCACCGTCCCTGTAGATACATCAGAGCACAGGAGCAGCCTGCGTTGTCAGCTAGAGGCTTATTGTCACCAAGGCCAGTAGAAATCTTAGTCCTGGTGCTCTGGTAAGAGTCATCTTACGCCTCAGCCTCCTATTGCAAGTCTTCCTGGGAGATGTCTTCCATAGCTGCATTTCTCTTCATTGCCTTTACACCCCCATTTGATTTTCACGATCCCAAGAGTTTTCAAAAGCAGTAATAGTAGGTACCTGGGTTTCTTCCTCTTGTAGTTATATTGCCCACAACTCTAACAGCTCTGCAGTGCAGGTTCAACCTACGCTTGCCTTAACGTTTCTGGGCTAACAGGGAAGGTGGTTGCCACCTGCCGGGATTAACATGGCATGAAGTTCCCTTTGTGTGGTGTGACCACAGACCTTGGCCAGGCCCATACAGCTTCTTCATTTGGGGCCATGAGTACGGCCAGTGCTGAACCATTGCACTTGCTCTCTGCAGGGTGGAGAGGTCCTCTGTAAAACAGAGACTGCGGTGCAACGGATATTGGCAAAACCTTTAGAAAGGTTGAACTGACATCTGTCAGGAATGACATTGGTTACGGTTGACTCTGCTCCAGCTAGGGGGGGTAGATTAGATAAGCAATACAGGTGGCCTCCAACTCTGCTGCTCTGTGACAGCCCCCTTAGAAGCATTTTCCACCACCATGAGCCATCACAACCAAAACATAAAGAGGAGGCAAGAGCTTTTTTCAGTTTGGGAAGAGAGCTTGTAGTAAATTAGTGTGCTTCCAAACCTCTGATTGTGTAGATACAGACATATCACAAATGCAAAGGCTGGTACCCTGCCATAATTGAGACCAGGGTCCATCTCATCCCACCCTCTGTAGCCAAGGAGCTGACTAGAGGGAGGTTGCGAGGGCAAGATTAGTTTTCCAGAAGTAGGTGGTCTTCTACTCTACGCCGTTCTTTACCAGTGCGCTGACATCACAGCCGTGTTGTGCTCAAATTTGTGGTCAAACCCACTGAGTTCCCGTGTTGTGGCTGACACGGCACTCATGCTAACACACCCCCACCTCCAGCCCCAGGTGAAGAAGCCGTTTCCCTTGGAGGAAAGCCTGGAAGAGGGAAGAGTTTGCTCAAGGTGCCAGATGGCAAGCCCGATTACATCGCCCGGGACGCACTCCTCAGCCCCTAATCCCCGAAAGATGGGGTCTCTTCTTAGTGGCTCTAAATGGGAGTAATGCATGAATTCCCAAACGAGTGAGGGAATTATGCAACCATGAGGCGACTGATCTCATGTTCGTAGTGCTGGGAAGGAGAGGAGCCCTCCCCCGCGTCTTACCCGAGCAGACAGTGAGTGGGGTTTCCTTAATGGGAATCCCTCCGCTGCTTCTCCCCCAAATCCCTAGCTCGTGCGTGTGGGGTGTGCCGCCTGTGCATCAGACGGGCGGAATGAGGCTGTCAACTTATTTTTCATTCAAAGGTTTAGCTGAAGATAGATTTGAACTCCACACGTATATTTAAAGGGAAGATTTTTCGGCAAGTGTAGTAGGCTTAGCCTGAAATGCCCACCTCTATCCACCCCTCTCCCTCCGGGGAAAGGAGGCAGCTTGGTTCTGTTGCCTCTCACTGTATCTGTTTGTAAGAAAGTTGTGAGGGAAAAGCTCAAATATGTGGGCTGAGCACTCCAAGATAAAAAATAACAAAACCAAAAAACCACCGAGATCCTCACAAGTGAGCTGACAGCCTGAGGTTCACCCCAATGTTGGTGAAGACCAGTTGAGGAAGGGGAAGGTCTTTGTCCTTTCCTGGAGGCCTGGTGTGTGTGTGTGTGTGCAGGGCAGGCTAAGAAAGCCTCTAGTTGGGAGCTCCCCCACGTTCGCAAACTTTTCAGCATCTTCTGTCACCTAAATTTCATTTACTGAGAGTTCAGAAGCATTTACAAGTCACTGATTTATCTCATCCCGTGACTTCCCCAGCTACTCCTGCTCTGTCCTGCTGGGTAAGGTAGCACAACTTACCCA
Organism: Strix aluco; assembly: GCF_031877795.1. Classification (NCBI taxonomy): domain Eukaryota; kingdom Metazoa; phylum Chordata; class Aves; order Strigiformes; family Strigidae; genus Strix; species Strix aluco. The sequence continues at coordinate 3,412,615 of NC_133961.1, forward strand.
GGTCAGACCATGGCAGAAGCAAGAGAAAGCCTGAGGAGCATCTGCTCCCGGCGCTTTCCATACCTGTTAGGCCACGTCTGCTCTCTCTGCACGTGAGTGAGGGGAAAACTTGGTGCCTGAATGGGTTTTGCCAGGAGGTAGGGGTGTATTTGCACATGCAGATCTGATAATTAATAACTGCCATAGCTGGTGAAGGCTAGCTCCTTCCTCAGCCACCATCCCCCAGGGGTGAGAGACCTTTAGACCAGTGTGACTCTGCTGCCCGGAGCCCTGGGTGGAGGCACGTGGCCAGACTGAGCACAGCGGGGACCGTGACTTGGAGAGGCCTTGAAGGCTGCTTGGGTGTCTCCCCCAACCATGCTGGGCCTTGGCTGGGGAGGGTGGCTCTGACCGGTACGTGTCCCTCCACCAGAGAGTAATAGGAAAATTACTGGGATTTCTGCTTCTGTAAACCAGCCTGCCTGTGAAATAGCTAAGCAGAAACGTCTAGGAGAAAAAAAAAAAAATTGAAGCGTCTTCTTGATCACATGAAGGGTGTTGTGCTAAGAAGGAAAAGCTGGCTTTGCATCCCAGCAATGCCACAGACTCCCTCTATAGCCTTGGGTGGGTCACCCAACTTTCATCTACCCAGCTATAAAGTAAGTGTAAAGGGTTTTTTCCTTTTGCCTTTATTATTGTCTTTTTCTTCTCTTTCTCTTCGTTTCACGTATTAAGCTTCTTGGGCAGTCTCTTAATACCGAGCATGTATAGCTCCTAGCATGTTACGGTGCAGATCTTATTTGGTTGTTTACCTCCTCCCATAACGTAAATGAAAATTCACTATTAAAATCCCTGTAGGAATACTGAGATTGGGAGAGGTTATTTTGGGAAGGACAGGATGGAGGGGGGAAAAAAAAAGGATTTTGTTAAAATGCAGACACTGCCCTTCCTAAGCCAGGCTGAGTTAGCAGCCGAGAATTGGGTAATGCTACTTTTTTGTGTGTCCATCCCTGCTTTCAGCCATTCTGAGATGAAGCTTTCTGCTGCAGTGTATGTTCTGTCCTTAATTAAAAAAAAAAAAAAAGGAAAAAACACAAAATAAAATAAACCCCTGATAATATAATTCTTCTCCCACTGCCTGTGTCTCCGCACCAGGGAACTGTGAATAATCTCCCAGTGCAAACAGCCCCCCGTGTAAAAATAGCAACACAACAGCAAACTTCAGGGTAATCACTGCTTGATTTCAAAATATTTGTTCTGCTCCTGCCCTGTCCTTTATCTCTCAGGCCTCTATATGTCACTAAAGCAACATTCGACAGCTCCTCGCCAGGTCTGCCTCCTCCAATGTGCTCCACCATTATTAATGGAAACAATCTCCATCTCGGAGTATTTAAAAATATACCGTTTTCTATATATAGGCAATCTGCGTGTGCTTAACTACTACAGGGCAGAATGAGAGGGACCAAAATATTGACACGCACTGGGTGTGTATAATTTGTTTTGATTCCTGCTCTCTCTCTTTCTCTCTCTGCCAGCACCCCCCCCCCATGCCAAACTGTATATTACCCACACACCTTGGTGGAAAATCTGTTATTATTTAGCACGAGGAATGTGGCTGCCACTTGGAGCCCGGCTCAAACGGAGTTTCCTTTGTTTATTTTTCCATCCTCTGTCCAAACGGTGTCAATGAGAGCGGAGCTCACGGAGCTATTTATAGCCTCTCGCCACACTAGGCTGCACCTTGCCAGCAGCAGCAGCAGCAGCAGCAGCCCCCGGGGGGGTCGGGACGGGGCAGGCCATGGGGCAAGGCAGGGCACAGGCCCTCCAGTCAATGAGAGGAGGGCAGGGGAAAGCCTGGAAGGCAAGGAAGGGCAGGGAGCGAAGCAGAGGAGGTATGTGAAGGGCATGGTGGGCAAGGGGGAGAGGAGCAGAGGGCACGAGGACAAGGGGAGCCATCCCAGAGGCTTGGCAAGGGACGGAAGCTGGAAGCATCAAAAATTGTTCTGGGAGACATTTGAGGAGGGAGATGGGAGGCAGCTATTCCCTGGTTAGGATGGGGGCTTTGAGTGAAACCATCTTGGGGCAACCCTCGCCCTGGGATGTGGGAGCACTTGGGAGCTGGTCAGAGCGAGACCTGCCGCTTGGGAAGTGGATGTGGGAGGTGCAGAAACATCCCATCTCACCCAGTACAGAGGGAGAGTTTACCAAAGAGCAGTACTGGAGTTTGTCCCATGGGGAGGGGGCGACTGGTCCAGTGAGAGTCATTACTGGGACTGGGGGGCTCTGGGCTTGTGTGGCCTGTTGCGGTAGGGGACTGGGTGCAGGCTGTGCTCCGCACCCCTTCCCTGGCATCACCCCTGTTTTGGGGTGCTGGGCTGTGACCTTGGCTGGAGCAGAGGGGCAGAGCCGTGCCACATGCATGGCAACCCCCCCCAAGAGGGTCTCAGCGATTCCTTCCCAGCCCCCTAAGCTCTCGCTGAGCTGAGCCTTCGCTCCCCGCCGCCATGCCTGGCCCCCCTTCCCGGGGGGGTCCTGCCTGCCTCCCGAGCCCCACTGGGGACATTTCCCCTCCCAGCCCGTGGGTGGGTTTGATTCATGCCTGGCTCTCTGTGCAGACACGTGCTGGTGGCAGTTCCCTAAAAGGGGGTGAGGGCAACCCACCCACTAGCAGCAGCAGGCGCTGGGGCTCAGCGGGCGCCTGTGTTTTGTTGTTGTTGGCGTTAATAAGCTTGCCCTTGGTGCAGTCTGCAGGGCTTGAGGTGCTGACTAAGGAGCAAAAATCCAGGGACGGGGGGAGCGGGAAGGGGAGTCCACGTTTGGGAATGTGTGTGCGTGCTCTCCCCTGAGCAGGTGTCCGGAGTCTAGGGCCACCCTATTTTCCTAACGAGGTGCAGGGAAAAAGCTGCAGTTTCTGCTTGAGGTATTGCTGGAGCTGGCAGGGAGAGCTGGGCTGGCCAGATGGAGGGATGAGAGGGAGGCAGGGAGAGGGAGGCAGGCAGGGATGGGAGGGGGGGAGAAGGGAGCTAGACACCTACGCAAACACAGAGTGAGAGGAGATCCTTGGATGCAAACACAGACACAGGCGTCCTCCTCCTCCTCACATGCCCCTGATTCATTTCCACATGCCATACACGTGACATGCTAATTCAGGGCTACTACAGAACTCCAGGGCGAGAGAGGAACAGGAGAGAGAAATAAAACCCAGTAAGACACCAAACTGCAGATTTTTAAAGGGGATTCGGCGCAGCTTGGCCGTACCCCCGCCCGCGCTCCCTCCGGGCAGCCGGAGGCCGAGGGGAGGCCTCGCCAGCAGCCCCCCCGCCTCCCGGCGCCCCCGCACACCCCCGCACCACCACCTCGCGCCAGCGGCTCCACGTGAGCCCTGCGCACAGAACCGGTGCCAGCGCACAGCCCACCCTTCCCTGGGACACGGGGTGACAGCGGCGGCACGCTCCCCGCCATGTCCCCCCGCTACGTCCCCCCGCCACGTCCCCGCAGCACCCCACGGGCTCGCTCTGCCCTCCTCCCCGAAAACCCGGGGACTTCGGCGAGCTTGAGTCTATATTTAAACACAAGCACGTAAGCCCTACGTGCTGGGGGGCGAATAAGCTCCAAAGAAGCCCGTTACACACCCCACAGATCCCCAAGGTAAATGTAGTCACCCGGCAGTGGGGTAGGAAATGCTGCTCGCCGCAGCCCCGCCTTGCTGCACCCCACTTCCCCACCGCTGGCCCTGCTGCTTGGTGCCCCCGCTGCCTTCGTTCCCAAGGCACGAGAGGCCACTGCCCTGCCTGGCTCCAGCCGTCACATCCCCACTGTGGCAAGGGGCTGAAAAGGAGGGCAAGAAAAATCCAAAATACAGCTCCAGCTGTCGGTGGGCTGGTGTAGCCGTGGCAATATGACCGCTCCAAACCCACGGGGCGTTACACCCAGGTAAGGGAGAGCACAGTTTATCCTCCGCGCTTGTACCTTTGCCCAGTTTATACGGCGCTTTCTCACCATCCGCTCTTCTAACGCTGCGTCCAGAATGAATCAATCACCTGGATTCAACGTTTCTCTCGTGCAGAAATAATGTCACTACAAAGAGCTCTGCAGCCCATCGCCAGCCAGCTTCCTCCCACCCCCAGTTTAAGGCTGCATCCATGCAGAGACCGGGAGAGCTTCACCCCCTCAGATGCTACCAGGTGTGCGGGGGACATGGGCGGGGGAGAGCAAATTTCCTCTTCAGAGTGACTTTCCCCCAGTATGGGTGGGCAGGGACTCTCGTCTCGGCCATCCCAGGTGAACCAGGTCCCTGGTCCGCACCAGAGCAAACGTGGTGAGCAAGAACGAGCTTGGGAGTGGCGGTGGCCAGCAGCAGCAGGGCCAGACCTCTCCCCAGCAACCAAGCAGCACTGATGGGCGCTTCCAGCACCCTTCGGGGTTAGTCTTGACCCCCCCAGCTCCTGTTGCAGCAGGTCAGTCTGGTGGGGGCTCAGGCCTGAACAGTAGGAAATGCAGGTGAAAAGATGCTCTTTCCTTCAAAGGGGCGGGTTGTTGCGCTCTGGGCAGCAGAGGGGAAAATCCCTAGACCTCTCTCCTACACCCCTATTTTCGCTGGCAAACAAGGCAAGGAGAGGTACCAGCAACATCAGGGAAGAATTGTATCTCAGCAGAGGCATCCTTGTATTCATTTACTCATTAATTTAGTGGGCATGAGACAAGGGACTTAGCAGAGTTGATCTCTCTCTGTAGCACGGAGCACCAAAGACATTTTGGGCTGTATCGGATCCTTAGCATGCTTTTGCTAACCGGAGTAACCCTCCCGACGTCTCCAACAGGAGCTCCAAATCCAGCAGGGCAAAAGCATCTTTGCCTTCTCCTGGAGAGCATCTCGTGTGTTGTACCTTTGAAAAGCACAGAGGAGAAATTTGAGTTGCAGTCCTGGTGATTTTCTCCTCTGAACAGGTGGCGGTTACAATTTTTTCTCCAAATGCTGACTCTTCTTCTGTTTTTGGGAGCCAGGGGAGCTGGCCCCTGGCCCCAGGAAAGACATCTTAGCAAGCTGCTTTCTTCTTCTGCGTTCCTGAGGAGGAAAGAGAGATGATCTAGTTTACTGGCTGCTCTAGATCTCCCCGTGTGTGTAGGGGCTTTCTCTGCAAGACTGAATATTTTGAACCGAGACCTGTGAAGGAGAATACACAGATTTAGCTGCCATAGTTTATATTAGAGACTCTCTGCTCGCTCAGGAAAAGAAACCTGTGTCGGTTCGTGCAAAGAGCGAGAGGAGAAGGTGGAAAGCATTCAAGTTAAATATTCCACCCGAGTATTTTAAACTGACAGCCACATGAAGTAAAAAATCCCACAAGCTGTATAAGACTGTGTTAGGCTTACTGAAAAACAAGGCTTTCTGTCTAAGGCAGAAGAAACAAAGGTCATTCATAACACCCACTACCGTATGTATTTTTAAACTTATTATGTCCATTCTCAGAGGCCCTGATCATGATCGAGGTCCTTGTGTGTACAGACATAAAGGTAAGGTGCCGATCCCAAAATGCTTTTAATGATGTAGACAGGCAGGAAGGGGTCGCAAACATACACATGTACAAGTGTGTGTGTGTGTGTGTATTTTATGTCTGGCGTCCTGTCTCCTCACAGGATTGCCCGTGGGCCCCACACTGCTAGGGACTCCCCCAAAAGTGACCTGGAAATCCCTGATCAAAGAACGTGCAACGGCAAGTAAAGACCAAACCGATCCCAGCGTTTAGTCCAAGCCAAACAAGCTGCCACGCACCCCCCAACGTGGCAGCTCGGGAGTCCTGCCTCTCCCTGTCTCCGGTAACCATGAGACTGCACTCCTTTCCACATTTGCAGGAACAAAGATTTTTATTTTTCGTAATTATATTAATACCTGTTCTTCCCTCATGCTAGCAATTTGGTTGATTTCTTGTTTATTGCTTTTCACCTTCTACCATCAATAATTCAGCCACATAGCCCCCAGGAGGTGGAGAACTAACTACTCCTTTTACAGAGACTTGCCTAGGAGAGATGTGAGAGCGGGGATGGGAGCCCCGGCATTCCCAGTTCCTAACCCCAGCCACAGTCCCAGACAGCAATCCCACAACCTGTGACGCCGGGGCTGTCGCTGGCTTTGGGAGGTTGGTTCTGGCTTCTGTCTCCTTGGGTTTTGCTGCGAATAACAACTGCAGGATGTGACCCTCATTGTAAATGAGGTCCATGGGCAGGTTCAGCACTGTCAGCCTTGCCTCTGCTCTGGTGGGTGCACTTTTGTCTTGTATTTCCCAAATCAAAGTGTTGTACCCAGGTCCTCTCCGGATTCCCTCTGTGGGTTAGGTCATGGGCTTCATTTCGGTTCTCAGTAAAAATGGTGCTTGCTACCGTAGCCGACCCCAGAAAATCCAGTGTTAGGGGCTGGAAGGGGTGAGGGGAGAAAAGGCTGTGAACAATCAGCTCCACTCGTGCTCTCTAGCTGGTGTCTGAGCCATATAGGTCAGGCAGAAGCCATTTGCTGTGCGGTACCTGCTCCACGGATGAACAGGGGACTGCGTTCTGCGTATGTCTCGGCTGCCTTGCTTTTCAGTTCGATTCAATTAGCTAAACCCTTCTTAAAACCCTGTAGAAATAAATATCCCTTCACTCCTCAAGCAACTGCTTTTTTTTTTTTTTCCCCCCCTTTTTTTTTTTTACTTGCACGCTGTCCTTTCAGCTCATCATTCAAATACTCCGGCCACCTCTTCGGGGGTGCCGTGGGCTATTTTTAACCCATGTGCAGGTTTCAGCAGAAGCCTCTCCTTGCCGGGGTGCCCCCACCGGGGTGCAGGGCGGGGGGCTGGCGGCGTGGAGCAGGGAGCGAAGGGAAGCCACAAGGGGGCATGTGCTCTTCTAATTCATAAAATGTGCCTTCATTGACAAAAATGCTGAACAATTGGTGAATGGTGTGTGCATAAGTTAATGCTGCTGGAGAATACCCGGGTAGTGACGGGGGAGCTCGGCGGTGGGGCTGGTCCCCAGGGAAACGGGGAGATGTGAAGGAGCGGTGGGGGCCTAAAATGCCCCTGTGGCCTCTTTGCGGCTCTCTCCTGCTAAAGCTGGGGAGGGGGGGGCAGTCAGAGAGCCTAATTCTGCTCCCAAACTCCATGGAAAGTAACGCCAGTGGCAACGCCAAAGCCAGGAGGATGTAGTGATAGCCAGGCTCGAGCCTTAGCTGCCTCTGGGGGTGCTTTGTTGGGTTTTTTTAAGGTTTTGTAGCAAATGCGCTCAGCTGCCAAACGTTTTTAATTCTTCCGCTAGGCAAGACGGGAGAGGAGACTAATGGCTAAGAAGAATATTTACACACAGAATATTTATTTCTAAGCAAACTCAACGTCCACCTCCACCTCCCAGCCCGGTGTGACTGAACCCAGCCGCACGGCGGTAAGTTCCCCAGCTTCTGCTGTTCTTCCTGCCCTCCAGCACTGTGCCGGGGTTTGGGGGGTTGCGCCAAAGGGCAACCAGAGCAGAGGGAAGAGAGTGGGGCTGAGCACTGGGCAGGGAACCTGGACCCCTGGGGATGGCTTAGCCCAGCTCTGCTATGGTGTCATCAGGTGCCTGCGAGTGCTCTGCTCAATTAAAGGGCTAGGAACTGCTAACGACCACTGCAAAGTCTTGCTTTCAAACAGATTTCCCAATGTGTTGCATAAAGGAAAATATGAGATGAGTAGAAGATTCTCCAGCTGGGCATCTCACAGTAAATAGTTGTTTTATTGGCTTTTTTAAAGTCCTATCTTCTCGACCCAAAATGCAGCCAGATGTGCTGGGAGTCAGCTTATAACTTCCCAGGATAGGAATCAAAATGTGCAGCTCACCGCCTGTAATTCCAGCGACGGCAGTGGAGCTCAGCCAAGGCCCGATTTGGCAAAGAGGGGAGGCCAGGGTGGTCCTAAGTGCTATCAGCTATGAGTGAGCACCCTGCAAGTTCGTGCCCATCTGCCACAACTCGTCCCCTCCAACTGTCAGGGCAACGCAGTCGGACCTTCACCCACCACGGGCTGGCACCAGCCGGCGTTCGCCCTCGAGGGCTCTGCCACCAGCCGTTACAGACAGGGTTGTGGAGGGCGAGTCTGACCCCGCTCCCTGCATTATATCCTGCCTCCCTTTCCTCTCTTCGATGGCGAGGGCAAGGGAAAAAGCCAGGCAGAAAGAAAAAGTACCAGCGCTGTCCCCACAGCACACGCCAGGGAGATGCTGGATTGCTCCATAGTGGCGAGCTGGTTTGTCACAGGGAGCACCTCCTCCCGTAACCAACGCAGGGGAGGACGGGGCCTACAGCCACCGTTATACAGTGATTCAGCCTTCGAGCCCCTTCATCTCCCTTGTAAAAGGCAGAAAGCCCCTGTCATGCGGGTCAGAAGGTAACCTGGCCCTCTCTCCCTCTCTCCCCCCGCACAGGTACGAGCAGGACGTAGGTGCTGCAAGGTTTTATACAAAAGGGAAGAGGGGAAGCAGGCTGGATCTACCTGTGGTGTGAAAGAGATTTATCTCTTGAATGAGTTTGCCCAAAATGGCTTCTCTGAGACTTCGAGCTACAACGCAGTGAAGGTAGAAATAAACCTGCAAAGGGCTTTCTATCCCAAACAACGCTCTGACGCAACAGTGATGTGCACGTATGATAAAATTGTTGGGAAGATCAGCAGAAACAAACCCAGCCTGAAGTATGCTAAAGCCTGGAACATCCTATCCAAGGCTTCTGCATAGGGGTCTCCTGTGTGACTCTTTCATGATGCTGACAGCAACACCACACCATCCAACATTTTACGTGTGGCACAGGCAAAGCTTTGGGAAGTCCAGTTCACCCCTGGGACACGTTTGGTTAGGCAGGATGCAGGATGGATGCCTTTCACTGTGCTATCAGGGCTTTGGTAGTGCCTGAGCTGATCGTGATTCTGGTTTTGTTAAATTCCAGATAAATCCCCCACCCCTTGGACTCCTTGCACTCTGTGCAAGGACTAGAAATTTCCCTTAGGACTTCAAGTTGTGAGGGTAGCCCTCCCTCGCATGGGAAAAAAGACATCTTCCTTTGACCTGGGGCTAGCCACTTGCTCCTGTGCTCTGATGCCTGTGTAGCCTATGGCCTCTAATACCCCTAAACCCATGTGCCACGCAGCCTATCCAGACTGAAAATCTCCTGCTTCTTCCAGGACTGAACCTTCTGCAGTAAGTACTAGTAGTCTTTACACACAAGATGCCAATTTGATTAAAAAGCAAGATGTGTTTGACCCACATACAGTTAAATTTGGTAACTGCCTTGTCCATCCTCCCTCGCTGTTTCTAATTGTTCTTCTTTGTATGGTTCCTCATTTAGACTGCAATCTCCTCGTGTACAGGATGCTCTCCTATACTTGACCATGAAGCACTGTGTGCACTGAACTGCTTTTTTTCACCATTATTTAGTGCTCGGAACATTTGTTGCTGCACAGGTAGGGTGGGGTCTCCCTGCTCTTCTAGAAAACTCCGATATTCACAGGACTGCAACGTCTGAGAAGTCAGCAACAAAATGCTAAAAGAAATATCCCTCCCCAGCACAATCTTAACTGTGCCCTGCTGGCATTAGCTCCTGGGAATGGCACGACAAAAAGCGAGGAGCCTAATAAATAGACCTTGAGCCACTCTCTTTGGGTGTGCTATTATTAGAATCACAGACAACAAATTGGAAATCCAGCATTTATCTGCATCTATTCTGAGTGTATTAACTGTGTTGACTGTAGCTGTATTGATTATCCGTTGGAGCGGCTTGGAAAAGCTGATATCATGATACAGTGCAAGGTCTATGTTGAGAGCTGGAGTTCAGGTTATTTGGTTTGCCGGCAGAGGTTTGGCCGTAGTAATCTCTTGCTGCAGGAATCGTCCACAGCCTGGTGGTGTACATCGGTGTGATCTCCTGGTCGTTAGGAGAGGTGAGCAAGGCCATCTCGCAGAGTGAATCTGTATAGAAAGGGAAAAGCCAAGATGACTTTTAGTCTGACATGTGTAGGCTCAGCACTTGAATGTAGGCCAAGCCTAGCTCGCGCCTGTTTGCTGTGCGTGACCTTCCCCTGCATTTTGCCGCAGCAAGGGAGACGTTAGACTTTGTCCAGGAGTCCTCCATGCTCGCTTCCAGTGCGCCTGCAGTGGTGGGTGAGGGAGGGTGCCAGGGGCGGGTGAGGGCCCTGTTGTGGCCCAGAGCCCAGAGGGCACCGCTGAAGTCGCATTGCGAACAGCACGTGTGCGACACAATTCTACATCTCCGGGGTTTCCATGCTTGCTTTCAGCCACTCTCTGCTCCTCTACTTCCTGAAAGGAAATTAAGGAAATTTAATTCCCTCTAAGCAAAGTTTTGGAACATCCAATCTTCTTCACTTCACACCCTCCCCCCCATAAAAGGACCTTTTCCCTGCCCAGAGCCCAGCTGCCCACACTGCGTTTGGTTCACTGCGTTGCGCGCTGCTTCCCTCTCCTTTATCCTCCTGTGTTTGCAGGTACCAGCTTGGAGTGCCAGAGAGGAGCTGGGCAAGGACTGGGAAGTAGCCTGGAGCCACTGAGCACCCTCTGAAAGGTGGAGAGGACAAATGTGAAGGGAGCACGTACAATGAGCACGAGACCTGAAACCAAGCACTTCCAAGCCCCATGAGGTATGCGTGTTGGTTGTGAAGTTTGTGAAACCAAACTGCTCAGCTTCTCCCACTCCTCTTCACTGCTTTCATCCACCATATTCCTTCTGGCTCTTTTTACTCCCCTACAGTGTCCCAGTTCCTCTGAAATCCCCTCCATTACGCCCAGACTTGGTATCTCCATGTCTTCTGACGTGCTCCTCTTCCTCTCCATGCGTGCACTGTTTGCAGCTCTCCTCCCACCATCCATCTCCACAGCTTTACCCTTCTCCTTCCCACCCCACTCTCAGAGGTAATTTGAGAGACCAAGTAGGAGCGTGGCAGCGCTGTGAGCGTGATTGTACCAGGCGCAGGGTGGTAGGACAGGGAATGAGAGCCAAGGTCCAGCCCCAGGCTGCTCCTGGTGCGTTGGGAAGGGGGTTGGCAAATTCAGAGCTTCATTCTTGGTTGAACGAAAATGTCACATGAAGGAAAACACTGTCTGCACAGCTCCGAGTGGCTCCGGCTTAGAGCCGGGCTCGATGCCCAGCAGAAGGGCAGTGAGATGGACACAGATTCCCCCCTGACTAACATATTCTGCTTACACAGCAGGAAGGGAGTTTCTAACTCGCTCTCTTCACTGCCTACCTGTTCTTCACGCTCCACCAAGGCTCCCAACACATTTCTGGGGCAGGGCCCCCGCTCTACTCCCTTGCCTTTGTTTCTTGCCACCTTTTAACCCCCTCACTCTAATCCCTTTCACCTCTCTGGAGCCCTGACCTCTCCCCCAGACCCTTCTCCTCTCTGCACCCACCCAGCCCCTGTTCAGTCAGTGCACATGCTCCAGAGCCTTCTCTCTGTTCACCACCACCCCCACCCCCAAGATGTAAAAAACTTAGTCCAGAACAGTTTGGGCTAAAGGGATTTTGTAGCAGTGACTTATTGGGGCAGATGACCAAGTTGCTGGTTTTTTAGCTGTTTTCTACCTTCCCTCAGTTAGTCATTACTGATTTTTCCTGACTACTTATGTTTCTAGAACAAGATTGAACTGTTTATTTTTAGAGAACTCAGAAATGTTGTATTTAAATGAGAGAGGGTGGGGTTTGGACAAAAGGCGCCCTTGTAAAATGCGAGAAGAGTGCACATCACTCCGCTCCCAAAAGCTGTCAAGAGAAGGGTTGTTTAGTCTGAAGAAGAGGAGGCTGAGGGGAGACCTCATCGCCCTCTACAACTACCTGAAAAGAGGGTGCAGAGAGGAGGGATGAGTCTCTTGAACCAATTAACAAGCAGTAGGACAAGAGGGAATGGCCTCAAGCTGCACCAGGTAAGGTTTAGACTGGCTCTTAGGAAGGATTTCTTTCCAGAAGGGGCTGTTGGGCGTTGGAATGGGCTGCCCAGGGAGGTGGTGGAGTCCCCGTCCCTGGAGGGGTTGAAGAGTCGGGTCAACATAGTGCTGAGGGATCTGGTAAAGTTGGGAACTGTTACTGTTGGGTTGATGGTTGGACTGGATGATCTTCAAGGTCTTTTCCAACCTAGACGATTCTGTGATTCTGTGAAGTCACCCATGCGGTGCATGGGTGTAGCTCAGGTTCAGCCAACACCCCCTGTCACCTGGTGTCACCCAGTTATTTTACCAGCAAGCTGTCTGGAAACCTTCTTGCCTCAGCGCGTGTCTTAGTGCCCATGTGCACTTCGCTTCCTTTGACTCAATAGTTTGCTGCAAGCTGATGTGGGGGCTCAAGCTCAAAGGTCAGTCGGTTTTGCAATAGGGTGTCATCACTGGGTGCTGAGCACCAGCAGAAACGAAAACCAAAGAATGGACCGGTCTGAACAGGACCAAACCATCTTTTGCAAAATAATAATAATAATATCATCAGTAACACAAAGATGAATGAAAGCATGAATGAATGATTCTTATAATAGCCGTGCTTTCATTCTTCCCTCTGATTTTCCCCTCGGACCTAAGGGTGGAGCCTCTGCGCACGCCGATGCTGAACTTGGAGTAATCAGCAGTCCGCAGATACAGTTGCAGCCATAGTACGTGTGTAGCCATGACATGGAAAGAAGTGACACGTGAGGTGCCCATCTGAGGCAGGCTGCGCATCCACAACTTCGTGCTCAAATGACTCCGAATTTGCCCCCAGTGGTGTCAGCCAGGGCCTCTGCGAGGCTCATCAGCATGGCAAAACTCAGATCGAGCCTAGAGATAGCGAGGGGCGTCGCACACTTCCTCGTTAAGCAGAATATGATGCTCATTCTTACCACAGCCGAGCAACGCACCCTCTCCAGGACGGATCTGAACGTATACGGTGCTGAAGTGTTGTAAGTGGTGTACCCAACAGTGCCTAGCTGCAGTGGTGATTAATCATTTAGGCCCCGATCCTGCAAACATGCATGAGTTTAATGTTACTACTATGAGTAATCCCCTTGATTTCAAATTAGATTAGTCACAGTCTTAACACTTGGCACGTGAATAAATGTTTGCAGGGCGAGAGCCCTATTTATGGCCTGATCTTGCAAATTATTACTGTCTAGCACAGTGCCTCTGTTCCTGAATAGTTTCACCGATGCAAAAAAAAAAAAAGCCTCCAACACTCCCTTGAATTGTGATCGTTGCAGGGTTAGATGTGCCGTGTGGTACGTATGCACAGCTCTGCATAGCGCAGGTCACGGGTAGATAGAGCTGTATCTTGCCATGGGTGTGTGCCTGCTGGAGGCTCTGATGCAAAGCACTCGGAAGCCGATCGCCGTCGATGTTTTTTACTGTCCTTTACCACTGGTTCTAAGATTTAGGTCTTCCATCTACAGTGTAAATGGAATTTTTCTCCTATTTCTTTTTAAAGAAAGCAAGCGAGATTAAATCAGTTTTGCTAAGTTAGGGTGAAGACAATAAGGAACCCAATAAGCAGCTTGCAAATTTAAATCACCAGCCTAATCAAATTCCTCTGGGCTGCGGTGTCCTTTCTGTGAAATCAACCTGCATTAAAGGGACTGGGCTGCTGTTTGTGAATGTACCATCTCTGCAAATTACCGCTGCTCCGTTGCATTGTGTTTGTATGAATGGGGGTGACATGTGCTTGCCCACAGGTCCACGTGAGAGAGGTGGGGTGAGGAAGGAAGGATATTTTTAAAATGAATCTAGAGGGAGAAAGTGGAAGCTGCGGCTTCATAGAATGTGAATGGTATCCTAAAATAACCCCTGTCATCTGCCCACCCACCCACCCTCTGCCAAAATCAAGGTGCAACTCTTTCATTTAAAATTAATTCTTGGCCCCGAAGGGTATCGATAGATCAATATCTTGTGCTTCTGATCTCTTGCGGGCCACCCTTCAATGGCTCATGCAAAGGCTAAAAACAGAAAGATGCAACACAAAAGATACCGCAGTCAGCTCAAGCAAGGGGGATATTTTTAGATCAGAAAAGGGAAAGGAGGGGAGAGAGAGGGAGAAAGGAAAGAGAGGGAGAGAGGCTGGTCTAGGGTTTGCAATCTAATTTGGTCTCTCTCTTCCCCCCCCCCCCCTTTCTTTTTCTCTTTTTTTATTCCATCGGTGGTATTTTCCATACAATCTGATTTCTGCCCGCTTGGCTTGGGGGGGGGGGGGGGGGGGGGGGGCCGGCGCAGCAAAGCCGGGCTGAAGATTCTGGAGTTTTATGGCTCATTCCAGCTAGTGGCTTCTCTCTGCCAGTTGAATTAATTTGATACTATTTTTGAAAGTCAGTGTTTCTAAGGGAGACCTAATGACGCAATGACGTCAATGCAGGTCAATAGCACACACTGGAGGAACTGACTGTGCTACCGGGAGCCAAGGGCTGGGAGCCCGCTCCAACACCCCGGCTCCAGCACACGCACCCCCCCGCCGCCTCCCCACGCACCCCGTGGGCTGTTTCCAAGCACACACACCACCCCCCCCCCCCACTAAAAAAAAAAAAAAAAAAGTGATGAGACGCAGTGCAGCGGGGAAAAAAAAAAAAAAAAAAAAAAAACCAAACCAGAAGCCCCTCGGTGCCTGGCAGCGTTGCCGTGGCGGAGCGGGCACACGGAGGCAGGCAGGGACACGCGTGTGCCCGCCCGGCCCGCGGCCGCTGCGCTATAAATAGCGGCGGGGGCGCGGGGCGGCGGGGGCCGAGCGGGGCCGCCCCACGCAGCCGCTCCGGAGGGGCCGGGCGGGGGCGGCGGGGGCGGCCGGGGGGAGGCGGAGGAGAGAGGGGGGAGGAGGAGGAGGAGGAGGAGGAGGAGAAGAAGAGGGGGGAGGAGGAGGGGGGGAGACAGAGGGAGGGGGGGGAGGCTGCTTCTCCCTGTCTCCAAGTCAGGCTCTGAACACGAACTGGCTTTTTTTTTTTTTTTTTGCCTCTTTTTTTTTCTTTTTTTTGCCTCTCTTTCTTTTTTTTTTTTTTTTTGCCTTTTTTTTTTTTTTTTCGCCTTTCTCCTGGAAGAGTGCAGGCACACATTACGCGAAACCCACAGCCTTTCGCGATACACAGCTCGAAACGCTCTAGTTTATTTATATAGCCCCTCCACCCTCGGCTCTTCCCACCCGTCCCCAAATTCCCTAGAAATCCAGCTAAGGCGTGGGGAAGAGGGGAAAGCGGTTTTGGAGGGGAGGGAATTATTTATTTTTGTTTTGTTTGGGGATTGTTTTGGTTTGGGCTTTTTTTTTTTCTGTTTGGTTTTTTTTTTTTTTTTCTTTGCATACAAAAATAAGTGAAGAAGATTTTGCAAGGTAGGTTTCTCTGTGTGTGTGTGCGTGCGTGTGTATGTGTGTGCAGGTGTTTTGCTTTTGCTTTTTGCAAAGTTTCCTGATTTCAGCTGTTAGATGCTTTTACAAGAAGTAGACTTCTCTGATTTGTTCTGCTGCCTGCCTTTGAAAAGACTGGACAACATTGCATTCCCCCTCCTTGCAAAGAGTTCCCTAGGCTGTCGTGTCGTGTGTCCTGTGTATTTGATGTTCCTGCAGGAAAGCATGCTAGTTTGCAAGCTCAAACTGCAGCCAGGGAGCTCTGTATTTAAGACCCCCCCACACTTTTTGCAGAGGCTGCAACTTTCACTTCGTCACATTTTGGGGTGGGGGGGGAGAAGGAAGGCATCGACTCACTCGGGTAACAAGCTTGCAGATTCAATTTTAATTGCAAAAAGAGTCCAAGTCAGCAGCGTTAAAGCTTAAGGAGGGTGGAAGGGAGTTGACATTTCTTGCATAGAGAATTCGCTACCCCTGGGAATAGACTGAAAGCCCGGCGGGGAGGTGGGGAGGGGGATAGGCAAAATAATAAGAAAGTAAACGATGAGACAAAATACTAATTAAAGTGATGCAGGAAAGTGAGAGGCTGTTACAAGCTCTAACCACCTGTAGAGGGAAATCTTTATACATAGTAATTTCTGATAGCTGATCTATAAAGAAACTAAAGAGAATTCCATGTTCCAAACTTTGCTGCTCTGCAATGTGCAAGCCGAGATGCCAAGCTGCTCGGTTAATTCTCGGGGGCTTGCAAACTGCAGAGCCTGGTAGCTCGGGAGAAACTAGGGTTTAGCAGCTACTGAGCCTTAGTCTCCACCTTGGCTGCAGCCATCTGTGGTACATGTCCTGGTTTTCTTTAATGCTGCTGCACTCGACGTGGTTATCAACAGATGTCTTGCCTGAGAAGAGTGGGTTTGATTTATTGCTAATTTCAAGTGGGTTTCTTAATTGGGAAAAGTTGGATGGTCTCTGCTGTCTGAGGGGAAGGTTTCCAAAGTAGCCGTGAGGACCGACCGCTCTAACCCGTGGAAAGCCCTTTCTCCTCAGAGAACCCTGCTCAACATCTGTGTAAGCAAAAGAGTAATGACTAACACCGTGTGATAACTGGCACAGGGCACGATGTGAGTAATGTGCCACATCTCGTGCAGTGCCTGTTCTTCTGAGGAAACCCAGGGCACTCAGCGGAGCCGTGAAGCAGCCTGACCTCAGAGGGGACCCAACATGCACTGCAGGGTGATGGCCAAATGCCTCAGAGGTGTGAGGTGGCGCTGGAAGTCAAAGCCGTGGCAGGTGGTGCAGAAAGTCAAAAGTGAAGTAGTTTGGAGGCAGCCTTTTCCCTTCTCGCTTGCTCATGCGCTGTTTTCACCCATTGTCATGAAGTGCAGATCTGTCAGGAATGGGCCAGGAGTTACAAAGGCCTCATCTCTTAATTCTCCCACCTATGGCACCGTTGGTCCACCTCCTCTGCAGAAATACGGAGATCTTAAGTTAGCTTGGCCTTGAATCACCTCTACTGCCATCTGTTCACCCCTCACCTGTCATTTG
Organism: Strix aluco; assembly: GCF_031877795.1. Classification (NCBI taxonomy): domain Eukaryota; kingdom Metazoa; phylum Chordata; class Aves; order Strigiformes; family Strigidae; genus Strix; species Strix aluco. Next base: position 3,429,476 of record NC_133961.1, read on the forward strand.
CCTATCCAGCCGGGAAAAGGTGGAAATCCTGTGGTTTATTGCTGTGAGTCTTGATGCGTACGTCATTGGGGTCATCTGATTAGTGAGAACTGCAGGAGGTGAAGCACCGTGGGGCAGTGCCATTCTCTTCTTTCCTCTGCATAGCATTACAACAGCTGGAGTCCAGCTGGGGGTGCTGGTTTAGGTCCAACCTGTGCCCTCCTAATATTCATTAAGTGCCTCTGAGTCCTGGTTCAATGACCTGTATCATCTCCTGCCAAAAAAGCAAGTTGTTCCCAACCCTCATTTTCTGAGGTTTGGGCTTCATCTGTTTTCTTTTCTCTGCTCCTCACCCCCACCCCCAAAACTTTGACTGATCTGGATAGCTGGGCGTTTGGAAATGCCACCAGGTTCAAAGAGCTTCAGGAGCTCCTCGCTTGCCACTTCAAGGAAGCAGTCTGTGACAGAATGACTCTTGCTAATGAGTTTTCATTAACTCCTTCCACTTTCCCTTCTCTGGGAACTTCTGAGGTCCTACACATGGTCTTCTCAGTACAAACTCTCTTTAACCCAGATATTCTCACATCCACTTCACCTATGAGTCACTGCACTTTCTAGCCTACAATTACATTTGCATAGCTTGTGCAATAGAGGGAATTCTCCAGCTTGCACACAGCTCATCTACCTTCCTGCAGCATTCCAGATGCTGTGTCTTTTCATGTCAGGTTTAGAAGGATTCTCTGTGTTGGGAGAGCTAACCACTACCTCCTTTTCTGCCCTCTCCTTTCCCTCCGCTTCCATCTCCTCCTAGTCCAACAAGGAACAGGACTGCGCCAACACGGGAGCGTACCCTGAAAGTGCTTATCTAGGTTGAGATGCTTGTGCTGAAGGATGTTCCTTATTAAGGTTCCTCCTGCTTTGCGTGTTCTGCTACTCCTAATTTTCTCATGTCAAACTATGTCCTGTGACACCGCTTATCTCAAGGAGGCCACATAAGCTAATTCTAAAATGAAGCTTCTATTCAAGATGGTGGTAGCATATGCCACCATGCAACACAGTAAGAGTGTCAGAGGGAATATCCATGTAGATGAAAATCCTACATTTCTTCTCCAAGTACTCCTCCGATTGTCTTAATAATAATTGTGTTGTGCTATTAGAGCTCTAGATACAGTCTTCATAGTAAAGGGGCAGCTAAGCTAGCACTTTCTTACAAAAAACCTTCAGAGAGGCAACCCCATGCTACCTTATATACTCTAGGAATAAGAACCAAAACTCTCTCTTCTACTCAACCATGTGGATGTAGTAGAAGGACTGAACAAAAAGTCAGTGCTGCTGAGGTAGAGCTATATTTTGTTCTTTCATCAGACATCTTATGCTATTTTATGACCATTGATCAACCAGGCTTCAATTGTACTAAATATTGTACTTTATGAGTGGATAAATGGAAGAACAAAACAGTTTATTGCTTGGACTCACCTTTAGTTTATAGAAAAATGAAGAAGAGGGCACAAGTCCACAAACTGTCTGGCGGAAGTATTGCCCTCTCTCAATTCCATTGCAGACCTCTCTGAAAGACACTCCAAACTTCATTGACACCCGTGTGCAGTCTCACTGCCAGGTTAGGTCACCTCTACTTTCTCATTTGAAAAACTAGTATCAAGCCAAGATGAGTGGTTCCACTCATCCACATGCTCCATGGAATATTTTCAATACTCCATGACATTTTTCCCCTTGAAACACCAAGATCATAAATAAGATTGTAAGATGGTCTCACCTCTGGTATTTGCCTTGTTGCAATGCATCTTGCAAATTCCCATTGACTCCCACCATGAGCGTGAGGCCGTGCAGCTTGCTCTTGCCACTTGAGACTTTCCACTCCTCTCTGTTCTACCCAAGACCTCCTTCCTATCAACTTCTGTCTGTCCCTTACTGTGATCTTACCAAAACGATCTGCACAGCTGGAATACCTTTTGGCAAAATTTCATTTTTCCATGTCTCCTCCAAAACACAAAACCATGCTGGGACACAAGTAATTTTCCTCTGTTCTTCGTGGGACTCTGTCTTTGTTCTGTGCCCTTCCATTCGGATTGTAACCTCATGGGACAGGGTCTGAGTCTTGTTCGTTATTTTGTACAGTACCCGCCACATCGTGGGTGGTTAGGTAGCAATGATATAATCTGTCATTATTTCTCTTTTCCTCCCGCCCTGAAGAAGGATCAGCTTTATTTTAATGCCCTAACCTCTGTTTTCAGGTGTTGGGTCCCCGCTGGAACGTTCCACATGGTTACTTTTTGATTCTGTGTTTGCACGGCACCCAATAGAACGGGAGCTTAATCTACAATTGCCAAAATATAGTAATAAGGCTTGCGTTTGAAAGTTTAACATGTGTTGCTAATGTAAGGAGCAAGCAACTGATACAATATTGAAGTAAAAAAGAATTAACACGTTTCTAAATTTAGCTAAGTACTCATTGTCAGTCTTGAACAACAACTCAGGATAGCTTTTATATGCAAACCTTGAACTACTCAGAAAATCATTACAGGGAATATAATTCAGACTTTGTATCTCTGTTCATATAGTCCTACAATAATTGCAATTACTGCAAAAGCAGCACCAAAATGATGATCTGTGAGGGATTTGCAGAAGTGTATGTGTTTCATCAGCTGGCTCTGCAGAAGGCGTTTATAGCAATGTGATAATAGCCTGCACTTCTCTGTTGCTCATCCATGGATCTCCAGATATCCCACTAATACCCAGTAAGTTATGTATGATACTCACTTCCCCATCCAGTTCACATCGTGAGCCGGGGTCAGTATCAATACACGCCTCCTGACATTAAGAGAATGTAAATGTAGCCACAGCAAGGAACAGAGACGCAGCTGCCACCCATCCTTTGCTTCGGTGGGCCCTCCGATGAGGGGACAAGAGGAAGAAAACCACTGTGGTTCCACTACACGCCTTTGGCCACCCGCTGCCTGAAGGTAGTGGTGTGATCAGGTGTATGCAGTGCGGCGGTGTTTCTGAAGACTCTCTTGAGGGCCTCTACTCTTCCGAGGGTTTAGGTGGGTCCTTCTTCCTGTTAATTTCACGGCACGTCTTGTCTTCTCAGTGATAGCTGTTAGTCCAGTAGCTGTCACAGTTTTTCCCTGGGGGAACTGAAGCACGCCTTAACAGGAAAAACTTGTAGATGTTTCCACTCCCGTGCCCAGTCACATGAATTACCGCCTTCCAATTCATGATCAAGCAACATCGTGTACCAATAGCCGTAGTCATTTATTTGGCAAAGGAAAAGGAAGAGAAGTATTGTAAGTTTCTATAGAGAAGCTTCATCAGCTGGGGAAATAAAAGCCATTGCTGCTTGGCCAGCTGGTCCTCCTGGGACTTCCACAAGTTCTGTACACGCTGATGGTTTGCCAGTCACAGTCAGGGAACCATTGGCTTAATTTGTAAACTGTGCGTAGCAAAGACAGCTTGGATCCAAGCAGAAACAGCTTGGGTCTTGGTGCCATTTATAGGGTTGAACTTGCTATTAGCACGCAGTGCATAAATGTGAACTGGTGATAAAAATAGATGTTCAGACAAAAAGTCATGTGTGATCTAGATCTCGTGCTCCATTCATGTTTTAATTTTCCCTGATGTTATTGGAAACTACTTTGCCAGATGTTTCTGCCCTACTGAATGCGGATTTCTGGAAATTCGGGCTCTAGCTAGATAGGAATGCCAGAACTACTGAACGGTGTGAATCTGAGATTTTTCTTACCCCAAAAGGTAAGTAGAGAAGTGACAGATACAATTGCCATCCTGTCCTGGTTTGAATATCCGTTGGATTTTCTGGCTGAGTAGTTCAATCTGGCTATCAAAAATTACGTTAGAAGGAAGAACATATCAGAGGCAACAAATTAGGAAAGAACAGGTGTTACAGGAGCATCAAAGGTCAGGATAAGAGCTCACAAGGCCGTGTCTTCATAACCCTAGGCATCTCACCTTGTCTTTCACCTCACCATATATGAAATGAAGCTAAATGAATGTATTTTCTTTTTTCACCCCACTGTCTTCTTCCTTGAGAGAACTTGATTTTTTTTTTTCTTTGACTGGATCCTTTGGCTTCATCTTCTACTATGTCAGTAAATAAATTCTTCCTAAATTACTTTAATATCACCCCACTTCATATCCCATTCTCTCCCACTGGCTGTGATACTGGCTAGCTTGAGGTAAAGACTAACACAGATTTTTGGCATTTCTTCATCACTGCCTTCTCTTTTTCTGCCAGCACAAGATCCTGTATAATGCACCTCAAAGTGTTGCCTTATCCTTTTGTTCTGGTTTATAACTCTTTCTTCAAGGTGGTTGCCAGATATGTGTGCGCATTATGTTGAAGATCATGGGTCTTGTTCATGAAAAGTTCCATTTTAAAGGCTAATGAAAATCAAATCTTAGTGTAAAGGCTTATCAAATTCATAGCAGAATTCCTCAAAAGTTATGCTCTGAAGTATGATGCCTGTTCACTGTATTTCTTCCATAGGGTCAACTTTTATTAAAAAGTGGTATGATTTTCTTTTGATATCATCCTCAATATTGAGACCTTAGTACTCTTTTCCACCAGCTTCATTACGCTAATGGTTTTCTTCCTTTCAACCCTGTTACATAGAAGTATGTCTCTAGGGTCTGATTTTGCAGCTGTTGGAGGAAGATCCAGTTTCTGTCCTTGTACATGTTATAGCCATGACATATCTCTATAATGTAAACAGAAAAGCTAAAGATAACTGGCATTTCAACCCCAAACTGTTCAAAGTGTTTATTAACGCAATCTGTGGAGATGACCTTAGCACGTGAGTTGTCTATTTTGTTGGTTTCATGGTCTATGCATCCAGATTCTCCAAAACTTCCATAAGTCGAAGTCACAAGTCTTAATAGCCCTCGACCTTCTGACACAGGTGAGACTTTCTTTACTAACATACTGCACAGCCTCTCATTCTCATGTTGGAGGAAAAGCACTCTTTTCCCCCTTGTGCTTCCTTGTATGCTCTGATCTCTCTGATTATTTATGTTGCTGTCTTCTTACTGATAACTTTTATTGATTATCTCAATGCTATAGATATCTTCAAGAGCATCCTGGTTAGGTAAGTAGGTATCGTCTTATCTTCATTTCAAGGGTGGATAAACCAAGCACAAAGCCATGGGCACTTCACCTAAAATTTGAAGAGAACCTCAAAAATATTCCAGGAAAAAACCTTTCCATGAGAAATCTCAGATCAACATTTGCTGTGGCAAATTTGTGATTAGAAGAGATCCTAATCCTCTGCTTTAACTAGCAATTACTCTTCTTCTTCAGGTCCTCTCACTAGCTTATGCTTTGCCACCTATAACAGCCAGTAGATTGTTGAATAGATATTGCTCTAATTTATTTCCATTTCAGTGTGATTGCTCTGGGTACTACGTTTTCCTGTAACAAGAGTTAACTAGTATAAGTTATTGATTGCCCTGATACCAGGTGAATTATATTCAGAAAGCGGAGGTGTTTTGTGAGCTCCTGGTATATCTTGGTGGCACTTCACTCTGTTTCCGGTTGTCTTCTGCCTTCCCTATGTTTGGAAAACACCACATGTCATTCAGCTGCCCAGGTGAACTAGGCCAAGAGCAGACTCTAACTGTCTGTGGGAGTAAGACTGGGTTAGGAGAGTATGTTAGAGCCTTTATATTAATGAATCGGTCCCCGACTGACTGGTCAGCAGAACTCCAAGGCTCTGAGAAGGTAACACTCATACTTCAGCAAAACATCGTTAGGCTGTTTTCCCCTCATTTTGCGGTTCTCCCTCTGGCTGATCCTTGTCTTGAAGAGAGAAGGTGAAAACTGTCTTCTGGGCCAAAATGAGAAAGAGATGGAGCCTTGAACTTGCTTAATCAAAAACCCAAACAAGTAATGAATACCGCTACAATAGCTTTAACTGCAAACTAAACTGCTTTGTAAGTGGCAGTTCATAGTTGTTTTGGGCAGAAATTTTGTGTAGGCTAATATTTAACTGCTACTACTAATAGGAGTATCCCAGTGGGTGCCACTGTCCATCAGGGCAGAGTTTGGAAGGGAAATTTCCAAGGGTGAGGACAACCCGATACACAGATGGTATGTGCCCTGTCTCCAGGAGCTCTAAGTGAAAGGCTGATGGGCGCGACACTGCTTCAGCCCGTGTCAGCAGTATTACTTTTCAGTGGAGGAAAAATTACAGGATCCATTGCTTTCATTAAGACTTCATTGGTAGGGAGGCTTAATTGTTTGGAAACAAGGAGATTGCTGATAACTAAAATATCAAGATAGAAGATAAATTCTCCTTTTAGTGCTTCTAATGATCAGGAGAAGTGGGAACTGCTGTTTGGTACACGATCGCCTGCCAAACGTTCCTTCCAGTTTGGATAGTTTCCATTTCTTTTTTTTTAAGCCAGAGATTCCCTGGGCACTGGACTTTGCTCCAACCAAGCCTTTAGCAGCAGACAGGCAAGACAGGAGATGGCTCTGCTGAGAAGGAGATGACACATTTGGGTGGAGAAACAGAGAGCAAAGGAGGAGGCAGGCTGCTTTTGTGAAATTGAGGTTGGGAGATGGTACTACAGCGTCCAGAAGAACTTGTCGAAGCCTTTGGTAGAAAGATTTAGTTCTTTCACTAAGATTGAGACTTGAGGAAAAAAACCACGCATGTGACCGCAAGGAAGTGCTGAGGATGGGAAGCAGGGAGGAAATTCCAGGCATCTGCCTGGCTGGGGAGGGCCTGAGGTCCAGGAGCCGCAGGGCCTGCCAGCGACCTGCCGCTGCCGAGATCATCCTTTGTACACCACCATGTTGATGCCTTTTCTTTGCAACAGAGAAAAGCTAAAGCTCAACAGCTTTTCTCTGTTCACATGCATAGAGGTGAACACTATAGAGAAATGCAAAGCTCTTAGGGTCTGTGCGGGAGGGAAGAGAGGAGATGGCCATCCCCTCCCTCCGCAGTAGGCCGTGGGTTGTCTGAACACTCTTGGGTCTGAGCAGCAGAAGGTAGTTTAGGTGTGCACACCTCCATCCTTAAACTCCTGAGTGGCCTATCGTTTTTATTCATCCAGGATGAGCTTCGTTGCAACTCCTCGAAGAAGGTATGTTTTGTGGCTGGCTCTCTGGAGTCTTGAGATGGCAAGATCTGTCTTTGGTATAAGGTCTTTCCCTACTGTGGCTTCTGGGCTCCTGCTGCTGTAAAGGCTGACTTTCCAGGTGTATACAGTGAAAACACAGTTTAAGCTGGGTTTTTCTTCCAGATCTGAAGAGCATCTTCCCAGGACTGGGAGAGATGTTGGGTTCGTGGCTGGTGCGTGCGGAGATGTGTGAATGACAATGCGTCTGCTCGCTTCTACCAGGGAGCGCGTGTAGTCATTTTAAATGCTTAATTTATCTCCCCCAGCCTGGCAGTGCCCACAATGTGATCTCATATAGGGGTGTGATGCACACACACCTCCCCGGGTGCTGCTGTAGCGGTAGCGGTAGTTGGCAATGGCATTGTCTGGCTCAAAGAGAGAGAGGGAGAGGGGGAAACAGCCTTACCTCATTGATTGCAGTTTATTAACATTAGGAAATTCATTGTCTGCGAAAGAAGTTGGTAATAATTAAGTGAGTTAATAAATAAGGAATGTGTGTGTACAGATTAGACAGTAAATAACTTACTGGCTTCTTGATTGCCCCGGCATTTTGTTCCTCTCTTCATGCACGGTGTGAGGGGGCTGGTGGTGGGCAGGGTGTAGCAGGGGATTCTCGATACTCACCTGGGGAAGAAACGGTCCCGCAAACCTTGGCTTTCCCTCGGGTGCTGGCGTGTGCGGCTGAGCCTGTCCCCGGGGGCGGGGAGGTTGGTTAATGCTTTTAGTGCCATTTTCCAACAAATGAGAGATGTGTTTTAAAAATAGCAACAGCCCTTTGCGCTTGCCTTTTTTTAGGCATTTTAAGAAAGAGTCTGCGTCCCTTTGTGTCTGGGAGACGGGGAAGACGACCTGCTCTTCAAGGTCCTCATTAGCTCCTCTGGGAGCGTGGAGGGGCTCCTGGTGGCCCCCCTCCCCTCCCGGGCTGCAGGTGTTAATTGTCCCCTCTTCACACACTTAGTGGCGAGCGAGGTCGTTTCAGAGATGTGTTTTGCTTAATGGGAGCTGGGAAAGGTGTGGTGCCTAAAGGAAATACCTCTCCCGGCCAGATAAACCCCGCAGTTGTCAGCCAGACGTTTCTCTTTTGTCTGGTCTCTATTGATGCCTGGATTTGGGGCAGGGGGCTCGGGGGTGAGAGGGGGTGTCTGTGTGTGCCTCTCTGCAAGCTCAGGTTTAGCCAGTTGCGTCCAGACTACAGCAGCATTATCATTTTTAATTGCAATTTCATTTGTTATTCTCTCCCTTTCCCCCACCCTCTCTCTGTATAATCTGGATCATTGCTCTCTGTAGCTGATTCCGTGGGAGACCAAGCAGAGTGCGTGGGTGCAGAATATAGAAAGCCAGAGCCATAGAATCTGTTATTTGCGTCATTCTAGGAGACGGGGCTGTTTGCCTGACAAATATACAGAATTAATCCTGGTTTTATCAATATCTGTCTTTTGCTACAGTAGCCAAATACAAGTGTAAGATGGTAGGGGGACTAGCTGCTGCTGCTGCTGTTGGTCGTATTGGGGGGGGGGGGGGGGAGGCAGGGGGGGGGGCGAGAGGGGGAGAGAGAAAGAAAGGATGCTTAAATATATTCAGCTACCCCCATGCTGTTTGCCTTACAAATATTCCAAAACCTGAGATTTTTATCCAAATTGCTTTTTTTTGTTAAAATTGCTAACCACGAGAAGGGGGGGGGGGGGAAGGGGGGGGGAGATGTTCTTGCAAGGTCTGGCTATGCAGATTGCTCTCCCTGCCTGTGCTTCTGCATGGGATATGTGTGTGTTTTTTAAGAAATATTTCCCTGTCCCCAGCGCATATTCTTTTTTTTTTTTCCCCCCCCTGTCCTCTCCCTCTCTTACAAACACACATATGCACACCCCTCAGGATTTTTGTGCAACTGTACAGAGAGCTGCACAGCACAAAACATGGGGCTTGCTAATTAACTCTTTTCCTCGAATTGAAGTGCCTTACTGCAAGCACAAAGCTCCAAGCACAGACATCTTTTATGATGAACTAGAGCCTCTGAAGAGGAGAATCTGAACGTGACGTCAATAGCTGATAACTGACGCAGCCTTGCAAAGGAGTCTCAGGCTGGCTCCTTGCAGCCTGCAAGCCCTAATGATGCTATTTTTTCCCCAGTCCCCCCTCGTAGTGAATTACTAGAACGCAAACACACACACACCCTTTTTTTTTTTTCATATATATATTTATAGATCCTTTATTCTCCAAACAAAGGATTTTTTAAGGGGGGAAAGGCACTGGGCGGGGAGGAGAGAAATTTTTTTTAAAAAAACAACCCTTCTTTGTGCTGGGTGCAATTCACTGTATGAAACCATCTCTGTCTCTCGGCAAAGCAAACATCCCTGCCTGAAATCCACATTTGTGCACGATGGCAAACTGGTGCATGGTGGTGGTTGTGTTTTTTCCAAAGCCCACTTTATAAAGACACTGCAAGAAGACAGACACAATAATGCTTGCAAGGCAACAGGCAGAGAGGCAGAGACAGACTCAACACAACTGTGGATTAGGGGGTTGTGCAGTAGGACAGCATGGAAGGCGGTCAGTTTGGGGTTTTTGGTGTGGGGGGTGTTTTTGTTGTTTGTGTTTGCTTTTTTTAAAAAAATTCTCTGCAATGATGCACCTAAAGCAACTGTGGATGGTGGTGCAGAAAGAAGCTGGGGTAGGGGGGTGCGTGGTTGGGGTGGTTGTGGTGTAGGGGGGCAGACTTAATGCACATTTAATGTTTTGGACGTAGCGTTCCAGCGAAATGCCTTTGTGTGTGGATTTTTTTCCCCAGTACCTGCTAAAAATAGCATCAGGGTTTTGATCGCGTTCCAGAAATAGACAGAGGGTTGCACTTGTATAAAAAGCGAGCGCGGGTGGAAGAAAACCTGGACATCACCGCAGTATTTTTTTCCAACTCCTGTCTGGAAATTAATTGTTGGATTCCCCCCCCCCCCGCCCCTTCCCTCGCCCCCCCCCCTCTCCCCCCTCCCTCCCCTAACCGAGGAGTTCCCGTTTGGGTAAGTAGTGATCTTTCCTGTGCATGGTGCAGAGAGTGGCTGTGAGTCTTGTCTTTCTTTTATGCATGCCTGGATTCATTTTTTCCCCCCTTTCCTTTCTACTTTTCTTCTAAAGCGAGAGGGGTTGACTCGTCTACAGAAAGAATTTGGTGCATGCACGGAGCCCGGAGACAGGGAATTCTTGCAGAAAGGGGAATCACCCTGTCGGTAAATCTCTGAATCAATAGCGAGCTGCAACTCTCCCTCGCTCTCTCTGTCGGCGCTATTGAGCCCCTCTCCCCACCCGCCCCCCTCTCTATTTTCGCCTGCCGAGGGGGGCCGGGCCGGGGGGGGGGGCGGTGAGGGGGGGGGGGGGGGGAGAGCCGGGCGGCCGCCGGGAGCTGTCCGCGCCCCGGTGCTGAACCCGCCACCGCGGCGGCGGCGGGCGGCCCGGGTGGCCGGTAGCCGGTGGCCGGTGGCCGGTGGCCGGTGGCCGGCGGGCGGGGGCCGCGCAGCGCCGCCCGGGAGCAGCGGCTTCTCCCGCGGAGGTTTCCCCGCCGGCGCGGCGCCGCCCGCCCTTCCCGCCCGCGCGTTTGAAAGAGCCTGTACCTGATGATGGTGCTCCGCAAAATAAGAGGCTATAGGTTGCTTTATTTGGACTCACCCCTTCTCCTCCCACCTCATTTTTCCCCTCTAAGTGCTCACACCTTCCGCAGATCGTGTGTGTGCGAGTGTCTGTTTTTATTATTGCCCGTCCTTCGCGTCCTTAGTCACATCCTCACCAGCTGAGTTGGTGGAATGACTGAATTAGAGGCGAAGTCGCGGGGGATTGTTGTGGTGTGTGCGGAGCAGGGAGCTGTAGGGTTACCTCGGTGCTGCGAACGCCCGGCACCCCCTCACCGCTCCTGGGAGCCGGGGAAGTTCCCGCCAGGCTCTGAGCATGCAGGCTCAGGGGCATCCCGGCTAGCAAAGACATGTCATCAGATTGCATTAAAAGAGACACGGAAACACCGCCCGGCGCTCCCATGCACCCCCCCCCCCCTCCTTCCTCCCCCCTACCCCCCGTGATCCCGCACCACGGTATCCCTCCGAAACCGCCGTGGAGGGGGGCTCCGCCGCAGCCTCAGCCCTGCAAGGGGTGGCAAAACGCCCAAGGCAGACAATAGCCAAGGCAGCGGCTTTCCCCTCGGCACGTTTGGCCGTAGCCTCGCAGTAAAAGCAAGCTTAGAAAATGGTGCACCTACCACACAAAGCCCGGCAAGAATTGCGGATCCTGCAGACAATGGCATGATGCAGCCATGAGCACCAGGGTAGCACGGCACAGGGGGCTGGGGGGTGAGGGCACCTCCCGGCCCAGCCCGCCCGCAATGGCTCTAATCTAGGCACACAAAAGACATAATTTCTTGCAATTAATCAACCACCAGCGCCTGAATTCACAGCACGGTACTCCACCCACGGCTGCCCTTCGTGTCTAAACCGTCCCTTCCCCGAGCTTGCGTGGTCGTATTTACAAGCGGACCCGAGATCTAGTTTGTTTGTTTGGTCGTTTGGGGTTTTTTTTTTTTTAAAGCAAAAAAATCCCCTTACAACACGTGTAGCCAATCATTGCAACTCTTAATATATCGCTATAAAACAGTCATTAGAAACAAGAAATGCCCTCCTTCCTCGCCCCCTCCCTCGCCTTCCCAGCCCTCCCCTCCTAGATCGTTGCCTCTCTTGGCACAATGCATAAGATTACCCTTAACTGGATCCTATTAAATAATTCAATGGTGGCGGTGTAATTTTGGTTGGAAACTGCACGGATTTCCAAGTCGTGACTGTAAAAGTGAGTAATGTGCTCTGGCTGCGTCATGGCTCCAGTCACAGATGGTTCCAAACTGAGGAGAAATCGTGACTTCGACTTGAGACGTCCCCTCTTCCATGAAAAGACCATCCAATCACAACGGCGTCGGGGGGCAGCCGGACTCCGCGGAGCTCGCTTTCTCCTTGCTCTCCCGTCCGTGTGTGTGCGTGTGTGTGCGTGTGCCCGCGCGTGTGTGTGTGTGTGTGTGTGGATAAAATCCTCAACAAGTTGCAGAAGGGGAAGGGAGAGGAGGGGTTAATCCTGGGGAATCTTCTGCACCTAGTGAGATCGTGACCCTCCCACACAGTACAGTAACTTATATACATACCTGGAGGAAGGGACGTTTTGCTTTTGGGCTTTCTAAAAAAAAAAAAAAAAAAAAAAAAAGCAACAACAAAAAAAAGCAAAAAAAACCCCCCAAACCCAACAAAAAACCCCAAAACACTCTTGGTGATGGTTTGATGGTTGCACCCCGCGCGGGACTCCCCGGAGCGGCCAGGGACGCGCCCCGCCAGGTAAGTGCTGGGGGTTTTCAAACTTCTGCTGCCTGCGCTGCCCCGGCCGCCCTGCCCGCGCTGCCCGCGCTGCCCGCGCTCCGCTCCGCCGCGCCGCTGCCGCTGCCGCTGGGCTCGCCGGGGGCTTGGGGGGCGCGGGGCGTCGTGGCGGGCGGGAGCGCCGGTGCCGGCGAGGGGAGGGAGGGAGGGAGGGAGGGAGCCGCGGCGGTGCGGGCTGGGACTGGCGCGGAGGTGTCTCGCGTGGGTTTCCCCGCGCCGTTCGCGCGGGACCCCGGTGCCGCCGCGGGGCAAGCGGTGGACTTGCAAGTTCTGGAGTTTCGGGCCGAGGTGCGAGTCCCCTCCGGTGCCCCGCGGGGATCTGCCCCAAGGCGGGCGGGACGCGGCGTGGACGTGGCCGTGGACGTGTGTTTCTTGGTCCCGCTGCCGCCGGGCGCTGGCGGGGCCGCTGGTTCCCCGCAGGCTTTCAGGAGAAGACCTCTGGAGTTCAGTGACATGTCCTGGAAACTTTTACCAAGCGGGTGTCCCCGCCGGCGGCGGTGGCCGGGGTGGCTCAGCGCCCACGACGGTGTTACGGCGCGAAGGAGCGGAGGGGAGGGGGCGTCCCGCCCCCCCCGCCGCCCCGGGTTGGGTCGCCCCTCGGGGCTGGTTGGCTCCCCTCGCCGTGCTGGGGGGGGAGGGGGGGGGGGGGGGGGAGTCAGCGGCGGGTCCCCCATGTCCCCGATTGCCCGCCGGGAGGTGGCGGGCAGCCCCGGGGCGCCCCCGCCGGGGGGAGCAGCGGCTCCGCGCCCGGGGGGACCCGGCGACGGGGCTGGTCCTCGGTTTAACGGCGCCCCTTTGGCAGCGGCTTCCCGGAGAGGGGCTGGGCGGGGGGGGCGGTAGGGACGAGGAGGGGGTCTGGGCTGGCTCGGCCGCGCTCTCGGACGTGCTCTTGTCGCGGATTAGGTGATTAAACATAGGGAGGGCTTTTTTTTTTTTTTCTCCCTTTTTGTTTTTGCTTTTTTTTTTCTTTCTTTCCCTTCCTTTTTTCCTTTCCTCATCCTCTCCTCTCTCTCCTCTCCTCTCCTCTCCTCTCCTCTCCTCTCTCCTCTCCTCTCCTCTCCTCTCCTCTCCTCTCCTCTCTCTCCTCTCCTCCTTTCGGGAAAGAAAAAAAAAAAAAAAAAGGGAAAAAAAAAAAAGGAAAAAAAAAAAGCCGAACTAGGCAATGTGAGGCGCCGCCTGATTGGTGGGTGACGATTTTAGCCCGCACCAATGAGCTGCCCGCCTGCTCTCTATTTATTTAGCGCTCAGGGGGGAGAGTTTTCTCTTTACGCAGCGCCCGTGCCCAGCGCCGGAGCCTCCGCGCGGAGCGGGGCCGCGGACACGCCGCGCTCCGCCACGCTCCCGCGGCCCCGCCGAGGGGGGGGGGGGTGGGGGGGAAGGGGGACGGCGGTGGGACCCCCCCCCACCCCACCCCCCCCATCTCCCCTCCCCTCCCCACCGCCGCCTCGCCCTGGCGGGGTCCCGGGTTTTCGCAGCGGGACTTGGTGGGGATGGGGGGTGGGACACGGCGTGGCGGGGGATGGCGGAGCCGATCGCCCGTGGGTCCTGTGGATGTTGTGGTGGCAGCCGGATGGATGGATGTAGGAAGCCGCGGGAGACTTTGTCCTTCGCGAATCTTTTTGCGGTCTGGGCTTGCTGTACATAACTACCTACCCGGGAAGCCCTTACCCCAAAAAGCATTCGCGGAGGCGCTTTCGCCGAAGGAGCAGCAGCTGCGATCGCCGAGCCTTGGACTTATCTAGACTCTGTGGGCTTCTATTATTAATTCCTGGCACCTTTCCCTTTCCCCCGTCCGGCCCCCCCCCTCCCCCCCATGCTGTGAGTGTATATATGTGTCTCTCTAGATATATATGTAGCGAGAGAAATAACACCCTTTTCCCCTTTCCTACTCCGCTTGGTCCCCCAGACGTCCAAATATTCACCGTCGCCTACTAGCCTAACTTTTTAATCGACTTTTGCCTAACGGAGCAGATCACACGTTTATTCGGATAACTGTATGGCGGTTTTTATTTCATTAATGGAAAATAAAAATAGAATAAAACTTCCTAAAAGTTCTCCTACCCTCACCTTTCTCCCCCTCCCGTCCTTCCAGGGCATAGCCGCGTTTAAAAAATATGGGTGTCCTAGTTGATCGAGATTAATTCATAAAAAAAAAAAATCTTCGGAGCGATTCATTAAATGCTCTGTAATCGGGCGCCTCGGCTTATTGCGAGGGGGGAGGGTGGGATTTACTGGGATCACCCCATAAATAATAGGGAGGAGGAGGAGGGGGAGGCGCACGGATCCGCCGCGGTTTGGGGGAGACCCCAGTTAGCAGGAGATGCACCATGGAAGCGCTTGCCAAAGGCGCCTCCCTCCCCCCTGCCCACTTCCAACCTGATTTTAAGCAACTTGCAGTCCGGCGATCTCTCCGATCACTCTTTCCCCAAAAGCTAGTGCCCCGAAAAGGGTAAAAAAGGCGGAATCCGGGGGAAAACCCAGCCGAGGCGATGCTTTTGGACGATGTGGTTGCAAGCGAGCAAAGCAGCATCAGCACCAGCTCTCTGGTTCTGAAACTGCCTTGTGCATGCACACAGCACTGAGAGCATCTCAGGCAGGAGTTGGGGAAGCTGCATTTTCCCTCTCTTTGCAGTAATTACCAGCCCGGATTCCGTGGGCAAGAAATAAATAGCAAAGAGAAATCCTCCCTGCTTGCCGCCCCCCAAAAGAAGGAGCGATTAAGAGCAGATCTGTCCGTGCAGATCAGCCTCGTGAAAAGAGACAAGATCTGAGCAGCAAGTTGGTAGCAGAGTGGCCGCTTGACGCAACACAGGGGCCTATGGTTCGCCCGGCTGTAAAATAAAAAGGAGGTGGGGGGGCGATCGAATGTCTCAACTGTTAGAAACTAGAAGGGTTCTCCCCTCTGCTCCCCCGACAGCGGCACGGAGGGAGATCCGGCTGAGAAAGGGCTGATCTTGCATTTCAGGGAAGCCTGCATTGGAGAGATCGGGCGAGGACCACAGTCGAGGCTAAGAGTTAATATTTCTCGAGAGATAAAAGAGATTTTGAAGACCTGCCTGCACTTTAGAAAAGAGTAAAAGGCCGGCTAAGGGATAAGCGAGGAAAGAAGGCGAAGGAAAAGCACCTCGCTGCTCCCCTCCCTCCTTTCCTTCTTGCTCAGGACACGTAGCTTGAGCACTGGCTGGCTTGATGAAAACATAGGTGGAAGGGTCACAACATCTTGCAAGTAGACTCGCATTTTCATAATTATTTATCCTCTTCTATTTAGAGGGGAAAAAAAAAGGTATTTGTCCTTTCCGGTCGCCAGCAAACCTCTTTACGGGGGTTTTATTCATGTGAGCATATTTTAAAGGGAGAGGCAAGGTACTAGAGGGAACTTGGTAAAAAAGAAAAGAGAAGTGGTAAGAGGGATCAGCCAAGCTAAGGCTAAAAAAGCATCCTCTCTCCTCCCTGCCTACCGCCGTCCCTCAAGAGGATTGAAACCACGAGTGATTTGGGGGGGGAGCAGCTCAGGCGCGAGTGGAAATCCGAGCCACGGTGGTGCAGCTCCACGTCTCTTTACCTTTGCCAGCCAACTGTTGCTGCCATGCTAAGGGCTGCTGCTGCTGCTGTGCTGCGGGAGGGAGGGAGGGAGGGGGGAAGGAGGGAGCCGGGACCTCTCCTCTCTGCTCGGGGGCTACCCCCACCCGCGTCCCGCAGCCGCCGCAGCTCCACGGGGCAGCTCCCCCCCGCCGCCCTGCCCCTCTCCCTGCCCTCGGGCCTCCGAGGTCTCTACCCGCAGCAGGGAAGTTAGGACACGTCGGGCGATCCGGGCCGCCACCGCCTCGCCTTTCTCCTCGCCCCGGGCTGGCCTCGCCTCCCCCGAGGGAGCGGCCGGGCCGCTCGTCCCTCTGCTGCGGGCCTGGAGGGGCTCCACGGGGGGGGGGGTGTGTCTGTGTGCGTGGGGGCAGCTCTGCGCTCCCCTCCAGCCTTCAGGGCGAGGCGCAGCCAGGTGAGTCGGGGAGGAGCGGAGCCCCCCCTTAACCCTCCTCTCCCTCTGCCTTTTCCCCTCAGGTGCGACCGCGCCGTCGAGGCCGGAGGCTCCCGGGGAGCAGCGAGGGCGGCGGGAAGGTGAGAGCAGCGCCGCAGCGGGCTTCCCCCCACATCCCCGGGGCTCCCTCGGGCCGAGGCGGGGGGCTCGGGGCCCTCACACAGGCCGGGGACACGCGTTGGGGGGCTGCGGGCCCCTCCCCGGGCACCGTCCGCGCTGCAGCCCCCCAACCCGTCTCCCCGGCTGCCACCCTCTGCTCTGACCCCGGTGGTGGTTCCAGCCAGGCCTGGCCTAACGCAGCCTTAGGCCAGGGCCCTCAGCCCAGACGGGGCCCAGGGCAGCACCTGCCGCCCCCCGGGTACAGGCCCCCACCCCTCGCCCACCCCGGGGGAGCGCTCGGGTTGGCAGAGGAGGGCTGAGGGCCTTGAAAGAGGCGGCAAAATCCACCTCAAGTTTGTATCAATGCTCTAGAAAAAAGGCCGTCGCGCTGATTTCGAGTGAAACCTGTCGTTGTAAGAAGGCAGGGAGGAAAAAATATTAGGGGGCTTTGCCTAAAATCTCCTTCTTTACCTCGTCTTTCTTCCTTTATTCGCTAGTTAATGTTCTCTTTGACTTCACAGTTAAATGCTTTGTCCGACATTTGCAGTTCTGGTAGTTTTTGTCTCGTAGGTTTCTTCTCTTTTTTTTTTTTTTTTTTTTAAATCCATGATCTTTGAGACAGCTAGTACAATTTTCTGCCTACCACTGTAACCGTGAGGTAGAAAATTGAGAGGCAAACTAATTAAGAGCACGTGTTTTAAAAGCAAAAGGACCCCCTCCTAGTAAAACAATGAAACATTCCCTTGTTTTCAGTCGTGATTAGTGATCGTCCCTGCTCTGTTTCCAGACCTGGCAATTTTGGAGAAAGAGGGAATACATTCCAGTTACAAAATTAAAAGTTTATAGATAAGTAACTACAGCAAAGTCTCTTTACATTTACTGTATTTTAAATTTTAAATTCAATTTATGAATAAATAGCATGCATAGGAAGGCTTTTTGCAAGAAGTCCATTTTTGTCCTTTCATTTTGGCATCTAATTCCTCGACGGCCGTTATCTGCCCACGAATTGCGATGTACGATTTGCTGCAAAACAACAAAAATGTCTTCCTTCAGGAAGCTGCCATTATGGGCAGATGTCTTCAGAGGTTAGGGGCTGCGTTGCCACCTGACTTAGGTCGAACACTTCATTAGGACCCATAAAGCTTAGCAGTGCTTTACTGGTATCAGCTAGTTTACCACCAAAATAGACAAAGTCTGCTTATTTAAAGATAGGAAGGAAAAGCAGATCCTCGTAGCCAAAGATGGAAAAGGCCTGTTAGAGCCTCAAGTACATACACATCCTAGACCAGCATTTAATCTCCCCCAAAAGAGGACGTATCAAATATTAAACTAGTACTACTCTTGAGGTTTTTTAAAAGGTCAAGGCATACATTGCTAGGAGTGTGGGGTCAGTGCATGTTAATTTACGTCTGTTACTGCACTTAATACAATTATATAAAGGCTAAGGGCCTATGAATAGAATTGCTGCTTAAGGCCTCTGAGCCTCCTGTATTCCTGTCAGTTAAGGGCTGAGAAATACCTCCAACCATCTGTAAAAAATTGCTTTGTGAATACAGGCCTCATGAAATAATGATTAACACTCTTACCCACCCCTCCTTCTACCCTCCCCCCCCCCCAATTTTTATTAGTATTCGAATCTTTTACAGATCATCTGCACATCAGCTCTCATTCTTTCTCTTTTAAATCTGTTACCACAAATACATTTGGCTATAATATTTGCATTAGCTGTGGTATGCTGCCATCTCATTTCTGGCTATAGAGATCGCTCTAATAAAGGACACACATAAATTAACTTTTATTTTTATTATTATATTTTCAGGCAAGTTTTGTGGTGGCTGTTGCTTCTGTAGCTTTCAGTAACTGTCAACTCTTGCTGAAATGCTAGTAGTTCTTAAATATACTTTTGGAGGGGGTTTTCTAGAAATTAAAAGAAATACCTTCTGGCTTTTATACTGTTAGATACACCCCAGGTTCGGTGGGGGCAGGGTAGTTTGGTTGGTGTCATGTCGCCTCTCCCCCCCCCCCCCCTGCCCCCCCGCCCCCCCAAAAGGACAAAAAGTTATTATTTCTCTTTCTTTCTCTGAAATATTTTATGGGGACTACTTAGGGAACGCTAAGTAGGATTTGTTGACTCGCTGGCAGTGTCCACACAAGTCTCTTTTGCCAAAATACTCCCACTGTTATTATCACCTGTTTAGCGTGACCACTGGAGCTGCTCTGATAACCATGGTTCTTACAGCACGCTTAGCTGCCACTGCATTTATCTAACCTAGGGAGTGTAAGAGGGAAAACCCTGACGAAGCCTAATTAGCAGCAGAAGTGGTAGGAAAGGTTAGCAGATTTATGGTACTGCAGACGTGACAAGCAGTCTGGGGAAAAATATAGGGTGTAGACTTACCAAATTTCAGAAAGGAGCACTACAGCAGCCAAACCTAGTCTGAAGTGAGACTATGCTGTTTCACTTTAGTTTCTCTTTGTAAATATAATCCATTTGTAAATATAACCAGGGAAGAGATACACTTGGACCTGCAGCAGTGTCCATGGGCGTTGTCTGGAGCAGGGAGAAGGAGTTGCACCTGATTGAAATACAGGCAAACTTCTGTGTGAGTGGCCTAGGCACAGGGCTGACTGCACACATGCGTGCACACGGATGTCTATGAATACATACGTGTATGAATATAAAATGGACTTTTTTTCTAACACTTTGTTTTAATTCTGGATAGTCAAGCTTCCTAACTTGTAAAAGAGAGTTACAAAACTGGTCCCTGTGATGCTCAAAGTTTCCATTTAAAAATAAGAAGTTTCTTATTAATAAGAAACTCAAAGTTTCCATTTAAAAATGACACCTGTGTTTTACAGCATATTTAGTGCTGTGGTTCGGATGAGTTTGGAAGGATGATAGAAGATGCTTTCTTAATTATTATACTTGCACGTGGAGAAGCGCCTCATGGTAGCAGCACAATGTGAGTCTCATTTCTAGTACAGCTTTAGTCCCTGTAGAACCTCCCCGGGGTTGGTACGCGCCGTCCGCTCCGCGTGGCCACGGTACGGCCCCCAGCACAGCTGAGGTGCTTCCCGTGACCAGCGTTCCTGTCCCTGTGCAGGTAGCCACGGGCTGAGCTGTAAGTGCAGTGACAAGGACGTGCATGCCGGTACCGATGGTACCCGTGCTGGTCACCAGGATGCAGCATTAACCTCCTCGGGAGAAAAGGGACGATTCCTTCGAGTCCAGCCAGAAGCAAAATGTGACCCCTGTGTCTGTGCAACGTTGCTGAGCTGTGGCATTGTTAGTCCTAACGTCTAGGCACAGCGTGGTTCTCTCCTAAGCAGGCATGTATGGGAGATGGCAGAAGAGGGAGGTGAATTTAATCTTCTGTTTATTTTATTAGAGGACTCCTCCATCCCCAAACCTCGTTCTCTGAATTTGGCAAATCCCTGTTTTCCTTCTGTTCTCCTTGCTCTCCCGTTGCAGCAGCTCTGTCTCCCAGGAGGTGGCCAGGCTGTCTTCTGAAGTTGCCCCCTTTGCTAGCCAGTGGAGGTACTGAAAGGGTTAGTGTCAACTTCTCCCCACAGCTGAAAGTGGCCGTTCCAGTTGGCCACATAGTTTTTAAAAAGGGCTCGGAGTAACGTGAGTTTCTAGGCCGAGAATATAGTAAACAATTTGCTAAGAATAAAGTCAGGGTGTGCCCAGGAAAATGTGTTCCATCATCCCTTATTTTCAGCGAGCTGTAAGTAAACAGTATGGGATAATGCCGCGCTAAATAACGTAAGCTATCATGGGCTTCTGCCCAAGCAGACGAGGTTCAACTGCCCGGGAAACCCGAACATTCTCAGTTTGCGTGCAAACCTTTCGGAAAAAGGGAATTGCAAAAAAAAAAATTCTTCTGAGAATTTGGTTGTTCTAAACAATGCGTTTTCAAAATGAGTGCATGGTTGAAGGAAAAAAATGGAAAGCAGTGGGAAACTGCCATGGAGAAATTACCTCTAGTTTTTAAAGGACGCGCTTCTTCCACTTTTCCTCCTTGAATCATCTGCCCTCACGTGAACAGTTCTACCAGATCGGTGTGGGAGGCAGAGAGCGCTGCCGAAGCAGGGCCCACCGCACCCTTATAGCTTTACTGAAGCAAATAAGGTTATTTTCCAACGGCGGAATCGGGACAAGCACCGAAAAAACACGTGCTGTTGTGCAGCTTGTCGCGTTACAGTCCCAACTGTACGGCTGTAAGTCAGTGCCTGTGTTGGTGTCCACCCTCAGTGCAAGCAAAGGGAGGGAAAGGAGGAAGCGGCCTGGAAGAGAGCGTGTCTGATCTTGTGCTGAGTGAATGGCACATAGTGTCCACTCCGGGAAAAATGTCAGCATCTCCTGGGAGAGGAGTAAAGACAAAAAAGGCCAGTTATTTAGGGGAAGGGTTAGGGAAGTGGCCAGCAGCCATGACACTGTCAGTTATTTAACCTCAATATACAGAACATATAGTCAGCAGTATTAATTTGACATAAGTACCATGAGCTACGAGCATCCAAAGAAAGACACGAAAGCCAACACAGAAACTCTCAATGCCCTTGCCTTTCTCTATCTGGAAAGCCTGGCTGGGTGACTTGCTAAAATTCTGCATGTCTGGCGGAGCTGCCCATGTCCTTAGTGGCCAGCTGATGCCAGGTCTCTATCACTTTCTGGTTTCCTTTCTAAACCTCTTTAATTATGTTGTTATATTTTGGGTAATTCTCAGCATGTGTTCCTGTGCTCTGTTTTGTCACATTAGAAATGGCCAATGGTTTATGAGAAGAGAAGACCAGTAGGAGCAGTAGCGGGGAAGAGAGAGAATGTACGTAAGCTATTTATCTGTTAGGAGAATGTGAAAAAGTCCTGACGTACCTGTTAGAAGTTCCTGGCTGTGCCAATACGTGTGCCAGTTTTGAAGCAAACGGATACTCATCGCTAATTTGCTGTTTGTTGCTTCATCCCCAGGGCAGGGGTGGTGCAGTGAGGGGCTCCCTGCCCGGGCACGGTTCTCAGCCCTTGCCGTAGGTCTGCCCGTGTGGCCTCTTCCTCCTCCGAGAGTCTCCAGCCCGTGCTTCCCAAACGCAGAGCCAGGCTGAATTCCTGGTTGGAAGAGGAATTGATTTTCCTCTCAAGGAGGTAGAAAGAGGGACATCCTAAAGTACGGGGAGAGATGACATGGCTTTGGGGAGTGTTGTTTTTTGGCAGTATGTTTGGTAACTTTCTTTTCCTTCCAAATCAGGACTTAAGAAGCCAAAAAAAGCAATGAATTAGCAGACTGACACGTAGGCTTTTAAAAAAATCTGTCCACTGTTGGTTCCCAGACTCGCCCTCATCAAAGCAACGCTTCTCAGTCACCCTCCTTACCCTCACGGGAACATCTGCTGGGGAAGTATGATACGGCACAGGTAGAGAAATGACTAAATGCAACTCATGATATGAACGTGGCAAGGCAGTTCCTATGTCTTCTCTTTCAATCCTTTTTATAATTGTTTTTTTTTTTAAATTTCCTGGTTTCCCCTTATTTTCTTTCATTGTTCCTCCTTCTCCGTTGTCCTGACTCAGGCACACGCACACTGTCTCTCTGTTCTCCTTCCACTGTGTCTCCCAGATTTTCACCCACCTCTTTGGACGCCTGTCCCTGGAGAGGGCCCTCAGCTGATTCCTCTGCTGCTCCTCCCGCCTTGTTTCCTACAATACACAAGATGAGCGCTCCTGGTGATCACAGGAGGGGAAAACTGGAAGGCAGGGCAGAAGGCAGAGGAATGAGCTGGAGTCCAAGCAGGCAGCTCAGCAGACGTGGTCACTAGCCAGCTTGGCCACTGTCTTCTGGCACTCGGACGCTCACAAAGTTCATCATGGAGCAGAGGGAGCAGATGTCAGGGCCGGTCAATGTAAGTGTGATCTCCCCCTTGGCTGCTGGCTTTGGTGTTAAGGTTCCTCGCCTCAGCGGCGTGTGCTGCTGCGCCTGTTGCGCAGGGCTGACGTGGGCTTTGCAGGCACGGGGCTGGGTGAGAAACGGATCACCCAGCTGCACGGCGCTGCACACAGCAGTGGAAGCTACACGCCATGGAAGGGAGCGTGTGCTCCCTGCTCGACGAGAAGTTGAGGCAAGGAAGGGTGGGAAGGAAGGAAAATAGGAGTTGTTAACATGTATTCTATGTTTTTTTTAGTTTTGTAAATAATTGTGTGTGTCTGTGTACGTTCATAGACATGCATTTTTATCACGCAGTTGTAGCAAAAGGCCAACCTAACTGAACCAAATAAGAAAAGCAGGAGCAAGAAAAAACCCCCAACTTTCTGACTGTTCTAGTCCATATACTGGCAGGTCACCCGCACCTTCGTCTTTAGGCTTTCTTAAGAGGTTGAAGTACTTGGCTGTAGTGTGACATAAAAGAACAGGGTGTCAAGTCACTAAGCTGAAACGTTTGGGAGCTCTGCTCAGCAGACTTGGAGTGTAAGGGATGGTATGTTGAAGTGTGACCCTAAAAGTCATCTTGAAGGACTTATGGCAACGACGTATTAAAGCCTCGTGTTTTTCCTTAAAAAAAAAAAAAAAATTAAAAAAATGCTGTGAGAAGGAACAGAAAAAAAAATTGTCTTCTGTTTTTAAATTAAATTAAAATACTTTCATGTCAAAAGGCCAAATGCAACTGATTTGTGTTAGTACCTGACAGCAAGGAGGTAAAATGGCTAGGATAGGAAGAAAAACAACAGATTTTTTAGGTTTTCTCTTGTTTTGTTTTTTTTTACTGGCCAAACTGAAGGAAATACAACAATAAAGAGCCTATAAAATGAGAGATCAGTATTGCCCTTTTTTTTTTTTTTTAGTTTCTCCAAGTGCTTTTTGGTTTTGCTCTTTAAAACAAAATTAGTTTCAGAAACCATGATATTTTTTACATAATGATTTTAAATTGACGCAATAGTTTTAACTCCTAACAATTATACAAGGTACATTTTTTTGTTCTTCTTTAGTTTTTCTTACCTGGTATTTGTGAACATACAAGTCTGTGTATGTGCGTGAAGACTATTTTATGGGTGCATGGACAGACCTGTATGTGCACGTGTCCACAAACACATGTGCATGCAGATCCACAGCAGAAATCACAAAGGCAAAATGTGATCCTTTTCTTGATACATATAAGTTTTACAAAAATTTAAAGATGGTTTACTGATTCACAGGTTTTACTGTACACTAAGAAAATTATAGTTCATTTCCTAAATATTTACTAACTTTTAAAAGGCCTATTCAGTATTAATTATGCTGAAGTACAGGGCAGACTATTTCATTATATCACAGTTTACGGAGTCGAGGACATTTAAAAAAAAAATGTTTATTGACCTGTGATTGCCTGCATTTCTGCAACTTCCATTCAGTTTTTTAACCCCAATTTTAACCATATAGTCAGGGAAATATTTTTATGGGTGGCTGTATTCACCAGCAGTCTGTTGTGATACAAAGCTTTGTACATTACTTGCAAACCCAGCAGCTATTTCTTGAGTAAATAACTACATCCTGATCCAGCAAGGGCTTTCCTCTTCCAAGCACTCTTCTAAGAGGACTTAGCCTGACCACAACAGGGCTCCTCACAGCAGTCAGCGCTGCTCAGAGAAGCAGATACTTGCAGGGGAAGGCCTTTTGTCTTGCACTACTGAGATTTGTTTCCCTTCCTTTTCACAATGGGTAAAAATACCTTGATTGTGTTGAAAATCAAGCTCTCACTGAATTTTGCTTCACTTTTAATTGTCCAGTCACAGAAGTGGGATAAAGACCTTACAGCCCTCCCTGAAGGCTCCTGGTTTCTGTGAATTTCTATCTGTTGTTATTTTGAACAGTTTCCATAGGATGTAGTTCTGGCAGTGTGGCTGGTTCTCTGTTCACACGCTTAGTAAACCCATTAGCAATAGATAGTCTGGCTTTATTAATTCACTGCCCCATGCTGCATCTACTCCAGGGAAGAGGGACTATTCAAAGCCTGAGAGGAATATTTGGTTTTCCAGGTCCTCTCTGCTCAGGTTGTCAAAAAATGAGAATGGGGGTATTTTTTTAATTTTTTTTTTTTTTTGGTAACACTTAACAATTATTGCCTGGCAACTGAACAGAGACCTTCCAAACTTGTATCACACAAACCATTGCTACCTTGCTTGCTAGCTTGTTTCCTTCTCTGATTATTCATATTCCAACTAAGCCTTTCCCAATGTAATGGGTTTTAAAAATATATGTATAATGCAACTGCAAAACTGAGAGTGGAGATCCTGCAGTTTAGCACTCAGTAAACAAAATGTGACCAAGTACTTTCATGCCAATAGGTTTAAAGATTCCCAAATGAGCATGAGTGCTGAAGCCCTTGTAACCAGCTATACTATATCTTTGGGCATAAGACCTTCGTTTACTCTCCTGTATGGTTCATGCGATTATGGAGTCAGTTCTGTACCTACAGTGAGGCCATTAGCAAAACTCCTTTAGACTCGTATGCAAAAAGGACTGGTTCAAGAGTGATAATTTTTTATTCTGAAGTTGTTATTTGACCTCTTCTTTTGAGGCATATTCATCCCTTTCATTTATTTTGTTCAGTTGATATATATGTGTATACAGTAGAAACATCACGATTTAGTTATTTTATTTGCTGCCCAAATTTAAGCAGATATTACATGCAAGAAAAGCAATCTTAGAAAAAAAATCAGGAAAATCTGATGAGATTGAAATGGAAGGAAATATTGTCCTGCATAAAATAATATTTATTGCATTTCATCTTTACTTTTTCTTCACAGATTAATTTGGGTGTTCTGATCTACAAAACACCACAGTCTTCCCCCCCCCCAATCATGTAACACCCATTAAACACTACTGATCTCACTGGTACCACATGAGCATGCCCCCCTCGTATTCCCCACGCTCCACATGTGAAATTTTAGCTAACGCTGTCCCAATTAAATAATGGTCACTGCTTTTCACTCATATTAAACTAAATCAGTCTCTTGATTCATTCCTGTTAAAGGAATTTCTTGTATAAACTCAGACTAGTATAGTAGGACTCTGTATGTGGGGGACTGGGTATATGTGCGTATATGTAGGCATATGTGCATTAAAAAAACAGGAAAAGTATAGTAACTGAAAATAATAAATAGAATCAAATGAATCCATCCTCAGTTCATTTGTTTATAAGACATTTGGGTAGGTTAATAGAATTTTAAGTTGTTCATGAAACTGCAGTATAGTTCTCCTGTATAGTGAAACAGTTATGCTGGAGAGGGATTTCACAAAATTATTGCTGTTCCAATAGTTGCTTTGAAAAATGTGTTTGAACATAAGTGTCTATAAGGTGCATACCTAGTTTAACCGAATCTGATCCAAACCCCACTGAAATTAAGGGCTATTTTTTCACTTAAAAGGAATTGTATCGCCCCATTCAGTAGCCTCGCTCATTTGAGGGAAACAGTTGTCATGATTTCTGTGTGTACATGTGCACGTGTAGCTGTGTGTATGTTATCCATCTGTCTGTCTGTATACAGAAAACATGTGTTTTGTGTAGTTCTTACTGTGGCTTTGTGCATGCGTTAGGTAGACACGTGCATGAGGTTGTACAGGAGAAGAATTGTGGAACAGTGGTCTCCTCTTTATGCACGAGTATCTATTTTTTTATATCTAGGGGAACAGGCATCATCTAGACTTCAATGGTAAAAACAACAGATTAATTTTTGCTGCTTTTTTCCATTTTAATTTGTCCTTGAAGATCAAAATTATTTTGGTGATCACTTCATGTCACGATTTTTATTTGGAAACAGACTGTAATGTCTCTGGCACAGGGACTGAGAAGTCATGAACACGTATTGAAGTGTCTAACGCACCAAAGGAGATTTTTAATTTTTTTTTTCTCCATAGTGATAAAGCAACTGTGGGTCAAATCCTGCTCACTTTACTATCCAAATTTTCTTAACAAAGTCCACTTACTTAATTACAGAGCTAAAAATACCAGTTGCTTTCATAGATGGACTTTTGCATCTGTATATATCATAGACACTACATCAAAGAGTTGTTCCTTGATTTAAAATGCTTTTATTTATTGGCTTGCCTTTCCCTGCCATCTAGTTTAGGAGCCTAGCATCAGACAAGCAAGTTTGAAATTTTAGGCCGTTGGTTTTTAACCTTATGGGTAGCCCCCAAACTATACAGCACTTATTTCTGTATCAGCTTTAAGAATAAATGTATATAGAATCTAACAGTTATGAGACACTACTTTCTGGTGTCCAAAAGGTAACCACAGTTAGGTCTGATGGAGTTTCGGGAAAAGATGTCAAGAAGGAAACCAGTCAACTTGCTCTCTGTCACTTGTAGCAGCCCTGAACAGTATGGGATTTGAATAACAGAATTTCAGTGGAGCAAGTAGAAGATCTTGGACCTAAGGGAATTCTGAAAGGTGCAGACTGTGGTCATACAGCACGATGAAACGTGCCTGTTTGGTCACTTCGGCATCAGCCACCGGTGAAACCCATCTGAGCAGTCAGTCCCCCCCGTCTCAGGCCAGCAGACACGTAAGGCTGTGTCAGTGTGTCTGACACCAGGTGAATGGGCAGGAGAGGGGACATGGGCCACCATGCCGAGGCCGTGGGCCACCATGCCGAGGCCACCCGCTCCGTGCATGAGCGCTGCCGTGGCTGCGGCACCAGGTTGTGCTCTGCTGGTCTACCCTGCCGCGCTAGCTCAGTCCGTGAGAACATCTGCGTCAAAATATTATAACTGGGCCTGACCTTTAGTCCCAGGCCGTTTCTAACTTTAGTGGGCTTCAGTGTTGTGAACCGGTAGGTGTGTAGCACGTGTGAAGTCCCGTGGAGTTGCGGTGGCCGATACCGATCAGCTGAGCCAGCAGCCTGCCTCAGTGCTGCCGTGTCAAGGCTCGAGCTAACCTGCCTGTTGAGGAGCAGCAAAACCGAAGATAACTGAATGCTAAAAACGTAAGAAGGAAACTTAAACATCAAAAAAGTACCAAAAATACTTGGGGCTCGCTTTGAAATTAGATGTTTTGGATGCACAGTGAATGCAGGCTTGGCTTCTTATTTGAGGGAATATTTGTAATAGTTTTGTTTTATTTATGCTAAACTTAGGCAGTTAGGTTGTAATGGAGACCTTGAGGATGTTTTAAAATAGTTGGTTAAGAAGCACATTTGCCTAGTAGCAGCAAGCCTTAATGAAAGTTTTACTTTGTACATGCTCACTCAAGGGTCCGGTACACAGGCAAATGTTTTGTAGGGAAAAAAAAAAAGATAAGTGTGTCTGTTAGGCATGATACAGACTCCAAGCCTGTGTGTGTAAAGGCCAAATGCAGCTCACTTTCCGTACATTATTTACCATAGTCTTGTTTCCAGTAAATGAAATTATTTATCTGAGGGGCCAGAGCAAAACCAGCATTAAAAATTAGCCGTGAGTATTATTCCTTTGCATCCTTTGGGAAAAAAAAAAAAAAAATCCAAATTTTATAATGAAGCAAAGAACAAACAAAAAATTGAAACTTTACTCTGTCGTTCTTGCTATAGCTAGTCAGGGGGTTATTGATATAAAGTACATAGTGACTGCTACAGCTAATAAAACAAAACCTAATTGCACGTTTAGGTAGCAGTCAAATCCATATTGCTGAGTCCCACGAATCTAGTCCTAAAACACGTAGGCAGGATCTAGCCCATTGGCTTCGTAAGGGCAATTCAGATATATAAAGAAAGCATGTTTTGGCTCAGTCATATGCAAACAAAAGTCTCCTGCACATTTACAACCAACAAAGCAGGTTTAGGATGAATTTTTTATATGAATGTAACCCAAAGTAGGAAGAAAAAATAATTCCATTGAGGTAGTAGTGGAAGCTAAATGTTAAACAAGCTTGGATCAGAAAAAAAAATTGTCAGAGCAGCATACTGCCATTTTATCATTCTGTTATCTGTTAATATAAATGTTATTAAATAAATATGAAAATTAAAAATAAATGTTAATCCTGTTTTCATATTTACTCCATAGTAACAGTCATATTTTCCTTCTTTTTAAAAATTTTGACATTAAGAATATAAAAAATTTTTGCTGTTGGGAACAAAGGCTGTAGATTTTTTTTCTTCTCCATTTAAACTACTGATTATCAATTTATTTACTTGTCATTTATTGTTGACCATCCCAGTCATTGCTTTTTAATTGATATTTTACTTGATGTTTCTCTCTGGGCGGTATATGAAGCAGGGTTTAATTTCTGTATGATTCTAATCTTCTATTTCTATATATATTACTAATATTTTCCTCAGAAATATCTTGTCTTTCAAATGAGAATTTCCCCCCTGTAACTTCACATTTAAATTTCAAAACACTAAATATACTGAAGTTTTCTTATTTTGAGCAGTCACTGTTTGGGATAGTCTTTCTTGCAAGCTTGGGGATTCAGGTTTGAGGCTATAAACACTTCTGTACGTATGAGTAAGTCTGATTTTGTGAGTAGTCTAAGCCAGCAGGGCTCCTCAAACAAGTACGTGTTCGCAGGCTTGGGACCTGCAGATATTTGGATGGAGGACAAGGCAGGGAAGGGCTACAGATACTAAGTTTTATTTTTAATTACATATGCCTGCCAGGATCATCAAGAAATATGACAGGACATTTCATGAAATTGGCTGGATTGTTTGGGACGCATAACTCATAAATGAAATGGTTTGCTTAATTTGGTGCCATAAGATAAAGTTAACTCAAATACCTGATATCTTAATCAAATCTAATAATTGTGATTGTTGAAACCTTTGGTCCTGATTTAGTTAAATTTATAGGTTACATTCTAACATCTAGAAATCTCCCCATCTGATGATACCTGGTTGAAAAATTTGCAAAACCAGGAATCAGTCTCTAAAATTTGTGGGGGGTCAAAAAGCTTATTAAAGATGCTATTAGATTAACATATTTTTATTTTATATCTATAAGTTGTTATAGTTGCTGTGTTTCTTCGCTAAGAATTTTGGTTTGCTTAGTTAGGCTTTTTTTCCTCTTCACCCCATCCCTTCCAAACTGCAGCCACAAATTAAAAACCAGCTAAGAAAAAGCTACATGCCTGGTTCTTGATACTGCTCCTACCGAACTTCATGGGATCAGTATCAGTTTTAGAGATGAGGGGCATGGTGTAAGAGCAGAAGGACAGAGGTGCATAAAAGGAGTATTTCACAACTTGGGGAATATTTATACTGTAGTCAGAAGCTTGTGCAATGAGAGAAAAGGGATCTGAGGACATAGTCGATGGTAAATAAGGAGGCCAGAAAAATCAATGTTTTGGAAGCCATGTTTGCAAGTGTGACAAATATATCTACCTGGGAAATGGCAATTAAGTTTTTAAACAATATTGATTTTACAATACTGGAAATTAAGGAAAACTATGAGGGTCAAATACTGTCCTTAGATATATATTGCCTGTTGACATTGAGAAGAAAGATTTTAACATTTCACATCTGACTTGGAACCAAAACAAAAAGACTATTTTCAGACGACTCTGGAGTGACTTCTGGATCAGAGGATCCCAAATTGATCTGCCAACATATAGAAATACGATTTCATCAGGCAGTGAGCGCCGTCTCTTTGGAGTCAAACACGATAGCTATTTAACTGTACATTGCAATGACAAACGGCAATTTTGGCTTTTACGGGAAAGAGGGAATTTGCATGTATGTAGAGCCTCATGCTACAGATGACTCTCTGCTAAAAGGAGTGACAGCAATACCGGCCATCATTCCTTCTTCAAACTACTTTGTAATGGCTTTGCTCCTCTGTCCTGGGAATATGACAAACCCAAATGAAGTCCTAGGTTCTGTCATTCAAACAGAGCATTGATAAGCAGGACTTCCAGGTCCTCCTCCAGGCTCCACCAGCTTTTCAGTATAACCCTGGACAGACATCTGTTTTTCAAATGATACCTAGTATTTACCTCAAACACGTTTCAGCAAAGTGGAGGCTTCAACAAGCAGTACATGTTGGGTAGACTGATCCTAGGCAGCTGGTTACTGAATTATGGAGATAGGCCTACACTCATTTATTCTACTTTGTTCACCTCTCTTATGAGTTTAGCCTGGGGATCCCATCTGAATGGCCGGGGTGCTGATAGTTTCTGAAGGTTCCTGTCTGGAATAGCCATTTGCTCCCTCTCCATTGTTAAAAATTACTGCGAAGATGAAAGAAGGCATCCTGCTGTGTCAGAAAGCTACGTACAAAGATAGGTAGGAAGGTTTTGGCGGGTCTTCCTAAACCACACTGACCAGAAATGAACCATCCTTTTTCATCTGGCAGACCTCAGCAATGTCAACACTTAGTTTTTCTCAGCTGCCTTTAGAGGACCCAGCTAAGCTGCCTGTGATGTTTCTTGGCCCTTTGTCGAAGAAGGCAGTCATCAAATCTTTGATTCTCATTTGTCTTGCAAAACATTTTATTTGTGTGGCTACTGACGTGTACAACAGTCTTAAAAAAAAGTCCGAGTTAGAAGTTCTTTTCTCCTTGCTGTCAGTCAGGATCAGCTTCCCGAAGACCAGCAATGGGGACATCCCTGTTAACTTTCACCAGGAAAAAATAGGAAAGGAACGTCATCAGAATGTCTTGTGTTATCATAGCACCAGAACTGACAAAGCTGATTTCCTCGGGTTGTTTCGTGCTTCGCTGCAAGTCCTGATGGATGCTTCTCCTTCGGTTGGGACATTCATAACTGCCCTCTCCTGTGTGGATTCTCCAGTGCCTAGTAAGGCATGCACGCACAGCGCAGCCTTTCCCTCCAACCTGGGAAACCTACAGGTCTCTGTAGTCTTGGTGGCCACCTGCTTCCACGAAACTTGTAGGAGCTTAATTACCCTTGCGACCTGTATCCGAGTGCCAGGTCTGACTACAAACTAGCAAAGCGTTCAGCAGTTATTGAACACCCTGATGGTCACTTTCTCTCTGTCTTTAACATGCACACATACACACACACACATGCACACACAGAGCATGATCACAAGCCTTGTTGCCATAGGTAACCAGGCTAAAAACAAGCAAGGTCAGAAGGCATGAGCTCATTGTTTTTCCTTTCCAGCTCCTTTTTAAAACCGCTAGCACAGGCTTTTTTTTATTCATTAGATCAGATGTGTTCTTGGATGCTAGATAATGGAAATCATACTTGCTGCGTGCTAGGCTCTGTTCTGCATGACACAGTGGTGTCCGTCGTGGAGTTTGTCTGGTTGCCATCTTTGTCAGGCCTTAGCTCATTCCCTAGTCATTCTCTACTTGATTCAGTAGTCATACTTGCTGCTTTGGCTTGCAGGTTTACTTCCTGGTCCCCTGCTTATTGTTGAGACATCTCCCATAATCACTTTGATCTCACTGCAGAGTCTTGCCCAGCTTGAAAAAAGTAGCAGCATCACAGGAACAAGAGATATTCCCAGATGGATTTCAGTGGGCGGCACCGTTTGCATAAAAGCCCAAATCAGGGTCATCAGTGGTTAAATATTAAGGAAAACCCTAGTCTGGTTAGTACTAACTCAACCATTGTCATCTTTGCTTTAGCATAAATACGTATAGTGCGTTATGGCTAAACCTTTATAATACAGAGGTGCTTATGGTGCCTAGCATTTGTGGATGTGAGCCACGGTCATCCTGTGACCAAGGTGGTGGCCAGCCGTCCCTCCAAACCGATGTCTTGGTGACAGCTGGAGAAGCAGTCTCTGCTGTCAGTTTGAGCAGCCGCTGTACGTGCCACCAGCTGGCAAACCTGCCCTTTCCTCACCACGGACCATGTCCTCTACCTTTGATGGTATTTGAGGCTGCAGAACTAACCCTGGGCAGGAGATCAGATGGATACCAAAGGCCCCTGCAGACGTTGATTACCTTTCTGGTCTTTTACATACAGGTGGGTACTTTTAGCTTCTTACAAGGGTGGGGTGACTGTGACCAGAGGAACATGGAGCTGCAAAATTTGAGGAACTTCTCTCCGCAGGAGACAGGAAAGCCCTTCTTTCTTTGGCCCCTCTAGTATGACAGCACAAGCATCTGCTCTTTTGACCAACATGGTTACTTGTGGAGACTCATTTGCCTTTTCAGCATGAATTGTTGCGTTCTCTTTCACCTTCTTCTAGCAAATAATTACAAAGTACAAACCATAAGAAGGAATTCATCTGGGTATGCATGTGTAGAACAGCTTAATTAGTGATAAAGCGTAGTACCTATCCCTCTGTCGATCTCATGTAAATAGTAAATTAATGTGCCTACAAATGGGCACAGTTATTTGGACATATTTTTATCATGTAAGAATAAATCCAACTTGTTTTCCGTGTAACTCTTTGAGAAATTCAGAAACTGCAGACCTACTTGGCTATGACTGCCTGTCCCCAAGGCCAGGGTAGGCTTGTTCCTTGCTTGTGATTTTCCACACTTTCATACTTGCTCTTATAGAAGTTCTGTTCTTGGGTAAAATCAGAGAAATTTCAGCCTTGGGAAATATTTCCTCTTGTCCTGTCTGGATGGTCTTTCACTTTGGTGGATGGAGATTATATCTTAACTGTATGTATTGTTTATTAGTGATTCCTTTGCCTTCCAACTCCCTACTTGGATTGGCTGGCCTTTTGACCTAGGGATGATTAGTAAATCCCAGTGGCATGTAGGTCACCCAGATCCTATCTGCATTTCTACATCTTCTGTCCCCGGGTTTGTCAGTGCTGCAGAGACAGAGCACCTGAAGTCACTCAGCAGCAGCCTCTAATCACTTCAGTTTTGTCAGGCCTTCTAGGGACAAAACCCCTTCTCAGCAGCAAGGGTTTATTGGCAAGTGGGACGCCTGCTAGAGTAATGGTGGGACATTGTAAAACTTGGAGTACTTCTGGCCACCAAGGGCATGGAAAACCATGAAGCTCTCCTTCACCACCCCATCCCCAGCTTCCCTAGAACCACATCGCCATCTTTACTGGTTGCATACACATGGCTTGGGCTGTTCCTGGTGCCGAGCCATGAAACATTTGTAGTCTGGGAGCTGTGCTGATGTTCTGGTTGATGTTATCGTCTCAGCAGAGAAAGGAACTACTAGAATGCAGTTATTTTCAAGAGCCATCTAGGAGATTAAAGTTGCCACAGAGTGTGCGCCTATCTCCCTGTATGTCTCTCAAATCCTGGGCACATAGCTTTAAAATCCTTAAAGAAAAGGGATCTGGCAGCTCACTGAGAGATATCTCAGAGCTGGCACCATGTATCTTGAAGGCTCACATCACTGGCTGCGTCCGTGCTAGTAAATTAAACGCATCCTGGACCATTCTTTGGCACTGAGGTCAACTGGCACAAAGTAGCCAGCATCCATACTATTAGGCTGTCTCGAACTCCAAGGCAGGACAAAATGCCTATTGAGACCAGTCCCTGGCTCATGGTAACTCCCAGCCCACACCCAGGAGCCGTTTGGGAGAGTGCTGTTTGGCCCTGGCCTCGGCCATGCCAGGGATCTTCTAGAAACTGGAGAAGTGCTGCCAGCCGTAGTGTCCCTGGCACCATTTAATGTTTCGGAGGAGGTGTAGCCAGCAGCCTTGCCGGTGACTGAGCCTTTGCCACAGCAACAAGATGGAAGGGTTGATCCTTTTTACAAGGGCCATGATTCTCTCTTTTTGTCAATCCCTTTGTCTTCTCTCTCAAACCTGAGATTTTATTCTGATTAATGCTGGAATGGCTTACTGTTTTCAGCTGTTTAATAGTTTGCTGTTGTGATTGTATTTGATTGTGTTTGAATTTCTATCTCCCCACGGATAGGGAAAGGGATTCTATAAATATTATTTGATTTAATTAATAAATGTCAGCTTCTTTTGTAATGTAGTAGGGGAGTGAGGATGTGCACTGGAAGAATGACCAGTAAGGGCAGAAAGGCATTTCTGCTTTTATTCCTGTGCCACCTTTGCCGTAGTCCCCGTGCCACTGTTGCTAGAAACCCTAATGCCACCGCAAAGGACTTTTATCTATTATAAAAAATTTTGCTAAAGCCCCAGGGTGTTGAAGGCAGATGATAAATCACTAATACCTTCTCAGGTATTTTTTTGTAACTCATCGTTTGCTGCCACAATCCATAGAAACCCCATAGCACAGATCCTACTGAAAGGATGCACTTGGTCAATGCATTTTTCTTGATTTGAGCATTCAGATTCTTCTGATCCCTTGTAGACTCTTCAGCAGCAGCAGAAGATTTTGTGTCAGTATAATCTTCCAAGGCACATCTTCTTTCCGAAATGTCCTCTGTAGCCTGACGTAAGCCCTGGTTGAATTTGGCCAGACGTGTTGGTCGGGCTTCTGCGCACTGAGTCAGACCGTTTGTTGGCAGTGGTCTAGGAGGCGTACTGTTAGCTAGGGAGAAGTAGTTTCCTTTTGCTGATTAATTGGTTAACTGATAGGACTTTAAATTTCTTGTTAATAACATTTGAGAAATCTACAGGTAAAAACATAACTTAAAAGATTTTAATCAGATGCTGATAGGTCTTGGGGCAAATTAGTGATGATACGGTGCCGTGTAGATCCATGTATCTATTAAGGTTGTGCTTCCATTCTCAACCGGGTGTATCTGTTCCTAGAGCTGTGTAGGATAAGTAAATAAAATGTCTTCGGTATTTTTGCTGTTCTGGGGCATTCTGTTAGACTGATAGTTGGGTGAAATATTCTGTGGGCCGAATGCTGTGTGCTTAACTCGTGGGAGCTAGTCTGCTTCTTTCAACGAGTCAGCAAAGCAAAGTGGATTTTGTTGTTCGGAAACTATTGAGAAAGCTGGATTATATTTTTAGTGAGGACCCTCCACTACTGTGGATGCCACTATCTGCTTAAATCAATGGGAAACCTGTGGGAAAGTCAGAAGGTATGGCACTGAGTTTGCAATGTTTTAGGATTTACAAACGAATCCTTGGAGGGGGGGCGTGCACGGGACAGATGGAACCAAAGTGCAATGAACTCCAGATGGCGTTAAGTAATATCCATGGCTATGTCCTACCCTGTGTTGTATATATGGGGCTTCTGTGGGTAGGAGGAGTCATGCATATACAGCACTGGATTATCACGTTGTAAACTAAGAATTTTAGAGTAGTTTTAACACACGTTCTATTCATCTGTAAGATCTGGAACTGTATCATGTCAATGGAGGGTAGTACATAAAGACTGATGACTGTTGGAAAAAAAAAAAAAGTGAACTTTTGTTTGAATAGAACTATTTGTTTTGATGGTAATTGAGGCAATTCCTTCACTTTCCACAAACATTCATTAGAGTGATATTCTGTAGAAGAACTGTCACGTGCAGTGGTGCCTTTCTGTATCCATATGAATGCCTGAACTGGAAGTCTGCACGCAGCTCTTAGGGAAGCCTTTGGTGGGTTGTAAATTTACCAACCAAGGGTAAAAAAAAGATGTCAGGTGATTTGGGTGACCAACAACCCCTTATAAACACTAACCTATGAGTGGTGAATTCCTAAAATACACAAAGCAGTCATTTTAGTGAATAGCTTGTGAGCAATCTCATGGGCAGAAACATGTTGGCAATTACTCATTCAATAATTTGTGAAAAATATGTCAGCTCATTGACATTTTGAAAAAAAAAAAGATAAAACTCACAAATGCATTGTGGGAAATATCTTGCCAGCTAACAACACAAAACACATGACTCCATTTAACAAATATTTAACCTTCTGAACTTCTGATGTTCCTTATCGGAAGAGTTCTGTCTAGATGTCCAGACCCCACCAGTTCCCTGACCAGTGGAAACGTAATCCCAGAGTTGTGACACAATTTGAAAAAATCCCAAACCTGTATGGGTGGCTTGGTCCCAGTCTGAAATTTGCAGCTGGCTGGTTTTCTTAAACAAAATTTCAAGTTCTTACACTTGGATATATTTTAAAAATGGATTGCGATTTGAGCTCTGAAACAAAATTCACTTGTAAAGGCTGTTATGCATGTGCATTAGGGATCCTACTATGTACTTGGAAAAGCAGTTATTGGCAGTCACTAGTTGAAACACCTCTGGTGACCACGTAAGGTGTGGAGGTAGATCCAGAACAGTTTATAGCTCATGATCCATGATCTGCAGCTATGACATTTATGAAGGCCCATTCCTGCATCGTTCCCTTCTTGTGGGCCACCAGGAATATCAATTCTCCCACGCTGCTCCACTGTGACATGCTTTAGAGCTTCGAAGGAGGTTGACTTTCTGTGGCTTCTTCTTCCTTTTATGTCTTTGCTGGAAATGCCAACAAGGAAGGTCATTTTTAAGGGTATATTTTTGTGGCGTGGACGTGGGACATGAATTGGGACTGACAGATTCATTTCATGCAGGATACGTGAATAGTGCTCGCAACTTGTTGTCCACATGTGCCTGCACCGATTTCAGATTGGGCGCTTAGCTGGCGTAGCTGCTTCCAATTTCTTTTTTTCAAGGTTATTTGTACCATTTCAGCCTTAGCTCAGGAGTGACCAGACAACAGATGCCATCACGTATAGACATGGAGCCTTTCATATATTTCTTTTCTGTTTAATATAGTTTGCTGACACAATTGTTTATTTTTTACAATTTTCCAATTAAAATCCAGTTTCTAAGGCACTCATATTACTAAAATAATTTCGTACTTTACTAAAATTTCTTCTGGTTCTCGAGTATGCCGTGACTACCCTACCATAGTCAAACCAATATCCTTCCATTTTAAATTGAGAGATAATTTGCTGGTACATCAGCATAAAGATGACTTTGTGTTGTCTGCCCATCTATCAAAATATTCCAAAAGCAATTTATGATGTTAATTTTGTTTTTATATTTTATACAGTTAAAAAGTATGGAGAATTTTGAAACCCTTCGCATTCAAGGCCAGTTAAATGAAAATACAGCAAAAAACCCTGTTCTGCAATAGGTACCTCACAAATAATTTGTTTGTCTGTCAGTTGCATCTGTCTTGCCGTGAAAATAATAGTGAAAAGGGGCAAATGAGTGAAGTTGTTTCTAGTTTTAGATTTTGTTTAGAAATAAGTCAACTGAATATGGGTAGAGATACTTCATTGAACTTTTTCCTGAAATATACAGCGCTTTGGTTTATGTTGTTGGATTTCAGCTTTCCCCTGAATGATTTGCTATCCAGAACCAAAACAAGGCTTTTCTAGTACACAGTAATTAAAAAATTAAAACTAACGAGTACTAGAAAATGAATCTTATTCATTGTACATTGGTGACCTGTACTGCAATGCAGAACGCAGCTGATGACCCGAAAGTCAGAGAAACTGAAAAGAGTGACAAGACTTATTACCAAATGATTCCCGAAATTGTTAAGGAATCCGCGTTTTGAGGCAGCCGTGTGCCTTTAAGCCTGTCAGGATTCAATTCAATGTCTTCTTTTGTTGTTGTTTTTAAGCATTCAGTGATGAGACTGAATTAAGCATTCCCAGCAGCTCTGGTAACGGTGATGTTGCTGGCCTGACATACCCAACGTTGTGCCCCCGCCCTTCTCCCCGCATGGCACGCACTGGCACACCCAGCCCCGTTACCGAGTGTCCCTCTCGCTCTCGCCCCATTCTTCATTCAGTCCATGGGAATTACGGTGTAGGTTTTGGGGAGACCAAGGGCTGGCCCTCTTGCTCAGGATTTTTTCCCTCAACAAAGCAGTAACTTTGCACAATGCCTGATTGGTTTGGGGGGGTTGTTTATGGTAACTACTTGAGTTCAACGGTGGTTTTGTATTTTCTTTTATTGTTGCTAATTTGAATTTATTTTAAAAAGGGGAATTAAATTACCCAGACAGGAAGATGTTGATGCAAATTTCCTAACTGCTAAGATAATAAGATTGAAATTAGGAGCATGTACATATCTTCAAGAAGCATCAAAAATACATAACTACAATTTAGGGACCTTAGAAAGATTTCAGTTTTAACAGAAATGTGATTCCTTGACTTGTTTAGTTCAAGTCTGGTTTTTGAACGCCATGACCAAGACTGAAAAGCTCTTCACGTCCTCAGTGATTCAGCAGGATCGTGTTGAACCCTTCCTGACAACAACATCCTGCAACAAACTTCTCCCCATTTTCTCCAGATTGATCTCAAAGACTCCCCAAACCAAGCACTGTGAGAATTATGCTTTACAGCCCGTTCCACCATATATCTTCTTTATAATTTTGCCTGGAAATTTTGTGGGGGAGTTCAAACAGCAAAACTTACGCTATGGCAGAGCTGTAACGTGTACTACCACACACATACATGCATGCAATTATTTTACAGCTCAGGAAGCCTGAAGTCCATGTCCAAGACTAGCACTTTTTAACCAATTGAATGCTACAAAAATATAGCACATCTATTATTTATTTCTCCTTTTGTGTGCAGCCATCAGTGGATATTCAACCCAAAGGATCTCGCAGTGCTTTATAAATGACATACGTACAGGAATTCCTGCCACTCTGAAATGCCCAGGCTTAGAGGGTGGGCTGGAGCCAAGAAAATAATCAGCTTATAGCACACTGCATAATGTGTGTGAATTGCACAATGTGTGTAAGGACAATTCTGGCCAAGGGCATATCAGACAGTACATCTCACCAGTGCATCCTGCTGGAAAAGACTAATATTTAAAAGCTGTATTAAAAATAAAACCCAACACCACTGTTAATTGGCAGTCAATATGATCCGTTACGTTTTTATTTACATATGTATATATATTTTTAATATACATTCATACAAGTGTTGATTTACCATTGGCATCCCCAAAACTGGTTCTTGTTACTTATATAGTGCTGCCAGCTTGGAGATCCCCAAACATTTTACCAAGATTAATTGAGAAATAATCCCATTTAAGTGAAAAAAAAAGAAGGGAAAAAACCTCCAACACAAACCTAAAGCTTTTTTTCACCACTTAACAAATGAGAAACCATCGGACAGTCACATGACAAGGCTTTACCAATAATGGATGGTGAGCAATGAGTTAATACTCACTGTCTGAACTGAGTGCTGTAACTACACCTGCCAAGCTCTTTCTCTGGCCGGGCTTATCCTTCAGATTGTACCACACTGAGACTAAATGTGGTTGTCCCACAGCACCCATGGCGGTTTTAGTCTCGGCTAGTTAATTCTAAGGACAGCAATGCTCATAACCACTCCAGCGGTACCAGAGTCTTCTATTACAAAGTCTTTTCATGGGAGACCTTCAATAAATGCTCGAGTGTCTCAGGGAGGAAAAATATGTTGACTAGTACCATGACCTTTGGACCAGCGTGAGGAGAAGGGGCATTGTCAACCTTCATCTTCACCATAGTTCTTGCATTCTAGATAATTTAACTTAGCTTCTCTGAGGTGTTTTCCTTGCTTTCTCTTATCCTTTCATTTTCCCCATTGCCACACTGACTCCCAGGATGCCTTTATTCTCAAAATGATTATACCAGCTCTCAGTTAATTTTGCTATTCAGGTACTGTCTTTTTCTGCAGATTCCTCAGGACAGATCTCTTCTGCAGGTCCTTTCAGTGGAGATCTCCAAGTGCAATTTCAGTGATAACAGGTTGAAAAGGATGATAAAATAAAATGACAAAGAATATGTGGAACCAAACAGCAACCACTGGCTGTCTTCTGCAGAAAACGCTTGCACTGCTCAAGCATCCCCACTGTATTTCTCCCTTTTCCTCATGCCCCCTAAGGTATGTTTTGGATTAGTCTAATTTAGAACATTGGCTTCTCAGCAACAGATTTTTTTAATATTTTTGCCTGATCTGGGATATATGTATGTATGGCACCATATCTGTAACAACGGGAAAGGCATCAGCGCAGCTCCTTTAGCTCACATTTGTGCGTGCTAACCAAGGGATTCATTATTTCTGCCCCTCCATGCTTTGATTTTCAAGTCAGATCTTTCATGACAAGGCTGCAGGTGGGAATCATACTTTGGAGTAAAACTTGAAGAAGTAAAGTGGAGGTAAAAGATCTTTATAAACGTAATCCAAGCAGTTATTATTTAATAGCTGATATTTTTGCTTCTCTCATCCCACTTACTGCTGAAGGACACAAGTAGCTCATAAAGAGATAGAGCTTGATGGGGAAAAATAGCTGATTTTTTTTTCTGAAAAATAAGGGCTTCTCTCTGGAATGTATGTAAGTGGTGGTATGTACACACTGAAGTGTGCCTGCACTTATTGTAGTTGGTGTCTTTGAAACATTATGTGTACACAGTCTCTCTATGCAAGTAAAAAAAAAGGAAA
Source organism: Strix aluco (assembly GCF_031877795.1). Classification (NCBI taxonomy): domain Eukaryota; kingdom Metazoa; phylum Chordata; class Aves; order Strigiformes; family Strigidae; genus Strix; species Strix aluco. The sequence goes on from NC_133961.1 coordinate 3,470,308, forward strand.
AAAAAAAAAAGATGGTTCAAGCTCAAATGGAATTCCAGATTGATTTGAGCAGACAGACAGTAATGTGAGAATGTGTACACAGGATGCAAATGCCTCCATAACGTGGATGCTGTCTGGGGGTAACCGTGCACGTGTTCTCTTCGTGTGTGTCTGCGCGTGTGCGCTTAGCTTTTTTAATATTTGTCTGTGTTTGTGTCACATAGTTGATTACCTATTTTTGTATTTATTTTTATGTGTGTCTGTCTGGACATACAATCCATTTTAAAAGTTCTTCCAAGTCAGTATAAGGCATAAGCATATCCATTTATCTGTGTCTGTCCGTGCTGTAGAGAAAGGATGCGCATACTCGAGTTCCTACTACACGTACAGGTCAGGACCTGTGCTTGTCCATAATATAGGGATGCATGCACTCATGTAGACATGGGGAACCTGGTTTTGCCTGACCTGGAGAGCCAGTATATCTGCGTGCAGTAGCATGTGTGCAAGGAATGTGTGTTTGTGCTAGTTTGCAGACATTTAACATATTCGCAGTGTACACGACGCAGACCACTGGGTGCTTATGACAACATCAGGGTCAGTAATAATTGCTAATGTAAAAGATATTTTAATTTATCGAGTCAATAACGTCCATATTCTTGCACAAAACTGACTCTGTTTTCTCTCATCCACCAAAAAACCCCCCAAATTGCAGCACTGTGAGAGAGGTGGTCTTTGTTTTTTAAGGGAATGCAGAATATGGCCAAGACTGGTTTTGATAGGTTTTTTGAATTTTTGCTTCATGCTTAGAAATACAGATCTTCAGATTTCTGATCCCAGGTTTGGAAATTGCATCCCTCGTAAATGTTTTACAGGCTATTTGTAGCTGTGTGGTGAGCCAGAGTGCAGGACTGTATCCATCAGTTGTTCTGTCTAGTTAATTTGCTAAGTGGAGCAACCTTCCTGAAGATCTCCTTGAGAGCATTGCGTACAGTTTGCTAAAGAACCAGGAATAATTTTTTTTTTTATGGTAAGAGAAAAAGAAGTATTTCAGTCTCCATTACCTTGAATAAAAATAAAGACCTGATTTGTCATTGCTTCATCTAATAATTCAGGCCCATGCAAATTGAGTGGAAAACAGTTCTAGATGCTCTGTTCTGCACTTACTTTTCTTATCTGAGTCTTGAAACTTCCCTAATATGACACAGAGTACCAGCATGGTGAAACAGGTCCACTTTGCTTATGCAGAACTGAGTATACAAGGGGCAAGACAGCAGAAAATTAGGGCATAGGGGCCTATCCCAATTCCCCTGAAGCAAATGGGAGCTGGATTAAGCCTAAATCTCTAATTACATAGGGGTAATAGTCGATCAGAACTCCCACTGAAGCAAAAGGGAGTTGGATCAAGCCCAAGACTCTAATTGCATTTTTCCTTGCCATTTTTGTTCATATATTTTGTTTACTCTGGCTCATCATGACATTATTTTGTAATTATTATGATGGGATTAGTGGCCATTAAATATCTGATTTCTGAATGGTAGGACTTGTTCTTAGTCACTGATGTCATTGATGTATGTAGAAAGGTTTGTATATTCTGGTGGATATGGCAAGAGATGGATGAGTTTATCTAATGACTGAAATGAATCAAGGCTTATACATTTCCTACCACCACTGTAAAGAGCCATACTACTTTTCTGTGTGCAGAAAACAATACAGTGCAAGGCCACGCCAGGATTTTTTCTCCCCTTTTTTCATCCTGGCGTTCATACCAATACCTTTGGATTTCCACTATGAGGACTGGATTTATCTAAGGAATTTGACAAGAACAGAACATTACTGACCATGTGATAGATAACCATTATTGGGGGAAAGTTTCCACGAGAGGTGTCATTTTGGAGCACCCCAATACGTTTATTTAGTTTGTTCGTTACCAGATTTCCTCCTGCTCTGCTGAGATTAACTCTGCAGAGGTATCAACATGTCCTCTACAGTATAGATGTTTGGGGGGTTTTCCCACCTTGAATCCCATCCCCAAACATCACAGTTGTAGAGTAAGAAGAGAGTTACAAGGCGTACCAGGCAAGAAGCGTACTCATCCTTCCAGCGATACACTGGCTGCGCTGTACTGGCAGTATTAAAACTAAAGGGCTGTATAGAGGCCCTGGTACACGATGGGAATTCTCACTGACGACAGTAGAAGCTGCATGCGTCGATCTAGGCAGGACTCCAGGTAGATGACATCAATGTGGCTTGGAAAACATCAAAGTAGGAAATACATGCCGGAGCAAGGGGCATTTCTGCAGTCATTCTTCACGACGTAATTCTACTTAGTCGCCCATTAATAATGTCTTGAGACAGATGGGCACTGCTTTATTTTGGAGATTTTATTGATTTGTCCTAATTTGTACTTCCAATTTGTGACCCTAAAATATAAACTCAAAACTAGGGAAGTGCTTTACCCAACACAGGTGTAGAGTTCTGAAACAGCTTTCTTACAGGAGCGGTGGAAACAGGCAAGCAAATTAGCTATGGATTTTGATCAGTTAATGAAAGGGATTATACAGCAAGGTTGTCCGAAACAGGGGGACTTTACTCATCAATACAGGAGATCCCATCCACTATAAGTTCCACTGTATCTCTCTGGGGAGCTGTGAAGGAGATCATTATCAATACATGTGGAAGGATGTGGTGAATCATTGATGTATCTGTTCATTGCTTTCTGGGACAGCAGGACTTTGATCAATTTGGAGGTGTTTTGTTCCCAATTAATATATTTTTGGCTGCAGCAGAGGTACAGAAACTTTGAACCAAATAGTAGAAGACATGTCTGTCAATTAAACTATCCAGGAGAAGTATTGGTAAGTGACCTTCAGTTACAGAGATAGAAAGTCTGAGTAACCTCAGTCACTTCACTGGAGCCATTCAAGACTTAAACTGACAGGAAAGAGAAAGGAATGTCTTCCTCCTCGCATCCCTTTTATCCCGGTTAGCATAACACAGCCTCAACACGTTTCTCCCAACTGCAGTAGGAAATATGGTTTTCTTTCAAGCTGAACAGTACTTTGGTGTTTAGCTCACTTGACATAGTCTCTGTCAGAGAAGAACATTTTTTCTTTTTGAACTTAGAAGCCTGGTCTGCAATGTTTCCAGTAAGCGCATTAAAATCCGCAGGGCCACATCACATTGGACTCCTAGCATGTCGTTAATATCGAGAGGGACATTTGCTTAAGAACAAACAGGGTGAAATAGTTCATGATAAACAGCAACAAAATGTTTAAAAAGAGATCTGACTGACTAGCTTAAAACTGATTTGTTTCTGGCATTCGTAACGAAGATTAGTTAGAAACGTTTACATGATTTGTGAAAATTAGTATCACAAGGGCATTTGAGCCGCTGGGCGCTGGCTGCCCTGGGCTGCGTAGAGCCTGGGAACTCGAGGAGGCAGAGGAGCGAGCTGGCCAGAGCAGCTTCACTGTTCAACATGACCAAAGCGCCCTGAGAAACAGGTATTACAAGCTGTGAAATGCAAGTGAACTTGTAAAAGTGGCTCTCTTTAGCAGTTCAGTGTGCTACTGGTAACAAAGGTAAGGAAGATCTTTAAAACATGCACCTTAACTAAAGCATTTACCTTAACATTGCTTCAGAAAAAAGCAATATAAAAGTACCTGTCAAATCCGTTTTAAAAGACAGGATCTGTTTTGCTGTGAGAGAGGAAACCAGGTGCTGGAGGGGGAACAGTTTCATCAGTGGGGACTGACGCAAAGGTAAGCAGGTCTCTGTATAACTTCAATGACAAGCTGTCGGCCTGTCCCCCTCTTCCCCCCCAAGCCATTACCAACAGATGCAAAGGGCGATTCACCTCCAACCAGTGAAGTTGTTGGAGTTTTGGGTGGGTTCAGAGGAGCTAGCTCTGTCAGAATTCTACTAGAAAGGGGAAAAGGGTGGGTTCTGTGGCACAACTTCTGTAAATACCTAAATGATGTGGAATTCAGCAGCTAAGCATATCCTTAAACATTAGTATCGAGATGCTGGCTAAACAGTAAATAATATGAAAAAATTGTGTTAGTAAAATCTTCTCTTTCCTAATATAGAAATAATGGAGAAAACATATTGTATATGCAAATTGTTTTTTGCTTTTTTTCAAGGAAAGAGTGTGTACGAAGAAAACTGAGTTAAGTTTAAGATAAAGATTTCTGAATGTAGTAATGGTCAAAAAAAAAAAAAAAAAAAGATTTTGCATACATCTGGAGTTCACTGTAACCAGGGAAAAACTGATTCTTCTGCAGAGTGCAGACGAACAGACAGCACTCTGCAGGTTTGGGCTGGGGCTCTGGGCAGGGGATATGTTGTCCCTCGGCACAGCGCGTGATTTCACAGTTAGGTGGTAACTTTTTTAACAGGTTATTACCCACATTTCAGCCCCCAAGATCTGAAAATCAAGGTCCATCTTACTGCCTCTCATATAATGTTTATTGCAGATCTCTGTGCTCCGGTCGTAAGAGGTCACGATGCTTTACCAGGCAGACTGACGTCCCGCTCTCTGTGTCTCGTACAGGTAGTTTGGCAGCATTAGAGTGATAAAAGTACATGCAATGGACCTGAATCCTTCCTGGCATACGTGAGAGGTATTGCTGAAATCACTGCGGGTGCAGATGTTCACATCAGTAACTTTGGCTTTAGTTTGTCAGTAAAATGTGGAGATCTTTGCTCGTACGATGTTTGGAAGTTCTGTGCCACGGGTCAGCGCTGTGTACCACGTCACTCTAGTTTAACAGATTGCATTTATATGTCGGGAACTGAACGGCATGTTCTAGGGATGGGTAGCTTTTTGCAGTCACTTTTCTGGCAGACACGTGCCATAAACCCGCAGCAAAGAGTTAACAGTACTGGGGGCTAATCGCAGGGGCTTGCTGACTCAGCGGATTTCAGCAGCTCAGACCCCAAGAGGCTTTTGTGCTCAGGTCCCAAGAGGACCTTGCAGAAGCCATGCACTGGGGCTTCAGTTGCGAAGTTTTAAAACTAGTTAATGGCTTTAGTAGTAAAAGTGTAATAAAAAGGATATCTGCTGCTTAGTGCAGAGTGTTTTAACTTTTCAGAAGGTAGTTCTTACTCCTCTCTTACCCATCGGGTCCTCTGGGCTGGCCACTTTCATGGCAGGTTGTTTTTGCAGCTGAGGACGCGAGAGCAGAGCAAAGATGCCACACCTGAGGCTGTGCAGGCAGCGGGAGAGCTACACAAAAGCGCCCTGCAGCTGGCAACGGACCAAACTGTGACCATTAGATTCCAGTTAAGTTACAGACCTTTTAAAAAATAAAATCTGCGATTAAGGTGTTTGGTTAACCCTTTGGAAGCAGGGCCTTTCGAAAGGGAGGGTGGTTTGTTTAGGGAAGCGCTAATATATCATGATCTACTGTGAAAGGGCTAAAAGGGGGTAAAATCAGCAACTCCATGGGTCACAATACCTGTGGAGCAGGTGCCCTTTTAAAGCAGACTAACTCTTCTCTAATAGTTACCTTCCACATATAAAAGCACCTTTTCCAGTTTAAATAATTGTCTTTATTAGTGATTAATGGGCTCAGAACTTGAACTTGCTTTGCTTGCAATTACAGAAATACTCAAAATCACCTGACTAGCACTAATTTCTATTTATCAGGAATGCATTTTTTTCTTTTTAGAAGTTAAAATAGGACAACTTCTGAATTACGTTTTAAATAAGTTTCACATCTCATTTAAAGAAAAGTTTGTTACACATCTAGACTGAAATTTTAGATGTCCCGTTTTAATTTAGTGAGACAGTTTTTGGCTCAAAGAAGGGTAATTCTGAACAGAAATGTTATCAAAGCTTTATTTTTGGCAACAGCTTTACAAAACGACACAAGGTGTAGTCTCCTACACCTCGTGTTGTTTCAAGCTCTTGCTCTGCTGAAAGTGCTCCCGATTCCCTTGGATCAGGCCCATAACTATCTTTGTCACCTCAAATGGAGCCATCAGTGTCTCTCCATAACAAAAACATTGTTAACCCTTCCCTGCCCAGCACCTTCTCAAAGGCCTGATTTGATTCTGGCAATTGGAAGAACCAGCAGTGGAAAGCTTTGCTGCTTGGTTTGGTTAGTCTTTACCAGACCATCCTGATTTAACTATTTTTTTTTTTGATAAAGTAAAGGATTTTTCACCAATTCTACCTCTCCACTCCGAGTTCAACCCTTTCTGTATTTGCTGGGAAAATTTCTTGCCAGTTTACTTCTTTTCTGGGGGGAGAGGGGAAGCCTGTGGCTTAACTGCATATAGACCAGTGGCATCAAGGTCACAGGGAAAAGGGATGGAACTACTCATTTTGCACAACTCCACACTAGCAAGAGGCTGCACCACAAAGGCCTGATCCTGACTAACTTGCCGTGCCTTTCCACTGCCCTCTCCTTTTGACACCTGCAGGTTTGTGGATTGGAAGCCGACGTTCAGCCCTGCTTTTCCCAGTGCCCGGGGTCCTGACCCTGCAGGGGACCTGGGTGCCTGGAACCACGCGGGGCTGGGGGGCTCGAGAGTGTCCTGCTCTGTCTCTGCTCCATACTCTCCTTCTTGGGCTCAGAGTCATTTTTACATGAGGCTAAACTGCACTGCTTACTGAAGGAGTTTATAAATCCTGGGGGCTAAATCTAAACGATGATTTCCAAAATTATTTTGTCCTGTTAAAATAGCTTCTATGAACATCAGAGCTAAAGATGCTTTCTGTTCTTTACTGAACAAATAAGGAATCTCTGCTGGCTATTTGGAGGCTAAATCCTACAACCTCTAGTGAATATTCATGCATATTAATGAAAATAATCTCAAGGAACTCAATAGGAATATTTCTGTGGATCCGGATTATTCCTAGGAGGGCAGGTTAACATCATACGGCCCCGGTAGCACCTCCAGTTGAAAATGCTGCAGTGCTTCCTCTCATAGTACCTGGCTAAGTTTTGAAAGCAGTAAATCAAAAGTAAAAGTTAAAACTTTTAACTACATGTTTCCAAATGCAGTATATATTAAAACAACATTAAGTATTTCAAATGAATTAAAAAACAAGTAATCAAAAAAGGCCTTTAGCTGTAGTTTTGTTGGGGTTTCTTTCCTTGGACGTTTGGGATCTGCTTTAATCAATTCTACAAAAATTAAAATCTCCAGGACAAGCAGCTTGAATCTTTAACTAACTAAATAAAATGTTGCAAAGTACTAAAGTTTTTAAAGGAAAGAAATTGGTGATTGGATTTGTAACAATAATTTGCAAATTTAACCCAAAAACCAGCTTTTTCTTCCAGATGAGGGAGAACCAGAAGTAGCCAGAACATTCAGAAAAGGTAACTATATCAGCTTTCAAAGCTGCTTTGATAACAGACTACTACAAACATTATTTTCACATAACCATAAAGAACATATTTTGGATATTAAGAGAAAATTCTTACAAGTCTTTTGACCTCCTTAGTTAACTTTGGCAAAATACCTACTGCCTTTAAATGTACTGCCTGAAATTACTTTTGTCTGGGGGAAAAAAAAAAAAAAAAAAAAAGGGTTCGAGCTTTACATAGCCTTTGTTTGTAAATATTACATATTGTGAAAGATTGACATAAAGAGACAGGTTCTCTTAATTATCTAGAATTCAGACTGGAAGGAAATTAAAAATTAGAAGAGATTAAAATTTAAGGAAAACACTATAGGACTACAGCCATCAGCCAGATAATTTCAGTGGGCAGCTTTTTTTTAAGTGAATATTTATACGAAATAGCATCCAGTTGAAAAATCATTTTCAGGGAAGATATTTTCTTATATTGTATTCTGGGAAGTTAGACTCATAATAGCCAAAGTACTATGCAGTATGCAGCTAAATATAAAACAAAGTAAGCTCAGTTATCTAATACAGATATAAATACAAGTATTTGTGAAATCTATTTAGAGCAAGGGTGGGGTGTTTTGTACCTTAATATACAGAAGAAAAAGCTGAAGTGGTATACTTTAGCCAAAATACCAGCTAAATATTTTTTTCCTTTTGCTGGATTAATTTCCTAACAGTAATAAAAAAGATTGAAATTATCAAATATGTCCAAAGAGTAAGCATACCTAATTTTTACCAAATTCATATGGTAAAAGTTAGGAGACAATTGAATTTTAAATTCCTGGGGACTGATCCTGCTCTTCTGAAACCAGTGGTAAAATTCCCTTGGACTTCAAAGGGAGCTGAATTTCATGTCAGCTTTTAAAATAGCATTTATTAACTCTTCAGTATTCTGCTAAAGAATAAAACTTCACTGTTTCTTTAAAATCAAAGCAACAAAAATTTTGGATTAAAATCTGAGCAAACAGGAGTAGCAAATACTGTAAAAAAAGCTTTTAGGTGGTTGCTATTATTAGCCTATCAGCTGATAATTTGATAAAAAGAAATCAGTCTTATTTATCTACTGTTTGTCAGTGGTTTGTAGGACTTAGATGTTTTACATTCTTCATTAACATCTATAGGATCCAAAACAAACAAAGCCCTGCCCTTGCAGAAGAAAGACAGAAATATGTTTGGGCAATTAGAACAATTAGATCTAGCTGCTGAATCTAAAACTTAGTTATTTAAGTATTGACATTTTAATGTTTGCAGTAGAAAATAAAGCAGAGAAATCTTTGCATCAGGAAAACTTCTTTTAATAAAATATATAGATTTGGTCTTTCAGACATTCAAAAAATCTTTATTTGTATTTCTGAGTTTAAATTTGTAGTTTAGTAAATACATTGCTTAAATAGCAGGCAGAGACAACCTTTGAGGAGGGGTAGTTGGCAGGGTTAAACCTGCAATTTGTACAGAGAGAAAATACTTTGGTAAGGACAAACAATAAACAGAAGTCAGTTTGGGGTTCAGTACTATCCTGTGGATTCCTATAGTTCGTACTAATTCATATGACTTAAAGACTAAAATATTAGAATCATTACTCATCCTTACTGAATATATTTCTATTAAAAAGTTATGTTTTTTCCTCTTTTGCAAAAATTGCTATTGACTTTTCTACAGAGAATCAGAAAAAAAAAAAAAAAGTCAGTAAATTCGATCATAATTCACAAATGCTCCTGCTCTTGAAGCAGATTTTTTACTTTGAAATTACTAATAGGAAATTATTTGAACAGTTTTTTAAAGTTAATTTATATAAGAAGCTTTTTGAAAGTTATAATATTATCTTACTTATAACTGACTGCAGCTGGAATGCAGCCCTTTACTTCAAATTGAATACTGTCCATAATAATTAACCAAACATGTGGATGTGGGTACAGTTACAATCATTAGGAACATTAATTTGCATTGTTGAATCTTAGTGGGGGGTTTGTTCTTTCTTAAGACTTTTAAGCAGTTAGCAATGAAAACAAATTGAGATTAAAAAAAATCTGTCCCAAATCTTCCTTAAAAACCTTAAAAATGTTTCTAAATCTTTAAATGTGGTTTGATATATTTTTGCCTATTATGTATAGGTTATTTATAAATCTTCTTACGATAAAAGATTTCTATTTATAGATAGTTCATATCTCATTAAACCGACTGAGCAGGCAAGGTTACATCATACTTGTTTGTAAGTTTAACCAAGACTTATTTAATAGAACAATGAGCTACATAAATATTCTACATGAAGTTTTATCCAAATAAAAGCATTTGTAATAATTAATATATGTCAAGAGTCCCATATTGATCGTCTGTCTGGAAGCTGTCTTTTCAGTTTCTACTTAATATTCTTGGAGTTTTTTCCTTTTATGGCTTCCAGAATAATAAACACAACATCCCTGTTGTTTTTGAAATTTATAATAAAGAATAAATATTTATTTTGTTTTGACATCGAAAGAAATTACTGACAGAAGGAGATATACAGCAATTTTGCACAAGTAACTTTATGCAATTGAAGTTTTAAAGTCCTTGAAGTAAGGGAAGGAGTTTAAAAGAATAAAAGCAAACAAAGAAACACCCCATATTTGAATAAAAATGTTTTTTAAACGTCTGCTGCAATTTTTTGAAGAGGGGAGAACAGCTTTGTCACTTTGGTAATCTATTCAAAGGCAGAGAATGGCACTAAAACTCATGGTGAGAGTTCTACCACAGGACTTAGCTTTTCGAAAGGCTGGTCAGCTCCTTAAATTTAATTGAAACTACATTGAAAAAATGATGTTTTTATGTACTAAGTAAACCTAAAGGTTTACCTTGGAAAAGAATAACTGCATGTATCTGATCAATGGAGACAGGAACACCACAAAACTGATTTTTTCAAGGAAAATAATTATTTCCACATAACTTTTAAATCAGTGGGCATCTGTTTATAGCCCTGTTAGTGCTATGATCAGTACAATAAGCCAGACTTTACAAACCAAATGGAAGGGAGGTGCAATATGATCTGAAGCGGGAGCGATCTCAGAGTTGGCTCAAGGTAGTGGCAGCACAGAAATATAAATGTCAGGAACAAAGTCTGACTTCTTTGGCTACAATTTCCACTGAAATACTACCTTAAATTTGAGTTTGCTAGTTGTATGTGCTTCAATGAAATCATGTGCTTTTAAAAGACGTATTAATAAGCTTAAATATGATTATGTTATTAAATATTTCATTAATTAGACAGTGAGCTCTGTAAGCTATAGTTTAACCCCAATATGGAAGACAGAATCGATCAGTACTATGCTTCATTCTTTATTTATTAATAAACAGTTTTAGGGGTGAATAGTAAATTCTCCAGAATAAATTAACAAATGCATACCTCTCCTGCTTTTTTTAAAAATGTTTTGTTCTCCTGCCACACAAATTAGACATTCTTTTTTTCTCTCTAGAAATAATGTCAAAGTTGCTGAAAGGGTCAAACATATTACCAGTTTGGTTTAAGTCCTAAAAAAAGTTTTCCAAGATTTTTATTTTTACATTAAAATAAGGCAGATGTGGAAGATGATGAAGATTCAGCTATAAATTATTATTACAGTAAACCATTATTATGTAATTTGATATGAATTTCTTCTGTAGGACACCATAAATATAAGACCAAGTCCTGCAGTCAGAACCCTACTGATGATAGCAGGAGATTAGGCAAGGCAGATACTGCAGGATTTGGAATGCAGTTTCCTCATTTGTGGCTGTAATCTTATAACCAGAGGAATATCTGTATTAGAGGTTCAAATTTTAATACTTTTTTCTATTACAGCTATCTAGATTTCTATTCTATTTACTAATACTAGTACTTTCACCACAGTTTTCATTGTTAATGTTTTTCAAACAAGAAGAGCCAATTGCTTGGTCTCTGGTCTCTAAAAATCCATCCTGTCAGGATAAGTATTAATTAATATAGCTTTAATTAACTTTAAGTTTTCCCTTTCCCTTTTTCTCCCTGGTTAATTTGGGAGAGGGGAAAAATAGGACTCAGATTAGTATAATTTCCCAACTCACATCAAATCCTGTGTTTCTGTAAGACAAATTCATGGGGTAATAATGACATGCTGCTACTAGTATGCATTTTTAAACCTAAAATATACCATTAATTAAATTTATTTCACTGCAAAAAAACCGTTTAATTGGCCTCAATGTTTATCAGAGGTTGCAAATTGTGGTTTTAGTTATTAACTCTTAGTTTTAATGGTCATTATACTTATGGTATAGAATGCTGTTTAAACAACCAGGCCTCATGCTTTTAAGGTTTAAAGAAACCATTCCAATCATCTTCACCACGGTTCGGTTATAATAACGCAGCAAATCTGTGTTTCATGACGTAGGGATATGGGATGGCACTATGTGCACAAGGGCATCTAATGGGAGCCGAAAGGAAAGCAGTCAGAATCCAAGGATATCTGGATTTAAGTGGGTTAACACCAAACTTCTTTGTAAATTGCTGTACTGAAGATATAAAATTTCAATTCATATAAAATCATAGGTGTGAAGATGTGAAATTATATAGACTGTCTGATCTATATAAATCCAGCCAGAAGCTTGTCAGTGATCACTGGGCTCACGTGATAGCAGTGGCTGGTTGTACTGCAGTCTGGCTCCACACTGAAATGGGAGTTTGGAGCTGAGATGTGATGAGTTGGAGGTACAGGCTGAGCTTTGTAGCTGGGAGATGGGCTGCCCGTCCCCAGAGCCGCCCAGCGCTGCCATGGGGACCCTGCCAGATCCCCGGGACCTGACCGCATCTGCGCAGTCCTCCAGGACTATGGGGTCAGGCCTGGCTTTGTAAAAATCGTTTGGCTCCATTCTAGAGCACAGTGCAGTTGGTTTGAATCAGGTTGGGTTTATCAGAATATTTCTGTGTACAGTAGTCTGTATTCATGGGCTGGACTTTGTGATTATTCTATCTGCTTACTTATATGAAACTGAAGCTTTAGGAATAGAGAGCTACTAATTTTTTTTTCTTAAAAAAATTGTTATGTAGAACGGCCTCTATATAAAATAGATCATATGTCACCTAGCTGTTGGTGCATTTATTCCTTGCCCATATGAGATGGAAAGCAACATGAAGGTATTAATGGCTGCCTTAAACTAACGACTGGTGAAAAGCAGGTGGATGATGATAGATTCACTTGCCCTCCATGGGGGCTCCACATGTGCTTCATTTTCTAAATTTAATTAAAATTGAGAATTTCTCCAGTATATGAAGGTCATTCTCTGGAATTTCAGAGTTCACTACTTGCACACAATAATGCAGTATGGGTCATATTCTTCAACTGCATGGTATGGAAGTGGTATATAAGCTCTGAAGGTTCAAAAGGGGAAAAAAAATCTTAGCTAGGTTGTGTCAATTAACAGTGTTCTCCCCATGTTTAGTTTATCTGAGAAGAGTGACAGAGTGAAGTTTGAATTAATCTGCTCGAACCTTCTCTTTTGTTTGACTTTATACTCTGGCAGCTGGCTGGGTCCCCGTACAGAGCACAGTAAGACCAGCTTCAATACCATTCCTGTCAGAGACACAAAACCTGAGCAGAAATATCTTACCTTAACCTGTATGAAGTGGCCACTTCATGCTACTTTGATCAGGAGTAAGTACTTGGGCCCACAACCATTGTTTACAGATAGGTCTATAATTAATTGACAAGGTGTGCATAAATATCAAGCCCAGATTTTCTTCTTCTGTGCCCCTGCCTGATTCCTGATTATTTTAACTAAGATTGGGCAGCTGAAGAAGACAAGGTTGCGATTAGCCATGACTGAAAGTCCTATAGTATTTAGACAAATAACGTAAAACTTTTTATGAAATGTTCAACTATTAATATTGAGGGACTGCAAAATCATATAGAACAGTAAGAAATGTTCACGGTAAACACTGACAGGGCCTCATTTTTCATAAAAATCTGTAGGATCGTTGGTGTAATTTTTATAAAGCACTTTAATATATTTTTTTTTAAGTTTTTTTTTTTGGTGGGAAAAAATCGAAGTCACACCCAGAATATTTCTGAAACCAGAGCAATTAATTTTCTTTTTATGGAAGCCTGTTGGATTTTGTTTCATCCCATTTAAATTGTTCTGGCATGCTCAGCACTGCGCTGTTGGAAAGCCCCTCACTTGTTCAGTGCTAACAAGTGTGAATGGCGAGGCTTGGTGTCCAGGAAAGGGATGGCTCTACCGTATGTCCAAGTTTAGTTGGACACAGCTTGGTTTACAACCCATGAATATGCATTCTTGAGGACTAGATATAGTAGGTTTTTGGATGGTCCTCCTGAGGATAAAAATGGATGTTCTGGTCATCCTCTGTTAGTAGATGGTTTCTGGCCTTCTTTATGGTACAAAGCAAAAACTTCTAGCCAACTTCTTTTGACCAGAGAGTGTTATTTATTATGCTAGCTTGTTAAGAGAGGAGGAGAAATAAGGGGTATTTTATCTGTTGCAAGCAGTTTAATTTAATATGGTGAGTTGAATGTATGCCATTTGCCTAGGTGCCCTGGAATGTCAAATAAAATGTAGAAAGAAGTAAAATATATTATCGTCAGATTTGCTGTAGCAGAAATGGCATACCATCTTCCCCAGGCTACAGTTGGGTGAGGACCTTGGGAGTACACAAAACTGGTCTAAGCACAAGAAAATAGAAGGGCTGTTTGGCAATAAGTTGTTTTCATAGCTGAAGCCCTTCAAAACGGCAGAGGGAAATAGAGCAAGCTCATCAGCTGTCTCCTTACAAGCCAAAATAAATGACAGGTACCAAGGTCATGATACATTTTGAGACAATCAGAGTCCGCAGGATTTTTAGACATGCTGAGCACTTCTTCAACTGAGACAAGTGGTGTGTGGTTCCTTCCCGTTCTTCCACTAATAACTCATTCAGAGGACTGATGCTTTTGGATCAAAAAGGGTGGGGATCATGCCCTGCTTTTTAGTTGTAGAAGGATACTGAATATATGGTAGAAAGGTAGTCACCAAATGAAGTGTGGTTAATTGGTCAAGTCTGATAAATCTTCCATCAGTCAGCCCATCACTAGGAACAGTTTTGTGTTTCTTAATCTCGTAGGGATCAAGTGCTCGGTACCTGTGCTGCAGACCCTTTTCCTGCTAGCAGGCAGTATATGTACTTCATTTTTGGCGATCTGCTATATCCGATGTCATTATATCCATTTGTGCAGTATTTATCAAACTTTCTGTATCTGTGACCTCCGTTCGATTCACCTCTCTCCCTGTTAGCGTCTTGAATTCTTCCCTTTTTGATGGTAGAGACTAAGACTCCGTAACCGCTGTCTGAAAACTCCCTCACTTTTCCAGGGAGACTTGCTGCCAGCAAGCCAAGGTAGTTAGCAGCCTCCTGGCTACCCTGGATACTTTGCAGGATCTTCTCAGTCCTCTGCTGTCAAAAATGGAGCTACTGCTGACAAACTTTATTTTTTCTAACACTGTGAATATTGTTATGTCCTTTTGCAACCCATAGTTTGAGAAATGCTTCCTCAGCGGAGGTGAAGTTCCCGTCTAGCGATGAATTCCCTAGCAGCACAGTTTTAGAAAGTGGCAGAAACCAGGTTTGTTGAACCTGGATGTGGCGAAGGTCTGCTGATAGTGGCAGAGGACCTACATAACTCCATGGCAGTGCAAAGTCCATGTCTGGGTTACAGCCATCTTTATCTCATGTTCCTCTTCAAACAGAATTATTCTGGGTAAGGGATATGGGCAATGGAGAGAGGTTTTAATGTTGGTATATTTGCTTTAAGGAAAAGATGAAAGTATTTTTTTCCCTGTGTTGTGGGTATATTGTTTTAGATCTCTTCATCAGCTGGTCTTTAGTTAGAAGTTGGAGGAGATTGTACTGGAAGTCTATGGGTTAGCGTTACCTTGGTTGTTTAAAACAGGGCCAGGTGACATTTATAATGCCTGTGTTGTGATA
Source organism: Strix aluco (assembly GCF_031877795.1). Lineage (NCBI taxonomy): Eukaryota > Metazoa > Chordata > Aves > Strigiformes > Strigidae > Strix > Strix aluco. The sequence continues at coordinate 3,485,610 of NC_133961.1, forward strand.
TTCACTGTATCTCTGTCAGCCCCCTTGTGCAAACAGGAGGATGCTGTTGGCTCCCAGTCACACGTAGGGGTCCTCAACGCGGCTGGAATGCTCTCCAGGGATCCCCGGCCCCAGCAGCTAGCCTGCCTACGGCTCTGCTCAGCTGGGTCTCTCCTGTGTGAATGCCCCATCGAGTTAGGATCAGGGCACTGCTTAAGAGGTCAGAAAAAAGTAAAGGCTAAAGTCTGGTGTGTTTGAGGCTGAACTAGAGCGAAAAAGAGGTGAGAAGTCAGCGACCCTAGGATGTGCCCTGTACACCTGTCACAGACACTGTCTGACCTGTTCACATCTCTGTTCCTCAGTTTAACCTACCTGTCATGACAGTTACTCTCTGCTACAATTATTGTTAATAATGTGACTATTACATAGCACCAGGGGTTATGCCTGATGCCTTTCAAAACAAATGCATTAATGAATATTTGTTAATAGTTGCTCCTCGTTTCCAGAAGGGAAAAGGAGAGAGGAGCAGACTGCCCCTGTGGTAGCCTCTTGTACTGTGGCAGGACCTGTCAGGGCAGGGCTGAACCCCAAGGAGAGGCTGCAGAGCCCTTCAAGACTACCGGCATGGCTCAGCAAGGCACCTCTTGGGGTGCTTTAGGAATTAAGATAACATTAAGTATCTTGGAATGAACACCAACCCTCTTTCCATCGTCTTTCCCTTGTCTTCTGCCCCTCTGCCACACTCATATTTTGAAGGGGTTATTGATAATACTTGCTGCAAGGCCTTAATATCCTTAATATCAGAAGACAAAAGATAAATAGCAATCATCACACAGCTAAAATTATCTGGTTAGTTCAATTAACACAAAAATGTGTGGTAAATATTTATGTAAAAGCCATGTAAAATACAGGACAGGATGCTCCAGAAGGAAATACTTTCTATGAGTGTGCACCAAGAGCAGCATCTAAGAGCAAAGCTAAGTCATGAAACATCTCCTTTAAAGGAACCATTGTGAAACAGGCCATTGTATTTCCCTGTAATTATTTCTCTCATTGGTAATGATCCACCAACATTAATTGATGGATATTTACTGATTTCACGAGTGTCTGCTTAAGTTAAGCTTCATCATTTCTTAAAGAAATTGATACAATTCAAGGTCTTTGCCCTAAAAGCTACCCAATGGAAGCTAGCGGTAGCCCAGTCTTTCTCCCAGGACGCTTATCAGTGAGGGAGATGCAGCCCTGGTTGAGACCCTGAGGCAATATCTGTGTGATAGCTAACTCCCACCAAAACACCGTATCAACAGCTCCGTTGCGAATTAGGAAACTAGGGACAAAAGAGTCTTAGACGTTGCAGTGAGGAAGGAGTGAATTTTGGCACTCATGAGGAATGTGGCTACACCGGGACATAGAGGTAGCGTCTTGTGAGTCTGTGAAAGTCAGTGTTGTGATGGTGCTTTCTGGCAAAGAGAGTTTTCTGTGGCCCAGGTGACTCTAGTGGTCTGTCTTTGTATGGCTCTGAAGCACTTCAAGGTGCGGTTGACCTAGGCAAGCGCATAACCCCACGGAACACAGGGGGTGTAGCTGTACGCTTGAAATTAAGTGTGTGTGTGAGTCTCATGTGGAATTGGCCTTGGAAACACGGAAGATGTCTTCTGGGGAAAGGAGAGGAGAGGTGAAGGTAGAGAAGGAAGGCGGGAAGAAATTCTTTGAGAGCGCAGTTACTCCTCTCCTGTGTAGCGGCATCCGGGAAAATGGGAGCATGTGCTACGTGGTGCTGTGGAAGCTGCTCGTGTCTAGATGTGTGATGTGATAATGTAAGTCAAATATATAGTACCACGGTCCACTCGGATAGAAAAGCGTGTGTCTGTGAAGCGGATGGGTGCATGATCACAATGCAACTCCCCATTTTTGTTCACGTTTCATACGGTGAAATAAAACATTAGGTTAAATAAAACTGAGATATAAGTGTTCTCACAGGAGTTGCATACGTAAGCTTTTAAGATTTAACTTTTGGCATGTAAACAGGACAATAATTCCTGTAAGCAGCTAGTGACAGTTTCTGTGTGTGCTTGTGGGACACAGAATTTCTAGGCGAGAAGCTGAAAAGGCGAATGTTGCGCGGCTCCTGTAAACCCTTAAGTCTTTCCATTAAGCCTCAATGTCTCAGAAACTCTTATGGCTACAAAGACAGAGGCTGCAGTGCCGTGGTGGCTAGAGGAAGATTTCATTGTCTGTATATGCACCTGCCTACACATACCTGTGAGTTCCCAGCTGTGCTTTGGAGCCTGTGCCACAGAGAGGGGAAGGTAATCCAGAAGGCCAGATACAGGTTTTGAAAATATAAATGGAAGCCATTTTTAAAAATCTGTTAATAGTTCTGGTTTCTGGAAGCATTGTGGTTTATCCTGAAAAGAATGAGGTTTTACACAAGTACGTGCTTTGGAAACTTTGATTAACAAGGTCCTGGTGCAAGACAGTAACGGTGCTGTGTGGGTTGGAGAGTTTCCTACAGGTTGAGCTCAGCACGAGGAGGAGAAAGAGTTATTTGCAATTGGTAGCAGGGAGATAACAGTGTTTCCCTCCCCATGCAAACCAAAGTGGATAGAGACCCTCTAATTTCTACGGCCTGTGTCGAGAAGAGTATTTATCGCTGATTTAAAAGCATACAGAAAGGTAAATGCAGGGGCTGTTTTTTTCCCCTTGAGTTTGCATAGGAAAATAATTGAAGGCAAACATTGTATGTTGTAAGGAATATATTGCTTTGCATATGGCATTCTTTTGTGGCAGATTACAGACCCAGAGGCCTGATCCTGCTGTCAGGGAAGTTAATGGCACATTTCCTATTGATTTCAGGGAAAGAAGGAGCAGACCACAACCTAAGACAGGTGAAAGCTGCTCCTTTAGAAAGATGCTGCCCATTACATTTTATGCCCAGAAATAATTTTTTCTTAGTGTCCTGGGAAAGAGATGGACATGAATTGTTCATATTATAAGTGTAATGAGGATTGTTTAAAAATGTAAATGCCTTCTTTAGCATTGCTGAACCGAAAATATAAAAGATTCTGCCAGTGCATGAAAGTGAAACTGGCTGAGAACAAAAGTGAAACCAACAGGCGACTTTCACTCCCCAGGCTGAATGAAATGCAGAAAAGTAAATCCTAAACAGGTGATGCTGAACAGTAAATTTGAATTTAAAATTTTTCTTTACTTTTATTAGTGTAGGAAAGTGTTGCTAGTGATCTAGATAAAGATTTCCCCTAAGGTAGGCGTTTTGTCTTGATGGTATCTCTTTAAAAAGTCAGAATCAGTTAAAAATGTCCATTTTTTTTTCTTTATGATGCTAAGGGGCATCTCTACATGTTCTCCCCCTTTTTCTTTTTCATGCTTTGCATCACAGGCTTTCAAGTCATTTACACTTAGTATGCTGACAGGAGCATGTACTAGAGCAGGACAGGGCTCACCTTGCTTTGCAAAAGTATGGGTGACTGTAATCAGCAAGTTCCTAGAGAAGGAAAAAAAAAAAAAAGTATTTTAAAAAATATATGAAAATGATGGTAGAATGCGTTTAATCTGTAAAACACTAAAAAATGAGAGACAGTGTAGCAAATGGAAGAGACAGACATTCAGTTCTTCCTGCCTGGTCTAATAGGATCAGCAGGAGACAAATGTACAGAAAAGTGGGCAAAGTCCAAACAAAGCAAGAGCAGAGGGTAAAAACAGGCATAGGGTGCCATGGAGAAAAAGAGAGAATGGAGGAAGGAAATGGTTTAGGTAAGTTAACATTGTGCAAAATTCTTCCTTGGTTCACATCTGTCAATGTCTAGGAAAGGGGGTGGAAAAATACATGTGAGACAACAGTCCGCTAGGATCCAAGCGGTATGAGGAGGGTAAAATATGTGGTAGGAGAAGGGTAAAAGGTGGAAGGGAAGATTTCAACACAGACAGATCCTTTCTTTTTTCTTTTTTTTTTTTTTTTTTTAAGAAAAGGCAGTTTAGTCATAAATACTACACCCTACAGTCCTGAGGCTTTCTGGCCATGACTTACATTGATAATGCTTATTAACTGACAAACTGAAACAAGGGGGTTTTTGGAAATGTAGTACACTCTGAATTCGTACTCATTATCTTAACTTTTTTTTCCTCTCACATTTGTTTGAAAAAGTGTAGAGGGAAAAAGGCCATAAAAAGGGTGTATAGACACTGATTTTAGCTGGTATCTTCCTCACAGGTGAAGGGAGGAAACAGAAGCCTCAGAACTACAGGCCTGTGTAAATTCTGCAGCATCACAAATAAGTACACAATAACACAAATCACAGAAAAATGGGTAAAGCAAACACCCTGTTTATCTGAGAAGGGATTCAGCTTTTAAAACAGGGGAGGGAAAAGTTGTCATGGGAAGGAATATCTCAGGACTCTGTCCCTCGTGTAAATGGCTTTTAAAAAAAAAAAATCAGATTTCAATATATGTAAAATAAACTATTTTTTTCTTTTTTAATATAAGATCATGCCATTTGCAGATTAAATGTTGCTAATGAGATGGAGCATGCAGCAGTATACAGGCCTGTAAGAACTGAAAAGCAGGTCTGGAGAATCTGGTACTTCGATTGACCATTTAGGGAGTTAATTTTTGACACGTGTACCTGATTTATCAAAACCAATTTTGAGGGCTCTAATTAGAATGTAATAGGAGCTTTTAAGATGCTTTTCAGAGCAAGAGATACAAAGCCTTGTGAGGGCCGGATAATCTGAATGTGCAGAAATGGGTGTAAGCGTATAATAATTTTAATCTGTTCTCTCTTATGTTATAGGGAGCGCGGCAGAGCCCCTGTCCTGGACGGAAGGACGGCCGTCCAAGGGAAGCGAGCATCACTTCTCAGGTAACGTGCTGTCACTGACGGCTTTTGACAGAGAAAGCAAATAACTTTTCTGTTCGGATTAAAAAATACCTGACCTTTTGGCCTTTTCGGTTTGGGAGTTTATTGCTGTTTCAGACAAGCACTAATATTTTTGTTTTATTTTGAGAGAGGTGAGGAGGCGAAGTGTTGTGAGGGAGAGAAGTTAATGCCAAGTCCTTCTGAAGTCTGGTCGGTTGCAGTGCTGACAGTGGTATACTGGATTTTCCCATTAAAAGATGCAAACGATAGGATGTTATAGAAAGATAGATGTATCTGTGAGCTGTGGTGTGTGTTTCAGTTCATCTCATACTAGAGCAGCAGATAATTTGGAAGTGGATGCTGTAATTTATGGTTGGTCAAAGACAGGGCTAAAAAAATCAGTTCCTTCTAATTGTGCGTGGCTTTATTGTATTGACAAATATATTTGATGTGGTAGCAATTAAAAATAGTCTGCTTTGATTAAGTTGAAGGAATGATACTTGTTTTTAAAGCATGCTGGTTAATTAAGCGAGAGTCAGTAAGTGGCATAAAGCTAGAGATAGGATGCTTTTTGAGAAAATGTGATTCCTTGAGGTCAAATTAGTCAATAAGTAAAATTTTCTGATGAGGAAAGAGGCTGTATTTCTGAGATATTTTATACTTTATGTAAGCTTATTATACACCAATAGAGAGAGGAGCTGTGTTAAAGTGTTGGACTTGCTGCTGTATTACGGTACATCACTTGTTCTTTCTGGTTTGAATTGTTGATTCACCTCTGATAATTTAGACAAGCGAGAAATGTAAATTCCATTTACCAAATGGGATGTTTGTAGCATTTTAAAAAGAGAGAGATTAAAAATGGTTAGAAGTCTCTAAAATCTGTAATGTTGTTCTGTAGCCTTTTAAAAGGCAAAAATCCAAATAATAATATTTCCACTGGCAAAATAATATACAATATCTAAAAACAATATAAACAGCTGTTAGAAGGGCTTTGAAAAAAAAACAATACGTGAAGATAGGTAGCTAGGATTTTGCAGTATTTTTCTTCCCCTAGGCTCCCTCCTTTTTGGCAAGGAAAATTGAAAGATTTCTTTTAAATATAAAAGGAATAAACAAATAAAATTGGAATGAAACATTATGCTTGATATTTGCTGAAATTTGTTTTCTTATAAGTATTTTATTTTTTAAATGTAAGCGCTGTGAAATAGTTCAGATCTCAAAGTTTGTGGGGAGAAAATGTTTCAGCATCTTTTCATACCTGAGGAATCCATTTTAGAAGTCCTTTTTCCCTGTTTGCAAAATACATTTTTATTAGATCTATGTATTTGGGTTAAGACTTACTTAAAATTACTTAATTAGGTTATACTGAAATTCTAAGTGATTTAAAAAGAAGGATTATGGTAATATGACAAAACATAACACTATTTTCATTGAAATCCTTAAATAAAGCCCTTTTAACATGCCAATTTTAAAAATCTATAAATTTGGGGTGTTAAAATAGTACAAAATATAAAAAGGCCAAACTCATAATGGAATGTATAATCCTGTACCAGTGGGCAGGGATTTTGTAGGTACGTTTGGAACATGCGAGGAGGTCATTTACACCTTCAGTTTGGTTTTGAGCATTTCTCTTGCGGTATTGTCCTTTTTAAGACTTTGTTATATATATGTAAAATACTTCTAAAATGTTTGTGGTCGATTTGTAAAGAAAAAATGTAGAGAAAAAGGTAATAGTGTAGGTGCGCTAAGCTAGATGGCAATTGATTGTGTTTTCCCAGGAAATTTTGGAAAGTATTCCAAAGTAAAAATTGCCACAGTAAGGAATAAATTCTAAATAATTGTGTTTGTGCAGTTTGGAATAGCATGGCTGTGAATTGTCTTGAAAAACCTCCTGTAAGTGTCTGAAAAACAGTACAACATAAAAAGGCTTTCCAATTGTGTTTTCTCTAGATAAAGCTATTGGCTTGTAGGCTGATTTAAGGGACGAGGTATTAAAATATAAACTTTAAAAAAAGAACTGTATATGTGCTTTTCTTATCGATATTTTTTTTTTAAAGAAAAGGAAAACGTATATGTGTTTCCTTCCTCTGTGTTGTTTATGGTCTGAAATGAATAATAAATTTGCAGTGATTTATTTTTTAAAAAGAGGTATTTGTATGAAAAATCTGGCAGTAGGTTTGTTTTACTTAGTATTTTAATTTTGGAGGAATGGCAGAATGTTTCTGGATATTTGCATTTGTTTCAGAGGTTGGAGCATAAGCCAGATTTCTGTGTAGTCTGTCAGGCAGTTACACGTCTGAGCATGTTACAGTTTGTAGCACTACAAATTAAAGCCATTTGACTTCTCTGTGCTGCACAAGGCTTTCATAAAAAATATCGCCAATAAAATAAATGTATAGGGGGTGAGCTCTGCGTGGGCGCGGGTGCTGAGCTGCGGAGGGGCGTCGGGGGAGACCCAGTGGATTTTACTCTGAGGTGCTGCTTCTGCATGAACTTGTGCTGCTCTCTGCCCCCGTCCCTCCCTCACTTTAGAGATGGATTCTGACTCTCTGGGATGTTTTTTAGTTTGCAGCGGGTCAGTGGTACGCACATCATTTGGTACTTATTTTGAGAGAGGAGCTGGGAGTGCTGTGTTAGTCATACGGATACCGAGCACCTGTGCGAAGGGTGTGTGGAAGAGGGACAAAACATGAGAGCGTGACTGAGTTTTCACATTACTTTCAGTGCAGGATAACCCAGCATTTCCTGGTAACTTTGTCCCAAAGTTTTCGGGGGGTTGTAAGGCTATTTTGGACTTAATTTACTTATTACCATTTGTCTTTTGAAACAAAAATTAAAAAAACCCCGAAGAGTTGAAAGAAGGTTTTTCACCTGCTTTTTATTAACTGGCAGGGAGAGGTTAATTAATACCACCGCCGCCAGTGACAACCAGCAGGAGCTGGGACCAGAAACCTCCCTGCAGGAGGACAGAAACCTGCCACAGCATCGGCGGGCCGGGCCGGGCCGCTCGGGGCCGGGAGCAGCACCACCGCCGCTGGGCCGGGCCGGGCCGCGCCGCGCCGGGGGCGGCTCTTCGGGCCGCGGAGGAGCCGGGCCGGGGCCCCGGGCGGCCTGGCGGCGGAGGGCCCGCTGCGAGGAAGGGGTGGCGGCGGCGGGGGGGGGTGCGGGGGCCGGCGGCTGCGGAGGCGCCTCGGCGCCGCAGAGGGTTAACGGCGGCGCGGCCGGGCAGGCTGGGAGTTGTAGGCGCGCGGCATGCCGGGAGCTGTCGTAAACGCCGCCGCCGCGCCCGCCCGGCATGGCGGGGCCGCCTCTCCCCCGCCGGGCGGCAGCGCGCCCGGCCCGGCCGCCCCCCGCGGGCCTGCCCGCCCGCCCGCTCGCTCGCCCGCCCTCCTCAGCCGCCGCGCTGGGGCGGCCCGGGCCCGGCCGGCGCCGCTCGCCGAGCGCTGGCTCTGACCCCCGCTCGCTGAGCGGCCCAGCTCCGCGGCGGCGGCGCGGCCCGGCCGGGGCGGCCGCCTCAGGCGCCGGCAGGTCAGTGGCGGGTTTGCCCCTTTCCCCCGGAGCCGGCCGGGCCCGGGCGCGTCTGGCCAGCCCCCGGGGAGCGGGCGGGCACCGGGGCCGCCCGCTGTCGCCTTCAGCCCCGCGAGTGAGCTCCCCGCGGCGGGGCACTGGGCGGGCGAGGGCCCGGCCGTGGTGGGGGCGGAGGATGCGGCCGACAGGCGGCCCCAGCGGGGGGGGGCTCGGCCCGGCCCGGCGGGCAGCCGCGCTCCGCCGCGGCATCATGCCGCAGGGCGGCGGGGCCCCGGCCCGGCCCGGCAGGGCCTCCCTGCGCGCTCGCCCGGCGCCTCTCCCGCCCGAGCGGGACTTTGCTGGTTTTTAAACAATTCGCGCGTGTCCGCCGCGCTCCCGGGGCTGCTGGGCCGCGGCCCAGACGCCGCTCACGGCCTCACAGCGTGTGCCCGGCGCTGCTTCCACTTTCTGGTGAGCTCTGCGTGGAAACGAAGAGCCAGGACTCCCCGCGGCCTCCCCGGGCGCCGGCGGGCGCGGGCAGCAAACGCTTGCACCCGGCGGGAGGGCGGTCTCGGGTTTTATCTGCAAGTTTGTTTGGGGTTTTCTTGTTTTGTTAATGTGAAAGGGAAGAATGAAGGTGCTGAAGTGTGTTGCAGTTACGGAGGGACAAACCCAAGGAGCAAACAGGACTTGGTAGTCTATCTGATAGCAAGATGTTTTCTCTGAGGATGAAGCGGGGAGGGAAGAAAAAAAGAGGGAAAATATTACATATTCATTTAATTTATGCTAATAGCGGGCTCAAAGTGCAAAATCAGCTTCTCATTAAGCATTCTGATGTTTTAAAGCAATTTGTTAATTAGCCGGAGGTACCTTATTTTATGTATGGAAGGAATGATGAGTAATAGTAAGTGAAATAAATCGGTCTGAAGTGAAATTTGGTAAATTTTGTTTGCTTGGTTTTTTGCTCCTTACTTTTTAAGGGCAGATCTTGACAGGTAGTGGTGGTGCCATGCATCAGCAGTTAGCTGAACTTGGGGCTGAGCCTGCTTAAACTTCTCGTGGGAATGGAACGGGAAAGATTGTTGGTACATAGTTTCTTTTTCTTGGTAATAGTAATCCTCCTGAAGTGCAGAAGAAAACATAATTTATTATCTAAGAAATCCAAGTGTGCAAAGAAAGTAACACTGTTAAGATCAAAGAAAGAAGGGAAATATGCCATAATGGGTTTGTTTTCTGTTGCATGTGTTACAGTTCAGTTCTGAGAGGAGTTATGTGAGGAGCTCTACAAACATTTCTGTATTTGTGTCAGAAAGCACGTTGGATTTTGCCAGTGATATCACCAGAAACACAGTCCTTAAAGTATATGCAGATGGGTGTAATTCTCGGAAGAAATTATTTATTTTTTCTTAGGGAAGGTATTGTTCTTGTGGAGGAAAAAATGTTATTTTGCTTATAAAAGAAATTGTTGAGTAGACACAAAAAAAGAGTAAGTGTTTAAGTGCCTGCTTCGTAATCCCTGGTGGTTTGGACTTGCAGAGTTAAGCTGTTGAAGATTATTCGAAATACAAAATCAGCAAGTCCAGGACAAAATAAAATATAAAACTTCAAGACAAGGAAAGTGTAATGTGTCTTAAACTTATTAGCGTACGGCCCGCTCTATTCCTGTCTGAAAAGAACCATTGCTTTTCCAGTTCTTCAGTAGGAAATTAATTTTGCCGGATTCTGTTTGCTTATTTCAGTGGCATCGGAAGTGCATCAGCGCAATAAATACAATATATATCCCATTTCCAAAAGTGTACAATCTGACTTTGAATACTATATAAGCAGTGGGAGCTACGTGTAAAGGGGACCAAATGGCTGAGGGTACTCAATGGAAAGACAAAATTTGTAATACAGATGTTCTAACCTGGTGGCTGTAGAACAGTTCTGAAGGGCAAAATAAAAGACCCAGAGGAAAGTGGAAGATGGGATGAAATGCAACATAGTTTAGCAAAACCAGACTCTGCGGACTAACTTGTTACCTTATGGTAGGATTTTCTAGACAGAGGAAATACACTAAATCTAATATGTTTCATTGTCAGGAAAGTATTTGATATTGTACCATGTGAGAAAATGAGGTAAAATGGAAAAAAATTTGGATTAATTGCATTGTAAGGTGACTTGGGAATGCACTGACAGATAACAGGTGGAAAGAGAATGTACTGATGGAAAGGAGGCCGCAAACTGGATTTTCCAAAGACTGTATTGGAAATTTTTTTTTTTTTTTTCTTTAGTGACCCTAATGAAAAAGTAGAACTGTGGTGATAAGATCTTACGACACAAAACTGGTGGACTGTATCGATAGAGAGGAGGATTGGAATACCCATATACCAACAAGATGAATCAAACCTGAGATTGATAGAATTAGATGAGATTTAGTGATGCAAACAGAAGCTAATCACAACTTATGCTAGAAGAGCTCATCACGTCAGCAGTGAGTTGGTAGTCAGTGTAGTAGTCAGCAGCAGAATGAGAGCATACTGCTATGGGATGTGGCTCAGAAAATAAAAAAAGGAGATGGTGTCCTAGGAAGTATTAGGGGAGGGATTTCCTGTAGTTATAGAAAATATTAATGTCAAAGTATATGGCATTAGGGAGACCTTGTCTGGAGCCCAACTATCACCCATATCCAGATCAATGGATTCACATAGATGCAGAAAATGTTAAGAGGAATAGAAAGACTGTTAACGGAAAGTGACAATTACACAATTTTTTTTATAGGGGAGGAAGATAACTATGTAAGCTCAAGATTAGAGTAGATGAGCAAAACGCGTGTAAAGGGGATAATAAGCACAGTTTGCTGGAAATTACAGGAACAGTTCTAACTATCAAACCACTGATATTCTGGAGCAGTTTCAAATGAGAAAGAAGCTTAAATTTCTTTTAAAATTAAGTTTGATAAATCCAGAAAAGAACTTCATTTGGTTCAGCGTAGTAGTGGGGAATTTTTTGTTGTTGGTTGGTTGGTTTTAATTATTATTTGTAGGAATGCTTTGGAGCCAGGTCATCACTGCTGTAAATCTTCAGATTATCATTGATGTTTCAGAGGGATAGTGATCTACACCCCCTGAACAGTTGGCCTTCTGGGTGGGGACGTTATTATGGTGTCTTTGGTCATACATCATTTACTACTTCTTATTTTGAGAAAGGAAAAAAAAGTCAGAGGTAACGATAAGCTCCTCCCATTGGGAAAAAAACAAAAGCTCAGTACCTCTAAAATTATCGTGCAGTTGGTACAAAAGCTGTTGGATGATGCTGTTACAGCAGCATCTGTATGAATAGAAATAGCAAGAGGGGAAATGGGAATTTAGGCATTCCCCTGGTCTCTCTCCAACGTGTGAAAATCCTGGGATGGAAGGAAATGCCATCTTTTGGAGCTACTTTGTTGTCTGCAGTGCCTTCACAGACAGAAAGTTCTCTCAAAATTTAATCATAGCAGAATAACTAATGAGTAGGTGGATAAAACTATTGTTTGTGCTTGTTTCAGAGTTTAATTGTGTCAGATGTTCTCAAGTGTTGCTGTGGAAAGGGAGTCCAAACGATTGCTGCTATTCTGATTGCGGCATTCAGGTAGGTGACTCCTTGGTTTAAATTCCGAAGGCAAAACGAGTTTTGCACTCCCACCATCAAACACAAAGAAGCATCGAGTCAGAGCAGCCAGACCTCACCTGTTTGCGCAAGGCAGTATTATTCTACTGCCATAAATTTCCCAACATAATATCGCCCTGTAATACGTCTTTTCCTGTTACCATCCAGAACGTCTAGTTGCCCTCGGCATCTAAAGATAGAGTTTAGCCCCCCCCGCAATCACCTGCTCGGGTGCTGTGTAACTGTGAGAGGACCTGAGCTCCTGCCCCGAGATTTCTGCGCCGGTCAGCGGTCTGACGCTTCAAGCATGGAAACCTGAAGTTCAAATCCTGTGCCTCCCTCCGCAGAGGTACCCCCTAGGAGCTCGTGCTTCGTTCCCCTCGGGGCCGCTGAGGTATTTAGTGAAGGCAGATGAGGGGTGAGTGTGGTGTTGGGAGAACTGTCATTGTTTGGGCAGGAGAGAGTGTGGTGCCACGTCACCGAAGCTGCTGGTCAGGGCAACCGCCTGCAGCGGCGGGTACTTGGGCTCCAAATCCTTCTTGCAGTGGGGAGCAGTGTACGATCCTGGGAATGACTGAGTCTCTCAGGGTGTTTTTAAAACGCCAGCTTTAATGCTTAAAACTGTAATGGTAGAACTCTTTAGGAAGTCTGGAAGCCGGACATTTGAAAGAGTTAAGGAGAACTTGAAGAAAAAATACAGAAGCATAATTGGGTGTTAAAGATGGGAAACAGATTTTTTTTTTTTTTTTGCTCTCAACTTCTGTCCCTGGTAGGGCCCTAGCTGAGTTCTCTGCCCTCACAGTTCCTCATGTGCAAACTAAGGGTGATACGTCGTACTTAACAGGAATTCCTCCAAGCATAATTCATGTTTGTGACATACTGGGAGTGGCCAAGACAAAGTCTTCAAGAAGTACTAGATTTTGGCAGGGGCAGCAAAACTGTCCGGCAAGTGGATCTTTAAGGAGACACTCGACAAAGACAGGTTTTTTTTAAAATGATATGATGGCAAAGCTAGTCCGCTGGGATATGGAAGAGGTGAAGTAGTTGTGTGGAAGAGAGGAAATGTCGCATGATTCCTGTCCTGTGGACACGAACCAGCTTGTGCTGGGTGGGCTCTCTCAGGGACAATAGATGCATCGGAGGGGGGTGGAGGGAGGGCTATCGACACAATCTCACATTCAATATACTCCACAAAAGGATGCGGTGAAAGAGGGTTGAGTGTATATAATACAGTGCAGCAGATGAACAATAGGTTACAGATGAGGAGACAAAGGTTTATTATCAAAAGTAGTCCATCATCTGGGTCTGAGAGTGAATGCATCATGCAAGGTGACACCGGGTGTTGGCAGTGGCGTGAGGGACACGCATTCCTGAACTTTGTTCATTTTATGTGGACAAGTATCTGTATCGCTTATCTACAGTTACAAAACGGGGTAGCAGAGACATCAAGGATTAAACAATGAGAACACAGTATTTCGTTTCTACAGATGATATTTTCAGCTCAAAATCAATACATTTCAGTGGGCTGTAGGATTGAAGAAGGTTAATCTTCTGTTGCCATGGCCCATGTTGTGTCTCTCCACTAAACACGTGCTGCACTTGAGTTTGCAGCATGCACAAATATTAGAATTTTATTGGAGGAGTACTTGATTTCCAGCACTGATTAAAAAACCTGCAACTTTATATGCGTGTCTTACTCAGGCCTTTCCTTGGTTTGCATCATGAGAGGAACTGGAGCTCCCCGCTGTAGCCACTTCTGAGAACTCTAAAAGGGGAATGGCAACAAAAAGAGGAATTTTGAGGTTTTACAAGCGACTCACCTGTTAATCCATAGTAGGTAAAAGTGAGAAATCCCTCTATAAAGTACTGGAAGTCTGTAGTGCTGTTTGCATTGTTTCCTGTTCTTAAGGGGAATTGAATGGACCTTCTCATGAAGAGTGGTGTGCACCTGCGTGACATGTTACATTTACAGTCTGTAGACCCAGCTGGTCAATATGCCTACTACTGTCTTGCTCTTGATCCTGTTTAGCTTCCATTGCTACATTTGCCTGGAGTGATTTGTTGTTAAGAAATTTGGGACTTTAATCCCTGAAGCAGAAGGACAGGTTGCTGACACCCGAGGTTTATTTAAGGAGGAAGGAGTGTATCACTGTTACACAGTGTGGCAACCTCAGATGCCTGGATGACTCAGTTTCAAAGCTAAAGCTTGTGTTTCAGAACTGACTCGTGTTTGCAGGTTCCTGTCGTCCTCATAGAAACTATAGTCGAAAGTGTGCAATTGCAGGGTGACAGACATGCCGATCAAAAGTTGGGCTTGCTTGTTTATTTGTTATGGCACTTAATGGTACCAGTTCCATCCCTTTCTCTCAGCCTGCTGCTGTCTGGCTCACTGTCATGGTTTAACCCCAGCCAGCAACTGCTTGCTCGCTTCTGGGATGAGAAGAGAATTGGAAGAAAAAAATGTAAAACTTATGGGTTGAGATAAGAACAGTTTAATGAATAAAATATAATAACAGTAATTGTAATGAAAATTAATATACCAAAAAGAGAGAGAGGAATATAACCCAAGAAAAGACAAGTGCTGCACAGTGCAATTGTTCACCACCCACTGACCAATGTCCCAGCCAACCCCCCCCAGTTTCTATACTGGGCATGACATCCTATGGTATGGAATAGCCCTCTGGCTAGTTGGGGTCAGCTGTCCTGGCCATGCTCCCTCCCAGCTTCTTGTGCACCCCCTCGCTGGCAGAGCATGGGAAACTGAAAAAATCCTTGACTTGGGATAAGCACTGCTCAGCAACAACTAAAACATGGGTGTGTTATCAGCATTATCTCACACTAAATCCAAAACACGGCGCCGTACCAGCTACTAGGAAGAAAATTAACTCTATCCCAGCCAAAACCAGGCACTCATTTGCACCGGTAAGCTTGGCGGAGTTGTTCTGTGGCTGGGTGAGTTGGGTGCTCCTCCTTCACGAGTGCCGAGGCGCTTTGTGTTAGGCCTGCAGGAGTACTGAGGGGCCTGAGAGCAAGAGCCAGCCAGCTGCTGCCGTCAAGGCCCGAGTCTAAAACATAGATCCCCAAGCTCCTGCTTACTGGGAACCCTGCCAGGAGTGAGGAGAGTGACAGAAATACCTGCTTCCAGAGTTGCCCAAATACACCGCTTTAACACATGCTTAAGATTTATGTGTGGGATAGGGCTGAGAGCATCTGCTCCAGCAACCCAGCCCCTCCAGTCCTGCTGGTTTTCCCTCCCATCGCTGTGGCGGATGGAAAACCAGTTACTCTGTGCTGTGCAACAGCTTCAGGCGAGAACTCCTCACCCAGCACACGTCTGTGCCACGCTGTTGAGACACTTAGCTGGTGCAAGCCCTTTCAGGCAGGGGAAAGAAAACTGAGTTCCTGGGTGAATGCTGAGTCGCGTGTGGGCTCAGAGGGTACCGTGACCCCTGCAAGGGGGTGGAGAAGGTGCCTACAAAAAGGGTCAGGATTGGGAATTCCACACAAGGTCTCTTGCCTCACCCCAGCGTTAGGATCCGCTGCTGTTTGAGGTGGCTTGGGAGATTTCAAGCTGTGCCAGGGCAGGGTCAGACTGGCTCTTAGGAAGGATTTCTTTGCAGAAGGGGTTGTTGGGCGTTGGAATGGGCTGCCCAGGGCAGGGGGGGAGTCCCCATCCCTGGAGGGGTTGAAGAGTCGGGTTGACCCAGCGCTGAGGGATCTGGTGGAGTTGGGAACGGTCAGGGTGAGGTTCATGGTTGGGCTGGAGGAGCTTCAAGGGCTTTTCCAACCTCGATGATTCTGTGATTCTGTGGTTTATTGGCACACCTAACTGGTTCCTGTAGTGTTCTTCACTTCACAGGATGGGCAGTGTAGATCCCATTCTTTGGTATTGTACTTTTTGCCTTCAGTGTGCACTGAGGCAGGGTGCCTTAATTCGGGGCTGTGGATTTAGGCAAAGACACACTGCAGTGCTCAGCACCGCAACCCTCTATTGAATCGGGCCTCCCCGCAATAAGTGTGAGTAATGGTAAGAGAGGCATGAGAGCAGAGTGACTGTACAGGAGGGAGAGCTGCACTTGACTTGCTAGAATGAAAAACATATTTGTAAAGGGATAAAATTAGCGCTGGGTACAAGAATGCCATTTAATGAAACAAATGACTACACCTCTTCTCAGTGGCAGGAACGAAGTGACACATCACAGTGTCCCATCCTCCCCTCGGCGTTGCTGCAGAGGAGACAGCGGCTGGGCTAGCCAGGCTGGGGTGAGGTGGGGACCTCAGCGTCGCGGCCCCCCCGAGAGCCCCGGCCTCACGCCTCACGTGGGGGGTGACGACTGACTGCGGCTCTCATCTGTGGGCCTGCAGTGAGAGGTGCCTTCCGCGGGTGCTGGGGGAGCAGGGCAGGAGGGAGGGCCGTGAGACGTGGGCGTGTGGTCTCACTGAGACGTGGGATCGCTTGTGAGATGCTTGTGGCCGCAAAGTCACAGAAAATAATAAAAATTGAATGTTTCTTCTCATTGGGGGCTCTTTTATCCCCTATTTGTTGTATTTTATTTCTCTATTTGTTGTATTTTATTTGTCTTCTCTGCTGTATTTTTGCCTTCTTTATGTCTCCTTTTGATGTCTCCCCCTCTGTAGTTCCACATCCTTATTTTTTGTTCGTTTTAATTTACTGTTGCTTTTTTACTCATACACGTCTTCACTCCTTTAGCTTTCCTAAGTACTTTCTTTTTTGTCTCTCTTGTGATCTGCCGTATAGTTTGGCCACCTTCCATGCGATGGAGCAATGTAGCTGAGTTGTGGGTTGACGTAGGCTTGCATCACCACCCCGAACCAGATTGCATCTGCAGTCCTCTGGAACTGACTACATGCCTGAGCTGATAAAAGATGCCGTGGAACCGTGGATCTCGGGGGCCTCGGCAAGGTATCCTGCTGTACACGTGTGTGCGTGCTGATGTGCGAGTGCGTTCAAAACGCCCGTCTGTTCCATCGGCTCAGCTGAGCGGGTGCTCCTCTGGGCTTTGCAGCAGCTTATGGGAAATGGGAACAGACCCGCAAAGCTCGTGGGAAGACCGGGATTAACCCTGAAAAGGGGGATATGCCTGTTCCCCGGGAATGTGTGATGGCTGTAAGCAAGAGATCCAAAACCCCTCACTTGACCTTTCTATAATTCTTTCCCTTCCAGTGAGTCCCTTTCCCTGCCTGTGACTCATCTTCTGCTAAATGTAGACTGTAAGCCTCTCAGAGGACTGCCTTTCTCTCTGAACAGAGTAGCATAAAAAATAGCAACGCTGTTGAATAACCAGTATTATTTTTTAACACAAAAAACTTGAGGGCTGCCTTGCTGTATCTATGCTTCTCTGTCAAGGGATCTATCAGTTCCCCGAGAGAAGAGCCGAGCAGGTTCTGTCCTGGCCTGCAACAAGAAGGTTGTTCAGACGAGTGGTCTCGGGAGCGGCACGACCGCAGGACTGTGGGCAGTGGATGTTATAATAAAAGATAGGTGGGCTCTGACAAAGGCCAACGAATTTTTCATGTCACCCACATACTTCCTTCCCTATTTCTGACCCATGTATAACTGGCAGCATCCCCGTGGTAGCTGCAGCGTGGCTTACACGGGCATCCAGTCAGAAGTTGCCAGCTCCCTTCAGCAGGTCGCCCGACATCCGTCTCCTTTCCCCCAGCCTCTGCACGTGCTGCACAGCCGCCCGCTCCACTCCCGTTCTGGACCCTTGGTGACCCTGGTGATCATGCTGTTACCTTCCATCCCTCACTTCAGCTCTTGTTTTGTCTTTGACTTGTAGCAGATCTCTTACTCAGCCAAACTGGTTCCTTTTCTCTTTTCAGATGCTTTCGCCATATCCCGTCTCTCCATTGCCTGGTCCTCTGGAAGACAAAGGAGTGAGAATCAGCGTTGTGTGTTGTTACCCAGCGAACACTCTGAGAACTGCTTTGACAGGCGATAGAAGAAAACAGTGCGGTGTGGCCACAGCAAGCACAGGCTTTTCCTAACAATTTACAATTGCACTATGATCCCAGCGAGGAGTGGTGCTCAAACCTCCTTTTGATCACCTGTGTTCTCTTCTCTCACTGTCACATCATTTCCTTCCAACATGCACGCATTCATGCAAAAATGCCAAGATTCACCATGCAGATTAAAGCAGGTTTACAAATTAAGGAAAGGCTGGTGTGGAACAAAAGGAAAATTAAATTATCCCAGCAATTTTGCACTTAACTTTTAACCAAGTCCCGTCAGCGGCAGGTGTTGTGTCGGATACACGTGCAGTGAGGCCTGTGAGAATTTTCCATGTGTCAAGGCTGCAGGAGCTGGCCCTAGCAAATCACACTGTTCTGAAAATGGTGGCCAGTAAGCAATAGGTGGGCTCTTCTGGGAAAAAAATGGGAAGAAAACTTGGTGGGATCCTGATCCTCTGCGGTGTCACCTTTCACAGTTGAGTGACAAGCAAAAGAAAGAAAAAAGGTGAGCTAAATCACCATGAGGATGGATGCCTCCTGCTGCGGAATAGAATGAAACCCAGTGACGTGCTGCCTCCCGTTAGATCTGGTACAACTGCCCTATGATAAAGGTTAATTTCTGAAAATCAGCCGTAAGCCTATAGGTCAGCCACTGAGGCAGTGACTTGGCAAATTTTTCATTGCAGAGCGTATGATAGTTTCGTGCCTTCAGTCTGTGTTGCTGCAGACAGTGGATTGTTGAATCCAGTGAAGTTTTAATCCCACTATGAATTTGTTTTCCACGAGTAGATTATGAACAGAGACGTTAGATTTCTATTAATTACGTATCTTTGAGTGAAAAGCTAGTGTGTGTATATATATATATATATTTAATAACAGGAAATGTAACAAACATTTATTTTTATTAAGCAAATAAACCAGATAAACCTATCAAAGCATGTTTTCATTTAATTTCTTCAGTCTTGTTTCCCTTAGTATAAATGAAAGGTCATCAAGTGCAACCTCGTGTGTCTCAGGACGCTCTTCATTGCATCAGGTAGTTGATGTCATACAAAAGCATCTTCTTTCTAAATAAGAGCTTTGAGATTGCGATAGTCTTTGCAACTCTGTGTCCGCGTGGCACCATAATCTGATTGAGGCCTCAAGGTGCAACACACAGGTTCTACTCACCTGATGTGTGTAGGGTGGCACCTAACCCGAGATCTTCCCAAACTCTGAGAAATGTAATCCCTGTCTGGAGGAGCTCGTGCCCTAGGAGCAACAAGCAGGCAAAGGTTTGGGAACATGGAATGGGACAGGGAAGGAGGAATTGTAGGGAGCTTGTAAATCCATTCAGTGAGCAGTCTGCAGGAGTGGGATCTGCGAAGGGAAGCTGGGGCTGAAGCGTGCCGGGGTTTTTTGCAAATGACCTCCCGGAGGCTGCGTCCAGCATCAAGATGGCATGTGGAAAGCAACACAAGGGAGTTGGGTGAGGGGAACTGTCCTGCTTTTGGCTGGGATGGAGTTAATTCTTCTTCACAGTAGCTAGAATACCGCTGTGTTTTGGATTCAGTATGGGATTTGGGATGAGAAGAATGTCGATAACGTACTGATGTTTTCAGGTCTTGCTAAGAAATGAAGGACTTTCCAACTCCCCATGTCCTGCCTGTGTGCAGGTGTACAAGAAGCTGGGAGGGAGCAGAGCCAGAGCACTGGACCCAAATTAGCCAGTGAAATATTCCATATCATGTAACGTCATGCTCAGCGTATAAAGGAGGGTTGGCCGGGAAGGAGGGGGTTCTCTTTTGCTTCTGGGATTGTGGTTTTGAGATCTCATTTTTTTTCAGGCCCGCTAGTTGGGAACGGGCTGGATATCGGTCGGTGGGTGGTGAGCGATCGCGTTGTGCATCACCCATTTGTACTTTCTATTACCATTTTATTTCAATTATTAAACTGTTTTTATCTCAACCTACAAGTCTCCCTTTACCCAGGCCGGGGAGTGGCTGCGTGGCGTTTGGCTGCCGGCGGGGTTCAAACCACGACAGGGACTGGCAAATGGCTGCAGCCTGGCAGCAGCGCTTCAGCAGAGGCAGGGAGGGCACAGAAAGCTGGGGGGGCCCGAAACCCAGCTGGTGGCAAAGCTGCGTGTCGAGACCTGTAAGCGTGAGTCCCGCCAGCCTGCGTGGCTGAGGCAGCAGCTCAGAGCCAGCGAGCGAGCGAGGGCAGGAGCAACGTAACAAATCCAGTGGAGGAGGATGGTCAACGCTGTGACAGTTTCGGGGTCAGCTGGGATTGGTGGTGGGTACCTGGGAAGGCCCAAGTGGGCTGTCCGGGGTGTCAGAGCAGCACGGGGAGGGGATGAAGTGTGAAGCAGAGAGGTGCTTTGGTAGAGCTCAGAGATCTTCAGTAGCAGCAGCTGGATTTGGGTATGACCAGTTTCCCAAGGCACGGGAGAAAGGCAAGGCAGCGTATAAAGCTACCCACCACGCTACCTGTCATTAACAACTCGGGTGGATGTGGATCCCCAAAAACCTCATCTAGAGGAGGTTTCTTACTGCTCGTAAAAAGGTCATTGTCAAATAAATCATATAAAAGGCGTGCTTTCTAGAAAAAGATTTTGAGAGTTGCAAGCATCCACCTTTAAAACCAGCAGTTCCCTTCACCACTGCCGGACTTTTCTGGTGTTTTGGTTGTCCCACTCATTCCCTGCCAGGGACAGGGAAGGGATCTTACCCCTGTACTCGGCACTGGTGAGGCCGCCCCTCGATGACTGTGTTCAGTTTTGGGCCCCTCACTCCAAAAAGGCCATTGAATGACTCGAGCGTGTCCAGAGAAGGGCAACGGAGCTGGTGCAGGGTCTGGAGCACAGGTCTGATGGGGAGCGGCTGAGGGAACTGGGGGGGTTTAGTCTGGAGAAGAGGAGGCTGAGGGGAGACCTCATGGCCCTCTACAGCTACCTGAGAGGAGGGTGCAGAGAGGGGGGATGAGTCTCTTGAGCCAAGGACCCAGCGCCAGGACAAGAGGGAATGGCCTCAAGCTGTGCCAGGGCAGGGTCAGACTGGCTCTTAGGAAGGATTTCTTTGCAGAAGGGGCTGTTGGGCGTTGGAATGGGCTGCCCAGGGCAGGGGGGGAGTCCCCATCCCTGGAGGGGTTGAAGAGTCGGGTTGACCCAGCGCTGAGGGATCTGGTGGAGTTGGGAACGGTCAGGGGGAGGTTCATGGTTGGACTGGAGGAGCTTCAAGGGCTTTTCCAACCCAGATGATTCCAGTTCTGGGTTGCACCAAGTTGCCATTGATCTGCCACCTCCCCCAGCCTCTCCCGTCCTCTCGGCCCGTTCGGGCACGGCGCCTCAGCCACCAGCATTTTCGGGGTTTCGGCCCCCCCAACCCCCCGTGTCCCACCTCCCCCCGGCCCCCAGAGAAAGCAGGCGAGACCCTGGGCCGGTGCGCGGGGTACGGGGGGCACGGCCCGAGCGGGCGGCTGGAGGGGGCCCAGAAGGCAGCTGGAGCTTCGCGCTCCTCTCCGCCACCCCGGGAAGAGCCACCGAGGGGGTGATTTCGGAGGCTGCTCCCGAGGCCGGGGGCTCCCGACCCCGTGGGGCTGCGGGAGCGAGGGGGTGTCTGAGGGGCCGGGGCAGGGCTCAGCGGGGGGGGACGCGGCTCCGGGGGAGGCCCCGCAGCGTGGAGCGGCCGCTGGGTGCGGCGCCCGGCCCCGCTTTCCCCGGGAGGGAGCGGTTTGGGGCGCCGCGATCCCCGTTTTGGGGCCCGCACCTCCGCCCGCGGGGTCACCGCCCCCCCCCTCCCCCGGCAGCGGGGGAGGGGAGAACCGAGAGACGTAGTCGGGTGCGAGGCGGAGCCTGAGCATTTTATGAATGGGCTCATATGACGTCAGCGAGGGCGGGAGGAGAGGCCCCGTGTTCCACCAATCCCGCGAGGCTCCCGGGCGGCAGGGCCAATCGGAGCACGGCCGCCGGGTGACGGCCATCCCCGCCGGCCAATAGCGGCGAGAGAGCGGGTCCGACCACGTGGGGCGCAGGCCGCAAGTAGTACGGGGGCGTGTGGCCGCGCGCGCCCTGCCCCCCCCCTTGCCGGCGCGGCGGGAGCGTGGCGGGGCCGCGCGGCCCCAGGGCGGGCGGGGCCGGCCGCGTTGCCGGGTTACCCGGTGACTGAGCGGCCCCTCAGCCAATGGCGGCGGAGCGGGGGCGGGCGCCGTGACGGCGGCGGGCCGGCGGTGGCCGGGAGGGCTCAGTCCGGCCGCGGCCGCCTCCGCAGCATGGTGGCTCCCGCCGCGCTCCCGGCCGCCGGCCTCCTCTACTGGGTGGGCGCGCTCGGCGTCCTCTACGCGGCCGCGCTGGCTTCCTACCGCCTCCTGGCCGGCCTCCGCGTCTGGGTGCTGGGCAGCGGCGCCGCCGCCGTGGGGCCGGCGCTGGGCGCCTGGGCAGGTGAGTGCGCGTCCCGCCCGGCCGCGGCGCCTCTCGCCCGCCCCCCCTCCGCGCACACACACCGGGGCAGGGCCCCCGCGGGGCGCCGGGGGGCCGGGGGCGGCAGCCGGGTCCCCGGGCGCGGGTTGAGGGGCCGGCGGGTGGTGCCGCTCGGCCGGGCGCGCCCCCGCGGCGCCGGGCTCGGGGTCCCCGCGGGACGCGTGGGACCGGCGGGCGCCGGGCGGAGCGGGGACCGCCGGTGGTTGGGACTTGCGGGCGGGCACGGCTTGTTTGAGCTTGGGCTCGGGCCGCCGGGCTGGGCCTCCTGGGCGCGCGGCCCGGCTCGGGGCCGTGGCTCCGCGGAGCGGTGCCGGTACCGGTAGCAGTTTCCAGCGCGGC
Organism: Strix aluco; assembly: GCF_031877795.1. Taxonomy (NCBI): domain Eukaryota; kingdom Metazoa; phylum Chordata; class Aves; order Strigiformes; family Strigidae; genus Strix; species Strix aluco. The sequence goes on from NC_133961.1 coordinate 3,508,374, forward strand.
CGGTCGGTGCGCGGCCGCCCCCTCCGCGCGCGCGCCGGCCTCGCGCCTCATCGCTGACGTCACGGCAGCCCCGTCCCCCCGCCGCCCCCGGAGCAGCGGGCGCTGCCTCGGTACCCGCCGGGGACCGGCCCCGGGAGCGCGGCCGGCAGCGAGGGAACGGCCGCGCCGCCACCGACTTGCTGACGGAGTAAAACTTGTGCCAACCCGTCCTGCGGACCGGCCCCTCTGGAATCCGGGGCCGCCGTCGGCCGCAGCTCGGGGCCCTTCCGAAAAGGGTTGCGGCACCGGGGGCCGTCCCTGGTGAAAGGGGGGACGGTGGCCACGGCGCTGAAGTGGCATCCCAGGAGCCTGGGAGCACGGTGCGAGCACAGCCGAGGCGGTTACCGGGGGCCTGGCAGCGCTATGTTGTAGTAACTTTTCCCCGTTCTCCGATTCCTGGCCACGGGAACCGTGCTGGGGAAAGAACGTTTCTTCCATCTTAGTCTGCTCCAGTGGCTTTTAAGTAATGATGAGGAACGAGGAAGAGCTCCTCTGCCAGTGTAACGGATCAGGCCAAGAGAATTTTCAAATCCATTCCTGCCAAAGGCAGTGGGAAGGGAAAGTCCTGTGTCTGGTTGGGAACTGATAAGGCGGGCCTTAAAAATAATTGCAGACTGTAAGAGCTGTGAGTTTGAGATGAGGTGATGGTTTAAAAGGCTGCAAAATGTACTCCCTTCCCTGAAGGGGAGTAGGAGGACATCAAGTGCTTAGACTCTGCAGCTGCTTCTAGGTGGCAGACCTGTAGGTACGGCAGCCCCGCAACAAGCTGGGAGGGTGCAGGGCTAATCATAGAATCACAGAACGGTTTGGGCTGGAAGGGACCTTAAAGATCATCCAGTTCCACCCCCCTGCCATGGGCAGGGGCACCTTCCACTAGCCCAGGTTGCCCAAAGCCCCGTCCAACCTGGCCTTGAACCCTTCCAGGGAGGGGGTAGCCACAGCTTCTCTGGGCAGCCTGTGCCAGGGCCTCACCACCCTCACAGGGAAGAATTTCTTCCTTAATGAATGTGGTTCCCTGTAACCTCTGCAGCAGCCAACACAGAACTCGTATGTGACCGTGTGGTTGGGTAACTGAACAGCTGCTTGTGCGAGACACCAGTGAACCACCAGTGCTACTGGCAGTATATGTAATCCCAGAGCACGTTATGGGTCCTGCGTGCACAGGCTTGAAATACAGCAGCAGTGCTTTGGACGAGTTACAGCATTACACGCACATGGTTAAGGCCCATGTCTTCCTTCCTTCCAGCTAGAGAAATGAGGTACCTGTTAAAGATCTGGTCGGCACAGGAGACCCAAAGCCTTTTTGACTTTCTGATGTTGGTTTTGAATATATTACTGCATCATCAGTTGCCTGCTGACCTGTGGTGCATCACAGAAGTCTTGGTGGCTGCTTTAGCTTGTTCTGCGTCGTTTCAAACATGGAAGTTCACAGTGCTTGAGCCAAACGCCAGCTTATCAGCTGCAATCACGAACTGTAGCCTACAGATCTTCCCTCAGTCGCATCCTCAAACATCCCATGAACAGCAAACTGCGGTGCGGATGTCCTCCGTCGCTGTTTTGCACAAGGGCAGGCAGTCAGCGGGTCGTTGTATGTGGCCGATGGCTGCGCACAAAAATTTTACCTTTGCCGTGATCGTGTTCTTCAAGGCACGGAGAAAAAGGAGCGTTGGCGGGACAGCCAAATTCCCTGTGTTTGTTACTCCCGCTCTGAAGTGAGAGCACTGCTGCAGCATCAAGGAGGATGGAGAAGTAGGATGATGGTGCCTGGTAACTTGGACCTGAGCTGTCGCTGTAGAAGGACATGTGGCCATCATCAGCCCGCTGTTGTACGTCCTCTGCGTGCTCCTGAGGCAGGCGAGACGCTGCTCTACTGGGGCAGCTGCTGTTGTCTCAAGCTGAAATGGGGAGGTTTTCTCAGTCTAAATAAGCAGGGGGGTGGTTTGCCCCAAAATGCACTGTGGCACCAGCGATAGTCTGGAGAGGCTCTCAGTTTTCTCTCCTCCTGGAAAGGAGGATGAAGGCACAGCTGCGGATATGATGGGTCACCTTGAGAATTAGCAAATTACCAAGTCATACTGTAGCAAGAAATGCATTTCCTCCTCTCCTGGTCTTTTTAAAACCAATGGGTTTGATGCTAATTAGCTGCTGTGATTACTGTGACAATGCATTCTTTCTACTGCACAACTAAAAAGGAACTTCACAAAAAGTAGAAAGCCCTTACAAGCCCTTTTTCTAAGGGCTCCTTACTGCCCTTTAACTCTTCTGCAGGTCTGAAATTGAGTTGCAAATTCTTCACTCCTTTTCTTAGTGGGTTTTTTGTTGCGTATATGCAATTGCTGCTGTCTCTGCTCTGTCTAATTTGCTGGTATTTAGAAGGAGGGGGTGTGAGGAGGAGGAACCATGTGAACCGGTAATGTACTCTGAGAAAATTAGGTTTGTACTACTTTAAATAGCAGCTGTTTGGGAAAAAAAGATAAATTTTTCTCCGGTCACAGTTACGTGTGAAGGTCTGTATGTGGCTTTTCTGGTTTTCTCTCCCCATAACTCACATCTGGCTTGGTTTTGGCTGCCGTACAGTTTGGGTGGATGTTGTTTCGATGTGGGATTTCTGGGTGCGCCTTGAGAGAGAATACAGTCAGAACTCCTGGGTCAAGTGCTCTGTACCTTTAATATGCCTCATAAATTGGTAACAGAAGATGAGAATAACAGCTCCCTTGCTTGGAAAACAGTTTAGCTAAATAAACCACAGACTCGACAGGAGCAGAGTGCCGAGGAGTCGTTCTGAAATCACCAAGAATACAGCAAAGATGTGGCTGTTCCCCTGCCTTCCTCTAGACAGGCAGATCTGTTGGCAGCGCTGGTAGTTGTGATCCATAATGGTATTTCCTTAGGTCGGATGAGTGTCCCCTATTCTTCTCCCGTGGATGGTGGTGGCAGGCAGCCACCTTGCTTCTCTGCCATTGACAGTTGGGTGTATTCTGGAGTACAGAGTGTCTGAAGCAGGGGACCGTCTGCTGCTGTCATAGCTCCCGTTTGGAGAGTTGCCGTATCTCCTATTTTAGGAAACCGCCTCTTCTTTCTGCAAAACATGGAATCGTTTTTCTGCCCCTTCCCTTCAGTAACTTGGTGAAATGAAGTCAAAATCCAATGGTAATTCTGACTGGGAGGCCTCTAGTCCAACCTCCTGCTCAGAGCAGGGTCAGCTGTGAGATCAGACCAGTTTGGTATATGCAAATAGTCAGCTTTGTATGTTCAAAATACACCAGTGCTACAAGTTGGAGTGATGTCATGCTCTAAAACTTGTAACATCTCGGTCATGTCAGATACTTAAACTTTTCTTCCTTTTTTCCTGGCTCAAAATTGCAAATATTTTTTTTTTCCCCCCAATTTGCTGTAACTGAAGTGATGCATTAACTGGAAACAAAGTTTATTTTGACTGTGTAATTGGCCATATGACACTCTAAAAGTCCTGTTTTCTTTCAAGCCTCGCCGTGACTTAGAAAAGCACCCACTTCTTCCCCCAGTGCCTTTGATACAGGCACGGTTGAATAATCGTACATTTAGTGATCACAAAATGTCTGATAGCGATGATGCTTCCTCATGTGGTGAATACAGCTGTACAGTTGTATTGGGGCCAACAAATGTTTGCGAAGATGAGCTTGCCTTAATTAAGCTTCTTGGAGTTTATTCACTAACATGCAAAAATAACTAAATGTGGGCAATTTGCTCTAGATTGCTTAAAAAAGAATCTGTAAGAGGTCATTAATCAGGATGGTGCTCTCAACTGCCTCTAACTTTCTGTAATTTGGTTTTAGACAAAACCCCCTTATTCAGTCTTAAACCTTTCTTTTCCTGTGTAAATGTTTAACAATAAGTTCTTTCAGCAGCAGCAAAGCCGGGTGAAGCTCACTCCCTGTTCTTGTTGGCTTCTTTTACTTAACATTGGCTACAATTGACTATGCATAAGCCAGCGTCTAAAACCAGCTATTTTTAGATCAAGGCCACTAAGGGAGGCACAAAAAATATATGTAACTGGGTACTTGAGGAGTGGAGTAGATGAGTATTTGTGTCTTTACAGTCAGGTCTTTTTAAAACTAAGGCCATGCGGGGTGATTCCCAAACTCAGTTTACTGACTAGGAAGCTGGGGTAATAACAAGCTCTAGATCAGACCTTAACACTAATTTTATTAGATTAATAAAATGTGATGCTTACGTGAGGAGGAAGAAATGACAAGCTGGATTTTGTGCTTGTAAATGGTTTGAGTTAGATTCCATCGATACGGTTATGCTTCCCGTGGTCCCTGGAAACAGCGTCTTATAAAACAGACCCTGATCCTTAGGAAGTTCTTGGGACAACCTTAATGAAATAAATCGGATGAGAAATGATTTTAATGACAATTTAAGAACTCCATACAAAGGACGTTGACTTTAGTGCTGAGCAGGCGGTAACTTGTTGATAACTTTGAGCAGCTTTCACAAGCAATGTCATTTTTCAAGCTCCTTAGCATCAAGTGAAATAGCTGTTACCTGAAGGCTTTTTTGTTTTCTGCAAACAAGTTTCCATCCCTGTTGCGCAAATGAGTGCAATCTTGCTCTGCAGGCGTTTGGCAATGTGCAGCGATAGCTGACAGACCACGTCATAAATCACTGTTGCAGATTAAAACAGGCAACCTAGTGCAGTGTGAGGTGAGGTTATAGTTAGTGGGGAAACAAAGGGAGTTTCAACCTCTTAACGCTGCTCTGTGCAGGATGCGAGAGGAGAGGCTCTGCACGACTCTTCTCCCCGCACCCGAGTGCTTGGCTGGCATGTGCCGAGCTTTGGGGAGAGCTTTTGGTTCCCTCTTTTTGTTTAGTGGAATCACTTATTCAGGCCTTTATCATCTTCAGCACTTCAGATCCATGGCAAGGGTTTTCTGGGCTTGTTCTCAATACACAAACACTTCTACCCTTGTACGAAATAAAGCGTGCCACTACTCAACCTGAAAAGTAATGTTAAGAACGTGTGAAAACATGCCAGCTTCTTATAACTCTTGACCATGACAGCTCAAGTCAAACTTGCAGCCTGAACTTGGAGCACGTATTGTTTTTTCGTATGGCTCTCTGCAAAGCACTTCTGAAGGGTTACTGCACACAAACGTGGCTCTGGGAATGATCTGGTGCAAGCATCCTACTCCTGTCTGAACTTCCCACAAGTGCCGTGCTCGCGTGTGTGGCTTCTTCTTTTCCTATTCACCATGTAACATTTCTCAGTATCCATCCTAAATTTTCTCTGGTAAAAAAAATTAGCTGTCTTCCTTTAGTCATCAGTCCTACTCATAGCTTCTAATTTAGAAGACTGCTGTCAGTGTCTCCCTCCAGCCTGCTCTTTGTTGGACTAAGCAAGTGCTGCTCTTGCAGAGCAGCCTGGGAGAGGTGGGATCTCTGGCCCTGTTGCTCTGGGCTCAGCAGCTCGCACTGTACTTCAGTGGGCTGCCACTCCTTTGGAGACCTTGCAGCTCTTAGTGAGCCAGGGAGGTTCTCTAGTATTTTTTGTAGGCTACTGCTACTACCATATCCTAAGATCAGTTTTGCTCTCTGGACAATATAAAGGAGTGAACCATACTCTGCTCTGTTTTCTACAATTTTGCTGTCTTTCTGCTTCTTGATTGCTTCTTTTAGGTGTTTTCCTTTGCACGTGATGTTACTGACTGTTTAAAATGTCTGCTTAGTAGAATTGCTGAACACTTGTTAAGTGCTCCTTCTTTCACTCTCTGGTCAGAAAGGGAGAGGGAGAGCCCAGAAGTCCAGAGTCTCCGGTTCTGTTGCGTCCCTGCTGTTGGGCGTCAGCACTGCCAGGCTCATAATCTCCAGCTCTGGTTTGGTTTGGTGTGAACGCTTCCATTCACCTGTTTTGTTGAGAGATGCTTTTCATTTTTCAAGGGAAATTCTGGGTGGAACTGTTCAGTAACGCAGAGCTGATGTCACTGGGGAGCTGGAATTGGAATGTGAAGAGGCTCTGCCGTGCTTAACTTCAGGAACAGATATGCATGTGAAGGAGAGTTAGATGCTGTAGTATGGTCTCTCCACCTCCAAAAAAAAAAAAAAGCTAGTGATGGGTGGAGGACAGATGTTACTTACATTAAGGTGAAAGGAATACCCATCTCTGATAAACAGCCTGAGAGGAAAATGCTTGAAAATTTATTAGCCTGGCAAATGAATAGCTGTGTTATTTTAAGCTAGCTCATTCTCTCAACTTTCTGTGTATTTTAAAGTAGGAATACTTGTAATGGAAACCGGTTACTTAAAACTAGGGAATTTATGCAAGGATGTAATCTAGAGTAGTATCTTGCTTCAGTTTCTTTATATTGCTTTTTTGGCCAGTGTAGTGCCCTCCCCTTTGGAAGGTTACCTGTGCAGCACCCGGGTGAAAGCAAGGAGAGGCCTTGTGTAGTAGCGAGGAGCGCAGAAGTGTCTCCAGCAAAGAAGTCCAACTGGAACTGCGCTGGGGCTTAGAGCCAGTTGGGTAAGTGCACTGCTGTGTAAGGAGCAAGCGAGCTAGCAGGAGGTCCTGAGGGTGTGAGGGCAGAGCTGAGAGTGGCGTTTGGGGAAAACTGCAGTGGCTCACCACCTGGGAATTTTTTTTTGGTAGGTGGGTGAAACATGTTGTTGTTCTTGGTCTTCTGAACAGTTTCATTCCTAAGCCATAGAGTTGGGATGGCCACCTCTGCAATAGAAAGGACGCTAGAATAATTAGGAAGGATATTTTCTTACTAACAAAAGTGCCAGGTGTGATTCTTCAGGCTTGTATGAGAACACAAATGTGGGATAAACAGCGTAGCTAGTGGCTAAAGTATCTCATGTTGTGTTGGGCTTGCATGGTTGAATCACTTGCCTAATTAGATTTAGGGTTGCCGTTTGTAACTTCAGGTGACTTCTGTTGCTCACTTATTGATAGGCTTTAGGAAACCTAGATTCCTAGGGCAGAGCAAAACACTTTTCAGATTGAGTACATTAATATCTGAAAATGCTAGAATTAGGGCTATTTGACTTCCTTCCCCTGTAGTACATTTTATCGCACAAAAGGATTCTACCTTAAATCTGCTATTTTTCGCCTCCTGATTATTTAACCTTAACGTAGTATTTTTTTTCAAATCTGTGCAACGTCTCAGATTCCTGGAGTTGAAGTCTAGAGCAGTACACCATCACCCACTGGGTGAGTCATTAGCAGAGCTGAAATCCTGATCCACAATATAAGCTTCTCCAGCTAACACTGGAAAAGAGCTATATGCAAAATTTCCTACTGAGCTTTTAATTTACTCCCCTGCCCTCAGCAACAGATGGTGACACCTAACATCCTGGGGTTTGATCGTAGGTTTTGAAAGTAAACCTCTTGAGTAGCAGTTCTTAAAACCGGAGGTGAGATGTCCAGAAGCTGAGCCTCAGGGAGAATGGTGCCTGTCCCTTTGTTTCTTGTACTTATTTTTCTATTTTTGTGGCACACTCCCTGCTGCTTTCTCTCCTGAGGGTTCGTTCTTGTGTTCCTCTCATGACTCAGTTGCTTGTCCCAGAGAGGGTGGCAGGCAGCTGTGTGGCTCGGGCTGAGGCATGGTCTGTGAATGTGCAGTACTTAATGTCTACGTGACTGTACAGGATTTGGTTTTGGTTGCTTGGGGCTTTTTTTCTTCTGTTCTACCTCCTTCCTATTTTCTCCTCTTAAGTAGTCGTGAGCCGTGGTGTCCCAGGAGGGTGTATTCCATCAGTTATGCCAGTAGCTGAGGGACAGCTGCACCACACTTCTTGAGGAGCTCTATACTTGCTGGACACGGAGGAGCAGGGCTGAGGAGCTCCGTTCTAAGGATGTTAATCACAAAGATTTTTCCAGAGGATTTTCATGTATGTTAGAAAACTACCACTGAAGCAGAAAGGGAGAAAAGCTGTAATGAGAGAAGGGGAATGGGAGATGTGGGGTAAGCTCAGTGGGGCAAAGGTTTTTGTTGTTGAGGGGAGGAAACTGTTGTGCAGAGACTAAAGAGTCTTGTCTCCTTCCAAAGTCTCTAGTCCCTACTTTTAGAGGCAGAGGTTTGTGGAAATGTGCAAGGGGGTGTGTGGGTATGGAAAGCAGAAGGCAGAGAACTATCTACAGTGTGACTGCTGCTACCCAACCAACACTTGCTGATGCTTCCATGCTGCTCTTCTTCATACTCCCCTTCACCACTGGATTCTTGTTTCAGCAAGTCCCAGTTTCCCATTCCCCATCTGTGTCCAGCCAATCTGTTCCTCCAAAAGTCTTCCCTCATATCTCTTCTGAAGCCTCTGGTTGACCTGTTTCCCATGGACTTCAGGCCCTGTGCTTCCTTCCCCTGGGTTCTTACCCAGGCAGAAAAGGCATTTGGTTTGTAAACTCACTATTCACTAACGGTTTTCACAAATATTTTTTTCTTGAAGAGGTATATATGCCCAGTATTCCTGGTGTCTGAGTCCCATCTGCCACAGGAACTTTCTGTCTCCAGAGTAGTGACTGAGTAGAGGTGATTCAGCACAGCTCACGCATCAGATCTCTTAGAGAGAGAAGCAGCAACCAACCAGGAGAAGGATATAGGACACTGAAGGATTGCTGCACTGCTGGAAAAAGCTGCTACCCTGTCAGGAGTTGAACAAGGGATTAGAGTTAGGGTTTCTTGGTGTTTGTTCCTGCTCTCAGATGTGTCTTGCTGTCCAACCCAGTATTTGTTTGGCGTGGCAGAAAGTGTTGTGTGTTCTGATCAACTTAAAATTGTGCTTAAAGGCAATTTACCTGTCCTAATACATACTCTTTGCCTCTGTCTCCTTGTCTCGGTGGTCCCAATTCTGTCTTCAGATCCTGGAGAAGAGAAGGGTCCAGGGAGACCTTAGAGAGGCCTCCCAGGACTTAAAGGGGGCTACAGGAAAGGTGGGGAGGGATTCTTGATCAGGGAGTGTCGGGATAGGACGATAGGGTAATGGCTTTAAACTGGAAGACAGTAGATTCAGATTAGATCTAAGGAAGAAATTCTTCCCTGTGAGGGGGGTGAGGCCCTGGCACAGGTTGCCCAGAGAAGCTGTGGCTTCCCCCTCCCTGGAAGGGTTCAAGGCCAGGTTGGACGGGGCTTTGGGCAACCTGGGCTAGTGGAAGGTGTCCCTGCCCATGGCAGGGGGGTGGAACTGGATGGTCTTTAAGGTCCCTTCCAACCCAAACCATTCTGTGATTGATCCTGCAGCTATACTGGCTTAAACTGAGGCTAAAACTGCAGGAGGAGCCTGTTATCACTTGGCCCCATCTTGATGGGCTATTCCAAAGTCTTGTTTTGCTCAGTTCTGTGTGGGTCAAGGTGGGTGCCATGTATGCAGTCCTCTTGGGGGTATGCTGAGAGGCTTGTTTGTGAGCTGCAGAGTACAGTTTTGGAGGTCCTTGCTAACAGGTTTTAACAAGCTCCTTTCCTTTTCAAAGGCTAGGATAATGGTCTTGTATTGATTTGCTAGTTAGGGAGGTAATTTTCAGAAATACAACTTTTCACCACTCTCAGTAGTTTTAGTACTCAGAAAGAACTTTCTGTGGCTTTAGCCTTGGGGACAGACCAGTTGTATTTGGCTATATAAAACTCTAATCCTGGTAACCAAAGTCTTGATGGCTTACAGTATTTGAAAATGAGGGTTGGGGTGGGAATCTGTTAATCTGGATGTCATTTTGACTAAAATTTCTTGGCTTACAAAGAAAGAGGTGGATTTTCAAGCTGCCAGCTATGCAGAATTGTGGTAGGATCTCATCCCAGCTGGATTTGTCACTTCTGTGCTGTTGCTGGTTGTGGATAAAATCAAAGTGTAAAACTTCTGATATGAAACATTGCCTTGCCAACATATGAAAATAATGCATTTGTTCAGAGAAATGTTAGCGTGACGTATCAGTATAGACTAGCTTGTTTCAGTGACTGTTAGTAAGCTTTGGATTGAAACCATGTCTCTTATAAACTAACCTAGAATTTGTCTCCTTGCAGCTTTGCTTTTTTTATTTTTGCTTCTCAAACTTTCTTTCGGCACAAATTTTTTACAAATGGAGAAAGTCAATCTGAGTAAGAATATATCGTATTTTCCAAATGCATATTGTTTTAAAATAGCCTTTACTGTAGAAGTTGGGTTATATTTTCATTTTTAAAGCCTTACTTTGGGGGGAATTAGTAGTATGACATGCATCTAAGGAAGGGGATGCTGATCGTAACTTAATGCTTGGTCCTGTCCCGCACATAGTGCGTACTAGCTGTGGATTTTCTGCAGTCTGAAGTTTTGCCCTTATTCCTAAATCTTGGAGCAGTGATCGAGTTCTTAACTTGATTTATTTTTTTTTCTCCTTAAGGTGTCTTAGTACCTTTGATGCAAACTGCTACTTCTAGCTACGATGGCCATTTTTAGTGTGAATGCTGTTCCTAAATGCAGTGGTGCATTAGTTTGCAGGTGGGCTGGGCTGCTCTGCCTCGAACAGTGACCTGACCAGGCTGCGCTGGGCCCCAGCTGCCCTGAACTCAGTGATGATGGCCTGGTGCTTGTGGGACAGCAGTACTTCGGTGAGGTGGCACTTGGCTGTCTGACCATGTTGAAAGAAAGGTTTAGGGGACCTGAAGGAGAGCAGCAGAGTTGCTGCAGTTGGCAGGGGGGGAACTTTATGCTTTTTTTGGAGGGATCTCTTGAGGGAGAGGCTGGAAGGACCTGGGGATAATAAAGCCGTTATGGCAGGCTGGTTCTGGTCAGCGGAGTAAAGGTACCAAGATCACTCTAGCAGAGGTGATAAGAACAACCTCCTTTGCTCTCCCTAGTGTCTGACTTCTTAAGGAGGGTTTTCTCTTGGACCAGAGAGAGAAGTCCAATAGCAGGCCTCCAGTCCCACTCAGGGAGGAGGGGGGAGAGCACTACTGGAAACCTTTTCTGTTGTTTTTTCCTCTAGTGGAAGCTGTAAACCTTTCTAAATCAAAAAGTAAGTCCTTGAGAAGTTGGGACAGGAGAGCCGCAAGGATGGGATGCCAAAAAGGGAGGAAAGCAGCAAATAGAAAAAGAGGGATGGGGCAGGAGGTTCATAAACAGGGAGCCAGAGGGTGCTGCTTTCCAGAGCATCCAGGCAGTTGGGTGCTGTTCTCCCTTTATAGCCCTACATCTCTGGACAAAGGGTGTTGCTGGAGATTCCTCTGAGCTTCCTTTGTATCTGAGACATGGCTGGTCAGCTTGCTTGGAGCGAGCTGAAGAGTCCTTGCACCCTCATGGCAGTGTGCTTGCCAGTATCAATTCACCTTCAGATGCTCAGAGTTCAAGATTTTTAAAAGATAGGGAGTTTTCTCTTCCCAGCTCAATGACATCTTCTTCCAATGTAACAATCCATGGGTTTCTTACCAGTGGATTCCTGCATGGATATTTCTTCCCACAATGCGAACGGTTGCCCAGTATTACTGGCTGGGCCACACTGGGATTCTGGGGCGTGTTACCACAACTTATGGTGGCCACCTCTAGTCTGGCGGGTCCTGTTCCTAAATTGGAGGTTCACCAGCAGCTGGTTCAGCTAATTTGTCAAAGCTGATGCACTCTTCCCTTTCCCTGGTGTGCTAGGTCTTGATTTTGTTCTGAACTGGTTCCGGATGATGGCTGGCTAAAATCTACTTTTTGGCAGGTGTGGGGGAGAGCACGGTAGCCTGCTGCTGGCTTAGCTCCCTGCATTGTCTTGCCGTGCTATGGGACAAGTGCTAGTGCCAACGCAAAAGAGGGGTTGGGAACCGACAGCTGAAACTGGAACTAGGGAGAAAGGATGTGGCTGCAGTCGCATCTTGAGTGGATATAGCAGGCTGCCGGTGAAAGGGGGGAGAGCTGTTCCCCCTTCCAGCAAGGACTTCCAGCACTTGTTTGAGTGGAAGACTCTAAATGGAAAGAGCACTGGGGAGATTGTGATGAAGACCTCGGACGGAGGCTGTGGGGCGTCTTGATGGGGCGGTTGCTGCATTCTTGGTGTAAGTATCTGCGGAGGTCTCCACCTTGCCGGGAGGAGGGCAGGTGTTGAGGGCATGGTGAATACTGCTGGGTCTGTGCCAGCGCTCCCTGACGGAGCCGGGCTCGGTGGGACCTGAAACTCATGGGGGGTGTGAGGGCTGGCCCAGGGGCCCTCCCTGCTGCCGTGGGTACGGGACAGGGACCACCTGGGGCTGGCGGCATCAAGTTCAGGGTGAGCGCTGGGCTGGACCCTCTGTGGAAGCCACCTGGGGGGCCTCGTGGGGCAGGTGGAAAGGTTGTCTCGGTTCTTCCGTCCACTCCTGCGGGCAGGGCTGTGCGGAACGGGCTGGTAGCCCCGGGCTGGCCCTGCTGGGAGCCGGGCTCTCTGGAAGTGCCCGCTGCTGGCCTGGAGTGGGGCTCCTGTCACACGTGTGTCTTTAGTGACAGAGCATCGATCTCGCAGTGACGGGGACGGACTGGGGTGAAAGCGCGACGGTAAAAGCCTCGGGCGAAGCCGCCGAGCTGCTGCTTCCCTGCCCCTTCCCCGGCGGGGAGGGACGGAGGCATCACGCATCGGAGCGGGGAAACCTGTGTCCCTGTGTCCCTGTGTCCCTGTGTCCCTGTGTCCCTGTGTCCCTGTGTCCCTGTGTCCCTGTGTCCCTGTGTCCCTGTTCCCGCCCCTCCGCGGCGCCGCAGCGCCCCCTGCCGGCCCCGCCGCCTCAGGGTGCCGGTCACAGCCGGTGCCGCCGCCTCCCCCCTCCCCTCCCGCCGCGCCTCCCGGCGGGACCCGCCCCCCCCCCCCCCCCCCGCCCCATCCCGCACCCTCGGCGGCTCCGGTGGGCGGCGGTGGGGAGGAAGCCCGCCCCGCTCCCGGGGGATCCGCTCCCGGCGGGGGAAGGCCGCTGCCGCCCCCGCGAAGGGTTAACGCCGCCTCACCTCAGCCGCCCCGGCCGCGCCGGGAGGGGGGGGAGGAGGAGGAGGAGGAGGAGGAGGAGGAGGAGGAGGAGTGCCGTCACTGCGGCGGCTCCCGCGCCCGTTACCTAACCGGTGACATAACGCGCTCCCTCCGCTCCGCTTACGAAACGCCCGGGGCAGGTTCACAGGCCCCGCAGGGAGGCGGCGGGGCCCTTCCGAGCCCGGCCCGGCCGCCGCTGCCTCCCTCCTCCCGGCTTCCCGGGATTCCCGGGCCGCGGGCTGCCCCCGCTCCCAGCCCAGGGGGCTCCGGGGCGCGGCAGGGGCTCTTCCCCCCCAGGCTGATGAAGAGTTGGGGGAAGGGACGTTCATCCGTGGGGGCCGCAGCCGCCACGCGTGACAGGGACACGGGCAGGTCCAGGGGCCCACGGGCGCTCGCTCTGCCGGGGAGAAGGCAGCGCCTCGAATCAGTTGTAGCTGAGACACTCACTCTCCATCGGAAAATCGTGGGGAGTTTTCCACCAGGGGAAATACTGCAAGTTTTCAAGGGCTCGGAGTGAAATATAGAAGGCATCAGTGGCTGTTTCTTTATTTAGAACCGGGAAGGGAAAGGCAGTGGTGCCTGAGCCTCAGTCCTCACCTATTGCAAACCAGTGCCGAGACAAATAAAACAGTCGAGGATTTCTAAATCGCTCCAACCTGAGAGTCTCCCTAATGCTTGATGGGAATTTATCGAGGGCATTTCTCATGAGACAGCTCTAACCCTCCAAAGTGATTAACTTGGGTGTGTTAACATCATTCATCCCCCCCTGCCCCGATGGATTGAAATACTCAATTAAAACAAATGTAATTAAGAGCATGGGACAGAAGGGACCTCTGTGGAACAGTAATTACCAAATATTCTCATTTTAGGTAAACATATATCTTTTAGGGCCAACAAATACAGAAGAGTCTTCAGATTTGATCGGTTTCTAGCACTGCGTCGTTGTCTCTCGGCTCAAAGCGACCCCCTTTTTATGAATGGTAGGTTTTGCTCAGTCGAAGAGTCTGTTCTCTGTTCGTTCTTAAAGTCTGTGGGCTAGAGGGTGCTGCTGAGCACTTGAGCAATCTTCCTGACAATGCGGAGAAGAAAGACTTTTTCGAAAGGTGTGGTTTGAGCTTGTTTAAGCTTCTGTTGGAGAACTGCAGTGCACAAAAGCCAGATAATCAGATGACTTCTAATTTAAACAAAATTGCGCTTGTGTATCAGTTTGCAGTGCCTAGGCTGGAATGTAAAATGCAGACTTTAAACAAAATATTGCAGAGTACCTCACACTTGTTGTAGGCAAGGTATCTTTTGAAGATAAGTTTAATGGCTTTTCAGCAACTTTAGACTTTGTCTTTTTTTTTTTTTTTTGTATGAACCATCTATTTGAATAGATTGCTCCTCAGCATAATTAGGCAACTTCCAAAGACTCTAGAAATATATATTCTTCTTGTGCTACTGCTCTGTGTTTTTAAGAGTTGCCTTTGTAACATCTCGGCAGCTGAATAAAGACTTGCCAGCTACATCAGCTTTTATCTGTGCTTGTCTTTGCATCTTTTTAACAGCATATTATCTAGTAAATATACTCCTAAAGCCATCTTTGTCTCTGACAACACATGAGAAGCTATTTCCAGTATGACAGAGGGCTCCGCTTTTAACAGAAATAACGGTCTTATTTAGAGTGAGAGGTTACAAAGGGTTTAGAGCCATTCCGAGCATGCTCACCAGCTTCTCGTGGCTCTTGGAGTGCACACAATCATGCTTGAACCTGCGAGAGGGGACACCCTGAGGGGAGTTTTCTTTTCTCCCCAGAAGTGCTACTTTAGCAGTTGGTTTGAGCAAGATTGCACAGATACGTCATTTCAAACTAGCAAGGGGGATGGGAGGAAGAGTTATGTTTGATGTTGGTTTGTCCTGGGTAGCAACAGGCAGCTTAAACTGTCTAGGTCACCTTCTTCTGCACTTGGGAACTGAGTGCATTTGGGTGACCTGAAATTTTGGATCTTTCCATTTGGTGGGAATAGAAGCATAACCTTTTACTAGAAGACATAATGATATCTCTAAACAAGAAGATACCGCTTCTCACTTAGTGTGGATTACTTTAAGAAGCTACCTCGGCTAATTAGTGTTCTAAACCCTTGGATTTTATTGCTTAATTTAAGTGCTGGAGACTTTAATCTGTAGTGGTCACGTTAGTTTCAGTCCACACTTATCTTAGACCTTATCCTAGACACAGATGTAATAAGGGTATGACAGCTTGACCTGCTCACTTAAAATTGTGCGTGTCCTGCAGCCCCATAGTTCTGCAGCCTCACGTGAGGAGCGGTGAATGGGAGCAGCTCTTTCAGGCTCTCATGACACCGGTGAATGTTTCTCGCCTCCGTGTCTAACACAACACATCTTAGGTTGCTGCTGGGCTCTTTCCTGGTCTCAGTAAAACCATCAGAACTGACTCTGGGGACTGGCACAGTCTCCTGGCTTGTCATCGCTCCTGTGGCGCGGGAGTGAAGCTGCTGTATATACATTAAAGGGCCCGAGCTTGCGTTCCGCAGTTGTCATCCTCCTGCCACCTTCACAAGGTCTTGTAAAATTCCCTGTGTGATGCTCCCCGTAGTGCTGTTTTGGGGCTTCAGGTATGGAAGTCTCTGTGCTTGAACTTCCCTACTTCTGAGCAGGTTACACGGTTTGGGCACAAGTCTTGTTGCCACTTCAGCTATTCTGCAGAATCCTTATTTTCATACCTCAGTGTCCCTAGAGCAAATGCTAACTTCTCAGTGTACAGCTTGTTTTAATGTTGCTTCTAGCCAAAATGAATAAAATATCACTGGGTGTCTTCCTGCCTCAATTTCTGTTCTACTTCTGAGCAGTCAGGATCTCTGAGTTTAATTCCCTGTTCTGTATATAGCTCCTGAATGAAATCTCTCCAAGTCTCGCTGCTTTGCAGACGGATTCCTTTTTCCCCAGATAGCCTGCGGATGTTACAAATTCTATCTACGTTGGCTTCCCCATGCTTGTGTTGGAGGGAGTGGGAGTAAATGTATTGTGTGGGTGGAGGGGAGGCAGAACTCGACTGCACCAAACGGGTAGAAAAAAGTTGCCAAGCTTTTCTACTTCTGTCTTTCTTGCATGGTACATGACATAATGAGAACTCATGAAGAGGGGAAGATCTTGGAAATATCCTAAAACAAAGCAAATGCTTTTGCTGTGCTCAGATCCATCTTTACACCTGCTCTCTCCCAATCTGTTACCCACCGTAGGAGCTGAGGTGTAAAACCTGAAAGAAATGCTACTCATGCTAACTGCAGGCTGTGCAAAGTGGCCTGGGAAGTAAGATGTGAGTTGACTTGTGCTCAACTTGGGTTTTGGTTTGTGGCGGCTTAAAAAAGAAAAATCTAAGCCTGGAACATAATCAGGATATTAATGTAGAGTTTAAATAGATCATGAGAGCAAAGGGTTGGAAATACAAAAACAACACACCCCAAGCCAAATGTGAGTTGTTATACACACATGATGCACGCAGGGGAATTCCTCCTGAGGCCTAAATGCTGGCCATGACTGATAAATGGATGGGCTGAAATAGTAGGTAGCAGCTGCTATATATACCCTGCATGTGTTAAGCAAAGGAATCAAACTCGGCACAGCAGCAGATTGGGCTCATGGACTTATTAATATATTGTGTCCGTGACCACACATTCAAAACAGTATTTTTTTTTATGGGCCTTGCATGTCTTCCTCCCTCATAGGCCCCTGGAGATCAGAAGTCTGACTAAAGTAGTTTCTTGGGTAGTTCGGACTTCGGGAATACCTCTGTTATTTTGGGGGAGGTGGAATTTGAGTTTATAAGGGGTCAGTGGAAAACTTAATCAGCAAGCTTGAATCTGTTACATGGAGTTCCACATGGCTGTTGCAAAATCTAAAGGGCTGAAAAAAATCCCTACTCTATTTCAAAAATTTTTAAAAGCCCTAGCATTTCTGGAACTCTTCTCGTTTTTAGAAATTTTAGCTGTTGAAACAGTCACATAGCAGAAATGTGTCTTAACAGTTGTCAGTTAGACACAAGAACTTTTTAAAATATCTTCAAGAATGGAAATAGCTTTGGGAAGGATTAGATGTTGTATTAGCTTTGTGGGCTTTTCAAAGTCTTCACAAAAATCCAGCAAGGAAACCGAGCTGCTTCATATTCCAGTAGAATATCAAGAGGTCAGAAAATCCCCACACAGTGTTGTGTAACTGTCCTGTCATGTACAGCGCAGGGCAGGTGTGTTTGCTGGTGGATGTATACGTACATGTTTCCTCTTCATGTGTAAAATCGAACTTGTTCTTGGAAGATGCAGCTTTAAAAAGGGTGACTTGTGTGGGTAACACGCTGGTGCAGAGAACGGGCAGGTAACAATGCAGGGTTGTTGGGTATCTTGTCACACGTTTTAATGTGGCTTGGGCTCTTAACTGAAAGGTTCTGGGAGAGCCCTTGCAGCTATTGCATCACTTGCCAAAAATAGCATCTTTACTGCATAAGGCAGCCTGTCTGCAGTGTGGATAGGCTTGAGAAATTAGTGCTTCTTGTGAATGATGTTCAGTCGGTTTTGCTTCTCAGCTAAGCAGGTTTTTGGTCTAAATTTTGAGGCAGAATGAAGTAAAAGGTTTTATTTTTTGTCTCTGGGGGTGGGGTGAGTTTGGAAATAGCAGTGTCCACAGTTCTGTCTGCAGCATGATTCTAAAAATACATTTTTAAGCTTACTGAAATTACAATTTAAAGACACTGATAAATATGTTCTTATATTGTAATTGTCAGGGGAAGGGAAGAAAACGAATTTGCTTTGTGCAGAATGAGGTAGTCTGCTATTCTCATCAATCACTTAAAATTTAGGAGTGTTTTTTTTTTAAATTGCAATTATACAATGCAAGCAAAGTATAATGCTAATCTAAATTCTTATTAAAAAACCCCAAACCCTTTCCCTTGAAAATAGAAGGTATATTCTACAGTGGGTTTTTTCCCTTCTCTTATTCTGAAATCTTAGTCAAGATGTACCAGCAAGGGAGTGTGTTTGTATTCCAGTGGTGTTGCTGAACCAGACAGGTCCGCAGCACAGCATTTTATTTTTAGACTCTAGGTTGCCATTTTTATCCTGTAAAAAATATTCATCAGCGTCTGGGTGACAGGCCATCAGTTTTTATAAATGTGTCAGACCACGTTTTTTCCACCTCTCTCTCTACTTCTCCTTTTATGTCCTGCTGTATACCTTTCTTTTTCGGGGGAAAGGGAGAGGGGGAACAAGGGTGTGGATTTTAATTCATGCATTAGATTTTTCAATTCACAGATCTTTAGCGTCACACGGTTCATTCATCTTCTGTACTTGGCTGCTTACGCAGCTTTGCTTATTGTCTGCAGTGGGTGAACTGTTCTGGTGCACAGAGCTGAAGGCATGGGAAGGGGCGAAACGGGGTTGGTGCTGGACCGATTGCCTCGACTGCCCCCTCGCTCTGCTCCCCCCCCTCAGTACCCTGATGTGGCAAGTGCTATTGAGAAATAGTTTCACGATTGGTTTTGGGGTACTCGTCAGGTATAAAATTACTTCCTGGAGAAGCTGTTGAAAATGTCTGCAATAAATTTATGTAGGTCAGCTGACTTCTAAAAATAGAAATGGGGAGATCTCTTCTGGTCTGCGATACTGAGAAGTGGCTAGTGCATGGCAGCAGGGGCTCCAAGCGATGTGGTTTTAGGATGGTGAGGCAGTAACTCTCGCTAAGCGTGAATGTGTAGCACAAATTTCCCTTCATGGCAGTGTGCCACATTGTACGGTTGCTTTCTAGGGTGCTGGACTTCTGAACCTCCATAGTACAGCTGCCCTGTGTGGAAAGCCTGAAGCTTTCGAGTTGCTCCTTGAGTCCTTGAAGAGCCATCTAGGTTGGCAGGGAGCTCGGCGTGGACTGCTGTCTGTCACCAGGGCAGTGGGTACTGCTGCTGGCCCCTTCCTTTTTCCTGTCAACCCGAACACGGGGATCTGGCTGTAGCAGTGACAGGAGCTTGCTTTTGAGTGACTCTTAGCTGCTTCTGCTGATGTTGGGGAAGAGTTGTTGCTTGTGGGAGGTGGCAACCAGGAGCAGCTTGCTGCTGGAGCTGCGTTAGCTCACCTGCCTCGGAGGGCGATGGGTCCCATAATGCTCTGGCTGCCTACTTAGGTTTTACCTGAATGATGGGAGGCAGAGGACTGAGAGTTATTTGCACCATTTTCACTTGTTTCTCTATCAGTAGTTGAAGGTCTGAGTCAACTCTGTCCTGATTAGTTTGGATTTGTTTATAATTTTAAAAACTTTTGAAGTCTTGGGAGCACTAGTACCCAAGATGGCTTGTTGGGCCAGGGCTAAACTTAAGTGTTATGATAAGTAATGGTAGGTATTCACAAATGTAAGAGCAATGAAGGGGGCTACAGGAAAGGTGGGGAGGGACTCTTGATCAGGGAGTGTAGGGATAGGACGATAGGGTAATGGCTTTAAACTGGAAGACAGTAGATTCAGATTAGATCTAAGGAAGAAATTCTTCCCTGTGAGGGTGGTGAGGCCCTGGCACAGGTTGCCCAGAGAAGCTGTGGCTGCCCCCTCCCTGGAAGGGTTCAAGGCCAGGTTGGACGGGGCTTTGGGCAACCTGGGCTAGTGGAAGGTGTCCCTGCCCATGGCAGTGGGGTGGAACTGGATGAGCTTTAAGGTCCCTTCCAAACCAAACTGTTCCATGATTCTGTGATACCCCTGAGAGTATCTGTAGCTGTCTTTCTTCTCAGAGACCATCTACCCGTCTTTTCCAGAGAATGTTTTATCTTGGGCACAGTGATCCTTGTTGCAGACTTAGATGCTGCAAATGTTTATTATCTTTGGCACAAGGCATGGTGCTGACAAGGGTGGTGAAGAAATGTCCAAGCAGTTCTGCAGCTTGGGGTTCATTGGAGCTGGAAGCTAAGAAGAAAAATCAGTTTCTACAGGGTCAGTTTTCTTAGTCTTTCTGTGCTTCCCAATTTGCCTATTTTTGGTGTATTGTTGACGCACTGAATTTCTACTCTAACTTACATTCGAAATGAAGACTTTTAACTCTGGAGATAGGGAAGGAGCATGATTTTTCTAATAGATAGAATATATTTAGATTATTTTGGTATTTTAAATGTGCTTAATTTTTTAATTCATTTGCTATCTGCAAGCCTGTAGTCTAAAGAGATTCTGATAGAGGCTCCCATCAGGATTACCTGGATGTCTGATCTTATAAATTTTGTTATATCCTTTAGATTTACCTGTTTAATAAATATATAAAATAACTTGAAAATCCGCAACTTCAATTTAAAGACAGCGAGAAAATTAAGCAAAGTGATCAGCTTACCGTGATGGTGGAGAAAGCACCAAATCCCAAACTAGCAGTTCAGTTTCAAGAAGAACAGGAGGAGATGATACTGTTCCATGCAGGATGTGGTTTGGCTGTGTAGCTTCCTGTTACAGTCTGTATTAGATGCTAAAGATTTACATGGATTAAAAAAAAATTACTGTAAAAGATCTTAATAGCTTTTTCTCTATGAATCTGTCCAAAATGACCAGCTGTAGTCCACCAAATCGCAGAGCTGCAAGCTGGGGACAGGAGGAATATCCTGGAGAGGTATCACAATAGGCTTGGCTGCTCAGTACCTCTTGCTGCCCACTGCCAGAGACCAAGTCTTGGGTCAGCTGGATCTCTGTTCTGAGCTGGAAGGTCAGTTCTTGAGATTAAACTGCCCCCCTGTGAGAGAGCTTGTCTACACTATGTTTTATTCCCTCGCTTCTGATATAGATGGTTGGATATGTGCAAATGGAGGGAGTAGTTGAATGATGACAGGGTGTTTTCATTAAATTACATGGGGTTTTTTTCTACTGAATGATGCATTGTGCTTGAAATGTACCCAAACCTTAATTTAAAGACTTCTTCAAGACTTTGTGTTTTGTATAACTATATAGTCCAGGTCCTAGTCAGGAAGCTGTGAAAGGTCAACCAGTGTTTCAAGGGTGTAGAGCAAAGGTTGTATTTCGCACTGCGTTCTGGGGTCTCTTGACGTGTACAACAAAAAATTGTGGAATTTCGTGCCCACAGTCTGATCTTAGAGCTGTTACAAGGTGCTGTTGCTTCTTTTCACGCCCCAAACGTTTTTGGAGACTGGTGTCTTCACTATGAATATGGAGGTGCTCAAGTACGATGATTTGAGTCATTGCCAGCACAATAAGGGGTTCCAGAAGGAGCCCCTTCCCCGTTCAGATCCTTTTCATGAAACCAGAGTCTCTGTTCTGTTTGGGCCATTGTGCATTTGTCTCTTCTATCGTTTCTTTCTCATATCTCTAGCTGCAACTAGCCTCTTGAGCAGACACGCTCTGGAAGTCAAACTGTGTGTTGAGATGGGGAGGGGGGAAAAAAGGAGAATTTCTCTGATACCCTCTGACAACCTGAGGAAGCCTAGAAGCATGCAATTAATAGAATGTATCAAAAACAATCCACAAATTAGACTTATTTTGTTTCCCATTTTCCCTCTAATCCATTAAATGGATAGTAATGAACAGATTCTTGTTGCAAGTTTGTAGTTCTGTTTCCAGAGTTGCATCTGTCATGTCCTGCACTGCTGTCTTGTATCTCAGAGCTCTTCCAGCAGGTCAGGTGCCTTACCCTTTCTGTGCTCTTCAGAGTCAGAAACAATTTTTTTTTTTCCTCCTTTGAGATACCCTAATTTCCAGTTTTAGTTGTGACCAACTTATATTTTCTTCCCAATGTTAACTGAACCTTTTCATTTGCTGGTGGTTACACTACATGAACTTACGAAGAGCAAACAAAACCCTTTTAAACTCATCTCCAAGAACAGGTAACTCTTAATCATCTTGGCAGCCCTTTTTTTGCAGCTGTTCCCATTTAAATGACTTAATGTGTTATTGCTTTCTATTGCTATGGGAAGCACTTCGGTGGATGCAATCAGATTATATAAGTTGTCTTTATAGCTGCATCAGAATGGCAGTTTATAGTCCGTTTGATGTTCAGCCACTGCACCCCAGGTGCCTCTCTTGCATCGCTTGCGATGGTCACCTCAACTCTAAGCAAAGTTAGTCTCAAGCGTACGTCTTGACATCTGGTACCACCACGTCACCACGTAATATCTGGCAATATTATGGTTTTTTACTGTGGTCTATAAAACTGTCTGATTCTTTGTGGTGTGATGCTGTGATGGTTTTCAGTAGCTGCGTTGTCTGTGAAGCTCTCTGCGCGGTGGTCACTAGTAATGGTACTGAACAGGATTTGTGTTGAGATCGGTCCCTGAGGAGTGTAAGCAGTAATCTGTTTTTATCCTGATAAAGTTCCTTTTTTTCAGTCTGAACCATTGTTGATGCCTCCCCAGGTAGCTCCTGATGATATTCTAAGATTCTTCTGTTTGGTCCCGGTCACCTTCACAGTCACAGTTTCTTATGGTCATCATATAAAATGATTTTCTTTGCCTCGTAGATCTGAAGCATTATTCTTGTCTAAACTGATTACACTTTTAAAAAGTTTGGCACGGTTTGCCTTTTGATTAAAAATGGATCTAGCGCTGCGTTTTAGCCCAATCTCTGCTTTTTTCCTGTGCTTGTGATTATTCTGACACCTTGCATAGCTTTGACTTGAATATGCCCATAGCTTGCCAAGATCACTTGTTATCCTCTTCTATTTGCAGGTGTTGGGTTTTTGTTGCCATGTCACTGGCTTGAATTTATTTTTCTGCCTGTTACAAATATATAGTGAAAGAGGTAAAAAAAAAAAATCTCAAATTTCTTCTAGTGACTTCTTTTGTAGAGCCTTCTTTCAGCTGTTCAGGCTCCAAAGGCAGAGGCCCTTCTCCTGGCTGCTTAGTTCCCTCTCAGAAGAGCAACTTGTCAATGCATGTTTCCAGTGGCAAACACAATGAAAGCCTTCAGATGGGGCCAGTCCTAAGCTATCTGATCTTCAAAATTTTCCTCTTGTATTCACCCTCTCCTAGAGGAGGGAAGAACCAGAAATGGCAATTTGAACAAACTCTATGCATGTGCTTTCCTGGCCTGGTCGTTCTTGCAGTGACAGCATCTGTCACGTACTTCAGTGACGAACAAACGAGAGCTTGGTTTTGCTTAATATTAATACTATGCAGCAACTCTTACCGTAGTGTCTTACTGAGCACAGGGCAGCTATAGCTTAACTCCACCTAAACAGGCTTGAGCAGATGCTCTGAACAACTTCCTCGCTATTGCAGAAGTTAAGTTCAGGGCAGTCTTGGCTTTACCTGACATTTTCTGGATCAAAAGCCTTGAAAGCAGCAAAGTTCTTAAATTTGTAACAGTATGGGGTGGGGGCTTCTGAATGCAGGAGATGGGGCGACAAAGTTCCCCCTCTCCTCCCAGACTCTCGTAACACAGCAGCCCACGGCTAACGGGAGAAAAAGACCTCATGGCAAAGATTTTCCACCCTGGAATTGGGCGAGTTCACACAGAGACAGTTGGAGCTGATATTGCGTACGTGTTGCTGTGACTTTCATGAACTCTTCTGTATAGTTTCCTTGTTGGGATTTCTAGATTGCTTCTAGCTCTCAAGTCTAAAGAAATCTTGAGAGTGCACTGCCCCAAACCCTTTCTTGCTGTAGTTCTGGGTGAAATGGGAACTTGTCACTGCTGCGGTATTTATAGAATATTTTTCTACCCACAATCCTAGCTCCTAGACACAAGCTGTTACCAAGTAAGTGTTTGGTTCTGGGAATTGAACCTTTTCCTGTAGCCTGTCTTTTCAAAGCCTGACCATTAGGTGTTAGCTCCTTTGTGCAGAAAAAACCCTTTATATGAAGAAAAATACACGGAATTTCTAGGATTTCAGCTCGGGTACGGATGATCTTTCTGATGAGGTTTTCTATTTCAGCAAGTTAAACTGAGAATAGAAGTGAAGTTTGTCTTATTTTTGCACTGAGTTTTCTGTTTTTATTTAATAAAAATGCAGGGAGTTACTGCTGTCTTATTAACTTGCAGCCGGCATGCTTATCTTCTTTGTTCTTTGTTAAATATGAGCTGGCATGTGTTAGACTGCGTTAGCGTTCACTCTTTGGGACTTCAGTGGTTTCTAAATTTGGCATTGCTAAGCCGGTGCCCTGTTTGCTTGAATCAATTGGGGCTGCTATTTTTAGCAACAAAAGGGAATTGAAATAGCAATTTTCTTTCCATGTAATAGGTCCCCAAGAGGAATACTGATGCAAGCTCTCTGTCATCCCATATTCTCCCCCTCCCCAAAAGCACTCAGACGAAAGGCAGCTGTCATGGTTTGCGGCTGTATTAATCTTTAATCAATCGAGTGTTTTCTGCATTCAGGTGTTCAGGGAAAAAAAAGGGTCACGATGAGGATCTGCCTAGAATAACTAAGCACTCGTGCATGGTCTGTGCAGTCAGAATTTGTGGGTAACGGCAGGGATAGACAGAGCAGCTAAAAATAGTATTTGCTTCCAGTGTTTCTCCAGTCTATTTTTGATGCTTGATTTTGATAAGGTTGATTGGGCTCTTACTAAAAATAGCTGCTCCTGGCAAGCTGAGGACAAAAAGTAGAATATTTTTAACAAGCACAGACTAAAGTACTTTTGTTGGCTGGAGATAATCTAGAAGCTTGGTATTGGTCAAATGCCAGTGATTTATATAAATCTGTAATAAATGAAGCACTACTTGATGCCAAGGAGGGATAGTCTTTTCTCCCCTTGACAGCTTTTGTTTTCCCCAGGAGCTGTCATATTCTTAATATAGCCTCTGTGTTTTGTAGCAGAAGAATCTCGAGTCTTCAGTTATTTATGTGTTGTACTTTAAACCTATGCTAAGGTTAGCTGTGCTATGAAGTTTCTCTCAACTGTATGGCTTTAACAAGGCACACTAGGTTCCTCGTTTATCCTTTCTGTTGATGTCTGCTACAGCTGGGTACCGTGTGGTGACAGACCCTCACTCGTATCTGGATTCGGTCGTGCAGGACAGGGATGGCTCTTCTGTGTGAATGGAGGATGTAGCTGAGAGACTGGCTCTGCAGTGGCCATTTTGACAACAAATTTGAATACCTCATCAGAAATGTAACTGAGCTGCCCTCCTTGAGATCTGGTTGTTAGCTTATTTTTTTAGCAGGAAGAGTATAGATACTCCCAAACTGTGGGACCCACATCTTTCTAGGGGGAATAGCACTGTTAGTGGCTTGACTTCTCCCTCCTAGGTAATGACGTGCATGAGTGCATCTGCAGTACTTTGAAAGATTGCCTAAAAACTCCTGCTTTTCTTAATGAAAACAGGAAGATGGCTGAACTGAAATGAATTTGTAGTTTGAAGAAGCTAGTAGAGAACATGCATAATAGTTGTTAGCTTCCTTGTGCAGGTAGTCAAAGCAGCGTGAGGAGTGTGTCTGGTGCTGTTTGCTAGCAGCAACATGGATAAAAGTATTCCATGCTTTATCTCCATTAGGCATCTCAGAAGCTTATTTTGCCGTGGAAAACACGTTTGTATCTGAAGACAGGCTTGATCTCTTTAAGCTTTGTCTTCACTGTAGTCTAACCTTGAATTGGGGAGTCACGAATCTATAATCTCGTTTCAGCATGATTGCTCTGCAGAACTGCAGTAGAATTTTCTATGCTTGCTGTTGCTCCCTCTCCCTGTGTCAACGCTGGTCCTTGCTCCCGTCGTGAGACGAGATGATTTCTACATGCCTACCTCATGCTTTACTGCACCATTCTTTGCTTTTGTTTTAAGATGTCCTGGCTGCATAAGAAGCAGATAAAAATGTTTTCTGGGCCTTGAATATTCACTTCTTACACAAAACAGACTGCTGTGGAGTGCTGGGTGCTGCTTTTGCCTGGCTGTACAGTGGTGGTCCCCTTTTTAACAGCAGGGAATGTTGACCCAGTATACCTCAAGAGGTGATGGATGTTCTCTAGGTGACCTCTTATTTGGGAAGGCAGCAGCTGTTACTACTTACAAGCAGAAGGAAGACGTGAGCTCCCCTCACCGTTGATGGTACCTTACCCTGTGCATGTTTAGCCATGGGCTGTGGGATTTCTGAAGGGTAATAGCACCTATTACAGGTGCTGTAAGAAGCACTTTGTGTATTTACCCCTCTGTAAGCCTCCTGGAGAAGAGTCTACGCTTTTATTCCCTAAAGTCATATACCACTGGGCTTATTAATCTTCTAGCCTAAAGTCACTGATTGGTTACACAGTGTCTTCCATAGGCTTGGTCTGTGGCTTTTTTAATAACAGGAAAACTGTTCCCTTTTAGTGCAAGACCACGCATCTCACTGACTGCTGAGTTCCTTTAACTGTGCCCTGTGTTTGTCAAGGGTTGCCTCAAGTTTGGGACCGGACAGGAAACGATGCCAGTGCTTGTGAACTACATCTTATCCGTTGTGTATGTGACAAAAGCTGTCAAACACACCGTGTGAAACATCAGGAGGTGAAGTAGCTAGGCGGTATTAAGGGTTAGAGAATTAGTGAGTTGTGTCTATAGATAACTAGTCCAGTAGTAGAGGCTATGGTGGATTCCTGTATACCTGCTATGGTGGATTGCTGTGCAGCTGTATCTTAAATTGAAGATATCATTGGAAGAGGTCAGTGATGTATAAGTGAGCTCAAAGCAGGAGTTGAAAAGGTTAGGGTTTGGTTTGGTTTTTTTTTTCTTTCCTCCCCACACCACATAGGAAGCAAAATTCTGGCACAATCTTTAGGGCAAAGACACTATGCTGTCAAGATGGAGATTTTGGTGGATTTATGGAAATGATTGCATGATGTGTTAAGGATAGGACTGTAATTAAAATTTTAGCTGCTGATCTGAGTTATTGTGCAGATGACTTCTATATGTGCAATGGCAGTTGAAATATCTGCAGCCTACATATGGCATAACCTCCTCCAGCGGTGTGAGCAGATGATGCCCCATGCTGTGCTCTTTGTTCAGAGACCTTGATGCTACATTGGAAGTTTCTCTTTGCACACTTACGCTTTAGTAAGGCTGCATCCAAAGCGTTGGTGGGTTCAAAGTCACTTCTGTGGTGTACACTAGTGGCTAGCATAGATGGTGATTTTAAGTCTCTTACCAGCTTTCCCACTTCTTGTCTACCATTTTGAACAGTGTAGGTCCAGTTGGAATACAAGACTGTTCATGCACAACTGAATTGGAAGCTGGGACAAGAGGATAAAACCCTCGCACGCATCTTTAACCCATTGCAACAATCATTATGCCAGTTTTGCGTAGTTGAGAAAGTGTCATTACATGGAAGAGCAAAAGATGTTCCTATCAGTGTGCTGAACTCACGAGAGCCAGCCTGTGTGGACTCTGCGACTCAGGACAGGAGTCTTTGGGCAGGTTTTTCAGAACTGTAGTCTTGCACGTGTCAGCTCTGTACTGATATATATATATGTGCTAGTTTCAAAAAAGCATGACTTGAGATGGGAATCTGTTCTGCGTGCGGCCTTATTGTGTTGTGAGCTGCTGAACTCTGGCTAGTGTTAGCTTCCTGGGGTAGAACATCTCCAGCCCAATGCACGTGCATGTATTGATTTATTAAGAATGAGCTGTTTTCGGAGTACATCATGTTACTGGATACCTTTCCTTATTTTTCTTCCCCTTTTCCTCTACAGCCCCAAAAGTCAGGGAAAGATGGGTGTTGACTTCTTTGCCTGAAATCAGCCAGTTCTTCAATGTAAGCTTCCATTCAGGCAAACTTTTATTGGGTGGGCTCACACACGAGCTGCCTGGGCACTCCTCTCGCTTCTCTTCTGGAGACGGCAGATGGCTGAAGTGGGAAGCTACTACAGTTAGTCTGACTACTGAGTAAATGTGTATAATCACACTTACGAGCTGGTGCAGTTTTCTTGTACAGACAATAACTTATTCCTACCCTACTTGCTTTGCCTTCTTTAAGCTCTGCCAACTGCAGGCAGTTTGTAACTTTTGTTGGAAGGCAGTCTGTAGAAGAAACAGAATTTAAAAGCTTGATCCACACTTGAAGTTAAACTAGCTTCAGCACATCAATTTGATAGTAAAAATTCAGTTAAACTGGCACAGCTTTGGGGTGGTTAGAACTGCAACACTTGGCTCCAGAGCGGAAGCTAGAGATGAATGTAATCAATACAAAAATTGTAAGTGCCTTGCTAATGCACAGGTCTTACCAAAGCCTCTTTTTTATCACTCTCCCCCTCCCCGTAGCATACACACTTCAGGCAATCCAAACATGGAAGAAGATAAGGTGGGTGAATCTTGACTTCTGTGACATTGGTCCAACCAGTTGCCTTTACTCCACCTCTTTTCCTTGCTTTGACAACATAGGGTCTCAGTATTGCTCTCTGCTCTGGCAGGTATCTGTCTGGGCAGCCTTCCTGACCCACCAAACTGCTCACTAGGATCCCATAGATGGGATGAACTGGGCGCTACTGGTCAGCAGCAGGACGGGTCTGTATTAGTGCGTGTTTCCCATCGCAGTCCTCCGGTGCTGACCTCGATGGCCTCTGCACCAATGCAGCTGTTGATGGGAAATCCATTGGCTTAGAATGGGTGAGAACTGAACCGGGTGGCTTCTCTTGAAGGACCTTAGGAAGAGAAGTGTGGCCTGAAAAAAGGTGGGATTTAAGTTATACATTGGAAAACAGTCCTTATATTGGTTTTGTTCTTCAAGTTAGTGTGGCAGCATGGAAAAGGAGACAAAGTTATCCTTCTCAAAGTGGAGCCACTAATAAAATGATGTATTAGTGCCTTCTTGTGAGAAGAGAACTTCCCTTATTGCTAAGAAAAAACTAGCTCCATGCTTTATTCTGATGCCTATGCCTTTACCTGCAGCAGAAGCAAAACAGTAACGTGTATCAGCTAGGTGCCTGGTTATGTAGGTGATGGCTTAAGCACTTTTTTTTTTTCCTGGTGGGATTTTGTAATGTTTTTCATCATTTATCTATATCAAAATTGTTTAAATTTCTCAAGTTCTGTCTGGAGGGTACTTTAAAATAATCTGTAATCCAGAGGTTAATTTGAAGTAGGGCCTAAAAAAAGGGAGGAACTATCCTGTTACTCATAGTTCGGTTAGAAATCTCTGATCTTCAGCTTCTTAAGTCTCATGCTCCAGCTGATTCTATTGCGATTTACCTAAGCAATGGATTCAATAAGTGAGGTAAATATCCTTGACTGAAATTGTACTTGCACTTGACTAACCCTTTAAAGTGCTACAGACACTTTTTGGAGTCCCTGCCTCATGGAGCATGCACTCTCAGCTGTAGATGCTAGAAGCTGAACAACTCGCAGCATCAGAAAACAGTATTTTAAAATGCTGAGCTTGTTATCTGGGCATAAAACCATTAAGTCCATGACTTTTGAGTTTGAAGGAGGAGAAACGATCTGTAAGTGTTGTAGTGAATGGCTGTTCTTTAGGTACCTCACTATAATGAAGGAAACAACCCCTTTCACGAAGTCACTGAAGTTGAATGTTTTCCAGGTTGGGTCAGCTTCGAACATGTCCAACTACTGTTGTAAGAGTGGTACCAGCACAGGTTTTCGCTGTGCTCTTCATTGTTTTGCTGAAGCAATAATGAGCTGTGTGATAACGCATAGCATGCAACCCAAGATCAGCAAGGTTGAAACTGAAGCTTATTAGTCCTTGAACTAAGGGGATGGTGCCATCCTGCAGTAATGCTGGCTGGCTAAATGGGCAACAACATTGGTACAAGTTTGGTTGCAGGCGGGTGGACTCCTGGGAATGTATTCTTGTTTTCTTCCCCAAGGTCTGCTTTTCTGATCATTTGGACCCTTGCTCGACCTTTCTATATGTGGATTTGTTTCTGTAACAAAACATCGTGGCTGGGTAGGAAGTGGCAAAACCGTGTGATGCAGACACTTGGTTTTCCCAATGAAATTCACTGGGGCTGACAGTGCAGCAGGTAGAACTCCATTTACTAGCTGGAGCATCCGGTGTGTGCAGCATGTGTTAGCATGCTAACAGTATAGTCCTGCCATACCCTTATCACGCTGGAGCTGTGGCATCTTGCAAATGAACCTTGAAACCAAGGAAGGGATCAATCTATGTGTGTGTGCCTTCATCTGTGGTCATCTGTAAATGCAGCTTGAGTCAGGGGCATGACTGGATCTTTTTTTTTAGCCTCTTACTGCACTGTTGGCCGGCCCTTCAAGCTCAAATAGGATCTTCGCTGGCGGCTTCATCACTTGTTATTACGTCCACTTATTTATAGCTAGCAGGCACAGAAACTGAAATGGTTACAGCATTTCCTAGCTGTTATTACTCAAACAGAAATATTCTGGCTGCTGTTTGCATGACAACTGTTATGGGTGATCTGCAAGCAGTGACTAATCAAATCATCTGCAAACACATCTCCTTCTGGTGCCCTGAAGGGAAGTTATTGCTGAGTCCCAGTGCTGGACAACACCTCCGTCTGCTGGGAGTTTCACTCGGGTAGTGGTTGACCTGAGAGTTGAACCATCACTCTCAGTTCAGTTTTCTGAAACATTAAACAAGCCCAGTGATTTGGCCATACCTACATTCAGGGATAAACAGTGAAGCACAAACCAAGCTGTTCTGAACTGACATGAGGACAAACAGAAAATTCCAGTATATTCTGTAACCTCTTGGAGAGTGGGAGCAGGCA
The DNA here is from genome assembly GCF_031877795.1 of Strix aluco. Lineage (NCBI taxonomy): Eukaryota > Metazoa > Chordata > Aves > Strigiformes > Strigidae > Strix > Strix aluco. The sequence goes on from NC_133961.1 coordinate 3,538,947, forward strand.
CAGATGAATGAGTGGAGAGCTAAATGGATAAGGATGTTGAGGTGTAGGCATTGGTTTTGATGAGAAGGAAGAGCTTGAGAGAAAAAGGAAGTGGTGCTGAATGTGCTTGCTTAAAAAGTAGTTGGAAAAGCAGATTCTGCATGGAGGAATTGCTATTTAGTGAGCAAACTGAGATGGTGAGCTACTGGTGTGGTGAGAGCCCTGGAATAATCTGTCAATCTAATGGCATGTTGAGTCACTTGGAGCTCCTCAGCATGTGGAAGGAATCCTAGAAAGACTTGAGGCTTGACACAGATCCCAGTCACCCACGAGTGACAAAGTTTAAGCTCTAGAAGCCCAGCTTGCAACTGATGGCTGCGTTGGTCGCTCATGCTTGCTGCTAGTAGGCACAGTGGTCACAGGGATCTGAAATCTGCTGGAGAGTCACTGACAGAGACCTGTTGTCTTTGTCCTAAAATGTTTGTTTTATTGGCTGCTCACAGGTTTTAATATACTTTTTATTTTACTGTGTACTTAAAACTAATTTGAGAGCTTGTTTAATAGTCATAACTGAGTTGTGGGTTTTTTTTTTTTTGTTAAATGACTTGGAAATGTCTCTTAGTCTGCAAAGCTTCTGAAGAAATGTAGTGGGCCAGAGGGCTGGCGTGAGGAGGGGTGCTGAACCTGACTCTTGAAACAACTGTTAGGCTCCTCACTCCATCTCCTCCTCTACTTTCTTACACATGGAAAGGTTTTAGTGCAAGTTCTCTACCTTGTTGTACACCCATTCCAGAGACTTTGATGTGCCTCTTGGCTGGAATGAGTGCTTTAATAGCCTACTAATGAACACCCGTTGCAGTTATTTCTGTGAAGCAACTAATGTATATCTGTCTTTTTCTTCCAGTGGTCACAGGAGCTACTGATGGGATTGGAAAAGCCTATGCAGAAGAGGTAAGAATTCTTATCACTTGGAAGTGTATCTCGATCCTTGGCAAGATGTCATGCTGTCTGCACTCTGTCAGGTCATACCTCCTCACCTTATCTTAACGTAGGTATCTGTGGAGGAAGAGGTCTCCTGCCTTGCCTCCCTCTGGTGACCAGCCAAAAGTTGTATCCCTTTTTGTTAGTTTCCTTTATTTGTGAATTCTGTTCTCAGCCCTTACCTTGTCCTTCATTTTTTATTTTTAACTTTTTTATAGTTGTTACAATTATCTTAACTTTCTCAGCCCTTGGTATTTCCTTTTGGTATTTCCAGGCACTGACTAAATGGCATTTCTAGTTGCATGCAGTATGTTCCAGTTATTCCCTATAGTTCATGAAGCCTCTGAAGCTGGGTTTTGCCTCTACCTCTTTCACTGTACTTTTGCTCTTGATGGATATGTGGGCTCCAAATATGGTACTGGAATGTATTGCTTAAGGCAGAAAGTGCCTGTTAGTATGGGGCAATTTAGCCTCTAAGCCCAGAGAACATCATGACAAATAGTGCTGACTACAACAATTTATAGCAAAAATAACTTTCAACTCCAGCAGCAGTATCAAAGCGAGCCTGTCTGTACTCATTTTTGTGTTCTCTGGAACACCAGCATGACTTTGTGTGAGAAGAGTCCCTTTTTCTTGAATTTTTTATTCTTCAGAGTCCACAGGGAAAGTAACATTCCTCTTCATGGGTAGTCCTCATCCTTCAGATTTCCCTTCAGCCCTGTGTGCCCTGCCACCTGCACCCCTGGCCCCCAAATTCCTTTCTACTTTGCAGAAAGTAGGACTTCCTTCTGCTGGGTCAAGAGAGGGGAGCTGGCTGCAAAAGAAATTAAGCCTGGTGCCAACAGCACCCGTTTCTGGCATAGAGCTGACAGCTCGTACTTGCCAAAATATCCCAGTTACATGGCACTGAAGCAAATGATGCAACACTTAAATTTAACTGTGTGGAGCAAACGGGAGGCCACTGTGCCCAGGGCATAGCACTATCAGGGGGAAGTCCTCTGGTGTGGGAGACACCCCCTGAACATCATGGGAGATTAGTTTGAGGATCTGTATGTTAGGTTATCAAGTGAATGAAACTACAGCTTGCTTTATGTTCTGCTGGTGTGTCTAAGAGCCAGGCTGCCTTCAAACACGAATGTGTGCTGCTGGCAGACTTCAAACCCCCATTAGGAAAGCTGATGACAAGCATGAGATCCTGCTGGGAAACGAGAGCTGTTTCAGCTTCTTTGCTATAGTTGCTGTATGCACAGAGCACCCCAAAAGCACTCCAAAGGCTACAAATGTTCATTCTTGGGCTATAGAATAAAACATATTTTTCATGAGTTGTATTTATTATTGTTACTTACTTATTTGTTTAGAATAAAACACAAATCTACCCTTTGACAGTTCAGGCGGATGAGGAATACTTGATGAAGTCAAGTGTGGATGCAGGGTGAAATGTGGAATACGTGAAAAGCCTTCTCGATCTTTCAGTTAACTCTAGAGATGTCTTCATAACTTGCTACTAGGAATTCCCTTCAGGTTACCTCAGGTGCCACTGGCATAGCTGCTTGGTCACTGATGGCCGTGATTACAATCATGCAGACGACTTCCTTCTCCTTGGAGGAGTTTGTGAGAAATGTAACAGCGTGTTTTCGCCTCTTTGAAAGTTTGACGTGGTCACCACTAAGTGATGGAAGAATGTTACGAGTTTGTGAATTCTCTGGTTATACTCTGCTCTGTTGGTTAGTTCTTTTCCAAGCAAAGAGCCGTTTTTACACTTTTCATTCCTTTGCTCAGCACTGATACCCTTTTTGTCGCTAGAGCATCCCTTCACAAAAAGTAGTGCCACAGTAAACACAAGTTTTCTTCTCTGTCCAGGTAGTGCTTGCCCACTGTTTGATTCCAAAGCAGCACACCTTTTTCTTTTTTCTTTTTTAAAGGCTATGGTCAGGAGTCACTATTTGTTGCCCCTCTCTTGCTATCTGCTGTTTGTTTTTGCAAATCATGAGTTTAAATTTAATCTTAGATGTATGCTAGTGATAAACTAAAGGTGGTGATCCCATTGTGTACTCTGCAGTACTCTGCTATGTACATCTACTTAGTGTTGCTTTTTTAGATCCTCTTGCTATACCTACTCTAACAAGAGCTTTAACTCTGCTTTGATGGGCTGTTCATGACATTCCTTTCAATCCTGGAGAGAAAGGGCTTTAACAGCAGCTGTGGTTGGTTACCAAAGTGGAAAACATGGTAGTTATTAACATGGCATTTAAAGAAATCGGACACCTCACTTCATGAACCTCATGAAGTTCAACAAGGCCAAGTGCAAGGTCCTGCACGTGGGACGGGGCAAACCCAAGCACAGATACAGGCTGGGGGATGAGTGAACTGAGAGCAGCCCCAAGGAGGAGGACTTGGGGGTTTTAGTGGATGGAAAACTGTGAGCCAGCAATGTGTGCTCACAGCCCAGAAAGTCAAGTACATCCACCAGCTCCATTAGAATGGTGACTCTTGCTTGCATCAGTCCTTGGGCTACAAGACCATCTTCCCGGTGTTCCCTACTCTGGGTGAGTTTTTGTGATCAGTTTTAAGATCTCCTCATTAAACCTTTTCAGGACCCTAGGGACACTGGCCAGAGATCTACGTATAATGGCAGGTTATCTACAAAGCAAGCGAGTATTCCTTGTTACATAAAAATGTGATTAGTTACTGAGATCTCGGAGGATCATTATTGCTCTTTGGACTGTTGCGGTTCCTTTCAACCCACTCGGCCTTTACCAGTGAAGTCAAAGTGCTCAGCAGGAACTGGTCTGGTCGCATCAGACTCAAACTGAACTTGCTGTTGAGCACTGTATCTTTTCCAAGTTTGATTATTTCTCTTAGTGGTACTTGTTCCTAGTTACAGGCTCTTTCCTTGGCCATTTTATGTGCTCTGTGCTCAGAGAACTCCTCTTGCAAATGGGTTTCCATTTCCAGATCTCAGATGCGCTTCTTGGAGTGTGTCCCTTTAGTGTGAACATAGCAGCAGTTTTTCTCAAGCTTGCTCTTGCGGTGAAAGTTCTCTAAATGTGCTGAGGTTCCACTGAGTGCATTGGCATGGCTTTTCTTCCTCGGCTTTTGACAGAAGTACAGCTGGATACTTTTCCATAAAGTTCAGGTACCTGCTTAAGCAATCTGAGACCCAGAGATGATGACATGCAGTTTGCTTTCTTTCAGCAGTCAACAGTCTGGAGCTTGGACCTATGAGGAACATCTCTGGGGCTTTTTTGTCTCATGGGACCACAGCTGTTTCAGGCTGAGTAGATTACTGTCAGATTGTCCTTGGTGTCAGAGGCTGAGACACTTAGAATCACAGAATCATCACTGACACGCTGAGGGAAGGGATGTGCCATCCAGAGGGACCTGGAGAGGTGGGAACGTGCAAACCTCATGAAGTTCAACAAGGCCAAGTGCGAGGTCCTGCACATGGGTTGGGGCAATCCCAAGCACAAACACAGGCTGGGTGAGGAGTGGATTGAGAGCAGCCCTGGGGAGAAGGACTTGGGGGTATTGGTGGATGGAAAACTGATTCTGGCCAGCAATGTGCGCTCTCAGCCCAGAAAGCCAACCGTGTGCTGGGCTGCACCCAGAGCAGTGTGGGCAGCAGGGCGAGGGAGGGGATTCTCCCCCTCTACTCCACTCTCATGAGACCCCCCTGCAGTGCTGTGTCCAGCTCTGGGGGCACCAACATCAGAAGGATATGGACCTGCTTGAGTGGGTCCAGAGGAGGCCACAAAGATGCTCAGGGGGCTGGAGCACCCCCCTGTGAGGACAGGCTGAGAGAGTTGGGGGTGTTCAGTCTGGAGAAGAGAAGGCTCCGGGGAGACCTTGTGGCGGTCTTCCAGTACTTAAAGGGGGCTACAGGAAAGCTGGGGAGGAACTCTTGATTGGGGGGTATAGGGATAAGATGAGGGGTAACAGCTTTAAACTGAAAGGGGGTAGATTCAGATTAGCTATAAAGAAGAAATTCTTCCCTGTGAGGGTGGTGAGGCCCTGGCACAGGTTGCCCAGAGAAGCTGTGGCTGCCCCCTCCCTGGAAGGGTTCAAGGCCAGGTTGGACAGGGCTTTGGGCAACCTGGGCTAGTGGAAGGTGTCCCTGCCCATGGCAGGGGGGTGGAACTGGATGGTCTTTAAGGTCCCTCCCAACCCAAACCAGTCTATGATATGAAGTACAGTGTTCACTGACAAACTTTGTCATACTTCTCTTTGAAAGAAGCTTCTTGGTTTGCATGCTTCTACTAGAAAGGTAGATGAGATTAAGTCACTTTAGGTTGTTGCTGTACTACTATGCTCTGGTGTTAGTTTTGTTTTGGTTTTTTTTGTTTGGGTTTTTTTGGGGGTTTTTTTAGATTTCCTTGAAGACCCATTCTCATCTACTTCCTAAGGCAGTGAAGGAGTTGTATTGGAGCAGTGAGAACTTACCTGTTTTTTATATGTAGGTGTTAAGTGTCTGAAAGGCAGTGTCACTATGAACTGTGGATATATTGTTTTTCGTTTTCACTGGAAGAGGGTAATAGTCACCAACATTGTTTTCATTGCAGAGTAATTCAGATACGGAGCTGTCTTTCTGCAGACACTTTTAAATTGCGTTGTTAGATCACGTTTCAAACTTGCAGCAATAGGTCTGACTTGATGACCAGGATGTGCTCTGGCCACAGCTTAAGTTACACAGATAGCTTCCCTAAAAGAACTGCAGCTGTAAATGAACCTTTATACCTGTGATTAGTACAAGGTAAGAGTGGAGCCTGACTAAAGCAAGGAGGTATTGAGTGCTGGAGTAGTTTTGCAACACAGACGTTCAAGTGACCATGGATTTCTTAACTTGCATGTTAAGCTTAATTACAGGTAATAACATCTTTGCTCTGACTTGCAGAGGTGTTGTGAAAGTTCTATAAAATATCTGCTGTTGGCTTTCTCTTTTATAAATGTGCCTATACACCTGTATTGGATGACTGAGAAGATAATGAATTTGGTGAGAAGGGAATCAAGTAAGAAGTAGTAGCATGGAAGTGTTTTTGTCTTGGTTTTCCCCTTAATGTCTCTATTTAAAATAGTAATTTTTTTGAAACTTGTTGGTCATATATTGTTGTGATGTTGTGACAAATTTCTTTAATTAGGATACGAACTTTGAAGCAATTTATGACTGTTCTTATGTCTCCTGTTCTGTTTTGTTGCAGTTAGCAAGACGTGGAATGAAGGTGGCTCTCATCAGTAGGTCAAAAGAAAAGCTGGACCATGTTGCTAGTGAAATAAGTGAGTTGAAAACTTCTTCCCTAAACTTCATAGGCATGCTTATAAATAAATGCAATTGTACATGAATTTCATACATGCTAATATATACAGCTCTGATTTCGAAAAAGGTTTGCTCTTGTGCACAGCACAGATGTTACAGATGTAAGTTGTAAAGGCCTTGCTGATTAATTTTACAGGTGTTCATATTTAACTTCCGAGAACAATAAGGCTTAATTCTGGAATAAGTACTTCTAAAACTGTTAGTCTTACATAAGAACAGCTTACCAGGTCAGTCCGAAATACCACCTATCCCTATAGTAGCTGTCTAAAATCATAAGGCAAAAAAACATGTAGCCATTACTTCGTCTGAATATTTGCTCAGTTTGAAGCAAGTTTGATTTCCTGGGCTGCAGCCATAAGGGTGGTTTCTTTGTAACTCAAAGTTGTTGAAATTACTCATTGTATTAGGAATATAGGGAATGAGTGAATGTGTTTAAGAACCTGTTTTAGGGATTGTCTCTTCAGTAAGTGTGTAGTAAATGGCTGTAATGCAAAAACAAGGGAGCAGCTTGAGTATTCCAATCACAGATGTAAAATGGATATTCGTATGGGATCGGTTAGCAGAAAGCTTCCTCAAGTCTCATGCTGACAAATGATTTTGCAATCAGAGCAAAGTATAACCATAACACACAACAATTCCTCTTGTAATCTATCTCTCTTTTATTAAGGCAGATTTCGTGCAAGGTTATTAGTTTATACAGAGTATGTCAAGATAAAGTGAGAAATGTAGCCTTGTGGGTCGAGGTTTTTGATAGGTGGGATGGCAGTTGTGTACTGTAAAGCAGGTTTCTCAGCATATCGATGTTGGGTAAAGAAACCTCTAAGATTATGCTTCTGGTTTACCCTCCCTTGTTTTGCTTAGACTTTCCTAAAATGGTTTGTGTACATAATGCAGATAATTGTAAGAGCTGTTCTCTTTTCAGAGGTCGTAAATGTATTATTTTGGCTTGCGTCTGTTAAAACTTTCAATAAATTTGTTAGTGGTACCGCTTTATACTGTAAAGCAGAAGTCAAGCTTCAACAAACTGTCCTATACAAAGTTGTAAGGGGCTGCTTAGTGACTGTAAGGACGACTGAAAGACTCAAGGACTTCAGCTTGCTTTATGGTAACTGGTTTACTGGAAGATAGAGGGCTTACAGTTTTGTTGATATAAACGCCACTGTTTCTGATTTTTAGTGTCCAATGTAAGATGAAACTTTTCTAGACAGAAAAGCCTTCCTTTTTACATGGATATTTAGGTGGTTGAGAGCATTCCTCCTCAGGGCGGAGGTGGCATCAAGTCCAATCTTCTGCTGGTTTGTTCGTTAGCATCCTGTATTTCAGGGTGTCACTGCAGTGTCCGCAGATACCTGCGATGCTCTAGTTGACAGAGTCACAGTGTAAATGGAACAATGAAGGTGCCGCTGCTTGGGTAACCTGCCTGAGTACTGAGGCTTACGGCAAGTACATGAAGAAGTTGGTGGTTCACTGCAGCAGCTGGATGGTGGTTTGCTCTGTGTGTGGGCATATGCAGTCACGGTCCGTACAGCGCTGTGTAAAGTTGTCTGGCTGAGTAAAAGGGTAACTCATAGAAGTATCTACAAATATCTTGTTCTGGAAACAAACATGACAAGCTTCCTGAAAGTGGGCATAGCCCTTTCTGTAACGGTCTGGAAATTTCTTCCTCCTTAGAAATTGAGCATGATGCTGACAAGACAGATAAATCTACTGCTTTGAGCTTTCAGCACTTCCATGATAGCTGCTGGGGGAGTTTTTCAGATTAAAAAAAATGGGTACGTGTACCTATGTAGAGCAGTCTGTAATACATAATTACAGTTAGGCCTCACCCAAACATTTTTCTGCTTTCTTTCCTAAACCATTCTGAAATGAGATGACTCACGCTGGGTTTTCAGAACATTTCTTTTGACAACACTGAGCTACTGAAATGTATACCTTGTTCATTGTGGCATATGCTGAAGGATTAGGATAGTCTGCATAATCAAGCAAGCCTGAGTTGTGCTTTCAGATCCTGCTAGGTTTTAGCTGGACAGAATTTTCTTGTATTCAGGCTCATGTGGTCTCTGCAGTCTGTTCAGATGATGTCATGTACAACGTGGGTGACTCTTTTTTAGAGCTGGGGCTGTAACTACTTGGGTGTTTCCCTTGCAGGCTCCTAAGGTAGCTTTAAACTTCTTTAGGGTGGTCCCACAATTGTTCCTCAAATTGACAGGAGCTTGCTCCTCTTGACTAATGACCCTTAATCACTTTAAGGAAGAATAGGTGTTTAACTAATTCCAGTTCTTTGAACTGTGTGAGCCAGGCATGTTTTCTGTTCCTTCCTCATTTTCACTGATCAGAGTCCAGCTCATGGACTCAGAGCCCAGAGGGCTTTTGAGGATCAGGTGTGTTCCTTCTAGTTCAGAAGAATCCTTTCTTGTGCTCTTAGGATCCACTTACACTGAGTGATGGCTATGGACAAAATGCAAGTTGCATAACCACCGTCATAAGGGAAGTACTGATAGGTCTTTCGGAATGTTAAACGCCAGGTGACCTAGATCTGATACGTCTGTGTGTGTGTGTGTGTGTGTGCGCCTTAAACTGCCTGTCCCGGTGTTACAGGAAGGCCAGACGTTCTGAACTTGTGTCGCAGTTTGAGCAATGAAAATTAGCGGATTAATTACAAGTAGTTAAAGACTTCAGAACACTTTCCAATGTGTCTTCAAGCATGTTGTAAAGCTGATTTTTTTTTTTTTTTTTTTTTTTCAGAATACTTCAGTGTTGTAGGATTTGCCACAAAAGGGAAATTTTGCTTTGTGTTCCCTAAGGAATAGCTCTTAGGTCACAGACTGAAGAAATGCTGAATTTTCTCTTCAGTGGTCACAGACCACCTTTGCATGGAGTTATAGAGGTTTTATGGACACGTATGTGATCTGTTAATAAAGTTTTCATGCACAGACACTGACTACTAGGGTATCTGTTGTATTTCATCATTAAACACTTTTAAAAGTTCAGGGAGGAGCAGAAAGAAAACTTCTCTGTGAATGGAGACAGTTATTTAAACGCCATTTAATGAGACTGTTCCCTGATTCGCTGTATTTAGTCATGAGCACGGTCCCAGACATCTCGGGTGCTCTGTGCCAGCAGGTGGTTCAAGAGGCCTGGATTTGCAAGCAGAAAAGCTTCAGTTATTGCACTGCTGCCAATAGGTGTGTTCTGAGGAGACTTGAGAAGAACTTTGCTGTAAAAACTCATCACCTAAGGGCTGCAATATGAAGATTGTAGTGAAAAGCAGTCAAGCAGGGAAAACACTTTAAAGAGAGCTTGTCTGTAGGGAAATTGTCAGAAGAAGAATTTGGTATTGTACGTTATTAGCTGATGGCTTTACAGGGCAGGTGGTGGAGTTGTGCATGAGCGGTGGGAGCCAGAAAAACCCCAGTTGTAGCTAAGTAGTGTTCCTACTTGCAAGTGTAAGTATCTACTTACATGTAGTAAGTGCATATAAATGCAACATGGGAGATTTTGAGTTTGTTATCTGTTACTATATAATTCAAAACTTTTTTTTAAAAGTAAATTCCAATTTGCTGCTTTGAAGGTGGTGGTTGTTAGTGTTACATACACCCAGGTGATAATATTAGCTCCTAAGAAATTGTTTGGACTGAAATTTTTTTCCAACGCATTCTCACAAGCAGTTGTTTAACTGCCGTACATTGTCTTTTAAGCCTTTAATCCTGTTTAAGAACCAGTGTCCAAAACTTTAATTTGATTGTTACATGTCTTTCTTTAAGAAAGTACAGGTTTTTGCAATTATAATCTGTGTAGCTGACTGATTGCTTCCAATAAGTTTCCTGAGCTCAGCGTGTGGTGGTCCTGATGTTGCTTGGCCGTGGTAGTTTCCTCTGGAGCTGCTCTCTAACCGTAAGATTTCAGGTACATCATAAACTGATAGCTTTCGTGTTTAGACTTGGGATCTATCGTGTTCTCACTACTCTGGCGTGATTTGTCAGTACAAGAAAGGAATGGGATGTGGTGCCCAAACCAGAAATGTTCCTTCTCCATTTCCTAGGCAGGTGGGTTTTACAGCTTTCTTCTGCTTCCGTGGTAACAAGATAGCGGGGAGCGTTCCGAAGCAGGACCGATGCTGACCACTGTGCTCATGCCCCAGCTGTTACTGTGACCTGCTGCTACAAACGGCCAGATCCCCTGCAGATGCTCAGCCACACTTACCTTGAAGCACTTTGCCCCTTAATCTCTGCCCTGTTATTTGCATTTCCTGTCTCACACGCGCTGGTAAATCCTCCTCGCATCTTGGAGTTGGCAGGTAAGAATATTTGCATTTAATAGAGGAGGCTGAAATGCAGACAAAGTCGGTGAGATAGGGGACATCATCTTCTTACTTCGTTGCACAGAAATGACAAGGTTCACTTTCCTGAGTTTAACCTGAAGACTTAACTGAATCCAGCAGTTATTGTGACCTTTTGTGATCTATTTCAAGGTAAATTAATGTGTTTACAGCCTTCCATCATCTGAGCCAGGTTCAGCTTGACATACTTGAAATCCCCATATATTTCTTGGACTTGACAAAACGGCTTCAACTATTTTGGACTTGTTTTGATGCGCTGAAGTCACCTTTCACATAAAGTTGTAGCATAAGGATCTGTGATTCAAAATGAGCTCTCAGTTTTCATTTCTGGAGAAGGTTTCCCTCGGATGAAGCGAAGAAAGTTCCTGTGGTTTTGCCTTGAATGATGTCAGCCACTTACTAAAGGGGCAGTTGTCAGACACTGTAGAGAGCTGACAGAGGATTCAAGCCAAATTAATTTTTATTACTTTGTCAGTAAATGAAGTAGATGAACCCCGAACACAATCAACAGAACATGTAAAAGCCGTAGAGCTATTGCAAAGGGAGCTTATTTTCAAATGTTTTTTTCTCTTTTTTCTTTAAGAAGCATTCTGCTTCTGTGGTTTGGGGTTCCCCCCCACCCTTAGTCCCTCTTTTTTGTCATCTTCTTTTGCATTTTCTCAGTCAAATTTTTCCTGGATTAATTTGAAGAAACTGAGCAGAATGCTTAGAGAGAAACACTTGACAGATGTCCTGGAAGCTACAGGATGCAGTCCTAGGGCTACTTCACCCTTTAGGAGACCTTTGAAGCAGCAGCAAGGTAGGACGAGCCACCAGTAGGACGTTCTGTAGGTGACTAGTGACATCCTTGCAAAAGGACTTTGTTTACATATCAGCTGTCAGCACACAGAGTAACAGACCACATTGTCATAGTTGCTTTTAAGGATGAAAACCAGTTTAAGAAAGTTTAGCAGTTGGTGTCATGGGTTACACATAGCAGCAAGTAATCTGGCAAGTTCTAGCAGAGGGTGCTTTTTCACACCTGGCAAGACTGAATTAGCCTCTTCAGAAAGAACGATTGGAAGCATGCTTGCTGCGAACCTCGCTGCCAGAGTGCTTCTATGCAGTATTTGTTGGGGTTGTGTTGATAGTCTGTAAACCCATAAAGTCCAGGAGAAGAAATGTGTAAAGGTCATTAAAACGTGAATGAGGTGCTTTGGCTTTCCTTTTCTGAATATAGCAGAAGTAGCCTCTTCCACACCTCAGATACTCTGTAGATTGTGTCTGTAGGTTCAGGACAACTCTGGGACCTAATGGGGTGTTGAGTCTTAATGTTTTACACGCTGGGTAATTGGATCAGATGACTTAGTACTTTGGAAACCTGGACAGAAGACCCAGGAATTGGTCGTCCCTGCAAACGTTCAGGGTCATTGCTTCCTCTGCCTGGCAGTGGTTGGGTGGGGGAATAGGTCGCATTTTCTTTAACACACAGAGACTTACTGCCTCTCTGCGCTAACAACTTCTTTGTAACATCAGCTTTTGTGGATGCCAAAGCCAGGAGCCCTTGTGCTAGTCTCAGGGCCATTAAACACCTTCTGTTAACACAAAAGCTGCAATGTATTGCTTATCACTTTCAGTGTAAAATAAACTGAATATTACATGAAAAATGAGTATAGGATTGTTTTCACTGAGTGAAAGTCTGTTTTACAAATCTGGTTTAAGGCAATTGCTGAAAGCTCTATTGCTGAGAGACTTAAAATTAGGCCTTTTAAGAGACTCTACAGGGAGCAGTCTCTCTCTGGCACAAGGAGAGGGCTGGATGATGCAAACAGTGCTGTCCTCCTTCTAGAACTTTGTTCTGTGAGTGTATATTTTAGTCTCTTGTCACTTTTTTAGCAGGTTGAGTTCCATTACACCAAGTCCTTTTTATCTGTCAAAGCTGTAAAAATCCCCGATAGACTTCTTTGCTGAGGAAATGGTGATAATCGCTTTTAAGTTTTTTTCAGGAGTATGTTGTGAAGAAAATAATTATAAAAATAATTATAAAAAATAATTCTAGTTAGTAGCTCTTCATGGAGAAAGAAAACTCACTGGATCTGTTTTTAACAACAAATTAGAAAAAAATCTATGAATATGAAAAATAAACAAATTTTTAAATGGTGTAACTAATGGGTACAAGTACACTTGCTGTGTAACTCCTTCAGCACGTGCAACACTTCCAGTACTATATTACTTTGTGCATTAGATGTGCACTAACTAACAATGTATTTTCCCTTACAAGTGACGCTTTGGAGAACCCTGAAAACTGCGTTTTTAAGTGTCTGTCTTTTGACTACACTTCTATGTGGATGCTGAATGCAGATGAAACTGTCAGGGACATAAAAAATAATGCTGAATTAGCCTAGAACCTTGTTTCACTTTTTGTTTTAATTCACATAAAGTCACTGACTTCAGTGTCTTGAAAATGACTTGAGAGTAAAGGCACATTTTTTTTTAAATCCATACTATGATACCTTTGAGTTGCAGTAAGTGACTCTTAAATTCTTCTTTCTAAGTAGTTCTGGTCATTCTGGAATTCACTCTGTTGAACTTAAATCTGAAAAAAAAAAAAGTGTGTGGTTTTTAAATCATTACTGTTTTAATAATTACGAGGCTGGAGAATCTAGACTTTTATTTGTAAAAAGTGATGAAAAATTCATGTTTACGTGTATATACATATCAAGTGTACACTTTGTCACAGGCAATAATATTAAGGGAAACTAAATGTTACAGGAAGTATTGGAAATAGTCCATATGCCCTTCCTAAAATGAGTTAGTAAATTAAAAATAGCTTTCTTCATGCTGTGTAAAAACCAGTACCACCAATGAATATAAAAAAAAAGCCTTGGAGGGAGTTGAAAATAGCACTGGGGAAAGAGGAGAGCAGGAACAGGAATTGGAGATGCTGCCCGTCACACAACACTAACCGTCCCACACCTCACGGTGCACTTATCTCGGAAACAGCTGGGGATTGCGTCCTAACGGACTCTTTGTGGATATTTTGAGGTAGTGATGAGGAAAACCACACAAGGGCAAAACTATGCTATCCTCTGTAAGCAGGACCCCGGACCTGCACGAGGACGGTCGCACGTGTGATGTCTGTCGGGGTCTCCAAGGCCAAGCCCCGTTGCGGCGTGCTGGAGCGAGGGGGTGTGCGTGGCCAGGTCAGAGCCGGGCTCGTCCTCCTGCCTGGAATAACGTCGACATTTGGAACCAGCGCGACGCTAGACTGTGCAGCCCCCCTGGCTGTCAGCCTCTGCAGCTGTTCTTACAGGCTGCTTGATTTTGTGTTTTTAGTTAGCGTTGTAATTAGGACAAGCTTGATTTAGGAAAGCTTACAACGTTGAGCATAATATTTGGGTGAATGGGCTTATTGATTGATCCTGTGTGTGCTGAGAATGTTTTTCTGACTTGATAAGTGTATCTTAGAAGCTGTAATATATTTTGACATAATGGGAGTCAGAGAGGAGCAAATGCAGGCAAGTATTAATAAAGCGTGTTTTCTTCCGATGTTTTGTAGTAACAGTACTGCTTATACACATTAAAAACTTAAATGCCCCCTGTGGCTCAAGGGTTTGTGGACTGGCTGAGAGATCCATCTGCTGCTCTGTCACCTTTGAAAGCCGAGAAGTGAGGA